>NC_086449.1:260198646-261673646 GCF_028390025.1 Pseudophryne corroboree | reverse complement strand
CCCTGGATGTAGTCAGGGCCTTAAAAATCTATGTAGCCAGGACGGCTCGGGTTAGGAAAACAGAAGCACTGTTTGTGTCCTGTATGCAGCCAACAAAGTTGGCGCTCCTGCTTCGAAGCAGACTATTGCTCGCTGGATCTGTAACACGATTCAGCAGGCTCATTCTACGGCAGGATTGCCGTTTCCAAATTCGGTAAAGGCCCATTCCACTAGGAAGGTGGCCTTTTCTTGGGCGGCTGCCCGAGGCGTCTCGGCTTTACAGCTTTGCCGAGCAGCTACCTGGTCAGGTTCAAACACTTTTGCAAAGTTCCATAAGTTTGATACCCTGGCTGATGAAGACCTTGCGTTTGCTCAGTCGGTGCTGCAGAGTCGTCCGCACTCTCCCGCCCGGTCTGGAGCTTTGGTATAAACCCCATGGTCCTTACGGAGTCCCCAGCATCCTCTAGGACGTAAGAGAAAATAAGATTTTAAACCTACCGGTAAATCTTTTTCTCCTAGTCCGTAGAGGATGCTGGGTGCCCGTCCCAGTGCGGACATATTTCTGCAAGGCTTGTATATAGTTGTTGCTTACATAAGGGTTATGTTACAGTTGAGATCATTTTTTAGCTGATACTGTTTTGTTCATACTGTTAACTGGTTGCGTATAGCCCGGGTTATACGGCGTGGATGGTGTGGGCTGGTATGAATCTTGTCCTTAGATCAGTGGTTTCCAAACTTTTTTGAATCACGGCACCCTAGAATATCAGAATTTTTTTCACGGCACCCCTAGGCCAAAAATTCTTAGAGAAATTTAGAAAGAAATATTACATTAATTAGATCGCGTTTATATGTCATCCTTAGGGTCAGTTATGTGGTGAGGAACAAGATTTGCTTCTGTTTGACCACATATTTTATGACTGGCAGCCACCAGCACTGGTTTTGTCTATTATATTGACCATGAATAATTTGAATTGGTCCTGGACCACCAACCCAGGGCACCCCTGCAAGTATCCCGAGGCACCCCAGGGAGCCACGGCACACAGTTTGGGAACCTCTGCCTTAGATTAACAAAATCCTTTCCTCGTATTGTCCTTCTCCTCTGGGCACAGTTTCTCTAACTGAGGTCTGGAGGAGGGGCATAGAGGGAAGAGCCAGTGCACACCCATTCTAAAGTTCTTTATAGTGCCCTTGTCTCCTGCGGAGCCCGTCTATACCCCATGGTTCTTACGGAGTCCCCAGCATCCTCTACGAACTAGGAGAAAAAGATTTACCGGTAGGTTTAAAATCTTATTTTTTACAGCGTCAATCATTTTACAAGGCAAAATTAACCCACTAAGGGGGCATATTTATTAAAGTGCGAGTTTTTAGAAGTACAAATGTTGCCCATTGCATCCAATCAGATTCAACGTTTCATTTATCTAGCAGCTTCTAGAGAGAATAGTTAGACTCTGATTGGTTGCTATGAGCAACATCACCAGTTCTAATAACCCGCACTTTAGTAAATATACCCTTAAGTCTCTGGTGATCCCTGGTGCCTTTATCACAAGCATTATAATGGGGTAGTCTGCAAAACAAAGTAAAAAATAAATAAAATAAAACCAGCTAGAGGATCCTCTGTCTGCTGCTCCATAAGGTGTGGCCATGACTTGTACGGAACAGCTCATGGAATAGAAGTTGTACCACACAGTGGGGTAGATGCCATCCTATCACATAGCCCTGACTAGGATTAAACTGAGGTCTGTCAGATAAGTGTCCTTAACCATGGGCTTCATGTTCATATTCACTTCAGTTCAGTAGGTGCTAGATTGTACATCTCAGTCTAGTTATTCAGTGAATGTGAGGTGTGCGTCGGAGAAACACATACTAGAATCTGCTCAGATTAGGACGTGTAGGCATATAAAGTTGCAGCTGGATTGATGAGCTAAGCAGTACCAGAGTATCAGGGGTATCAATTAAAATTGAATACAATGACTATTGGAATGTTAAGCTGTTAAAGTGATAGTTTGTTGCTTAAAGTAAGTTATGGATAAAATGAATTGAAACAAGGGATGTATTTAAATAAAAATATATTCCTGCTATAATGACTTTTTTTTGTACTCTGGCCCTGATTCCTGTCCTGTTGGCTTCGTCCTGCCTGTTAGCAGATGGTCAGCACAGTGACTAAGTAAGAATGCAAAGGGTCAGCACTGAGCTCAGAGACTTGTTCTGGCTTTCCTGAACATGTCTCTGTCATCCCTATTCCCCTCTATCTCAGCTTATATTTACCATCTCCACCCCTAGTATTTGGCTCTTCTTACCCAACATACTGTATGACCTATTGACCTTCAGCAGCTTCCGTTTCATTGGTCCTGCTTTGTGGAAGGAAAGGAGGGGCTGAGTAAATGTAAAGGGTAAATACCTGTAATTGGGGACTATCATACAGACATTTGTGTTATCCTGCCCTATGAAATCCTAAATACAACATTGTGAAAAACTCACTAGCTATACTGTGTTTTCTAAGTAATATACAGCATTTATTTGTATGCTAATGGATGTTTTTCTTTATCATTGGCTTTTGCAGCCTTTTTTCTGTGCTCCTTTCAGTTTGATAGCAGGCAGAAATTGCAGGTGATGGCTATTTATTAATCTCATCCATTGTATCCTCATACTAGGAGGAGAGAGGAAGCTCAAGAAAGACTGTAGACATGGCAGGTCCTTAGCCTGCCAGTAAAAAAGTGTGGTGTGGATGGCATCAAGGCTCTTGTGTCCACAAATAATACTATAGAGAGGATGTTTGCTATTGTTATATACAAGGAGGTTTAGGTGGAGGCTTTAGCAATACGTAGTCATGGTGGAACTACCTCTGTACTGGGAGAGTGTGGCTGTGGCTCTGGGACCCAGATGTGATAGTTATCGTTAGTATGTCATTTATACAGCCACTCATATCTCATAGTGCAGTGGAGCCCCAACAGAAAGACACAGCAAAGGAAGCAGGGGCAGCACATCACCACCTCCCCTCACTCCTAGAAAAGAAGTCCTCCTTGTTTTTAACTTTTGTGTAATAAAATCAGAATTGTTACAAGCAGAGCCGGCCCTAACCAATCTGATGCCCTAGGCAAGATTTTGGCTGGTGCCCCCTAGCACCACCGCTAGTTCTGCAGGAAATGTCTGGCATGAGTCAGCTGGCAGCTCTGCTAAAGTCAGGCGCCTTTTGTTTATGAAAATGCATCTTATTTGCATTACTATGTGGCTAGGATGCACAAGCAGCTTCTGATTAAAATGATATGCAGCATGCCTATATTCTGTGTGCGACTGTGTCTATATCTGCATACGAAATGCTACATTACAGTGATTTTCAGGAATACACACAACGTAGCATTTTGTATGCAGATACAGCCGCAGCCACACACAGAATATAGGCATGCCGCATATCATTTTAATCAGCAGAAGCTGCTGGTGCCCCTAAGCATACCAAATGCCCTAGGCATTTGCCTAGTTTGCCTATGCCTAAGGCCGGCTCTGGTTACAAGACAAATACAGTACAAGTGACCTGACTTGGTCAGACAACTGATTTACATAGTAGCTGTATTATGCATCCACTCCCTGCCTCTGTCTTCCTCTGCATGCATAATAATGAGCTAATTAAATTAAACATTCATGAGCACTCTTGACCTGCCTCCATTAGGGTGCTTACATATACTGTATTTCCATCACAGTCCAACAATTGTGATAAAAAGCAGAGCTACAGGTAGAATTAAAATCCGAGATTAGATTTTAGACTTTTCTTACCCCCAACCAGTGACCCTGGATTCCAAAATAGATATTTCGCTTTCATCCTAGAGGATGCTGGGGACTCCAAAAGGACCATGGGGTATAGACGAGATCCGCAGGAGCTTGGGCACACTGAAAAGACTTTGACTGGGTGTGAACTGGCTACTCCCTCTATGCCCCTCCTCCAGACCTCAGTTAGACTTTGTTCCCAGGACTGACTGGACACTCACTAGGGGAGCTCTCCTGAGTTTCTCTAGAAAAGACTTTTAGGTTTTTTATTTTCAGGGAGACCTGCTGGCTACAGGCTCCCTGCATCGAGGGACTGAGGGGAGAGAAGTCAGACCTACTTCTACTTAGTTAAGGGGTCTGCTTCTTAGGCTACTGGACACCATTAGCTCCAGAGGGTTCGATCACTTGGTTCGCCTAGCTGCTTGTTCCCGGAGCCGCGCTGTCACCCCCTCACAGAAGCCAGAAGAAAGAAGCCGGGTGAGTATGCAGAAGGCAGAAGACTTCAGTGACGGCAGAAGACTTCAGCAACGAGGTACAGCACAGCGGTAGTGCTGCGCTCCATGCTCCCACCACACACTTCACCAACGGCACTCACAGGGTGCAGGGCGCTGGGGGGGGGGGGGGGAGATATTTGGTGCATAATTATTGTAGTTACAAGCAGCGCTTTACACATATATTGTTTGGTGGGATATACGGGCGCTGGGGTGTGAGCTGGCATACTCCCTCTGTGTTTCTCTATCCAGGCTTCCTTGTGGGTCTGTCCCCTAGCTGAGGCAGTGTGTGTGTGTGTGTGTGTCGGTACTACGTGTCTGCATGTCTGAAGCTGAGTGTTACTCCCTGAAGGAGGTTGCTGGGGGCGCAGATGCGGGTCTCGAGTTGGCTCTGTCGGCACAGACGACACCTGATTTACTTACAATGTTATGTACACTTAATACAAATGTGGCCTCATTGTCTAAAAGATTAGATAAATCGGAGTCTCAGACACAGGTGTGGAGGAAATCCATGGAGGATGCTTTGTCTCAGGTGCAGACCCCATCAGGGTCGCAAAAGTGGTCGTTTACCCAGTTGGTAGATACGGATACCGACACGGATTCTGATTCCGATGTCGACTTCACTGAGGCTGCTTTACACCCACGGTTAGTTAAGAGTATTCAGTACATGATTGTGGCTATTAAAGATGTTTTACATATTTCTGACGAACCTGCGGTGCAGGAAACAAGGATTTGTTTGTTCAAAGGGAAAAAAACTGAGGTGAAGTTTCCCCCCTCTCATGAAATGAATACTCTTTGTGAAAAGGCTTGGGAGTCGCCAGACAAGAGGTGGCAGATTCCCAAGAGAATTTTCATGGCGTATCCTTTCCCCTCTGATGACAGGGAAAAATGGGAGTCGTCTCCAAATGTCGACAAGGCTCTATCCCGTTTGTCTAAGAAGGTGACGCTTCCGTCCCCTGACACGGCAGCTCTCAAGGATCCAGCGGATCGCAAGCTGGAGACGTCTCTGAAGTCCATTTTCTCTAATACGGGTGCATTGCTCAGACCTGCTGTGGCGTCGGTATGGGTGAGTAGTGCTATTGCTAAATGGGCTGAGAATTTAGCTGCTGATATGGATACCCTTGATAAAGATAATGTTCTTTTGACTCTTGGTTATATCAAGGACGCTGCAGATTACCTGAAGGATGCAGTGACAGATGTTGGTCTCTTAGGATCAAGAGCCAATGCCATGGCGATCTCGGCCAGGAGGGCACTGTGGATCCATCAATGGAATGCTTACTTGAAAGTTTTCAAGTTCAAGATGGAATCTCTTCAAGCTGTGATTTCCAGCCTAGAAGGGGGGGGATTTTATGGCGTCAGTCGACATAAAGGATGCCTACTTACACGTCCCGATATATCCTCCACATCAAGTTTTCCTCAGGTTTGCGATATAGGATTTTCATTACCAATTTCAGACATTGCCGTTTGGTGAAAATCCTCGGGGCCATGGAAAGCCCAAAGTCATGGCAGAAATGATGGTTCTCTTTCGCAAGCAAGGGGTTACAATTATCCCGTACTTGGACGATCTCCTGATAAAGGCGAGGTCCAAGGAACGGTTGTTGAGAAATGTGAATTTGTCTCTGTCGGTTCTGCGACAACACGGTTGGGTGCTAAATTTGCCAAAGTCTCAGTTGATTCCGACCACTCGGCTGCCCTTTCTGGGCATGATTCTAGACACGGAGTTACGGAGAGTGTTTCTTCTGGAAGACAAAGCTCTGGAACTGCAGACGATGGTCAGGGAGCTTCTGAGGCCGACAAGTGTGTCGATTCATCAATGTACTCGGGTTCTGGGGAAAATGGTTGCGGCGTACGAAGCCATTCCGTTTGGCAGGTTTCATGCCCGGGTGTTTCAGTATGATCTGCTGAGCAAATGGTCCGGGTCTCACCTGCACATGCACCGGAAGATAAGTCTATCTTCCAGGGCCAGGATTTCTCTACTGTGGTGGCTACAAAGTTCTCACCTCCTAGGAGGGAGCCGGTTCGGAATCCAGGACTGGGTTCTACTGACAACAGATGCAAGTCTCCGAGGCTGGGGTGCAGTCACCCAAGGAAGAAATTTCCAGGGAAATGGTCGCTCCAGGAATCTTGTCTCCACATAAATGTACTCGAGTTAAGAGCCATTTACAACGGCCTGCTACAAGCAAGAAGCCTTCTTCAGGGTCGACCTGTCCTGATACAGTCAGACAACATAACAGCGGTGGCGCATATAAACCGTCAAGGCGGAACAAGGAGCAGGGCGGCTATGGCGGAGGCCACAAGAATCCTTCGCTGGGCGGAACAACACGTGAGCGCTCTGTCAGCAGTCTTCCTCCCGGGAGTGGACAACTGGGAAGCAGACTTCCTCAGCAGACACGATCTCCATCCGGGAGAGTGGGCTCTTCACCAAGAGGTATTTGCAGAAGTGACGAAGCGTTGGGGAATTCCGCTGATCGACATGATGGCGTCTCACCTCAACAAGAAGCTTCCAAGGTATTATTCCAGGTCAAGGTCAAGGGACCCCCAGGCCAGTGCAGTGGACGCCCTGGTGACTCCGTGGGTGTTTCAGTCGGTGTATGTGTTCCCTCCGCTTCCTCTCATTCCGAAGGTGTTGAGGCTCGTACGACAAACAGGGGTTCAGGCGATAGTCGTCGTTCCAGATTGGCCAAGGAGGGCCTGGTATTCGGAACGTCAGGAATTGCTAGTGGAAGATCCCTGGACGCTTCCTCTAAGAGAGGACCTGTTACTGCAGGGGCCATGCGTGTTTCCGGACTTACCACGGCTGCGTTTGACGGCGTGGAAGTTGAGCGCCAAATCTTAGCTAGGAAAGGTATTCCCGGGGAGGTCATCCCCACTCTCCTTAAAGCTAGGAAGGAGATTACGGCGAAACATTATCACCGTATTTGGAGAAAGTATGTTTCGTGGTGTGAAACCAAAGCAGCTCCTGCGGAGGAGTTTCACTTGGGTCGGTTTCTCCATTTTTTGCAGGCAGGCGTGGATGCAGGCCTGAAATTGGGTTCCATCAAAGTGCAGATTTCGGCTTTATCTATTTTCTTTCAAAAGGAATTGGCTGTCCTTCCAGAGGTTGAGACTTTTGTGAAGGGAGTGATGCATATCCATCCTCCGTTTGTGCCCCCTGTGGCGCCAGGGGATCTTGAAGTGGTCTTGCAGTTTATGTCTTCCTGGTTTGAACCTTTGCGTAAGGTTGAGTTAAAGTTTCTCACTTGGAAGGTAGTCATGCTGTTGGCTCTGGCGTCTGCCAGGCGAGTGTCAGAGTTGGCGGCCTTATCTCACAAGAGTCCGTACTTGATCTTCCATTCGGATAGAGCGGAATTGAGGACTCGTCAACAATTTCTGCCGAAGGTGGTTTCTTCGTTTCATATTAACCAACCTATTGTGGTACCTGTGGCTGCGGATGCTGTGGCAGTTCCAAAGCTTTGAAAATTTACGTCGCCAGAACGGCTGTTGCCAGGAAAACAGAGGCGCTGTTTGTCCTGTATGCTTCCAACAAGATTGGTCATCCTGCTTCTAAGCAGACTATTGCACGCTGGATTTGTAGTACGATTCAGCAAGCTCATTCTTCGGCTGGGCTACCGGTGACGAAGTCAGTAAAGGCCCATTCTACCAGGAAAGTGGGCTCATCTTGGGCGGCTGCCCGAGGGGTCTCGGCACTTCAGCTCTGCCGAGCAGCTACGTGGTCGGGTTCAAACACCTTTGCTAAGTTTTACAAGTTTGATACCCTGGCTGAGGAGGACCTCATGTTTGCTCAGTCGGTGCTGCAGAGTCGTCCGCACTCTCCCGCCCGTGTTGGAGCTTTGGTATAGACCCCATGGTCCTTTTGGAGTCCCCAGCATCCTCTAGGACGTAAGAGAAAATAGGATTTTAGTACCTACCAATAAATCCTTTTCTCCTAGTCCGTAGAGGATGCTGGGCGCCCATCCCAGTGCGGACTGTTACTTGCAGTGTATTCTTGCTGGTTAAATTAGTTTACACACGGGTTGTGTATTTGTTGTTTTCAGCTTGTTGCTGTTGTTAATTCATACCGTTATCTGGTTTACTGTTACTCCGGTTGTACGGTATGTTTGTGGTGTGGGCTAGCCCTTAGTTTAACCAAAAATCCTTTCCTCGAAATGTCCGTCTCTCCTGGGCACAGTTCCTATAACTGAGGTCTGGAGGAGGGGCATAGAGGGAGGAGCCAGTTCACACCCAGTCAAAGTCTTTTCAGTGTGCCCAAGCTCCTGCGGATCCCGTCTATACCCCATGGGGACTTTTGGAGTCCCCAGCATCCTCTACGGACTAGGAGAAAAGGATTTACCGGTAGGTACTAAAATCCTATTTTTTGAGCACATAAAATGACCAGTCCTTATACATTCAGTGAAAAGAATGCTATTAAATACTGCCCTCTCATGGGCACTTGTTGAACTACTTCAGATATTTGAGGCTTTAAAATTGTAAAAGGGAATTTTTTTATTTTATTTTTTTTAAACAAACTTTGCCATAAACCACACACACACACACGTTTTTTGTATTTGGTGGTGATTGATATAGGGCGTACAATAAAAATTTATGTTTGAATCTTTTAAAGAAAGCAATGAGAATTCCATCATGGTAGCCATCTGTTGGGCTTTATGCTGCAGACCAGAGACTCTGTATAGTGTGTCATTGATCTTCCTTTCCTTACAGATAGAACAGGTGAGCCAGCTGACTGTTTTTGTAGAGGCTGCTCTAGACTATCACAGGCAGACGGCACAGGTCCTGGAACACCTCCACAGCAGATTACACAACAGGTGAGAACAGCTACAATACTTAATGTCATATTTGATATTATGATCTTTCAGGAGAATTGCACATTTATGTACAACTTAGGGGTCTATGTACTAAGCCTTGGAGAAGGTGGATGGAGATAAAGTACCAGCCAATCAACACTGGCTGGCTGGTACTTTAGCCCAATTATATTGAGCCTTAAAAAGTGATAAAGTGAAGACAGATAAAGACAGAAAGTACCAGCCAATCAGCTTTCTAACTGCCATGTTAATGGATATGTTTGAAAAATGACAGGAGCTGGTTTTCTGGTCATTTATCACTTTTTATTCATCTCCACTATATCACTTTTTAAGGCTTAATACAGTTGGGCCTTATCTTCTGCCACTTTAGCTCTCTCCAAGGCTTATGGGGCATACACACGGGGCGACATGATGCTGTGTGCTAAGCGATCTAGGTTAGCACAGATTGCTCAGCAGATATCGCTATACACCACTATACACACAGCGATGTCATAACCTGTGTTCTTTATGCATATGCTAGGCGATCTATCTAGATCTTGCCTGCATGTGCAAGCGATGGTGACGTGCGGGACTGCGCATCGCTATGGTGTGTACACACAGCAATCCGCGCTTAATTTCTAAGCGAACTAGACAGATTGCTTAGAAAATAGGCAAGAATCGCCACATGTGTATGCCCCATTAGAATAAAGATCCCCCAAGCTTTAACACCTTCAGAAACAGCAATGAGAAGCATGGGTTTTCAGATCATACTGGTGCAGCTTATCCACTTTGGAAGCTTGACTGGAATGCCTAATATGTCTACTATTACATAAGCTTCAAGTGCCTCAAACAAATACACTGAACTGCAGTAATCCACGTCACACACAACTGAATCTCACTAGAGTATCCTATTGTTGTGTCACAGTTATTATATGCAACACATGCTAAAGTTGTTTTCTTGTGTCCGTATACTGTATAAGCTTAAGGTTGTACAGTATACTAGTAACTTGATGGCCAGCCAAAGTCTGCAGTAAGAGCAAACTGCACGATTATGGGATACCATAGATTTCAGTCATGTTAAGGGGTATTTAGGATTTGTTTTATTTAATTGCATCTAGAGATGTTAGAAATGGAACAGCATAAAGATGCTAGTAACAATTAAGTTATAATAGTACGTAATATGGAGTGCTTTTCCTTCTATGAAAAAACTGTCGGTCCACAACTAAAATTACCGGTTGATACAATTATTATAGTAGCTTCCATAATGTGAGCAAGTCTTCAAATGCTTATTTTATTCACTTCTTGAGCTGAAAGAGATGAAAATTCTACAAAAAGAGCCTGATTCGGTCTGCCATTGAGTGGCATCAGGCATAGAAGCACTGGTAACATGGCAGACTTGTGTGCCATCAGGAATCGAAGCAGTGGTAACATGGCAGACTTGTGTGCCATCAGGAATAGAAGCAGTGGTAACATGGCAGACTTGTATGCCATCAGGAATAGAAGCAGTGATAACATGGCAGACTTGTGTGCCATCAGGAATAGAAGCAGTGGTAACATGGCAGACTTGTATGCCATCAGGAATAGAAGCAGTGATAACATGGCAGACTTGCATGCCATCAGGAATAGAAGCACTGGTAACATGGCAGACTTGCGTGCCATCAGGAATAGAAGCAGTGGTAACATGGCAGACTTGTATGCCATCAGGAATAGAAGCAGTGATAACATGGCAGACTTGTATGCCATCAGGAATAGAAGCAGTGATAACATGGCAGACTTGTATGCCATCGGGAATAGAAGCAGTGATAACATGGCAGACTTGCGTGCCATCAGGAATAGAAGCAGTGGTAACATGGCAGACTTGCATGCCATCAGGAATAGAAGCAGTGATAACATGGCAGACTTGTGTGCCATCAGGAATAGAAGCAGTGATAACATGGCAGACTTGTGTGCCATCAGGAATAGAAGCAGTGGTAACATGGCAGACTTGTATGCCATCAGGAATAGAAGCAGTGATAACATGGCAGACTTGCATGCCATCAGGAATAGAAGCACTGGTAACATGGCAGACTTGCGTGCCATCAGGAATAGAAGCAGTGATAACATGGCAGACTTGCGTGCCATCAGGAATAGAAGCAGTGATAACATGGCAGACTTGTGTGCCATCAGGAATAGAAGCAGTGATAACATGGCAGACTTGTATGCCATCAGGAATAGAAGCAGTGATAACATGGCAGACTTGCATGCCATCAGGAATAGAAGCAGTGGTAACATGGCAGACTTGCATGCCATCAGGAATAGAAGCAGTGATAACATGGCAGACTTGTATGCCATCAGGAATAGAAGCAGTGATAACATGGGAGACTTGTATGCCATCAGGAACAGAAGCAGTGATAACATGGCAGACTTGTATGCCATCAGGAATAGAAGCAGTGATAACATGGCAGACTTGCATGCCATCAGGAATAGAAGCACTGGTAACATGGCAGACTTGCGTGCCATCAGGAATAGAAGCAGTGGTAACATGGCAGACTTGTATGCCATCAGGAATAGAAGCAGTGATAACATGGCAGACTTGTATGCCATCAGGAATAGAAGCAGTGGTAACATGGCAGACTTGTATGCCATCAGGAATAGAAGCAGGGGTGATATGGCAGGCGTGTGTGCCATCAGGAATAGAAGCAGTGGTGATATGGCAGGCTTGTGTGCCATCAGGAATAGAAGCAGTGATAACATGGCAGACTTGTATGCCATCAGGAATAGAAGCAGTGGTAACATGGCAGACTTGCATGCCATCAGGAATAGAAGCAGTGATAACATGGCAGACTTGTATGCCATCAGGAACAGAAGCAGTGATAACATGGCAGACTTGTATGCCATCAGGAATAGAAGCAGTGATAACATGGCAGACTTGTGTGCCATCAGGAATAGAAGCAGTGATAACATGGCAGAATTGTGTGCCATCAGGAATAGAAGCAGTGATAACATGGCAGACTTGTATGCCATCAGGAATAGAAGCAGTGGTAATATGGCAGGCTTTTATGCCATCAGGAATAGCAGCAGTGATAACATGGCAGACTTGTGTGCCATCAGGAATAGAAGCAGTGGTAACATGGCAGACTTGTGTGCCATCAGGAATAGAAGCAGTGGTAACATGGCAGACTTGTATGCCATCAGGAATAGAAGCAGGGGTGATATGGCAGGCTTGTGTGCCATCAGGAATAGAAGCAGTGGTAACATGGCAGACTTGTATGCCATCAGGAATAGAAGCAGTGGTAACATGTCAGACTTGTGTGCCATCAGAAATAGAAGCAGTGATAACATGGCAGACTTGTATGCCATCAGGAATAGAAGCAGTGATAACATGGCAGACTTGTGTGCCATCAGGAATAGAAGCAGTGGTGATATGGCAGGCTAGTGTGCCATCAGGAATAGAAGCAGTGGTAACATGGCAGACTTGTGTGCCATCAGGAATAGAAGCAGTGGTGATATGGCAGACTTGTGTGCCATCAGGAATAGAAGCAGTGGTAACATGGCAGACTTGTGTGCCATCAGGAATAGAAGCAGTGGTAACATGGCAGACTTGTGTGCCATCAGGAATAGAAGCAGTGGTAACATGGCAGACTTGTATGCCATCAGGAATAGAAGCAGTGGTAACATGGCAGACTTGTGTGCCATCAGGAATAGAAGCAGTGATAACATGGCAGACTTGTGTGCCATCAGGAATAGAAGCAGTGGTAACATGGCAGACTTGTGTGCCATCAGGAATAGAAGCAGTGATAACATGGCAGACTTGTGTGCCATCAGGAATAGAAGCAGTGATAACATGGCAGACTTGTGTGCCATCAGGAATAGAAGCAGTGGTAACATGGCAGACTTGTATGCCATCAGGAATAGAAGCAGTGATAACATGGCAGACTTGTATGCCATCAGGAATAGAAGCAGTGATAACATGGCAGACTTGTATGCCATCAGGAATAGCAGCAGTGGTGATATGGCAGACTTGTATGCCATCAGGAATAGAAGCAGTGGTAACATGGCAGACTTGTATGCCATCAGGAATAGAAGCAGTGATAACATGGGAGACTTGTATGCCATCAGGAATAGAAGCAGTGGTAACATGGCAGACTTGCATGCCATCAGGAATAGAAGCACTGGTAACATGGCAGACTTGTATGCCATCAGGAATAGCAGCAGTGGTGATATGGCAGGCTTGTGTGCCATCAGGAATAGAAGCAGTGATAACATGGCAGACTTGTATGCCATCAGGAATAGAAGCAGTGGTAACATGGCAGACTTGCATGCCATCAGGAATAGAAGCACTGGTAACATGGCAGACTTGCGTGCCATCAGGAATAGAAGCAGTGGTAACATGGCAGACTTGTATGCCATCAGGAATAGAAGCAGTGATAACATGGCAGACTTGTATGCCATCAGGAATAGAAGCAGTGATAACATGGCAGACTTGTATGCCATCAGGAATAGCAGCAGTGGTGATATGGCAGGCTTGTGTGCCATCAGGAATAGAAGCAGTGATAACATGGCAGACTTGTATGCCATCAGGAATAGAAGCAGTGATAACATGGCAGACTTGTGTGCCATCAGAAATAGAAGCAGTGATAACATGGCAGACTTGTGTGCCATCAGGAATAGAAGCAGTGGTAACATGGCAGACTTGTGTGCCATCAGGAATAGAAGCAGTGATAACATGGCAGACTTGTGTGCCATCAGGAATAGAAGCAGTGATAACATGGCAGACTTGTGTGCCATCAGGAATAGAAGCAGTGATAACATGGCAGACTTGTGTGCCATCAGGAATAGAAGCAGTGGTAACATGGCAGACTTGTGTGCCATCAGGAATAGAAGCAGTGGTAACATGGCAGACTTGTGTGCCATCAGGAATAGAAGCAGTGATAACATGGCAGACTTGTGTGCCATCAGGAATAGAAGCAGTGGTAACATGGCAGACTTGTGTGCCATCAGGAATAGAAGCAGTGGTAACATGGCAGACTTGTGTGCCATCAGGAATAGAAGCAGTGATAACATGGCAGACTTGTGTGCCATCAGGAATAGAAGCAGTGATAACATGGCAGACTTGTGTGCCATCAGGAATAGAAGCAGTCATAACATGGCAGACTTGTGTGCCATCAGGAATAGAAGCAGTGATAACATGGCAGACTTGTGTGCCATCAGGAATAGAAGCAGTGATAACATGGCAGACTTGTGTGCCATCAGGAATAGAAGCAGTCATAACATGGCAGACTTGCATTTCCTTTATGTCTAAACCTTTTAAAATTATAAATAAATAACGTTAAAAATAATAAGGGGTATATTTACTAAGCTGTGGGTTTATAGAATTTAAGATGTCTATAGCAACCAATCAGATTCTATTTATCATTTATCTAGCACCTTCTAGAAGATAATATACAGATGGAGCCGCGCTCATCTGAAGCGGCTCCATCACAGGCGTGCACTCCCGGCATCCGTCCGCCTAATCACGCTGGGAGTGCACAGAGACGCTCCCATTCTGAGCGTCTGTGTCCGGGCGCGTGGACGGTCAAGTGAATAGGGCGCATGTCCGTTGCGGGCGGGCCTAGACACAGACTGAGCCATGATTAGCGTGGCTCCATCTGTAATCTGGTTGCTATGGGCAACATCTCCACTTCTATAACCCCGCATCTTAGTAAATATACCCCTAAGACAGGGACAGGGATTGTCAATGCAAGAAGTACAAAGTAAATGCAGCACTACAAGGTGTTTGGGTTGAAGTGAAGTCAGGAGAAGAGAGGAAGCTCTAAAGTAAGAAACTTGTATTTCTGCAGCGGGGTACACTGTGTTCCACAGGGAATACATCGGGGTGTAGAGATGGATCTTGATCCAGAGACACCAAAAGGCTAAAGCTTTAGACTGTACCAGGATGCATTGCGGGGCCTCCTCTATATAACCCCGCCTCCAGGCACTGTGAGCCCAATTTTTTGAGTTGGTGCCTGCGTAAGCAGGTCACTTAACAGGGGGAGCTGCGCAGGCAACCCTGAAAAAGCTATTTAGAAGACTTCAAGGGCTGCAGCACTTAATAGGTCAGGGTGACGTACTGTGCTGCAGCTCCATCACCTCCCCAGCGGTGTCGCATACTCCCGCTGGCTCTGTTCCTGGGTACTTGCGGCGGAGGCGCTCCGGTTCCTAGGCACACCACCACAGACGCTCTCCTGGATCGCGTGGCTGCTTCTCAGGGAGGCGGTAAGAGGGTACCCCAGGCGGGACCCGCCACTAAATCGCGTTACGGTCGCGGTCTAAGGAGGTGAACTGCGACACTGGTGTGGACACTGTGGCCGTGCAGGGACCCCACTATATCCACCAGGGCAGGGGAGCACAGGTCGGATAATACATTATCCATTTTTAATAAGGCTCCATCGTACCAGGTGGTGAGGACCACCATAGGGGATAAGGCGCTTGACCTGTAGCCCCTCCCCCAGCTCCGGGCACCATCTACTGCTGGTGTTCCCACCCTGGAGCTGCCTCACACTCTCCCTCACTCCCTGACTGAGACTCTGGGCGCCATCTTCTCACAGTAGCTGCGACTGGTCTCCGGGACTGCAGGGCAAGGTCTCCTCTGTAAATCTGCCTGATTCATCAGTGCTGTGATTTTACAGACACTTAAGTATTCTACAAGTCATTTTAAGACCGCGTTAGTTAAGAACAAGTGTACCTCTACCAGAATATATTGTACGAGTATTCTGATGTATACATCCGGTCTCAGACCGCGCATTGTTTTTTATATATATATATATATATATATATATATATATATATATATATATATATATATATATATATATATACATACACACACACACATATATATATATATATATATATATACACATATATATACATATATATGTCTAGTCCAGCGCAGTTTTATTGTCTGACTAAAATAATTATCTCACAAAGAGAAGACTGTCGCACAGACAAAAATAAATTTTCTAATCATTGTGTATAGTTGTTCTTTCCCTGCTCATTATTTAAATGAATATTACAATATTGTTATCGGGGGGTGCTCCTGGAATATGGTTTAACACGTAGAATTAATAGAAAGAGAAAAAAGTATTCCTTAATTAGGGCACTCACAGAACTGATACCCTTGCATTTACTTAAAGTCAACACCCCAAAAGGTAGATGACCATTAGTCGATTAAAATATAACTTTTATTAAATATACATTAGAAGCTTACGAAATATGTGTAAGTGAAAAAAAATAAGAATTTACTTACCGATAATTCTATTTCTCATAGTCCGTAGTGGATGCTGGGGACTCCGTAAGGACCATGGGGAATAGCGGCTCCGCAGGAGACTGGGCACATCTAAAGAAAGCTTTAGGACTATCTGGTGTGCACTGGCTCCTCCCCCTATGACCCTCCTCCAAGCCTCAGTTAGGATACTGTGCCCGGACGAGCGTACACAATAAGGAAGGATTTTGAATCCCGGGTAAGACTCATACCAGCCACACCGTACAACCTGTGATCTGAACCCAGTTAACAGCATGATAACAGAGGAGCCTCTGAAAGATGGCTCACAACAATAATAACCCGATTTTTGTAACAATAACTATGTACAAGTATTGCAGACAATCCGCACTTGGGATGGGCGCCCAGCATCCACTACGGACTATGAGAAATAGAATTATCGGTAAGTAAATTCTTATTTTCTTTAACGTCCTAAGTGGATGCTGGGGACTCCGTAAGGACCGTGGGGATTATACCAAAGCTCCCAAACGGGCGGGAGAGTGCGGATGACTCTGCAGCACCAAATGAGAGAACTCCAGGTCCTCCTCAGCCAGGATATCAATTTTGTAGAATTTTACAAACGTATTTGCTCCTGACCAAGTAGCTGCTCGGCAAAGTTGTAAAGCCGAGACCCCTCGGGCAGCCGCCCAAGATGAGCCCACCTTCTTTGTGGAGTGGGCATTTACAGATTTTTGGCTGTGGCAGGCCTGCCACAGAATGTGCAAGCTGAATTGTACTACAAATCCAACGAGCAATAGTCTGCATAGAAGCAGGAGCAACCAGCTTGTTGGGTGCATACAGGATAAACAGCGAGTCAGATTTCCTGACTCCAGCCGTCCTGGAAACATATATTTTCAGGGCCCTGACAACGTCTAGCAACTTGGAGTCCTCCAAGTCCCTAGTAGCCGCAGGCACCACAAATAGGTTGGTTCAGGTGAAACGCTGAAACCACCTTAGGGAGAAACTGAGGACGAGTCCTCAATTCCGCCCTGTCCGAATGGAACATCAGATAAGGGCTTTTTCAGGATAAAGCCGCCAATTCTGACACGCGCCTGGCCCAGCCCAGGGCCAACAGCATGACCACTTTCCATGTGAGATATTTTAACTCCACAGATTTAAGTGGTTCAAACCAATGTGACTTTTGGAACCCAAAACTACATTGAGATCCCAAAGTGCCACTGGAGGCACAAAAGGAGGCTGTATATGCAGTACCCCTTTTACAAACGTCTGAACTTCAGGGACTGAAGCTAGTTCTTTTTGGAAGAAAATTGACAGGGCCGAAATTTGAACCTTAATGGACCCCAATTTCAGGCCCATAGACACTCCTGTTTGCAGGAAATGTAGGAATCGACCCAGTTGAATTTCCACCGTCGGGCCTTACTGGCCTCGCACCACGCAACATATTTTCGCCAATTGCGGTGATAATGTTTTTGCGGTAACATCCTTCCTGGCTTTGATCAGGATAGGGATGACTTCATCCGGAATGCCTTTTTTCCTTCAGGATCCGGCATTCAACCGCCATGCCGTCAAACGTAGCCGCGGTAAGTCTTGGAACAGACAGGGTCCTTGCTGGAGCAGGTCCCTTCTTAGAGGTAGAGGCCACGGATCCTCCGTGAGCATCTCTTGAAGTTCCGGTTACCAAATCCTTCTTGGCCAATCCGGAGCCACGAATATAGTGCTTACTCCTCTCCATCTTATCAATCTCAGTACCTTGGGTATGAGAGGCAGAGGAGGGAACACATACCCTGACTGGTACACCCACGGTGTTACCAGAGCGTCTACAGCTATTGCCTGAGGGTCCCTGGACCTGGCGCAATACCTGTCGAGTTTTTCCCAACGGTTTATAATCATGTGGAAGACTTCTGGGTGAAGTCCCCACTCTCCCGGGTGGAGGTCGTGCTGAGGAAGTCTGCTTCCCAGTTGTCCACTCCCGGAATGAATACTGCTGACAGTGCTATCACATGATTTTCCGCCCAGCGAAGAATCCTTGCAGCTTCTGCCATTGCCCTCCTGCTTCTTGTGCCACCCTGTTTATGTGGGTGACTGCCGTGATGTTGTCCGACTGGATCAACACCGGCTGACCTTGAAGCAGAGGTCTTGCTAAGCTTAGAGCATTGTAAATGTCCCTTAGCTTCAGGATATTTATGAAGTGATGTCTCCAGGCTTGACCATAAGTCCTGGATATTCCTTCCCTGTGTGACTGCTCCCCAGCCTTGCAGGCTGGCATCCGTGGTTACCAGGACCCAGTCCTGAATGCCGAATCTGCGGCCCTCTAGAAGATGAGCACTCTGCAACCACCACAGGAGGGACACCCTTGTCCTTGGTGACAGGGTTATCCGCTGATGCATCTGAAGATGCGACCCGGACCATTTGTCCAGCAGGTCCCACTGGAAAGTTCTTGCGTGGAATCTGCCGAATGGGATTGCTTCGTAGGAAGCCACCATTTTACCCAGAACCCTTGTGCATTGATGCACTGAGACTTGGCTCGGTTTTAGGAGGTTCCTGACTAGCTCGGATAACTCCCTGGCTTTCTCCTCCGGGAGAAACACCTTTTTCTAGACTGTGTCCAGGATCATCCCTAGGAACAGAAGACAAGTCGTCGGAACCAGCTGCGATTTTGGAATATTGAGAATCCAACCGTGCTGCAGCAACACTACCTGAGATAGTGCTACACCGACCTCCAACTGTTCCCTGGATCTTACCCTTATCAGGGAATTGTCCAAGTAAGGGATAACTAAAATTCCCTTCCTTTGAAGGAATATCATCATTTCGGCCATTACCTTGGTAAAGACCCGGGGTGCCGTGGACCATCCATACGGCAGCGTCTGAACTGATAGTGACAGTTCTGTACCATAAACCTGAGGTACCCTTGGTGAGAAGGGTAAATTTTAACATGAAGGTAAGCATCCTTGATGTCCCGAGACATCATGTAGTCCCCTTCTTCCAGGTTCGCAATCACTGCTCTGAGTGACTCAATCTTGAATTTGAACCTCTGTACGTAAGTGTTCAAAGATTTTAGATTTAGAATCGGTCTCACCGAGCCGTCCGGCTTCGGTACCACAACAGTGTGGAATAATACCACGTTCCCTGTTGCAGGAGGGGTATCTTGATTATCACCTGCTGGGAATACAGCTTGTGAATGGCTTCCAAAACTGTCTCCCTGTCAGGAGACATCGGTAAAGCCGACTTTAGGAAACGGCGAGGGGGAGACGTCTCAAATTCTAATTTGTACCCCTGAGATATCACCTGAAGGATCCAGGGGTCTACTTGCGAGTGAGCCCACTGCGCGCTGAAATTCATTGAGACGGGCCCCCCACCGTGCCTGATTCTGCTTGTAAAGCCCCAGCGTATACTGAGGGCTTGGCAGAGGCGGGAGAGGGTTTCTGTTCCTGGGAACTGGCTGATTTCTGCAGCCTTTTTCCTCTCCCTCTGTCACGGGGCAGAAATGAGGAACCTTTTGGCCGCTTATCCACGAAAAGACTGCGCCTGATAATACGGCGTCTTCTCATGTTGAGAGGCGACCTGGGGTACAAACGTGGATTTCCCAGCTGTTGCCGTGGCCACCAGGTCTGAAAGACCGACCCCAAATAACTCCTCCCCTTAATAAGGCAATACTTCCAAATGCCGTTTGGAATACGCATCACCTGACCACTGACGTGTCCATAACCCTCTACTGGTAGAAATGGACAACGCACTTAGACTTGATGCCAGTCGGCAAATATTCCGCTGTGCATCACGCATATATAGAAATGCATCTTTCAAATGCTCTATAGGCAAAAATATACTGTCCCTATCTAGGGTATCAATATTTTCAGTCAGGGAATCCGACCACGCCAACCCAGCACTGCACATCCAGGCTGAGGCGATTGCTGGTCGCAGTATAACACCAGTATGTGTGTAAATACATTTTAGGATACCCTCCTGCTTTCTATCAGCAGGATCCTTAAGGGCGGCCATCTCAGGAGAGGATAGAGCCCTTACAAGCGTGTGAGCGCTTTATCCACCCTAGGGGGTGTTTCCCAACGCACCCTAACCTCTGGCGGGAAAGGATATAATGCCAATAACATTTTAGAAATTATCAGTTGTTATCGGGGGAAACCCACGCATCATCACACACCTCATTTAATTTCTCAGATTCAGGAAAACTACAGGTAGTTTTTCCTCACCGAACATAATACCCCTTTTTGGTGGTACTCGTATTATCAGAAATGTGTAAAACATTTTTCATTGCCTCAATCATGTAACGTGTGGCCCTACTGGAAGTCACATTTGTCTCTTCACAGTCGACACTGGAGTCAGTATCCGTGTCGGCGTCTATGTCTGCCATCTGAGGTAACGGGCGCTTTATAGCCCCTGACGGCCTATGAGACGTCTGGACAGGCACAAGCTGAGTAGCCGGCTGTCTCATGTCAACCACTGTCTTTTATACAGAGCTGACACTGTCACGTAATTTCTTCCAACAGTTCATCCACTCAGGTGTCGACCCCCTAGGGGGTGACATCACTATTACAGGCAATCTGCTCCGTCTCCACATCATTTTTCTCCTCATACATGTCGACACAAAAGTACCGACATACAGCACACACACAGGGAATGCTCTGATAGAGGACAGGACCCCACTAGCCCTTTGGGGAGACAGAGGTAGAGTTTGCCAGCACACACCAGAGCGCTATATATATATATATATATATATATACAGGGATAACCTTATATAAGTGTTTTTCCCCTTATAGCTGCTGTATAGTTAATACTGCGCCTAATTTGTGCCCCCCTCTCTTTTTTAACCCTTTCTGTAGTGTAGTGACTGCAGGGGAGAGCCAGGGAGCTTCCCTCCAACGGAGCTGTGAGGGAAAATGGCGCCAGTGTGCTGAGGAGATAGGCTCCGCCCCTTTATCGGCTGCCTTATCTCCCGTTTTTTTATGTATTTTGGCAGGGGTTAAATGCATCCATATAGCCCAGGAGCTATATGTGATGCATTTTTTGCCATCCAAGGTGTTTATTATTGCGTCTCAGGGCGCCCCCCCCAGCGCCCTGCACCCTCAGTGACCGGAGTGTGAAGTGTGCTGAGAGCAATGGCGCACAGCTGCAGTGCTGTGCGCTACCTTGTTGAAGACAGGACGTCTTCTGCCGCCGATTTTCCGGACCTCTTCTGCCTTCTGGCTCTGTAAGGGGGCCGGCGGCGCGGCTCTGGGACCCATCCAAGCTGGGCCTGTGATCGTCCCTCTGGAGCTAATGTCCAGTAGCCTAAGAAGCCCAATCCACTCTGCACGCAGGTGAGTTCGCTTCTTCTCCCCTTAGTCCCTCGATGCAGTGAGCCTGTTGCCAGCAGGTCTCACTGAAAATAAAAAACCTAAACTAAAACTTTCACTAAGAAGCTCAGGAGAGCCCCTAGTGTGCACCCTTCTCGTTCGGGCACAGAGATCTAACTGAGGCTTGGAGGAGGGTCATAGGGGGAGGAGCCAGTGCACACCAGATAGTCCTAAAGCTTTCTTTAGATGTGCCCAGTCTCCTGCGGAGCCGCTATTCCCCATGGTCCTTACGGAGTCCCCAGCATCCACTTAGGACGTTAGAGAAAGGTGTACAAAACAAATGTGAAATTAAAAGGCTAAACCACTGTGTTTGTGTGTGTGTGTGTGATATTTATTCTCCCAGCTAGGGATATGTATCACTTATTCCTGTGGTCTAATCAAGTACTGTATCAATTTTTGCAATACTGTAACAACTTTTATTATTAAAGAGAGGATATGCTTATATCAATTTCCACTGCTGTAAGCTTATTTCTTATGCCTGACTTTTCATCACAAAATGACATAAGGTGTGCGCGGCACCTATATATAATTATCTGTGATTAAGGCATATCATATATCCATCTCTTAATAAAATGTTGTATATTATATCTTGTTATATCATATAGTAGCATGCATATCAGCTCATATACTCCAGCTTCTAATGTATATTTAATAAAAGTTATATTTTAGTCAACTAATGGTCATCTACCTTTTGGGGTGTTGACTTTAAGTAAATGCAAGTGTATCAGTTCTGTGAGTGCCTTAATTAAGGAATACTTTTTTCTCTTTCTATTAATACTAAAATAATTATCTGTATTGTCACTGTGACTGTGTGTGCCTGTATCGGCCGTGTGGATTTCACTTTCAGTGTATCCCAGCTGTATCTATCACTGTATTCTGTACCCTAGGACTAGGTGCGTCAGGGTCTCATTTACCATTAAGTGTATTCCACTGTGTACTCATACCGGATTTATTCGCTGGTGTTGTGTACTGTGTACACTGTAACATACTAGGGCATTTATTTGCAGATATTGTACTCTGTCTGGCTGACTCATACGCTGTGTGGTTACATTCACTGAAATGTCTAACACAAAGGGCGGGAAATCCGCGGAAGCTTCTGGATCATGCAGCGCATGTGCCAGGGATTTGCCTGAGGGGAAAGCTTTGAATAATGATCTGTGTAATATCTACCAGTCAGTCCGCTGCTCCTATAGCCAAATCAGGAGCCACCTTGGGTGGCATTCTCAAATATGCTTAATACGCTTAGAACACGCCTTACACCCCCTAAGGGACCTCCTGTGCCATTGCAGCCACATATTGTTCCTATGGTTAATCCGCCCTGGGTGGATATTCTGTCTACCCAGATACAACAATTGAATCAATCTTTGGTTAGACAAAAACCTTTGCGATCAAGGGGTCATTTAAGCAGGCCGCCTCCTCCTCCCAATCCACTAATATCTCAGATGAGACTTCTGATGAGGATGGGGAGTATACTGATCCATCAGACACTGATACAGTCACTTCTGACGAGGAACCAACAAAAGTTGATGTCCCTGAACTAGTGGAGGCTATTAAGCTGATTCTACAAATCGATGATGATGATGTAGATCCCACTACTGTGTCTAAGCAGCCTGATAAATTTAGACGTCAGAAGGTAACTAAAGTAGTCTTACCACATTCTGACCATTTGGTTGAACATACGTCAGGAACCCTGGTCTTCTCCAGGAAAGAAATTCTCCCGGTCTAAAAAGATGCTAGCTCGTTATCCTCTATCTGCTGAGTTGTGTAACTAGTGGGAAAATCTACCGCCGGTGGATTCCTATGTCACCCGTCTTGTGGTGTCCTCTACTCTACCTGTCACCACTGTCACCTCACTGAAGGAACCGACCGATAAGCGTGTCAAAAGATGCCTGAAGTCTATTTACTCCCTTACAGGTGCTGTACATAGACCCACTATAGCAGCCTCCTGGGCCGCAAAAAAGAATTAAAGCATGGGTTCAGGCACTAGAGGAAGAGCTGCCTCAGGATATATCTGACACTGCCAGACAATATCTGTCTCATATTGCCACCGCCTCCCACTACATTCAGGAGGCGTCCTCTGAGGCAGGAATAATGGTGGCCAAAGCGTCAACTACGTCCATCCTGGCTTGCCGAATTCTGTGGTTGAGGTCATGGAAGGTGGACCTGGACTCCAAAAAGACTTTGGAGGTTCTCCTTTTTAAGGGAGACATCCTGTTTGGAGAGGATCCAAACAGGATGTCTCCCTTAAAAGGGATTGTAACCGACTTTGCGGCTGCTAAGACTGCGTTTCTCCTAAATATTAATCCTTCTGCACAGAAGGCAAAGAGTACCACTTTTTGTTCCTTTCGACCTCAAGGGAAAGCAAAAGGTCAGGTATACCCAAGACAAGCTTGTGCTCCCAAAACCACGAAGCACCAAAGCAAAACAATCCTGGGCTGCCCGTCAGCCTGATTCCAAACAAGCCAAGCCTGCTGCTTGACGGGGCGGGCCTCCCACTGGGGGATCCCAGGGAGGGAGGCCGACTTCTGCAGTTCACCCCGGACTGGTTAAAAACCACTTCAGACACATGGGTGCGAGAATTCGTCTCTCACGGGTACACGGTCTCTTTCAGGAGACATCCCTCTCGCCAGTTCCGTACGACTGTTATCCCTTCGGACCCACTGAAGGCACAAGCTCTACACTTGGTTGGGCGTTCCATCCTGGATACAGGAGTGGTAGTGCCGGTACCTCTGACCCAGAGAGGCGGTGGCTACAGGACCAGCAGTTGAGCAGCGGCCTTCCCTTCTGGATCCCCAACTGACTGGATCTTACTGACTATGGATGCCAGTCTGAGGGGTTGGGGCGCGGTGTTGGAGCAACACTCTCTCCAGGGTTGGTGGACCAGGGAGGAATCTCTCCTCTCGCTAAACATTCTGGAATTACGGGCAGTGTTCAGTGCTTTGACTCTTGCCCTGCCTCTGATACAGAACAGGCCTGTTCAAGTACAATCAGACAACGCCACCACGGTGGCTTACATAAATCAGCAAGGCGGCACTCAAAGCCACATGGCAATGATGGAAGTGTCAAAAATCCTTTGTTGGGCGGAACGCCATCTGCCAGCAATATCGGCAGTGTTCATTCCGGGGGTCCTCAACTGGGAAGCGGACTTAGTCAGTCAGGACACGCACGCCGGAGAGTGGAGTCTTCATCCAGAAGTCTTTCAACTCCTAGTGGACAAGTGGGGCCTACCAGATATACCTGATGGCGTCTCGACACAATCACAAAGTTCCGGTCTTTGGATCAAGAACAAGGGATCCTCCAACCACCGTTCGTGGACGCACTGGCAATTCCATGGAACTTGCGGCTGCCCTACGTGTTCCCTCCAGTGTCACTCCTGCCCAGGGTACTGCGAAAGTTCAAGAAGGAGGAATACTACTTCTAGTGGCTCCAGCGTGGCCCAGACGACATTGGTTCGGTAGAGCGTACTCTTCTACTTCCTCAATGCCCAGACCTCCTCGTTCAGGGCCCTTGTGTCTACCCGGACCTGGCCAGATTGGCTTTGATGGTGTGGCTCTTGAAGCTTCACTCCTGAGGGCCAAAGGATTCTCCAAGGCGTTATCCAAACTATGCTAAAGGCCCGCAAACCGGCTTCTGCACGGATTTACTATAGAGTCTGAAATTCTTACTTCACCTGGTGTGCTGCTAAGAATTACGATGCTTACAAATTTAGCACTTCCAGACTTAGGACTGCGTCTGGCCTCCCTCAAGGTTCACATATCTGCCTTGTCGGTGTGGTTTCAGAGAAAAACTGCATCTATTCCTGACGTTCATACATTCACTCAGGGCGTACTGCAGATTCAGCCTCCCTATGTCCCTCCTGTGGCTCTTTGGGATCTGTCTGTTGTCCTGAATGCCCTGCAAGAGTCTCCATTTGAATCTCTTCAGTCAGTGGACCTTAAATGGTTTACGGCTAAGGTCCTTTTCGTGTTGGCTATTGCCTCTGCCAGAAGGGTATCGGACTTAGGCACTTTGTCCTATCGTCCGCCCTTTTTGATATTTCATTGTGACCGCGCAGTTCTCCGAACTCGTCCCGGTTATTTGCCTAAGGTGGTGTCATCTTTTCACTTTAACCAGGAGATTGTGGTTCCGGCCTTCATGTCTTCTGACTTGTCCTCCAAAGAGTGATCTTTGGATGTGGTAAGGGCTCTCCGTGTTTATGTGGAGAGGACTGCCTCTATCAGGAGGTCAGATACCCTTTTTGTACTTTTTGGTTTCAACAAACGTGGCTGGCCTGCGAATAAGCAAACCTTGGCCAGATGAATTAGAATGGTGATTGCATAAGATTATGCGCAGGCTGGGCTCCCGGCTCCTGCTGCTCTTAAGGCCCATTCTACTCTGTCTGTCGGACCTTCTTGGGCGGCCGCCGTGGCGCATCTGCAGAACAATTGTGAAAGGCGGCTACGTGGTCCTCAGTGAACACGTTCATTAGGTTCTATGCCTTTGATACTTCCGCCTCCCAGGATGCTTCCTTTGGATGCCGGGTTCTTGTGCCCGCTACGGTGCGTCCCCTCCCATGAGGAACTGCTTTAGGACATCCCCGATGTATTCCCTGTGGAACACAGTGTACCCCGCCGCAGAAAAGGAGATTTATGGTAGACTTACTATGGTTAAATCTCTTTCTGCGAGGTACACTGGGTTCCACAGGACGCCCACCCTGACGCATTTAGCTTCTTTGGGTTTGTATGGCATTAGCCACTAGTCCCTTCGCCTGTCGTCAGAACGTGGTTCTATGTGACTAACATCTGCCTTCTCTTTTACCTGCTTCTGCATTGGACTGGTGAACTAAAACTGAGCTCTCAGTGCCTGGAGGCGGGGTTATATAGAGGAGACCCCGTAATGCATCCTGGGACAGTCTAAAGCTTTAGCCTGTTGGTGCCTCTGGATCAAGATCCATCTCTACACCCCGATGTATTCCCTGTGGAACACTGTGTACCTCACAGAAAGATTTAACCATGGTAAGGTAAGGCTACCATAAATCTCCTTATCTATAGCTGTTGAGGAACTACAGGTCCCAGCATGTCCTTTGTGGAGAGCTGCAGGTTATTTTTAATATAGATTTTAAAGGCCTTATGGACTGACTTGTGCATTTCTCTTACCTGGCAATTCACACATGTTCAGTTAAAGCAGAGATGGGGAACCTTCAGCCCTCCAGCTGTTGCTGAACTACACATCCCAGCATGCCCTGCAACAGTTTTAACATGGACAAATAGCAAAACTGTAGCAAGGCATTAGCCATTCATTGACATGGTAGACAAGAACAAGGTTACATTTTTCACAGTATGGAGACATAGGGGTATATGCAATTACCGGCGAATCGCGGCAATTTTTCGCCCGTTTTTTAATTTGACACAATTCGACCGTCTAATTCCGGCAAGTGGGTGCCGGAATTCAACATATTCAATAAAAAACGGATTCAATAGTCCCGCTGTCGAAAAACGGCCGATTTGACGGATTTTGATCCGATTTTTAAAAAAACGGAAAAAAACCCGAAAAAAAATTGCGTGGGGTCCCCCCTCTAAAGCATAACCAGCCTCGGGCTCTTCGAGCCGGTCCTGGTTCTAAAAATCCGGGGGGAAAAAATGACAGGGGATCCCCCGTATTTTTAAAACCAGCACCGGGCTCTGCGCCTGGTGCAAAAAATACGGGGGACAAAAAGAGTAGGGGTCCCCCGTATTTTTTACACCAGCATCGGGCTCCACTAGCTGGACAGCTAATGCCACAGCCGGGGGTCACTTTGATACAGCGCCCTGCGGCCGTGGCATTAAATATCCAACTAGTCACCCCTGGCCGGGGTACCCTGGGGGAGTGGGGACCCCTTCAATCAAGGGGTCCCCCCCCCAGCCACCCAAGGGCCAAGGGTGAAGCCCGAGGCTGTCCCCCCCCCATCCAAGGGCTGCGGATGGGGGCTGATAGCCTTGAGAAAATTAATAATTTCTAAATTCCAGAAACAAAAAAAAGTTTGTTGATAATGTGTTGTCTCATAAGTTTAGTCTTGTTCCTAGATCTTGTTGTTATCTGGAAAGCTTATGTAATGGTCTTTTGTTCTCAGATTGAATTCTGCATCCAGTCGCCCTAAACGGGAGCACCGCACAAGATCGATAATGTCGACGTTGGAATCAACAGAGAAGCTGCACCATAATGGGATCTCTAGCAATTCATCCATCAAATTATCAGGTACAGGTGGGCTTCTGCACACAACAACCCACATATCCTTTGCTTTGTTTTTGTTTTGAAAGGATATTTTACTGTCACATAAGTTACTTTCAGGTCACAGGAGGCACTGGGCCTTCCTCCCCTATACCCCGTCACCAGCCCTAGGATATCCAGTTTAGTGAACATGCCCAAGGCAGGACAGAGGAGAAGGAAAAATTAAAAACACAAAAATACACTCATATTAAAAGAGGAGAACTAGTGACCATATAATAATATTACCCATAAGCCAGGTGCATCAGGGTGTGCCCCCTGTTGGACCTTGAAGACACAGCGTTAACAATGGTAAGTCTTCCATAACTGGATTTCTTCTTCAGGGTCCATAGGATCCACAGGATTTACCATGGGGATGTCCCAGAGTAGTTTCCCCTGAGGGAGGGGACGTTCCTGAGTGGGACGGAGAACCCATCGCCCAAAGGCAGCATCCTGGGAGGTGAAGGTGTGGAATAAATATACGTCCCCTCGAATAGCCACCCACAAGGGCCCCAAAGATCTAGTGGATTGAGCTTTAATGGTATCTGGAACTGGAAGCTCTGCCTCTGTGTATGCCTGAGAAATAGTTATTCGAACGCATCTAGATAGTGTAGGACTTGTTTGCAGGCTAGTCTCTTTCGTAAAATCTGTATAGAACAAAAAGTATCCGATCTTCTTTGAGGTTTGGTTTGATCCAAATAAATTTGAAGTGCTCGAACATCCAGCAAGGCGTCACCTGCCATGATGGTGGAGGATCGAAAAGCGAGCACAACAATCTCCTGATTGATATGAAACCTGGAGACAACTTAAGGGAGGTAGCCAGACCTAATTCTGAGGAGAGTCCTATCCTGGTAAAAAAACAAAAAGGGGGGGAGGGGGGGAGGCGCCATGATAACGCTCAAAGGGCAGACACCCTGCGTGCTGATGCAATGGCAATAAGGAAGAGTCTTCCACATCTTCAGATCCACAGATTCCAAGGCTTCAAATGGTGAAGTCTGTAAGACCTGAAGCACCATAGACAAGTCCCATTGGGCCACCGGAGGGACAAAGGGAGGTTGTATCCTGAGAACTCCCTGAACGAAGGTACGGACATCAGGTATAAAATCAATCTTATGTTAGAACCATACTGAAAGGGCCAAAACTTGCACTTTAAGAGTCACCAAATGAAGTCCCAGATCCAATCCTAGACCAGGACTCTTGCATCCCTTAAGGTTTTAGGATCATGACTTCTAGTTGCACACCACCTAAAGTACGAGTGCCATATTCTTTATTAAAGCCAGGTTTGGGTGTAGACATGGACCCCGAGTCAACAGATCTGGCCGTAGAGGCAGTCCGACAGGCTTGTCTTCTGAGAGACCCTAAAGGTCTGCAAACCAAGTACATCTCGGCCAATGTGGAGCTATGAGGATCACTGTGCCTCCTTCCTGTTTTAGCTTGTGAAGCACCCTCAGAAGGAGTGATACCGGAGGAAAGATGTAAGCCAGACTGAAATTTGAATGTACTGCCAAAGTATCCACAAAAAGCAAATCATAAAGTTTAGAGCTGCTTGACAGAGACTCTCCTGTTTAAAAGGTGCATCAGGCTCTTGCCGGCACCAAACGAAAACTGGAGAGCCTGGGGCATAGGAGAGGAAGGCCCAGTGCATCCTGGGACCTGAAAGTTTAACAGTTTGGTGCCCGGTTCTCGTCAAACCACCTATACCCCATGGTAGATTCTGTAAAGCCTTTAGACCAGGGGTGGGGAACCTTTGGCCCTCCAACTATTGTTGAACTACACATACCAGCATGCCCTGCTACAGTTTTGTTATTTTGCCATGCTAAAACAGTTGTAGGGCATGCTGGGATGTGTAGTTCAGCAACATCTGGAGGGCCACAGGTTCCCCACCCCTGCTATAGACCCTTAAGAAGAAATAGGGGGAACCTCAAACCGGTTTTTCGCCTTGTTTTCCAATACCAGCCAAGGCTGAGCGGTCCAGGGCTGGTTATTGAATTGGGAGGGGGACCCCAACCTTTTTTTTTTTTTAATGAACTTTCTCTAACGTCCTAAGTGGATGCTGGGGACTCCGTAAGGACCATGGGGAATAGCAGCTCCGCAGGAGACTGGGCACAACTAAAGAAAGCTTTAGGACTACCTGGTGTGCACTGGCTCCTCCCACTATGACCCTCCTCCAGACCTCAGTTAGATTCTTGTGCCCGGCTGAGCTGGATGCACACTAGGGGCTCTCCTGAGCTCCTAGAAAGAAAGTATATTTTAGGTTTTTTATTTTACAGTGAGATCTGCTGGCAACAGACTCACTGCAGCGAGGGACTAAGGGGAGAAGAAGCGAACCTACCTAACTGGTGGTAGCTTGGGCTTCTTAGGCTACTGGACACCATTAGCTCCAGAGGGATCGACCGCATGGAACCGGCCATTGATGTTCGGTCCCGGAGCCGCGCCGCCGGCCCCCTTACAGAGCCAGAAGCAAGAAGAGTCCGGAAAATCGGCGGCAGAAGACATCAGTCTTCACCAAGGTAGCGCACAGCACTGCAGCTGTGCGCCATTGCTCCTCATACACACTTCACACTCCGGTCACTGAGGGTGCAGGGCGCTGGGGGGGGGGCGCCCTGAGCAGCAATAAAAACACCTTGGCTGGCAAATATATCACAATATATAGCCCCAGAGGCTATATATGTGATAAATACCCCTGCCAGAATCCATAAAAAAGCGGGAGAAAAGTCCGCGAAAAAGGGGCGGAGCTATCTCCCTCAGCACACTGGCGCCATTTTCTCTTCACAGTGCAGCTGGAAGACAGCTCCCCAGGCTCTCCCCTGTAGTTTTTAGGCTCAAAGGGTTAAAAAGAGAGGGGGGGCACTAAATTTAGGTGCAATATTGTTTATACAAGCAGCTATTTGGGGGAAAAATCACTCAGTTATAGTGTTAATCCCTGCATTATATAGCGCTCTGGTGTGTGCTGGCATACTCTCTCTCTGTCTCCCCAAAGGACTTTGTGGGGTCCTGTCCTCAGTCAGAGCATTCCCTGTGTGTGTGCTGTGTGTCGGTACGGCTGTGTCGACATGTGGGATGAGGAAGGTGAGGTGGAGCAGAGGCCGATAAATGGGATGTCGCCCCCTGTGGGGCCGACACCAGAGTGGATGGATAGGTGGAAGGTATTAACCGACAGTGTCAACTCCTTATATAGAAGGCTGGATGACGTAAAACAGCGGTGGGACAGCCGGCTTCTCAGCCCGCGCCTGCCCAGGCGTCTCAAAGGCCATCAGGGGCTCAAAAAAGCGCCCATTACCTCAGATGGCAGACACAGATGTCGACACGGAGTCTGACTCCATTGTCGACGAGGTTGAGACATATACACAATCCACTAGGAACATCCGTTACATGATCTCGGCAATGAAAATGTGTTACGTATTTCTGACATGAACCCAAGTACCACATAAAAGGGGTTTTATTTTTGGGGAGAAAAAGCAGCCAGTGTTTTGTTCCCCCATCAGATGAATGAATGAATGAAGTGTGTAAAGTAGCGTGGGTTCCCCCGATAAGAAACTGGTAATTTCAAAAAAAGTTACTGATGGCGTACCCTTTCCCGCCAGATGATAGGTCACGTTGGGAGGTATCCCTTAGGGTGGATAAGGCGCTCACACGTTTGTCAAAAAAGGTGGCACTGCCGTCTTAGGATACGGCCACCTTGAAGGAGCCTGCTGATAAAAAGCAGGAGGCTATCCTGAAGTCTGTAAATACACACTCAGGTTATATACTGAGACCTGCAATTGCCTCAGCATAAATAGTGCTGCTGCAGCGTGGTCTGATACCCAGTCAGATAATATTAAAACTCTAAGACAGGGATAATAGTTTGCTAACATAGAGCATATTAAAGACGTCGTCTTAGATATAAAGGATGCACAGAGGGATATTTGCCGGCTGGCATCCAGAATTAATGCAATGTCCATTCTGCCAGGAGGGTATTAGAAACCCGGCAGTGGACAGGTGATGCTGCCTATAAAAGGCACATGGAGATTCTGCCTTATAAGGGTGAGGAATGGTTTGGGGATGGTCTCTGGGACCTCGTATCCACAGCAACAGCTGGGAAGAAAAATTTTTACCTCAGGTTTCCTCACAGCCTAAGAAAGCACTGTATTTTCAGGTACAGTCCTTTCGGCTTCAGAAAAGCAAGCGGGTCAAAGGCGCTTCCTTTCTGCACAGAGACAAGGGATGAAGGAAAAAGCTGCACCAGCAGCCAGTTCCCAGGATTAAAAAATCTTCCCCCCGCTTCCTCTGAGTCCACCGCATGACGTTGGGGCTCCAGGGACCAGTGGGCTTGCCCACAGGTGGATCCCTAGGTTCTGCAAATAGTATCACAGGGATACAGGCTGGAGTTCGAGGCGACTCCCCCTCGCCGTTACCTCACATCAGCCTTGCCTGCTGCCCTCGGAGAAAGGTAGTACTGGCGGCAATTCACAAGCTGTACTTCCAGCAGGTGAAATCAAGGTACCCCTCCTTCAACAAGGCCGGGGTTACTATTCCAAAATGTTGTGGTACCGAAACCAGACGGTTCGGTGAGACCCATTCTAAAATTGAATGCCTTGAACACTTATATACGAAGGTTCAAGTTCAAAATGGAATCGCTCAGGGCGATTATTGCAAGCCTGGAGAATTTCATGGTATCACTGGACATCAAGGATGCTTACCTGCATGTCCCTATTTACCCTCTTCACCAGGAGTACCTCAAAATTGTGGTACAGGATTGTCATTACCAATTCCAGACGTTGCCGTTGGTCGGTCCCCGGCACAGAGGAATTTACCAAGGTAATGGCCGAAATAATTATCCCGTACTTGGACGATCTCCTTATAAAGGCGAGGTCCAGGTAGCAGTTGTTCGGCGGAGTAGCACTATCTCGGGAAGTGCTACAACAGCACGGCTGGATTCTGAATATTCCAAAGTCGCAGCTGGTTCCTACGACGCGTCTACTGTTCCTGGGTATGGTTCTGGACACAGAACAGGATAAAAAGGGTTTCTCCCGGAGGAGAAGTCCAAGGAGTTGTCGTCTCTAGACAGAGACCTCCTAATACGTATACAGGTGTCGGTGCACCAATGCACGCGAGCCCTGGGAAGGATGGTAGCTTCTTACGAAGAAATTCCATTCGCCAGGTCCCATGCAAGGATTTTCCAGTGGGATCTGTTGGACAAGTGGTCCGGGTCGCATCTTCAGATGCATCGGCGGATAACCCTGTCTCCAAGGGCCAGGGTGTCGCTGTTGTGGTGGCTGCAGAGTGCTCATCTTCTAGGGGGCCGCAGATTCGGCATACAGGACTGGGTCCTGGTGACCACGGATGCCAGCCTTCAAGGCTGGGGGGCAGTCACACAGGGAAGAAACTTCCAAGGCTATGGAAAAGTCAGGAGACTTCCCTACACATAAATATTCTGGAACTAAGGGCCATTTACAATGCCCTAAGTCAGGCTAGACCCCTGCTTCAACACCGGCCGGTGCTGATCCAGTCAGACAACATCACGGCGGTCGCTCATGTAAACCGACAGGGCGGCACAAGAAGCAGGATGGCGATGGCAGAAGCCACAAGGATTCTCCGATGGGTGGAAAATCATGTGTTAGTACTGTCAGCAGTGTTCATTCCCGGAGTGGACAACTGAGAAGCAGACTTTCTCAGAAGACACGACCTCCACCCGGGAGAGTGGGGACTTCATCCAGAAGTTTTCCAAATGATTGTACACCATTGGGAAAGGCCACAGGTGGACATGATGGCGTCCCGCCTCAACAAAAAGCTACAAAGATATTGCGCCAGGTCAAGGGACCCTCAGGCGATAGCTGTGGACGCTCTGGTAACACCGTGGGTGTACCAGTCGGTGTAGGTGTTCCCTTCTCTGCCTCTCTTACCCAGGGTAATGAGAATAATAAGGAGAGGAGTAAGAACTATACTCATTGTTCCGGGTTGGCCAAGAAGAGCTTGGTAACCAGAACTCCAAGAAGTGATCTCAGAGGACCCATGGCCTCTGTCGCTCAGACAGGACCTGCTGCAGCAGAAGGCCTGTCTGTTCCAAGACGTACCGCGGCTGCGTTTGACGGCATGGCGGTTGAACGCCGGATCCTGAAGGAAAAGGGCATTCCGGAGGAAGTTATCCCTACGCTATTTAAAGCTAGGAAAGAAGTGAACGCAAACCATTATCACCGCATATGGTGGAAATATGTTGCGTGCTGTGAGGCCAGGAAGGCCCCAAAGGAGAAATGTCAGCTAGGTCGATTTCTGCACTTCCTACAGTCAGAGGTGACTATGGGCCTAAAATTGGGTTCCATGAAGGTCCAGGATTCGGCTCTATCGATTTTCTCCCAAAAATAGAACTGGCTTCACTGCCTGAAGTTCGGACTTTTGTTAAGGGAGTGCTGCATAGTCATCCCCCGTTTGTGCCTCCAGTGGCACCGTGGGATCTCAACGTAGTGTTGGATTTCCTGAAGTCGCATTGAGTTGAGCCACTTAAATCCGTGGAGCTACAATACCTCACGTGGAAAGTGGTCATGCTGTGGGCCTTGGCGTCGGCCAGGCGTGTATCAGAATTGGCGGTTTTGTCATGTAAAAGCCCTTATCTGTATTTTATATGGATAAGGCGGAATTGAGGACTCGTTCCCAATTCCTTCCTAAGGTGTATCAGTTTTTCATGTGAACCAACCTATTGTGGTGCCTGCGGCTACTTGGGACTTGGAGGATTCCAAGTTTTCTGGACGTAGTCAGGGCCCTGAAAAATATATGTTTCCAGGACGGCTGGAGTCAGAAAGACTGACTCGCTATTTATCCTGTATGCACCCAACAAGCTGGGTGCTCCTGATTCTAAGCAGACTATTGCTCGCTGGATCTGTAGCGATTCAACTTGCACATTCTGCGGCTGGACTGCCGCACCCTAAATCTGTAAAAGCCCATTCCACGAGGAAAGTGGGCTCTTCTTGGGCGGCTGCCCGAGGGGTCTCGGCTTTACAAATTTGCCGAGCTGTTACTTGGTCGGGGTCAAACACTCTTGCAAGAGTCTACAAGTTTGATACGCTGGCTGAGGAGGACCTAGAGTTTGCTCATTCGGTGCTGCAGAGTCATCCGCACTCTCCCGCCCGTTTGGGAGCTTTGGTATAATCCCCATGGTCCTTACGGAGTCCCCAGCATCCACTTAGGACGTTAGAGAAAATAAGATTTTACTCACCGGTAAATCTATTTCTCGTAGTCCGTAGTGGATGCTGGGCGCCCATCCCAAGTGCGGATTGTCTGCAATACTTGTATATAGTTATTACTAACTATAAGGGTTATTGTTGAGCCATCTGTTGAGAGGCTCAGTTGTTATCATACTGTTAACTGGGTATAGTATCACGAGTTATACGGTGTGATTGGTGTGGCTGGTATGAGTCTTACCCGGGATTCAAAATCCTTCCTTATTGTGTCCGCTCTTCCGGGCACAGTATCCTAACTGAGGTCTGGAGGAGGGTCATAGTGGGAGGAGCCAGTGCACACCAGGTAGTCCTAAAGCTTTCTTTAGTTGTGCCCAGTCTCCTGCGGAGCCGCTATTCCCCATGGTCCTTACGGAGTCCCCAGCATCCACTACGGACTACGAGAAATAGATTTACCGGTGAGTAAAATCTTATGCCTGCACAGATCATACTGTGCAATGTAGCTCTGCCTATTATTATATACATTTTGTTGTGTGCGTTGCAGCTGGTCTGCTAAAGATTAATAGAGAGTGTATACAATCCTTTCAGCAGATGCAGATAGGAGTCTGCTGAAAATTTGGTCACAAAAAGTGTGTATGCATAGATTGGATGTAGAATCTGCGACCAGGTCTGCAGTAGGATTGTATGGACAGTCTGAACGGCTGTTGGACAAGTGTGCACCCAGGTTAAGGCTGTACCAAAAAGCAGGTAGGAGCTGGTCGGTTCCTGCCCCCCTCCTCCCACCTTTACACTCACTGGAAAGTGTCATCTCCTCAGCCCTGAAGATGTGGATCTGCTGTGTAAGATTCAAAAGAGCGGTAGCCCATTGTAGCCTATGGGCTACACATTGCGTGGCTGGTCGGACAGAGCGTTCCCTTGGACGTGTCCTCTGTTCTTGTGCTGTCTGGCAGACCGCACATGCGCAGCACCCCTGGGAGCAGTCACAGCACATCACACGGACAGGATCCTTTCAGAGCCCTTAAACCTGCAAGTGCTGATGAATACATCAGGTCGATGTGATAGCAAATTGCAATGCGATCCTGAGTGGTAAGATCCCGCCTAGATCACATTGAATATGTAATCTGTGATAAATGGCTCCCATAATCTCTTACCAGACTTGCATGTAGGATAAGGCTGCCATTCTGTTTTCAGTGAGTGATGTGCGAAGTAGATGTTATAATGTATTGTGGGCACTGTAATGTCACATATTATGAATTGGGGCACTACAAAGTGACAACATTAACTGAGGTGCCGTGTGGCATGTACTAGGGCACTTCAATAGGGATAAACATGATTAACCACTGCAGATAGGTGCCTCTGGAAACATTGGGGTGGGGGTCACTTAAAATTTTGCTATGGGGCAAACGAGAGTTCTGTACCCCTAGATGTGGGTATTTTAAAAATCTGTTTCACGTTAACGTTTCAGTGTTTAGTACCATAGATGGCCAAAGTTTTAGGTTTGCAAAATTGTATCATGCTTACATTAAAATGTAGTATTTGTGTTTATTCACCAGAATAAAGTGAATAGTTATGCAACAGTCAGTGTTTGTTTTGATGTCTTATAGTAAGTTAAGGAGGCAATCACTGTCCAAAGGTAAAGTTTGATGCTAGTGTCTGTTCCTAGACCTCCACCTGCCTACCCCATTTCCTGCTATCAAACCCTAACCTTTCCTCAAGCTCCAAGGATGGGCTGGTCGCAGGAAAGGGATAGTGACAGCACTGGAGCAGCAGAGGAATGATCCAGGTAGTAGGCAAGGTGGGTATGACTCCTTGCATTTTTACTAATTCCTCCAATCCCAAAGTCCAAGTTTACATTTAAGTTGTATGGGCAAGACAGTGATCAAAATGTATGATTAGTGGTGGATCAAGGGCGACAGGATAATTTGAGACACTTCAATAAAAAACAATTAATGCAATAATAAAATTATACTAAACAAATACAATTCTTGATGATGTAATTTGTACAGGATTTCCAAACGTAGTGATTTCTCCCGGTTAGGGAGTCGTCTAAATATGTACATGGAAAAACCAGAACACAAGAAGAAATACAATGTGTAGTATTGTTTTAAGTTAAAACAATTCCCCCTTGTGTTCAGAAAACGAAGGGTAGTGATCCAGTTTTTTGTGATAGATGACAGGCCTGGATCTCGCCACCACTGTATTAGAGAAATGGTCGTACCGAAAACTCACTTGGAGTATAAGGTGCAAATATACATAAAGGTTTCTTTCTGCTGTGGGGTACACTGGGCTCCACAAGGATTAACATCGGGGTGTAGAGTAGGATCTTGATCCAAGGCACCAACAGGCTCAAAGCTTTGACTGTTACCACGATGCACAGCGCCGCCTCCTCTATAACCCCGCCTCCGTGCCATGCAATAAGCAGGCAGTCAACAGGGGAGCTGCCTTTTGCAGCCCGTTTATAGCTTAATTTAAAGAAGTTAAGAAAACTTTCAAGACTTCAAGGGCTGCAGCGTTTAATGTCAGATAGACAGACATACTTTGCTGCAGCTCCATCACCCCCAGCGGCGCAGTATACTCCCACGCCCTGGTTCCCGGGTAACTACAGCGGAGGCTCCGGTGTTGTTCTGGTTAGTCACACACACACACGCGCCGCTGCCCTCCACGATCACGTGGCCGCAGGTACATGGGGAGGTATGGGGTCTCTTTGGCCGCTGTTTGCAGGTGGGGTTTTTTCCCTCTATTAAAACCCCATTTTCAAAGCCCGATCGCCCGGTGGGGAAGCAAGCAGGGGGAGAAGGCCTAACCTGTAGCCCCTCCCCCAGCCCCAGGGTGGCATTTCTGTGAATGTTCCCGCCCTGGAGCTGCATTTCTCACCCTCACTCCCTGTCAGCTGCCATCACATCGGAGCTGAGCTGTTCCTGGGACTGCTGGGGCAAATCCTCCTCTGTAAAGCTGCCTGATCGCCAGCGCTGTGCATTTTACAGGACACTTAACTAACACTGTCCCAGTGACAGGTAGAATACTTAAGAAAGAGTGCATACATTCAGGGCTGTGTGGGTACAAACGCCCTGTGGTATACATCCAGTATCTACTGTGCTTTGTTATATCTATTGTTGACACATATAGCTTTACTGAGTATTACTTTGTATTGCTAGTCCAGTGCAGTTTTATGGTGCATAATTTCTGCTTGGTAAGCTTGTGACAATCTGTGTGTGTGCGCATGTAGCTGCTGCGTGGCTGCCATATTGGGTACTTCACTCAGCGTGCTACTCTTATATTCCTATACCTGAGGGGGCTAAGTGTATCAGGTTTTCTGTATAATATAGGATTTTTTTTCACAAGATATACTTGCTGTGTATTTTTCCTTGTGATTTATAGTCACCATATATCTCTTGGATTCCCGGTTTGTGCTGACACAGTCACACTTCACTGGGAGTTCTAGCTAGGTATATCGCTGCTAAGAATTGTGCCAGGTTGCCTAATATTGTGCTCATTATTATGTCAGCTACATGATACAACGGAACTGGAGCTTCTCCCACATTGTGTGGTGGTGATGCCACAAACGTGTTGGAGGAAAATTTGGCAGCAGAGAGTTCATGTTCAGGGGGTTCCTTACCCCCCAGTGGGTTTGTAGCACCGGGGGCAACAAATGACTCACCTTGGGCTACCTTTTCCACGCTGTTAAACACGCTTGTAACTAAATTGGTGGCCCCTGTGGGACCACCTGTGCCAATGCAGCAGTTTATGGTCCCTGCTATTAATCCACCATGGGCAGATCAAATCTCCACTCAGTTACAGCAATTGAACCGGTTACTGACTAAATCTAAGTGTCACTCTCGCCCGCCTAAGACGTCTTCTAAACGGACCATTACCTCCTCTCAATCCACTGCTGTCCCAGACATGTCCTCTGAGGAGGATGGTGCATATACTGATCCCACAGACACTGACTCAGATGTCTCTGATGGGGAAGGGAAGTCATTGGTGGATGTCCCTGATTTGATTGAGGCAATTAGGCTCATTCTTCAGGTGTCTGATGATCTTGGGCCTGAGGCTGTCTCTAAAAAGCCAGATAGATTTAAACATAAGAAGGTGGTTAAGCAAGTTTTACCTCATTCTCAACACCTGGCTGACATACATCAGGAATCCTGGGAAAATCCGGGGACAAAATTCACACCAAATAAGAGGCTGTTGGCTCGCTATCCTCTCTCTGCAGAGCTTTGTAAAAATTGGGAAACTCCTCTGCCTGTAGATGCTCATGTGGCACGCATGGTAGTTTCCTCTGCTCTGCCAGTAACTACCATCACCTCCCTTAAGGAACTGCCGGATAGACGTATGGAGGGTTGTTTGAAAGCGATTTACACCCTAACGGGGGCTGTGCATAGGCCAAGTATTGTAGCGACATGGGCTGCTGAAGCTGTTAAGGCGTGGGCTCAGAAATTAGAGGCGGAGCTGCCTTCTAATGCTTCTGAGCATGCTCGACAATGTCTCTCATATATTTCCACGGCTTCTCTATACCTTAAGAATGCAGGGTTGCTGGCGGCCAAGACTGCTACTACGTCCGTCTTGGCCAGACGTATCTTTTGGTTGAGATCGTGGTCGGTGGATATGGATTCCAAGAAAACCAAGGTGCTTCCTTTCAAGGGAGATATTCTCTTTGGAGAAGACCTCAATAAGATTGTGGCTGATCTGGCTACTGCTAAAACAGCTTGCCTCCCTGGTATGGCTCCTTCCGCACAGAAGGCTAAAAAGTACTTTCCCTCTGCCTTTTCGTCCTCCAGGTAAAGCAAATGGTCAGGCGTACCCAAAGCAAGCTTATGCTTCCAGACCTGCAAAGCCCAGACCAAAGTGAGCCTGGGCTGCCAATCAGCCTGCTTCCAAAACTGATAAGCCTGCCACATAACGGGGCGGGCTTCCCTCTGGGAAATTCCAGGGTGTGGGGCCGACTTCTAGGTTTTGCCCAGGAATGGTTGAAGACCACTTCAGATACCTGGGTAAGGAAAGTCGTCACTCGAGGTTATGCCATACCCTTCAAAAATCGTCCCCCTCATCAATTTTGCCTGATAGATGTGCCTCTAGACCCGGCAAAAGCAAACGCTCTGCACTCGGTGGTACATTTCCTCCTGACCACAGGAGTGGTAGTACAGGTGGCTCTAGCTCAGAGAGGCAAGGGGTACTATTCACCACAGTTTCTAGTCCTGAAACCAAACTGGTCCTCGCAGCCCATTTTCAATCTGAAGTCCTTGAACAAATGTGTGGGTCTCGAAGTTTTGTATGGAAACGCTGCGCTCTATTGTTCTGGCCTTGGAGCCTGGCGACTATATGGTCTCCCTGGACATACAGAATGCCTACCTGCATATTTCCATTGCAGTGTCTCATCAGCAGTGCCTGAGGTTCGCAGTGGGCAACCTTCATTACTAATTTCGGGCATTACCCTTTGGTGAACACTCAGGGAGCCGTTGTCAAACCAAAGTAATGGCGGTCATGACGGCTTCACTTCGCCGTCAAGGGGTCAGGATACTAACGTACCTAGATTTGTTGATCCTGGCAAATTCCCCAGAAATTCTCCTGTGTCATCTAGATCTGACGGTCCAGGTCATGACAGCCCACAGGTGGCTTGTCAACTGGAAGAAATCGTTCCTGCTTGGAGCATGGTACACCTGGGAGCGTTATTGGACACTCACAACCAGCAGTTGTTCTGGTCTCAGGAAGCATCGAATCCTGTCCTGAAGTTTCAGGACTTTCTCCTATCTCGTCCGCAAGTGTCGATTAATTCGGCAATGCAAGTGCTAGGTCTCATGGTGTCAGCTTTCGACATGAAGTTGATTCTGTCCAAGTGGGACGGCCTGCCTCACCGGATCAGATCTCACATGATCTCCTCCTCTCCGGAGGTCCGCCTGTCACTGAGCTGGTGGCTTCCGGACCAACGATTGAGCAGGAGCCATCCCTTCTGGATATCCAACTGGGTCCTGCTGACGATGGACGCCAGTCTGAGAGGTTGGGGCGTGGTGTTGGAACAACTCTCTCCAGGGTCGGTGGAGCGAGGAGGAGTCACTACTCCCGATAAACATTCTGGAACTGTGGACAGTGTTCAATGCATTGACAATGGCCCAGCATCTGATATAGAACAGACCTGTTCAAGTACAATCGGACAACACCACCACAGTGGCGTACATGAATCATCAAGGCGGCACTCGAAGCCGCATGGCAATGAGGGAAGTATCACGGATTCTTCAATGGGCAGAACGCCATCTGCCGGCCATATCAGCAGCGTTCATTCCGGGCGTTCTGAACTGGGAAGCGGACTCTCTGTCGTCAGGACGTACACGCCGGAGAGTGGAGCCTCCAGCCAGAGGTGTTTCAACTTCTCGTGGACACGTGGGGCTTTCTATATGTGGATCTGATGGCGTCTCAACACAATCACAAGGTTCCGGTCTTCGGAGCAAGGACAATGGATCCTCAAGCAGCATTCGTGGATGCTCTGGCGATTCCATGGAACTTTCCGCTGCCGTATGTGTTCCCTCCGGTGTCACTCCTGCCCAGAGTAATACGGAAGTTCAAGCAAGAAACCTACTTCTGGTCGCTCCAGCGTGGCCCAAGCGGCACTGGTTCTCCGATCTACAGGGCCTCTCGTTGGATCATTACCTTCTACTTCCAACGACCAGACGTCCTTGTGTTTACCAGGACTTAGCCCGTCTGGCTTTGACGGCATGGGTCTTGAAGCTTCCGTCCTGAGGGCCAAGGGTTTTTCTGAGGCGGTCGTTCAAACTACGTTGAAGGCCCGTAAGCCTGCTTCTGCTCGGATCTACCATAGGGTCTGGAATGCTTACTTTACTTGGTGTGCGTCTCACAATCATGACATTTTCAAGTTTAGTACGACAAAACTATTGGCCTTTCTACAACAGGGCCTAGACTTAGGCCTGCGTCTGGCCTCCCTCAAGGTACACATCTCTGCCTTGTCGGTTTGGTTTCAGAGAAAGATTGCTGCCCTACCTGATGTACATACATTCACTCAGGGCAAGCTGCGGATTCAGCCTCCTTATGTGCCACCTGTGCCCCTTGGGATCTGTCTGTGTTTTGGAGGCCTTGCAAGAGTCTCCATTTGAACCTCTTGTATCTGCTGACCTTAAGTGGCTTTCCCTTAAGGTGCTATTCTTGCTGGCTATTGCTTCAGCTAGAAGGGTCTTGGACTTGGGTGTCTTATCCTGTAAGTCTCCCCATTTGATTTTTCACCGTGACCGGGCGGTTCTTAGAACTTGGCCAGGTTATTTACCCAATAGGTCGAAGGAAGACACCTGGTTAAGGTGTCTTCCTTCCACCTTAACCAGGAGATTGTGGTTCTGGCCTTTAATTCTCCTGAGTTGTCTACCAAAGGTCGGTCTGTGGATGTAGTACGGGTTCTCCGTATCTATGTGAAGTGAACTTACTCCATTAGGAAATCCGATTCTCTTTTCATGCTGTTTGGTTTACACAAATGTGGCTGGCCTGCTTCCAAGCAGATACTGGCCAGATGGATTAGAATGGTGATTGCACATGCTTATGTACAGGCTCGTCGTCTGGTCCGTGCTACCATAAAAGCCCATTCTACTCAGTCGGTTGGACCTTCTTGGGCGGCCCAGCGTGGTGCGACCCTTAAACAATTGTGCAAGGCGGCTACGTGGTCCTCAGGGAACACGTTCATTAGGTTCTAGGCCTTTGATACTTCCGCCTCCCAGAATGCTTCCTTTGGACACCCGAGTTCTTGTGCCCGCTACAGTGCGTCCCCTCCCATAAGGAACTGCTTTAGGACATTCCCGATGTTAATCCATGTGGAGCCCGGTGTACTCCGCAGCAGAAAACGAGATTTATGGTAAGAACTTACCGTTGTTAAATCTTCCTGCGAGGTACACTGGGTTCCACAAGGTGCCCACCCTGACGCACTTAGCTTCTTTGAGTTGGTGTGGCATAGCCGCTGACACCCTCTCCTGTGGTGAGTGTGTGGTGTAATTGGCTACGAGTGATTGTCGTCTTTGGTACCTGCTACTGCATTGGGCTGGTTAACGAAACTGAGCTCCTGTGCACGGAGGCGGGGTTATAGAGGAGGCGGCGCTGCGCATCTTGGGAACAGTCAAAGCTTTGAGCCTGTTGTTGCCTCGGATCAAGATCCTACTCTACACCCCGATGTTAATCCTTGTGGAGCCCAGTGTACTTCGCAGAAAGATTTAACAACGGTAAGTTCTTACCATAAATCTAGTATTTATACCAGAAGTTCAGAATCAGATAAGCCAAACCACAAAATTGATAGAAATAATGCTGCGTACCCAACTCACTTGTATCAGAGACGTGCAGTTAGGGGAGGCACTGCCTCCCCTGTCATTAGTGGTTAAAATAATACAAAGAAGATAATTATGACACATTCTGTGTCATAAGTATCTGCTTTGTATTATACTAACCATTTTTACTTTAAAATTAGGTTTGGGAGGCACCAATAGCGGTGCCTCCCATTGACAATTGGAAAGCTGCGGGAGCAGGAGGGCAGGGCCAAGCCATGGGCAGTAAAAAGCCCATTGAAAATAACATGCCCCTGTCAATCAAGCAGATGTGATTGGACAGCAGATCTGTCACTGGTGATGGATCCGCAGTCATTACTGGTTGGGCAGCGGAGGTGCGGCGTTAGTATGTCATGAACCCCGCACCCACCGCCACTAGGTGGGCGGGGCATAGCACTGGGGGCCCAGTGCTGGTTGTTGCTCGGGAGGGGGGATTCCATTTTTTTTTTCTGGGGTCCCGACTGAGTCATTCCAGCCCTGGGCTGACTGGTTTGGGGGAAGTTTAATGCGATGGCAGCAGGACCCCACATTGCGTGTCCCCCCTGCTATGGCATTACTCCACCTGGCTGGTTCAGCCTGGTGCTGGTTTTGTTTTAAGTATGGGGAACCCCAATCGTGTTTTTTTTTTTTTTTTCCTACATTGGGGTGGGGTGGGAATCATCCAGTGCCTCACCAGGCACTGACCCTACCGCACGTCACTGACTTGTATAGTGGTTGGTGTTCCGTGTGTAACGGTTTCTTTTAAAAGCATTCCCACACAGGATGGTCATGGTAAAAGCAAATTTATTCCAAATCACAATTCCAATACAATAAAATAAATAAATAGGTACATTCCTAAGACGATCCATCAGCAAAGTTCAATGTTCCAGTCAGATGTTAAAACTAAGTGGAAAGTATGTCAGAGTCAAAACAGGAAAAAGGTCCAGACTTAAAACCTGAATCAAAACTTTAGCATACCTCCATAAGGCTGGAATTAAGGGTGAGATGTACTAAGCAGATATAAAAGTAGATAAGTGAGCCAGTGGAGAAGTTGTCCACGGCAACCAATTAGCTGCTATGTACACTTCTATAGTATGCAAATTATAAATGTTACGTCACTGCTGATTGGTTGCCATGGGCAACTTTTCCACTTTTATCACTGCTTAGTAAATCTCCCCCAAAGCCTCTGGAATTGTCCTAAAAGAACCCAATGGTCTCAGAACTTCAGCACCAATGACGTTTCGATCCCTGCAGGATCTTTTTCACGGTGAAAGGATGAATGTGGGCTGAGGGGATATTTATACCACATGACAGGAAATGATGCAGAGTGGAGCTAGTCTAAGTGCATGACAGGAGATGATTTTATTACCTTAAAAACATGTATCATATGTGTTAAAGCCTATTACATGTAAATAAACATGCTTAAATGGATTTAAAAAACATATGACAAATAACGTTTAGTGAAATAAAATCATTGATTCCACTGTATGTGGTGGCAGACCAGAAGCTCCGCGTTTCACGCCTCCCGGAAGTGATCATGGCCATTGTCAGAGGCAGTGGTACAAAACATTATGCATCTGCCTTCACATTGGCAGTGACCACAGTGCGCACCCTGCCACCGGGATAGAGACATACATGTCTTCCTGGAGGCAGTGGGAGCGCTTTGTGCGATACCATGCCGGCGGCAGAAGTGACCTCACTCCTGGAATTCCATGCATTCCACCTGGCGCAATGGAACGCACAGGGTGAATAGAAGGATAATGAATCAATTGGGGGACTACAGTACATAGGAAGAAATAAAACAATGGGGAATATATCAACAATATGGGGTTATAGATTGGCTGTAATGTACATAATTAGGGATCATGAATTTTAATAAGTGAAGGTAAATGGTGATTAGTTACAGAAACCACTTAAGCTTGAATTCTGAATTAAGACCTCCTGGGATCATAGTGTTCAATTTCAAGATCCATTTCAGCTCTGCTCTGGCTAGATTGCCTTCGACTTCTGTATCTTTCCAATTTGATTTGATATGTTGTATACCAATAAAGGAGATGGTGATAAAGTTATTTCTAAGTCTGGATAGCACTGTTAATTGCAGTAAAAGCATTTGCACATTCTTACAGCTTCAGCTGAAAATTGAGCTGCAAAATATTTAGTTCTTAGATTAGTTATTTATTAAGCTTAATTAAAAGAGCATGGCTTAATTGGTTACATACAGTCTAATTAGTAAATTCTCTGTTCATATTCCCCAGATTCAACCATACATCAGGACCAGCCCTGTTGCAGAGCAGTATATGACTTTGACCCTGAGAATGAAGGAGAACTTGGATTTAAAGAAGGGGATATCATTACATTGACCAACCAAATTGACGAGAACTGGTATGAAGGCATGGTTAATGGAGAATCTGGCTTCTTCCCAATTAATTATGTTGAAGTTGTTATTCCTCTTCCACAGTGAGGATCACCTGAAGACAATTACACTACCATAAAAACAGACGCTAAAAGCCCTTTGAATGTGGCATTCTGTGAACGCCTTGCTATCTGAGTGACTTAACGTTTATTATGTGTCATCTTTTATATGTATTTATTTTATAGCAATTATTTTTTATGAAAACAGACTGCTACACATGGACATACAAAAATATCTATTTTATGGTTGTATGGGGTCTATATTACACGGTTTCCGATGTGACTTGTCTGTGTATAAACTTTATTTTCTTCTGTAATTTACTAAAAAGTATTTAAAAATCAATGAGCAAAGCCCATTTCTGTGGTTTATTATGTTCCATAAACAAATCTAACTGAATATTCTAATGTATGTTGCACAGTATTTGTCGCCAGAACTTGATGTCATTATAATGTTACGGTAAGTCATCGAATATAAATTCCTATGTCTATATGATCAAATATAATAAATATAATACAAAGCTGCTTGTTATTATGATGTACCTATTTTATAGTGAAATCATGTAAACAGGTTCTTGAGGTTGGAAGAACTAATATCATCCATGTAAATGCCCTATACATCAGCAATCGATTGGGGCAATTTGCTGACTATTGTATAAATAAATCTGCAATGTACTGTATGCGGTTCACAGATCGTGGATTTAGACCAAAATTCGATTGGGATTGTTAAATCAGGTTGTCCAACATGTTGGATTTCACAGATCAATTGGGGCTGTAGATTGTTACCATTCAATAGCAATCTGCAGATTTACAGATCATTTCTCCGACGTCCTAGTGGATGCTGGGAACTCCGTAAGGACCATGGGGAATAGCGGCTCCGCAGGAGACTGGGCACAAAAGTAAAGCTTTAGGACTACCTGGTGTGCACTGGCTCCTCCCCCTATGACCCTCCTCCAAGCCTCAGTTAGATTTTTGTGCCCGGCCGAGAAGGGTGCACACTAGGGGCTCTCCTGAGCTTCTTAGTGAAAGTTTAGTTTTAGGTTTTTTATTTTCAGTGAGACCTGCTGGCAACAGGCTCACTGCATCGAGGGACTAAGGGGAGAAGAAGCGAACTCACCTGCGTGCAGAGTGGATTGGGCTTCTTAGGCTACTGGACACCATTAGCTCCAGAGGGACCGAACACAGGCCCAGCCTCGGAGCTCGGTCCCAGAGCCGCGCCGCCGGCCCCCTTACAGAGCCAGAAGCAAGAAGAGGTCCGGAAAAATCGGCGGCAGAAGACATCCTGTCTTCACCAAGGTAGCGCACAGCACTGCAGCTGTGCGCCATTGCTCCTCAGCACACTTCACACTTCGGTCACTGAGGGTGCAGGGCGCTAGGGGGGGGGCGCCCTGAGCAGCAATAAAAACACCTTGGCTGGCGAAAATACATCACATATAGCCCCCAGGGCTATATGGATGAATTTTAACCCCTGCCAGATTCCACAAAAAAACGTGAGAAAAGGCCGCCGAGAAGGGGGCGGAGCCTATCTCCTCAGCACACTGGCGCCATTTTCTCTCACAGCTCCGTTGGAGGGAAGCTCCCTAGCTCTCCCCTGCAGTTACTACACTACAGAAAGGGGTTAAAAAAAGAGAGGGGGGCACTAATTAGGCGCAGTATAACAATACAGCAGCTATAAGGGGAAAAACACTTATTTAAGGTTATCCCTGTATATATATATATATATATATATATATATATATATATATATATATATATATATATAGCGCTCTGGTGTGTGCTGGCATACTCTCCCTCTGTCTCCCCAAAGGGCTAGTGGGGTCCTGTCCTCTATCAGAGCATTCTCTGTGTGTGTGCTGTGTGTCGGTACGTTGTGTCGACATGTATGAGGAGGAAAATGAGGTGGAGGCGGAGCAATTGCCTGTAACAGAGATGTCACCCCCTAGGGGGTCGACACCTGAGTGGATGAGCTTATGGAAGGAATTATGTGACAGTGTCAGCTCTTTACAAAAGATTGATGACATGAGACAGCCGGCGACTCAGCCTGTGCCTGTCCAGGTGTCTCAAAAGCCATCTGGGGCTCTAAAACGCCCGTTACCGCAGATGGCAGATACAGACGCCGACACGGATACTGACTCCAGTGTCGACGATTAAGAGACGAATGTGACTTCCAGTAGGGCCACACGTTACATGATTGAGGCTATGGAAAATGTTTTTACACATTTCTGATAATACCAGTACCACTAAAAAGGGTATTATGTTGGGTGAGAAAAAACTGCCTGTAGTTTTTCCTGCATCTGAGGAATTAAATGAAGTGTGTGATGATGCGTGGGTTTCCCCCGATAAAAACTGTTAATTCCTAAAAAGTTATTAGCATCATACCCCTTCCCGCCAGAGGATAGGGCACGTTGGGAAACACCCCTTAGGGTGAATAAAGCGCTCACACGCTTGTCTAAACAGGTGGCACTACCGTCCCCGGATACGGCCGCCCTTAAAGAACCTGCTGACAGAAAGCAGTAAAATATCCTAAAATGTATATACACTCACACGGGTGTGATACTGCGACCAGCAATCGCCTCAGCCTGGATGTGCAGTGCTGGGGTGGCTTGGTCGGATTCCCTGACTGACAATATTGATACCCTAGATAGGGACAGTATATTACTAACTATAGAGCATTTAAAAGATGCATTTCTATATATGCGTGATGCACAGAGGGATATTTGCCGACTGGCATCAAGAGTAAGTGCGCTGTCCATTTCTGCCAGAAGAGGGTTATGGACAAGACAGTGGTCAGGTGATGCTGATTCCAAAAGGCATATGGAAGTATCGCCTTATAAAAGGGAGGAGTTATTTGGGGTAGGTCTAACAGACCTGGTGGCCACGGCAACGGCTGGAAAATCCACATTTTTACCCCAGGTAGCTTCTCAACCTAAGAAGACGAAGTCCTCAGCATGACGCTGGGGCTTTACAAACGGTCTCAGGCACGGTGGGGGCCCGTCTCAAGAAATTCGAGACGTCTCCCCCTCGCCGTTTCATAAAGTCTGCTTTACCGACGTCTCCCTCAGACAGGGAGACAGTATTGCAAGCCATTCACAGGCTGTATTCCCAGCAGGTGATAATCAAGGTACCCCTCCTGCAACAGGGAAAGGGGTACTATTCCACACTATTTGTGGTACCGAAGCCGGACGGCTCGGTGAGACCAATTTTAAATCTAAAATCCTTGAACACTTACATACAAAGGTTCAAATTCAAGATTGAGTCACTCAGAGCAGTGATTGCAAACCTGGAAGAAGGGGACTATATGGTCTCTCTGGACATCAAAGATGCTTACCTACATGTCCCAATTTACCCTTCTCCAAGGGTACCTCAGGTTTGTGGTACAGAACTGTCACTATCAGTTTCAGACGCTGCCGTTTGGATTGTCCACGGCACCCCGGGTCTTTACCAAGGTAATGGCCGAAATGATGATACTCCTTCGAAAGAAGGGAGTTTTAGTTATCCCTTACTTGGACGATCTCCTGATAAGGGCAAGATCCAGGGAACAGTTGGAAGTCGGGGTAGCACTATCTCAGATAGTGCTGCGGCAGCACGGTTGGATTCTCAATATTCCAAAATCGCAGCTGATCCCGACGACACGCCTTCTATTCCTAGGGATGATCCTGGACACAGTCCAGAAAAAGGTGTTTTCTCCCGGAGGAGAAAGCCAGGGAGTTATACGAACTAGTCAGAAACCTCCTAAAACCAGGCCACGTGTCAGTGCATCAGTGCACAAGGGTCCTGGGAAAAATGGTGGCTTCCTACGAAGCAATTCCATTCGGCAGATTCCACGCAAGAGTCCGGATCGCATCTTCAGATGCATCAGCGGATAACCCTGTCACCAAAGACAGGGATGTCTCTCCTGTGGTGGTTGCAGAGTGCTCATCTTCTAGAGGGCCGCAGATTCGGCATTCAGGACTGGGTCCTGGTGACCACGGATGCCAGCCTGCGAGGCTGGGGAGCAGTCACACAGGGAAGAAATTTCCAGGGCTTGTGGTCAAGCCTGGAGACATCACTTCACATAAATATTTTGGAGCTAAGGGCCATTTACAATGCCCTAAGCCAAGCAAGACCTCTGCTTCAAGGTCAGCCGGTGCTGATCCAGTCGGACATTATCACGGCAGTCGCCCACGTAAACAGACAGGGCGGCACAAGAAGCAGGAGGGCAATGGCAGAAGCTGCAAGGATTTTTCGCTGGGCGGAAAATCATGTGATAGCACTGTCAGCAGTGTTCATTCCGGGAGTGGACAACTGGGAAGCAGACTTCCTCAGCAGGCACGACCTCCAACCGGGAGAGTGGGGACTTCACCCAGAAGTCTTCCACATGATTGTAAACCATTGGGAAAAACCAAAAGGTGGACATGATGGCGTCCCGCCTAAACAAAAAATCGGACAGATATTGCGCCAGGTCAAGGGACCCTCAGGCAATAGCTGTGGACGCTCTGGTAACACCGTGGGTGTACCAGTCAGTGTATGTGTTCCCTCCTCTTCCTCTCATACCAAAAGTACTGAGAATTATAAGAAGGAGGGGAGTAAGAACTATACTCGTGGCTCCGGATTGGCCAAGAAGGACTTGGTACCCGGAACTTCAAGAGATGCTCACGGAGGATCCGTGGCCTCTACCTCTAAGAAGGGACCTGCTCCAGCAAGGACCCTGTCTATTCCAAGACTTACCGCGGCTGCGTTTGACGGCAGGGCGGTTGAACGCCGGATCCTGAAGGAAAAAGGCATTCCGGATGAAGTCATCCCTACCCTGATCAAAGCCAGGAAGGATGTAACCGCAAAACATTATCACCGCATTTGGCGAAAATATGTTGCGTGGTGCGAGGCCAGTAAGGCCCCGATGGAGGAATTTCAACTAGGTCGATTCCTGCATTTCCTGTAAACAGGAGTGTCTATGGGCCTAAAATTGGGGTCCATTAAGGTTAAAATTTCGGCCCTGTCAATTTTCTTCCAGAAAGAACTAGCTTCACTACCTGAAGTTCAGACGTCTGTAAAAAGGGGTACTGCATGTACAGCCTCCTTTTGTGCCTCCAGTGGCACCTTGGGATCTCAATGTAGTTTTGGGGTTCCTAAAGTCACATTGGTTTGAACCACTTGAATTTGTGGAGTTAAAATATCTCACATGGAAAGTGGTCATGTTGTTGGCCCTGGCCTCGGCCAGGCACGTGTCAGAATTGGCGGGCTTTATCCTGTAAAAGCCCTTATCTGATCTTCCATTCAGACAGGGTGGAATTGAGGACTCGTCCTCATTTTCTCCCTAAGGTGGTTTCAGTGTTTCATCTGAACCAATCTATTGTGGTACCTGCGGCTACTAGTGACTTGGAGGACTCAAAGTTGTTGGACGCAGTCAGGGCCTTGAAAATATATGTTTCCAGGACGGCTGGAGTCAGGAAATCTGGCTCGCTGTTTATCCTGTATGCACCCAACAAGCTGGGTGCTCCTGCTTCTAAGCAGACTATTGCTCGTTGGATTTGTAGTACAATTCAGCTTGCACATTCTGTGGCAGGCCAGCCACAGCCAAAATCTGTAAAAGCCCATTCCACAAGGAAGGTGGGCTCATCTTGGGCGGCTGCCCGAGGGGTCTCGGCGTTACAACTTTGCCGAGCAGCTACTTGGTCAGGGGCAAACACGTTTGCAAAATTTTACAAATTTGATACCCTGGCTGAGGAGGACCTGGAGTTCTCTCATTCGGTGCTGCAGAGTCATCCGCACTCTCCCGCCCGTTTGGGAGCTTTGGTATAATCCCCATGGTCCTTACGGAGTTCCCAGCATCCACTAGGACGTCAGAGAAAATAAGAATTTACTTACCGATAATTCTATTTCTCGTAGTCCGTAGTGGATGCTGGGCGCCCATCCCAAGTGCGGATTGTCTGCAATACTTGTACATAGTTATTGTTACAAAAATCGGGTTATTATTGTTGCGAGCCATCTTTTCAGAGGCTCCTCTGTTATCATGCTGTTAACTGGGTTCAGATCACAGGTTGTACGGTGTGATTGGTGTGGCTGGTATGAGTCTTACCCGGGATTCAAAATCCTTCCTTATTGTGTACGCTCGTCCGGGCACAGTATCCTAACTGAGGCTTGGAGGAGGGTCATAGGGGGAGGAGCCAGTGCACACCAGGTAGTCCTAAAGCTTTACTTTTGTGCCCAGTCTCCTGCGGAGCCGCTATTCCCCATGGTCCTTACGGAGTTCCCAGCATCCACTACGGACTACGAGAAATAGAATTATCGGTAAGTAAATTCTTATTTTCTACAAAACTGATGAGCCTTTCAAGATTGGCAGATCTGTATCTGCAGAAAATGATCTTCAAATCACTGAAAATATCCAATGTCTGGAGGCGGATTAGGTAATCTTTAAAGCTGGGGGGGGGGGGGGGGGAAGAGATATCTCAATTTGTGAATTGTTTTATTTGTGATTGCTGATGTATGGGGGGGGGGCTTTATTCGTTTTGTTAAGGCAACCCACAATACCATACAGGCAATATACAGGTAACAGAGCATGGACAAAGCAACAGTACAGTAAATGTTTAATTAGAACACAAAGCAAATGATCACACTAGGTAAGCCGCAGGTAGAGCAACTGTTTGGAGACTCTCTATATAGAGACAAGCATCAGACAGTGTAGGAGACTTATGAAGAAGTGGAGTAGTTGCCCATAACAACCAATCGGCTTTGAAGTAATATTTATAAAGTGTATTTTATAGCTAGCAACTGATTGGTTGCCATGCGCCTGATCCACTGTTTCCTACATCTACCCCATAGTCACGGAGAGGGCAAGGCCGTTCAGCACTTGGGACTGTACCGAATGAAGGGCAAGCACACAGTCCAAAATGTCTAAAGGAAACCAGGACCACTGAAATAAAGGATAGTGCTGGGGATAACAGAGGATGAAGGACCCCACCCCATGAAAACTTACATGCTAAAGGGATGGATGATCAAATGGAGGGTGAACCAGGGAGAAGAAAAGAAAGGGAAGAGTGGAGATTTAGGTGGGGTAAGCTTTGGGGAGAAGGTATGTTGAGTGAACATTTGAATAATGGCAGAAAGTCTCACTTGGCTTGGGAGTGAGTTCCATAGGAGGGAGGTGCAAGAGGAGGGGACCACAAGGGAGTAGAGGCGGCAGGCAGAGGAAGAGTGGACCAAGCAGGAGTGTGAACAGGGATGACATCAGATATGTAGGAGGGTGCAGAGTTAAGAGCTTTGTATGTGAGGGTTAGGAATTTGAACTGGATTTGGAGGTGGATGGAGAGCTAGTGAAGTAGGTTGCAGTGGCTGGGGGCAGATTAGAGCGTTGAGATATGAAAATATGGAGACGTGCGGCAGTGTACAAGATGGATTTGTAGTGGGGAAAGGAGAGTGAGGGAAGACGAGTTAAGAAGGTTACAGGAGATGAGTATTTGGAGTGAGCTTACTTGAAGGACTAAATACTATATATTTCTCCAACGTCCTAGTGGATGCTGGGGACTCCGTAAGGACCATGGGGAATAGACGGGCTCCGCAGGAGACATGGCACTTTAAGAAAGAATTTGGATTCTGGTGTGCTCTGGCTCCTCCCTCTATGTCCCTCCTCCAGACCTCAGTTTGAATCTGTGCCCGGATGAGCTGGGTGCTACTTAGTGAGCTCTCCTGAGCTTGCTGTAAGAAAGTATTTTGTTAGGTTTTTTATTTTCAGGGAGCTCTGCTGGCAACAGACTCCCTGCATCGTGGGACTGAGGGGAGAGAAGCAGCCCTACTCTCTGCAGATAGGTCCTGCTTCTTAGGCTACTGGACACCATTAGCTCCAGAGGGATCGTACACAGGATCTCACCCTCGTCGTCCGATCCCGGAGCCGCGCCGCCGTCCCCCTCGCAGAGCCGGAAGACAGAAGCCGGGTGAGCATAAGAAGCAAGAAGACTTCGAAATCGGCGGCAGAAAACTCCAGTCTTCACTGAGGTAGCGCACAGCACTGCAGCTGTGCGCCATTGCTCCCACATACACCCGCATACTCCGGTCACTGTAAGGGTGCAGGGCGCAGGGGGGGGCGTCCTGGGCAGCAATTAGGACCTCTTGGCAAAAGTTGGACATATATACAGTTGGGCACTGTATATATGTATGAGCCCCCGCCATAATATTGTACAGAAACGCGGGACAGAAGCCCGCCGCTGAGGGGGCGGGGCTTCTTCCTCAGCACTCACCAGCGCCATTTTTTCTCCACAGCTCCGCTGAGAGGAAGCTCCCCAGTCTCTCCCCTGCAGATACACGGTAGAAGAGGGTAAAAAAGAGAGGGGGGGCACATAATTAGGCGCAAAAATCATTATTACAGCGGCTACTGGGTTAACACTAAGGTACTGTGTGATTCCTGGGTTATATAGCGCTGGGGTGTGTGCTGGCATACTCTCTCTCTGTCTCTCCAAAAGGCCTTGTGGGGGAACGGTCTTAAAAAAGAGCATCCCCTGTGTGTGTGTGTGTGTGTTTGTGTGTGTGTGTGTGTGTGTGTGGTGTGTCGGTACGCTTGTGTCGACATGTTTGACGAGGAAGGCTATGTGGAAACAGAGCAGGAGCAAATGAATGTGGTGTCTCCGCCGACGGCGCCGACACCTGATGGTTTTAAATTATGGTTTTAAATGATAATGTTAATTCCTTGCATAAAAGGTTGGATAAAGCTGAAGCCTTAGGACAGTCAGGGTCTCAGCCCGTGCCTGATCCTATGTCGCAGAGGCCGTCAGGGTCTCAGAAGCGCCCACTATCCCAAATTGTTGACACAGATACCGACATGGATTCGGACTCCAGTGTCGATTACGATGATGCAAAGTTACAGCCTAAATTGGCCAAATCCATCCGTTATATGATTATAGCAATTAAGGATGTGTTGCACATCACAGAGGAAACCCCAGTCCCTGACAAGAGGGTTCATATGTATGGGGAAAAAAGGCAGGAGGTGACCTTTCCCCCTTCACACGAGCTAAATGAGTTATGTGAAAAGGCTTGGGAATCTCCAGATAAAAAACTGCAGATTTCCAAACGGATGCTTATGGCGTATCCTTTCCCGCCAACGGACAGGTTACGCTGGGAATCCTCCCCTAGGGTGGACAAAGCTTTAACACACTTATCCAAGAGGGTAGCCCTGCCGTCACAGGACACGGCCACCCTAAAAGATGCTGCGGATAGGAAGCAAGAGGGGACCCTAAAGTCCATTTATACACATTCAGGTACCTTACTAAGGCCGGCAATTGCGTCGGCCTGGGTGTGTAGTGCTGTAGCAGCATGGACGGATACCTTATCTGAGGAACTTGATACCTTAGACAAGGATACTATATTAATGACCCTGGGGCATATTTAAGACGCTGTCCTTTATATGAGAGATGCTCAAAGAGACATTAGCCTACTGGGCTCTAGAATAAATGCAATGTCGATTTCTGCCTGAAGGGTCCTGTGGACTCGGCAATGGACAGGTGATGCCGACTCAAAAAGGCACATGGAGGTTTTACCTTACAAGGGTGAGGAATTGTTTGGGGAGGGTCTCTCGGACCTGGTCTCCACGGCTACTGCTGGAAAGTCAAATTTTTTGCCATATGTTCCCTCACAACCTAAGAAAACACCGTATTACCAAATGCAGTCCTTTCGTTCACAAAAAGGCAAGAAAGTCCGAGGTGCGTTCTTTCTTGGCAGGGGCAGAGGAAGGAAGCTGCACAACACAGCTAGTTCCCAGGAACAGAAGTCCTCCCCGGCTTCCACTAAATCCACCGCATGACGCTGGGGCTCCACAGGCGGAGCTAGGCCCGGTGGGGGCGCGTCTCCGAAATTTCAGCCACAAGTGGGTTCACTCCCAGGTGGATCCCTGGGCGATAGAGATTGTGTCTCAGGGATACAAGCTGGAATTCGAAGAGATGCCCCCTCACAGATACCTCAAATCGGCCCTGCCAGCTTCCCCCTTAGAGAGGGAAAATAGTGTTAGCTGCAATTCAAAAATTGTATCTTCAGCAGGTGGTGGTCAAGGTTCCCCTCCTTCAACAAGGGAAGGGGTATTATTCGACCATGTTTGTGGTACCGGACGGTTCGGTCAGACCAATATTGAATTTAAAATCCCTGAACAAATACCTGAAAAGGTTCAAGTTCAAGATGGAATCGCTCAGAGCGGTCATCGCAAGCCTGGAAGGGGGGTATTTTATGGTGTCTCTGGACATAAAGGATGCATACCTTCATGTCCCCATTTATCCACCTCATCAGGCGTACCTCAGGTTTGTGGTACAGGATTGTCATTACCAATTTCAGACATTGCCGTTTGGTCTCTCCACGGCACCGAGAATATTTACCAAGGTAATGGCAGAAATTATGGTACTCCTGCGGAAGCAAGGGGTCACAATTATCCCATACTTGGACGATCTCCTCATAAAGGCGAGGTCCAGAGAACAGTTGCTGATCAGCGTAGCACGCTCTCGGGAAGTGTTACAACAGCACGGCTGGATTCTAAATATTCCAAAGTCGCAGTTGATTCCTACGACTCGTCTGCCTTTCATGGGCATGATTCTGGACACAGACCAGAAGAGGGTTTATCTCCCGATGGAGAAGGCTCAGGAGCTCATGACACTGGTCAGAGACCTATTAAAACCAAAACAGGTGTCGGTGCATCACTGCACGCGAGTCCTGGGAAAGATGGTGGCATCATACGAGGCCATTCCCTTCGGCAGGTTCCATGCGAGGACTTTTCAATGGGATCTGTTGGACAAGTGGTCCGGATCACATCTTCAGATGTATCTGTTGATTACCCTATCCTCCAGGGCCAGGGTGTCTCTCCTGTGGTGGCTGCAGAGTGCTCACCTTCTCGAAGGTCGCAGATTCGGCATTCAGGACTGGGTCCTGGTGACCACGGATGCAAGCCTCCGAGGGTGGGGGGCAGTCACACAGGGAAGAAATTTCCAAGGGCTGTGGTCAAGTCAGGAGACTTGCCTTCACATCATCATCCTGGAACTAAGGGTCATATACAACGCCCTACGTCAAGCGGAGTCCCTGCTTCGCGACCAACCGGTTCTGATTCAATCAGACATCACCGCAGTGGCTCATGTAAACCGCCAAGGCGGCACAAGGAGCAGGGTGGCGATGGTAGAAGCCACCAGAATTCTTCGCTGGGCGGAGAATCATGCAAGCGCACTGTCAGCAGTGTTCATTCCGGGAGTGGACAACTGGGAAGCAGACTTCCTCAGCAGGCACGACCTCCACCCGGGAGAGTGGGGACGCACTGGTGACACCGTGGGTGTTCCAGTCAGTCTATGTATTTCCTCTTCTTCCTCTCATACCCAGGGTGCTGAGAATCATAAGAAAAAGAGGAGTGAGAACAATACTCATTGTTCCGGATTGGCCAAGAAGGACTTGGTATCCAGATCTGCAAGAGATGCTCACAGAGGACCCGTGGCCTCTGCCTCTAAGACAGGACTTGTTGCAACAGGGGCCCTGTCTGTTCCAAGACTTACCGCGGCTGCGTTTGACGGCATGGCGGTTGAACGCCGGATCCTAGCAGAAAAAGGCATTCCGGATGAAGTTATTCCTACGCTGATAAAGGCTAGGAAGGATGTGACGGCTCAACATTATCACCGTATATGGCGAAAATATGTGGCTTGGTGTGAGGCCAGGAATGCCCCTACGGAGGAATTCCAGCTGGGCCGTTTCCTTCACTTCTTACAGTCGGGAGTGACTTTGGGCCTTAAATTGGGTTCCATTAAGGTTCAGATTTCGGCCTTATCCATTTTCTTTCAAAAAGAACTGGCTTCTCTGCCTGAAGTTCAGACGTTTGTAAAGGGAGTGCTGCATATTCAGCCCCCTTTTGTGCCTCCAGTGGCACCTTGGGATCTTAACGTGGTGTTGAGTTTCCTGAAATCACTCTGGTTTGAACCACTCAAAACGGTGGAATTGAAATATCTCACGTGGAAGGTGGTCATGCTATTAGCCTTGGCTTCGGCTAGGCGTGTGTCAGAATTGGCGGCTTTGTCACATAAAAGCCCTTATCTGGTTTTCCATGCGGATAGAGCAGAATTGCGGACCGCCCACAATTTCTGCCGAAAGTGGTTTCATCCTTTCATATAAACCAACCTATTGTGGTGCCTGTGGCTACTACTGACTTGGAGGATTCCGAGTCACTGGATGTGGTCAAGGCTTTGAAGGTTTATGTAGCCAGAACGGCTAAGGTCAGGAAAACAGAATCTTTGTTTATCCTGTATGCTTCCAACAAGCTTGGGGCGCCTGCTTCAAAGCAAACTATTGCTCGCTGGATCTGTAACACGATTCAGCAGGCTCATTCTGCGGCTGGGTTGCCGCTGCCTAAATCAGTTAAGGCCCATTCCACAAGGAAGGTGGGCTCTTCTTGGGCAGCTGCCCGAGGGGTCTCGGCATTACAGCTTTGCCGAGCGGCTACTTGGTCAGGTTCAAACATCTTTGCAAAGTTCTACAAGTTTGATACCCTGGCTGAGGAGGACCTTGTGTTTGCTCATTCGGTGCTGCAGAGTCATCCGCACTCTACCGCCCGTTTGGGAGCTTTGGTATAATCCCCATGGTCCTTACGGAGTCCCCAGCATCCAATAGGACGTTAGAGAAAATAAGATTTTACTTACTGGTAAATCTATTTCTCGTAGTCCGTAGTGGATGCTGGGCGCCCGTCCCAAGTGCGGACTTCTTCTGCAATGCTTGTATATAGTTATTGCTTAAATAAGGGTTATGTTCTAGTTGCATCAGGGTTGATCTGATGCTCTGTTGTTGTTCATACTGTTAACTGGGTAAAGTTATCACAAGTTATACGGTGTGATTGGTGTGGCTGGTATGAGTCTTACCCTGGATTCCCAAAATCCTTTCCTTGTACCGTCAGCTCTTCCGGGCACAGTTTCTCTAACTGAGGTCTGGAGGAGGGACATAGAGGGAGGAGCCAGAGCACACCAAAATCCAAATTCTTTCTTAAAGTGCCCATGTCTCCTGCGGAGCCCGTCTATTCCCCATGGTCCTTACGGAGTCCCCAGCATCCACTACGGACTACGAGAGATAGATTTACCAGTAAGTAAAATCTTATTTTTCCAGACATCTGTAAAAATTTATAAACTATATAAAATCATGAACGAAACCGTTTCACTTGTGATTTTACAAGAGTACAAGCCAATATATAGACCAGTACTGTAAAGTAACGTATTTACCTTAAGACAAACTTAAAACAGTTAAAACGCATTAACAATTAATCCACATACCTGAATATCATGGGTTCCTTCTGTGGCACCCTTACTGACTATTGGGCCCCTAAAAAGGAGACCCCAATCTATAAGAATGAAAATGTTGATTATACAGGGTAAAGCAAAAAAACAACAACCCAGATTTCAACAGTTAACAAAAAAGGGATGGTAAATGCTATTAAAAATTTTAGTACATGGAACAGTTTGCATTCAATTGGCTTTGAATATGATAACATGCAGGTGGCCTCCATTCGTAACACACATTTGAAGTTGCATATCACTCTGCAGTTTCTTGTTGAAGCTCACATTCATTTGTCTGGCTACGTTACAGAGCAGAATTTTAATTACTGCGCAAAAAACAATCCTCTACACAGCCAACGGGGCCATCTGAAAGTGGAGGTCTACAAACAGCTACCAAGAATCACTAATAAACTGAAGGCTGCTATACGCAGAGAAAGAACGATATATTCAACACCGACTGAAAATAAACACTGTATTCCATGAACTTTCGGATTATGTATTAAAAATGTAATATTTTGAAACTGTATTCCATGTCTTTTTTGTTAATCTCTAAAACCTGGGAAGGTTTCTTGCCTCACCCTGTAGAATATAAACCTGTGGCTTTCAAATAAAAATAAAGCAACAGAAGTCACAAAGCTTGCAGGGGAGCATGTACAGAGGAGGCAACTGAAGATGAACAATTTCACTTTTGATTTGTGCAATAGTCATATCTTTCAATAATATGCCAACTACAGGTTGAGTATCCCATATCCAAATATTCCGAAATACGGACTTTTTTGAGTGAGACAGATAGTGAAACCTTTGTTTTTTGATGGCTCAGTGTACACAAACTTTGTTTAATGCACAAAGTTATAAAAAATATTGGCTAAAATGACCTTCAGGCTGTGTGTATAAGGTGTATATGAAACATAAATGCATTCTGTGCTTAGATTTAGGTCCCATCACCATAATATCTCGTTATGGTATGCAATTATTCCAAAATACAGAAAAATCCGATATCCAAAATGCTTGGGACCAGAGGAATTTTGGATAAGAGATACTCAACCTGTATAACAAAAATGTTTGACGTTAAATGTTATATGCTATCAGTTATTTAATATAGTTACGCTTATGGTTTACGACTCAATTTTATTACAGCAGCTGAAGGCTCAATGGTCTTTTCTAACACTTTGGCAAAGTAATCACTCACAAGCTGGAATGGACAAATGTATATGGATGGTAAGACTACGGGGGTAATTCAGTTCTGATCGCAGCAGCAAATTTGTTAGCTAATGGGCAAAACCATGTGCACTGCAGGGGGGAGCAGATATAACATTTGCAGAGTTATATTTGGATTCGGGTGGGTTATATTGTTTCTGTGCAGGGTAAATACTGGCTGCTTTATTTTTACACTGCAATTTAGATTTCAGTTTGAACACACCCCACCCAAACCTAACTCTCTCTGCACATGTTACATCGGCCACCCCTGCAGTGCACATGGTTTTGTCCATTAGCTAACAAATTTGCTGCTGCGGTCAGATCTGAATTAGGCCCTAAGAGCCATTCAAACAAATCTAGGAGCTAGGATTCGGAAAGGTGTGCACCTATCAAATTGTAAGAATTAGTAAAAAAATAAAAAATAAAAAATTAGGTGCCATGGCTTGGACTAGTTTGACTTAACCAGCCCTGGTTTCCTGCATATCTCAGTGTAGTCTATTTTCATCTCCAGCTTATTAGAGATGTCCTCTGTTTTAAGTGGACAGGGATAGAACAATTTGTAGTCAATCATGCAGTTTTCGGTAATTAGGCCGCTTTTCTCATATGCACCAAGCTCCAGAATGCAGTACCTTTGAAGGCTGGACGTGGTGGCATTACCCTGTAGAAGGCTATGGGCTTCTTTTCTGGTTTCCCCCTGAGTGGGATCCAACTGGATCCCTCTCAGCATGTTCCATGGCGTGTAATACAGACACTCAATACATGTACAGAAGGATTCCTGGGTCCTAAATCACTACTGTACTGTGCAGCAGATATCACTGGTTGCAGTAAAAGCACCAGCTGTCAGGATCCCGGCGTTCAGGATACAGATGCCGAAATGCAGACAGCTGATAATGCCAGCAGCCGGAATCCCAGCGCACCAGGGATATTCCCACTCGTGGGTGTCCACAACACCCATAGAGTGGGAATAGATCCTGCAAGGGGTCTTAGCGCTCGCCGCGCTATATGCATTCTGGCGAGTGAGGTGCTGTTGGGAAATTTACAGCTGGCATCCCATCAGCAGATAAATCGTATGTAATCTGATACCCCTTCCCTGCATGTAATAATGTCTTAATCAGCACTGCTATCTACAGTGGCACTAACCGTTCTATCGATTGTGACAGCTGCAGCTGTCGTCCGATGCACAGCATTGTCATTGGCTGTCTGCTCTGACAGCCAGAGACTGATTTTTTTTCCCCAATGTGCAGCTGGTGGAGGGTAGGGGGGAGGATTTTACAGGCACAGGATGCATATAAGCGCCAGCAGTGACAGCCTCCCAGCCGAAAGATGGAAAGTGGAAATCAGTTGACAGGTGAATTAACACTCCCCCACCCTCCCCCTTTGGTAAAGTCTACAATCATACATGCTGCCACTACAGGAACCTCCACAGTAAATGGGCGAAGCAGGCCCTGGCAAATAACGGCACATATAGCCCTATTAATACATCTAACCCAGGGTTCCCAAGCAGTACAGAGTACTGACATGAGGTTCCTGTTAAACCTGTGGTGTCAAACACACCTCTATAAAGTAACATCTAACCCAGTGATGGGGAACCTTTGACCCTCCAACTGTTGTTGAACTACACATCCCAGCATGCATAGTTCAACAGCTGGAGGGTCGAAGGTTCCCCATCCCTGATCTAACCCATCCACACATCATAATGAGAACAGCTGTCCATAAAGTCATGTTTCATTCACATTACAGGAAACACTCTTACAGATTGCCATTTTACATAACTTATTTTCTATCGCAATTTGCCACCCAACCGTTTGCTATCGGTTTCCACAAACTGTGTGTAGGTCTTTGGGGGTACATTCATGCAGCAGTGAAGAGCCCTTTATCCGTGATAACCAGGCTTTTCACCGCTACCTCCAATTCAGAGAAGGGGATAAGGTGATGAAATCTCAGACTTTCAGAGGGGTGATTAGCGTAGAAATCAATTCCCCCATACGGTAGTATGGGGCAAGCGATTCATAGAAGCACAGAAAGCTCTGCTTTCCATTTAGTTTCTGAAACCAAAAAAAAAAACTGGCATCTCAAGATGGTGTAAAGAGACTGCTGAGAGGAGAAGAGCAGAGAATAAGTTGTCTCCCCACCTCTTTAGTGACCCATTTCTTTGCTCTTCAGGTGTTCGTAAAATACCTGGTTCTGCTGCCTGGGAACTCTTCTCTTCAATGAATCAGTGTCTGAGAGAGGTTTCCAATTACACAGCCCCAGCCCCGCTGTACAGGTGGTCAGTCTATCAGCTAACCGGGCTAATGCTGCATTACATATCGGCAACACCAATCATCCACACAGGGTGCCCGGCCTGATAGTCATATCTGGGTGCAGGACCATCAGTTCATGTGCCGGACTCCCTCTGTACAAATAACCAAATTGTATTGCGTTTCCACATGCATTCACCCATATACCGCTGCCTGTGCATACCCTGCCGGTGACACTGCTGGTGCATGCGCAGTCAGGGCCAAATCTGCCGAGAACACGATATCATCGGGGGACCGCACTTCTCACCAGGATCTCAGAGGCGCCGGCTTTTCAGATCGCTTTGCCAGACAGGCGAGAATTTCTGAAATACTCCTCAATAGGATACAATATACAGTATAGTGTAAAAGAACACTTGTCACTGTATCCCCTACATCACAGGTTCTCAAACTGTCCTCAGGACCCCACACGGTCCATGTTTTGCAGGTCACCTTTAGATTTTTAAAATGTGGCAGTTGGTGATTCACAGTGCAGCTGCTGGGTGACATGGAAAATGTGAACCGTGTGGGCTCCTGAGGACTGAGTTTGAGAACCACTGCCCTATATGAATAGACCCCTTTACTGACTACACAGATATAATAACAAAATAAAAAAAGGTGTAGGAAACTGCTTTATACAAAATTATTCTAAATTTCTATCCATAATTTCATATTAAGCGCTTTTCAAATAACATACTGTCTTGGTCACACTAAAACTTTAGAGCAGCGTTTCCCAACCTTGGTCCTCAAGGCACACTAACAGTCCTGGTTTTCATGATATCCAGGCTTGAACACAGGTGACTTAATTAGTCGCTCAGTTATTGTGATTTAACCATCTGTGCTGAAGCCTGGATATCACTAAAACCTGCACTGTTGGTGTGCCTTGAGGACCGTGGTTGGGAATGCCTGCTTCAGAGAATGAATAATACATTTGAGTTTCACAGACTCACTCCAGCTTCTTACACCTCCGCTACATGCTTTATAACCCCTTACTAAGAAACCAAAAAGACGTGAAGTTCAAAATATTTTATTATTTTTCATCTGAAAAACTAGAATTTAACATAATGTGCAAATTAAAATATTAATATCACCATTGCTTGTTACAATTTCTATACAGTGGCTACAGATTCATTATACTTCTTAGCCACCACACTGGCTGATAAGCAAAGGTGGACAAAATGTTATACATAGGAGCGGGCCTCACACCTAAGGAAAGGGTTCATCCGTTGAGAATGAGAAGAATGTTAGGACAGGTGCCATAACTACAAGGATTTTGTGATTTGAGCGCTAAGCATTTTCTAAAATCATTCCTTTTTAAAAAAAAAATGCATTTTGGGGTTCCCCGACTGCCATTATTATGTCAGTGTTTATTCTTGAGGGGGTTCTATGCTATGCAACAATCTACAATGGTTTAACACAATGATTGGCAAGCAAAGCGACAAAAGTGGACGCTTGCCAGTGCAATAAGATGTCTCCAGATTGAGAGGAGAAGACTCATTAACAACTTTTGGGATTAGTGGCATTCCGTGGCGAAACACTCCATGAAAATTGTCAGAAGTCTGACCTATTTGTATATGGACATTTGCGGTTATTACAGACACATCCAATTGTCTCCTTTTGAAGACATATTCAAATATCACTTTCACTTGGAAAGTATTTTGGTAGTTCAGAGTTCCTCTTTTCCTATCTGACATTACTGGCAAAGGAAAGCCGCCACACTACCGATATGCATAACTGAACATAACAGGACATATTTCTGGTTGCCTGGAAGATGGCCATCTATATCAAACACAGTAACTTAAGACTTATCAAAAGAAACATTAAAGTGCAAACCTATCTGCAAGCAAGACTAATAATTGCTGCTTTATAGACATTGGATACGGTTTTGTTTTATATATATATATTATACCTAGGCTTACCATACTATTCCTTTAAACTGGGAGACTCGTGAATTACATAGGTTCTATGGCTGATTAAAACCACTTGAAATGCTGGCTTGAATTAAGTCAGCCTCAGAACCTGTATAATTCATGTGTCCCAGTTTAAAGAGATAGTATGGTCAGCCTAGTTAAACAAGAATTAACAAATAAAATAAAAAAAAAGACAATTCGTGGAATAATTAAATGCTTAATATCTCCACATGAGAAATCTCAAGTGTTTATGACAATGTGCAGTATGAGAATAACGACTATAACGTAACAGCATTTAAACTCAAATAAAATATAAATCACTTTCCCATAGCACCTTAATATCCCACAAAATAAACAAGGCTCATCGCAAACCTTCTCTTATCCACATGTGCAAAATTGTGCTGTTCAAGTCTCTCTTTTGAAGGCTATCTGTAAAATAAACTACTCTATTCAAGACTATAGTCCTTTAGCTTTCAAGGTGCAATGGTAACAGTCTCCCACAGGCCACCCCCCAAACAAATGATAAAAATAACTCAATTCTCTGTTTGAAGTAGGGCACACAGGAGTCCGCCTGATTCTGCTTCATCAGGAGCTGCAGTTACATTACGGAACAGCTAGGATCTACTGTCTGCTGGGCCTAAAGAAAGCAGAAGTGTACAGAGAAAAGAAGAATTTACTCACCGGTAATTCTATTTCTCGTAGTCCGTAGTGGATGCTGGGAACTCCGTAAGAACCATGGGGAATAGCGGGCTCTGAAGGAGACTGGGCACTCTAAGAAAGAATTAGGACTACCTGGTGTGCACTGGCTCCTCCCTCTATGCCCCTCCTCCAGACCTCAGTTAGGGAAACTGTGCCCGGAAGAGCTGACACAATAAGGAAGGGATTTGGAATCCCGGGTAAGACTCATACCAGCCACACCAATCACACCGTACAACTCGTGATACTATATCCAGTTAACAGTATGAACAAAAACTGAGCCTCACGAATAGATGGCTCATAACAATAACCCTTTAGTTAGGCAATAACTATATACAAGTATTGCAGACAATCCGCACTTGGGATGGGCGCCCAGCATCCACTACGGACTACGAGAAATAGAATTACCGGTGAGTAAATTCTTATTTTCTCTGACGTCCTAGTGGATGCTGGGAACTCCGTAAGGACCATGGGGATTATACCAAAGCTCCCAAACGGGCGGGAGAGTGCGGATGACTCTGCAGCACCGAATGAGCAAACTCGAGGTCCTCCTCAGCCAGGGTATCAAACTTGTAGAATTTTGCAAATGTGTTTGAACCCGACCAAGTAGCAGCTCTGCAAAGTTGTAAAGCAGAGACCCCTCGGGCAGCCGCCCAAGAAGAGCCCACTTTCCTCGTGGAATGGGCCTTTACAGATTTAGGATGCGGCAGTCCAGCCACAGAATGTGCAAGTTGAATCGTCCTACAGATCCAGCGAGCAATAGTCTGCTTAGAAGCAGGAGCACCCAGCTTGTTGGGTGCATACAGGATAAATAGCGAGTCAGTTTTCCTGACTTCAGCCGTCCTGGAAACATATTTTCAGGGCCCTGACTACGTCCAGTAACTTGGAATCCTCCAAGTCCCGAGTAGCCGCAGGCACCACAATAGGTTGGTTCACATGAAAAGCTGAAACCACCTTAGGAAGGAACTGGGAACGAGTCCTCAATTCCGCCCTATCCATATGAAAAATCAGATAAGGGCTTTTACAAGATAAAGCCGCCAATTCTGATACACGCCTGGCCGACGCCAAGGCCAACAGCATGACCACTTTCCACGTGAGGTATTTTAGCTCCACGGTTTTAAGTGGCTCAAACCAATGCGACTTTAGGAAATCCAACACCACGTTGAGATCCCACGGTGCCACTGGAGGCACAAAAGGGGGCTGAATATGCAGCACTCCTTTAACAAAAGTCTGAACTTCAGGCAGTGAAGCCAGTTCTTTTTGGGAAAAAAAAATCGACAGAGCCGAGATCTGGAACTTAATGGAACCCAATTTTAGGCCCATAGTCACTCCTGACTGTAGGAAGTGCAGAAATCGACCGAGATGAAATTCCTCCGTTGGGGCCTTCCTGGCCTCACACCAAGCAACATATTTCCGCCATATGCGGTGATAATGTCTTACGGTCACATCTTTCCTAGCTTTAATCAGCGTATGAATGACTTCCTCCGGAACGCCCTTTTCTTTTAGGATCCGGTGTTCAACCGCCATGCCGTCAAACGCAGCCGCGATAAGTCTTGGAACAGACAGGGCCCCTGCTGCAGCAGGTCCTGTCTGAGCGGCAGAGGCCATGGGTCCTCTGAGATCATTTCTTGAAGTTCTGGGTACCAAGCTCTTCTTGGCCAATCCGGAACCACAAGTATAGTTCTTACTCCTCTCCTTCTTATTATTCTCAGTACCTTGGGTATGAGAGGCAGAGGAGGGAACACATAAACCGATTGGTATACCCACGGTGTCACTAGAGCGTCCACAGCCATCGCCTGAGGGTCCCTTGACCTGGCGCAATATCTTTTTAGCTTTTTGTTGAGGCGGGACGCCATCATGTCCACCTGTGGCCTTTCCGAACGGTGTACAATCATTTGGAAGACTTCTGGATAAAGTCCCCACTCTCCCGGGTGGAGGTCGTGCCTGCAGAGGAAGTCTGCTTTCCAGTTGTCCACTCCGGGAATGAACACTGCTGACAGTGCTAACACATGATTTTCCGCCCATCGGAGAATCCTTGTGGCTTCTGCCATCGCCATCCTGCTTCTTGTGCCGCCCTGACGGTTTACATGGGCGACCGCCGTGATGTTGTCTGACTGGATCAGCACCGGCTGGTGTTGAAGCAGGGGTCTTGCCTGACTTAGGGCATTGTAAATGGCCCTTAGTTCCAGAATATTTATGTGTAGGGAAGTCTCCTGACTCGACCCTAGTCCTTGGAAGTTTCTTCCCTGTGTGACTGCCCCCCAACCTCGAAGGCTGGCATCCGTGGTCACCAGGACCCAGTCCTGTATGCCGAAGCTGCGGCCCTCTAGAAGATGAGCACTCTGCAGCCACCACAACAGCGACACCCTGGTCCTTGGAGACAGGGTTATCAGCCGATGCATCTGGAGATGCGATCCGGACCACTTGTCCAACAGATCCCACTGAAAGATCCTTGCATGGAACCTTCCGAATGGAATTGCTTCGTAAGAAGCTACCATCTTTCCCAGGACTCGCGTGCAGTGGTGCACAGACACCTGTTTTGGTTTTAGGAGGTCTCTGACTAGAGATGACAATTCCTTGGCCTTCTCCTCCGGGAGAAACACCTTTTTCTGTTCTGTGTCCAGAACCATCCCCAGGAACAGTAGACGCGTTGTAGGAACCAGCTGCGACTTTGGAATATTCAGGATCCAGCCGTGCTGTTGTAGCACTTCCCGAGCTAGTGCTACTCCGATCAACAACTGTTCCCTGGACCTCGCCTTTATAAGGAGATCGTCCAAGTACGGGATAATTATAACTCCCTTTTTTCGAAGGAGTATCATCATTTCGGCCATTACCTTGGTAAATACCCTCGGTGCCGTGGACAGACCAAACGGCAACGTCTGGAATTGGTAATGACAGTCCTGTACCACAAATCTGAGGTACACCTGGTGAGGAGGGTAAATGGGGACATGCAGGTAAGCATCCTTGATGTCCAGTGATACCATGTAATCCCCTTCGTCCAGGCTTGCAATAACCGCCCTGAGCGATTCCATTTTGAACTTGAACCTTCTTATATAAGTGTTCAAGGATTTCAAATTTAAAATGGGTCTCACCGAACCGTCCGGTTTTGGTGCCACAAACATTGTAGAATAGTAACCCCGTCCCTGTTGAAGGAGGGGTACTTTGGTTATCACCTGCTGGGAGTACAGCTTGTGAATCGCCTCCAGCACCACCTCCATGTCTGGGGGAGTAGTTGGCAAGGCTGATTTGAGGAAACGGCGAGGGGGAGACGTCTCGAATTCCAGCTGGTACCCCTGAGATACCACTTGTAGAATCCAGGGATCCACCCGTGAGCGAACCCACTGGTCGCTGAAGTTCCGGAGACGGGCCCCCACCGCACCTGGCTCCACCTGTGGTGCCGCAGCGTCATGCGGTGGACTTAGAGGAAGCGGGAGAGGACTTTTGTTCCTGGGAACTTGCTGTTTGGTGCAGCTTTTTCCCCCTACCTCTGCCTCTGGGCAGAAAGGACGCGCCTCTAACCCGCTTGCCTTTCTGGGGCCGAAAGGACTGTACCTGATAATACGGTGCTTTCTTTGGCTGTGAGGGAACATGGGGTAAAAATGTCGACTTCCCAGCCGTCGCTGTGGAAACAAGGTCCGAGAGACCATCCCCAAACAATTCCTCACCCTTGTGAGGCAAAACCTCCATGTGCCTTTTAGAATCTGCATCACCTGTCCACTGCCGAGTCCATAATACTCTCCTGGCAGAAATGGACATTGCATTTATTCTAGATGCCAGTTGGCAAATATCCCTCTGTGCATCTCTCATATATAAGACTACGTCTTTAATATGCTCTACAGTTAGCAATATAGTGTCCCTGTCAAGGGTATCAATGTTATCAGACAGGGAATCTGACCACGCAGCTTCAGCACTGCACATCCATGCTGAAGCAATAGCCGGTCTCAGTATAATACCGGAGTGTGTATATACAGACTTCAGGATAGCCTCCTGCTTTCTATCCACAGGCTCCGTAAGGGCGGCCGTATCCGGAGACGGTAGTGCCACCTTCTTTGACAAGCGTGTGAGTGCTTTATCCACCCTAGGGGATGTCTCCCAACGTATCCTATCCTCTGGCGGGAAAGGGTACGCCCTTAGTAACTTTTTGGAAATTACCAGTTTCTTATCGGGGGAAACCCACGCTTCATCACACACTTCATTTAATTCTTCAGAAGAGGGAAAAACCACAGGTTGCTTTTTCTCCCCAAACATAATACCCTTTTTTGTGGTACCAGGGTTAATGTCAGAAATGTGCAACACATTTTCCATTGCCGTAATCATGTAACGGATGGCCCTATTGGAATGTACACTAGTCTCATCGTCGTCGACACTGGAGTCAGTATCCGTGTCGACATCTGTGTCTGCCATCTGAGGTAGCGGGCGTTTTTGAGCCCCCGATGGCTTTTGAGACGCCTGGGCAGGCACGGACTGAGAAGTCGGCTGTCCCACATCTGCTTTGTCATCAAACCTCTTATGTAAGGAGTTGACACTGTCACGTAATTCCTTCCACATATCCATCCACTCAGGTGTCGACCCCGCAGGGGGTGACATCACATTTATCGGCACCTGCTCCGCCTCCACATAAGCCTCATCAAACATGTCGACACAGCCGTACCGACACACCGCACATACACAGGGAATGCTCTGACTGAGGACAGTACCCCACAAAGTCCTTTGGGGAGACAGAGAGTGAGTATGCCAGCACACACCACAGCGCTATAAATCACAGGGATGTACACTATGATGAGTGATTTTCCCTATAGCAGCTATATATATATATATATAGTATTTGCGCCTAAATTTAGTGCCCCCCCTCTCGTTTTTACCCTATTGAGCCTGGAAACTGCAGGGGAGAGCCTGGGGAGCGTCCTTCCAGCGGAGCTGTGAGAGGAAATGGCGCCAGTGTGCTGAGGGAGATAGCCCTGCCCCCTTCACGGCGGGCTTCTCCCGCTTTTTTTATGGATATATGGCAGGGGATTTTACACATATATAGTCTTAATGACTATATTATGTGTATTTTTGCCAATGTAAGGTAATTTTATTGCAGCCCAGGGCGCCCCCCCCCCAGCAGTGACCGGAGTGTGAGGTGTGCATGGGGAGCAATGGCGCACAGCTGCAGTGCTGTGCGCTACCTTAATGAAGACCGGAGTCTTCAGCCGCCGATTTCCTGGACGTTCTTCTTGCTTCTGGCTCTGCAAGGGAGACGGCGGCGCGGCTCCGGGACCGGACGACCGAGGCTGGGCCTGTGTTCGATCCCTCTGGAGCTGATGGTGTCCAGTAGCCTAGAACCCCAAGCTAGCTGCAAGCAGGTAGGTTCGCTTCTCTCCCCTAAGTCCCTCGTAGCAGTGAGTCTGTTGCCAGCAGATCTCACTGAAAATAAAAAACCTAAATATACTTTCTTTTCTAGAAGCTCAGGAGAGCCCCTAGTGTGCATCCAGCTCAGCCGGGCACAGATTCTAACTGAGGTCTGGAGGAGGGGCATAGAGGGAGGAGCCAGTGCACACCAGGTAGTCCTAATTCTTTCTTAGAGTGCCCAGTCTCCTTCGGAGCCCGCTATTCCCCATGGTCCTTACGGAGTTCCCAGCATCCACTAGGACGTCAGAGAAAAAGGGTGGGGGTCAAAGCTAAAATGTGCTTTTATAACAGAGACAGACCATCAAGTCTAGACTTTCACACAGAATGCTTTTCAAATATGTAATGTGTTCACTACCCCAGCCCCACTGTGTAAGCAGAGCCCTAGTTCTGTATAATACTTTATTTTTTCAGACACATTCTGAAAAAAGGAAAAAAAGTATTAAAAAAGGAAATGGTCTCTAAAAACAATTATTGTAAAATAGTAACAGAAAATGGAGCAACAAACACACTAGTAAATATGCTGAAGAGCTACCATTATCAACAGTTTCTGAAAGGTTTATAGGCTCCAATATTATTATACTTTATTTCTAAAGCGCTAACATTATTTAGCACTGTACAGTAAGGATATCATGATATAAATAAAAAATATAACCTGAAACAGGCGTTCCATTTCAGTAGGCAGGAAATCTGATGTACGTGGAAGAAATGGCTGCTGTACGGTAACAACTTTAAACACAATCATCTCCAATATTTGAGACTTACTACATTAAATATTTTTAGAAAAAGGTTTACTAATATCTAGGTTTTAAAGAAACCATGAGACACTTATGGGGCCCCTATATCTAATGGACTGCCACAATTCCCTGGAGTTGGGGAATCACAACATTGGAAATCCTCTATTCACCAATTCAGACCAAAGAAGGATCAAGATCAGCAAGTTGGGTATTTTTAACATGATTACTGTCCCCAAATCCTGAACGGATCGCCGATCATAAGAGGATTGCTGTGCTGGTGTATGGCCCGTATACGCTACATCACAAAGGATGTTATCCATGCAGACTATATTCAATACTCAGTAGCTGGATGGCTTTAGCAGTGCATGACTCCTTCATTAATAATTAGCTGCAAGGCATCATGTAGGCACTGTACTTGTGTATTTAGCAATTGTGTGTTGACACAAAATGTTTAAAATAAGCTATTAAGTTTATAATACCCCTTTCACACCGCACAAATAACCCGGTATCGACCCGGCATATTGCCGGGTCGACACGGGTCAGCGTGCGGTGTGAAAGCGCAATAGCTGAAATCCCGGGTCGCCTGATTACGCCAATTTAACCCGGAAATAAAGCAGTGTTATTCCCGGGTTGAATACCTGGTCAATGGCAGCGTAAACGGGCTACCGGGTCAATGCGACCCGGGACCCGGTCACTACAGCAGTGAGAGGCGGCGCGGAGATGATCTCATCTCCCAGCGCCGGTACGGCCTTCCGCTGCTATGGCAACCCGCCCGGCATATTGCGGGTCGGGGAAGCCAGCAGCAGCGTCCAATGCCGGATCCCACCCAGGAAGGACCAGTTTCCAATTCCCGGGTGGGATCCGGCATTGGCGGTGTGAAAGGGGTATAAATAAGCATTTGCCTGTATATAGAGTATTCCATTTAAGGTATGTGAATTGGATGAACAACAATTACACCCAGATGGAATTGGAGTCACAATAAGCATATAAACCAGCACAAATGATTACAGGGCATTCCAAGCAATCACAGAAAAGTCTAAGGGTGCATACACACCATGCAATATCACAAACAATCCGAATGTAATCAGCCGGTTCATTGCAATATTGTATAGTGTACGCACGATACAGGATACGATGCGTGCTTCCGTGGGTCGTATGCAGCATCGCATGTCGATCCTGCATACAGCTCCGATGTGCGATATTGCTTACGAGGGCCCCGCTTCCCCCCCCCCCCCCCCCCACCCAGACGAAGCAGACATCGCAAGGGTGTATGCACTTGCTTATGTTGGGACACCATCACAGGCAATGTCACAATGTGCGCACATCGTACAAGGGTGTACATAGCTTAAGGCTATGTACACATCAGAGCGATATCTGCACGATGCGACATAGCCTGCAAGGGGGTCCCGCACTTGCCGATGTCAGCTGCGACGGATGGGAGGAGCGGGGTTATGCTGCATTCGGCAGCATGGCCCTTGTAAGCAATATCGCACATTGGACCTGCATGCAGGTCCGATGCAGTCTACGACCCGCGGGAGCACGCATCGTATCCTGTATCATGCATACACACTATACAATAATGCAACAAACTGCCCGATATCAGCCAGATCGTATGCGATACACACATGCCGATGCACATCAGATGTGACATTGTGCAAGATTTCCCCCCACGAATGATATTGTTCATACACACTGAACGATATGGTTTGCTATATTAGATGACGGCACATGTCCACATCCAGTCTTGTACAATATCTTTACATTGCAAGGTAAAAACGAAAGATATTGCACACCGTTAATTACCCGCGGGAGCGCACATACTTAACGATATGGTGAATACACACTGGAAGATGTGAATGATGTATCAGGTGCATATCGCTAAGTGTGTACCCAGCCTTAGGGTTCTGGCCTGCAAGACGGTCACATGCTAATAGGCCAAATCAGAACAGTGACCTGAAACAGAATTTGGGGGTCACAGCACATATTAGTTCATGCATGTACATTCCGTGTAATGGAAGTTACTTCTATGGAATCAGTACAAGATCCCGCCGGACGAGATCCCGGCAGTCGGAATACCGACATCGGGATACCGACCGGCACAATCCCGACAGAAGGGCGAGCGCAACGAAGCCCCTTGCGGGCTCACTGCGCTCGCCACACTAATTTATTCTCCATCTATGGGTGTCGTGGACACCCACAGAGGGAGAATATGTCGGGATTGTGCCGGTCAGGATCCCGGTGTCTGTATTCCAACCGCCGGGATCCCGTCTGGCGGGATCTTGACCACATCCCACTTCTATAGCACAGCCATGCTTGTTACATGCATTAAGCTGCAACATGCGCACACAACGGCCCAAAGCGGCCTCACCTGCAGCGCCTGCTCTATCAGGACACTAGGCAACACTTCTTTTTCTTTCTTTTGGGCTGAATGACCAAAGACAAGTTGTAGAACACATAAAAACATGGTCGAGTGTTTTGTTTCATTACAGAGAACTATGCCAAAGGGACAAAATTTTACCTTGGAACGGAATTCAGATAATTCCTCATCAAGTAACTCCTCATCAGTTTCACCTTCATCTTTTCTTATTCTAAACAAGGTTCGTTCAGCACATTCCTGAAACCAGTTGATTAGATAGAATGTAGAATATACACAACTGAAAATAAACAGTGCTCGGGGAAGAAAGACAGCGGTTCCAAAACGGGTGGTATTCAGTTTGACAGCTGTTGGGATCCCGGCGCACAGTATACCGACAACTTATCTCCCTCTTGGGGGTCCACGACCCCCCTGGAGGGAGAATAAATAGTGTAGCGCGCCACCGTGCCCGCAGCATGGAGAGCGGTGAGCCCGCAAGGGGCTCATTTGCGTTCGCCCAGCTGTCGGTATGCTAGCCGCCGGGAACCTGGCCGCCGCCATACCATACTACACCCGGTCCAAACATATCAGAAAAACATTGCTGTTGTGGGAGATAAACTGAAAGGCTTATTCAGCCAGGGTATGCTTCTCATTTATCAACCTTCTGTCCCTTATTATCTGCATGTAAATTTTATTTGGGGGGGGGGAGACACATAAAAACTAATGTTTATATACTAATCTTTGGGTTTGTCCAAGGTAATGGCCACTAATCTGTGCCACCAATACTGTTCTTATGGAAAGTAGTGACATAAGATACATGGGGCAGAAAGAAAACACAAATACCATATTCTTGCAGCCTTGTATATAACCGCTGTCTGTATTTTACAGACCATCGACAGATCTCTGTGCCGTTCCGTTTCCCCAGTGGCTTTTCAAGTTGCATTCTGGTTGGAACACTTCTTGAGAAAATTATAGTGTGGATTAGTGTGGACTAAGGGACTGTATCTAGACTGTGTGCTTTATTTACCTATATCTTAAAAATCATCAACTGGCAATATTATTAAGGCTACACACACACACAGACTTCTTGTGCTTCTTCAGTATGCCGCTTTTTTACAGATGCATGGAGAAATACATTATGGTAAGAACTTACCGTTGATAACAGGTACAGGTCCACAGGATAACAATGGGATATGACGGAGCGACAGCGGATTAGCACCAAACGATCAAAAGCTTTCAGGCCTCCCAGGATGCAACGGGCCGTCCATATATCCCCACCCACTGGCTCAGGCAAATCAGTTGTATTCCAAAGCACTACGCAGGAGCATCATGTAGAGCCCTAATTAGGCGAGAACACCACACATGCACACCCTTCCACACAAGAAGGAAGAGGTTAGTGAGTAGAAGGATCCTCAAATCAGGTGCGTCAGGGTGGGATCCCTGTGGACTTAGGAGAAATACCGTTATCAACGGTAAGTTCTTACCATAACGTATATTTCTCCGGCAGGGTCCACAGGTTATCCACAGGATAACAATGGGTTTTCCCAAAGCAATTTAGTGGTGGGGACGCTCCTGAACCTTGCACCCAAATTCAGCGTTATGAGAGGCAAAAGTATCCAAGGCATAATGTCTAATGAATGTGTTAATGTAAGACCATGTGGCTGCCTTATATATCTGTTCTACTGAAGCACCACGTTGTGCTGCCCATGAAGGACCTACCTTACGAGTAGAGTGAGCAGAGACATTAGCCAGAACAGGGATATCAGCTTGAGAGTATGCTTCTGAAATAGTCATTCGAAACCATCTTGCCAGCGTCCGTTTAGTAGCAGGCCATCCTCTCTTGTGAAATCCGTAGAGAATGAAGAGAGAATCTGTCTTTCTGATGGCACTGGTATGATCCACGTAGATCCTTAATGCCCAGACCACGTCAAGAGACGTATCTCCCGCAAAAAGTCCCGATACCTGTGTCAAAGTCGAAAAATATCATGATGCATATCCCATGTACTAACCCCTCATGCACATGCACGCTGCTCGTGCGCCTGTTCCCCCGTGCGTACACATACCCGCAAGTTGCGTAGGGGACGCTACAGCGTCTCGTGCGCATAAGATGTGTATTTACGGCAGAGTTTGTGTGAGTGTAGCGTGCGACTCGATCATAGCATATTTAACCCAAATAGTGCATTTTGTAGTTAATATTCCCCTAGACCATGTCAGCGAGTATGATTAGTTTAAACTGTTCCTGGACAGAGATTCCACTTTGCATGATAGGAAGGGTCAGATAAAGGTTGAAAGGTGGTGTCTAGTATCCAGCTGTAGGGTATTTTAAGGGTAACATTCCGAGGTTAGTTAGGAAAGGATCGCTCGCTCCTGCGTACAGTTATGTACAGAAGTAGATTATGAACATTAACTGTATTTGCTGTAAATTACACATGCGGCGGGAATCCTGAGGATACCTCCCACCAGAGCAGTTGGGGAAAGACACAGCCCACCTGTTCAAATCCACCTATGACCTTTGCTGTAATGTAGAGACACATCCCTGTGTCCAATGAGATTACAGGTACCATTGTATTGTGAATGTATGTTGTGTATATAAAGACCACTGTTGCCTGGCCAGCCTCAAGACTCTGAAGGCTTTCTACCTGAATAGCCGAGGACTGGATCCAGGTTGCGCTTGCGAAAGATTCCCCACGTATGTATATTCTCTGTAGCCATTGTTCGTCTTATTCTCTGTTATTATGTTAGATTTCTGTGTTAGCTTGTAGTGTATAACTTGTACTGTTTTCCCCTTTTTCTCTGAATAATCCACGGCAGTGTTAGAGCTGCTGTGGTTTTAACCAAACCCGGTGTTGTGTTTTCACTTTCCTGCAAAGGGCTCTCTTAGCGTCTCAATCGCTCAAACAGCATACACATTGTTAAGGTTTTTAAGCGTTACATCATTACAGTATTTGACTACTAAGGTTTAGAGTATAAGCATATTCTTACAGTGTTTTATTAACAAGGTTTAAGGGTTATCAACTGTGTGCGCCCGCTGTGTGTATTCCGTACACTCAGCGCAGCGTGTGTACGCCAAGTGCGTACCACGTGCGGGACTCTGTACGCAAATAGCGTACAAAGTGCGTAGCACGTGCACGTGGTCTAGCGGCTCCACGGAAATAGTGTATAGCTTTATGTTTGAAGATAATAATTGAAATTATCACCTGAAAAGTCGGGACTCCAATTTTTTCATTAAGGTGGAATTTAGACACCACCTTAGGAAGATACCCAGACCTAGTTCTAAGAACTGCCTTATCTGGATAAAAAAAAAATAATAATAATAATCAGAAAAGGAGAACGACATGACAGCGCTCCTAAATATGACACTCTTCTAGCTGATGTCATAGTCAGTAGAAAGTGAACTTTAGCCGTCAACCATTTAAGATCCATTTTATTAAGTGGTTCAAACTGAGCAACTTGCAAAGCTTTGAGGACTAGACTTAAGTCCCAAGATGCTGTAGGAGGAACAAAAGGAGGTTGAATGTGCAGCATTCCCTGGAAAAACGTACGCACATCCTGTAAATTGGCAATTTTCTTTTTCAACCATACAGTCAAATGCTGATACTTGAACTCTCAAGGAAGCCACCTTCAAACCTTAATCCATTCCTGCCTGAAGGAAAGCTAAGACCATGGAAACTCTGAAGGATTTCGGGTCCATACTTCTCTCAGTGCACCAATGAATATAGGCCTGCCATATTCTGTGATAAATACGAGCTGAGGAGGGTTTCTTTGCTCTGAGCATTGTTTGAATTACCTGTTGTGAGAATCCTCTTTACTTCAGGATAGAGGTTTCAAGAGCCACACCGTCAAAGACGGTCGATACAGATGCCTGTGATAACAAGGACCCTGCATTAGTAGATCTGGACGTTGAGGGAGCAGAATTGAAGCATCCATTGACAATCTCTGCAGATCCGTGTACCAATGCCTTCTGGGCCAAGCTGGAGCTATTAGAATCACGGCACCCTTTGCTTGCTTTATTTTCCTTACCACCCTGGGTAACAGGGTGATCGGGGGAAACATATATGCCAGATGAAAGTCCTATTTCACTGAAAAGGCGTCCACAAAGATTGCTTTGGGATCCTTTGTTCTTGACCCATATGCGGGCACTTTGTTGTTCAGACGGGATGCCATGAGATCTCTCTCTGGCAATCTCCACTTGTCTACTCGAGTCTGAAAGACCTCTGGGTGTACAGCCCATTCGCTTGCCTGAATGGTGTGTCGACTGAGAAAGTCCGCTTCCCAGTTTAGGACTCCCGGAACGAATACTGCGGACAAGGCTGCGAGATGGAGTTCTGCCCACTTTAGAATGTGACTTACCTCCTACATTGCTTTTTGGCTGCGAATTCCTCCCTGATGGTTGAGGTACGCTACTGCCGTAGCATTGTCCGAGCGGATCTGGACTGGTTTTCCTTGAAGAGTGTCCTTTGCCTGAATCAGTGCCATGTATACGGCCCAGAGTTCTAACAGGTTTATTGGCAGGCAACTTTCTTCTGTGGTCCATTGTCCCTGGAACCATAATTTTCCGGACACTGCTCCCCAGCCCCGAAGACTGGCATCTGTTGTCAGGATCTCCCAATCTGATATCCAAAAGGGTCTCCCCTTGTCTAGATGGGATGTCTGTAGCCACCAGGCAATGACTTTCTTACCTTTACTGGAAGTACCATCGTCTGTTTCTTTATTGTCTAATGTACTCCATTCCATTTGGCCAGAATCAGACGCTGCAGAGGCCTCGAGTGGAATTGCGCATACTCCACCATGTCGAATGTTGACACCATCAAACCCATCACTCACATTGCGGTGTGAATGGATACTGTTTGACTGTACCTTGGATATCTTGTTCCGAGGTAAAATTACCTTCTGCAGATTTGAATCCAGTACAGCCCCCAAGTGAGTCATACGTTGTGACGGAACTAGAGACGACTTTGCCCAATTTATGAGCCTAAAACAAAAATGGATGTAGAAAGCGCTGACAAGTATTTAGTATTTGAGCCACCCGTGCCTCTGCAGACATGTTACTGTCTGTTGGAGATGGAACAGGAGCAATTCCTGTGACTGTGCCAGGATTAAAAGGTCATCGAGGTATGGAAAAATTCTTATCCCCTGCTTGCGGAGATAAGCTGCCATAACCACCATGATTTTGGTAAAAACAATGGGTGCTGTGGCTAACCCAAAGGGTAGGGCCTGGAACTGAAAATGCTGTGAAGGATGGCAAACCCGAGATAACACTGGATGGGACAGTGCTATAGAAACATGTAGGTATGCATCCTAAATATCCAGGGATACCATATAATCCCATGGCTCTATGGCCAAAACTATGGAGCGTAGGTCTCCATGTGGAACTTCGGCACCCAAATATATTTCTTTAGCATTTTGAGATTGAGAAAGGTAATTAATTCATAATTGGATGTGGAGTCCTTGCAGAATGATCTATCTAAACTAGTACTCTGGGCGTCTAAATGGAAAATTAGGTTCAATACAGACAAATGCAAGGTTATGCATTTTGGGACTAAAAACAAACTTGCATCCTACATATTAAATGGGAAACGCCTAGGGGAAACAGAGTTGGAAAAAGATTTGGGGGTATTCATTGATAATAGGCTTAATAACTGTACACAATGTCAAAACGCAGTAAAGAAGGCAAGTAAGGTGCTAGCGTGCATAAAAAGGGGAATTGAGACAAGGGACTCTGATGTAATCATGCCGCTGTATAAGGCATTGGTACGTCCGCACGTGGAATAGTGTGTTCAGTTTTGGGCACCATTGTATAAAAAAAAACACATCAGTGAACTCGAGAGTGTTCAAAGGCGAGCTACTAAATTGATTAAAGGCCTAGAAGGACTTACAATAAGGAATACATATACAATAAGGAATATAAGGAAGACTTACTAGATTGAATATGTATACACTACAAAAGAGGCGCCTAAGAGGAGATATTATTAATATCTTCAAATATGTAAAGGGACATCACAGAGTCATCAGAGGAATTATTTATTAAATGAACATAGTTTAGGACACGTGGGCACTCGCTGCGACTGGAGAAGAGAAAGTTCCGAACGCAACGGAGGAAAGGGTTCTTCACTGTTAGGGCAATCAGGATGTGGAATTCCCTGCCAGGGAAGGTGGTAATGGCGGACTCTGTAATTGGATTTAAAAAAGGAATGGATACATTTCTGAATGAAAAAGCTGTCCAAGGTTATAATACTTAAAATATCAACGTGGTTAATCCGGGGGTAACATGAGTTATAGTAGCTAACTAGTCATAAAACATTATTCAGCAAGTATGTAGAATCATCACAACTTAAAAACAGGTTGAACACGATGGGCAATTTGCCTCTATTCAACCTCAAATACTATGTTACTATGAGAATGGGCCGAAATGACCCATTTGGCTTCTGGACCAAATATAGGTTGGAGTAAAAACCCTGCCCCCGTGGTGCCGGGGGTACTGAAATGACTACTTCTGACTGAAGCAAATTCTGAACTGCTTCTTGCAAAGCCCTGGCCTTTGTCTCTACCTGAGACAGGCTGGTGCAGAAGAACCTTTGAGGAGGATGCTTCTTGAAGGGGAAAACATAACCCAGAGATACCGCTTCTTGCACCCAGGCATCTGTTGTAGACTGTTGCCAAATCTGGGCAAACTGAGGAAGCCGGCCCCCTACCCTGGGATCCCCCAGGTGGAGGCCTGCACCATTAGGCTGATGGCTTATCATCTGGTTTGGAAGCTGGCACTCTGGTAGCCCAATGCTTGTTTGATTTACCAAACTGATTGTATTGGGGCTGTTTGCGATCATTTTTTCCCTTTGGTTTTCCTTGAGACCGAAAGGGCCAGAAGTTCGAACCCCTAGGTTTGGGGTTATATGTGGAAGGAAACTTGACCTTCTTGGAGTCTGCTTCGGACTCCAGAATATCTGTCAATTCTTACCAAACAGAAAATTTCCCAAAAAAGGCAAAGATTCAGAATCCAAGAAAGTTTTGGAATCAGCTTTCCAAGTATGTAACCAAACTGCTCTGTGAGCAGCTATCGTTGAGGCTGATGCCCTAGAAGCAATAGTACCCATATCTAGTGCAGCTTCTTCCAAGAATACTGCTGCTTGTTTAATATGGGCTATATAGGATTTTTGCTCTCTAAAAGCGGATGAAAAATCACCTTCCAATGCCTCAGCCCAGGCAGCCACTGCCTTTGCTATCCAAGCAGAAGCCATGGCTGGCCTTATGACTGCTCCAGACAGAGAAAATATAGTTTTTAGAAAACCATCCACTCTCCTATCTGTGACATCATTTAAAGATGTTGATGGCAAAGGTAATATAGATTTTCGCACTAATCGAATCATGTGCGTATCTATCTTAGGAGCTACCTCCCTTTTTAAACAGTCCCTGGCTGGAAAAGGATAATTAGAGTCCCATTTTTTGGGAATTCTATATTTTTTGTTGGGTGTCGCCCAAGCCTCTTCCATAATTTCCGTCAGTTGGTCTGACCCTGGAAACTCAGTCTTAACTGTCTTGGGACGTTTAAACACAGGTGCCTTGGTTTTTAACACAGGCTCTGCTGAATCTTCTAAGGACAGAATGAGTAAATAGAGCTTTCATCATTCGATGAATCATCATGTGTAGCCTGTGAAGGTGGAGATTTATTTACCATTGGTTTATCAGCTTGTTTCATTTGAGAAGCTGCTTGGGGAAATGATATACCGTAGGTAGGGAGCTGCATGTATGGGTACCCTATACCTGGTACTGAAGCTGTAGGAATTATCCATTCAGCTATACTGGACAAAGTCTGTGCAAACATAGTCCAAGGTGGATCCATCTGTACCTGATGCTGTACAGGGATCTGCCTTGTGTTCTGCTGAAAAGCAAAACAATTTGCACATAAACTATCCTGAACCAGACCCTGAGAGGATAATACAGTTTTGCAAGACAAATATGATATGAGTGTTGCTGTGAGTGTACCTTCGTCACCTTTGCCGCTCTTAGACATGATAAATAATCAGCACTTTCACAGTGTTCTACACAATTTGTGACTGTAATCACTTTAACCTTCTAAAGTGATATCAATCTGACCCTACCCATGCACCAGCATTGAAGATCAGAAGAAACCAACTGACAAATATATATTAAAGTCAGCAATCGTCAGTCACGTTATATGTTAGCCATATGAGCATATCATCAACTACAAACACTTTTTAAAGTATGTAGGCGAACATTTACTGAATCCTATATAAACAGATCTAACGTATTCAGACGCAATGCGAAGAAAACCACAGTAAATTTACACAGACTCATATGCAATAGACACTTAACTATTCGTACTTGACAAAGTAGATAGAAATTTAGTGCTGTATAGCCCGTACTCAGAGTGGGATACAGGGAGACTCACCTCGCTTCCAGTGATCGATCAATACGTTAGCAAATGCTGAGTAGATCCAGACGCTACTAGTGTACACTGCCGCTCCAGGAACCTATAGCGTACAGACGCTCCGTGAACACAGATGCACCGGTCTTTATGGTAACGTTCAGTGAACACAGACGCAGTGATCACACAGCCGCCTATGATGCGACCAGATCTCCCGTGGAAGTGCTTAGTGAACACTGACGCAGCGGCCTATGCTGCGACCGAGTCCCCTCTGGTAGCGTCTGAGATGGAAGCGAGGAAACCATTCATGGCGGGAGAAACTGGTCATGAACCGGGGGGAGGGGCGACCAGGAGAGCTTGGGCTGCTCGTGAAACAGCAGCCCTCTGACCATGGTCCGGCTCCTGCCACACCAAACAAAAAAATGGATTTTCCTGAGCCAGTGGCGGGGATATATGGATGGGCCCGTTGCATCCTGTGAGGCCTGAAAGCTTTTGATAGTTTGGTGCCAATTCGCTGTCGCTCCATCATATCCCACTGTTATCTTGTGGACTCTACAGGAGAAAGGACATTTACCGTGCATTGATCACTATGGAGAGATGCCTGAAAGGTGCAAGCACATGATGACAAAGGGCCTAATTCAGACCTGATCGCTCGCTAGGGTTTTTTTGCACTGCTGCGAACAGATAGTTGCCGCCCACAGGGGGAGTGTATTTTCGCGTTGCAAATGTGGGATCGCATGTGTAGCAGAGCTGTATGAAAAGATCTTGTGCAGTCTCTGCACAGCTCAGGACTTACTCAGCCGCTGCGATCACATCAGCCTGTTCGGTGCCTAAATTGACGTCAAGAACCCTCCCTGCAAACGCATGGATACGCCTGCGTTTTTTCAACCACTCCTGAAAATGGTCAGTTGCCACCCACAAACCCCTTCTTCCCGTCAATCTCCTTGCGATCGCCCGTACGAATAGCTTGTACCTGTGCGACGCGTCTGCGCATTGCGGTGCATACGCTTGCGCAGTTCTGACCTGATCGCAGCACTGCAAAAAACGCTAGCGAGCAGGTCTGAATTACCCCCAAAGCAAGGGCTGGGGAAAGTAAAGAATGTTATGTTATAATATTCTTCTTTCCTGATGTACATTACTAAAGTGTTTTAATAAAAAGTCACATCAATGTAAAAACAGTCAAAACTGAGCATTAGCAGGTACTGCACATCTTGGTCATTTTAATCTCACCTCCCCAGTGGTATCCAAAAGTGTAACTTTTACATCGTCCCCTGTTCCCCAGGACTTTTGGGATTTCCAGACCAAGTCGAAGGGAGGATTGTGAACAGCTCCTGCACCTGCTGCCCATATCTGTCAGAAAAAAATATGTCAATTGCAACATACCACAATCTGCCCACTTTTAATGCCTGTTCAAATTACCACTTTCCCTGTTGTAGAACAGTAGCATGAGAACAGGAGTATGTAAATAATTGCCAGGCTCCATTAGACATGTTCCTGTCACAAAGTTGAACGCTAGTGGCGTAAATCTCGTAGTCCAAGTGACTTCCTCACATATAAAACGTTCTACCACTCTTATCATAATGCCCTGGACACTGCCAAACATACATATTTCCAAACTCTCATCTCTGCTCAAGCCTCTAACCACAAATTACTTTTTAATACATTTAAATCACTTCTCAACACTCCTTCACCCAACCCGCCAGCCACCATCAAGGCGCAAGATCTTGCTTCCTACTTCAAGGACAAGACTGATAAGATCCAAGATGAAATGGTATGACCTTCCTCAACCAGTGACCTACTCAATTCCCTAACTGAACACTCTGGCACTTTCTCTTCATTTGATCCCACAAATAAAGATGAAGTATCACTCTTCTCATTCTGCTACTCTACTTCCTCTCCTCCTGATCCTATACCCTCACAAATAAGTAAAGCCCAACCTTAACATTTGAAATCTCTCTCTACTGGTATCTTTCCTTCACTGTTCAAGCATGCAGTGATTACTCCCATTCTGAAAATACAAAATTCTGACCCTAACACTCTGTCTCAAACTACCATTCTCTCTCTCAGCTTTCATGTCTCTCCAAGCTACTTGAGAAACTTGTCTACACTCGCCTCACACACTTTAACTCATACTTATTGGACCCACATCAATCAGGCTTTCGCTCCCAACACTCCACAGAGACAGTACTGACTAAAGAAGGGAATGATATAGTCACTGCGAAGTCTAAAGGCCATTACTCACTTCTCATTCTTCTATATCACTCAGCTGCTTTTGTGACACCGTTGAACACTCCTTTCTCATACAAACACTGCAATCCCTTGGTCTTCAGGACACGGCCCTCTCTTGGCTCCTATCGTACCTATCTAATCGCTCTTTCAGTGTCCGTTTCTCTGCACCCACCTTCTCTTCGGTACCTCTTTCAGTTGGAGTACCGCAGGGCTCAGTCTTAGGTCCTCTGCTTTTCTCAATCTATACCTCATCTCTTGGGAAACTAAACCGCTCTTTCGTATTTCAGTATCATCTGTACGCAGATGATATTCAAATCTACCCAGCCTCCCCTGATTTGTCTCTATCTGTGTTGGGCCGTGTCTCGGAATGCCTCTCTGCCGTTTCATCGTGGATGTCGTCTCGCCACATCAAACGTAATATTTCCAAAACAGAATTAAATATATTTCCACCGGCCAATAGCAGTTACCAATCTCGTTCATATTGTTCATATCTTTCAGTGTTTTTGCACCAATGATGAATGATGCGTGGCCCCACGCTCGTTCATCGTTGGTGCAGGGTCGTTTATACATGCATGCCAATGTGGACAATCTCGTCCATTTTAGCATGCAGGGCTATGGGGCCGGGTGACGGCGGAAGTGAAGAAACTTCACTCCCCCAGTCACCCCCGCTGCCAGGGGGCGACTGCCGCCCGTATCGGCCGTCAGGCACCTCGGCGGGATATATGCCAGTGTGTAGGGCCTATTACAGAATAACACAATTCATAGAAATAACATAATATGATTTAGATTTAATAACATCCTTAAAATAATTACAACTAGAAGAGAGCAAGTCCTCACAAACATTTCACAATGATCCTCTCCACCAGCAAGGGTCTCTTTACTGGGCTTAAAACATCACATGGATGACCTTATTGTCAATTTAAAGAAAGTGAAGCCATATCCATACACAAAACACCAATACATATGCGGAACACCCACCAGCAGTCCCTTGCTAGCGTTCATTGGATGCTGCTATTAATGCTTAGAAATTAGGTGATTGTATGAAAGAACAAATAATGGACATTCTACAATACATCAACTCGCATTACACACACACAAAAATAAATAGAATTTGTATAATATTATATATATATATATATATATATATATATATATATATATATACACACACACACATATATATATATATATATACACACATACACACACATATATATATATATATATATATATATATATATATATATATATATATATATACACACACACACACACACACACAATATATATATATATATATATATATATATATATATATATTTACCAGCAAACAGAAAACCACAGCACTCGCCACCCCAGAAGCGGGATGCAGTGTCCCCACTCGCCACTAATAGGGTGGGGTGCATGTAGCCCATGGCCACCTACTCAAAAATATAGAAACAAAAAGTACAGCACTCACCAAAATGAGCTCACTTATCCTCACATCATCTATGGATAAATTAATAAATGGGGGTTTAGTTAGTGAATTGGCCAATGCACGGAAGCCTGCATACCGCTCCAAGGTACCCCACCTTCATGCAGGTCCTACACTATCACCAAATCATCAAAATTAAAATCTGGCAACTGTATCACATAATATAACTGCAAATATGCCCACTTGGTGTAAGGTGTACCTGCCATGAACTGCATGGCTTTTAAAAGGTACACTAGTCACCTGACACTATATACATATATACACACACATACACACATACATACATACATACATACATACACACACACATTATATATACACATACAAATACAAAGAAATAGGTCAATTTACACTGATTAATATTTTAATGCTCAAATTTCTAAACCAACAGGTAAAACAGATTTTAAAAAGGCACAATGTAAAAGTGGAGAACGGAAAACTAATGAATTAAACCAGGATAAAACTCACTCTGGATTGAGGCTTTTCCCTTATGGGATCCGGTCTCTAAGTCGACAGTAACTAGGTCGACCACTATTGGTCGACAGTAACTAGGTCGACAGGTCAAAAGGTCGACATGGTTTAGGTCGACAGGTCAAAAGGTCGACAAGTTTTTCACAATTTTTTTCTTCGTGGACTACGATTGGAACGGTAATCTGTGCCGAGCGAAGCGAGGCACCTTGCCCGAAGCATGGCGAGCAAAGCTCGCGAGCCATGCAAGGGGACACGGTGCACTAATTGGGGTTCCCGGTCACTCTACGAAGAAAAAGACACAAAAAACCCCATAAAAAACTCATGTCGACCTTTTGACCTGTCAACCAATAGTGGTCGACCTAGTTACTGTCGACCTTCAATACCACACCCCTTATGGGATCCGGTCTCTAAGTCGACAGTAACTAGGTTGACAATGTCTAGGTCGACCACTATTGGTCGACAGTAACTAGGTCGACAGGGTGTCTAGGTCAGGTGACCTGGGATTTCGACCATCGCCCTTTCACACCGCCCCGTGTCGACCCGGCATATTGCCGCGTCGATACCGGGTTATTTGTGCAGTGTGAAAGGGGTATTACTGAATGCATTACTTACAGTAACATGCTGTCCAGCTTTCAGGGTATAGCGGCAAGGGAGCTTATAACCAATTTCCGGCAGGCTTCCATGCTGTCTTCTAATAGTCCAGCCATTTAGGTGTTGATCCTGTGTTAAGCAACAAATTATATTTTATTACCGCCTGTATAACAAGACTGTGTCATGCATATAAATGTAACTAAAAAAAAAAAAAAAAAAAAGGTACTAGGTTTTTGGCATTTACAGTACTGCCGTATTGGGAGCTGCATTGCAATTACTTCTAATTATTAATAAATTGTATGATAATCAAACAGAATTGGTGGCTTTTAAAGCGCTAGGGTTTATTGGTTTTTAGCTTGTTATACAATGCCTAAAGCCACATACACACAGGCAGATACTGTATGAATAACTGATATTAACGACACGATATGATCGATATCTCGTTCATGTTATCCAGTGTGCATGGATGAATGATGCGCACACCGGCGGGTCGTTCATCCATCTCCCGAACATGTAGAACAATGTTAATATCTTTGAGCTGCATGTTCGGGGAGTGATCTCCCCTAATTAGCAATCAGCGATATAGCGCTGATTTCTAACTAGCGGAGGTCGCCCATTGTGTACCCGGCTTAACAGATGCTCCAACATTCTCGTATACTGTAGAAGTATAAAGTCAACAACAAGGGCTCAGTCCCTGTTCCATAACAGCACATAAAGCTACAAGAGCAAAACATCCAATGCAATCATTTCATAAAGGTCAAAGTTTTCATGTTCGAAAATCATTCAGCGGTTTATGCTACACATTTAGAAAGTAACCAATGCAGATAAGTTACACATCATAGGACAAATCATAAAGCAATACCTCCTCTGAATTGTTCACAAGCCGTAAGTACTTCCCTTCCGGGTCTATTTCTTCTATAGATACTGGTCCTACAGAGGAGGCCTCCTGAATGATCTTATACCCCGGTCGGCTCACTTCACTCTCAGTTTCCTCTAACTTTCTCTTCTTTCCCCGCTCTACACGGCTTCTTTGACTTGAGCTTGTCCGAGAAACTCTTGTTGTTCTTTGAGCAGGACTAGGCGACAGCTTTAGCCTAGATAACGATATTGTACAGTGTAATTGGTTGAAGTGAATTGCCGAGGTTATCATGGACTTCTAACAATGAATGATCTTGGAAATATTAAGGAGGTGGATACAGCAGTATTGGGAAAGGGACTGGATGTAAGGGGGGAGAAACAATGAGCAATACATTATACAGACTACAATAAAACGTAACATATAGACGTTTCTGATCAATATTGTTTCAGCCAAGCTTCATGATGACATAGAATGTAAAAGGTCATAAATCGATTAGGGAAAGCTACAAGTTTCACATACATCTCAAAAGATTACAAAGGACCACTATATTCCTGGAAGGCAGTACTTTCTGGATGAACAGACAGTCATTTTATTTGCAAGTGGCAAAATGAACTCAAGCACAATATTTTTTGGCAGGCTTTCTGTACTAGCTCCAAAGAATAATATCCCCCATATTAGATAGAGAGCTTAGTAATCCTGTGAGCAGGCGCATAATGGCCATAATAGACTGCTCAGCTGGATGGGCACTGTAAGCTTGTAAAGGCCATTCAGGTCACAGCCCCATCAATAAGGCCTAACATGCTTGCGCACCATACACCCGAGCCAGCAGTGCCATTAGTATAGAAGATGTCTGTGGATATCACCACACTGGTAAGATTGTGACTGGTACAAGTGACTGTACTCCCAGCCACCACATGTACTGTCATATTGCAGGGACTGATGGAAACAAAGACTTAGGCGTATATTCAATTGAAGTTGAAAACTGCAGTCTGTCGAAAAGACGGCAGTTTTCGACTTTTTAAGGTCGAATCCTGATTCGACCTATTCAATATTTCCCTAAATTTTTGGACAAGTCGATGAATTTGACTTGTCGAAAAGCACATGGATCGGCGGAATAGCTGCTGATCCACGTACTTGTGTCGAAAACGGAGCCAAAACAGACAGGTTTTGGCCCCCTTTTCGACCATCTCAGTCCGACATCAAAATGGTGTCGGACTGAGATGTGGACCCAGAGGAGGCGAGGGGGGTTTTGAGCCACAGGGAGACGGGTGGACAGCCGGCGGGCATACAGGGATATCAGTGCTACAGTAGCGCTGCAGCTGGATGTCACTCAGCCGCCTGACCTCACAGCAGCTTCCACACGGCTCCAGCGGTGGAAGCTGCCGTGAGGTCGGGCAGCTGAGTGACATCCTGCTGCAGCGCTACTGTAGCGCTGATCTTCCCTGTATGCCCGCCGGCTGTACCCCCGCGGTTCATCCCCCTTCTCCTCCTCTGCGTCCCATCTAAACTCGACTTGAAAAAGTCAAATTAAGATGGGATTGAATATGGGTTGTCGGATCCATTCCGACAAATACATGTCGGAATGGATCCGACTTTAATTGAAAATACCCCTTAATGAGGGGGACACAATCTGCTATACTGAGGTTTAAAAGGAAAAGCAACAGCGTACAGGATAGGTCTCCCATATCCAAAATCTTTTAAGTGCAACTGAGCTAGTGACATCTTTGCTTTCTGATGGTTCAATGTGCACAAATTATTCTCATGCAAAAAATAAAACACAGGTATAAAATGACCTTCAGGCTAGGCAGGGCCGTAACTACGTGTGTGCCAAGTGGGCTTGGCACACAGCGCAGTTGCCCTGAGGGCGCACGGCCAGCGGCATGTAATGAGTCAAATTGACTCATTACATGCCGCCTCGCTGTGTGCGCCGTGCGCCGCGCTGTGGAGGGAGAAGAGGACCAGCGCCAGGCAGCGGATAAGGAGGAGGAGGGAGGGGGAGCAGGGAGCCGCAGCAGCGCTATGTCATTGGTAGTAAGCGCCGCTGCAGCATCCCCCTCTCCTTCTGTATTGGCTGCCCGGCGCTGCTGTGGATGCTGGGATGCGGTTCCTCCATCCCAGCATCCACAGCAGCGCCGGGCAGCCAATACGGAAGGAGAGGGGGATGCTGCAGCGGCGCTTACTACCAATGACATAGCGCTGCTGCGGCTCCAGTCCCCCTCCCTCCTCCTCCTTCTCACCTCACTGCCTGCACCGAGGGAGCTGCACGAGGAGCCTGACTGCCAGCAGGGAGATGGTAAGTATATCTCTCTCTCTCTCTCAGGGGGTCACCGTCTGCCGCAATGTGTAAAAAGGGGGATGGCTGCCGCAATGTGTAAAAAGGGTGAGAATGTCGATTTGATTACCTTATTAAACACTCTAAGAGGTTAAGAGGCTTTGTACGCTATTGGAGTATGTAGTACCGTAAGGGTACGCTCTTAGCGTAGCGGACGCTGTATCGGGAGCGAGCCGCTCGAGCGACACAAACGCTCGCGAGAATACGCTGTTGGTATCGGGCACACAATAGTTGAGCGAATACCGTAATGCTACGCTATCAGCGTAGCGGACGCTCGAGACCACGAGGAGATCACGAGCGGCGCATACGCTCACAAGATAACAATCATTAAACCTTGTATGTAACACAGAAAAGATATTCTTATGCTGTAAACCTTGTACTAGAACCAATGTAGCGATATAACGCTGTTTAACCTTGTTAATACTAAAGCTGTTTAAGCGATTGAGACGCTCTTATTACCCCTTGCAATATAATGAATACACACTACCGTGTTAAGGGTCCAAAACCTTTTACCAACAAGAGTCTTAAATTATTTCAAAAAGGGGAAACAATTCACAAGTCATACGCTACAAACTAACATATAAATCTAACAGAATATCTAGATAGAAATATACAATAACGTTACAATCTTAAACTAAACCGAAAGAGAGAGAGAATGTGGCAAATACAAACAAAGAGCAGTGATTACAGAGAATTACTTACATACACACACTGGGAACGATCGCAGCGCAGCCTGGTACCAGACCCCAAGTTTGTCAATATGATAACCCTTTGTGGAGAGAGTCTGGTCCCTGTTCAGGCTGGCTGACCTTATATACACTACACACAATACAGTACAATGGTCCCTACATTCTTATTGTTCATTGGACACAGGAATTCGTCTTCGCATTATAACAAAAGGTCATAGGTTGATTCATACAGGTGGGCTGTATCTATTTCCAACTGCTCAGGTGGGTGGGATACTAGGTTTCCCGCCGCATGGCTAAGTAAGTGCAAATAATAGTAAATGGACATAAACTTCTTATGTCCATAACTATTCGCACGAGCGATTAATCCGCTCCAAACCAACACCGGAATATTGCTAATTAAATACTCTTCCGATGGATACTAAACACCACTGTATTACTCCCGTCTGACCCTTCGTATCAAACAAAGAGGGATTTCTCCGTACATGAACATTCTATATTAACCAAACTTTCAGAATCTATCAAAGGGACCATGATCTACAAAATACATTATAAAGTGAAAATATGTAATGATTGAGTCGCACGCTACGAACACATGAACTCTACCGTAAATGCACATACCGCGCGCCCGCGGGTGCCAGCAACAGCGAGTATGCGCACGCACGTGAGAGCGCACGCATGCGCAGCGCAGACCTGTGTGAGGTGCAAATATGGCAGTGTGCATAGAGATATTTTTCTGACTTTGACAAGGGGGATGGCTGCCGCAATGTGTAAAAAGGGGGACTGGCTGTAAAAAGGGGGCATGATTGCCGCAATGTGTAAAAAGGGGGCATGATTGCCGCAATGTGTAAAAAGGGGTCCTGGCTGCCGCAATGTGTAAAAAGGGGGCCTGGCTGCCGCAATGTGTAAAAAGGGGGCCTGGCTGCCGCAATGTGTAAAAAGGGGGCCTGGCTGCCGCAATGTGTAAAAAGGGGGACTGGCTGCCGCAATGTGTAAAAAGGGGGCCTGGCTGCCGCAATGTGCAAAAAGGGGGCCTGGCTGCCGCAATGTGCAAAAAGGGGGCCTGGCTGCCGCAATGTGTACAAAGGGGGCCTGGCTGCCGCAATGTGTACAAAGGGGGACTGGCTGCCGCAATGTGTACAAAGGGGGACGCTGTCTGCTGTAATGTATAAAAGGGGCTCTACCTGGTGTAGTGGCGCTACTGTGCAGCGTAATTTGAATAATGTAGACTACTGTGCACCGTAGTATGAATTGCTATTATTTTGTGGCCACGCCCCTTCCCCGTGAAGCCACGCCCCTATAAATTTTTCGCGCACCTACGGCGCGCACTGCCCCTGTCTTACATTGGGGGGGGGGGGGCCACTGTCGTTTCTTGCACACAGCGCTAAAATGCCTAGTTACGGCACTGAGGCTAGGTGTACATGAAACAAATGCATTCTGTGCTTAAAATACGTCCCATCCCCAATATCTCTCAGTATGGTAAACAAATACTCCAAACTACAGAAAATTCCAGTGACAAACTGTATATAATATAGTCCCAGACGTAGGCACATTTTATCAGTTTGCATGTTGTACAGATGGGTCCACGGTTATCTTGGCTAGTTTGCTGCGCCTAGGCACAACATGGTTTATTAACATAAACCCGTCATCTATTGTTCTCAGCTGCAATACAATACAGAGAACAATACAGCAGCGGATTAAGTCCGACTGCCCAGTCTCCGTTAATCCTATTAAAAGGTCAAGATAAACATGGACCCATCTGTATATTCAACAGTGCAAGCCAATAAAAACAAAATATACAAACTTTTTGTATTAACGATTGTGACATTTTTCCTCCTTCGTGCCCCTGTTCGAGATTTGGCACCATTCTCTACTTGAAAAAACGCACACACACCCCCACATATTTTCTCTTACAGAATTATTATTATTATTCTTTATATGGAGCCACAAGGGATCCACAGAGACCAATTACAGAGTACATAAGCAAAATAATCAAAACAGGAAAACAGTGACTTACAGTTAATGACAATATAGGACAAGTACAGGGTTTATAAATATAGCTACAGCAGCAGATGACACTGACCCAAGTATCAGGGTGGCATAAAAAAAACACGTGATTTGGTGCTGTCGAAGATGGTTTAAGTAAGAGAAGGATAAGCACATGAGGGAAGAGGGCCTTGCTCATAAGAGCTTACATTCTAAAGAGCAGGAGCAACAGACAGGGATGACACAGATGGGGTAGACCGTGAGCAAGGAACAGAGTGGTAGGATGAGATTAGGCTGGGTTTAATGAAGAAGTGGGTTTTGAGAGGCCATTTGTAGGTTTTGTAGAGAGGTTGAGAGTCTAAGGGGGAGAGGTAGAGAATTCCAGAGAAAGGGAACAGCACGTGAGAAATCTTGTAGGTAGGAGTGGGAGGAAGTAATCAGTAGGCAGGAGAGGTTGTGTGCATTAGCAGAGCGAAGAGGATGGGTGGGAGTGTAGAGGGAGATAAAGTCAGTGATGTAAAGGGAGGAGTGGGTGAGGTCTTTGTAAGAGTGAGAAGATTGAATTGGATTCTGATAAAGAAGGGAATCCAGTGAAGGGCTTGTAGGAGAGGAGGGGGGGGGGGGGGGGGACAGTGCGTTTGGTGAGGAAAGTCGAGAAAGGGTCTGATCCTGGAAGTATTTCTGGAGATGAAAATGGCAGGTTTGTGAGAGGTATTGAATGTGTGGTTTGAAGGAGAGGGAGGAGTCAAGGATTACTCCAAAACAGTGCACTTGGGGGCTAGAGGCAATAGTAGTGCCATCAATAGATAATGAAATTGTGGGAAGTGTGGTTGTGCGGGAGGGTGGGAAGATCAGCAGCTCAGTCATGTTAAGTTTCAGAAAGCACTGGGACATCTAAGAAGAGATAGTAGAGAGATAGTTGGCGATACGAGTTAGGAGAGCAGGGGAGAGGTCAGGCGAGGAAAGGTAGATTTGAGTATCAGCATAGAGATATTGGAAGTTAAAAGAGCTAATGAGTTCACCTAAAGACAACGTATACAAAGGGAAAAGGAGAGTACCAATTCAAAAAAATACAATCCGTAATCTTGGCAAAGACAACTGTTGTTCTGAATGCATTTTCCCAGCACAATAAATTAATTATAGACCAGCGTGTTGCGAAGATGTCCGAACATTGACCAATAAATTCTATAGCACATATTGTGGGCTTATATACATCACTAAAAGGACATGTAGACCATGTGTAAAAGGAAATATGGGCTTTATCAACTGTCCCATTAATAATCATAAGTCAAATAATGTAGATTTTATGATACTGTCAATGCGAAGTTTACTTTTGCAACGCCCAATACCCCTTGTTATAAATAACGTTCTCCTACCTTCAGGAACAGATTCCAAGTACCATTAGTGTGAGCTGCAAACTTCTGCTACACAGACTTAAAGAAAAGGGGAAAGGTTTTTGTCTACACGCTGTGAAGCAGGACTCATTAAAAAAAAAATACGATTTTAAACCTACCGGTAAATCTTTTTCTCCTAGTCCGTAGAGGATGCTGGGGACTCCGTAAGGACAATGGGGAATAGACAGGCTCCGCAGGAGACATGAGCACTAAAAAAGAACTTTAGGTATGGGTGTGCACTGGCTCCTCCCTCTATGCCCCTCCTCCAGACCTCAGTTAGAGAAACTGTGCCCAGAGGAGGGTTCCGGTATGAATGGTCGACCAAGTTATGGTCGACAGTCATTAGGTCGACCACTATTGGTCGACATTGACATGGTCAACATGGACACATGGTCGCTACATGAAAATGGTCGACACATGAAAGGTCGACATATGAAAAGGTCGACATGAGTTTTTGTGTTTTTTTTTGGTGTCGTTTTTTGCGTAAAGTGACTGGGAACCCCAATTAGTGCACCGCTTCGCTCGCCATGCTTCGGGCATGGTGCCTTCGCTCCGCTACAGCTTCGCTCGGCACACTTTACGATCCACATGGACTACGATTGGAACGGTAAAGTATGGAAAAGTTCCCCAAAAGAAAAAAAAAGTTAAAAAGCTCATGTCTACCTTTTCATGTGTCGACCTTTCATGTGTCGACCATGTGTCCATGTCGACCATGTCAATGTCGACCAATAGTGGTCGACCTAATGACTGTCGACCATAACATGGTCGGCCATGTGAACGGATACCCCAGAGGAGACTGACCGTACGAGGAAAGGATTTTGGAAATCCAAGGGCAAGATTCATACCAGCCACACCATTCACACCGTATAACATGGGATACACGAACCAGTCAACAGTATGAAACAAAACCAGTATCAGTCCAAAACTGATCCAAACTGAAAACATAACCCTTATGTAAGCAACAACTATATACAAGTCTTGCAGGATGTTGTCCGCACTGGGACAGGCGCCCAGCATCCTCTACGGACTAAGAGAAAAAGATTTACCAGTAGGTTTACAATCTTATTTTCTCTTACGTCCTAGAGGATGCTGGGGACTCCGTAAGGACCATGGGGATTATACCAAAGCTCCAAAACGGGCGGGAGAGTGCGGACGACTTTGCAGCACCGAATGAGCAAACATTAGGTCCTCATCAGCAAGGGTATCAAACTTGTAGAATTTTGCAAAAAGTGTTTGAACCCGACCAAGTCGCCGCTCGGCAAAAGTTGTAAAGCCGAGACGCCTCGGGTAGCCGCCCAAGAAGAGCCCACCTTCCTAGTGGAATGGGCCTTTACCGAATTCGGTAACGGCAATCCAGCCGTAGAATGAGCCTGCTGAATCGTGTTACAGATCCAGCGAGCAATAGTCTGCTTAGACGCAGGAGAGCCAACTTTGTTGGCTGCATACAGTATAAACAGGGCCTCTGTTTTCCTAACCCGAGCCGTTCTGGCCACATAAATTTTCAATGCCGTGACCACATCCAGGGACTCTGAATCCTCCACGTCCCTAGTAGCCACCGGCACCACAATAGGTTGGTTCATATGAAAAGAAGAAACCACCTTAGGCAAAAACTGAGGTCGAGTCCGCAACTGAGCTCTATCCACATGAAAAATCAGATAAGGGCTTTTGTGCAGGAAGTAGAGAAAACGGCCCAGATGGAATTCTTCCGGAGGAGCGGTCCTGGCTTCGCCCCAAGATACATACTTCCTCCAGATACGGTGATAATGTTTCAAAGTCACCTCCTTCCTAGCTTTTATCAGAGTAGGAATGACCTCATCCGGGATGCCCTTTTTCGCTAGGATCCTGCATTCAACCACCATGCCGTCAAACGCAGTCGCGGTAAGTCCTGGAACAGACAGGGCCCTTGTTGTAACAGGTCTTCCCTGAGAGGAAGAGGCCACGGATCTTCTGTGAGCATTTCCTGCAGATCCGGATACCAGGCCCTTCGAGGCCACTCTGGAACAATGAGAATTGTCTGAATCCCTCTTCGTCTTATGATTCTCAGTATCTTTGAGATGAGAAGAAGAGGAGGAAACGCATTGACCGACTGGAACACCCACGGTGTCACCAGGGCGTCCACTGCTACCGCCTGAGGGTCCCTTGATCTGGCGCAATATCTCGGAAGTTTCTTGTTGAGGCGTGAAGCCATCATGTCTATTTGAGGCAGTCCCCACTGACTTGCAATCTCTGCGAAGACTTCCTGATGCAGTCCCCACTCTCCTGGATGCAGATCGTGTCTGCTTAGGAAGTCTGCCTCCCAGTTGTCCACTCCCGGAATGAAGACTGCTGACAGAGCGCTTACATGACTCTCCGCCCATCGAAAAATCTTTGAGGCTTCTGCCATTGCCACTCTGCTCCTTGTGCCGCCTTGGTGGTTTACATGAGCCACTGCTGTGATGTTGTCTGACTGAATCAGAACCGGTAGACCTCGAAGTAAGGTCTCCACTTGACGAAGGCCGTTGTATATGGCCCTTAATTCCAGTACGTTGATATGTAGACAAGTCTCCTGGTTTGACCACAGACCTTGGAAGTTTCTTCCCTGTGTGACTGCTCCCCATCCTCGGAGGCTCGCGTCCGTGGTCACCAGAACCCAGTCCTGAATGCCGAACCTGCGACCCTCTAGAAGGTGAGCACTCTACAGCCACCACAAGAGAGATACCCTGGCCCTGGGGGACAGGCGGATCATCTGATGAATCTGTAGATGTGACCCAGACCACTTGTCCAGAAGGTCCCACTGAAAAGTCCTGGCATGGAACCTGCCGAATGGAATGGCCTCGTAAGACGCCACCATCTTTCCCAGAACTCGAGTGCAGTAATGTACCGACACCCTGTCTGGCTTTAACAGGTCCCTGACCAAGCTCTGAAGTTCCTGGGCCTTTTCCATCGGGAGAAAGACCCTCTTCTGTTCCGTGTCCAGAATCATGCCTAAGAAAGGCAATCGGGTCGTTGGAACTAACTGCGACTTCGGTAGATTGAGAATCCAACCGTGTTGTTGCAACACCCTCAGGGAGAGAGATACGCTGTCCAGCAACTGTTCTCTCGATCTCGCTTTTATCAGGAGATCGTCCAAGTATGGGATAATTGTGACACCCTGCTTGCGCAGGATCACCATCATCTCTGCCATTAATTTGGTAAAAATCCTCGGGGCCGTGGAAAGCCCAAACGGCAACGTCTGAAATTGGTAATGACAATCCTGCACCACAAATCTCAGGAACGCCTGATGAGGTGGACATATGGGGACATGAAGGTATGCATCCTTTATGTCTAGGGACACCATATAATCTCCCCCTTCCAGACTTGTGATGACCGCTCTGAGCGATTACATCTTGAACCTGAACCTCTAAGTATAGGTTTAAGGATTTTAAATTCAGAATGGGTCTGACCGAACAGTTGGGTATCGGGACCACAAACAGGGATGAGTAATAGCCCATCCCCTGCTGCAGAAGGGGAACTTTGACCACCACTTGTTGAAGGCACAACTTTTAAATTGCTGCCAAAACTACCTCCCTCTCTGGGGAAGAAGTCGGCAGTGCCGATTTGAAAAAACGGCGAGAAAGCACCTCTTCGAATTCCAGCTTGTACCCCTGGGAAACAATGTCTATTGCCCAGGGATCCACCTGAGAGTGAACCCGGACTTGGCTGAAAAGACGAAGACGTCCCCCACAGGAGCGGACTCTTCCCGCGGAGCCCCAGCGTCATGCGGTGGATTTAGTAGAAGCCGGGGAGGACCTTTGTTCCTGGGAACTGGCTGTAGCTGGCGGCTTTTTCCCTTTGCCCTTACCTCTGGCAAGAAAGGAAGATCCCCGAGCGCTCTTGGATTTATGCGACCGAAAGGACTGCATCTGATAATGTGGCGCTTTCTTAGGCTGTGAGGAAACATAAGGTAAAAAGGTTGATTTACCTGCAGTAGCCATGGAAACTAGGTCGGCGAGACCTTCCCCAAACAATTCCTCACCCTTGTAAGGCAAAACCTCCATATGCCGTTTCGAGTTAGCATCACCCGACCACTGTCGGGTCCACAGTGCTCGCCTGGCAGAAATCGCCATAGCGTTCGCTCTGGACCCCAGTATGCCCACATCCCTCTGAGCCTCTCTCATATAAAGGACCGCATCCTTAATATGGCCCAGGGTCAATAAAATAGTTTCCTTATCCATCGTATCCATATCAGCAGATAAGGCATCGGTCCACGCTATTACAGCGCTACAAACCCAAGCCGACGCTATTGCCGGCCTGAGTAATGTACCGGTATGTGTGTAAATTGACTTCAAGGTAGTTTCCTGCTTGCGATCAGCAGGATCCCTGAGGGTAGCGGTATCCTGAGACGGCAGCGCCACCTTTTTGGAAAGGCGCGTCAACGCTTTGTCCACCCTTGGGGAGGATTCCCACCGTATCCTGTCCTTGATCGGGAAAGGATACGCCATAAGAATCCTTTTGGGAATCTGCAGTTTCTTGTCTGGAGTTTCCCAAGCACTTTCAAATAAATCATTTAATTCAAAAGAAGGTGGAAAAGTAACCTCAGGCTTCTTTTCTTTAAACATGTGGATCTTTGGATTAGGTACAGCGGGGTCATCTATAATATGCAGCACATCCTTTATAGCAATAATCATATAATGAATACTCTTTGCCAATTTTGGCTGCAACTCGCATCATCATAATCAACACTGGATTCAGAATCCGTGTCAACTACCGGAGAAAGTGGGCGTTTTTGAGACCCAGAAGGCCCCTGTGACATAGGGAAAGGCAGGGCATGACCCCCTGTACCGTCCCTGGACTCTGCTTTGTCCAAACGTTTGTGCAATAAATTCACATTTGCATTTAAAATATTCCACATATCCATCCAGTCATGTGTCGGCGTTGCCGACGGAGACACCACACATGCGCTCCACCTCATCCCTAGGAGAGCCTACCGCTTCAGACATGCCGACACGCACGTACCGACACACCACACACTCAGGGAAAGCTCTAATCTGGAGACAGTTCCCCCACAAGGCCCTTTGGAGAGACAGAGAGAGAGTATGCCAGCACACACCCAGCGCCAATAACCCTGGAAAAAATTACCCAGATACAGCGCTTCTTTATATATGTACTGCGTTAAATTATGTGCCCCCCCCCCTTCTTTAAAACCCTCTGTCACCGGTGATCAGCAGGGGAGAGTCCAGGGAGCCAGCTTCTCAGCGTGTGCTGTGGAGAAAATGGCACTGGTGAGTGCTGAGGGAGAAGCCCCGCCCCCTCAGTGGCGGGCTTCGGTCCCGCTCTTTTAAAACAACTGGCGGGGATTCACTGTAAATACCACAAAAAAGTGTATATATATGTATAGCCAGTCTTAGAGGTATACATTGCTGCCCCCCCCCCCTCCCCGCGTGCACCCTGTACCCAACAGTGTGCGTTGTGTGTGTTCTGTGAGGGAGCAATGGCGCGCAGCGTTACCTCAGTGAAGCTCTGAAGTCTTCTGCCGCCTTTGAAGTCATCTGTCTACCTATACTCACCCGGCTTCTATCTTCCGTCTCTGCGAGGAGGACGGCGGCATGGCTCCGGGACGACCCGCAAGGGGAGACCTGCGTTCTGACTCCCTCTGGAGCTAATGGTGTCCAGTAGCCTAAGAAGCAGAGCCTATCACTTAAGTAGGTCTGCTTCTCTCTCCTCAGTCCCACGGTGCAGGGAGCCTGTTGCCAGCAGGTCTCCCTGAAAATAAAAAAACCTAACAAAATACTTTTTCAGGACGCTCAGGAGAGCTCCCTGTAGTGCACCCAGTCTCCTCTGGGCACAGTATTAAACTGAGGTCTGGAGAAGGGGCATAGAGGGAGGAGCCAGTGCACACCCATACCTAAAGTTCTATTTTAGTGCCCATGTCTCCTGCGGAGCCAGTCTATTCCCCATGGTCCTTACGGAGTCCCCAGCATCCTCTAGGACGTAAGAGAAAATAGATTAACCAAAAGGGAAGCAATGTAAATAGTCCACCGTAATAAGCTTCTTTAGGTTTCTGTACTTGGTAACATATTTGGCACAGGAAACAGTTTGTTTAATAAAAATTGAGTAAAACCACATAAGAAGCCACAAATAAAGTAAAAGGTGGTGTACGTCTATAGTACTTCACTCAACCAGACAATGCATTCCATTGGTGTATACCAAGCTGCGAATCAAAAAAAATTTTTTTTGATTCCCTTGAAGTTCACTTGCAGTATTATAACCCTTGAGATTCTAAACAGCTGTTCCAGAAGAGCGTTTCCACTGGATTAGTGGTCCAAACTACTGCAGATGTGGTCTCATATCTAGCCTCAATATGCCATGCACTGTGAAACGCCTAGTGTGAGTGAGCCCTGCAGTTCTCGAGCACCTCTGCTAACGTCAGAATCTTTTTTTGGGGAAAATGCGTCTTACTCGCATTGCTATGCAAATAAGAAGCACAAGCAGACTCTGCCGATTAAAATATTCTGAATGCCTATATTGTGTGCGCGACTGCGGCTATATCTGCATACGGAATGCTACGTTACAGTGTATTCCAGGAAAACTGGTGGCGATCAGGTCTGAAGTAGGCCCACAGTCCTTTCCCATCAACACTATCTTTTCCAGATTCATGCCAATTTATAATAAAAATTTTAAACTATTAAAAATTCCACCAAATGAGCAAGTCATTAATGTGTAACATCATACAACAAATAAAATTACAATCTACACAATTCCAGTTAACTACAATATAGGATTGGTAAATAAGGTCAGGCTCACCTCTGCTCTTCTCCTTCCAACATTTTCCTGTAGGCATTTATTTCCATATCTAAAGCGAGCTTCACATCCAATAATTGCTCATATTCTTCCAATTGTGCCTGCAATTGGTGTCTCATCTCAGATACCTCTCTGTCCTTCTCAGACATTTGCCTTCGGTGCAGTTCTTTTGTACGATCCATCATCTCTTGGAACTCTCTCACCTTGTTCTCTAGTGCAGAGTTCTAAAAAAAGTTTTGCTACCAGTCATAAAACTAGACCTTAGGGTGTAGAAGGTGCTGTGACAAACGCAAGCACATGCTAAATCATTACTTCTTGTTTCCCCACCCTGCACAAGCCCCTTACCTGCCCAACCAAGAATTGTAAATCTCCCAAAATCTCATGTCAGTCTTTGTAAGATACAGGTCTTCTGTCTTTGGGGCTTATTTATCAAAAAGTGATGAAACTTATTGTGGATGATGGTGCTTTGGCCAATCTGCTCCAGTCATGTGTTTGAAAAATGTCAGCTGGGAGCTGATTGGCTGGGGCGCCATTTAAATCACACGCAACGAGTGCCATTATTCACAACAAGTTTTAACACTCAATGATAAATGGGCCCCTTTGTTTGTTGTCTGAATGATCTGGTCACAACCCCCCGTATCATGGCCTCAACTGCCATGCCATCAAAAATTACCATGATGGGTATTGGTGGAAAAACAGGCCCTTAAACTTAGGAGATCTAACCATCGGCAATCAAGATAGTTTCACCATCAGGAACAGGGTACTGGTGTACCATGATAAACCTGTAGCCATCAGAATGAATGGGATCCTTCTGCCCTGGCCTTCTTTAGCAATTGAGGAAGCATGGACATCGAAAGGAAGAATTACACCAGTTAGTACCTCCATGGAACAGTGAAAATGGTGCATGCCTTATGTTTTATCAAATTCACCTTTTGGCAGATCCCACTATTCTTCAAGCTATGGAACACCTCAGGGAGTAGAGAGACCTTTCCACCCAGAGAAAAAATAGGATTTTAATACCTACCGGTAAATCCTTTTCTCCTAGTCCGTAGAGGATGCTGGGGACTCCAAAAGGACCATGGGGTATAGACGGTATCCGCAGGAGACATGGGCACACTATAAGACTTTGAATGGGTGTGAACTGACTCCTCCCTCTATGTCCCTCCTCCAGACCTCTGTTATAGGAACTGTGCCCAGGGAGACGGACATTTCGAGGAAAAGGATTTTTGATAACCAAGGGTGAGACACATACCAGCTCACACCACAAACACACCGTACAACTGGATTAGCAGGAATACCAGAGAACAGTATGAACGAAAACCAGCAACAAGCTGAACATAACCGATACACAACCTTTGTGTAACCGAAACAACAACTAACAATACAACTGCAAGTAACAATCTGCACTGGGATGGGCGCCCAGCATCCTCTACGGACTAGGAGAAAAGGATTTACCGGTAGGTATTAAAATCCTATTTTCTCTTACGTCCTAGAGGATGCTGGGGACTCCAAAAAGGACCATGGGGTCTATACCAAAGCTCCAGACCGGGCGGGAGAGTGCGGACGACTCTGCAGCACCGACTGAGCAAACACGAGGTCCTCAACAGCCAGGGTATCAAACTTGTAGAACTTAGCAAAAGTGTTTGAACCCGACCACGTAGCTGCTCGGCAAAGTTGAAGTGCCGAGACCCCTCGGGCAGCCGCCCAAGATGAGCCCACCTTCGTGGTAGAATGGGCCTTCACTGACTTCAGGAACGGCAATCCAGCCGTAGAATGAGCGTGCTGAATCGTATTGCAAATCCAGCGTGCAATAGTCTGCTTGGAAACAGGATTTCCAATCTTGTTGGAAGCGTACAGGACAAACAGAGCCTCCGTTTTCCTAACAAGAGCCGTTCTGGCGACATCAATTTTCAAAGCTCTTACGACAACGAGAGATTTTGGTACCACCATGCCATCCGTAGCCACAGGCACCACAATAGGTTGATTTATATGAAATGAAGAAACCACCTTCGGCAGAAATTGTTGACGAGTCCTCAATTCCGCTCTATCCACATGGAAAATCAAATATGGGCTCTTGTGAGCCAAAGCCGCCAATTCCGACACCCGTCTGGCGGACGCCAAGGCCAAAAGCATGACCACTTTCCATGTGAGAAATTTCAACTCAACCTTTTCGCAAAGGTTCAAACCAGTGAGACATAAGAAATTGTAACACCACGTCAAGATCCCACGGAGCCACGGGTGGCACAAACGGAGGATGGATATGCAGCACTCACTTCACGAAAGTCTGAACTTCAGGAAGGGGGGCCAATTCTTTCTGAAAGAAAATAGATAAAGCCGAAATCTGCACTTTGATGGAACCCAATTTCAGGCCTGCATCCACGCCTGCCTGCAAAAAATGGAGGAAACGACCCAGCTGAAACTCCTCCGTAGTAGCTTTCTTGGCTTCACACCACGACACGTATTTTCTCCAAATACAGTGATAATGCTTCGCCGTGACCTCCTTTCTAGCCTTAAGGAGAGTGGGGATGACTTCCCCGGGAATACCCTTTCGAGCTAGGATTTGGCGTAAAACCTCCACGCCGTCAAACGCAGCCGCGGTAAGTCTTGAAATACGCATGGCCCCTGCAGTAACAGGTCCTCTCAGAGGAAGCGGCCAAGGATCTTCTATGAGCAATTCCTGAAGATCCAGATTGGCCACGGAGGCCCTGGTATCCGGAACGACGAGTACTGCCGGAGCCCTTGTTCGTCTTATGATCCTCAACACTTTTGGAATGAGAGGAAGTGGAGGGAACACATATACCGACTGAAACACCCACGGAGTCACCAGGGCGTCCACTGCACTGGCCTGGGGGTCCCTTGACCTGGAACAATACCTCGGAAGCTTCTTGTTGAGGCGAGACGCCATCATGTCTATTTGAGGGATTCCCCAATGCCTTGTTACCTCTGCAAATACCTCTTGATGAAGAGCCCACTCTCCTGGATGGAGATCATGCCTGCTGAGGAAGTCTGCTTCCCAGTTGTCCACGCCCGGTGCCCTGCTGGTTTACGTACGCCACCGCTGTTACGTTGTCCGACTGAATCAGGACAGGTAGACCTTGAAGAAGGTGTTCCGCTTGCCGAAAGCCGTTGTAAATGGCTCTTAACTCCAGAACGTTTATGTGGAGACAAGTTTCCTGGTTTGACCATTTTCCCTGGAAACCTCGTCATTGTGTGACTGCTCCCCAGCCTCGGAGACTTGCATCCGTGGTCAGCAGGACCCAATCCTGGATCCCGAACCTGCGTCCCTCTAGAAGGTGAGAACTTTGCAGCCACCACAGGAGAGAAATTCTGGTCCTGGAAGATAGACTTATTTTCTGGTGCATGTGTAGGTGAGACCCGGACCATCTGTCCAGCAGGTCCTACTGAAACACCCGGGCATGAAACCTGCCAAACGGAATGGCTTCGAAAGCCGCAACCATCTTCCCTAGAACTCAAGTGCATTGATGAATCAACACTCTTGCCGGTTTCAGAATCTCCTTGACCATGCATTGGATTTCCAGAGCTTTTTCCGCCGGAAGAAACACACTCTGCCGTTCCGTGTCCAGGATCATGCCCAAGAAAGACAGCCGAGTTGTCGAAATCAACTGAGACTTTGGCAAATTTAGAATCCAACCATGATGTTGCAGAATCGACAGGGAAAGTTCCACATTTCTTAGCAGCTGCTCCTCCGATCTCGCCTTTATCAGGAGATCGTCCAAGTACGGGATAATTGTGACACCCTGCTTGCGTAGGAGTACCATAATTTCCGCCATCACTTTGGTGAAGACCCTCGGGGCCGTGGAAAGCCCAAATGGCAACGTCTGAAATTGGTAATGATAATCCTGCACCGCAAATCTCAGGAAAGCTTGATGTGGAGGATATATCGGGACGCGTAAGTAGGCATCTTTTATGTCGACTGACACAATAAAATCCCCCCCTTCTAGACTGGAGATCACTGCTCGAAGAGATTCCATCTTGAACTTGAAAGTTTTTAAATACAGATTGAGGGATTTTAAGATCAGGATCGGTCTGACCGAGGCGTCCGGCTTTGGCACGACAAAGAGGCTCGAATAAAACCCTTCTCCCCGTTGGGACGGGGGTACCGGGACAATGACGCTCTGGAGACAGCTTTTGTATCGCAGCCTTCACTACTTCCCTTTCTGGGATAGAAACTGGCAAGGCTGATTTGAAAAATCGTGGGGGGGAGGGGGGGGGGACCTCCTGAAACTCCAGTTTGTACCCTTGGGACACTATATCTAACACCCAAGGATATAGGCCCGAGTGAAACCAGACCTGACTGAAGAGTTGGAGACGCGCCCCCACCGGCACGGACTCCCGTAGGGGAGCCCCAGCGTCATGCGGTGGACTTGGCAGAGGCTGGGGAGGACTTTTGGTCCTGGGAGCCTGACACAGCAGGCAACCTTTTTTCCACTTCCTCTACCGGGATGCGGTCAAGATGCCGCCGGCCGGAAACCCGGCGGTCGAAATACCGACGCCGGAATCCCGACCGCCACAATCCCGACATATTCTCCCTCCGTGGGTGTCCAAGACACCCATAGAGGGAGAATCTAATAGTGTGCCGAGCTCAGCGAGGCACCGTGCCCGCAGCGTGGCGAGCAAAGCGAGCCCGCAAAGGGCTGCGTTCCGCTCGCCACCCCTATCGGGATTGTGTGGTCGGGATTCCGGCGTCGGTATTTCGACCGCCGGGATTCCGGCCGGCGGCATTTAGTACTGATCCCCTCTACCTTTTGAAGCAAGGAAGGACGAGCCTCTTCCTTTTCTGTATTTAGTAGGCAGAAAGAACTGCATCTGATAATGGGGTGCCTTTTTCTGTTGCGCTGGAACATAAGGAAGAAAAGATGACTTACTCGCTGTAGCGGTAGACACCAGGTCAGCGAGGCCGTCACCAAACAAGACACTACCTCTATAAGTGAGAGCGTCCATAGCTTTCTTGGAGTCGGCATCAGCATTCCATTGATGAATCCACAGCACTCTCCTGGCCAAGACTGCCATGGCATTGGCCCTTGATCCCAAGAGGCCAATATCCCTCGCCGCATCCTTTAGGTAAGCTGCAGCGTCCCTGATATAACAGAGAGTCAAAAGAATGTTATCCCTATCCAGGGTATGCATGTCAGATGCCAAATTATCAGCCCACTTAGCAATAGCACTACTCACCCAAGCCGACGCCACAGCAGGTCTGAGGAGTGCACCCGCAGTGACATAAATGGCCTTTAATGTCGTTTCCTGCTTACGATCCGCAGGATCCTTGAGGGCAGCAGTGTCGGGAGACAGCCGGGACAGGGCCTTGTCCACATTAGGAGATGACTCCCACTTTTCCCTGTCATCAGATGGGAAAGGATATGCCATAAAAATTCTCTTGGGAACCTGCCACTTTGTCAGGCGATTCCCAAGCTTTTTCACAAAGCGCGTTCAGTTCATGAGAGGGGGGAAACGTCACCTCAGGGTTCTTTCCCTTATATAAACAAACCCTTGTATCTGGAACAGCAGGCACTTCAGAAATATGTAAAACATCTTTATTTGCCACAATCATGTACTGAATACTCTTAACCACTTTTGGATGTAAACTGGCCTCACTAAAGTCGACACTGGAATCAGAGTCCGCGTCGGTATCAGAATCCGCCATCTGGGTAAATGAACGCTTTTGTGACCCTGAGAGGGCCTGTACCTGGGATAAGGCTTCCTCCATGGATTTTCTCCACGTTGGTGTCTGAGAATCAGATTTATCCAGCCTCTTCGACAATAACGCCACATTTGCATTCAATGTACTCAACATGGCCACCCAATCAGCAGTCGTTGGTGCCGACAGAGTCACTCCCAAATCTCTCTGCGCCCCCAGTAACCTCCTCCGGGGAGGAGCACTCAGACATGTCGACACACCGTACAGACATACACACACACACACTGGCAATAGGGGACAGACCCACAGAGAAGCCTGTTAGAGAGAACACAGAGGGAGTATACCAGCTCACATCCCAGCGACCATATACTACAGAAAAAAATAAGAATTTAAACCTACCGGTAAATCTTTTTCTTGTAGTCTGTAGAGGATGCTGGGGACTCCGTAAGGACCTTGGGGATAGACGGGCTCCGCAGGAGACATGGGCTCTTTAAGAAAGACTTTAGGTATGGGTGTGCACTGGCTCCTCCCTCTATGCCCCTCCTCCAGACCTCAGTTAGAGAAACTGTGCCCAGAGGAGACGGACAGTACGAGGAAAGGATTTTTGTTAATCCAAGGGCAAGATTCATACCAGCCACACCAATCACACCGTATAACTTGTGATATACTAACCAGTTAACAGTATGAAAACATATCAGTCCAAGACCGATGAAACTATAACATAACCCTTATGTAAGCAAAACTATATACAAGTCTTGCAGAAGTAGTCCGCACTTGGGACGGGCACCCAGCATCCTCTACAAGAAATAGATTTACCGGTAGGTTTAAAATCTTATTTTCTCTTACGTCCTAGAGGATGCTGGGGACTCCGTAAGGACCATACCAAAGCTCCCAAACGGGCGGGAGAGTGCGGATGACTCTGCAGCACCGATTGAGCAAACAGGAGGTCCTCCTCAGCCAGGGTATCAAACTTATAGAACTTTGCAAAGGTGTTTGAACCCGACCAAGTAGCAGCCCGGCATAGTTGTAGTGCAGAGACCCCTCGGGCCGCCGCCCAAGACGAGCCCACCTTCCTAGTGGAATGGGCCTAGACCGATTTTGGTAACGGCAATCCAGCCGTAGAATGCGCCTGCTGAATCGTGTTACAGATCCAGCGAGAACTAGTCTGCTTTGAAGCAGGGGCACCAACCTTGTTGGCTGCATATAGGACAAACAGTGCTTCTGTTTTTCCGACTCTAGCCGTTCTGGCCACGTACATTTTCAAAGCCCTGACTACATCAAGGGACTCTGAATCCTCCAAGTCTCGCGTAGCCACAGGCACCACAATAGGTTGGTTCATAGGAAAAGATGACACAACCTTAGGCAAGAATTGAGGACGGGTCCGCAATTCCGCTCTATCTATATGGAAAACCAGATAGGGGCTTTTACGAGACAAAGCCGCCAATTCCGACACTCGCCTAGCCGAAGCCAAGGTTAATAACATGACCACCTTCCAAGTGAGATATTTTAACTCCACCGTTTGAAGTGGTTCAAACCAGTGCGACTTAAGGAAACTCAACACCACGTTAAGGTCCCAAGGCGCCACCGGAGGTATAAAAGGAGGCTGAATATGCAGCACTCCCTTCATAAAAGTCTGTACTTCTGGGAGAGAAGCCAATTCTTTTTGAAAGAAAATGGATAAGACCGAAATCTGAACCTTAATGGAGCCTAATTTTAGGCCCAAATTCACTCCTGTAGGAAGTGAAGGAAACGGCCCAGATGGAATTCTTCTGTAGGAGCATTCCTGGCCTCACACCAAGAAACATATTTTCGCCATATACGGTGATAATGTTAAGCTGTCACGTCCTTCCTAGCCTTTATCAGCGTAGGAATGACCTCATCCGGAATGCCTTTTTCCGCTAGGATCCTGCGTTCAACCGCCATGCCGTCAAACGCAGCCGCGGTAAGTCTTGGAACAGACAGGGCCCCTGTTGCAACAGGTCCTGTCGTAGAGGAAGAAGCCACGGATCTTCTGTGAGCATTTCCATCAGATCCGGATACCAGATCCTTCGTGGCCAATCTGGAACAATGAGAATTGTTCCCACTCCTCTTTTCTTATTATTCTCAACACCTTGGGTATGAGAGGAAGAGAAGGAAACACATACACCGACTGGAACACCCACGGTGTCACTAGGGTGTCTACTGCTACCGCCTGAGGGTCTTTTGATCTGGCTCAATACCTCTGTAGCTTTTTGTTGAGGCGGGACGCCATCATGTCTATCTGGGGCAGTCCCCACTGACTTGCAATCTGTGCGAACACTTCCTGATGAAGTCCCCACTCTCCTGGATGCAGGTCGTGTCTGCTGAGGAAGTCTGCTTCCCAGTTGTCCACTCCCGGAATGAACACTGCTGACAGTGCGCTTACATGATTTTCCGCCCAGCGAAGAATCCTGGCGGCTTCCGCCATTGCCACTCTGTTCCTTGTGCCGCCTTGGCGGTTTACATGAGCCACTGCGGTGATGTTGTCTGACTGGATCAGAACTGGTTGGTCGCGAAGTAAGGTCTCCGCCTGTTGTAGGCCGTTGAATATGGCCCTCAGTTCCAGGATGTTGATGTGAAGACAAGTCTCTTGACTTGACCAAAGACTTTGGAAGTTTCTTCCCTGTGTGACTGCTCCCCAACCTCGGAGGCTCGCGTCCGTGGTCACCAGGATCCAGTCCTGAATGCCGAACCTGCAGCCTTCTAGAAGGTGAGCACTCTGCAGTTACCACAGGAGAGATATCCTGGCTCTGGGGGACAGGGTGATCAACTGATGAATTTGTAGATGTGACCCGGACCACTTGTCCAGTAGGTCCCATTGGAAAGTCCTCGCATGGAACCTGCCGAAGGGAATGGCTTCGTATGATGCCACCATCTTTCCCAGGACTCGAGTGCAGTGATGCACTGACACCTGTTTTGGCTTCAATAGGTTCCTGACCAGAGTCATGAGTTCCTGAGCTTTTTCTATCGGAAGATAAACCCTTTTCAGGTCTGTATCCAGAATCATGCCCAAGAAGGTCAGACGAGTCGTAGGAACCAACTGCGACTTCTGGATATTGAGAATCCAGCCATGTTGCTGTAACACCTTCAGTGAAAGTGAGACGCTGTTCAGCAACTGCTCTCTTGATCTAGCTTTTATGAGGAGATCGTCCAAGTAAGGGATAATTGTGACACCCTGCTTGCGTAGGAGTACCATCATTTCCGCCATTATCTTGGTGAAAATCCTCGGGCCGTGGAAAGCCCAAACGGCAACGTCTGAAATTGGTAATGACAATCCTGTACCGCAAATCTCAGGTACGCCTGATGAGGTGGATATATGGGAACATGAAGGTACGCATCCTTTATGTCCAGAGATACCATAAAATCCCCCCCTTCCAGGCTGGTGATGACCGTCCTGAGCGATTCCATCTTGAACTTGAACCTTTTCAAGTATAGGTTCAGGGATTTTTAATTTAAAATGGGTCTGACCGAACCGTCCGGTTTCGGGACTACAAACAGGGTTGAGTAATATCCCCTCCCTTGTTGAAGTAGGGGAACCTTGACCACCACCTGTTGAAGATACAATTTGTGAATTGCATTTACCACTATCTCCCTTTCTGGGGAGGAAGTCAGCAGGGCCGATTTGAAAAACTGGTGAGGAGGCACCTCTTCGAATTCCAGCTTGTAACCCTGAGAAACAATTTCTATTGCCCAGGGATCCACCAGTGAGTGAACCCAGATGTGGCTAAAAATTCGAAGACGTGCCCCCCACTGGGGCGGACTCCCTTAGCGGAGCCCCATGGATTTTGTAGAGGCCGGGGAGGACATCTGTTCCTGGGAACTAGCTGTGTTGTGCAGCTTTTGCCCTCTGCCCTTACCTCTGGCAAGAAAGAACGCACCTCGTACTCTCTTGTTTCTTGTGACCGAAAGGACTGCATTTGATAATGTGGTGCTTTCTTAGACTGTGGGGGAATATAAGGCAAAAATTTTGATTTACCAGCTGTAGCTGTGGAGACCAGGTCCGAGAGACCTTCCCCAAACAATTCCTCAACCTTGTAAGGTAAAACCTCCATATGCCTCTTTGAGTCGGCATCACCTGTCCATTGCCGGGTCCATAGGACTCGTCTAGCAGAAATCGACATAGCGTTGATTCTAGAACCCAGTAGGCCAATGTCTCTTTGAGCATCTCTCATATCAATAGATTAAGGAAAAGGGGAAATGGAAATCCTCTGCACTAGATTTATCAGATTGATAATGCTTCAAATAGATGATACGGTTCCCCAAATTAAATGTTTATGAATCAATTCATGATACAGTCTAGGGGGTGCTGCCATATACAAAAAAAGTAGAGGAAAAACACTGGAAAGGAAAGGTTTGTCTCTTTGTTGGCGCACTTATAGAGAGAAGGTAAGTATAATTAAAATGTAACTTTTAATGTCATAGATTAAAATGCCTGATGTGAAAAAATTGCAGAACAAAAATTACAAACAATACACTACATAAAATTCAATATCAAATTCACTTGTGTGTCTTAATTGTGTTAATATCACTGTGTGTGCAAAAATTCCTGAAACCAACCTCAAAATTGTTGACTACTTGAGTTAAACCCTTATTTACTAAGGTGCCCTATAAATTGCCTGACAATATCTATTCAGGTTACAGGGAAGTATATAACAGTGTCTAACGGTTGGTATAGGGGGTGTATATTTAAACCCTTATTCTATACTCTAATTGTGCGTACATACATGGAACCAGCCATGCCAATTCTTATATATGGTAAGTGAGCTATTGTCTCTCCAATAATACTTGAGTCAATGTCATTGACACCATTAGAGTATATTCCCAAGTACACAAATATTGTAATTGAATCTATATTAATGGGACAGGTATCTCAGTGTTGAATCCCTTGAAGCAAGACAATTTGCATCATAGGCTTTTACTAATATTAAGACTGCCTCATACAGTGTAATTTTACGGTCGTTGTATTATACAGCTTAATTGGGGTTCAATACCATCTAAATTTTAAGCAGACAAGTTATTCACTATGCCCGCTCACTATACTGGGTATCTCTAGCCAATGTTAAGATACTGCCACAGAATCACCATATGTAATTCTTGATATCCCATCTCATATGGTGTGGATTTTGTAGCCCGTTAATGCCTTTCCAATGTATCTGTTCTGTTGCTGTCCCTAAGGTTGCAACAGTTGCGACTGTAGTTACAAGTTTTTTACCATTAAACAGACACAAGTTATTCACTCTGTTACATGAAATATTGCAGGCAGATGGCAGAGTAAATCTGTGTGTTGTGCTGATACAATACTGCCAGGTATATTCGCATCTATATATCAGAGACACGGCTCCAACCTTTGGGCTTTTTTATGTTAAATAGGAATAGGTCATTCACTGTATCTATTTATTACATAGAGATTCTCCAATATGTATCAATATAAACCTGTATAATGTATTCATTCCATTCAGCAAAACATACTCATATTGGTATATTAGGGATACGGCTCTCCCTTCTACTTAACATGGGAATCCCACTGTTGGACGGATATTAACTTGGTGTAGTGCACTCAGTATTATAAATTTCTCAAATTAAATGGAATATTGCACACACGTTATAATATATATTGAGGTTAACACAAAGAAAGTGAGCTGGCGTGCCAGTGCCACTCAGATGCCGCCGGATGGATCTGTATAATATACCAACACAATGCTTGTTCGCATTTACATGTCCATCTGCGGTCTTATCTCTCAAGTTTTGCTTGGTGTAGTGCACTCGATTATACACCTTTCTTAAATTAAATACAATATTGCACACACATTTTATAGTACATATTGGTGTTGGCACTCGAGGAGTGAGCTGGTTAACTGGCGTCGCTCTGAAACGCTGCAGGGTGGATCTATGTATCAGGGATACTGCTCTAACAGCGGCGCTTTTTCTGTTAGATAAATATAGGTTATACACTGTGTCAATTGGTCTGTATCAAATGGTTATATAAAGATTCTCCAATATATGTCAGGATAAACCTATATAATATAATATGTTAATTCAGTTCGGTAAGATATACCTCTAAGTGCGCCAACAAAGAGACTAGCATCTCTCATACATAAGACAGCATCGTAAATATGACCCCGGGTAAATAAAATGGTACCCCTATCCAGGGTATCAATTTCCGTCGATAAGGTACCTATCCACGCTGCTACAGCGCTACAAACTCCAGCCGACACTATTGCCGGTCTGAGTAAGGTACTATAATGTGTGTAAATGGCCTTTAAGGTAGCCTGCTGTTTGCGATCAGCAGGATCCCTGAGGGTAGCCATATCTTGGAATGGAAGCTCTTTTGGATAAGCTTGTCCACGCTTTTTTCCCCCCTTGGGGAAGATTCTCACCGTATCCTATCCAAAGTCGGGAAAGGATACACCCTAAGAATCCTTTTGGGAATCTGCAGTTTCTTGTCTGGAGATTCCCAAGCCTTTTCAATAACCCATTCATGAGATGGGGGAAAGGTTACCTCAGGTTTCTTTACCCTATACATGTGTACCCTCGTGTCAGGGACAGGGGGTTTCTCTGTGATATGCAAAACATCTTTTATTACAATAATCATATATTGAATACTATTTGCCAATTCTGGCTGTAACTTTGCATCATCGTAGTCGACACTGGAGTCAGAATCCGTGTCGGCGTCAGTGTCTATTATTTTGAATAGTGGGCGCTTTTGATACCCCGGAGGTCCCTGTGACATAGGGGAAAGGCAGGGTTTGACGCCTGTATATTCCCTAGACTCAGTGCAATAAATTCACATTAGCACTAAAACATTCCACATATCCAACCAGTCAGGTGTCAGTGTTGCCGACGGAGACACCACAGTCATTAACTCCACCTCCTCCCTATGAGAGCCTTTTACCTCAGACATGCCGACACACGCGTACCGACACATCACACACTCAGGGAATCCTCTTATCTGAAGACAGTTCCCCCACAATGCCCTTTGGAGAGACAGAGAGAGAGAGTATGCCAGCACACACCCAGCGCTATATGACCCAGGAAAAAAAAAACACACAATATGTTTACCCAGATAGCGCTGTAATCTTTATTTTTGCGCAAAATTATGTGCCCCCCCCTTCTTTAAAACCCTCTTTCACTGTGGATAAGCAGGGGAGAGTCACTGGAGTTTCCTCTCAGCGCTGTGCTGTGGAGAAAATGGCGCTGATGAGTGGAGGAAGAAGCCCCGCCCCCTCAGCGGCGGGCTTCTGTCCCACTAAAATATATAAAAAACTGGCGGGGGCTCTTTATATATACAGTGCCTAGCTGTATATATGTACTTTTGCCAGAAAATGAGGTTATATTGCTGCCCAGGGCACCCCCCCAGCGCCCTGCACCCTTACAGTGACTGCAGTTTGTGTGTGCTGTGTGGGAGCAATGGCGCACAGCTTTGCTGCTGTGCGTTACCTCAGTGAAGATCTGAAGTCTTCTGTCGCCTCTGAAGTCTTCTTTCTTCTCATACTCACCCGGCTTCTATCTTCCGGCTCTGTGAGGACGGCGGCGCGGCTCCGGACTCCCTCTGGAGCTAATGGTGTCCAGTAGTCTAAGAAGCAGAGCCTTGAAACTCACAGAAGTAGGTCTGCTTCTCTCTCCTCAGTCCCACGATGCAGGGAGTCTGTTGCCAGCAGTGCTCCCTGAAAATAAAAAACCTAACAAAATACTTTCTTTCAGGAAACTCAGGAGAGCTCCCTGTAATGCACCCAGTCTCCTCTGGGCACAGTAGTAAACTGAGGTCTGGAGGAGGGGCATAGAGGGAGAAGCCAGTGCACACCCATACCTAAAGTCTTTCTTAAAGTGCCCATGTCTCCTGCGGAGCCCGTCTATTCCCCATGGTCCTTACGGAGTCCCAGCATCCTCTAGGACGTTAGAGAAATTAAGGTTAAAAAAAGGATTATCACGAGTAGTTTACACTAACATTACCTTCCTCATATTTTGATGTAGCACTCTTAAAAATGTGAAGTACCCAAGAGAGAATTAGTGATGGTAAAATTGGACAACTTCAAGGTACACAAAACAATTTTATACAGCTCATAATTTAATAAAATATTTTCATCTACGTAAGAGAAATAATATATGATCACTGCGCTGTTTAAATAGCACCAAATGACTGTGTGCCCCCCCCCCCGTTTTGCTCCCTGTACTTGCTAAGGAGAGTGGAGGTCCGGGCCAGCGTCTCTGCAATGTCTGTGAAGAGAGAAAAATGGCGCTGGTAAGCTATGAGGGCTAAGCCACGCCCCCTCCCGGTGCGCTGTAGTCCTGCTCAATTTCAAATATTTATATTGGCGGGGGTCTTATATTTAGTGCCTAGGCACTTATATAAACTGGCAAAAGAGCATATATATCTCCAGTAACTTGCTGCTCAGGGCGCCCCCCCTGCACCCTGCACCCTGTGAGTGCCGTTGGTGTATGTGTGGGAGCATGGGGTGCAGTGCGACCGCTGTGCTGTACCTCTGTTACTGAAGTCTTCTGCCGTCACTGAAGTCTTCTTGCTTCTGTATACTCACCCGGCTTCTTTCTTCTGGCTTCTGTGAGGGGGATGACGGCGCGGCTCTGGGAACAAGCAGCTAGGCGCACCAAGTGATCGAACCCTCTGGAACTAATGGTGTCCAGTAGCCTAAGAAGCAGAGCCTTTAACTCAGAAGAAGTAGGTCTGACTTCTCTCCCCTCACTCCCACGAAGCAGGGAGCCTGTAGCCGGCAGGTCTCCCTGAAAATAAAAAAACCTAACAAAGTCTTTTCAGAGAAACTCAGGAGAGCTCCCCTAGTGTGTGTCCAGTCTCTCTGGGCACAGAATCTAACTAAGGTCTGGAGGAGGGGCATAGAGGGAGGTGCCAGTTCACACTCATTCCAAGTCTTAGTGTGCCCATGTCTCCTGCGGATCCAGTCTATACCCCATGGTCCTTTTGGAGTCCCCAGCATCCTCTAGGACGTAAGAGAAAGCATTGAATTACCCCTTGGTGGTTTAAAATATGCCACAGTTGAGACACTGCTTGACTAAATCTTAAAGGGTCTGTCACATAGGAAGGACTGAGATTGAAGTAAGGAATTGAGAACTGGTCTTACTTTCAAAACACCTAGACCAAGATCTCTGCAAGCGAAGGTTTAGGCTCAAACAGGCATCTGTAGTCACAATGGGTCACTTCCAGATGGATAGGGGCTGAAACTGGCTGAGAATGCATCACCTGAACCACCAATTAAGAATCGATGGGCCATTGGCAACAATGTAAAGACTTCAGTCGCCAAGTGAGGATTTTTCTGTATTTATAAAGTTTACAAGTGTAAGTGAGCAAAACAGAATTGCCTTGAAGTACTGTATCCTGCCCAACAACTTCTTGTAGTCTAGCACCGACACCCATTTCCAAGGGAACAGGGCGATCACCTGCTTCTAGGTGGCCAAGCTCTTCCCCAGCAGAAAAAAAATCCTGTTACATCTGGTTTTGCAGAAAAGAACCAGAAAAAGCTGGCACATAGTTGGAATGGGAAAATGTATCACTCATTCGTGTACTTAAGCAGCTTCAAGTCAGCTGCAAATGGGTCCAGAAAAGAGGGGCTGACTTTTCTTTGATCAAAAAGTAATTTAGGTACAGATTAACTGGTACCTTTTCTGGCCTTAAAACAGCTGCTATGATCTTGCACTTTTGTAGCTTTGACAAACAAGAACGGAAGAGATCGGAGTTGCCCTAAGGAAGCTGTAAGTAAACTTCTTTGAAATCAATGGAGGTGATGAATTTGTCCCATTCTATGGAATTATTGGCATAACAGGAACTTTATCTTAAATTTGGTAAACCACAGACGAAAGTTCAAAATATATATATATATATATATATATATATATATATATATATATATATATATATATACTGGTTTTAAAAGCAAGATTCAAGCCCAGACTTTCCTCTTCTTTTGGGATTGGACCAAAACGGTCCAGGATAACAAATTTCTAGAATACCTCCTTACTCATCAATAAAATAGGGAATCAGTTTACTGATCCACAGACACCTAGTATTGAAGTCAAAAAAGTACAACTGACCTCAATAGCCAAAGTCAAAATCCAATACAAGGTAAGCGACAAGTCCATCAGTGTTACCCAAGTAGGCTTAAACATCTCTGGCCTGAATCACCAAGGGCAATCCTGAGGGAGATCTGGCCTGAAAGAAGTTCTGACTATCAAAGATTGACGTAATAATCCGATCCCACTTCCTACCTGAACTTTCTTTAAGGATGCAGCATTAGGTATAACAATGGTGGTGTTCTTGTTAAGCCAAGCAATCCATCCCCATCCAGCAGAGTTCTCATACATACCCCATAAACGGTCACAAAATAAGAGTCATAATGAAAGTTACAAAAGCTGCTCATGCAGCCAATAAAGATGGTGCCTACGCCTTAGATGCAAAAATGAATAGAGAGGTTCTATAATCTTGTTGGATGTAGAGGTGAGGAGACTGGCTTCAAACAAGTTTAGTTTGAAGATGTGCTTGCTCCTGTAAGTCTTCTCTACACCCCAAGGTCTGGCAGCTTTGCCTAGATAGGAGATTATAGAAAACGTAATTCTCAGAAGTTTCACATGCAAACTGTATATGAAAAAAGCTGCGGTTGCTACATTGTAGCACTTCATATACAGATTCAGAGACTCTGTTGTACACAAATATACAAATGTCTCATAGCAAATTAATCAGCAGTCTCCAGTGAGTCCTAGTCACATGGCCCAAATTTATCAAGATTGGAGAGTGATAAATTGCACAGTGATAAAGTGATAAAGTGACAGCTAATAAGCTCCTAACTGCCATGCTACAAGCTGTGTTTGAAAAATAACAGTTAGGAGCGGATTGGCTGGTGCTTGATAAATCTGGGCAACTGTATTGTGACTAAGATGCATTTTCAGCAATAAAGAGCAAAAGAAAGACCCTTGCAGAGGCTCACAAGACCTGGCACGTTGAGAGGGGCTGTGTGACGTGACTGCAGCAATGACCATAGACTGACATCTGCATGTGCCGCTTTCCAAAGTCACCGCTTTTCAGTGTTTCAGCCACTAGATTTGAAAGGGGCAATAGTACTCGATGAAAAAAGTCAGTGAGTTTTGAATTTATTATTGCTAAAACTTACAATTTCCATTAAATGTAACAATTACTTGGAAATTAATAACGGACCTTTCTACAGATTTGCAAAATATAGACTGGTTCCAATCATTGCTCGACACTTACTGCCGAGCTTAAACTGCACATCTCACTCTAAATTAAGGTTCTCTGATAGAAGCTGCACTGTATTATCTTTCAGTTATTTCTCTTTATCAGTCTTCTATATTTAGCCTAACTAAGATGGAGCTAAACTTAGCATAATTCTAGCAGTAAAAGGAAAGATAGTACTTACCACTGTATTTTCAAGCGGGAAAAGAAGAACATGATTGCATTATTCAGAAATATGTTTATGTACGTTTTTGTAGTCAATTGACCGGTCTACTCTTATTGTATTTTATCTGCATCCTACATTTCAATTTCATTCCATATGTCCTCTTTTCCTATTGATCTGTACATGTAAATTATGCTGATCTCCATATTTCTTCCTGTATGATGTAAGCTATATATTGTATTTTTACAAGCCTATGCAGCTTCCTTGCTACAGTGTGTTTAGTAAACTCACATCTAAACTACCAATTTTTAAAACCTGGACTGTTCGTTTGTCTCGAGGACAGAGCATGGGAACCCGAAGTACAAAAAAAACTACCAATTATTGTTTGCTCATAATCTCAGGCAACTCTCTGCATCATTTTCCCACTATATGCAATGTTCCACTTAATCTCCAATGTCAATGTACCCCCAACTCTTTCTAAATGACTGATTCCTCAGTCCCTGCCACAAGCCGCACAATGAACAAGCACCAAACACACAAAATTATGACCAAGGCTGTACCTGCTTTTGACACTGGCTCAGCTGTGACGCTAACATGTCCATCCTGAGTTGTGTAGACATGATCTCTTCTCTGGTTGCATTCGCATAATCGCTGTTCTTAGCCGCTGCAAGCTGTGCATTCTCCAACTGGGGAGACACATGAGCAGACACATGACTATGCAGTTACAAAAGTAGATCTGTACCTCAACAAAGCAAAAGGAGGGAAGCACACCTTTACACCAAATTACTACAATTACAATTGTGCAGAGACAGATATTTTTTTTTTTAAATGTATCTATTGAGTTCTCACAATAAGATAAAATACAATGAGAGACAAATCATTCGTGCAGCAACAAGAAGAGAAGATGTTATACAGCCAAACGGTATGTCAGATAAAGGTATACAAATAATGACGTTCAATAGCAAGTGGAGTAAAATTTAAAAGACCGCAAGACTCCAATACCTTCGGAGTCCTGAAGCATTCAGAACAAACATCAATTCAATAGGAAAAAAGTATAGACCAGCTAGGAGGTAATGGCTAGTAGAGGTGGTTGGTGTTTGGCTGATTATCAAACTGTCAAACTATATAAAAACCATGCACAAATGACATATAAACAACATCAAAAGAGGGAGTGAAAGGAAAGGAAAGAAAAAGAAACAGGCAAAAGCAGAGAGGGGAAGGAAAAAGGGACATAGGGTCAAGGAGTCCAAGTCATAAAATACACCACAGAGTTATTGAAATAGGCATAGGATAAATTGTGTTACTTGACCGATGAAATATGGGTGGAGATTAAAAAAAAAAAAAAAATAAGAATTTACTTACCGATAATTCTATTTCTCATAGTCCGTAGTGGATGCTGGGACTTCCGTAAGGACCATGGGGAATAGCGGCTCCGCAGGAGACTGGGCACAAAAAGTAAAAGCTTTAGACTAGCTGGTGTGCACTGGCTCCTCCCCCTATGACCCTCCTCCAAGCCTCAGTTAGGATACTGTGCCCGGACGAGCGTACATAATAAGGAAGGATTTTGAATCCCGGGTAAGACTCATACCAGCCACACCAATCACACTGTACAACCTGTGATCTGAACCCAGTTAACAGTATGATAAACGTAGGAGCCTCTGAAAAGATGGCTCACAACAATAAACAACCCGATTTTTTGTAACAATAACTATATACAAGTATTGCAGACAATCCGCACTTGGGATGGGCGCCCAGCATCCACTACGGACTATGAGAAATAGAATTATCGGTAAGTAAATTCTTATTTTCTCTGACGTCCTAGTGGATGCTGGGACTTCCGTAAGGACCATGGGGATTATACCAAAGCTCCCAAACGGGCGGGAGAGTGCGGATGACTCTGCAGCACCGAATGAGAGAACTCCAGGTCCTCCTCAGCCAGGGTATCGAATTTGTAAAATTTTGCAAACGTGTTTGCCCCTGACCAAGTAGCTGCTCGGCAAAGTTGTAAAGCCGAGACCCCTCGGGCAGCCGCCCAAGATGAGCCCACTTTTCTTGTGGAATGGGCTTTAACAGATTTTGGCTGTGGCAGTCCTGCCACAGAATGTGCAAGCTGAATTGTACTACAAATCCAACGAGCAATCGTCTGCTTAGAAGCAGGAGCACCCAGCTTGTTGGGTGCATACAGGATAAACAGCGAGTCAGATTTTCTGACTCCAGCCGTCCTGGAAACATATTTTCAGGGCCCTGACTACGTCCAACAACTTGGAGTCCTCCAAGTCCCTAGTAGCCGCAGGCACCACAATAGGTTGGTTCATGTGAAACGCTGAAACCACCTTAGGGAGAAATTGAGGACGAGTCCTCAATTCTGCCCTGTCTGAATGAAAAATTAGGTAAGGGCTTTTATATGACAAAGCCGCCATTTCTGAGACACGCCTGGCTGACGCCAGAGCTAACAGCATGACCACCTTCCATGTGAGATATTTTAATTCCACAGTGGTGAGTGGTTCAAACCAATGTGATTTTAGGAACCCTAAAACTACATTGAGATCCCAAGGTGCCACTGGTGGCACAAAAGGAGGTTGTATATGCAGTACCCCCTTGACAAACGTCTGAACTTCAGGCAATGAAGCCAGTTCTTTCTGGAAGAAGATCGACAGGGCCGAAATTTGAACCTTAATGGATCCTAATTTTAGGCCCATAGACAGTCCTGCTTGCAGGAAATGCAGGAAACGACCCAGTTGAAATTCCTCTGTGGGGGCCTTCTTAGCCTCACACCAGGAAACATATTTTCGCCAAATGCGGTGATAATGTTTCGCAGTTACATCCTTCCTGGCTTTGATCAGGGTAGGGATGACTTCATCTGGAATGCCTTTTTCCATCAGGATCCGGCGTTCAACCGCCATGCCGTCAAACGCAGCCGCGGTAAGTCTTGGAACAGACAAGGTCCCTGCTGGAGCAGGTCCTTTCTTAGAGGTAGAGGCCACGGGTCCTCCGTGAGCATCTCTTGCAGTTCCGGGTACCAAGTTCTTCTTGGCCAATCCGGAGCCACGAGTATAGTCTTCACTCCTCTCCTTATGATTCTCAGTACTTTTGGAATGAGAGGCAGAGGAGGGAACACATACACCGACTGGTACACCCACGGTGTTACCAGAGCGTCCACCGCTATTGCCTGAGGGTCCCTTGACCTGGCGCAATATCTGTCCAGCTTTTTGTTGAGACGGGACGCCATCATGTCCACCTTTGGTTTTTCCCAACGGTTTACAATCACTTGAAAGACTTCTGGGTGAAGTCCCCACTCCCCCGGGTGGAGGTCGTGTCTGCTGAGGAAGTCTGCTTCCCAGTTGTCCACTCCCGGAATGAACACTGCTGACAGTGCCACCACATGATTTTCCGCCCAGCGAAGAATCCTTGCAGCTTCTGCCATTGCCCTCCTGCTTCTTGTGCCGCCCTGTCTGTTGACGTGGGCGACTGCCGTGATGTTGTCCGATTGGATCAATACCGACTGACCCTGAAGCAGAGGCCTTGCTTGACTTAGGGCATTGTAAATGGCCCTTAGTTCCAGGATATTTATGTGAAGAGACGTTTCCATGCTTGACCACAAGCCCTGGAAATTTCTTCCCTGTGTGACTGCTCCCCAGCCTCTCAGGCTGGCATCGGTGGTCACCAGCATCCAATCCTGAATGCCGAATCTGCGGCCCTCTAGAAGATGAGCACTCTGTAACCACCACAGGAGAGACACCCTTGTCCTTGGAGATAGGGTTATCCGCTGATGCATCTGAAGATGCGATCCGGACCATTTGTCCAGCAGATCCCACTGAAAAGTTCTTGCATGGAATCTTCCGAATGGAATCGCTTCGTAAGAAGCCACCATTTTTCCCAGGACTCTCGTGCATTGATGCACTGACACTTGGCCTGGTTTTAGGAGTTTCCTGACTAGCTCGGATAACTCCCTGGCCTTCTCCTCCGGGAGAAACACCTTTTTCTGGACTGTGTCCAGAATCATCCCCAGGAACAGTAGACGTGTTGTTGGAATCAGCTGTGATTTTGGGATATTTAGGATCCACCCGTGCTGACGTAACACTACCTGAGATAGTGCTACTCCGACCTCTAACTGTTCCCTGGACCTTGCCCTTATCAGGAGATCGTCCAAGTAAGGGATAATTAAGACGCCTTTTCTTCGAAGAAGAATCATCATTTCGGCCATTACCTTGGTAAAGACCCGTGGTGCCGTGGACAATCCAAACGGCAGCGTCTGAAACTGATAATGACAGTTTTGTACCACAAACCTGAGGTACCCTTGGTGAGAAGGGTAGATTGGGACATGGAGATAAGAATCTTTGATGTCCAGAGACACCATATAGTCCCCTTCTTCCAGGTTCGCTATCACTGCTCTGAGTGACTCCATCTTGAATTCGAACCTTTTTATGTAAGTGTTCAAGGATTTTAGATTTAAAATTGGTCTCACCGAGCCGTCCGGCTTCGGTACCACAAACAGCGTGGAATAATACCCCTTTCCCTGTTGTAGGAGGGGTACCTTGATTATCACCTGCTGGGAATACAGCTTGTGAATAGCTTCCACTACCGCCTCCCTGTCGGAGGGAGACGTTGGTAGAGCAGACTTCAGGAACCGGCGAGGGGGAGACGTCTCGAATTCCAATTTGTACCCCTGTGATACTACCTGCAGGATCCAGGGGTCCACTTGCGAGTGAGCCCACTGCGCGCTGAAATTCTTGAGACGGCCCCCCACCGTGCCTGAGTCCGCTTGTAAGGCCCCAGCGTCATGCTGAAGACTTGGCAGAAGCGGGGGAGGGCTTCTGCTCCTGGGAAGAGGCTGCCTGGTGCAGTCTTTTTCCCCTTCCTCTGCCCCGGGGCAGAAATGAGTGGCCTTTTGCCCGCTTGCCCTTATGGGAACGAAAGGACTGAGTTTGAAAAGACGGTGTCTTTTTCTGCTGAGAGGTGACCTGGGGTAAAAAAGGTGGATTTTCCAGCCGTTGCTGTGGCCACCAGGTCCGATAGACCGACCCCAAATAACTCCTCCCCTTTGTACGGCAATACCAACAAATGAATTATTAGCGCTAGGAAACTGGATAAGAATTTTTCTAATAACAATTTTAATATATTGATATGTAAAAATAATATTGTTGCAACAATTAATAAAACCACAATGTATTAGATTTAATTTGGGCAAAACTTAGCACTGCAGAATCTAAAAAGTTCCATATACTAAGATATGGTTGATTAGCTGGTACTCAAATTAGCCAATTCATCCTCAAAAACAATTGCCACAGTCCAGAAACAGTTGCAAGCGAATGGAATTTACCAACTGCTGTTGGAATAGACCTTACGTAGCTGGTTCAAGATGTTACTTGGTCCAAGTGATTAGCTCAGGTCAAATGTTGCAGATGTCCAGTTCGCTGATGATAATGGTTCCTATATCCGACTTTTAGGCTTTTAAGAGGCTTGAGGGAATCGAGTCCAGCTGTCCCACCTAAATAGACGGAAGTAGGGTCACTAGGTAGAGTTTGATAAAAACTGCTATCAAGTAATTGCCTATGGGCTTCAGTTATATAATCAGCTTTATCAAGTATAACTAGGCCTCCTCCCTTGTCTGCTTCCTTTATAACTATTGTAGAATCCTCTACCAGTTTTTTTATAGCCTGTTTTTCCCATTTAGTTAGGTTGTTCTTATGTTTATTCTTAGTAAAGCAAATGGACCTAAAGTCTTCAAGAGTTGTTTTGTAGAAGGTCTCAACTTGACTGCTCTTGAAGCTTATAGGAAAGAAGTCTGATTTTACTTTGCATGACTTTTTGTCAATTTCAAATAGTTTCTGCGGTGACTCATGACAACTGTCATGACAATAGTTATAAAGGAAGCAGACAAGGGAGGAGGCCTAGTTATACTTGATAAAGCTGATTATATAACTGAAGCCCATAGGCAATTACTTGATAGCCGTTTTTATCAAACTCTACCTAGTGACCCTACTTCCGTCTATTTAGGTGGGACAGCTGGACTCTATTCCCTCAAGCCTCTTAAAAGCCTAAAAGTCGGATATAGGAACCATTATCATCAGCGAACTGGACATCTGCAACATTTGACCTGAGCTAATCACTTGGACCAAGTAACATCTTGAACCAGCTACGTAAGGTCTATTCCAACAGCAGTTGGTAAATTCCATTCGCTTGCAACTGTTTCTGGACTGTGGCAATTGTTTTTGAGGATGAATTGGCTAATTTGAGTACCAGCTAATCAACCATATCTTAGTATATGGAACTTTTTAGATTCTGCAGTGCTAAGTTTTGCCCAAATTAAATCTAATACATTGTGGTTTTATTAATTGTTGCAACAATATTATTTTTACATATCAATATATTAAAATTGTTATTAGAAAAATTCTTATCCAGTTTCCTAGCGCTAATAATTCATTTGTTGGTGTTCTAGTTGTGGGGCTTGACTAACCCCGTCATTTAGCTGCTGTAAGAAAAGCAACCCATTAACAGCGCCAAAGGTATTACTTGATAATTCCTTTTTCCACCTTTATACGGCAATACTTCCATATGTCGTTTGGAATCCGCATCACCTGACCACTGTCGCGTCCATAACGCTCTTCTGGCAGAAATGGACATCGCACTCACTCTAGATGCCAGGGTGCAAATATCCCTCTGTGCATCTCGCATATATAGTAATGCATCCTTTAAATGCTCTATAGTTAATAATATATTGTCCCTATCCAGGGTATCAATATTTTCAGTCAGGGAATCCGACCAAGCCACTCCAGCACTGCACATCCAGGCTGAGGCGATTGCTGGTCGCAGTATAATACCAGTATGTGTGTATATACCTTTTAGGATATTTTCCAGCCTTCTATCAGCTGGTTCCTTAAGGGCGGCCGTATCGGGAGACGGTAACGCCACTTGTTTTGATAAGCGTGTGAGCGCCTTATCTACCCTAGGGGGTGTATCACACACCTCATTTAATTAATCTGATTCAGGAAAAACTACTGGTAGTTTTTTCACACCCCACATAATACCCTTTTTTGTGGTACTTGTAGTGTCAGAAATATTCAATGCCTCCTTCATTGCCGTGATCATGTAACGTGTGGCCCTACTGGACATTACGTTTGTCTCCTCACCGTCGACACTGGATTCAGTATCCGTGTCTGGGTCTGTGTCGACCATCTGAGGTAACGGGCGTTTTAGCGCCCCCGACGGTGTCTGAGACGCCTGAACAGGCACTAATTGATTTGCCGGCTGTCTCATGTCGTCAACAGTTTTTTGCAAAGTGCTGACACTGTCACGTAATTCTTTAAATACGACCATCCAGTCAGGTGTCGACTCCCTAGGGGGTGACATCACTAACACAGGCAATTGCTCTGCTTCCACATCATTTTCCTCCTCATACATGTCGACACAATCGTACCGACACCCAGCACACACACAGGGAATGCTCTGAAAGAGGACAGGACCCCACGAGCCCTTTGGGGAGACAGAGGGAGAGTTTGCCAGCACACGCCAGAGCGCTATATATATACAGGGATAACCTTATGTAAGTGTTACTCCCTTTATAGCTGCTGTTTTATATTAGCTGCCAATAGTGCCCCCCCTCTCTTGTTTTACCCTGATTCTGTAGCAGGACTGCAGGGGAGAGTCTGGGAGCCTTCCTTCCAGCGGAACTGTGAGGGAAAATGGCGCTTGTGTGCTGAGGAGATAGGCTCCGCCCCCTTCACGGCGGCCTTTTCTCCCGCTTTTTTTTTTTAGGAAAACTGGCAGGGGTGAAATGCATCCATATAGCCCAGGAGCTATATGTGATGTATTTCTTTAGCCATATAAGGTTTAAACATGTTTTATTGCGTCTCAGGGCGCTCCCCCCCAGCGCCCTGCACCCTCAGTGACCGGAGTGTGAAGTGTGCTGAGAGCAATGGCGCACAGCTGCAGTGCTGTGCGCTACCTTATCTGAAGACAGGAACGTCTTCTGCCGCCGATTTCTCCGGACCTCTTCGCTCTTCTGGCTCTGTAAGGGGGCCGGCGGCGCGGCTCCGGGACCCATCCAGGCTGAACCTGTGATCGTCCCTCTGGAGCGAATGTCCAGTAGCCAAGAAGCCCAATCCACTCTGCACGCAGGTGAGTTCGCTTCTTCTCCCCTTAGTCCCACGATGCAGTGAGCCTGTTGCCAGCAGGACTCACTGAAAATAAAAAACCTATTTAAACTTTTACTTCTAAGCAGCTCAGGAGAGCCACCTAGCATGCACCCTTCTCGTTCGGGCACAAAAATCTAACTGAGGCTTGGAGGAGGGTCATAGGGGGAGGAGCCAGTGCACACCAGCTAGTCTAAAGCTTTTACTTTTTGTGCCCAGTCTCCTGCGGAGCCGCTATTCCCCATGGTCCTTACGGAAGTCCCAGCATCCACTAGGACGTCAGAGAAAGTAAAAATGGGAAAGCCTCCACCTTCAAGGCTCATTGGCAATACATTGGAGCAAGGACCATTTTGTAGAGTCAAATAGAGATAGCACATGTTGTTGTTGGGAGGATTCCAACGACTCTATAAAAGGGGCCCCATTTTCTATAAAAGCGTACAACATTACATTCTACATTTGGTAGGGTGGACTGATGATCTAAGTATAGGGTGTGAATAAGGCGAGATCGTAGAGTATCAAGTCTAGGAGGAGATCTAGTAATCCAATTATTAAGAAACAGTTTTTTCCCCAGTGTCAGAATAACGGACAGTAAAGGGATAAGGGGGGGGGGGGGGGGGGGGATGTAGGGTCATTCCGAGTTGATCACTCACTAGCTATATTTTGCAGTGCTGCGATCAGGTCAAAACTCGGCAAAACTGCGTATGCACCGAAATGCGCAGGCGCATCGTACGGGTACAAAGCTGATCGTTGCTGAAAGATGGATTTAATGAAGAATCCATTCGCACAGACGATCACAAGGAGATTGACAGGAAGAAGACGTTTATGGGTGTCAACTGACCGTTTTCAGGGAGTGGTTGGAAAAACGCAGGCGTGTCCAAGCATTTGCAGGTCGGGTGTCTGACGTCAATTCCGGGACCGGACAGGCTGAAGTGATCGCAGCGGCTGAGTAAATTCAGACCTGCTCAGAAACTGCACAAACTGTTTTTGTACCGCTCGGCTGCACAAGCGTTCGCACACTTGCAAAGCGAAAAAAACACTCCCCCATAGGCGGCGACTATCTAATCGCAGCGCTGCAAAAATAGGATTTTAATTACCTACCGGTAAATCCTTTTCTCGTAGTCGATAGAGGATGCTGGGGTCCACATTAGTACCAAGGGGTATAGACTGGTCCACTAGGAGCCACTGGCACTTTAAGAGTTTGAGAGTGTGGGCTGGCTCCTCCCTCTATGCCCCTCCTACCAGACTCAGTCTAGAAACTGTGCCCGAGGAGACCGACAACTTCGAGAGAAGAATTTTACACAGATAGTGGCGAGATTCACACCAGCTCTTTCTCACACACACACACACACACACACACACACACACACACACACACACACACACACACACACGGCAAACCAAGCTAACTAGCTTGAAACATCAGCAAAGGCTGAGTAATATTACTTACCAAGTAACAAAAAAACAGTACTTAACCAAGAACTAAGCAGTACAGAACTAAGTAACCACTGCAGGATCACGAAGCGCTGGGCGGGTGCCCAGCATCCTCTACGGACTACGAGTAAAAGATTTACCGGTAGGTAATTAAAATCCTATTTTGTCTTACGTCCTAGAGGATGCTGGGGTCCATTTTAGTACCATGGGGATGTACCAAAGCTCCCAGTACGGGCGGGAAAGTGCTAATGTTCCTGCAGAACTGACTGACCAAACTGAAGGTACTCATCGGCCAAGGTCTCAAACCTGTAAAACTTAGCAAACGTGCTTGCCCTTGACCAAGTAGCTGCTCGGCAAATTTGCAACGCTGAGACACCCCGGGCAGCCGCCCAGGAAGAACCCACTTTCCTTGTAGAGTGGGCCTTTACCGAACTCGGTAACGGCAATCCTGCCGTGGAATAAGCGTGCTGAAAGGTACCTCTGATCCAGCGTGCAATAGTCTGCTTAGAGGCAGGACCCCCCAATCTTGTTGGGGTCATAGAGGTCAAACAAAGATTCTCTTTTCCTTATCCGAGCCGTTCTTGCAACATAAGTCCTCAACGCTCTGACGACATCCAAGGACTTTGAAATGGCTGAGGTGTCAGAAGCCACTGGCACCACCACAGGTTGGTTGATATGGAAATAAGACACAACCTTTGGAAAAAAATGCTGACGCGTCCGCAGTTCAGCTCTATCTTCATGAAAAATCAAATAAGAACTCTTGTGTGACAGAGCCCCTAATTCAGACACTCATCTGCCTGAGACCAAGGCCAACAACATGACCACTTTCCAAGTGAGAAACTTCAACTCTACCTCCTGTAGAGGCTCAAACCAGTCCGATTTAAGGAACTGCAACACCGCATTAAGATCCCATGGCGCCTCAGGAAGCACAAAGGGAGGTTGGATGCCCAGGACCCCCTTCACGAACGTCTGGACCTCAGGAAGGGAAGCCAACTGTTTCTGAAAGAAAATGGACAAGGCCGAAATTTGGACCTTGATAGACCCTAATCTCAAGACAGCATCCACACCCGCCTGTAGAAATAGGAGAAGACGTCCTAATCTAAACTCCACCACAGGAGACTTCTTGGATTCACAAGATACATATTTTCTCCAAATACGATGGTAATGTCCAAAATAAGTGTGGGAATGACTTCATTGGGAATACCCTTACGGGCTAGGATCTGGCGCTCAACAGCCATGCCGTCAAACGCAGCCGCGGTAAGTCTTGATAAACAAACGGCCCCTGCTGAAGCAGGTCCTCGTGAAGAGGAAGAGGCTGAGGATCTTCCAGTAATAACTCCTGAAGATCTGGATACCAAGCCCTCCTTGGCTAGTCTGGAGCAATGAGAATTGCTCTAACCTTTGTTCTTCTGATGATCTTGAGAACTTTTGTTATTAGTGGAAGTGGAGGGAACAGATACACCGACTGAAACACCCACTGGGTCACCACAGCATCCATTGCTATTGCTTGTGGGTCTCTCGACCTCGAACAATATTTCTGAAGCTTCTTGTGGAGACGTGATGCCATCATATCTACTTGAGGAACGCCCCAACGATCTGCTACCTCTGCAAAGACTTCTGGGTGGAGGCCCCATTCTCCTGGATGGAGATAATGTCTGCTGAGGAAGTCTGCTTCCCAGTTGTCCACTCCCGGAATGAAAATTGCCAACAGAGCTTTTGCATGTCTTTCTGCCCAGAGGAGTATCTTTGTCACCTCTGCCATTGCCGCTCTGTTTTTTTGTTCCGCCCTGGCGATTTATGTAAGCTACTGCCATTACATTGTCTGACTGGATCTGTATGGGACGACCTTGAAGAAGGTGTGCCGCTTGATGAAGCCTGTTGTACACAGCTCCCAATTCCATAATGTTTATGTGAAGGAGTACTTCTTGACTTGACCATCGTCCTTGGAAGCTTTCCACTTGCGTGACTGTTCCCCAACCTCGGAGGCTTGCATCTGTGGTCATCAGAATCCAAGTCTGAATCCCAAACCTGCGTCCCTCCAGGAGGTGAGAACTTTGAAGCCACCACAAGAGTGAAATACTGGCTTTTGTTGACAGGATTATCCTCCGGTGCATGTGTAGGTGCGATCTGGACCACTTGTCCAGTAGGTTCCATTGGAACACCCTGGCGTGGAATCGGCCAAATTGTAGCGCCTCGTAGGCCGCTACCATCTTCCCCCGCAGGCGGATGCACTGATGAATCGATACGCGTGCTGGTTTAAAAACTTGTTTGACCATCCTTTGGATCTCCAGAGCCTTTTCCACTGGTAGGAATACTTTCTTTGCTTCCGTGTTTAATATCATTCCCAGAAATGATAACCTCATTGTGGTTTCCAATTGTGATTTTGGAAGGTTTATGATCCAACCGTGCTGTTGAAGCACCGTCAGGGAAAGTGCAATGTTCTGCACTAGTTTCTCCCTGTATCTCGCTTTTATGAGGAGATCGTCCAAGTATGGGATGACTGACTTCTTTCTTGCGAAGAAGAACCATCATCTCCGCCATCACCTTGGTGAATATTCTCGGAGCCGTGGAGAGCCCGAAAGGCAATGTTTGGAACTGGTAGTGGCAGTCCTGCACCACAAACCTCAGGTATGCCTGATGCGGCGGGTAGATGGGAACATGTAAATAAGCATCTTTGATGTCTAGTGATACCATAAAATTCCTTTTTCTCCAAGCTGGAGATCACTGCTCTCAGGGATTCCATCTTGAATTTGAACCTTTTCAAATAAAGGTTCAGAGTCTTTAGGTTTAAAATCGGTCTGACCGAGCCATCCGGTTTCGGCACTACAAACAGGCTTGAATAAAACCCTTTTTCCTGTTGTGACACAGGAACTAAGGAAATTACGTTGTCTTGACATTTCTGTATTGCATTCAGCACTTTTGCTCTGTCCTGAACAGAAGCTGGTAAGGCTGATTTGAAAAATCGGCATGGGGGAAGGTCCTGAAATTCCAATTTGTACCCTTGGGATACTATCTGCAATACCCAAGGATCCAGATCTGAGTGAACCCAGACCTGGCTGAAAGACAGTAGACGTGCCCCCACCCGATTGTACTTCCGCAGGGGAGCCCCAGTGTCATGCTGAGGTTTTAGCAGAAGTAGCTGCTGACTTCTGCTCCTGCGAGCCTGATGGTGTTGTAGATTTTTTACCTCTTCCTCGACCTCTTCCTGCGAAGAAGGGGATACCCTTTGCCTTTTTGGACTTGTTGGGCCGAAAGGATTGCATCGTATGAGAATGAAATCCTTTCCTAGGTGGAGCAGCTGCGGAAGGCAGAAATGCTGACTTGCCTGATGTAGTTGTTGAAATCTTGGCATCCAGCTTGTCTCCAAAGAGGGCTTATCCATTGTAAGGAAGCGCCTCAATATTCTTTTTTGATTCCGCATCAGTATTCCATTGGTGGATCCACAGCGCCCTGCGGGCTGAAATCGCCATAGCGGAGGATCTTGAACTCAGCAACCCAATATCCTTCATAGCTTCAACTAAGTAACCTGCAGCATCTTTGATATTGCCGAGAGTTAGGACTATTTCATCCCTGTCAACTGTGTCTATGTTAACAAGCAAGTTGTCAGACCATTTTTCCACAGCGTTACCTACCCACATACAAGCAATGGTGGGCCTGAGCACCATTCAGTTAGCCGTATATATGGATTTTAGGGTTGTTTCTAATTTACGGTCAGCTGGATCTTCTAAAGAGGCTGAACCAGGGGCAGGCTAAACGATTTTCTTAGACAGCCGAGAAACTGAGGTGTCTATCATTGGGCGTGTCTCCCATTTGTGCCTGTCTTCCTCAGGGAAAGGGTACGCTACACGTATCCTTCTGGGAAGGGTAAATTTCTTCTCAGGGCTAGCCCAGGATTCTTCAAAGAACGCATTTAAATCCTTTGAAAGAGGAAAAGTCACAACCTGCTTTTTATTTAATTTAAAATAATCCTTTTCCTCTGGGACCAGTGTTGTTTCAGGAAACTCCAACACTTACTTTATAGCAACTATCATACATTGTATGCTTTTGGCTAATTTGGGGTCTACCCCTCTCAAATCCCCAGTGTCGACGTCAGAGTCGGAATCTGTGTCTGTGTCCCCTTGCATTATCTGGGCCAGAGACCTTTTCTGGGAACTGGATGGGACCCGAGTGGATGATATGGAGGGGTCAGTAAACAGTGCATCCTCCACAGACTGCCTCCAATATTTAGTCTGTTGTTCAGACTCAGAATTTCTTTGCAAGCATTGGCATATTCTTTTGCAACATTCTCACCCACTCCAGCTCCTTCTGAGAGGGAAGGGCCACCACATTACCCTCTTGTGCATCTAAAATAGGTTCTTCCTCCCCAATGTCTGACATGTTACACACTTGTACACACACACACCCACACCTATCACACAGGGGAGCTATTGGGGACAGACCCACACTAAAGTCTGTCAGAGAGACACCGAGGGATTTGCCAGTCCACACACTGCGCATTATTGTGAATTGTGGAAATATTACCCACTTACAGCGCATATACCAATAACAGGCCCACAGACCTAATTATAATGAACACTCTCTGCCTCTTCTATAACACCCTGTACTTGTATCAGCGTTGTCATGAGGAGAAACAGCGTTCAGGAGCTTCACACTGGAGTTTCTGCAGGAGAAAATGGCACCCAGTGAGTGGTCTGGCAAGTCTGAGGAGAAGTACCACCCTTCAGCCTCAGCAATGTAATATTTATACTGGCTGGGATGGCACATCAGCAGCTGTACATGTATGTACCCTTTTTGCCAGTGAGAGTAAAGCCCAGTACTCACGGGCCGATCAAGGAGAGATGCGTGCTGAGCGAACCGCTCAGCACACATCTCTCCTGCCGCTCAGCACAGCGCGATCTGTGCTGAGCGTGCGGGGGGAGACGGGGGGGCCGCTCACTTCACCCAGCGGGTGAAGTGAGCGACCCGCTAGATTGGCCTGCATGCAGGCCAATCTAGCAGCGGCGATAGCGATGTGCGGGGCCGCGCATCGCTATCGCCGAGGGGGCTACACACGGAGCGATCCTGCCGATATTCTAAGCAATCTAGTCAGATTGCTTAGAATATCGCTCCGTGAGTACCCCCCTTAAGGTTTTAAAACATGCCCTCAGACCGCGCCCCCTCCCGCACTCTACACCCTTGTGCTGAGAGACATGGCGCGCGCTGCGCTTGTGTACCTGTATGCCGCCAACGATGACCGGATGATCCCCTCTCTGCAGGACTCCGGTAATATACTCACCAGCCTTCTGACTTCTGGCTCTGTTAGGGGGTGGGGGCAGTGCTGTGGGAGTGAACGCTGGCCAGGCTTGGGCTATGTTCAGTACCCTTCAGGAGCTAATGGTGTCCTGTCAGCAGAAGCAGAACCATTAACTAATTGAGAAGTTGGTTCCTACTTACCCCACTAAGTCCCACGAAGCAAGGAAGCTGTTGCCAGCAGCTTCCCTGTAAAATAAAAAACCTAAGAAAGTATTTTTCCAGCAAATCTCTGTAGAGCTCCACTAGTGTGCATCCAGTCTCCTGGGCACATTTTCTAAACTGAGGTATGGAGGAGGGGCATAAAGGGAGGAGCCAGTTCACACTGTTGAAAAGTCGTAAAGTGCCGAAGGCTCCTGTGGAACAGTCTATACCCCATGGTACTAAAATGGACCCCAGCATCCTCTAGGACGTAAGAGAAATGTTTTGTCATATAGGTCAGTATACTGGTATTAGGAATCACTGTTTTATACATCTTTATATATTTTATATATGACATTTTTTTTTTAAATAAAATAAATACTATTATTCATCATAATGGTGTATAATTAATACAGTCTATTTAGTGTCAGTATAATACCTGATTTTTTAGCGCTGGGAGGTTTTTTCTTTGTCTTATATAACATCCCCATCACTGTCTGCTGTGTCAGAATCGGTATCCGTGTCATACTGCATAATTTGGGCAAGAGCATGTTTGTGAGAAGGTACTGCAGGGGGCCCCGAGGGAGCAGTATCAAACCATACTGCCATAGAGGATTGTAATACCTGAGTTGCATGCTCAGTCCTTGCAACCCTTTCAGAAATCTGAGAAATAGCCCCCCTAAGACAGGCTAACCACTCTGGTTCTCTAGCTGGGATCTGCGCTACAACAGTGCAATCCTAATTACATGGGATGGGATCTTCCCGAGAAGATAAATCCTCTGCAGAATATGAGACAGTCTCTAGACATGTTTGCTTGTACACCCCACATACACACAGGGTACAGGGCAGACAAAGTTTCCCCCCCAAGAATGGCAGAGACACACAGAGATTGGAGCCAACACACACACACACAGCACTATACAGGTATAGGGAGACCCGTAACCAGCGCCGACTGTGTCCCTCAATAGGTGACACAGTCTTACACAGCCTCCCCTCCCTTCTACAACCCCCTGGTACCGTACAGATAGCTGGATGTGCTCTGGAGGGACTGCTCTTCCACTGGCAGCGTCTGCAGGCAGGAAAATGGCGCTGAACGCTGCTGGGTCTGCTCCAAGGAGCTCCGCCCCCTAAATGGCACTGTCTCCCCGCTCTTCCAAGATTATACTGGCATGAGGATTTTTGGCTGGCTAAGATCCGCAGACCCTGACAGGCTTTCTGGTCAGTGTAGGGTTAAGGCGCCGGCTCAGGGCGTTCCTCACAGCGCTGCACCTAAGTACCACTGAGCCCCCGGAGCGCAGTTAGTACTGCGCTCCTACCTTGTAGCTGCCATCTTCACACCAGCCCTCCACTTGCTAGGGCGGGGGGAGGGGTTGGTGACTCACTCGCCACAAACTTCAGCTCTGCAAGGGGGTGGCGGCATGCTGCTGGGGTGAGCGTTCCCCAGCGGCGGGGAATGATCTATCCCCTCTGGAGCTCAGTGTCCAGTCAGCGGAGACACTGGCTCAGACCCCGCAGGGCAGACACTGCTCCCCCCTCAGTCCCTCGATGCAGGGAGGCTGTTGCCAGCAGCCTCCCTGTAAAATAAAAACTCTAAAATAAACTTTTACTAAGAAAGCTCTGTAGAGCTCCCCTAGATGTGACCGGCTCCTCCGGGCACATTTTCTAAACGGAGTCTGGTAGGACGTTCATAAAGGGAGGAGCCAGCCCACACTGTTAAACTCTTAAAGTGCCAATGGCTCCTGGCGGACCAGTCTATACCCCATGGTATTGATATGGACCCCAGCATCCTCTAGGACGTAAGAGAAAATAAGATTTTAAACCTACCGGTAAATCTTTCTCGTAGTCCGTAGAGGATGCTGGGACTCCGTAAGGACCATGGGGAATAGACGGGCTCCGCAGGAGACATGGGCACTTTAAGAAAGACGGACTCTGGGTGTGCACTGGCTCCTCCCTCTATGCCCCTCCTCCAGACCTCAGTTAGAGAAACTGTGCCCAGAGGAGTTGGACAGTATGAGGAAAGAATTTTTGTTAATCCAAGGGCAAGATTCATACCAGCCACACCAATCACACCGTATAACTTGTGATAAACGGGTTCACTACGATATGCCGGCGGTCGGGCTCCTGGCGACCAGCATACCGGCGCCGGGAGCCCGACCGCCGGCTTACAGACAGTGTGCCGAGCGCAAATGAACCCCTTGCGGGCTCGCCACGCTAAGGGCACGGTGGCGCGCTACACTATTTTATTCTCCCTCCAGGGGGGTCGTGGACCCCCACGAAGGAGAATAAGTGTCGGTATGCCGGCTGTCGGGCTCCCGGCGCCGGTATGCTGGTCGCCGGGAGCCCGACCGCCGGCATACTGAAGACCACCCGTGATAAACTACCCTGTTAACAGTATGAACAAACATAGTCTCGGTCCAAAACCGATGAAACTATAACATACCCCTTATGTAAGCAATAACTATATACAAGTTTAGCAGAAGAAGTCAGCACTTGGGACGGGCGCCCAGCATCCTCTACGGACTACGAGAAAAAGATTTACCGGTAGGTTTAAAATCTTATTTTCTCTAACGTCCTAGAGGATGCTGGGACTCCGTAAGGACCATGGGGATTATACCAAAGCTCCCAAACGGGCGGGAGAGTGCGGATGACTCTGCAGCACCGATTGAGCAAACAGAAGGTCCTCCACAGCCAGGGTATCAAACTTATAGAATTTTGCAAAGGTGTTTGACCCCGACCAAGTAGCTGCTCAGCACAACTGTAGTGCCGAGACTCCTCGGCCAGCCGCCCAAGAAGGGCCCACCTTCCTAGTGGAATGGGCCTTAACCGATTTCGGCAATGGCAAACCTGCCGTAGAATGCGCCTGCTGAATCGTGTTACAGATCCAGCGAGCAATAGTCTGCTTTGAAGCCGGAGCGCCAATCTTGTTGGCCGCATATAGAACAAACAAAGCTTCTGTCTTCCTGACCCTAGCTGTTCTGGTCACATAAATCTTCAAAGCCCTGACCACTTCAAGGGTCTCGGAATCCTCCAAGTCACACGTAGCCACAGGCACTACAATAGGTTGGTTCATATGAAAGATGAGACCACCTTAGGAAGGAAGTGAGGACGAGTCCTCAATTCCGCCCTATCCACATGAAAAACCAGATAGGGGCTTTCATGGGACATAGCCGCCAATTCCAAAACTCGCCTTGCTGAAGCTAAGGCTAGTAACATGACCACCTTCTAAGTGAGGTACTTCAACTCCACCGCGTTGAGTGGTTCAAACCAATGTGACTTAAGGAAACTTAACACCACGTTAAGGTTCCAAGGCGCCACCGGAGGTACAAACGGGGGCTGAATATGTAGTACTCCCTTCACAAATGTCTGAACTTCAGGAAGAGAAGCCAATTCTTTTTGAAAGAAAATCGATAAAGCCGAAATTTGAACCTTTATGGACCCTAATTTTAGGCCCAAATTCACTCCCGTTTGAAGGAAGTGAAGGAGACGGCCCAAATGGAATTCCTCCGTAGGAGAATTCCTGGCCTCACACCAAGAAACATTTTCTCCATATGCGGTGATAATGTTTCGATGTCACGTCCTTCCTAGCCTTAATCAGGGTAGGAATGACCTCCTCCGGAATACCTTTTTCCGCTAGGATCCGGCGTTCAACCGCCATGCCATCAAACGCAGCCGCGGTAAGTCTTGGAACATACAGGGCCCCTGTTGCAGTAGGTCCTGTCGTAGAGGAAGAGGCCACGGATCTTCTGTGAGCAACTCCTGCAGATCCGGATACCAAGTCCTTTGTGGCCAATCCGGAGTGACGAAGATTGTTCTCACTCCTCTTCGTCTTATTATTCTCAACACCTTGGGTATGAGAGGAAGAGGAGGGAACACATAGACCGACCTGAACACCCAAGCCGTCACCAGGGCGTCTACCGCCACCGCCTGAGGGTCCCTTGACCTGGCGCAATACCGCTTTAGCTTTTTGTTGAGGCGGGACGCCATCATGTCTATTTGGGGCAGTCCCCACCGACCCACGATCTGTGCAAAGACTTCCTGATGAAGTCCCCACTCTCCCGGATGCAGATCATGTCTGCTGAGGAAGTCCGCTTCCCAGTTGTCCACTCCCGGAATGAACACTGCTGACATTGCGCTTACATGACCTTCCGCCCAGCGAAGAATCCTGGTGGCTTCTGCCATTGCCACCCTGCTCCTTGTGCCGCCTTGGCAGTTTACATGAGCCACTGCTGTGACATTGTCCGACTGAATCAGAACTGGCTTGTTGCGAAGTAATGCCTCCGCTTGACGTAGGGCGTTGTATATGGCCCTCAACTCCAGGAAGTTGATGTGGAGACAAGTCTCTAGACTTTACCAGAAACCTTGGAAATTTCTTCCCAGTGTGACTGCTCCCCAACCTCGGAGGCTTGCGTCTGTGGTCACCAGGATCCAGTCCTGAATGCAGAACCTGCGGCCCCCTAGGAGGTGAGCACTGTGCAGCCACCACAGGAGAGATACCCTGGCTCTGGGAGACAGGGTGATCCTTTGATGCATTTGTAAATGAGACCCGGACCACTTGTCCAGTAGGTCCCATTGAAAAGTCCTCGCATGGAAGCTGCTGAAGGGGATGGCCTCGAAAGATGCCACCATCTTCCCCAGGACACGTGTGCAGTAATGCACTGAAAGCTTTTTTGGCTTCAACAGGTTCTTGACCAGAGCCATGAGCTCCTGAGCCTTTTCCATCGGAAGAAAAACCTTTTTCTGGTCTGTGTCCAGAATCAGGCCCAAAAAGGTCAGACGCGTTGTAGGAACCAGCTGTGACTTTGGAATATTGAGAATCCAGCCGTGTTGCTGTAACGTCTTCACAGACAGTGATACGCTGTCCAGTAACTTCTCTCGAGATCTCGCCTTTATGAGGAGATCGTCCAAGTATGGGATAATTGTGACACCCTGCTTGCGCAGGAGCACCATAATTTCCGCCATTACCTTGGTAAAAATCCTCGGGACCGTGGAAAGCCCAAACTGCAACGTCTGAAATTGGCAATGACAGTCCTGTACCGCAAATCTCAGGAACGCCTGATGAGGAGGAAATATCGGAACATGAAGGTATGCATCCTTTATGTCTAGGGAAACCATCCAATCCCCCCCCCCCCCCTCCAGGCTGGCGATGACCGCTCTGAGTGATTCCATCTTGAACTTTTTTAAGTACATGTTCAGGGATTTTAAATTCAAAATAGGTCTGACCGAACCGTCCGGTTTCAGTACCACAAACAGGGTTGAGTAATACCCCTATCCTTGTTGCAGAAGGGGAACCTTGACTATCACCTGTTGAAGATACAATTTTTGAATTGCATTTAACACTAACTCCCTCTCTGAAGGAGAAGCTGGCAGAGCCGACTTGAAAAACCGGCGAGGAGGCACCTCTTCGAATTCCAGCCTGTATCCCTGAGAAACAATCTCTAGTGCCCAGGGATCCACCTGTGAGTGAACCCAGATGTGGCTGAAAAATCGAAGACGTGCCCCCAATTGAGCTGACTCCCCCAGTGAAGCCCCAGCGTCATGCGGTGGATTTTGCCGACGCAGGGGAGGACTTGTGCTCCTGGGAACTAGCTGTGTGCAGCTTCTTTCCCTTGCCCTTACCTCTGGCAAGAAAGGACGATCCCCGTACCTTTTTGCCTTTATTTGAACGAAAGGACTGCATTTGATAATGAGGCGCCTTCTTAGGTTGCGGGGGAACATAAGGCAAAAAATTAGATTTACCTGCTGTAGCAGTAGAGACAAGGTCCGAGAGGCCTTCTCCAAACAACTCTTCCCCCTTGTAAGGCAACGACTCCATATGCCGTTTTGAGTCGGCATCCCCCGTCCACTGCCGGGTCCACAAGAGTCGCCTAGCAGAAATAGACATAGCATTTATTCTAGAGCTTAGTAAACAAAATGTCTCTTTGAGCATCCCTCATATATAAGGCAGCATCTTTTATATGCCCTAGGGTCATTAAAATGGTATCCTTATCCAGAGTTTCAATCTCTGCTGATAAGGAATCAGTCCATGCTGCGACAGCACTACAAACCCAGGCCAATGCCATAGCCGGCCTAATAATAGTACCAGAATGCGTGTAAATGGACTTCATGGTAACTTCCTGTTTGCGATCAGCAGCATCTTTGAGGGTAGCAGTATCCTGGGATGGCAGTGCTACCTTTTTTGATAAGCGTGTTAACGCCTTGTCCACCTTAGGCGAAGATTCCCATCGTATCCTGTCCTTTTGTGGGAAGGGATACGCCATAAGAATCCTTTTGGGAATTTGCAGTCTCCTGTCTGGAAATTCCCAAGCCTTTTCGCACAATTCGCTTAGCTCATATGAGGACGGAAAGGTGACCTCAGGTTTTTTCTCTTTATACATGTGTACCCTCGTGTCCGGGACAGGGGGTTCCTCAGTGATATGCAAAACCTCTTTTATAGCAATAATCATATAACGAATACCCTTAGCCACTTTTGGCTGTAATTTTGCATCCTCATAATCGACACTGGAATATGAATTCGTACCGGTATCTGTGTCAGTGATTTGGGATAATGTGCGCTTCCGAGACCCGGAAGGTCCCGGTGCTACTGGGACAGGCATGGTCTGACTACCTGCCTGTTCCCTAGCCTCAGCTTTGTCTAATCTCTAATGTAATAAATTTACATTAGCACTCAAGACATTCCACATATCCATCCAGTCCGGTGTCGGCGCTGCCGACGGCGACCTGATATTTATGCACTCCCCCTCCTCCTTAGGTGAGCCTTCAGCGTCAAACATGTCGACACACCCGTACCGACACACTCCACACAAACAGGGAATCTCTTTTCTGAAGACAGGTTCCCCCTAGGCCCTTTGGAGAGACAGAGAGAGAGTATGCCAGCACACACCCCAGCGCTATAACCCAGGAAAAAACACAGTATGTTCCTTCCAATAGCGCTGAAACACTTGTATACCGCCAATTATGTGCCCCCCCTCTTGAAAACCCACTGTCACCGTCTGTAAGCAGGGGAGAGTCCGGGGAGCTTCCTCTCAGCGCTGTGCTGTGGAGAAAAATGGCGCTGGTGAGTGCTGAGGGAGAAGCCCCGCCCCCTCGGCGGTGGGCTTCTGTCCCGCTCAAAATATGTAAAACATGGCGGGGGCTCTTTTATATACATGTACAGTACCCAACTGTACATGTATATATCTCTTTTTGCCATAGGAGAGGTTTATATCGCTGCCCAGGGCGCCCCCCCTGCGCCCTGCACCCTTACAGTGACCGGAGTGTGTGAGGTGTATGGGAGCAATGGCGCACAGCTGCAGTGCTGTGCGTTACCTCAGTGAAGCTCACGAAGTCTTCTGCCGCCTTTGAAGCCTTCTTTCTTCTCATACTCACCCGGCTTCTTTCTTCTGGCTCTGTGAGGAGGACGGCGGCGCGGCTCTGGGACGAACGTCCAGGACGAACCCGTGTTCCAATCCTTCTGGAGCGAATGGTGTCCAGTAGCCTAAGAAACAAGACCTTGCAACTCAGAAGTAGGGTTGCTTCTCTCTCCTCAGTCCCTCGATGCAGGGAGTCTGTTGCCAGCAGTGCTCCCTGAAAATAAAAAACCTAACAAATATACTTTCTTAGCAGGAAACTCAGGAGAGCTCCCTGCAGTGCACCCATCTCCTCTGGGCACAGTCTCAAACTGAGGTCTGGAGGAGGGGCATAGAGGGAGGAGCCAGTGCACACCCAGAGTCAAAGTCTTTCTTAAAGTGCCCATGTCTCCTGCGGAGCCCGTCTACTCCCCATGGTCCTTACGGAGTCCCAGCATCCTCTAGGACGTTAGAGAAATTAAGGTTAAAAACAGGATTATCACGAGTAGTTTACACTAACATTACCTTCCTCATATTTTGATGTAGCACTCTTAAAAATGTGAAGTACCCAAGAGAGAATTAGTGATGGTAAAATTGGACAACTTCAAGGTACACAAAACAATTTTATACAGCTCAGTAATGTAATAAAATATTTTCATCTAGTCCTCATATTGGTGGCTATAACAGAAACCTATTTTTTCAAAATATTAGGTTATGACCCCAGTAACTTACCACTGAGTGACTGAATAACCTCAATAAAATAAAGATGTGAGATGTTGTAAAATAAGACGTTAAATAAAATGTGTTGTGTAGAAGCCTTCATATAATATTGCTACAAAATGTAATTCTATAACAAACTTAAGTAATCACAGACATCTGGAAGCTTTCCTACATCTGGGATGTGTTCCACTGTGTACCGATAGAATGCAAGTCAACCGTAATTCTTAAGATACTGCAAGTACCTTTTTTAAACTGTAAAAAATACTTTATTCCCTAGTGAGAAGTATTGCTGCTCAATGTATATTAAAGCCAGTTATGCTGGGCAGATGAAGAATGACTTTGGGAGAATGTCCCAAGTTCTATAGGAGTGGAAGAACCACAAATTGTAGTCCTATTCTATGACCCAATAAAACAGTTACATGGTTGTTTTAGTTTTACATTTAAAAATGGGAGACCTATAATAAAAAATGTTAGAGTGACATATCCATGGTGGACTGGGCAATATCTGCCCAGAGCTCTGTATGCAGATACCAGACAGCCGGGAAGGTTCTACCAATAAACCTCCCCCCAACATAGGACTGCACTCTCCAACATGGGAGTCCCCACCTGTCAATCACATAAGCTTCACCCCTCCAGACATAAACCAAGGAACTGCTGGTGAGAAGAATTGGTGTGTGTGTGTGGTGATATTGTGGGGGAAAGGAGGGGGTCATGAGTGCTGGGAAGGTGAAATGATTAATCAATGGATTAATCTGTGCTGGGTTGGGGGGTTATTAGGTGCAGTGTGGGGGGTGTTAATGGGTGAATAAGTTGATGAGTGCTGTGTGGGAAAGGCTTTATGATCGCTTATAGCGGAGGTTCTCAAACTCGGTCCTCGGGAGCCCACACAGTGCATGTTTTGCAGGTAACCCAGCAGGTGCACAGGTGTATTAATTACTCACTGACACATTTTAAAAGGTCCACAGGTGGAGCTAATTATTTCACTTGCGATTCTGTGAGGAGACCTGCAAAACATGCACTGTGTGGGCCCCCGAGGACCGAGTTTGAGAACCTCTGGCTTATAGGGTGGATGAAAGTTAATAGATGCTGGAAAGGTGAAAGGATAATGGAATGGAGAGGAATAGGTAAATGGTTTCGTGCTGTGGGGTGGTTGGGTGGAGTTGATTAATGGGATCTTGAAGGAATGGTTTAATAGGGGGTTAATTGATTCATGAATTCTTGAGAGGGTGGGTACAGTAAGTAATGGTTGCTGAATGGGTTACTGGGTGTTTACAGGATAGGTAAATGGGTATATTGGGAGCTCTGTGGATATAACAGTGTTTAACAGATTTACAGACAGGATGTGTGATGCGTAGGTTCATGCTAAGCTGTTTTACCAGGATGTTGTTCCCTACTAATTTTGCAGACAGAAGAAAGCACCCTAACCCCTTTTGGAGAGCAACACTGATCTTCAGATAAAAGTCGCCTGGATAAGAGGAGTGTTGTGCAGTGCCGCCTCCTGTACCATGAGACTGGTTGGGGGGGGAGTTGGGCTTGGATGCCAGGCCTCCTTCCTATGAAGATCTGAGTTTCTTCCTCCATGGATATTTTGGAATCTTGGCTCCACAGCCCTTCATCCACAGCCCTTCTTCCACAGCATCAACTTGGCTTGAGGTAAACAGATGCATTTATGGATTAGAGACACTGATGTGTCATACTATGTATTGTGGAACTGATGTGCGTCATTGTATATCATATTTGTGTATTGTGGTACTCATATGAGGTATAATTATATTTTGGGGCATTGATGAATGGCATAATTATGTACCGTAGAACGGATGTGTGGTATATTCTGTATCGCAGCACTGATTTGTGCATAATTTGGTATTGGGGCAGCGATTATCATCATCAGTCTTAATCTATATGGCAGCACAAGGGTTCTGCAGCACCTATCAAAGTATATAAACAAATGAGCAAAACAAGAAAACAGTGATTTACTGTACAGTATAAAACAATGCAAGACAAGTATATGTAGTAGCAGATTTCGCACTAAGAAATAAATAAAAGCAGCAGTCTGTTCACCATCGATAGTGCCGCCCGCCAGTTCATCTGCCATCCATCTCTACTGGAACTCAGACAGAGTCTAACACAGGGCTGGCCAAACCAGTCCTCGAGATCTACCAACAGTTCACATTTTCCAGACCACCTAGTGGTGCACAGGTGTAGTCATTACCAATTAAGATGTGCTGCATTCTGACAAATCTACAGATCTCCAGGAGGCCTGGAAAACATGAACTGTTGGTAGATCTCGAGGACCGGTTTGGCCAGCCCCACAGGCATGCACATCACCCCCTCCCCTCCCCTGTTGGACCAAGCAACAGCGGCTGCCAAAGGTAACCCACCGACCATCCCCCCGTGGATGATAGCAGCCACACCTTCAGAGGCTGCAGCGGGCACAGCGGAGCATAATGCAGCAGCAAGAGCCAACAGCATTGAATAGTGGCATATACAAGACACACACCTCTATTTTTTTTTACATCAATAGAAATAATCAGCCAGCACAGCGGCCCATTATTCAGTCGGCTAAGAGATATTGGGTCATATGGTTGCATATCCGTCTATTTATACTCCTTTCTGCTGTCACAACAACCTGGGTCTACCCAGGTTATGGTTCAGTGTAAAAGGGTCCTTAAAAAATAACCCAGGGTCCAGTGTCCTGGAAACCTGGTAGCTACCATGGTCGAACCAGAGTAAGGGCGCGGTGTAAATTAAATGGCGAGACCAGTGTTGGCTGTGTATGCAGAGGTCAGCCTCAAGGGTGTGGGTGAGTGACATGTAGGGCAGACATGGGTTCAGTGCAAATGGGGCTGACCTGGAAAGAACCTGGGCCCAAGGTGTAGTGTACATGGGGTCTGACCAGAGTTGAAACGGTGTTCGGAAACCCAGGTCAGAGGAAATGTGGTATTAGTTGACACAGAGGGCATAGCTCTTCATGGTCGGCACACCCTGAACCCACTTCGGCTACTCCCCCTACACCCTATGCTCTCAGTGACCACTGGGCCAGGTTGTGGGAAAGATGTTGAATTCTTGCATGGTACATCAAATGTGGATCATATGCAGCAACAGCTGCTTATATCCAGCTGCATCATTCATGTTAGTGACTGGACCTTATAATCTGTCCCACTGCACCTTTAATCATCAATTTCTTTGTCCGCCTCCCCACCTGAGCCTCTGCCACCTGCTTCTCTTACCACCTGTGCTTCTGCCTCCACCGTCTCCCTCCTCAACTATTCTTCTGCCCCCTCATGTGTCTTTGCCCCTTCACCAATTGTGCTTTCGCTATTTTCGCCACCTGTGCCTCTGCTACCTGCTTCTCTTACCACCGGTGCTTCTGCCTCCACCGTCTCCCTCCTCAACTATTCTTCTGCCTCCTCATGTGTCTCTTTGCCCCTTCACCAATTGTGCTTTCGCTATTTTCGCCACCTGTGCCTCTGCCCTCCATCACCAACTGTGAAGCCACAAGTGAAGAAAAGAGGTTCTTGCAGCAGCAGTGCTGAAGGAGTAAGCGTAGCAGCAGTTTCATCAAGTAGGCATCAAAGTGCGCAGCAGGGAAGACGACCCAGGAGTAGTGCAGATGAACCCTTTACAAGATAAAGAGATCAGGTCAGTGGCCTGTGCCTGGGAAGGAGGGAGGGCGTAAATCCCGCACATTCCTTACTAAGACCCCGCACACCTACGCAGCCAGCCATGAGCTGCAGCACTGTAATGAGTAGGCAGATGTCCAGAATAGTCCCTCCCATCCCCAGGATCAAATCCACCCTGTTTCCTGGTTCTATACCCAGCTACCTACCTCTTCTACTTCTCAGGCCCACCCCTCCTTATCCCTCATGTCTGAGGGGGTTAGTCGCGTAAAGCAGCTAAACCGAACCAAAGTAATAGATGTGATGCGATAAGTCCTATTTGGGCACCCAAACTGGTCACTCTTAGCTCAGCTCGCCACCCCTGGGTGGTGCGAGCTAAAATGCAGGCACCAACAGCTGATCGTGCCTGAACGGAGAAACAAATAGCTCCATTTGGCGCCATCCACTGGCTGCCAGTGCTACAAAACATAAAATTAGTGGTATTATGTGGCACTGATGTCTGGGATACATATGTATTGTTGGGACCTAAGGATTGCAAAATAATATACTGGGGGCACAGCAGTGTAGCATATTATGTATTGGGGACATGGATGTGATGCATATTACTGTACAGAGTGTGCACACAAATGTTGTTCCCAAGATTTTGTTAAAAGCGTGTGATGACAGTGGAAACAGGGGCAGTAAGTTTTATCTTTGGCCAGAGCACCCAGAAATCTTGCACTGGTCCTGTAGGAAAGCTACCTGAACTCCGATAGCGACACATATTTACCAGCATCATTGCACTTACCTACCAAGTCATGCTGTCCTTCACACCTTCTGGGAATACTTTGTACAGTAGGTCACAAAATCAGGAGTTTGTTCAGTCATGAGAGTGGACTATCATGAGAACTGGGGACTGTTGGAGGGGAATCAATTGCTGTTTACAGAAAAGGGAGGGAAGAAGAATTGGGAGGGGGGGGGGGGGCTGTTTTGTAGAAAAATTATCACTAACACCCTTACAATTCTCTTCCGCAAATGTAATGTTCTAACTAAGGTCTAATGACAGGACAGGGAATAGACAACCATTAAAAGATGCTTGTCTACTTCAAGTCACATACTATTACGATAAGAGACAACAGATTTTAAATAAAATTTAACTTTTCTTCATCTTTCCTGAAAGCCAACGTTATTTATGTGCAAGTGAAAACAGAAGTGAAATTAATAAGTGAATGAAGTGATTAAATTCTACACCACTGTTGATGATTGTAGTCATTTCATTGATATGAATCTCTCTTGTTGATAATATGATTACTTTTTGAAATAAAGTATTAATGTGCGTTATCTCTAACTCTTCTATGGTCGTTAAAAAGATATTTAGAAATATGTAAAGCACCTGCCACGTTCTTGTAGCAACAGTCTCTTGATATTATTGTAATACCCTCAGTCACAGTACAGGGAGCAACTGTACATGTTTAACCCAGTATCGCAGGCTCACACATGTGCATGGTACTGGAACTGGACTTCCTGTTGTAGTTTCAGTTAAATAAAGAAAAGTGGGGAAAAAAAAAAAAAAAAGAAAGGAAAAACAAATTTAATGAAATCAGTGAAGGATAAAATGCTTTATTTTAATAAGCATTTGTTTTCCTGTGGATTGTCTATTTTCACCATCCATAGATGGCAATGGCATAGAACGACAGCCTGTGGTGTCTTTACAGCTCCAGCAAGCATTACCAGTGGCATGGCTTGTCAATTTTATCCCACTAGTTGTTCTATTTCATTGGGATGGTCTCTGTATAGTATGACAGTCACTAGGATGCTTCCTGTATTATATATCCGAGGCAGATGTATTAACCTGGAGAAAGCATAAGGAAGTGATAAACCAGTGATATGTGCAAGGTGATAAAGGCACCAGCCAATCAGATCCAAACTGTTAATTTACATATTGGAACTGATTGCACATATCACTGGTTTATCACTTCCTTATGCCTTCTCCAGGCTAATACATCTGCCCCTCAGTCACTAGAATGATCTTTATTGTGTAGTAGTCACTAGAAAGCTTCCTGTATTGTATATACATAACTGGAATGCTCTTTCGACTATCCAATTATTGCTTTCTCAGATGGGGCTAGTAGGTAGATATTGTATTTGTTAATTTTTCATTTATTGCATTGGCAAAAAAACAGGGGCCACTTGCTTGTGTATAACACCAGGCTGAAAGTAGCCAGCCAGCCCTTGGACACATCTCTATCAAAACCTAAAAGCAAACTTTTAGCAAATTAAGGATTAGGTGCACATCCTATCTTGTTAGATCTGTGGCTGGTGGTTATTGAGGACAATATACCGTATATACTCGAGTATAAGTCGACCCGAATATAAGCCGAGATACCTAATTTTACCACAAAAAAATGGGAAAAATGACTGACTCGAGTATAAGCCTAGGGTGGGAAATGTACGGTGCCAGGGGTGTTCATGCTCAGGGTGTCATGCTCGTTGCCAGGGGTTTCATGCGGTAGGTGTTATGCTTGTTGCCAGGGGGTAATGCTTGTTGCTAGGGTTGTGCCCCCAGTGCCACATATACCCCCAGTAACAGATATCCCCCCACAGTGCCAGATAAAAACATGCTGCCGTTGCTTTGCCCCCAGTAGTTATGCCCCTTCTTTGCCCCCAGTAGTTGTGCCCCTCTTTCTTTGCCCCCAGTAGTTGTGCCCCCTTTCATTGCCCCCAGTAGTTGTGCCCCCTTTCATTGCCCCCAGTAGTTGTGCCTCCTTCTTTCTTTGCCCCCTGTTGCAGTGCCCCCTTCTTTCTTTGCCCCCTGTTGCAGTGCCCCCTTCTTTCTTTGCCCCCTGTTGCAGTGCCCCCTTCTTTCTTTGCCCCCTGTTGCAGTGCCCCCTTCTTTCTTTGCCCCCTGTTGCAGTGCCCCCTTCTTTCTTTGCCCCCTGTTGCAGTGCCCCCGTCGCCGCTTACAAACACACAAACACACACAAAAACAATACTTACCACTGCCCCGCTCCTGCTTCCCGACCGCTTCTTCTGCTGCTGCGCTGCTCCGCTCCGTCCGTCCGCTCGCTCCGGCCGCACGCTCCGTCCGGCCGCACGCTCCGTCCGGCCGCACGCTCTGTGCGGCCGCCCGCTCCCCGGCACCCGATCATCTCTATGGGAGAGACGTCATGACGTCTCTCCCATAGCAACGCGCACAGACACTAGAGGTCAATAATGACCTCTAGTGTCTGTCCTGGAGCCGGCTGCAGCGGACGCCCACACAGCCCACGGCGTCTGCTGCAGCCATTGACTCGAGTATAAGCCGAGGGGGGCTTTTTCAGCACAGAAAAATGTGCTGAAAAAGTCGGCTTATACTCGAGTATATACGGTAAGTCCAATGTTTTTTACCCAGCAATGGGCTAAGCAGGTTCGCCGAGAGAGGCAAATTTAAACGGATGTTTTCTTGAACTTCATCTATTTACATTGATTGCTCCTCAGCTTATAGATTTTATATTACAGAAAAACCGATGGACTTCTGCAGATTTCCTGTTAGCAGCAGGCCTGTACCTGGTCTTTCTCCTTCCTTGCCTCTATCTGCTCTTGAACCTCACCCTCTATGAAACTGCTTTGAGATTCAGAATCTTCTGTTTGCTGCTGCTCTAAAACCTCTGTGGTAACGCTTTTATAATACATCTGTAGGTATAAAAGATTTTAAATTGTCTCACATGCTATAATGCACAGATAACCAATGTGAACTCTAAAATATATTTGTACACGCCATCTATTTTTTGGCGTGTTTATCAAATATCAGTGTCAGTATATGAGTATCACCCTTCTTACCATAAAGCAAACTTATTTGTGTGGTAAACATTCAATGTATAATTCAGGTGCCGACTGTCCTGCCTTATTTATTACCACTTACTTATATAGTGCAATATATACCACAGAAGGTTTACAGGGAACATTTGGCTATTCACATTGGTCCCTGCCCCAATGGAGCTTACAATCTATAGGCCTTATTCAGGTTTGTTAGCAGACCAAAAAAGCAAGCACATGGGCAAAACCATGTTGCACCGCAGCTGGGGCAGATGTAACATGTGCAGAGATTTAGATTTTGGAGGGGGGTGTTCAACGCTAAATTGCAATGAAAAATTAAGTAACCAGCATTTACCCTGAACAGAAACAATATAACCCAAATCTAAATCTCTCTGCACGTTACATCTGCCCCACCTGCAGTGCAACATTGTTTTGCCCATTTGCTTAAATTATTTGGTTTGCTAACAAACCTGAATAACCCCCTATATTCCCTTCCACATGTACACACTAGAGTTACATTTTAATGGGAGCCAATTCATCTACTAGTATGTCTGGATAGTGGGAGGAAACTCACGCAAGAACAGGAAGAATATATAAAACTCAATAGTTAGGGCCATGGTGGGAGTTGAACCCAAGACCTCAGTGCTGTTAGGCAGTAATGCTAACCATTACACAACCAAGCTGCCTTCAAATAAATAGGATTAAAAACCATTCAAGGAACATACAGATGTGTCCACATACATCTAGCCTACTTGAGTGTTAAACAGTCCTTCTAGTTGCGCAGTGATTCAACTCTGTAGTGCTTAGCGTCTGTTCGTGCAACCTTCTCCTTTAAAATGCATCTTAATCATAATGCTATGCGAATAGGACGCACAAGCAGCTTCTGACGATTAAAATATGTGCATGTATAAAATACCTGTATACGAAATGCTATGTCACAGCCGCTGACACTAATGTAGCATTTCATATGCAGATACAGTCAGTCACATACAGAAATGCCGCATATCACTTTACATACGCTGCTTGTGAGTCCTATTCACATCACTTTGTGAATAAGACGCATTTTAATGAGGCGCACAAACACACTGTGCTACAATCACACTACGCTCATGCGTAGTGTGTATAGAGACTAGTAGGGCACGGGAGATAAATGTAGGTGCACACATCTGTAGTAACAATGGCTGTCAACTATGCTTATTAGTAGGTCACAAAATAAAGAACTTAGGGTGCTATTCAGAGGGGTGTAGTAGGGTATGCCAGCGGCCGGACTCCCGGCGACCAGCATACCGGCGCCGGAAGCCCGACCGCCGGCATACCGACAGCGTGGCGAGCGCAAATGAGCCCCTTGCGGGCGCACTACGCGCGTCACACTATTTATTCTCCCTCCACGGGGGTCCTGGACCCCCAAGAGGGAGAAAGTGGCGGTATGCCAGCTGTCGGGATTCCGGCGCCGGCATACTGTGCACCGGGATCCCAACAGCCGGCAACCTGAAGACCACCCATTCAGAGATGGAAGCATCTGCTGTGCTCGCATGCAGTGGCCTTGTCCATCGTGACTGCGCAATGAGCATAGTGCTCATGCCAACCCATCACCACGTGATAGCATCTTCGTATAGATAGCGCTGGCGTCCTGTGGGTGGCGCCGTGGCATTTAGTGGGGTGGTTCGGACAAAGCAGGCACGTCCAGACCATTTTCGGGGTGGTTGTGTGACGCCAGAGGCTGCGCAGGCAGGGGGGTGTCCTCAAATTGATATGTTCCCAATTTAATTGAGAACGCATCATGGGGTGGCGCAACACACATGCTGGGCAGCCCCCAGCATGTGAGTAGTTGTCCATCTCTGAATAACCCCCTTAATTACTGAACACAGAAGGCAAGTAAAAACCTGATATGTTGAACTGGCACAAATATTACAAATTAAAACAAAAGTAATCACCAACACTATCATCCCCCCAAAACAACAACCCACAACATGAAATGTACATAACAGCCTCCATGCCCAGTTTGACAGTTTTAAAAACATGTAAAATCAAGGTATATACAGATAAGCAGCAAACTGCGTTTAGATTGAGTGACTGCAACATTTATAGAACCAGGTTTTTTCCACCTCAGGTCAGCATACTGCATATGCCTGGCCAACAAGTGGCTCTCCAGATGTTGTGAAAACCACAAGGCCCACCATTCCCCAACACAGTTTTTGCTATTAGGGAATGCTAAAACTGTGACAGGCCATGCTGGAACTTGTAGTTTTACTACAGCTGGAGAGCCACAGGTTGCCAGGCAAATATCCAATATCATATCATCACAGCAAGTATGTCTTCCAAGAGAATGCAGCCACCGTGAAGTACAGTACTACATATACAAGCGCAAATGTGTGTTAAAAAACCAATAGAAATGCTTACTAATTTAATTAATATATACGATCTGCCTCATACATGTACAAGACCAGCTTCTATCCACAAAACCAGCAGATAAAACATGCATGGAGTGATTTCATATGAAGAAGGCAACTGTTTGCATGTGTTTTATAGGATTGGGTATGAAATGCCGTCTGACAGGGATGCCGGTGATCAGGAGACAGACAGCGACATCCCGATAAGGACCGGTAAATAGTTGAACCCTCCCTTTTAGGTGCCTAACCCTAAACCCCCCCACCCCTGCAGCCTGACCCTAAACAACCCACCTTCCTGGGTAGCACCTATACCTAACCACCCATCTCCGCACCCTATACCTACTAACAGTCTCCCCCATGCAGCCTAACCCTAACCCCCCGCCCCACCCCCACGGTGTTGCCCAACCCCAACTTCCCCTCTTCGCAGGCTAAACCTAACCCCCCCCCCCCCCCCCCCCCCCCCAACCTAACCCTAAGTCTCCCAGAGGTCACCCTAACCCAGAGGTTCCCAAACGCGGTCCTCAAGGTGCCCCAACAGTCCAGGTTTTAGGTATGTCCATGGCTCTGCACAGATGGTTAAATCAAATTGACTAAGGTGCTAATTAAGTCACCTGTGGCCAAGCATGGATACATTTAAAACCAGAACCATTGGGGTGCCTTGAGGACCGCGTTTGGGAACCTCTGCCCTAAACCAACACCCCCCATACCCAGTGTAGTACTTCCCGACTGCAATGTCTCGAAGATCGGGATCCCAGCAGTCTGTATTCCGGCATCTGTGTCCTGGGCCCTTTCGGGATTCCAGCATCTACATTCCGCCACCAGTATCTCGTGCACCAGGATTCCGAATGTCAGGATTGTAACCCCCCCTTTTATGCAGTCATTAAAAAAAATCTACAAACACTTTACAATATTTACTGTACACGCAAACAAATTTTATAGTATTGCAATAGGTTCACATGTTTCAACTTAGATTTAGCCAGTATAAACTCCAGACCAAAGCTAGAAATACGACATATTGTGTAGTTTGTCTGAAAGACCCCAGCGTACATAACACAAGTCTTAAGGTGCATACACGCGGTGCGATATGGGATTACGATTTTGACTATATAGTCAGAATCTTAAGAAAAGTTAGAACATATTGCACAGTGTGTACACAGCATGTGATACCGATGCACGCTCCCGTGGGGTCAGTATCACAAGAAAAAATATATATATAGACTCTGCAGGCAAGGCAATTTTGACTATATTGTGTACAATCTAGTTTCTAGTATAGTCACAATAGCAAGTAAATATAGTCAAAATTGGTGATTCGGGGCTCCGGGGAGTTCAAGGGAAATCACAGTCAAAATCTCACCGTGTGTATGCACCTTTACTGGGCTCTATTATGTACAATGAGGAGCTTACGGTCACCTTTTAACCTAAACACTTTTTCCTTAAGGTATATCTACAGTATATAACTATGTCTAAAGCATCAATATAATGTAATCTAAATCAATGAGTTAATCAGTATGTCTACTGACCGTGGCTCATTTCCATTTATTAACTAAAAACACAAAACAGCAGCAAAGGATTCATTTTCCTTAGACTCACCTTTGCGCTAAAGGTCTTCTCCAGCTGTTCCTTGTACTCCTGGATTTGTTGCTCATGGTCTTTCCTCAGGTCTTGGAGGGCTTCAGCTAGTTTGCTCTCAAATTCTATCCTGCGACCAGAATCTATTTCTACAATCCTGGTATCATGACGTTTCCTCATCTCGCTCACCTCCTGCAACCATGAGACATAAGGCATTATCTCCTATTGCTAGATTAGATGTGGACCATGTATATGCTCCTAATGATGTGATGACTGTGTAAACGCTCTAATATTTATTCATCTGTAAAATATTCCTACAGTCCACAGACTACGTCCCATAAGGAAGTTATCAGTTCCTATTGCCCCTTACAGCTGTGAACAATGCACTGTATTGCTGTCTGTGTGGCAGATGACAATACTGTAATTGTACCAAGTTCAAAAAGTTGTATTCAAAATCACAACCCCTATAACAGGTTTTCCCAGAAGCATTCAAAGCTTGGTAAGTCACTCCTCTATGCTTTATCTATACATGCAGAAAGCTAGACTGGATGTAATCAAAATCCATTAACTAAATCATTTCAACCCCAAATATAGTTAATCATGTAAAACATTTACCTGAGTATGTACATTTTTTTCAAAATCCAGTTGCTCCTTAAGAGTTTGCATTTTATTTTCCAAGTCAACTCTCCATAGCATTTCATCATGCAGCTGTTTTGTGGTGTCTTTTAATGAGGATTCAAGCTGAAAGAAAAAAATGCCATCATGTACTTCCAACTATTATATCAAGTGACACTTTTTGTTTTTTGTCCATTGTAGTCCGCTACTAATCACTCCAGTTCTCAGCCAGAAGAATAGAAATAGTAACATCTTGAGACATACAGTAATAGGACACATACAAAAGCTCATTTACATTATTTGGGGGATAGGAAAGCATGAAGTTCGGATTCCACAAATTATCTACTGTGATTTGTGCTGTGAGGCAGCTACAGCTTTCAGAGCCATGGCCAATAAGAGAAGATCTAAAGTGGCAGACTATACTCCAACTCTCTCTCCATGTCTGGCCCTTTCACCATTGTGGCTTCTTATTGATCTTTGTGCAATCTGAGCCCTGGTTGGAGACACATGTTGCACAAGTCTAGTGACAGGCTATCATTCAGAACAGGAAGAATGCACATATTGAAATACCAGGGATCAGGCCATCATAGGAGATGGGCTGAGCTCATCACTTCTACAAAAATAAAACTTCACATTTCAGAAATGCAAAAAAAAATAAAAAAATCTTCAGCCTGTCTCATAGCAGCTATATGTTCCGTGTGTTTGCAATCGCCTCTGAGGCCGTTTAGGGGCGCAGTCCAGCCAACGCAGGCGTTTCAGGACCTTGGGGTGGGCCGCAGCGGCTGCGTGACGTCACACGCAGCTGCTGCGGGCCGGGGAGCGACGAGTACCTCCCGGCCAGCACGCTAAAGCTGCGCTGGTCGGGAGCTACTCTTGAAATGCAAAGGCATCGCCGCTGTGCGATGCCTTTGCACTTCTGTGCGGGGGGGGCGGCAGTGACATGCAGGGCGGACTAGCCCTGTGCTGGGCGTCCCCCCACATGTCAGTGTGAATGATCGTAGCAATTTAGCACAGCTACGATCAACTCGGAATGACCCCCCATGGTTCTAATAATACAAACTTCTGCGAACTTACGTTGGATACAATGACCTCAGAGACCAATACTGCATAAACAGAAGTGATATGCCACTTCCACCCCAACCATATTGCTGCTCAACAAGGAGTTTTTTTATTTGGATTGCCTAAAGAGACCGAAAGGGAGGACTTGTAGTTTTGCAAGTGACATTATGCCCTGGTAGGCATGGGTATAGTGGCACTTGTAATAGCCCCAGCATATGAATATATTTTTCAAAAGTATATTTAAATGTTTCAGAAAAAAAAAAAAAGGGGGACTCAGGAGTGTACAATGCAACACTGTCAGAGACAGCGCATCTGGCAGCGGCCCCATCCCATGCGACAGGGCAGGCTAAGTGGTTAAAGCTAGAACATAACCCACGAACACGCACTCCATCTTTCTTTCTTTTTTTTTTTTATGCCGGTCTGATGCCCAAAAGCTTGTTGGGATTATTGCAGATGAAACACACTGCCGATTTCTCTTTTTTCCTGCCAGTTAATCAGCTGTAGCAGATTCCACTCTCTTAATAGACTTGTATATGGATGCTTCCGCACCTACATAGCGAGTAAGGTGCACAAATATAAGAATTTACTCACCGGTAATTCTATTTCTCGTAGTCCGTAGTGGATGCTGGGAACTCCGTAAGGACCATGGGGAATAGCGGGCTCCGAAGGAGGCTGGGCACTCTAGAAAGATTTAGGACTACCTGGTGTGCACTGGCTCCTCCCACTATGACCCTCCTCCAAGCCTCAGTTAGGACACCATGCCCGGACGAGCAGACATAATAAGGAAGGATTTAGAATCCCGGGTAAGACTCTTACCAGCCACACCAATCACACCGTACAACTCGTGATACAATATCCAGTTTGACAGTATGAAAACAACTGAGCCTCTCAACAGATGGCTCAACAATAACCCTTTTGTTAACAATAACTATTTACAAGTATTGCAGACAATCCGCACTTGGGATGGGCGCCCAGCATCCACTACGGACTACGAGAAATAGATTTATCGGTAAGTAAATTCTTATATTCTCTAACGTCCTAGTGGATGCTGGGAACTCCGTAAGGACCATGGGGATTATACCAAAGCTCCCAAACAGGCGGGAGAGTGCGGATGACTCTGCAGCACCGAATGAGAAAACTCCAGGTCCTCCTCAGCCAGGGTATCAAATTTGTAGAATTTTGCAAACGTATTTGCCCCTGACCAAGTAGCTGCTCGGCAAAGTTGTAAAGCCGAGACCCCTCGGGCAGCCGCCCAAGATGAGCCCACCTTCCTTGTGGAATGGGCCTTTACAGATTTTGGCTGTGGCATGCCTGCCACAGATTGTGCAAGCTGAATTGTACTACAAATCCAGCGAGCAATAGACTGCTTAGAAGCAGGAGCACCCAACTTGTTGGGTGCATACAGGATAAACAGCGAGTCAGATTTTCTGACTCCAGCCGTCGTGGAAACATATTTTCAGGGCCCTGACAACGTCTAGCAACTTGGAGTCCTCCAATTCACTAGTAGCCGCCGGCACCACAATAGGCTGGTTCAGGTGAAACGCTGACACCACCTTAGGGAGAAATTGGGGACGAGTCCTCAACTCTGCCCTATCCATATGGAAAATCAGATAAGAGCTTTTACATGATAAAGCCGCCAATTCTGACACTCGCCTGGCTGAAGCCAAGGCTAATAACATGACCACTATCCACGTGAGATATTTCAGATCCACGGTTTTTAGTGGCTCAAACCAATGTGATTTTAAGAAACTCAACATCATGTTGAGATCCCAAGGTGCCACTGGAGGCACAAACGGGGGCTGAATATGCAGCACTCCTTTTACAAAAGTCTGAACTTCAGGTACTGAAGCTAGTTCTTTTTGAAAGAAAATCGACAGAGCCGAGATCTGTACTTTAATGGAGCCTAGTTTTAGGCCCATATCCACTCCTGCTTGCAGGAAATGCAGAAATCGACCTAGTTGAAATTCCTCTGTTGGGGCCTTATTGGCCTCGCACCATGGAACATATTTTCGCCATATGCGGTGATAATGCGTTGCCGTAACATCTTTCCTGGCCTTAATAAGCGTAGGAATGACTTCTTCCGGAATACCCTTTTCCTTTAGGATCCGGTGTTCAACCGCCATGCCGTCAAACGCAGCCGCGGTAAGTCTTGGAACAGACAGGGCCCCTGCTGTAGCAGGTCCTGTCTGAGCTGTAGAGGCCACGGGTCCTCGGAGAGCATCTCTTGAAGTTCCGGGTACCTCGCTCGTCTTAGCCAATCCGGAACCACGAGAATTGTGTTTACTCCTCGCTTTCTTATTATTCTCAATACCTTTGGAATGAGAGGCAGAGGAGGGAACACATAAACCGACTGGTACACCCACGGTGTTACTAGAGCGTCCACAGCTATCGCCTGAGGGTCCCTTGACCTGGCGCAATATTTTTTTAACTTTTTGTTGAGACGGGACGCCATCATGTCCATCTGTGGTTTTTCCCAACGGTTTACCAGCATCTGGAAGACTTCTGGGTGAAGTCCCCACTCCCCCGGGTGGAGGTCGTGTCTGCTGAGGAAGTCTGCTTCCCAGTTGTCCACTCCCGGAATGAACACTGCTGACAGTGCTAGTACATGATTCTCCGCCCATCGGAGAATTTTTGTGGCTTCTGCCATCGCCATCCTGCTTCTTGTGCCGCCCTGTCGATTTACATGGGCGACTGCCGTGATGTTGTCTGACTGGATCAGCACCGGCTGGTGTAGGAGCAGGGATTTTGCTTGACTTAGGGCATTGTAGATGGCCCTTAGTTCCAGAATATTTATGTGAAGGGAAGTCTCCTGACTCGACCATAGTCCTTGGAAGTTTCTTCCCTGTGTGACTGCCCCCCAGCCTCGAAGGCTGGCATCCGTGGTCACCAGGACCCAGTCCTGTATGCCGAACCTGCGGCCCTCTAGAAGATGAGCACTCTGCAGCCACCACAGTAGAGACACCCTGGTTCTTGGAGACAGGGTTATTAAGCGATGCATCTGAAGATGCGATCCGGACCACTGGTCCAACAGGTCCCACTGAAGGATTCTGGCATGGAACCTGCCGAAGGGAATTGCTTCGTAAGAAGCCACCATCTTTCCCAGGACCCGCGTGCAGTGATGCACTGATACCTGTTTTGGTTTCAGGAGGTCTCTGACTAGAGACGACAACTCCCTGGCTTTCTCCTCCGGGAGAAACACTTTTCTGTGGACTGTATCCAGAATCATACCCAGGAACAGTAGCCGTGTCGTCGGAACCAGCTGTGACTTTGGGATATTCAGAATCCAGCCGTGCTGGTGCAGCACTTCCTGGGATAGTGCTACTCCCACCAACAACTGTTCCTTGGACCTCGCTTTTATTAGGAGATCGTCCAAGTACGGGATAATTAAAACTCCCTTTCTTCGAAGGAGTATCATCATTTCCGCCATAACCTTGGTAAATACCCTCGGTGCCGTGGACAGTCCAAACGGCAGCGTCTGAAATTGGTAATGGCAATCCTGTACCACAAATCTGAGGTACTCCTGGTGAGGATGGTAAATGGGGACATGCAAGTAAGCATCCTTGATGTCCAGGGATACCATGTAATCCCCCTCGTCCAGGCTTGCAATAACCGCCCTGAGCGATTCCATCTTGAACTTGAATTTCTTTATGTATGTGTTCAAGGATTTCAAATTTAGAATGGGTCTCACCGAACCGTCCGGTTTCGGTACCACAAATAGTGTGGAATAATAACCCCGGCCTTGTTGAAGTAGGGGTACCTTGATTATCACCTGCTGAGAATACAGCTTGTGAATTGCCGTTAGCACCGCCTCCCTGTCTGAGGGAGCAATTGGCAAGGCAGATTTTAGGAACCGGTGGGGTGGAGACGCCTCGAATTCCAGCTTATACCCCTGAGATACTATTTGCAAGATCCAGGGATCCACCTGTGAGCGAACCCACTGATCGCTGAAATTTTTGAGGTGACCCCCCGCCGTACCTGGCTCCGCCTGTGGAGCCCCACCGTCATGCGGCGGACTTGGAAGAGGAAGCGGGGGAGGACTTTTGCTCCTGGGAACCTGCTGTTTGTTGCAGCCTTTTTCCCCTACCTCTGCCTCTGGACAGAAAAGACCCGCCTTTTCCACGCCTGTTTTTCTGGGTCCGAAAGGACTGAACCTGATAAAACGGCGCCTTCTTAGGCTGTGAGGGGACATGGGGTAAAAATGCTGACTTCCCAGACGTTGCTGTGGAAACTAGGTCCGAGAGACCATCCCCAAATAATTCCTCACCCTTATATGGCAACACTTCCATGTGCTTTTTAGAATCTGCATCTCCTGTCCACTGGCGAGTCCATAAGCCTCTCCTAGCAGAAATGGACAATGCACTTACTTTAGATGCCAGTCGGCAGATTTCCCTCTGTGCATCTCTCATATATAAGACTGAGTCTTTTATATGGTCTATGGTTAACAGGATCGTGTCTCTGTCTAATGTGTCAATATTTTCTGACAGTTTATCTGACCAAGCAGCGGCAGCACTGCACATCCAAGCTGACGCAATAGCTGGCCTAAGTATAATGCCTGTGTGTGTGTATATATACAGACTTCAGGATCGCCTCCTGCTTTCTATCAGCAGGTTCCTTGAGGGCGGCCGTATCCGGAGACGGTAGTGCCACCTTTTTAGACAAACGTGTGAGCGCTTCATCCACTCTAGGGGGTGTTTCCCAACGTGACCTATCCTCTGGCGGGAAAGGGAACGCCATTAGTACCTTCTTAGGAATTACCAATTTTTTATCAGGGAAAGCCCACGCTTCTTCACACACTTCATTTAATTCATCTGATGGGGGAAAAACTACGGGTAGTTTTTTCTCTCCAAACATAATACCCTTTTTAGTGGTACCAGTAGTTATATCAGAAATGTTTAACACCTCTTTCATTGCCTCAATCATACAGTGAATGGCCTTAGTGGGCATCAGGTTTGACTCATCGTCGTCGACACTGGTGTCAGTATCAGTGTCGACATCTGGGTCTGCTTGAGGTAGCGGGCGTTTTAGAGCCCCTGACGACCCATGCGACGCCTGGGCAGGCACGAGCTGAGAAGTCGGCTGTCCCACATTTGGCATGTCGTCGATTTTCTTATATAAGGAGTCTATACGTGCACTGATTACTTTCCATAAGCCCATCCACTCAGGTGTCTGCCCCGCAGGGGGTGACATCACTTCTAAAGGCATCTGCTCCGCCTCCACATCATTATCCTCAAACATGTCGACACAGCCGTACCGACACACCACACACACAAGGAATGCTCCGAATGAGGACAGGACCCACAAAAGCCCTTTGGGGGGACAGAGTGAGAGTATGCCAGCACACACCAGAGCGCTATATAATGCAGGGACTAACTGAGTTATGTCCCCTATAGCTGCTTTTTATATTATATATGTATTGCGCCCAAATTTAGTGCCCCCCCTCTCTGTTTTTACCCTGTTCTGAAGTGTAGACTGCAGGGGAGAGCCAGGGAGCTTCCTTCCAGCGGATCTGTGAAGGAGAAATGGCGCCAGTGTGTCTGAGGGAGATAGCTCCGCCCCTTTTCCGCGGCCTATTCTCCCACTTTTTTCAGGATTCTGGCAGGGGAATTTACCACATATATAGCCTCTAGGGCTATATATTGTGGTATTTTTGCCAGCCAAGGTGTTTTTATTGCAGCTCAGGGCGCCCCCCCCCCCCCCCCAAGCGCCCTGCACCCTCAGTGACCGGAGTGTGAAGTGTGCATGAGGAGCAATGGCGCACAGCTGCAGTGCTGTGCGCTACCTTGGTGAAGACTGATGTCTTCTGCCGCCGTTTTTCCGGACCTCTTCTTGCTTCTGGCTCTGTAAGGGGGACGGCGGCGCGGCTCCGGGACCGAACACCAAGGACTGGGCCTGCGGTCGATCCCTCTGGAGCTAATGGTGTCCAGTAGCCTAAGAAGCCCAATCCGGCTGCAAGCAGGCGAGTTCGCTTCTTCTCCCCTTAGTCCCTCGCTGCAGTGAGCCTGTTGCCAGCAGGTCTCACTCAAAATAAAAAACCTAAAACTATACTTTCTTTCTAAGGGCTCAGGAGAGCCCCTAGTGTGCATCCAACCTCGGCCGGGCACGAAATCTAACTGAGGCTTGGAGGAGGGTCATAGTGGGAGGAGCCAGTGCACACCAGGTAGTCCTAAATCTTTCTAGAGTGCCCAGCCTCCTTCGGAGCCCGCTATTCCCCATGGTCCTTACGGAGTTCCCAGCATCCACTAGGACGTTAGAGAAATCACAATATATTACTTTAGGCATGCTAGCTTGGTCTTTCCCATGTCCACCTCTTTATTCATAACCAATATAATAAAAGGCTAACTGCTCCTCACCTCTGTTATTTGCACTGTTGGCCACTGGAGGCCGCCACACAGAGCAACTGAAGATGAAAGTGATCATTCAGGGAGATGTTACAGCCAACATTGATCCAACTGTTTCACACATGCTGAATATGGAGAGAGGGTGCTAGAGAGATAGAGTGGGGGCAGGGGTAGGTTTTTGGTATGGCAGTTGCCATTTATAACAACCTTTCATATTCAAAATTGACTGGATTTTCTATCCTCTTATTTGATCTCCACTTATGGTTACATTAATCTAATGCTGCTCCTCACGTGGTGCTGCCGGCAGACACTGGAGGGACAAGGTCACACACACACACACACATACACCCCCTATGTACAGTGCACCCCCACACCATATACTGCCTCTATATACACACTGTACCCTCATACCCCTCCATATAGTGCCCCCTATATACAGGGCACAATCCTCCTCCATATACTGCTTCCGCCATATACAGCACACTTTGCTACAACCCCAGGTTACTTGCCATACTGGGACTTGGCAACAAGTAGCAGCAGTAACCAGGAAACAGATGTAGGAACCACCAGATGGGTGGTGAGGAGGGGTCGGTGCTGGGGCTGCAGACTATGTGGGTGAGGAGGCAGATAATCAGCTCAACTGCCTTACATATACTGTGCCCTGGTGGAGGGGCGGGGTCCTGTGCTTGTCCCTCCCACACAGGCCATGGCCAGACCCCTATGGCTAGCTGCTGGTGGCTACTAATGTCCTCTACCCACAGACTGGGCAAAAAAAAAAAAAAAAAATATATATATATATATATATATATATATATATATATATATATATATATATATATATATATATATATATATATATATATACATATATACACACACACACACACACACACACACACACACACGTCTTCAGCATGACAAAGCCCCAGCTCCCAGCAGCAAGACTTCCAGAAACCAGGCAGCTTCTGTGCGGGTAGCAACCACCCCCCCCCCCTCCCCTTTATAATCTGGCCCTGGTGTCAGTCATTTTTGATGGGCTTTTAACTAGTGGAGCCATAATAATACGATCTGAAGTGTACATAGCACACGATTACTGTGCATTTGCAATATTGAAAAGCTCATTCAGCATTAAAAAGTTGGACTTCTATCCGATTTTAAATGAATCAGGCAGCAACTCTGGCATCTCCATACAATATGTTAATGTACCTTATTCTGACATACTATAGATGTCATACTTGAGAAAAAAGAACATTAGAAAAGAGAGCTATACTGGTAAGAGGAGAGTAGTAAGGAGAGAGTAATGGAGAGTTCTTACTTCAGCAATTTGTGCCTTCAGATCTTGCAACTGCTCTTCTACACTTCTTCTGGCACGTAGCGCAGTAGTCAGCTCCGCTTCCTTTGAGTTGAGCTTTGCTTCCACATCTCGCAACTGATTTTGAGCCAGACTTAAATCTGCTTCTTTTTTGCCATTTCTGTAATGAAATAACCAAGAACTAACACTTTAGCTAGTGGAACCTTGTAAGGACATTATAAGACAGGGTTTCCAAAACTCTGCCAGCTCTAAAGCAGGATACACACTAACCAGAGATATCTGCCGACAGGGGTGTAGCCAGAACTTTGTGGACCCCATACCCCATAGCAACATTTTGATGGCCCCCCATCCCAATGCTTCTAGAGAGACACTTTTTTGCAGCAGTTGTTAATTTTATGCCCTATAATAGTGCCCTAGTTCATTATTTTCTGAAGCATAGTAGAGACTTATTTAATGTTATCCCCATAGTAGTGCCCTAGTTTATTTTATGAATCACAGTAGTGCTTAAGTTCACCCTATGTCACATTTCAGAGCTGCCAGTACACATTATGCTGCACAGTACCTCCAATTCACATTATGATATACAGTGCTCCCAATTCATATTGTGCCACATTACAGTGCCCCGGTTCATATTATATAACACTATAATTCCCTCCAGTTTATTTTATACCACACTACAATGAGCAGGTCGAGGGGCATACCTAGATATATTGCAGGCCCCAAGGAAAAAGTTTGAAAGGACCCCTACGTACCACCCAATGGCGAAAATGTATACAACACATGTAACTGTGACAGGGAAGGTGGCACCCCTCAGCTCTCGGCCCTATAGCAGCTGCACTGCCTGCACCTATGGTAGTCACGTCCTTGTCTGCCGAAGTGTCGACCGAGCGGCCGATCCGGGAAAGCATAACACTTACCAAATCAGTCACTCAACATTTCATCCCGATGTCACAGCTGGGCGGGCATTTCAGTTTACCTGCCCAGCTTTGACATCAGACCCTGCAGCCAGTGTACCGGCGGCCAAAGGATCATCTGTTCACACAGCTAGTTGCGCTGATATATCTGCAGATATATTGCAGATATATTGGACATTGGGGGTAATTCCAAGTTGATCACAGCAGGGCAAAACCATGTGCACTGCAAGGGAGGCAGATATAACATTTGCAGAGAGAGTTAGATTTGGGTGGGTTATTTTATTTCTGTGCAGGGTAAATACTGGCTGCTTTATTTTTACACTGCAAATAAGACTGCAGATTGAACACACCCCACCCAAATCTAACTCTCTCTGCACATGTTATATCTGCCTCCCCTGCAGTGCACATGGTTTTGCCCAATTGCTAACAGAATTCCTGCTGCGATCAACTTGGAATTACCCCCATTGTTCGTACGTTCACTCAAGCAGACGATTTGTCACCCAGTGTGTACCCAGCTTTTAAGATACACATTTTTAAGCACAAAGGGTTACAGAGTTATATAATTGTTGAGGTTGAAAAAGACAAAAACGTCCATCAAATTCAACCTGCATTATAATTTCTATTTTTTTTCTATATTAATTAAATGCTGTCTCCTTGGATATTTTTTTCCCGCTTGGAATTTATCTAATTCATTTTTTAACTTATTGATTGAGTCCATTACTACCTTCTCTGGCAGAGAATTCCAAATCCTTACTGTGAAGAACCCTTTTCTCCGTTGTGTATGGAATTTTTTTTCTTCTAACCTCAGTGGATGTCCTCGTGTCCTAACTAAGTAGTGTTTTGTTTTTTTTTAATAAACAAATCATTTGATAAATCCTTGAATTGTTCATTAATGTATTTAAAAATATTAATAATGTTGCCTCCCTGTAGCCTCTTTTCCAGTGTAAACATATCTAACCTTTTAAGTCTTTCCTCATAATCCAGTGCCTCTAACCCCTTAACCAGTTTGGTGGCTTGCCTCTGAACTTTTTTGAGTTCCAAGATATGTTTTTTATAGTGAGGTGCCCAGAACTGTACACAGTGGTGCAAATAGAAAAAATGTCTCACAGGTACTGTGTGTGCGCGCCAAAGGCGCGCGCACCCAAAAAATGGGTGTGGCCAAATGCCACATGGGGCATGGCCAATGAAAATGGGAGCGTGATACACATGGGGGGAGGGGGAGATACACATATGACCCCAATAGTGCCAGATACACATTGCCCCACAGTGCCAGATATACAATGCCCCCACAGTGCCAGATACACAAATGCCCCCACTGTGTCAGATATACATTGCCCCACAGTGCCAAATACAGAAATGCCCCCACAGTGCCAGATATGCCCCCAGTGCCAGATACACATGTCCCCGCAGTGCCAGATATGGTCACAGTGCCAGATACACATGTCCCTGCAGTGCCAGATATGCCCCCAGTGCCAGATACACGCCCCCCCCCCCAATGCCAGTAACACGCCCCCCCCCCACAGTGCCAGATACACGTCCCCCCCAGTGCCAGATATGCCCCCAGTGCCAGATACACATGTCCCTCCCCCAGTGCAAGATATGCCCCCAGTGCCAGATACACGTCCCCCCTCCAGTGCCAGATATGCCCCCAGTGCCAGATACACATGTCCCCCCTCCAGTGCCAGATATGCCCCCAGTGCCAGATACACATGTCCCCCCTCCAGTGCCAGATATGCCCCCAGTGCCAGATACACATGTCCCCCCTCCAGTGCCAGATATGCCCCCAGTGCCAGATACACATGTCCCCCCTCCAGTGCCAGATATGCCCCCAGTGCCAGATACACATGTCCCCCCTCCAGTGCCAGATATATCCCCAGTGCCAGATACACATGTCCCCCCTCCAGTGCCAGATATGCCCCCAGTGCCAGATACACATGTCCCCCCTCCAGTGCCAGATATGCCCCCAGTGCCAGATACACATGTCCCCCCTCCAGTGCCAGATATGCCCCCAGTGCCAGATACACATGTCCCTCCCCCAGTGCCAGATATGCCCCCAGTGCCAGATACACATGTCCCCCCTCCAGTGCCAGATATGCCCCCAGTGCCAGATACACATGTCCCCCCTCCAGTGCCAGATATGCCCCCAGTGCCAGATACACGTCCCCCCTCCAGTGCCAGATATGCCCCCAGTGCCAGATACACATGTCCCCCCTCCAGTGCCAGATATGCCCCCAGTGCCAGATACACATGTCCCCCCTCCAGTGCCAGATATGCCCCCAGTGCCAGATACACATGTCCCCCCTCCAGTGCCAGATATATCCCCAGTGCCAGATACACATGTCCCCCCTCCAGTGCCAGATATGCCCCCAGTGCCAGATACACATGTCCCCCCTCCAGTGCCAGATATGCCCCCAGTGCCAGATACACATGTCCCTCCCCCAGTGCCAGATATGCCCCCAGTGCCAGATACACATGTCCCCCCTCCAGTGCCAGATATGCCCCCAGTTCCAGATACACATGTCCCCCCCAGTGCCAGATACACATGTCCCCCCCAGTGCCAGATATGCCCCCAGTGCCAGATACACATGTCCGTCCCCCCCCAGTGCCAGATATGCCCCCAGTGCCAGGTACACATGTCCCCCCCCAGTGCCAGATATGCCCCCAGTGCCAGGTACACGTCCCCCCAGTGCCAGATATGCCCCCCGTGCCAGGTACACGTCCCCCCAGTGGCAGATATGTCCCCCCAGTGCCAGGTAGACATGAACCCCCTCCCCTGCTGCTGTCCTGCGTGTGTCTGTGTGAGGGGAGGAGAGCGCAGCCTGCGCCTCTCCTTCCCCTCAGTCTCCGGCAGGTGCGGGTGTCTTGGTTCAATTCAGCGCCGATCCGTGAGCCAATCAAAGCTCGCGGTCCGGCAGCCGTGGCTGCCGGTCCGTGCGCTCTGATTGGCTCATGGGCGGCGCTGAATTGAACGAAGACACTGAGGGGGCAGGAAAGGCACAGGCTGCACTCTCCTCCCCTCACAACAGCGGGAGCGACGATGAGCAGCAGAGGGAGGGAGCGGCGGCCCGTCGGTGGGGGTACAGCATACCCACGGCTAAATTCTTTAAGGGTACGCTGTACCCACCCACTTACACCGCTGACTGTACACAATATTCCAGATGTGGCCGCACCAATGATTTATACAGTGGCAGGATTACACTCTCATACCTTGTCTCCATTCCCCGTTTAATGCATGCTAACACCTTATTTGCTTTTGTTGTTGCAATTTGACATTGCGTACTGTTACTATGTTTATTGTCGATGAGCACTCCAAAATCTTTTTCAACTACAGTTATCCCTACAGTTTCCCCATTTAGTTTATAGGCTGCCTGATTGTTCTTAGTCCCAGGGTGCATAACTTTACATTTGTCTGCATTGAACCTCATTCCCCATTTATCCGCCCAGTCTAGATAAGTCATTCTGTAAAGCATACAGTAGGTCTGCAAACTCGGACCTCATTACCCCACACAGTGCATGTTTTGCAGGTAATGCAGCAGGTGCACAGGTGTATTAATTACTCACAGACACATTTTAAAAGGTCCACAGGTGGAGTTAATTATTTCACTTGTGATTCTGTGAGGAGACCTGCAAAACATGCACAGTGTGGTAATGAGGACTGAGTTTGCAGAACTATGCTGTAGACTCAGAATCCTTGTCTGAATTAATTACTCTACATAGTTTAGTATCATCTGTGAAAATTGACACTGTGCTTTCCAGTCCCTCTTCTAGGTCATTAATGAATGTTAAACAACAAAGGTTCGAGTACTGAACCCCGCGGTATTCCATTGAGTACTGAAGCCCATTCAGAGTACAAAATGACCGAGTTATTACATTTACTTAAAATATTATTAAAATGCTTCATTGTCTACAAAATAGGTGTATAAGGTAACTGATAAAATATAAGTTTTGACTGTAGATACAGTATCTGTACTATGTAACATACTTTGTAAACTAGTGGTATACCATGCTCATTACAGACAAGTGTATCCATCTTGTGCAAAAGTAGCAAAAAGTGCTAGTGAACGTTTATTTACTCAAAGGATCAACATATGATATATAGCAAATGTTTCTCAGTAAATTTATGACATTTTGAGTAGAACAGACAATTGTTTGTTGGTTACAAAAAAAAAAAAAAAAATTAATAATCAATAAACAAAAGGAGGGAGAAGACTAGAGGTCATGCTGACAGCATACTTTCACATCAGAATAGCCATGCAAGGGCTACCATAGACTCATTCTACAAGGGGAGTATTTGCCTACAGGTATATTACCAGCTGCAGAATTACCTATAAATGGGGATCCATAGAAAATTTCCACCTTTCACATGTCAGCAAACACCAGTGAGCAGTGTTATTATATCCCTGTATATAGCGCAGCAATAGGTGGGTGACCCGTGTACTATATCCTTATGTATATGTAAGAATAGGTAGGTGTGTGACCTGCGTGAGTGTATCAGATCTGTATATAGTGCAGCTATAGGTGGGTGACCTGGCCTGCAGCTGTCGCAGCTCCTCCCGGACCTTGCCGAGTTCCACCTGCAGCCGGGCCCTCTCGTTAGCCGTGTGGTCCAGCAGCTTGCGGGCGTCGGCGAGCTCGGTCTCGTAGAGCAGGCGGAGGTTGGACACCTCCCGGGTGGTGACCTCCTCCTTCTCATCCAGCTGCAGCCTCAGCAGCGACTTGTCCGCCTCCAGCGACCTCACCCGCTCGATGTAAGCGGCCAGGCGGTCATTCAGGTGCCGCAGCTCCTCTTTCTCCTGTATGCGGCTCAGGCGGGTGGGACTGCCCGGGGATGGGGCTCCACCGGGGGCTGCCCAAGTCGTGCTTCTGGCGGGAGTGGACGAAGCCATGTTACCGTGGTCTAGCCGAGGACGAGTACGGAGCCGCGCGGAGGGGTGTCCCCATATATTACCTCCCCGGGAAATGTGCGCTGCCCTGGTGATGTACCGGCGGCGAGAGCAGCCCGGGTAGCTGCGGGAGCTGCTGCTGGGTTATTATTACCCCGGCGCCTGTGGCTGTGCTCCTGTCAGCGGCGGCAGGTGTATGCACTAATACTCCTTCCCTGTGTCTCACACTGACCCTCTTACTCCAATAAAAGTAATCCCTGCTCACACAATACACTGACTAATTATAATATTTGCCAATAATTGTGTAGATGAGAATTATTAGCTATTGATAGCCACCGATGTTTTTTCTACTTATTTATGAGAGTTAACAAAAATGTAATTAGACATTTTAGGGGTTTGTGGCCCTCATTCCGAGTTGATCGCTCGCTGCCGTTTTTCTCAACGCAGTGATCAGGTTACTACTGCGCATGCATATGCACCGCAATGCGCACGCGCGTTGTACAGGTACAAACAGCATCGTTGCTGTGCCATGTTTCTAGCAACAAATCCATTCACACAACCGATCGCAAGAAGTCTGACAGGAAGAGGGCATTTATGGGTGTCAACTGACCGTTTTCTGGGAGTGGTAGGGAAAACGCAGGCGTGTCCAGGCGTTTGCAGGGCGGGTGTCTGACGTCAATTCCGGGACCGGACAGGTTGAAGTAATCACAAGGGCTGAGTAAGTTCAGAGCTACTCAGAAACTGCAAAAAAACATTTTTGTCCCGCTCGGCTGCACAAGTGTTCGCACACTTGCAAAGCGAAAATACACTCCGCTAGAGGCGGCGACTATCTGATCGCTGCTCTGCAAAAATTAGCTAGCGAGTGATCAACTCGGAATGAGGGCCAATGTACTAAGCCTTGGAGAGAGAGAGAGAGGGGGCGGGATGTACTATCAATGATCGCGGGTCATCGCCTCTCATCGCAATGATGCTAATCGCATATATGCTAATATATGCGATTAGTATCTCAAAGCGATGCGAGGGGTGTCCTGCGATTAGTGATGGTCCGCAGGAGAGGGTTTGAGGCGGCTTACCTCACCTCCCATCCCCGGGAGGTGAAGTGCAGGGAGTTCCCGTGATCCTCCTTCTCCCCCCTGCAGCCGGAAGGAGACAAGGCTGTGCTGCGGGGGAGAAGAAGGAGGGGGGGCGGCGGGAGGGAGGTCACCGTGAGCGGCGCAGGTTGGCGGCGGCAGTAAGAAGCCCATAAGCTTCTATAGGGTATCGCCATCAAAAGATGGCGATACCCCCGGCGTCGTAAACCTGGCGGTAGGGTTTTAGTACATATGAAAATGCGGTAAACCCCCCGAAAATGGGGGTTTTACCGCATTTTCCCGTTAGTACATCCCGCCCAGAGAGAGATAAAGTACTAGCCAACAGCTCCTGTCATTTTTCAAACCCAGCCTGTGACCTGGCAGTTAGGAGCTGGCTGGCTGGTAGTTTGGGGCAGATGTATGAACACTTGTTGCGGGGAAGAAGTGGCATTAGCGTGTGTTATCCACACTGATACCAGTTTCCCCCATGTTTGACTGCAGTAATTACCGGCACGCAGATGTGCAGGGCAATGTATGAACAGTCAGTGACAGCAGTACTGACCATTCCGACATCTGCAGCTTCGATTTCGCCAGCTGCATGTGTCGTTCACCATTCACCACAGCAGTGACGGCGTTGTCCCTGGCTGCGTCATCTGTCGACTCCACCCTGACCGTGAGATGTCGCGATGCTTGTGAGATCTCGTACATGCCCATTGAGCCAGCTGGGGTGGGGGACACAGCGCATCAGCACTAAGCTCATGCACTGTGCTGGGCCTGGCAGCAGGGCCGGATTAGGGGAGGGGCAAAAGTGGCGGTCGTCCCGAGGCCCCCACACATTTGGGGCCCCCACACCCAGAAGCGTAATAGTCTCCCCCCTCCCGGCGGCTCAGCTCAGCTGTTCATTAACAGCGCCGCCGAGGAGGTGTTCCTTGCACCGCATTTCGTAGTCTCGCGGGATTTCAATGCAGCATCCCGCAAGACTATGAAATGCTGTGCAAGGAACACCTCCTCGGCGGTGCTGTTAATGAACAGCTGAGCCGCCGGGAGAGGGGAGACTACTACGCTCCTGGGTGTGGGGGCATTGACTCTGGCAACCGCTAGACGGACAGGTAGCGTGCACGCATGTGTCTGTCAGGGCCGGTTCTACACCTTGTGGTGCCCAGTGTGAAAGTTTCCACTGGCGCCCCCTCCCCCACCCCACCCCCAGTGGGGAAAACTGTGTGCCGAAGGCGCGCGTAAATAATAGGGACGTGGCTTCATAGGGGGGGGGGGGGCATGGCCACAGTTATGCCCCCCTAGATTTGCCCCAAGTAGTTGTGCCCCCAGTTGATTTGCCCCCAGTAGATTTGCTCCCTGTAGCTATGCCCCCAGTAGCTGTGCCCCCAGTAGATTTACCCCTGTAGCTATGCCCCCAGTAGATTTGCCCCAGTAGTTGTGCCACCTATAGCTATGCCCCCAGTAGTTGTGCCCCCTGTAGTTGTGCCCCCAGTAGTTGTGCCCCATGTTGCTGTGCCCCTTAGTGGCCGCTTACAAACACACACAAAAAAACCCAATACTTTCACTGCTCCGCTTCTGCTTCCCGAACCGCTGCTGCTGCTGCTGCTGCTGTTCCGTCTGGCCGCTCACGGCTCCTCTCTATGGGAGAGACGTCATGACTTCTCTCCCATAGCAGCGCCGCACAGACACTAGAGGTCAATAATGACCTCTGCATGGGTGTAATATATGTGTGTGTGTGTGTGTGTGTGTGTGTTGTGTGTAGCATGGGTGTGTGTGTGTGTGTGTGTGTGTGTGTGTGTGTGTGTGTGTGTGTGTGTGTGTAAGGGGGGGCTCAGGGGTCTGTCATCTACTGTAGTGGGGGCCCCCACAACTTCATTGCCCGGGGCCCCACCAGGCTTAATCCGGCCCTGCCTGGCAGGGATCATCAGAGGGGTTGTTCTAAAGGGCCCCATACACTTATACGACATGACGGTCTATCATGTCATGTAAGATTTCCTCCAACCTCCCGGCAGCCTCCCCGTTGGCAGGATAGTATTAGATATATCGTATGCAGTTTTTTTTGCATAATATGTATCTTTTACTTTCCCATCCATTTACTGTGTGATCCGACATATAACGAGTGCAGCACTCGTGATATGTCGGATCTAGGGGGATCCGATCCGAAGCACACGGGAACGCGCATCGGATCGGATCGGGGGAAAAGCACACCGAAAATGCCTGATTTCACCCAATATATCGGGCTGAAATCGGGTATTATTGGTCTAGTAGTGTATGGGGCGAAGCAGGAAGAGCCATATTGACACGATATGTACCAGGATCATACATCTCCCCCTTTATCACCATCCACTTTATCTCTCTCCAAGGTTTAGTACACAGACCCCTTAAAAATGAGAGTAAACTGAACACTTGAGGCCTGATTCAGGGGTGTACACATTACTGATGTTGGACGCAGTGGAGAGATTTTTCTGCTACTGCGGATGCATCTATATCAACCCGCTTGTGTGTCTATGTCACGCCATTTGTGCATCTATGTTGCACCACTCATGTGTCTTGTCACATTTTGCATGCGTATTACGGGTGTGTCAGTGAAAGTGATTGCGTACACAGACGCTCGATCACTCACATAGGAGGCCATACACAGATGGAGAAACTGCACCTGCCACAGGGCTGGTGCAGATTTCGATGGTGGCATCTAAGTACACATCGATTGGTATTAAATCCTGTGCGGGCGCAAAAGTGGGCATCTCAGTCCATGCACATTTATATGCACAGATGTACACAAGGGAAGGGCTTTGTAATGGCATTTCTATAAAGGGGGTAATTCAGACCTGATCGCTAGGCTGCGTTTTCGCACAGCGGGCGATCAGGTCTAAACTGCGCATGCATATGTACCGCAATACACAGGTGCGTTGCACGGGTACAAAGCGGATTGCCGCTCAGCGGTGGGCTTGTGCGAATAATTCATTCGCAAAGGCGATCGCAAGGAGATTGACAGGAAGAGGGCGTTTGTGGGTGTCAACTGACCGTTTTCTGTGGGTCTGGGACTCCAGGTCGACAACAAAAAGGTCGACACACCTTAGGTCGACGCCAATTGGTCGACACACCTTAGGTCGACATGGACAACATGTCGACAGGAACAAGGTCGACATGGAAAAAGGTCGACATGAGTTTTTTATGTTTTTTTGGTGTCGTTTTCTTCGTAGAGTGACCGGGAACCCCAATTAGTGCACCGCGTTCGCTCGCCATGCTCCACTTCGCTCGGCACAGATTATCGTTTCAATCGTAGTCCACGTGTATCGTTAAGTATGAAAAGGTTCCAAAAAAGAAAAAAAATGTGAAAAACTCATGATGACCTTTTTCCATGTCGACCTTGTTCCTGTCGACCTTTTGTCCATGTCGACCCTTTGTCCATGTCGACCTTTTGGCCATGTCGACCTAAGGTGTGTCGACCAATTGGCGTCAACATAAGGTGTGTCGACCTTTTTGTTGTCGACCTGGAGTCCGGATACCGTTTTCTGTGAGTGTTTGGAAAAACGCGGGCATGTCCAAGCATCTGCAGGGTGGGTGTCTGACATCAATTCCGGTCCATGACAGGCTGAAGCGATCGCAGTGGCTGAGTAAGTCCTGGTCTGAGCAGAGACTGCGCAAAATCTGTTTGTACAGCTCTGCTACACATGCATTCGCACACTTGCACAGCTAAAATACACTCCCCCTGTAGGCGGCGACTATCTGATCGCAGCAGTGCAAAAATCGCCTGGTAGCGATCAGGTCTGAATTAGGCCCAAAGTCATGTATGGGCATCCGCCAGGAGATGCAGCTGTAAGCGCTTCTGTGTCCGTTTCTGAATCAGACTTGATTTCAGGGAAATTAGACCGTGATCAGAAATAGTGATTACATTTTCAGTTCTATTTCCTGGCTACAGGGGAATCAGATTCTTGCATTTATGTAGTATTACAATTTCAGTGTTGTTAGCTTCATTTCAAAGAAAATAGAGCGCACTCACCAGGGTCTTCTGCAAGTAGAGAGTCACTTTTATACCCCTTTCACACCACACAAATAGCCCGGTATCGACCCGGTATATTGCTGGGTCGATGCAGGTCGCTGCGAATGGGGTCACTGACGAATTCCTAGGTCGCCTGACCCGGTAATTCAAACCGGGAATAAAGCAGGGTAATTCCCGGGTTATTACCGGGTCAGGTGCAGTGTGAACAGGTTGCCGGATCAATGCCAGGTCGCACCCGAGAAGGTTCCCGCTTCCAATTCCCGGGAGCGACCTGGCATTGCGATGTGAAAGCGACATTACTCACATGATGCCACCATCAGGGCTGCCATTAGAAATTGTGGGGCCGAGGCTGCCAAAACATGAGGGCACCCAGGGCATCCATGGTTTTCAAGAAGGAGGGACCACCCAAAAAGGCACTGTTGCTGCTCACGTCCTCAGACAGGATTCCGACCGCCAGCATTTCCCCGACTATCGGTATTCCGACGACGGAATCCAGAACACTGGGATCCCGACAGGCGGTATATTAACTACATCCCCTCTCATGGGCTCCCACTACATGCGCACTCTCTCCCGCAGAGGGCCTCTGTCTTATGGTTTCCTTGAGCTGTTCTGACACGCTGGCTCATCTGCTACGCTACCTCCTGCACTCCTCCACGCTCCACTCTTGCCAAGTCCTGATTCCTCCTCCCTATCCTATTCACCGACCACTGTCAGAGTTTCCATCAGCAGACCGAGAGGCCCGCAGCCAGGAAGATGCCATCTTAGACTGTCTCAAATATGTCACCACCGATGCATGTCTACACCATTGAGTGACAGCCGACACAACACAATCCCTTGCCACCTCCCAAAGCTGTAAAAAGACACTTAGTGCCCCGGGCGAAAGAGAGCACTGGAGTAACATCCCATTACATTCACCTTATAGCTAGTCTCTGCACTGCAGCCTCACTCTTTGCATAAATTGCCTCCTGGCTAGTCTGGCTGCAGCCTGACAAGTTGCCCAAGATGACCCACTGTCCATATCAGTACAACAAAACACAGCAGCAAATATCAACTTTCCATATGTAACATTTAACATATTTATGCTACATATATTAACATCTCCAATCCACATTACACACTCACCCTCAGAGTCGGCCCTAGGTATAGGCAAATTCTAGGGGATCTATAATGCCTAGGGGCACAAGCAGCTTCTGCTGATTAAAATGATATGTGGCATGCCTATATTCTGTGTGTGATTGCTGCTGTATCTGCATACGAAATGCTACGTTACAGTGTGTTCCTGGAAATCACTGTAATGTAGCATTTCGTATGCAGATACAGCCACAGTCGCACACAGAATATAGGAATGCCACATAAGGGGCACTATGTGTGTCATTATGTGTATAAGGGCATTAATAATATGCGGCATACAGTATGTGTAAGGGGCATTATGTGTGTCATTATGTGTTTAAGGGCATTAAACATGTGTGGAATATGTGTAAGGGACATTGGCCCTCATTCCGAGTTGTTCGCTCGGTATTTTTCATCGCATCGCAGTGAAAATCCGCTTAGTACGCATGCGCAATGTTCGCACTGCGACTGCGCCAAGTAACTTTACTATGAAGATAGTATTTTTACTCATGGCTTTTTCTTCGCTCCGGCGATCGTAATGTGATTGACAGGAAATGGGTGTTACTGGGCGGAAACACGGCGTTTCTGGGGCGTGTGGCTGAAAACGCTACCGTTTCCGGAAAAAACGCAGGAGTGGCCGGGGAAACGGTGGGAGTGCCTGGGCGAACGCTGGGTGTGTTTGTGACGTCAACCAGGAACGACAAGCACTGAACTGATCGCACAGGCAGAGTAAGTCTGGAGCTACTCTGAAACTGCTAAGTAGTTAGTAATCGCAATATTGCGAATACATCGGTCGCAATTTTAAGAAGCTAAGATTCACTCCCAGTAGGCGGCGGCTTAGCGTGTGTAACTCTGCTAAATTCGCCTTGCGACCGATCAACTCGGAATGAGGGCCATTATGTGTATAAAGGCATTAATAAAGGTTGGGATAATGTGTAAGGTGATTATGTTTATAAGGACATTAATAATGTGAGTCATATGTGTAAGAGGCATTACTGTGTGGTATTATGTGTATAAAGGCATTACTAATGTGTGGCATTATGTGTATAAGGTTCTCTACTGTGTGGCGTAACATATAGAAAGGGCACTACTGTGTGGTCTAATGTGAATAAAGAGCAATATGGTGTGGTGTAATGTGAATAAGGAGCAATCGAGTGTGATGTAATGTGAATAAGGGGCACTACTGTGGGGAGTAACGTATATAAGGTAAAGTGGTTCTACTGTGTGATGTAACGTGAATAAGGGACACTATCGCATGATATAATGTGAATAAAGTTGCATTACTGTGTGCTGTAATTTGAATTGGGGGTACTGTTGTGTGGCCATGCCCCTTCCCAGCAAGAACACGCCTCTTTTTGGCCTGTGCACCGAATGTGCACTCTGTTCCTATTTAAAATATAATGAGGACTGCTATGGGTGAGGGGTGATGGTTCTGGGAAAGGCAGGCCCTGATTAAGGGTTCCAGCCGCCCTAGGCTAATACAGAAGTGCCCCCTCCCCCCCCCAACTTTTGGCTTAGTTTTTTTTCGCTTATAATATTATTATAGAAAAACATTTATTTTTTAACATATATTGTAACAGTTTTACAATCCCAAAACTTTGAAAGCATAAAGCACTTAAGCACCTTTTTAAGTTACCACAGTCTCGGAGTGCCGCCATCGCGCTACATATATTAGATGTCATCACCTCACAGAGCACCCCCGGGTAATTATACATATTTAAGTTAATAGGAGTGCTGGATATTTGGAGATATATATATTGTCACGATCCGGGTAATTTCTCATCTGTATTTACCTTCCAAATGCCTCCTGAGACTGTCCCAGCGTTCCAAGCTTGGATTCCATCTGCGTTGTCTGCGTGCAGCACGCTGCATCCCATTGCCTCAAGTCTCTTCATTGTGATTCTGGCAGCATCATGGTTAAAACTCACATGCAAGTTACAAACAGTCTTTCTCTCCAAATTCAAACATGGGCGCAGCCATGTTTGTTTACATCACATTTTACTTTTCAGCCTATCAGCTGCACGCTGGTCTCTGCCTAATTATCCAGCAGCTGCACTCTGGACTCTGCTTAATTGCCCAGCCAATACCTGCTTCCCAGCTGAGATAAATATGCTGCATTAAGGCTGCTTAGGTGTCAGTGCTTCAGTTGTCATACCCTGTGATAGAAGGCTTTCCTGCTTGTGGTGTTTTTGTTATTGATCCAGGTATTCCAGCTCCTGTGCTCAGCTCCACTAGAGACCCGCACCAGCTACCACCTTGCGGTGCAGCCTGACTCTGTAGTGTCCCAGCATTGCATCCTGTGACCGGCAGTTACCCGACACCGGCTTCCAGCTTCCAGCGGTGCTCTGCCCTGCCAGTAACCATCGGTGTTCCGCCATCGATCTCCAGCATTGCCTTCTGCAACCGGCAGTTACCTGACACTGGATTCCAGTTTCCAGCTTCCAGCGGTGCTCTGTCCTGCCAGCCATCGATCCCTATTTCAACATCGGTGTTCCGCCATCGATCTCCATTCCATCATCGGTGTTTCGCCATCGATCTCTAGCATCACCAGTGTTTAATCTCCTGCTACATTGGTGCCTTAAACAACATCTCACAGTTCATCTTCGGTGCTCCTGTCATCTCATCGCCACTTCATCAAGTGAGTTCTGTGCACCCGCACCATCTGGTCTGGTTCCATCCAGCATCTCCGGCAGTACATCAGTGCTCATGCCATCACAGCATTTCATCTATACCTCCAGCTTCCAGTGAGTCATCTGCTGGTCAGTTTCTATATTTATCCCTTAGTGGATAGGTGTTGGTTATGGACTTACCATCTCCAGGTCTTCCAAGACTGTCATATATTTAAAACCACACCTAACAGCATTCTACATCTCTGCTCAGTGGCGTAAGTTTGCCCCAGTTGCCCGGAGGCAAGATAAATGTTGGTGCCCCTTCCCCCCCAATAGCCTGTGGACATCTGTGAATCTTCATTATTTGGGCGATGAAAATCAGTGAATGCCACCATTTCTATGCATACAATATATATTATATATGTTTTTAACAGTTTATATATCCCCCAGTACAGCTGTAAGGCCATAGGCAACCTTAACCCTACCCAACAATAACCACACTAGTAGCTGACACATTTTGAAACAGTGTTTTGCCTATTTAAAATAAACAGTTACACAAACCTCTTTTATTTACAAATGCGTGCATACACACCTTTTATTTAAAACCGCACACACACACACTTCTTATTTAAAAATGCTCACACACACCCCTCTTATTTACAAATGCACGCACACACACACCTTATTTACAAACCCCCCACACCCCTTTTATTTACAAACGCACACACCCCTCTTTTATTTACAAACGTACACACACACACTTTTATTTACAAACGCACATCACCTCTTTTATTTAGAAACGGCCACACCCCCTCTTTTATTTACAAGTGCGCACACACCTCTTTATTTACAAACGCACATGTCTTTTATTTACAAACGCACACACACCCCTTTTATTTACAAACGCACACCTCTTTTTTTTTTATACAAATTTACACACACACCCCTTTTATTTACAAATGCACACACACACACACCTCTTTTGTTTAAAAATGCACACACACCTCTTTCACTTAAAACACAAACACAGGCTGCTGCCAACATTTATCAAAGATGCCCCCTGGCACCCCTCACACAGTACAGCTTGAAGCAGGTGCTCCCTACCTGTAGCTATTGGAGCTGAGAGTGCTTCACCCGGTCAGCTCTCAAAAAAAGCCTGGGAAGAGCCTGCATGCTGCAGCTTCGCCTAGATTCAGTTTCTTGCAAGCTGTCTCTGTGAATACTAAGAGGTAGCTGTCGTGTCACTGACACAGCTCCACTGTCTCAAAAAAGCAAGCACCCTCCCGCCCTGCCCGTACTGTGAGTTGGCTCCTCAGGGTCGCGGATGGACAATGCATCACCATAGGTGTGTGCAACACATTTTATTAGGGGGTGCACTGTCAAAGGGGTGTATTTAGCACCACCTATTCAGCGTCTAGCACCACATATTGGCATTCCATATGTACCTTACCTACAGTATATGGTGGTTCCTCACAATGGGGAACCTCTGAAAAAATTTATTCTCCCTGGACAGACAGCGTCTTCAGTCGGTAGTCACTATTTATGTAGAAGATCACATGATCCAGAAGATGCCTGTTAGTGTAGGAATATAACCAATGTCATTATCATACAAGAGGTTCAACCAGACTTGTGTTACCTCCTGTCCTGTGTCTCTAAGCCACACCATCATCTCCCCCAAACATCTCTCAGCCACACCATCATCTCCCCGCCACGGAAGGGGAGTATAAAGGAGTTGGGCGCGCGCACACGGGGAGAGTGAAGAGACGGAAGGGAGAGAGAGAAAAAGCCGCCGCGAGCAGGAGTTGAAGGCGGGTGTGAACGCCGCCGCCAAGAGCCGCCGGGACACCGCCGCACTGACAGAGAGAGAGAGCCGGAGAAGCAACAGGGCCGCTGACAGAGAGGGGACCCGCGGCGCTGCTGCTGGCCGGGACAGCGTGAGGGCGGCGTGCAGGGAGCCGCTAAGGAGGGACCACACTGCGGCTAGCCGGGAGTTGGACTGACACAGCAGGAGGGAGCTGCAAATGGCCCCAGTGGACGGAGCTACGTTAAGAGTCCAGAGGCAATCAGGTACCTACTCCACTAATGCTGTGCCCCCGGTAGTTACTGGGATTTCAAGGAGGACCACCCCACCTTTAGCTGCCCCAGGACCAGTTTATATAGCGTATGGGAACACAGACGTCCAACTTAAAGTTCACACAGTGCCTCTAGCCCACGGCCAGCTAATAATGCACACTGCTCTAAAATATGCATTCACTCCCGATGCAGACACTCTGACATAGATAATATTCTGAGCCTCACCGGACCTCATTGGTATAGCCCCAAAGAAACGCCTACTGACACAGCCACCGCTATACCTGAAACAGGGCATGTACTGGACCCAAAGGAACAGCATTACCAACCTGCCTCCTCTGTCGTTGTGGTCATCACCACCCTTGTCTGACCCCAGAGCCCCAACCTCACCATAGTATACAGGAGAGGAACTGAGACCCCTGTTAAGCAGCCAGAGCTGCTTCTGTATGCCGGGCCACCCACTAACCAGTTGAAAGGTGATTCAATGAACTACTGGTGACTTACTGTGGCTTATATGCGCCCAAGCTTGAACTTCTCGGAACCCTGTCTAGGACCAGAGACTGTCCCTCACTTTGTCCAACGGCGCCACCTAATGACTTATTAGAACACTGTTTGGATATTCTAGAAGCAGGGTTGCTAAATGATATTGCCAGTGTTTGATGTTCTGAAAACAGTTATATTGACGTTATGATGTGTCTGTATAGTCTGCAAATGTTATGTGACCCAAGGTAATGGGCCTTTCTGAAACGTACCAGATGTTTTAGCCACACAAGTTACTTCGAATGGTGATTACCTTCGTTTACAATAAATCGCTGTTACCGTAGTCCACTGTAGTGTACCTGGTGTGCCTTGGGGTGTTGTCCGTGTTGGGGTATCTCCGTCCTTCTGCCCAGGTCCTATACAGGTGTTCTACGCAGGTCCCGGTAGACCTTGAGCCGGCAAGAACTGCACAACCGGACGGGCCACCACCGGACAGACGCAAGACTCCAGGTACGCTTTTGCACACATCACATTTGGCGTCCGCGAACAGGATACGAGCAAGATGACGGATACACAGGTTCCCGCTGCTCCCATGCTACCACCGTCACCCGGACAAGGAAACACAACCACCATGGCGGCATCACCGTTGACTATGCCATACTATTTTGGAGCACCATGGTTACCAACGTTTGCAGGAAAACAAGTGCCGGGTTCGAGTACATTAAAAGAATTCAAAGACAAGATGTACTCCATGTTCCGCCTGTACTCACTAACCGAAGAACAGAAAATAGAGATCGTGATGGGTCAATTGACGGTTCGGCACTACGAGAAGTGAAGGCATGGGAAAACAGTGAAAAGAAGACCGTCGAATGCATCTTCAAGAAGCTGGTGACCATATTCGACTGCCAGACCATTGCGGAATTAAAGAGCCGCCTTTATGCGAGGAAACAAAGACCCGATGAATCACTGCGTGACTTTGCGCTGTCCCTACAAGAAGCTGCAAAGACTATACGGGCTCTGGATGAACGAGAGGTCGAAGGGATAGACAGAACATTAATAGACCTGTTTGTGGAAGGGGCAAGAGGAGAGACGATTCGATCTCAAATGCGCATGGAGAGACGACGGCAACCAGAGAGCTCCTTCTCCGAATTCAAAGAGACGATGCTACAGATCCTTGGGAAAAATCAGAGTAATAATGTCGAGAAAGATGCGTCTTCGGAGTGGAGTGAAGAGAACAGCTACAGAGAAACCACACCGCTCAGGAAATCTGACGGACCAACCCAAGGAGGAACGGTCCTCCAACAAGCACAAGCCTCACCGAGTCCAGATTCTATGGAAACGCTCAACCAAAAGCTGGCGGAGATGACGGCGACTCTCTCCCGAATGAACCGAAGGATGGATGAGTTCGACAGGGACCAAGAGAGGAATAGGCGCCAAGAATGGCGTCAAGAACGAAGTGTGCGGAGTCGTCCTTGCTGGGATGTGGTAAAAGAATCTGGCCGAAGACCCACCGACCAGTTCGACTCTCAAGGGAGCCCGATATGCAGAAGGTGTCGACAGAGTGGCCATATCGAAAGGAACTGCCCTGCGGCCGCTTTAAACGAAGAACTCCCGAGGCAACGGACCGACCTTCGGGAGAGGAACCAGTAAGTGGGCCACTGCCCCAAGAATGGTCCAGATACGTCGGGGAGTGCCCACACTTGAAGATCTGTATCGATGGAATTGAAATTCCAGCTCTGTTGGATACTGGGTCACAAGTTTCCACCATCCGGATCACCGAGGTCCTTCAGCACTGGGACGAAGCCGCCATTGTGTCCCAACCAACCACTTGGCTCCATCTGCTGGCCAGCAATGGACAACCCATAACATATCAGGGTTACTGGGAAGCGGACACAAAAATTGGAAACACGACATTGACCCGGCAAGGGTATCTTGTCACCACGGCTCCTAACACTCACCTACCTCCCGTTATCCTGGGGATGAATGTCTTGAAGAACTGCCCTGATGAGCTAGTGGAAGCCCTTCGGCAGGAGATGCAGATAGCCGCCCTAGTGGAGCGGAGAGCCTTGCAGCAGACGGTGCACCTGCTGGAGAAGGAGAAGAAATTCGCCAACCATCGAGGGGAGGTGGGGCAGGCCAGAATCGCCGACCACCGGGCCATCCTCTTGAGGCCGAACTCCGAACATGTAATTTGGTGTAGGGCAAAAATCGGTCCAGGAGGACGAGATTATGAAGCCTTGGTGGAACCCTGTGACTCGGAGGGCCAACAACCCTTCGCGGTGGCGAGAACGCTAGCAAAGGTGAAACACGGGAGAGTGCCAGTGCGCATATTGAACCCGCACCCCTATACTATCAGACTACACAAGCGCTGCCTGGTGGCGAAAATAAGCTCAATCGACTTCCAAGACATTGTCGGCCAGGAGGTGACCACAGCTGCCCAAGAGACGGCGTCCGAGGGGCCGTCGACAACGGGTCAAGAACCCCCATGGTGGGCTGATATTCAGATCGGCAGCGCAGATACCCCCGATGAACAGAAAACGGGAGTATTACGAGTGGTGCGGCGGAAGGCAGCAGCTTTTAGCCAACACCCTTCGGATTTTGGAAGAGCCGACAAGGTGTACCACCACATTCCTACAGGGACGACCCATCCTATTAAGGAAAGACACCTACCCCTTCCCCCAGCCTTGTACTAACCTGTGAGAAAACTGATAGCAGAAATGAAAGACACGGGAGTTATCAAAGAAAGTCACAGTCCCTGGGCAGCTCAGCTAGTGATCGTTAAGAAGATGGACGGCAGCCTACGCTTCTGTGTTGATTACCGCAAACTCAATGCAGCTACCCATAAGGACGCCTACCCGCTCCCTCGGATAGAAGAGTCCTTGACGGCCCTGAAGACTGCCGCATACTTTTCGACCCTTGACCTCACCAGTGGATACTGGCAGATTCAGATGGCCCCCGAAGACATGGAAAAAACAGCCTTCACGACGCCGATGGGCCTGTTTGAATTCGAAAGGATGCCGTTCGGGCTTTGTAACGCGCCCGCCACATTCCAACGCGTCATGGAACACTGTCTTGGACAACACAACTTCGAGATGGTCTTGCTATATCTCGATGACGTAATAATTTTCTCGAAGAGTTACGAGGACCACTTACAACATCTAGAAGAAGTGTTCCAACAACTGACAAAATGTGGTCTGAAACTTAAGCCCGCGGAATGTCACCTGCTCAAACCCAAGGTCCAGTACTTAGGCCATGTCATCAGCGCGGAAGGTGTAATGCCCGACCCTGAGAAGGTCCGGGTTGTTCGGGACTGGCCAGTACCGAAGACAGTTAGGGATGTCCGAAGCTACCTAGGGTTCGTGGGCTACTACAGACGCTTTGTGGAACACTTTGCCAAAGTGGCCGCTCCGTTGCATGAATTGCTGCGAGGTCAGTCTGGCCGCGAAGGGAGGGGGTCGTCACCAGTGCAGTGGGGCGAAGAACAGCAACAGGCCTTCCACCAGTTGAAGACCTCCTTGACGGAAGCCCCGCTATTGGCTTATCCCGATTACGAGCAGCCGTTCCAAGTATGCACAGACGCCAGCCATCGTGGATTAGGAGCCGTATTGTCTCAGGTGCAGAATGGGCGTGAGAGAGTAATCGCATATGCCAGTAGAGGATTACGCAAGACAGAACGGAATTGCGAAAATTACAGTGCTTTCAAACTGGAACTGCTCGCCCTAGTCTGGGCCGTCACGGAAAAATTCAAACACTATCTCGCTGCGACGCCATTTATCATCATGACAGACAACAACCCCTTGGCGCACCTGTCCACGGCCCGACTCGGCACCCTTGAACAGCGATGGGTATCACGGCTCACCAATTTCCAATACACTGTGTCCTACAGGAGTGGGAAGTCCAACGGTAACGCCGACGCTCTGTCCCGGTTACCCACCACTGATGTGGCGGAAGAGGGAAGGGATGTCGAGGAAGAAATAGAAGCCCCTGTCTTCAAAGCCTCGAAGAAAAGATGGACGGTTACCTCAGACCCATTAGCCGTCACGGACCAACAACGATCGGATTTGTCCGAAGCCCCTACTGTAGACTGGGAAGCGATCCAGCGACAGAATCCAGTGTTGAAGGAACTCACAGCCCTCCTCCGACGTAACCACCAACTGACCAGGGCACAACGGGCCGAGGCGGATCCGGAGCTGGTAAAGCTACTGAGACATCGGAGACAATTTCACCTGAAACAGGGCATCTTAGTACGCACCAGTATTGACCCCGGTACTCACCAGACAGTGAACCAATTAGTTGTTCCCAGGAAACAGGCAAATTTCCTACTTACTGCCTACCACGACAAGTCAGGGCATTTCGGTACACAAAAAACGGAAGCCATCTTGCGTACCCGGTACTTCTGGATAGGTCTGCATGAAGACGTAGAACGATGGTGTCGGGACTGTGTCCCCTGCAACCTGAAGAGACGCCCAGATATACATCAGAAGGACCATTTGCACCCCATCAAGAGTCACCATCCGCTGCAAATTGTCGCTCTCGACCACGTGAAACTAGAGCCCAGCACCAGTGGACACAACTATGCCTTAACCATGACCGACCACTATAGCAAACTCTTAGTGGCGGTCCCTGCAAAAGACTTGACTGCTAAGACTACGGCCGAACTATTCCTGAAACACTTCGCCAGGCCCTACGGGTACCCCGAGTGCATACTAACGGACCAAGGGCCTGCCTTTGAGTCGCAGCTATTTTACGAACTATGCTCCTACTATGTCTGCCAGAAGACAAGAACGACAGCGTATCACCCACAGGGGAATGGCCTGTGCGAGAGAGCTAACCAGACCCTCATTGGGATGCTCAGAAGCCTACCAGCTGGAGACCGCGCCCGTTGGCCGGACTTGCTGCCCGAACTCGTCTACCTCTACAATAATGTGGAACATTCCTCCACCGGTTTCACACCATACTATCTTATGTTCGGCCGACAAGGTAAACTGCCTCAAGATCTAGAACTTGCCCCCGCGCTAACGTCTCCTGCTACTCCACAAACCGACTGGGTCCGCGAGCATCAGCGGAGAATTGAAGTGGCCAGGGAACTGGTGGAAATGCGGATGGGAACCGTCCGACATCGCCAAGAGAAGATTTACAATGCAACCACCCATCCTACGCCTCTGTGCGTGGGCGACCTTGTTTGGAGGAAACGGAACCACCGCACCAGTAAGTTGGACACCATGTGGGAAAACGCACCCTATGTCGTCGTCAGCGTCCCGGAGGGAGAACGGTTCACCTATGAGATTCGCAGAGGTCAAGATGGGCCCGTCAGTGTTGTGTCCAGGGAACAATTCAAACCTTACACCTCCGAAGTATCACCAGAGACAGCACCTCACCTGCGGCAGAGGGGCGGGGATCCCCGGGTGGCATACCCTTACTTGACCCCATGGAGCTCCTACTCTTTATGTGCGGTCCACCCGCATCGAGCTCAACACCTCATGACACCCTAGACCCCGTGGTTAATGGGCCCTTAGAGGGTCAGAGTCGACCCAACCCAGTCACTACCCATAGTGAGCCCAGAGCCCCCACGGTTGAAATTAGAAGGTCGGGACGTAGCACAAAGGGCGTCCCGCCCTCTAGGTACAGGGAATAAGCTAATACTTGATCTGTGAATACGTATGTTCAGAAATGTATATGTTGTTGGTACCTTATGTTCGCCTGTTTACTACTGTTCTCACCCTGAAGGGCTGCAGCATTGACTTTTACTATGTTGCCCAATGCGTGAGGACACGCATTCTTCCGGAGGAGGAATATGTGATGCCGAGCATCTGTCCCCACCTGGACCCCCGATCACCACAACTGCAGCCGCTGCCCCCGCAGGGGTTAATAAACTGTCCGGTTGCTAGGCAACCCCAGCGGGCCGGGCAGGTACCTGTAGGGCAATAGGACCCGGTAGTTGACAAGCCGGAGACTGGGAGAGATTGCTGCCCGCCGAGCGGGAGAAGAGGAAGGCGGGGTTGGCGCCAGAGGAAAAAAACGGAAGGGGAGTATAAAGGAGTTGGGCGCGCACACACGGGGAGAGTGAAGAGACGGAAGGGAGAGAGAGAAAAAGCCGCCGCGAGCAGGAGTTGAAGGTGGGTGTGAACGCCGCCGCCAAGAGCCACCGGGACACCGCCGCACTGACAGAGAGAGAGAGCCGGAGAAGCAACGGGGCCGCTGACAGAGAGGGGACCCGCGGTGCTGCTGCTGGCCGGGACAGCGTGAGGGCGGCGTGCAGGGAGCCGCTAAGGAGGGACCACACTGCGGCTAGCCGGGAGTTGGACTGACACAGCAGGAGGGAGCTGCAAACGGCCCCAGTGGACGGAGCTACATTAAGAGTCCAGAGGCAACCAGGTACCTACTCTACTAATGCTGTGCCCCCGGTAGTTACTGGGATTTCAGGGAGGACCACCCCACCTTTAGCTGCCCCAGGACCAGTTTATATAGCGTATTGGAACACAGATGTCCAACTTAAAGTTCACACAGTGCCTCTAGCCCACGGCCAGCTAATAATGCACACTGCTCTAAAATATGCATTTACTCCCGATGCAGACACTCTGACATAGATAATATTCTGAGCCCCACCGGACCTCATTGGTATAGCCCCAAAGAAACGCCTACTGACACAGCCACCGCTATACCTGAAACAGGGCATGTACTGGACCCAAAGGAACAGCATTACCAACCTGCCTCCTCTGTCGTTGTGGTCATCACCACCCTTGCCTGACCCCAGAGCCCCAACCTCACCATAGTATACAGGAGAGGAACTGAGACCCCTGTTAAGCAGCCAGAGCTGCTTCTGTATACCGGGCCACCCACTAACCAGTTGAAAGTAGTGATGTGCACCGGACATTTTTCGGGTTTTGTGTTTTGGTTTTGGATTCGGTTCCGCGGCCGTGTTTTGGATTCGGACGCGTTTTGGCAAAACCTCACCGAAATTTTTTTTGTCGGATTCGGGTGTGTTTTGGATTCGGGTGTTTTTTTCAAAAACCCCTAAAAAACAGCTTAAATCATAGAATTTGGGGGTCATTTTGATCCCATAGTATTATTAACCTCAATTACCATAATTTCCACTCATTTCCAGTCTATTCTGAACACCTCACACCTCACAATATTATTTTTAGTCCTACAATTTGCACCAAGGTCGCTGGATGACTAAGCTAAGCGACCCAAGTGGCCGACACAAACACCTGGCCCATCTAGGAGTGGCACTGCAGTGTCAGACAGGATGGCCGATTTAAAAAATAGTCCCCAAACAGCACATGATGCAAAGAAAAAAAGAGGCGCATCAAGGTGGCTGTTTGACTAAGCTAAGCGACACAAGTGGCCGACACAAACACCTGGCCCATCTAGGAGTGGCACTGCAGTGTCAGGCAGGATGGCACTTCCAAAAAATTGTCCCCAAACAGCACATGATACAAAAAAAAAAGAGGCGCACCAAGGTCGCTGTGTGACTAAGCTAAGCGACACAAGTGGCCGACACAAACACCTGGCCCATCTAGGAGTGGCACTGCAGTGTCAGACAGGATGGCCGATTTAAAAAATAGTCCCCAAACAGCACATGATGCAAAGAAAAAAAGAGGCGCACCAAGGTGGCTGTTTGACTAAGCTAAGCGACACAAGTGGCCGACACAAACACCTGGCCCATCTAGGAGTGGCACTGCAGTGTCAGGCAGGATGGCACTTCCAAAAAATTGTCCCCAAACAGCACATGATGCAAAAAAAAAAGAGGCGCACCAAGGTCGCTGTGTGACTAAGCTAAGCGACACAAGTGGCCGACACAAACACCTGGCCCATCTAGGATTGGCACTGCAGTGTCAGGCAGGATGGCACTTCCAAAAAATTGTCCCCAAACAGCACATGATGCAAAGAAAAAAAGAGGCGCACCAAGGTGGCTGTGTGACTAAGCTAAGCGACACAAGTGGCCGACACAAACACCTGGCCCATCTAGGAGTGGCACTGCAGTGTCAGGCAGGATGGCACTTCAAAAAAATTGTCCCCAAACAGCACATGATGCAAAGAAATAAAGAGGCGCACCAAGGTGGCTGTGTGACTAAGCTAAGCGACACAAGTGTCCGACACAAACACCTGGCCCATCTAGGAGTGGCACTGCAGTGTCAATCAAGACAGGATGGCACTTCCAAAAAATTGTCCCCAAACAGCACATGATGCAAAGAAAAAAAGAGGCGCACCAAGGTGGCTGTGTGACTAAGCTAAGCGACACAAGTGGCCGACACAAACACCTGGCCCATCTAGGAGTGGCACTGCAGTGTCAATCAAGACAGGATGGCACTTCCAAAAAATTGTCCCCAAACAGCACATGATGCAAAGAAAAATGAAAGAAAAAAGAGGTGCAAGATGGAATTGTCCTTGGGCCCTCCCACCCACCCTTATGTTGTATAAACAGGACATGCACACTTTAAAGAACCCATCATTTCAGTGACAGGGTCTGCCACATGACTGTGACTGAAATGACTGGTTGGTTTGGGCCCCCACCAAAAAAGAAGCAATCAATTTCTCCTTGCACAAACTGGCTCTACAGAGGCAAGATGTCCACCTCATCATCATCCTCCGATTCCTTACCCCTTTCACTGTGTACATCCCCCTCCTCACAGATTATTAATTCATCCCCACTGGAATCCACCATCTCAGGTCCCCGTGTACTTTCTGGAGGCAATTGCTGCTGGTGAATGTCTCCACGGAGGAATTGATTATAATTCATTTTAATGAACATCATCTTCTCCACATTTTCTGGAACTAACCTCGTACGCCGATTGCTGACAAGGTGAGCGGCTGCACTAAACACTCTTTCGGAGTACACACTGGAGGGAGGGCAACTTAGGTAGAATAAAGCCAGTTTCTGCAAGGGCCTCCAAATTGCCTCTTTTTCCTGCCAGTATACGTACGGACTGTCTGACGTGCCTACTTGGATGCGGTCACTCATATAATCCTCCACCATTCTTTCAATGGTGAGAGAATCATATGCAGTGACAGTAGACGACATGTCAGTAATCGTTGGCAGGTCCTTCAGTCCGGACCAGATGTCAGCACTCGCTCCAGACTGCCCTGCATCACCTCCAGCGGGTGGGCTCGGAATTCTTAGCCTTTTCCTCGCACCCCCAGTTGCGGGAGAATGTGAAGGAGGAGATGGTGACGGGTCACGTTCCGCTTGACTTGACAATTTTCTCACCAGCAGGTCTTTGAACCTCTGCAGACTTGTGTCTGCCGGAAAGAGAGATACAACGTAGGTTTTAAATCTAGGATCGAGCACGGTGGCCAAAATGTAGTGCTCTGATTTCAACAGATTGACCACCCGTGAATCCTGGTTAAGCGAATTAAGGGCTCCATCCACAAGTCCCACATGCCTAGCGGAATCGCTCTGTTTTAGCTCCTCCTTCAATGTCTCCAGCTTCTTCTGCAAAAGCCTGATGAGGGGAATGACCTGACTCAGGCTGGCAGTGTCTGAACTGACTTCACGTGTGGCAAGTTCAAAGGGTTGCAGAACCTTGCCCAACGTTGAAATCATTCTCCACTGCGCTTGAGTCAGGTGCATTCCACCTCCTTTGCCTATATCGTGGCCAGATGTATAGGCTTGAATGGCCTTTTGCTGCTCCTCCATCCTCTGAAGCATATAGAGGGTTGAATTCCACCTCGTTACCACCTCTTGCTTCAGATGATGGCAGGGCAGGTTCAGGAATGTTTGGTGGTGCTCCAGTCTTCTGTACGCGGTGCCTGAATGCCGAAAGTGGCCCGCAATTCTTCGGGCCACCAACAGCATCTCTTGCACGCCCCTGTCGTTTTTTAAATAATTCTGCACCACCAAATTCAAGGTATGTGCAAAACATGGGACGTGATGGAATTTGCCCAGATGTAATGCACGCACAATATTGCTGGCGTTGTCCGATGTCACAAATCCCCAGGAGAGTCCAATTGGGGTAAGCCATTCTGCGATGATCTTCCTCAGTTGCCGTAAGAGGTTTTCAGCTGTGTGCCTATTCTGGAAAGCGGTGATACAAAGCGTAGCCTGCCTAGGAACGAGTTGGCGTTTGCGAGATGCTGCTACTGGTGCCGCCGCTGCTGTTCTTGCTGCGGGAGGCAATACATGCTGCGGGAGGCAATACATCTACCCAGTGGGCTGTCACAGTCCTGAGTCTGCCCTGCTCCACTTGTCCACATGTCCGTGGTTAAGTGGACATTGGGTACAACTGTATTTTTTAGGACACTGGTGAGTCTTTTTCTGAGGTCTGTGTACATTTTCGGTATCGCCTGCCTAGAGAAATGGAACCTAGATGGTATTTGGTACCGGGGACACAGTACCTCAATCAAGTCTCTAGTTGGCTCTGAATTAACAATGGATACCGGAACCACGTTTCTCACAGCCCAGGCTGCCAAGGCCTCAGTTATCCGCTTTGCAGCAGGAAGACTGCTGTGATATTTCATCTTCCTTGCAAAGGACTGTTGGACAGTCAATTGCTTACTGGAAGTAGTACAAGTGGTCTTCCGTCTTCCCCTCTGGGATGACGATCGACTCCCAGCAGCAACAACAGCAGCGCCAGCAGCAGTAGGCGTTACACTCAAGGATGCATCGGAGGAATCCCAGGCAGGAGAGGACTCGTCAGACTTGACAGTGACATGGCCTGCAGGACTATTGGCTTTCCTGGGTAAGGAGGAAATTGACACTGAGGGAGTTGGTGGTGTGGTTTGCAGGAGCTTGGTTACAAGAGGAAGGGATTTAGTGGTCAGTGGACTGCTTCCGCTGTCACCCAAAGTTTTTGAACTTGTCACTGACTTATGATGAATGCGCTGCAGGTGACGTATAAGGGAGGATGTTCCGAGGTGGTTAACGTCCTTACCCCTACTTATTACAGCTTGACAAAGGCAACACACGGCTTGGCATCTGTTGTCCGCATTTGTGTTGAAATAATTCCACACCGAAGAGCTGATTTTTTTTTGTATTTTGACCAGGCATGTCAAGGGCCATATTCCTCCCACGGACAACAGGTGTCTCCCCGGGTGCCTGACTTAAACAAACCACCTCACCATCAGAATCCTCCTTGTCAATTTCCTCCCCAGCGCCAACAACACCCATATCCTCATCCTGGTGTACTTCAACAGTGACATCTTCAATTTGACTATCAGGAACTGGACTGCGGGTGCTCCTTCCAGCACTTGCAGGGGGCGTGCAAATGGTGGAAGGCGCAAGCTCTTCCCGTCCAGTGTTGGGAAGGTCAGGCATCGCAACCGACACAATTGGACTCTCCTTGGGGATTTGTGATTTTGAAGAACGCACAGTTCTTTGCTGTGCTTTTGCCAGCTTAAGTCTTTTCTTTTTTCTAGCGAGAGGATGAGTGCTTCCATCCTCATTTGAAGCTGAACCACTAGCCATGAACATAGGCCAGGGCCTCAGCCGTTCCTTGCCACTCCGTGTCGTAAATGGCATATTGGAAAGTTTACGCTTCTCCTCAGACGCTTTTAATTTTGATTTTTGGGTCATTTTACTGAACTTTTGTGTTTTGGATTTTACATGCTCTCTACTATGACATTGGGCATCGGCCTTGGCAGACGACGTTGATGGTATTTCATCGTCTCGGCCATGACTAGTGGCAGCAGCTTCAGCACGAGGTGGAAGTGGATCTTGATCTTTCCCTTTAACCTCCACATTTTTGTTCTCCATTTTTTAATGTGTGGAATTATATGCCAGTATCAATAGCAATGGCCTACTACTTGACGATGCTAAATTCCTTTGTCGTATAAACAACCCTTTATGAAGCTAAGAACACTGTATGCTGTTTACTTAAGAAGTACCGTAATGGTACGCTAGTTGCGTAACGATCGCTCAGCCGTAGGCGAGACGCTCAAGCGTCACGTTCGCTCACGGCCCAGGGATCACAGGACACGTTATTGGTTATGTCTAGGGTAATGATTCGCTATGGCGTAGCTTACGCTCGAGACCACGAGGAGGTCACCAGCGATGCAGACGCTCACAACACTATACCTTTATGATAAAACCTTATACCAATGAAATACACTGAATACCTTAATGTGAGTACAGGGTGTAAGTGCAACCTTGTGTAACCTGACTAACTACAAAGCTGCTTGAGCGTCACCGACGCTCAAGTGAACACTTAACACTATAGAAAATACACAGATACTGGTTTAGGTTCCAAGGCCTATTAACTGTATTATATCTAATATACTTGTAAAAGGGGATAACAGTACAAATGATACACTACAATATAACAGAGACTTCCTAACCACAGAACTAAACAATAAATACAAAAGGACAATACTACTCTGACCTAAAAGAAATACAATACAATACTATCTAATACAATACAATACTATCCTAGTCTAGGGGAGATATGAGAGAACAGAACAGAGAGAGAGAGAGAGAGAGAGAGAGAGAGAGAGAGAGATGAGATGAGAGAAATTGGCTCACAGAAAGACAATGATAACGGAGAGAAACTTACGCACAAAGGGTATGATCGCCTGCGCCTCGATATCCAGCTCCCGGCTATCAGCAGATAACCGTTGATGAGAGAGTGAGAGCTGGATGTGGTCGGTCTGCCTATTTATGCCCCACACACAATGCAATCTCCTGGTCCTACAATCCCATTGTCCATTGGCCGAAGGAATTCGGCCCTGTATCATAACAAAAGGTCATAGGGTGATTCATACAGGTGGGCTGTGACGATTTCCAACAGCTCAGGTGGGTGGGAAACTGGGTTTCCCGCCGCATACCTGAGTATGTGTAATTAATAGAAATGGACATAAACTTCTTATGTCCATAACTATTCGCACGAGCGATTAATACGCTCCAAACCAACACCGGAATATTGCTAATTAAATACTCTTCCGATGGGTACCAAACACTGCTGTATGATTCCTGTTAGACCCTTTGTACGATATAAAGAGGGATTCCTCAGCTCTGGGACATTGTATTTTAACCAAACTTTCAGAATCTATCAAAGGGACCATGATCTATAAACTACATTAATTGTGAACATTTGTAACGAATGAGTCGCACGCTACGACTACATAAACTCTACCGTAAATACGCATACCGCGCCTGCGAGTGCACGTTATTGCGGGTATGCGAATCCACGGGAGAGCGCATGCACGCGCAGCGCGGACCAGTGTGCGGTGCAAATATGGCAACGTGCATTGAGACATTTTTCTGACTTTGACAGTCCACCCTTTGGCAGTCAATAATAACTGCCACAAAACATTTAAGGAGAAAAATGTAAGTCAGGGGTTAATTGATTTCCATGGTTGGGTAGGGGAGGAGAGAGGAGAAGGTGTGAAGAGGGTATGACCTAGTGAGAAAGCAGAAGCATGTGTGTATGAGTCCATGTTTGGAGGGTCATGTATCATCGTGCCGTACGTGTGGTAAATCAAGCTTCGAGGTATTGCGAAGTATACATTTGAATTCCTTCTTATCCTGTGGTACAGGTCTGTGGATGGGCTGTCAAACTTTACCGAGCTCATTTCGGCTGTGGTTGTAAAAAAAATGGGGATGCACATTTTAGTTGATGATACATGAATGGGGGAGGTATGTGGTTGCTGATATCTGTGCCTGTATTCCCTATCGTCTATGTGTGTCGTTACCTGAGGGTTGTAGAGATGAAGATAAAGAACACTTACGAAAAATGCAATGATATTCTATGTCAGGGAAATGTACATCTGTCGTCGAAGTTGTGTTCGGTATCTGTTGAGAGTCGTCTTCTTTGCGCTGTTTTGCTCCTTAGGCATGAGCAACAAGCTTTGTCAGTGCCATCAGATTTACAAAAATGTTGGGCTAGCGTGAGTTTAAAGATACTAGGGAAACTGGGGATCCATGGCAAAGTTCATCAAGTGTCCATATTTAAAGTTGTCAAATCTTCTTCTTTGGTGCTTGTCTGTTGTCTGTATACATCTCGTCTCGTCAGCTTCTTCGTCCAAGGGGGTCTTTGTATCTTGGAGAAAAGCAGAAAAACAGGTGAAAGAAACGGACCGTATAATCGCATTTTCATCACATTCTGGTTTCTATCATTGGGTCATAAATCAAATCCAGGTTAATTACAGTTTCCTCACTCCTCAAGCTCATCACTTTTGTACTTTGTTTGCACCTCATTAAAGCCTGCCCGCATCTAAATATCAATCCAATCGATATAACGACACCCAAGATACATAGTAGAAACTTTCCAACATCCATTATGACTCCTTGAGCCCAGTCTCCTAAACCGGAGAACCAATTTCGCGGGTTCAACCATGACACCCAACCAGTCAGCTCATTACCTACAGCAGCAAGGGTGAGATTGTGTTTTCGACGAAATTCCCACTTTAATTGCAGAATATCATCCATCTTTTGGTCTATGACCTCTACCGGATCCTCGGTGCTATTCGTGATATACGTGCAACACTTTATGCCGTACTGTGTTGCCAATGTAACACAATATCCGCCTGTTACTGCTGTAAGATAATTAAGAACCATCCTATGCTGAACTAGTTCTGTTTTATAAGCTTGAAGTTCTCTTCCAGTGTATCTAAACGTGTCATCATACATTTCAGTGATATTATCTAACAAATTGGCGAGTGCGGAAATGTATTTATAATTCATCACTCCTCGAGCGGTACGAGTGAAATCTAACGCTACCAGAACCTGAATCCCGGTGGATTCATGGATAAGATCAGAGGCCGGATGCTCTAACCTTTCTGACAGTTGTCTTTTAACCCGGTGCTCGTAATGAGTGTGAGTATAAGGAGCTTGGGCACCACGGTGTATGTCCTTCATTTTGTCATGTGTAACAGTCATCACTTCAGGCAATACTTTTCCAATGTAACACAATCCTTCAGAGTTTGGGGCAAGCCACTTGTACGCCTTTCTCCCGCATATGAAATATGCATCATCGGGGAGAACATAAGGGACGGAGAAGGACATGACCATGTTACAAACCTTCCAGGTGAAATCTCCTGACCCTAATTCTTCCAACTGCTTAATGCACGTATCAGTTTGTATGACATGTGCACAGTATCCTGGTGATACCTCTCCAACTCTAGTAATCCTATTTCCTAAGGTATATCGATACCGAAAAGATTTTCCTCTACTGGCTATGTGGCGTACGAGCTCTGTATCTGTAGGCATTCTATCTGCTCTGTGTGAAAAGGTCATGGTAAGGTTGCTCCATGACACTTCCCAATTTCCCGGTTTTCTGGGATTGGAGATGTTAAAACATAAGAGGGACCTATCCACATGGTATTGGTGGAGCTTCAAACTAGGAGGGCTGGAGATATTAAACCTCCGGTCCACCGGTCTCCCACCACTTAGCTCAAGTACCTCCCCTAACGTTAAAGGAAATGGTACTAGCCCTGATTTGCTGTGACCCTGAGGTACTTGAGAGCATACCCAACAATCTGTTTGGTTTAACACGTTACCCACTAAGGAGTGATAGTCACTCAATGGATGCCGGTCTATATGGATATTAAAACTAGATTGGCATTTCTTTATGCATCCATCTTCAACCAGATTATCACAGAGCCTACAGATACAATTTTCTTCAGCTAACAATCCATCACAATTTCTTCTATCGGATCGTTTTCTGATACTCGCCTTTGCTTGTTGGTTTGGTTGATCTTGGAAAACTACGCCTCCATCATCATAATCGGAACCCATTCCAGAACCTCTCTCGACCTCTATGGTACTCTCGCCGGAACAGACTGCTCTGGTCAACATCATGGTTAACATCAAAATCCGGATCACAGTCTCTTGGGGCAAGTCCATCTTTGAGGAGGAAATAGAGAAGAATGAGGAGGGGGAAAAAGAAATTTTAAGGGAGAGGGGCTGGGAAGTGGAGAAAAACAATAAAAGGGAGAGGGGAGTCGACAACTGCTTTCGGTCTTCAGGGCTCAGGTGCCGCCTCAATCCTCCTGGAACAGACACTCCAGTGATACAACCTCTACCGTCTGTTCCTTATCGCGGGACTTCTCTGGATCAGCAACCTTTTTGCAGTGGGATGAATGGACCCAAGTCTCTCTCTCAGCAACCTTCAATGCTGTGGTGCTAGTCAATAAGACCTGGTATGGTCCTTCCCATCTATCAATAAGACAACCTGAGCGTAGAAAATTTCGTATCATTACATAATCCCCAGGTTCAATGTCATGACAATTACTATCTGGTAAATCAGGAATCACCAACTTCAGATTATCATTTTGATTCCTCAACTGTTTACTCATGTTAATCAAGTACTTTACAGTTACTTCATTGTTACATTTCAAATCATCCTGAGGGTTAATCATGACATGCGGTTGTCGACCAAACAAGATTTCAAAAGGAGACAGATTAAGAGGGGACCTGGGAGTGGTTCTGATGCTATACAAAACAATGGGTAAAGCTTCTGGCCACGTCAATCCTGTCTCTGCCATTACTTTACTCAATTTATTTTTAATAGTGCTGTTCACTCTTTCGACCTTCGCACTCGCCTGTGGACGGTACGGAGTGTGCAGCTTGCTATCAATACCCATCAATTTACACATTCCTTGAAAGACATCACCTGTAAAATGGGTACCCCTATCACTTTCAATGATTCTAGGGATACCATATCTACATACAAATTCCTGCACAATTTTCTTAGCTGTAAACATAGCGGTATTTGTAGCTGCTGGAAAAGCCTCGACCCAATTCGAGAAAACATCTATACAGACAAGTACATATTTCAAATTTCGACATGGGGGTAATTGAATGAAGTCAATTTGTATTACCTGGAAAGGGCCGCCGGCAGGTGGGATATGGGATGGTTCTGTAGGTATTGCTTTTCCAATATTCTTTCTCAGACAGGTAAGGCATGACATTGCTCTTTTACTCGCATGAGAGGAGAATCCTGGGGCGCACCAGTATGCTCTTACCAATTTGCACATCCCCTCCTTGCCTAGATGAGTCAGCCCGTGAGCTGCTTCAGCCAGACATGGAAGGTATGCCCTGGGGGCCACCGGTTTACCATGTCCATCCGTCCAGAGCCCTGAGGACTCCTGGCCATATCCCTTTGCCTTCCAGACTGCTCTTTCCTGTGTGGAACACAGATTCTGCATCTCACACAACTTCTGTGTGTTGATGGTATTAAATACCATCAACTGTGTGGTGTTTGTCCGTGTGGGGGTAGCAGCTGCAAGCTTTGCGGCTTCGTCTGCTCGGCTGTTACCAAGGGATACTGGGTCTTGGCTATATGTATGTGCTTTACATTTAATAACAGCCACTCTGTCGGGTTCCTGTATCGCTGTTAGAAGCCTTTTTATGTGAGCTGCATGCGCTATCGGTGTACCAGCTGCCGTCATGAAATTTCTGAGCCGCCATAGGGCTCCGAAATCATGGACTACCCCGAACGCGTATCTGGAATCGGTGTAGATATTGGCTGACTTACCCTTAGCCAATTCACATGCTCTGGTTAGGGCGACCAGTTCAGCAACCTGGGCTGAGTGAGGTGGGCCTAGCGGTTCCGCTTCTATGGTGTCTTGGTCATCTACGACTGCGTATCCAGTACACAAGTCTCCCGAGTCTGACTGTCTGTGACAACTACCGTCCGTGTAGAACGTGAGTTCTGCATCTTTCAGTGGATTGTCACTGATGTCAGGCCTTGCGGTAAAATTTTGGGTCAAATATTCCATACAATCATGTGTGTCTTCCTTTGCATTAAATCCTCCTTCCCCATCACTCTCACCTTCCACCCTTTGTGTCTGACCAGGCACACCTGGGAGAAATGTTGCAGGATTTAATGCGCTGCATCTCCTTATGGTGATGTTTACGGGGGCCATTAATGCCAATTCCCATCTTGTAAACCTTGCTGATGAGACGTGTCTGGTTTGGGCAGAATTCAATAAGGCAGATACCGCATGCGGTGTATGGATTGTGAGGTTGTGGCCTAGCACGACATCTTCGCTTTTTGTCACTAGCAATGCTATTGCCGCAACGCTACGCAAGCATGTGGGGAGGGATCGCGCTACCGTATCTAGCTGGGCGCTGTAGTATGCAATTGGCCTGCTGGCATCACCGTGTTTTTGTGTTAGTACACCTGCTGCGCACCCAGCACTTTCTGTTCCGTATAGTTCAAAGGGTTTCCCATAGTCTGGCATACCTAGTGCTGGTGCCTGCGTTAGGCACTGTTTGAGTCTCTCAAATGCTGTTTCAGATTCGTCTGTATGCGAAATCCGATCAGGTTTGTTTGAAGAGACCATTTCCTGCAAAGGTAGCGCCAATATGGAAAACCCTGGGATCCAATTACGGCAATACCCACACATTCCTAAAAACGTCCTGATCTGTTGCTGGGTTTGTGGCAGTGTCATGTCTCTAATGGCTTGGATTCTATCAGCGGTCAGGTGTCTCAGTCCTTGTGTTAGACAGTGTCCCAAATATTTTACCTTAGCTTGGCATAATTGTAACTTGTCTTTGGAAACCTTGTGACCTGTGTCTGAAAGATGAAACAGGAGCTGTTTCGTATCCTTCAGAGATGCTTCCAGTGAATCTGAACACAGTAATAAATCGTCCACATACTGTATCAATACTGATCCACTGTCTGGTTGGAAAGACTGTAAACAATCATGCAAAGCCTGAGAAAATATACTTGGACTATCTATGAAACCTTGGGGTAACCGAGTCCACGTGTATTGGACTCCTCTGTATGTGAATGCAAACAAATATTGGCTGTCAGGGTGCAGAGGTACCGAAAGGAAAGCGGAGCAGAGGTCAATAACAGTGAAAAATTTGGCAATGGGAGGAATTTGCATTAGGATGACAGCTGGATTAGGCACTACGGGGAACTGACTCTCAACTATTTTGTTAATCCCCCTTAGATCCTGCACTAGCCTGTAACCCCTCCCCCCACTCTTTTTAACAGGGAAGATGGGACTATTTGCGGTGCTGGACGTTCTTACTAGAATGCCCTGTTGTAGCAAGCGCTCTATTACGGGAAAAACTCCTAGCTCCACCTCTGGCTTCAGAGGATACTGTGGGATTTTTGGAGCTATCCTACCATCTTTTACTTGTACAACTACTGGAGCTACGTTTGCCATTAATCCAGTGTCCTGTCCATCTTTTGTCCAAAGTGACTCTGGTATCTGAGATATCATCTCTTCTACTTGGGATGGATTCCTATTTGTCATAATGGAATGTGACATTAATTTTGATGGGGAGTCTAACATGTCTCGTACTTCCTGAGCGTGATTCTCAGGAATGTCCAAGAATACACCTTCAGGAGTACAATAAATGACGCAACCCATTTTACATAGTAAGTCTCTTCCCAGGAGATTAGTTGGTGCAGATGCAGCCAGCAAAAAGGAATGCTTGGTATGCAAAGGCCCTATTGTAATCTCGGCTGGTTTGCTAACAGGGTAGTGCTGGACTACTCCTGTTACTCCCATGGCTGGAATTGTCCTACCAGTGGTTCTCATGCTCACTGTCGAATTTATCACTGACTTGGCCGCCCCTGTGTCTACAAGAAAGTTTAAAGTTTTACCAGCCACATTGATTGCAATCTCTGGTTCGTTCCCAAGACTAGCAATCAACTTAACTGGCTGCAGATTACAGGTATGGCCACACCCCTATTGGGTATGCTGACCTCCCTGAATCCCGCTGGCAGCAACTACTTGTGAGGGAGTTAGCTGGGAACTACCAGAGGCATGCCAATCTCTGTTCGGGGGATATCTTTTTGTTTCCCCTGTATGTGGCTCAAAACTCCGCCTCTGTGGACCCTGCTCCCAATGTCGTGTGTTGTGTTGTTGTCTAGGGGGTTGAAAAGATCTTTGTACATTCTTTGTTCTACATTCTCGTGCAAAGTGTCCCGGTCTGTTACAAGAAAAACATGTTATTACACTTGCCTTACCCACAGGATTCGGTGGTACATACGCAGGCTGCCTTGTGGTCAGCGCCTGTATACTTACGGACATCAACTTATCACTTTGCGATTCCCTGTGCCTAGTGATGTTTCTGTCATGATCAATAGCAGCCTCTCTCAAGCCGGACACTGACAGACCTCGCCAGCACGGTTGCGTGGTCTGAACCCTAGTCTTTAATGTTTCCTTTAAACCATCCATCAGTACAGATACTGCTACTTCCCGATGGTTTGGGTTGGTCTTAATGTCTTCTATACCAGTGTACTTTGCCATTTCTAATAGTGCCCGGTGAAAATATTCTGTTGCCGTTTCGGACTCCTTTTGCTTAATGGAAAATATTTTATTCCATTTAACAACGGCTGGGAAATACTCTTTTAGCTGTAAATTTATCCTTTTTACATTATCCTTGTTGTACACGTCTGTAAGCGGTACATCTTTATCCAATGCACAATCAGCTAAAAATTGAGTTGCGTCAACATTGGAAGGTAAACAAGCTCTTAGCAGTATCTGCCAATCCTTGTTGTTGGGTTCTACAGTGTTACCTAGATCCCTGATGTATTTTTGGCTAGCAACTAAATCCTTTCTGGGGTCAGGAAATTCGGACACTATTGTTCTTAATTCCATTCTGGAAAATGGAGTGTACATGGCAATGTTCCTTATGGGAGTGGCTCCAGACACATCTGTTTTTCCATTGGGAACTGCTATTACCCTTACAGGAGCAATTCTAACAGCCTCTTCCTGTGTAGATTCTACAGCTTGTTGTGGTACAATTGTTTCAGTGTAGTGCATGGTGCCGTACTTACCCGTTGACACGACCTCACCTATCCCTCCGCTAGGGGCTTTCACTAATCTCGTGGGTGTCGCTGTGCCTACTGTGGTCTCTGCTATGGTGGCTGCAAGAGAGAGAGCTGAAATTGTTGCTGAATCGTCTTCTTGATCACACTCCTGAGGAAGGTTCAAAACAGGGTACATCTTGCACGGGTTAATACTTGCATGAGTTATTTGGTTAACATCATTAACATTTACATGGTTACTAAGAGTTTGTGTTTTACAACCCAGTGCGTTTCTCTCCGCAATCAACTTCTCTCCTGCAATGTATGGTGGAGGAGGAGCTGTGGCAATCAACTTCCTGACTGCCCCAGATCCTGCCGCCAGAGCCAAACCTCTCTGTATCTCACCTTCCTGGTGCCATAACTGTAAACAATCATGATGTTGAATTCGTCTCTTTGTTGATTTTACGAGACATATCCTCCTCCTTAAATTTTGTAACACTTCTGGACTGAAGCTACCTATTCTTGGGAATTTGTCCCTGTCTTGTACAGTCATTCTCTCCCATTCATCACATAAAGATTCGGTGTGAATTCCATATTTTTCACACATTACATATCGTGCCGACCCAACTGGTCGGTTCACAGAATCAACCTGAACCAGGGTTGATCGCCCCCTACCTGAACAAATGGCCCCCATAATCTGCAGGCGTTGCTTATTCCTCCTTGAATATCAAGGCTTTCAGCGAACCCTTACAAACAAACCAAGATGTCCTTGGGCAGGCCGGCGGTGGTGGTTTATCAAGTACCCCACTTACTTCTCGCCCACGTTGGCCTGTGCTGCAATCACTGTAGCCAGAGCTGCTGGACCCAACCTAGGGCCCCTGTGAACCTTTAGTTTACTGGAACATATGAGGGTTACCCGCAGGACACTTACTCTTTCCAGTAAAGTTGGGGTTGTTAGATAGTTCCTGAGTGACCAGCGAACTTCCCTTCCAAAAATAAAAAATTACACAAATCACGTCAGAATGTACAGATAGCGTTTGTGACCACTTTACTCTAATGGTATTAGGTCAGATTACTAACTACTGCACACAATAACGTGCGGTCCAATCGTTCAGTATACGAGCACTACTTGTCATGTACTGAAAGATCAATGGAATCTATGTTTCCGGCTGCGATTCCTTCAGCCAGAGCTTGTATGGCCTATATGGGTTCTGCACCAACACCCCAGGCGTTGTGCCACTGGACTTTTATAGCGGACCTCTTTGTTACCTTATGACCTCCTGGTCTTGTTACCTTATGACCTCCTGGTCTTGTTATGACCTCCTGGTCTTGTTACCTTATGGTCCGCTATACTCTAATGCTCAAATATTATTTAACCAGAGATGCCTCCCTAGCCACCGTATATGTCACTTACACGTATGTCCCTTGACGAGTACCCGGCTTTCCTTTTGGTTCCACCTTAAAGTTATATAAACTTTTGTATACAAAACACACTCACTCAACACATGTACACTTTTGTTTCTATATCTATTTCTGCGCAGAAATTGTCTTTAGGCCAAAAGTGTTACCAATTAGGAGCAGGATCTGTTAAACTAAATTTCAGATTTTCCAAAAATAGATTTGCGTTATTTACCGCTTCGCGTTATCTACCGCTGTGTGTTAATTATCGCCTTGCGCTAATTATCGCTTTGCGCTAATTCAACTTTTTCGTGACTTGAGCTACGTGAGCGTAACCGGACGCTACGTTGCGTAATGAACGCTGCGTGCGTCTGCCTTTTGGATTGCGTACGCTAGTCTTTGTTAGCGACACGTGTACGCAATGCAAAGGATCCACCGTAACACAATATATTTTTTATCAATGTAAATGATCCCTGATCATCTACCGCAATCCACACTGACTGCCTTGTATCTCAGACAAACCGTGTGTTTGTTCTATACTTTAACTATCACCTCTACTATTAAATAACAGCAAATCTCTTTTTAGCACTTTCTATCAACTATAAAATTGGCAAACAGGAATAGTGATATACGAAAAATGAAACAGAAATGCAGATATATGTATGCGTGCGTGTATACGCAAGACAGAAGAGAAATAAAAGTTTTAAAAGACACAAGCGTTTTGTTCTTACTTCCGGTTACCGGGTTCCTTCAGCACTCTTTATCTAAGCGAAGCAGACGCTTATCCCGTCAGCACTGTGAGACAACCTCCCACCCTTTGCTGGGGGATAATGTCTGCTGATCTACCTAGTGCAGATGTGAGAAGTATAGGACGAGCCCGCAATTGACGATGCTAAATTCCTTTGTCGTATAAACAACCCTTTATGAAGCTAAGAACACTGTACGCTGTTTACTTAAGAAGTACCGTAATGGTACGCTAGTTGCGTAACGATCGCTCAGCCGTAGGCGAGACGCTCAAGCGTCACGTTCGCTCACGGCCCAGGGATCACAGGACACGTTATTGGTTATGTCTAGGGTAATGATTCGCTATGGCGTAGCTTACGCTCGAGACCACGAGGAGGTCACCAGCGATGCAGACGCTCACAACACTATACCTTTATGATAAAACCTTATACCAATGAAATACACTGAATACCTTAATGTGAGTACAGGGTGTAAGTGCAACCTTGTGTAACCTGACTAACTACAAAGCTGCTTGAGCGTCACCGACGCTCAAGTGAACACTTAACACTATAGAAAATACACAGATACTGGTTTAGGTTCCAAGGCCTATTAACTGTATTATATCTAATATACTTGTAAAAGGGGATAACAGTACAAATGATACACTACAATATAACAGAGACTTCCTAACCACAGAACTAAACAATAAATACAAAAGGACAATACTACTCTGACCTAAAAGAAATACAATACAATACTATCTAATACAATACAATACTATCCTAGTCTAGGGGAGATATGAGAGAACAGAACAGAGAGAGAGAGAGAGAGAGAGAGAGAGAGAGAGAGAGAGAGATGAGATGAGAGAAATTGGCTCACAGAAAGACAATGATAACGGAGAGAAACTTACGCACAAAGGGTATGATCGCCTGCGCCTCGATATCCAGCTCCCGGCTATCAGCAGATAACCGTTGATGAGAGAGTGAGAGCTGGATGTGGTCGGTCTGCCTATTTATGCCCCACACACAATGCAATCTCCTGGTCCTACAATCCCATTGTCCATTGGCCGAAGGAATTCGGCCCTGTATCATAACAAAAGGTCATAGGGTGATTCATACAGGTGGGCTGTGACGATTTCCAACAGCTCAGGTGGGTGGGAAACTGGGTTTCCCGCCGCATACCTGAGTATGTGTAATTAATAGAAATGGACATAAACTTCTTATGTCCATAACTATTCGCACGAGCGATTAATACGCTCCAAACCAACACCGGAATATTGCTAATTAAATACTCTTCCGATGGGTACCAAACACTGCTGTATGATTCCTGTTAGACCCTTTGTACGATATAAAGAGGGATTCCTCAGCTCTGGGACATTGTATTTTAACCAAACTTTCAGAATCTATCAAAGGGACCATGATCTATAAACTACATTAATTGTGAACATTTGTAACGAATGAGTCGCACGCTACGACTACATAAACTCTACCGTAAATACGCATACCGCGCCTGCGAGTGCACGTTATTGCGGGTATGCGAATCCACGGGAGAGCGCATGCACGCGCAGCGCGGACCAGTGTGCGGTGCAAATATGGCAACGTGCATTGAGACATTTTTCTGACTTTGACATACTATATTTACTGCGCAAAACTAAAATGCACCACAGGTATAGAATGTAGATGGACAGTATACTTAATGGATGACGAGTGACGACACAGAGGTAGGTACACAGCAGTGGCCTACCATACTGCTATATATAGTATACTGGTGGACACTGTCAGCAAACTGAAAAACTGTCTAAAATGCACCACAGGTATAGAATGTAGATGGATAGTATACTTAATGGATGACGAGTGACGACACAGAGGTAGGTACACAGCAGTGGCCTACCGTACTGCTATATATAGTATACTGGTGGACACTGTCAGCAAACTGCAAAACTGTCTAAAATGCACCACAGGTATACAATGTAGATGGATAGTATACTTAATGGATGACGAGTGATGACACAGAGGTAGGTACACAGCAGTGGCCTATCGTACTGCTATATATAGTATACTGGTGGACACTGTCAGCAAACTGCAAAACTGTCTAAAATGCACCACAGGTATAGAATGTAGATGGATAGTATACTTAATGGATGACGAGTGACGACACAGAGGTAGGTACACAGCAGTGGCCTACCGTACTGCTATATATAGTATACTGGTGGACACTGTCAGCAAACTGCAAAACTGTCTAAAATGAACCACAGGTATAGAATGTAGATGGATAGAATACTTAATGGATGACGAGTGACGACACAGAGGTAGGTACACAGCAGTGGCCTACCGTACTGCTATATATAGTATACTGGTGGACACTGTCAGCAAACTGCAAAACTGTCTAAAATGCACCACAGGTATAGAATGTAGATGGATAGTATACTTAATGGATGACGAGTGATGACACAGAGGTAGGTACACAGCAGTGGCCTACCGTACTGCTATATATAGTATACTGGTGGACACTGTCAGAAAACTGCAAAACTGTCTAAAATGCACCACAGGTATAGAATGTAGATGGATAGTATACTTAATGGATGACGAGTGACGACACAGAGGTAGGTACACAGCAGTGGCCTACCGTACTGCTATATATAGTATACTGGTGGATACTGTCAGCAAACTGCAAAACTGTCTAAAATGCACCACAGGTATACAATGTAGATGGATAGTATACTTAATGGATGACGAGTGACGACACAGAGGTAGGTACACAGCAGTGGCCTACCGTACTGCTATATATAGTATACTGGTGGACACTGTCAGCAAACTGCAAAACTGTCTAAAATGCACCACAGGTATACAATGTAGATGGATAGTATACTTAATGGATGACGAGTGACGACACAGAGGTAGGTACACAGCAGTGGCCTACCGTACTGCTATATATAGTATACTGGTGGACACTGTCAGCAAACTGCAAAACTGTCTAAAATGCACCACAGGTATACAATGTAGATGGATAGTATACTTAATGGATGACGAGTGACGACACAGAGGTAGGTACACAGCAGTGGCCTACCGTACTGCTATATATAGTATACTGGTGGACACTGTCAGCAAACTGCAAAACTGTCTAAAATGCACCACAGGTATAGAATGTAGATGGATAGTATACTTAATGGATGACGAGTGACGACACAGAGGTAGGTACACAGCAGTGGCCTACCGTACTGCTATATATAGTATACTGGTGGACACTGTCAGCAAACTGCTAAACTAGTCTAAAAAAATGCACCACAGGTATACAATGTAGATGGATAGTATACTTAATGGATGACGAGTGACAACACAGAGGTAGGTACAGCAGTGGCCTACCGTACTGCTATATATAGTATACTGGTGGACACTGTCAGCAAACTGCTAAACTAGTCTAAAAAAATGCACCACAGGTATACAATGTAGATGGATAGTATACTTAATGGATGACGAGTGACGACACAGAGGTAGGTACAGCAGTGGCCTACCGTACTGCTATATATAGTATACTGGTGGACACTGTCAGCAAACTGCTAAACTAGTCTAAAAAAATGCACCACAGGTATACAATGTAGATGGATAGTATACTTAATGGATGACGAGTGACGACACAGAGGTAGGTACAGCAGTGGCCTACCGTACTGCTATATATAGTATACTGGTGGACACTGTCAGCAAACTGCTAAACTAGTCTAAAATGCACCACAGGTATACAATGCAGATGGATAGTATACTTAATGGATGACGAGTGACGACACAGAGGTAGGTACAGCAGTGCACTCTGCACTGTACTACTCCTATATAATATTAATTATACTGGTGGTCTCCAGTCCCCACAATAAAGCAGCACACTGAGCACAGATATGGAGTGTTTTTCAGGCAGACAACGTATACTGGTGGTCACTGTCAGCAAAACTCTGCACTGTACTCCTGCTATAGCTGCTCCCCAGTCCCCACAATTAAGCAGTGTGAGCACTCAGCACAGATATATCATGAGGCACACTGAGCACAGATATGGTATGGAGCGTTTTTTACAGGCAGAGAACGGATAAAAAAACTGGTGGTCACTTATCAGCAAAACTCTGCACTGTACTCCTAACAGCTGCTCCCCAATCCTCCCCACAATTAAGCAATAAAAAACAAACAAGAATCAACTGTCTTCTACAATAAACGGAGAGGACGCCAGCCACGTCCTCTCCCTATCATCTCCAATGCACGAGTGAAAATGGCGGCGACGCACGGCTGCTTATATAGAATCCGAATCTCGCGAGAATCCGAAAGCGGGATGATGACGTTCGTGCGCGCTCGGGTTAGCCGAGCAAGGCGGGAAGGTTCGAACCTGCCTCGGACGCGTGTAAAAAGGGTAAAGTTCGGGGAGGTTCGGTTTCTCGGAAACCGAACCCGCTCATCACTACTAAAAAGGGTGTGATACAACGGGAAGCCGAACCCAGAAGTGCAGGAGACAACCAGGGCTGTGTATATCTGATCCCCATGGACACCAAAATGATGTGGTGTATCGCGATGCTGAACCCAGAAGTGCGGGAGAGGAGGAGAGCTGCACGACGGCATAAAACCAGGTTTCAGCGTCACATGTTTAAGATACGTCAGGACAGTGTTATACCAATTACACATCACAAATGCCAGGTCGCACCCAGGAATTGGAAAAGGGTCCTTCCAGGGTGCGACCCAGCATTGTACCCTAACTGGCTTCCCTGACCCGGCAATATTCCGGGTCGGGTTGCCATCAGGGGTGGGGACTACGGCATAATCGGTGGCGGGTACGGAAGCAGTGCTGGGAGATGAGCTCATCTCCATGCCGCCTTTCCCAGTGCAGTTAACAGGCCCCGGTTGCACCGACCCGGCAACCCATTCACATTGCACCTGACCCGTTATTTAACCCGGGAATAACATTGCTTTATTCCCGGGTTGAATTACTGGGTCAGGCAACCCGGGAATTCGTCATGGACACCTACACACCACACAGCGACCTGTGTCGACCCGGCAATGTATCAGGTCGATACCGGGTTATTTGTGTGGTGTGAAAGGGGTACTAGGGAGTTCCCTACACAACAGGACAGCTTATAGCCACGTGACTGCTTTAAAGCTATGCAATTGGGCAGATTTCTGATCTCAGCTGTTTAAGATGTTTAATCTAAGTATACCTCTTGATAGGATATTATGGGTATTTAAGGATTATCTAGGGCAGTGGTTCTCAACCTCGGTCCTCAAGTACCCCGAACAGTTCATGTTTTCCAGGTCACCTAGCAGGTGAACAGGTGTATTCATTACTCACTGACACATTTTAAAAGACCCACAGGTGGAGAAAATAATTTCACTTGCAATCCTGTGAGGAGACCTAGAAAACATGAACTGTTGGGGGTACTTGAGGACCGCGGTTGAGAACCACTGAGAGCAGCAATAGACACTCATTGCCTTGAAAAAGATCCCAGCTGAAATATAAAGGTGTTGGCAGGACAGAGTAGATGAATATGCAAGGAGGACTTTGCCAGAAAGAATTGGAGCACCAGCAGGGCCGACCCGACCATTACGCTGGCTACGCAGCCGCGTAGAGTGCTACACTGTGGAGGGCGCCCGCCGCCGCTGCCTTCACCATTCTCTATGATTTGTGAAAGCCTGATTGGCTAGTTGCCGGCTCACTGAGAAGTCCCATTGAGATCCTGGCACACACTCCCTGCCCTTGTTGGGGAGATGGAAGCGGTAAGGCGGGTTTATGGGGAGGGGTGCAGCGTAGGGCATACACAGACACCATATTTTATGGAGTGCAAAGCAGCATTTTGTTGCCTGCACTCCATTTCTCCGCGGCTGCTCAGCTGTACTGCATACAGTGGCCGCCGCGGAGCTCACGTCCATGCACCTGCTAACACCTCCCCCCGCCCCGCTAGGTGGGTTACTCTGGTACCGCAAATCCAGAAGCCACATTCTTCAGCAGGCAGTGCTGGACCATACCGGTGTGTGTTCCTCCGGAAAAAGGACCATTGTGGAGGACCCCCCACCAGGACCATCTGCAGGGAATTGTGACTTTTTTGCCGCTACCATGTGGTGCAGGATTTTAGTGACATCTGTACTGCATACATCCTTATCTCTTCCCCCTGTGTGCCTCTCACCTGCTCTCTCCCTATCTCTCCTACTGTATGCCTCTCACCTGCTCTCTATCTCTCCCACTGTGTGCCTCTCACCTGCTCTCTCCCTATCTCTCCCACTGTGTGCCTCTCACCTGCTCTCTTCCTATCTCTCCCACTGTGTGCCTCTCACCTGCTCTCTATCTCTCCCACTGTGTGCCTCTCACCTGCTCTCTCCCCCCTGTGTGCCTCTCACCTGCTCTCTCCCTATCTCTCCTACTGCATGCCTCTCACCTGCTCTCTCCCTATCTCTCCCAATGTGTGCCTTTCACCTGCTCTTTATCTCTCCCACTGTGTGCCTCTCACCTGCTCACTCCCTATGTATCCCACTGGGATCAGTACGTAATCCCGCTGGACGGGATCCCGGCGGTCGAAATACCGACGCCGGAATCCCGACCACACAATCCCGACAGGGGTGGCAAGCGGAACGCAGCCCCTTGCGGGCACGGTGCCTCGCTACGCTCGGCACACTATTATATTCTCCCTCTATGGGTGTCGTGGACACCCACAGAGGGAGAATATGTCGGGATTGTGGCGGTCGGGATTCTGGCGTCGGTATTTCGACCGCCGGGATCCCGTCCAGCGGGATGTTGACCGCATCCCCTCCCACTGTGTGCCTCTTACCTGCTCTCTCTCTATCTCTCCCACTGTATGCCTCTCACCTGCTCTCTCCCTATCTCTTCCCCCTGTGTGCCTCTCACCTGCAATCTCCCTATCTCTTCCCCCTGTGTGCTTCTCACCTGCTCTCACCCTATCTCTCCTACTGTGTGCCTCTCACCTGCTCTCTCCCTATCTCTTCCCCCTGTGTGCCTCTCACCTGCTCTCTCCCTATCTCTCCCACTGTGTGCCTCTCACCTGCTCTCTATCTCTCCCACTGTGTGCCTCTCACCTGCTCTCTCCCTAACTCTCCCACTGTGTGCCTCTCACCTGCTCTCTCTCTATCTCTCCCACTGTATGCCTCTCACCTGCTCTCTCCCTATCTCTCCCACTGTATGCCTCTCACCTGCTCTCTCCCTATCTCTCCCCCTGTGTGCCTCACACCTGCTCTCTCCCTATCTCTCCCACTGTGTGCCTCTCACCTGCTCTATCTCTCCAACTGTGTGCCTCTCACCTGCTCTCTCCCTATCTCTCCCACTGTGTGACTCTCACCTGCTCTCTCCCTAGCTCTCCTACTGTATGCCTCACACCTGCTCTCTCCCTATCTCTCCCACTGTGTGCCTCTCACCTGCTCTCTATCTCTCCCACTGTCTGCCTCTCACCTGCTCTCTCCCTATCTCTCCCACTGTGTGCCTCTCACCTGCTCTCTCCCTATCTCTCCCACTGTGTGCCTCTCACCTGCTCTCTATCTCTCCCACTGTGTGCCTCTCACCTGCTCTCTCCCTATCTCTTCCCCCTGTGTGCCTCTCACCTGCTCTCTCCCTATCTTTCCTACTGTATGCCTCTCACCTGCTCTCTCCCTATCTCTCCCAATGTGTGCCTCTCACCTGCTCTTTATCTCTCCCACTGTGTGCCTCTCACCTGCTCACTCCCTATGTATCCCACTGGGATCAGTACGTAATCCCGCTGGACGGGATCCCGGCGGTCGAAATACCGACGCCGGAATCCCGACCACACAATCCCGACAGGGGTGGCGAGCGGAACGCAGCCCCTTGCGGGCACGGTGCCTAGCTACGCTCGGCACACTATTGTATTCTCCCTCTATGGGTGTCGTGGACACCCACAGAGGGAGAATATGTCGGGATTGTGGCGGTCGGGATTCTGGCGTCGGTATTTCGACCGCCGGGATCCCGTCCAGCGGGATGTTGACCGCATTCCCTCCCACTGTGTGCCTCTTACCTGCTCTCTCTCTATCTCTCCCACTGTATGCCTCTCACCTGCTCTCTCCCTATCTCTTCCCCCTGTGTGCCTCTCACCTGCAATCTCCCTATCTCTTCCCCCTGTGTGCTTCTCACCTGCTCTCACCCTATCTCTCCTACTGTGTGCCTCTCACCTGCTCTCTCCCTATCTCTTCCCCCTGTGTGCCTCTCACCTGCTCTCTCCCTATCTCTTCCCCCTGTGTGCCTCTCACCTGCTCTCTCCCTATCAATCCCACTGTGTGCCTCTCACCTGCTCTCTATCTCTCCTACTGTGTGCCTCTCACCTGCTCTCTCCCTAACTCTCCCACTGTGTGCCTCTCACCTGCTCTCTCTCTATCTCTCCCACTGTATGCCTCTCACCTGCTCTCTCCCTATCTCTCCCACTGTATGCCTCTCACCTGCTCTCTCCCTATCTCTCCCCCTGTGTGCCTCACACCTGCTCTCTCCCTATCTCTCCCACTGTGTGCCTCTCACCTGCTCTATCTCTCCAACTGTGTGCCTCTCACCTGCTCTCTCCCTATCTCTCCCACTGTGTGACTCTCACCTGCTCTCTATCACTGTCTGCCTCTCACTTGCTCTCTCCCTATCTCTCCCACTGTGTGCCTCTCACCTGCTCTCTCCCTATCTCTCCCACTGTGTGCCTCTCACCTGCTCTCTATCTCTCCCACTGTATTCCTCTCACCTGCTCTCTCCCTATCACTTCCCCCTGTGTGCCTCTCACCTGCTCTCTCCCTATCTTTCCTACTGTATGCCTCTCACCTGCTCTCTCCCTATCTCTCCCAATGTGTGCCTCTCACCTGCTCTTTATCTCTCCCACTGTGTGCCTCTCACCTGCTCACTCCCTATCTCTCCCACTGTGTGCCTCTCACCTGCTCTCGCCCTATCTCTTCCCCCTGTGTGCCTCTCATCTGCTCTCTCCCTATCTCTTCCCCCTGTGTGCTTTTCACCTGCTCTCACCCTATCTCTCCTACTGTATGCCTCTCACCTGCTCTCTCCCTTCTCTCCCACTGTGTGCCTCTCACCTGCTCTCTATCTCTCCCACTGTGTGCCTCTCACCAGCTCTCTCCCTATCTCTCCCACTGTGTGTCTCTCACCTGCTCTCTCTCTATCTCTCCCACTGTGTGCCCCTCACCTGCTCTCTCCCTATCTCTCCCCCCTGTGTGCATCTCACCTGTTCTCTCCCTATCTCTCCCACTGCATGCCTCTCACCTGCTCTCTCCCTATCTCTCCCCCTGTATGCCTCTCACTTGCTCTCTTCCTATCTCTCCCACTGTGTGCCTCTCACCTGCTCTCTCCCTATCTCTCCCCCCTGTATGCCTTTCACCTGCTCTCTCCCTATCTCTCCCCCCTTTGTGCCTCTCACCTGCTCTCTCCCTATCTCTCCCACTGTGTGCCTCTCACCTGCTCTCTCCCTATCTCTCCTACTGTATGCCTCTCACTTGCTCTCTCTCCCTATCTCTCCCACTGTGTGCCTCTCACCTGCTCTCTATCTCTCCCACTGTCTGCCTCTCACCTGCTCTCTCCCTATCTCTCCCACTGTGTGCCTCTCACCTGCTCTCTCCCTATCTCTCCCACTGTGTGCCTCTCACCTGCTCTCTATCTCTCCCACTGTGTGCCTCTCACCTGCTCTCTCCCTATCTCTTCCCCCAGTGTGCCTCTCACCTGCTCTCTCCCTATCTCTCCTACTGTATGCCTCTCACCTGCTCTCTCCCTATCTCTCCCAATGTGTGCCTCTCACCTGCTCTTTATCTCTCCCCCCTGTGTGCCTCTCACCTGCTCTCTCCCTAACTCTCCCACTGTGTGCCTCTCACCTGCTCTCTCTCTATCTCTCCCACTGTATGCCTCTCACCTGCTCTCTCCCTATCTCTCCCACTGTATGCCTCTCACCTGCTCTCTCCCTATCTCTCCCCCTGTGTGCCTCACACCTGCTCTCTCCCTATCTCTCCCACTGTGTGCCTCTCACCTGCTCTATCTCTCCAACTGTGTGCCTCTCACCTGCTCTCTCCCTATCTCTCCCACTGTGTGACTCTCACCTGCTCTCTATCACTGTCTGCCTCTCACTTGCTCTCTCCCTATCTCTCCCACTGTGTGCCTCTCACCTGCTCTCTCCCTATCTCTCCCACTGTGTGCCTCTCACCTGCTCTCTATCTCTCCCACTGTGTGCCTCTCACCTGCTCTCTCCCTATCTCTTCCCCCTGTGTGCCTCTCACCTGCTCTCTCCCTATCTTTCCTACTGTATGCCTCTCACCTGCTCTCTCCCTATCTCTCCCAATGTGTGCCTCTCACCTGCTCTTTATCTCTCCCACTGTGTGCCTCTCACCTGCTCACTCCCTATCTCTCCCACTGTGTGCCTCTCACCTGCTCTCGCCCTATCTCTTCCCCCTGTGTGCCTCTCATCTGCTCTCTCCCTATCTCTTCCCCCTGTGTGCTTTTCACCTGCTCTCACCCTATCTCTCCTACTGTATGCCTCTCACCTGCTCTCTCCCTTCTCTCCCACTGTGTGCCTCTCACCTGCTCTCTATCTCTCCCACTGTGTGCCTCTCACCAGCTCTCTCCCTATCTCTCCCACTGTGTGTCTCTCACCTGCTCTCTCTCTATCTCTCCCACTGTGTGCCCCTCACCTGCTCTCTCCCTATCTCTCCCCCCTGTGTGCATCTCACCTGTTCTCTCCCTATCTCTCCCACTGCATGCCTCTCACCTGCTCTCTCCCTATCTCTCCCCCTGTATGCCTCTCACTTGCTCTCTTCCTATCTCTCCCACTGTGTGCCTCTCACCTGCTCTCTCCCTATCTCTCCCCCCTGTATGCCTTTCACCTGCTCTCTCCCTATCTCTCCCCCCTTTGTGCCTCTCACCTGCTCTCTCCCTATCTCTCCCACTGTGTGCCTCTCACCTGCTCTCTCCCTATCTCTCCTACTGTATGCCTCTCACTTGCTCTCTCTCCCTATCTCTCCCACTGTGTGCCTCTCACCTGCTCTCTATCTCTCCCACTGTCTGCCTCTCACCTGCTCTCTCCCTATCTCTCCCACTGTGTGCCTCTCACCTGCTCTCTCCCTATCTCTCCCACTGTGTGCCTCTCACCTGCTCTCTATCTCTCCCACTGTGTGCCTCTCACCTGCTCTCTCCCTATCTCTTCCCCCAGTGTGCCTCTCACCTGCTCTCTCCCTATCTCTCCCAATGTGTGCCTCTCACCTGCTCTTTATCTCTCCCCCCTGTGTGCCTCTAACCTGCTCTCTCCCTATCTCTCCCACCTGTGTGCCTGTCACCTGCTCTCTCCCTATCTCTCCCACTTTTTGCCTCTCACCTGCTCTCTCCCTATCTCTCCCCCCTGTGTGCCTTTCACCTGCTCTCTCCCTATCTCTCCCACTGTGTGCCTCTCACCTGCTCTCTATCTCTCCCACTGTGTGCCTCTCACCTGCTCTCTCCCACTGTGTGCCTCTCACCTGCTCTCTATCTCTCCCACTGTCTGCCTCTCACCTGCTCTCTCCCTATCTCTCCTACTGTATGCCTCTTACCTGCTCTCTCCCTATCTCTCCCACTGTGTGCCTCTCAACTGCTCTCTATCTCTCCCACTGTCTGCCTCTCACCTGCTCTCTCCCTATCTCTCCCACTGTGTGCCTCTCACCTGCTCTCTCCCTATCTCTCCCACTGTGTGCCTCTCACCTGCTCTCTATCTCTCCCACTGTGTGCCTCTCACCTGCTCTCTCCCTATCTCTCCCACTGTGTGCCTCTCACCTGCTCTCTCTCTATCTCTCCCACTGTATGCCTCTCACCTGCTCTCCCCCTATCTCTCCCACTGTATGCCTCTCACCTGCTCTCTCCCAATCTCTCCACCTGTGTGCCTCACACCTGCTCTCTCCCTATTTCTCCCCCCTGTGTGCCCCTCACCTGCTCTCTCCCTATCTCTCCCCCCTGTGTGCATCTCACCTGTTCTCTCCCTATCTCTCCCACTGCATGCCTCTCACCTTCTCTCTCCCTATCTCTCCCCCCTGTGTGCCTCTCACCTGCTCTCTTCCTATCTCTCCCACTGTGTGCCTCTCACCTGCTCTCTCCCTATCTCTCCCCCCTGTGTGCCTCTCACCTGCTCTCTCCCTATCTCTCCCCCCTGTGTGCCTCTCACCTGCTCTCTCCCTATCTCTTCCCCCTGTGTGCATGTCACCTGCTCTCTCCCTATCTCTCCCACTTCTTGCCTCTCACCTGCTCTCTCCCTATCTCTCCCCCCTGTGTGCCTCTCACCTGCTCTCTCCCTATCTCTCCCACTGTGTGCCTCTCACCTGCTCTCTCCCTATCTCTCCAACTGTGTGCCTCTCACCTGCTCTCTCGCTATCTCTCCTACTGTGTGCCTCTCACCTGCTCTTTCCCTATCTCTCCTACTGTATGCCTCCCACCTGCTCTCTCCCTATCTCTCCCACTGTGTGCCTCTCACCTGCTCTCTCCCTATCTCTCCCACTGTCTGCCTCTCACCTGCTCTCTATCTCTCCCACTGTGTGCCTCTCACCTGCTCTCTCCCTATCTCTCCCACACTGTGTGCCTCTCACCTGCTCTCTCTCTATCTCTCCCCCCTGTGTGCTTCTCACCAGCTCTCACCCTATATCTCCTACTGTATGCCCCCCACCTGCTCTCACCCTATCTCTCCCACTGTGTGCCTCTCACCTGCTCTCTCCCTATCTCTCCCACTGTGTGCCTCTCACCTGCTCTCTCCCTATCTCTCCAACTGTGTGCCTCTCACCTGCTCTCTCGCTATCTCTCCTACTGTGTGCCTCTCACCTGCTCTTTCCCTATCTCTCCTACTGTATGCCTCCCACCTGCTCTCTCCCTATCTCTCCCACTGTGTGCCTCTCACCTGCTCTCTCCCTATCTCTCCCACTGTCTGCCTCTCACCTGCTCTCTATCTCTCCCACTGTGTGCCTCTCACCTGCTCTCTCCCTATCTCTCCCACACTGTGTGCCTCTCACCTGCTCTCTCTCTATCTCTCCCCCCTGTGTGCTTCTCACCAGCTCTCACCCTATATCTCCTACTGTATGCCCCCCACCTGCTCTCACCCTATCTCTCCCACTGTGTGCCTCTCACCTGCTCTCTATCTCTCCCACTGTGTGCCTCTCACCTGCTCTCTCTCTATCTCTCCCACTGTATGCCTCTCACCTGCTCTCCCCCTATCTCTCCCACTGTATGCCTCTCACCTGCTCTCTCCCAATCTCTCCCCCTGTGTGCATCACACCTGCTCTCTCCCTATTTCTCCCCCCTGTGTGCCCCTCACCTGCTCTCTCCCTATCTCTCCCCCCTGTGTGCATCTCACCTGTTCTCTCACTATCTCTCCCACTGCATGCCTCTCACCTTCTCTCTCCCTATCTCTCCCCCCTGTGTGCCTCTCACCTGCTCTCTTCCTATCTCTCCCACTGTGTGCCTCTCACCTGCTCTCTCCCTATCTCTTCCCCCTGTGTGCATGTCACCTGCTCTCTCCCTATCTCTCCCACTTCTTGCCTCTCACCTGCTCTCTCCCTATCTCTCCCCCCTGTGTGCCTGTCACCTGCTCTCTCCCTATCTCTCCCTCTTCTTGCCTCTCACCTGCTCTCTCCCTATCTCTCCCCCCTGTGTGCCTCTCACCTGCTCTCTCCCTATCTCTCCCACTGTGTGCCTCCCACCTGCTCTCTCCCTATCTCTCCTACTGTATGCCTCCCACCTGCTCTCTCCCTATCTCTCCCACTGTGTGCCTCTCACCTGCTCTCTCCCTATCTCTCCAACTGTGTGCCTCTCACCTGCTCTCTCGCTATCTCTCCTACTGTGTGCCTCTCACCTGCTCTTTCCCTATCTCTCCTACTGTATGCCTCCCACCTGCTCTCTCCCTATCTCTCCCACTGTGTGCCTCTCACCTGCTCTCTATCTCTCCCACTGTGTGCCTCTCACCTGCTCTCTCCCTATCTCTTCCCCCTGTGTGCCTCTCACCTGCTCTCTTCCTATCTCTCCTACTGTATGCCTCTCACCTGCTCTCTCCCTATCTCTCCCAATGTGTGCCTCTCACCTGCTCTTTATCTCTCCCACTGTGTGCCTCTCACCTGCTCTCTCCCTATCTCTTCCCCCAGTGTGCTTCTCACCTGCTCTCACCCTATATCTGCTACTGTATGCCTCTCACCTGCTCTCTCCCTATCTCTCCCACTGTGTGCCTCTCTCCTGCTCTCTATCTCTCCCACTGTGTGCCTCTCACCTGCTCTCTCCCTATCTCTCCCACTGTGTGCCTCTCACCTGCTCTCTCTCTATGTCTCCCACTGTATGCCTCTCACCTGCTCTCCCCCTATCACTCCCACTGTATGCCTCTCACCTGCTCTCTCCCTATCTCTCCCCCTGTGTGCCTCACACCTGCTCTCTCCCTATCTCTCCCACTGTGTGCCCCTCACCTGCTCTCTCCCTATCTCTCCCCCCTGTGTGCATCTCACCTGTTCTCTCCCTATCTCTCCCACTGCATGCCTCTCACCTTCTCTCTCCCTATCTCTCCCCCTGTATGCCTCTCACTTGCTCTCTTCCTATCTCTCCCACTGTGTGCCTCTCACCTGCTCTCTCCCTATCTCTCCCCCCTGTGTGCCTCTCACCTGCTCTCTTCCTATCTCTCCCACTGTATGCCTCTCACCTGCTCTCTCCCTATCTCTCCCCCCTGTGTGCCTCTCACCTGCTCTCTCCCTATCTCTCCCCCCTGTGTGCCTCTCACCTGCTCTCTCCCTATCTCTCCCCCCTGTGTGCCTGTCACCTGCTCTCTCCCTATCTCTCCCACTTCTTGCCTGTCACCTGCTCTCTCCCTATCTCTCCCCCCTGTGTGCCTGTCACCTGCTCTCTCCCTATCTCTCCCACTTTTTGCCTCTCACCTGCTCTCTCCCTATCTCTCCCCCCTGTGTGCCTCTCACCTGCTCTCTCCCTATCTCTCCCACTGTGTGCCTCTCACCTGCTCTCTCCCTATCTCTCCAACTGTGTGCCTCTCACCTGCTCTCTCGCTATCTCTCCTACTGTGTGCCTCTCACCTGCTCTCTCCCTATCTCTCCTACTGTATGCCTCCCACCTGCTCTCTATCTCTCCCACTGTCTGCCTCTCACCTGCTCTCTCCCTATCTCTCCTACTGTATGCCTCTCACCTGCTCTCTCCCTATCTCTCCCACTGTGTGCCTCTCACCTGCTCTCTATCTCTCCCACTGTCTGCCTCTCACCTGCTCTCTCCCTATCTCTCCCACTGTGTGCCTCTCACCTGCTCTCTCCCTATCTCTCCCACTGTCTGCCTCTCACCTGCTCTCTATCTCTCCCACTGTGTGCCTCTCACCTGCTCTCTCCCTATCTCTTCCCCCTGTGTGCCTCTCACCTGCTCTCTGCCTATCTCTCCCACTGTGTGCCTCTCACCTGCTCTCTCCCTATCTCTCCCACTGTGTGCCTCTCACCTGCTCTCTATCTCTCCCACTGTGTGCCTCTCGCCTGCTCTCTGCCTATCTCTCCCACTTTGTGCCTCTCACCTGCTCTCTCCCTATCTCTCCCCCTGTGTGCCTCACACCTGCTCTCTCCCTATCTCTCCCCGTGTGCCTCACACCTGCTCTCTCCCTATCTCTCTCACTGTGTGCCTCTCACCTGATCACTCCCTATCTCTCCCACTGTGTGCCTCTCACCTACTCACTCCGTATCTCTCCCACTGTCTGCCTCTCACCTGCTCTCTCCCTATCTCTCCCACTGTGTGCCTCTCACCTGCTATCTCCATATCTCTCCCACTGTCTGCCTCTCACCTGCTCTCTATCTCTCCCACTGTGTGCCTCTCACCTGCTCTCTCCCTATCTCTTCCCCCTGTGTGCCTCTCACCTGCTCTCTCTCTCTATCTCTCCCTCCCACTGTATGCCTCTCACCTGCTTTCTCCCTATCTCTTCCCCTGTATGCCTCTCACCTGCTCTCTCCCTATTTCTCCCATTGTATGCCTCTCACCTGCTCTCTCCCTGTATGCCTTTCTCCTGCATTCTCTATCTCACCCCCTGTATGCCTCCCACCTGCTCTCTCCCTATCTCTCCCATTGTATGCCTCTCACCTGCTCTCTCCCTATCTCTCCCACTGTGTGCCTCTCACCTACTCTCTCCCTAGCTCTCCCCCTCTGTATCTCTCACCTCTCTCCCTAGCTATTTCCCTGTGTGCCTCTCGCCTGCTCTCTCCATCTCTTTTACCTCTCCCCCTTACTCTCTCCCTCCCTCTCTCTCTCCTCTCAGCTCTAATGTTAAAAGCCATTGGGTTTTTTTCAGTCAGTCTCCCCACTAAAACTTTTCCTTCATGTCTCAGTGAGCCCCCTCAACCCAATTTACCCCCTTTACTCCCTCGTACAGAGACCTCAGATATCCTCTCCCCATCACCCTCTGCTTCTCACCCACTGCCCCTTTCTATCACACTCTGCTTGTCACCTTCTTCCCATCACCCTGTGCCTCTCCTAGTCTTCCTATGCTTGTCACCCTCTTGTGTGTAAAGGGCTATATCATGGCATTATGTGTAAAAGGAGCTCTAGTGTTGCGTAGCATGTATAAGAGGCTCTACTGTGGTGTAACATGTGTAAGGGATACTACTGTAGTATAACGTGTAAAAGGGGCTCTACTGTGCGGCGTAATGTGACTTGGTACTATTCTGTGGCCACACCTCTTCACTATGAAACTATGCCCCTATATATTTCACTAAGGGGCGCAAAAATATATATTTGCTTACTAAAAAAATTAGGCTCGGGACGGCCCTGAGCACCAGTAAGCTGACCCGGCACGCTGCTGGCTGAATATCACCTCTCATACTCCTGTATTGAACTATTTAACACCAGTTCACATTTTTCTGGTAATTAATCCATTGCAGCCACCGCCACTTTGTTCATTTGTATTGAGTGTTTTAAATTTGTGTGGATTTTATAGTGTGTTTTATTTTCCATAAAAAATGTATTATGCATTTTTTTACATTGCATGTATTGGAACACCAATGAAACATCATTGCAAAATCGTTAGAGACAATATATTTGGAACATTTCGAGAACGAATTAGGAATATCTTGAACTGAACTCTGCATTATATAAGGACAAAAAAAACACCTTCATAAGGTGACATACTGTATATACTTTTATTGCAGGTGAAGGGACCACTTCTTCTGTATCTTTTTCTATGCTAAACTAGGGGTGTGAGGAGTGCCCCACAAGTGTGACCCTATTCTGGCTGCTTTGCTGTATACTAACAGTGGCATCCCGTCTGCCAGAATCCCGGTAGCGAGACCCCTTGTGGGCTCGCTATGCGTGCCACGCTCAGGCCTGGTGGTTTGTTTTGCTTGCCACAGGTTCTATTCTCACTCGGTTATTGGCGTTGACCCACCAAGTGAGTGGGAATACCGGGGGGGGGGGGGGTGACGGGCTTCTGTCCGTTGGTAAAATGCCGACTGTCTGTATTTTGGCTTCAGTCTCCTGAACGACTGCATCCCATAGAATATAACTAATGACTCTTCACTGTCCATACTGCTTTCAATGTAAGCCATTTAATTTGTAAACTAACATGATCTGCAGGCCGCCTTCACTGCTGTGTCTCTGTCCTTCTGTTTCTCAGCTTTCAAACATCCAGTACCAATAGCTTTTCACTCTATACATTTGAAACAACATTGGGCCCTCCCCATCTGTCTTTGTTCATTTGTGTTTGTTTGATTTATGCATGTCTGATTTAAAAACTAAATATGAACGCTGATACCTTTTATGCATACTTGCCTACCTGACCCTCTCCATGATGGAGAAAATGCTCTGTTCCTGGACTTTCCTGGTAATGTATGATTGCCATCACCTGTGGTGAGCTAGTTAATTGATAAGAAAGACGTTTCACCACAGGTGATGGCAATCATACATTACCAGGAAAGTCCAGGAACAGAGCATTTTCTCCCCAATGGAGAGGGTCAGGTAGGCAAGTATGCTTTTATGTAGCATATTAAATTATAGGACCCCAAACAGTTCATGTTTTCCAGGTCTACTCACAGAATTGCAAGTGAAATAATCAGCTCCACCTGTGGCTTTTTTAAAAATGTATCAGTGAGTAATGACTGCACCTGTGTACCTGCTGGATGATTTGGAAAACGTGAACTGTGTGGGGTCCTGAAGTCAGAGTTTGAGAACGACTGGTCTAATTGTTTGAGGGGTTTGTATTAGTGATGACTTGCAGAGCCGGCCATAGGCATAGGCAAACTAGGCAATTGCCTAGGGCATTTGATATGCCTAGGGGCATCAGCAGCTTCTGTTGATTAAAATGATATGCAGCATGCCTATATTCTGTGTGTAGCATTTCATATGCAGATACAGCCACAGTCTCACACAGTATATAGGCATGCTGCATATCATTTTAATCAGCAGAAGCTGCTTATGCATCCTAGCCACATAGCAATGCAAATAAGATGCATTTTCATAAAAAAGGTGTGCCCGACGTTAGCATTGAGGCAAGATTTATGAGGACACATCTGTATCCAAGCAGAGGCAGAAGCCACAGTGTTAGTGGCAATGTGAGTGCTGTGTGCATGTGAGTGGGTTGGTTGTGCAGTAGTGTTTGGAATATGTGTAAGGAGCATTATGTGTGTCATGTAAAAATGCATTAATAATGTGCAACATACCTGTATGTGTAAGGGGCACTATGTGTGTCATTATGTGTATAAGGGCATTAATAATGTGCGGCATATGTGTAACAGGGTACTACTGTATGTGTGTCATTATGTGTATAGGGGCACTAATAATGTGCAGGAAATGTGTAGGGGGCACTATGTGTGTCATTATGTATATAAGGGCATTAATAATGTGCGGCATATGTGTAAGGGACATTATGTGTAACAGGGCATTAATAAAGGTTGTCATAATGTGTAAGGCACATTATTTTTATAAGGACATTAATAAGGTGTCTCATATGTGTAAGGGGCATTACTGTGTGGAATTAGGTGTATAAATGCATTACTAATGTGTGGCATTATGTGTATAAGGTGCTCTACTATGTGGTGTTGCATATAGAAAGGGCACTACTATGTCATCTAATGTGAATAAAGAGCAATAGAGTGTGGTGTAATGTGAATAAGGAGCAATTAAGTGTGATGTAATGTGAATAAGGGGCTCTACTGTGAGGAGTAACGTTTATAAGGTAAAGTGATACTGCTGTGGGATGTAATATGAATTATGGACACTATCAGATAATCAACTGTGAATAAAGTTGCAGTACTGTGTGGCGTAACTGGAATTGGGGTTATTATTGTGTGGCCATGCCCCTTGCCAGCAAAAACACACCCCTTTTTGGGCTGTGCGCCAAATGTGTGAACTGTTCCTATTTAAAAAGGAATGACACAGCGCCACTTGTGAGGTGAGTTCTCAGTAAAATATGTGATAAAGCTAAATATTTATCGTATATAAAACACTTTAAGAGGTCTAAGAACACTGTACGCTATCTACGTAAGAAGTACCGTAAGGGTACGCAAGTTGTGTAGCGATCGCTCAACCGTAGTCGAGACGCTCAAGCGTCACGTTCGCTTACGGCCCAGTGATCACAGGCAGGCACGCTATTGGCTGCTGACTAACGTGATGATTCGCTATAGCGTAGCGTACGCTCGGGACCACGAGGAGATCACCAGCGGTGCAGACGCTTACAACGTTGAAACCTTTATATCTATACCTTTAACAATGAGATACACAGTATACCTTAGTGTAGAGACAGAGTGTAAGTGCAACCTGGTGTAACCTGATTAACTACAAAGCTGCTTGAGCGTCACCGACGCTCAGAGAATACTTAACCCTTATAAAGAATACACAGATACCTGGGCTTAGGGTCCAAAACCTATTATATGTATTATAACTATTATACTTGCAAAAGGAATCACAGTACAAATGATACACTACAATATAACATAAACCAACTAACCAGATAACTACACAGGAAATACAATACAATACAACAAAGGGAAAATACGAGAGAAAGAGTAGAGAGAGAGAGAGAGAGAGAGAGATGGCTCACAGTAAGACAATATGATTACGGAGAAAACTTACGCACAAGGGGAACGATCGCATGCGCCTCGATATCCAGCTCCCGATTATCAGCAATGAGAACCGTTGAAGAGAGAGTCAACTGGATACGGTCGGCCTGCCTATTTATGCCCCACACACAATACAATTCAATGGTCCCTACAATCTCATTGTTCATTGGACACAGGAATTCGGCTTCGCATTATAACAAAAGGTCATAGGTTGATTCATACAGGTGGGCTGTGACTATTTCCAACTGCTCAGGTGGGAGGGAAACTGGGTTTCCCGCCGCATGGGTAATAAAGTGCAAATAAAGTAAATGTTCATAAACTTCTTATGTCCATAATTATTCGCACGAGCGATTGATCTGCTTCAAACCAACACCGGAATATTTCTAATTAAATATTCTTCCGATGGATACTAAACACCACTGTATTACTCCTGTCTGACCCTTCGTATCAAACAAAGAGGGATTTCTCTGTTCATGAACATTCTATATTAACCAAACTTTCAGAATCTATCAAAGGGACCATGATCTACAAAATACATTATTAGTGAAAATATGTAATGATTGAGTCGCACGCTACGATCGCATAAACTCTACCGTAAATACGCATACCATGCGCCTGCGGGTGCCCGCGACTGTGAGTATGCGCACGTACGGGAGAGCGTACGCATGCGCAGCACGGACCTGTGTGAGGTGCAAATATGGTAGTGTGCATAGAGATATTTTTCTGACTTTGACAGTCCACCCTTTGGCAGTCAATAATAACTGCCACCTTCTAAAACATTTCAAAAGGAGAAAAATATATGTCAGGGGTTAATTCATTTCCATGGTTGGGTAAGGGAGGAGAGAGGAGTAGGTGGGAAGAGGGTATGACCTAGTGAGATAGCAGAAGCATGTGTGTATGAGTCCATGTTTGGGGGGTCATGTATCATCGTGCCGTACGTGTTGTAAATCAAGCTTCGAGGTATTGCGAAGTATACATTTGAATTCCTTCTTATCCCGTGGTACGGGTCTGTGGATGGGCTGTCAAACTTTACCGAGCTCTTTTCGGATTTGAACAAAATGGGGAGCACATTTTAGTTGATGATACATGAATGGGGGAATATGTGATTGCTGATATCTGTGCCTGTATTCCCTATACTATGTGTGTCATTACCTGAGGGTTGTAGAAATGAAGATAAAGAACACTTATGGAAAATGCAGTGGTATTCTATGTCAGGTTAATGTACATCTGTCGGTTGAAGTTTTGTTCGGTATCAGTTGAAAGTCGTCTTCTTTGCGCTGTGTTGCCCATTAGGTGTGAGCAAAAAGCTTTGTCAATGCCATTAGATTTACAAAAAATGTTGGGCTAGCGTAAGTTTAAGAATTCTAGGGAAACTGGGGATCCATGGCAAAGTTCATCAAATGTCCATATCTCAAGTGGTCAAAACTTCTTCTTTGGTCTATCCGTTGTCTGTATAGCGTCTCGTCAACTTCCTCGTCCAAGGGGGTCTTTTTATCTTGGAGAAAAGCAGAAAAACAGGTGAAAGAAACGGACCGTATAATCGCATTTTCATTACATCATTGTTTCTATCATTGGGTCATAAATCAAATCCAGGTTAATTACAGTTTCCTCACCCCTCAAACTCATTACCTTAGTACGACGATTGCACTTCATTAAAGCCTGACCGCATCTAAATATCAAGCCAATTGATATGACAACACCTAAGATACATAGGAGAAACTTTCCAACATCCATTATGACTCCTTGAGCCCAGTCTCCCAAACCGGAGAACCAATTTCGCGGGTTCAACCATGACACCCAACCAGTCAGCTCATTACCTACAGCAGCAAGAGTGAGATTGTGTTTTCGGCGAAATTCCCACTTCAATTGAAGAATATCGTCCATCTTTTGGTCTATGACCTCGACCGGATCCTCGGTGCTATTCGTGATATACGTGCAACATTTCACGCCGTACTGTGTTGCCAATGTAACACAATATCCGCCTGTCACTGCTGTGAGGTAATTAAGAACCATTCTATGCTGCACCAGTTCTGTTTTATAAGCTTGAAGTTCCCTTCCAGTATATCTAAACGTGTCATCATACATTTCAGTGATATTATCTAACAAATTTGCGAGCGCCGATATGTATTTATAATTTAGCACTCCTCTAGCGGTGCGGGTGAAATCTAACGCGATTAAGAATTGAATCCCGGTGGATTCACTTATCAGATCAGAGGCCGGATGCTCTGTCTTCTCTATCAGGTGTCTTTTAACAACGTGCTCGTAGTGGGTGTGAGTATAAGGAGCTTGGGCACCACGATGTATGTCCTTCATTTTGTCATGTGTTACAGTCATCACTTCAGGCAATACTTTTCCAATATAACACAATCCTTCAGAGTTTGGGGCAAGCCACTTGTACGCCTTTCTCCCGCATATGAAATATGCATCATCGGGGAGAACATATGGGACGGAGAAGGACATAACCATATTACACACCTTCCAGGTGAAATCTCCTAACCCTAATTCTTCCATCTGCTTAATACACGTATCAGGTTGTACGATATGTGCACAGTATCCTGGTGATACTTCTCCAACTCTCATAATCCTATTTCCTAAGGTGTACCTATACCGGAAAGATTTTCCTCTACTGGCTATGTGGCGTACAAGCTCTGTATCTGTGGGCATTCTATCTGCTCTATGCGAAAAGGTCATGGTGTGGTTACTCCATGACACTTCCCAATTTCCCGGCTTTCTGGGATTGGAGATGTTGAAACATAATAGGGACCTATCCACATGGTATTGGTGGAGCTTCAAACTAGGAGGGCTGGAGATATTAAACCTCCTGTCCACCGGTCTCCCACCATTTAACTCAAGTACCTCCCCTATCGTTAAAGGAAATGGCACTAGCCCTGATTTGCTATGACCCTGAGGTACTTGAGAGCATACCCAACAATCTGTTTTGTTTAACACATTACCCACTAAGGAGTGATAGTCACTCAATGGATGTCGGTCCATATGGATATTAAAACTGGATTGGCATTTCTTAATGCACCCATCTTCAATGACATTGTTACAGAGCCTACAGATACAGTTTTCCTCAGCTAACAATCCGTCACAATTCCTTCTATGGTCAATGCTATCGGATCGTTTTCTGATACTCGCCTTTGCTTGTTGGTTAGGTTGATCTTGGAAAACTACGCCTCCATCTTTATCATCAGAACCCATTCCAGAACCTCTATCGACCTCCATGGTACTCTCGCCGGAACAGACTGCTCTGGTCAACATCATGGTCAACAGGAAAATCCGGATCACAGTCTCTTGGGGCAAGTCCATCTTATAGGAGGAAACGGAGAAGAATGAGAAGGAGGAAAAAGAAATTTGAGGGAGAGGGGATGGGAAGTGGAGAAAAACAATAAAAGGGAGTGGGGAGTCGACAACAGCTCTCGGTCTTCAAGGCTCAGGTGCCGCCTCAGTCCTCCTGGAACAGACACTCCAGTGATACAACCTCTACCATCTGTTCCTTATCACGGGACTTCTCTGGATCAGCAATCTTCTTGCAGTGGGATGAATGGACCCTAGTCTCTCTCTCAGCAACCTTTAATGCTGTAGTGCTAGTCAATAAGACCTGGTATGGTCCTTCCCATCTGTCAATAAGGCAACCTGAGCGTAGAAAATTCCATATCATTACATAATCCCCAGGTTCAATGTCATGACAATTACTATCAGGTAAATCAGGAATCACCAACTTCAGATTATCATTTTGATTCCTTAACTGTTTACTCATGTTAATCAAGTACTTTACAGTCACTTCATTGTTACATTTCAAATCATCCTGAGGGTTAATCATGACATGCGGTTGTCGACCAAACAAGATTTCAAAAGGGGACAGATTAAGAGGGGACCTGGGAGTGGTTCTGATGCTGTACAGTACAATGGGTAAAGCTTCTGGCCATGTCAATCCTGTCTCTGCCATCACTTTACTCAATTTATTTTTAATAGTGCTGTTCACTCTTTCGACCTTCGCACTCGCCTGTGGACGGTACGGAGTATGCAGCTTGCTATCAATTCCCATCAACTTACACATTCCTTGAAAGACATCACCTGTAAAATGGGTACCCCTATCACTTTCGATTATTCTAGGGATACCATATCTACATACAAATTCCTGCACAATTTTCTTAGCAGTAAACATAGCGGTATTTGTAGCCGCAGGAAATGCTTCGACCCAATTTGAGAAAACATCTATACAAACAAGTACATATTTCAAATTCCGACAAGGGGGTAATTGTATAAAGTCAATTTGTATTACCTGGAAAGGGCCGCCGGCAGGTGGGATATGGGATGGTTCTGTAGGTATTGCCTTTCCAATATTCTTTCTCAAACAGGTAAGGCATGACATTGCTCTTTTACTCGCATGAGAGGAGAATCCTGGGGCGCACCAATATGCTCTCACCAATTTGCACATCCCTTCCTTGCCTAGATGAGTCAGCCCGTGAGCTGCTTCAGCCAGACATGGAAGATATGCTCTGGGGGCCACTGGTTTACCATGTCCATTCGTCCAGAGTCCTGAGGACTCCTGGCCACATCCCTTTGCCTTCCAGACTGCCTTTTCCTGTGTGGAACACAAATTTTGCATTTCACACAACTTCTGTGTGTTAATGGTATTAAATACCATCAATTGTGTGGTGTCTGTCTGTATGGGGGTAGCAGCTGCTAACTTAGCAGCTTCGTCTGCTCGGCTGTTACCAAGTGATACCGGGTCTTGGCTATATGTGTGTGCTTTACATTTGATAACAGCCACTTTGTCGGGTTCCTGTATCGCTGTTAGAAGCCTTTTTATGTGAGTTGCATGCGCTACCGGTGTACCAGCTGCCGTCATGAAATTTCGGAGGCGCCATAGGGCTCCGAAATCATGGACTACCCCGAATGCGTATCTAGAATCGGTGTAGATATTGGCTGACTTACCCTTAGCCAATTCACATGCTCTGGTTAGGGCGACCAGTTCAGCAACCTGGGCTGAGTGAGGTGGGCCTAGCGGTTCCGCTTCTATGGTGTCTTGGTCATCTACGACTGCGTATCCAGTACACAAGTCTCCCGAGTCTGACTGTCTATGACAACTACCGTCCGTGTAGAACGTGAGTTCTGCATCTTCCAGTGGGTTGTCACTGATGTCAGGCCTTGCGGTAAAATTTTGGGTCAAATATTCCATACAATCATGTGTATCTTCCTTTGTATTAAATCCTCCTTCCCCATCACTCTCACCTTCCACCCTTTGTGCCTGACCAGGCACACCTGGGAGATACGTTGCAGGATTTATTGCACTGCATCTCCTTATGGTGATGTTTACGGGGGCCATTAGTGCCAATTCCCATCTTGTAAACCTTGCTGATGAGACGTGTCTGGTTTGGGCAGAATTCAATAAGGCTGATACTGCATGTGGCGTATGGATTGTGAGGTTGTGGCCTAGCACGACGTCTTCGCTTTTTGTCACTAGCAATGCTATCGCAGCAACGCTTCGCAAGCATGTGGGGAGGGATCGCGCTACCGTGTCTAGTTGAGCGCTGTAGTATGCAACTGGCCTGCTGGCATCACCGTGTTTTTGGGTTAGTACACCTGCCGCGCAACCAGCACTTTCTGTTCCGTATAGTTCAAAGGGTTTCCCATAGTCTGGCATACCTAGTGCTGGTGCCTGCGTTAGGCACTGTTTGAGTCTCTCAAATGCTGTTTCGGACTCGTCTGTATGCGAAATCCTATCAGGTTTGTTTGAGGAGACCATTTCCTGCAAAGGTAACGCCAAAATGGAAAACCCTGGGATCCAATTACGGCAATACCCACACATTCCTAAAAACGTTCTGATCTGTTGCTGGGTTTGTGGCAGAGTCATGTCTCTAATTGCTTGGATTCTATCAGCGGTCAGGTGTCTCAGTCCTTGTGTTAGACAGTGTCCCAAATATTTTACCTTAGTTTGGCATAATTGTAACTTGTCTTTGGACACCTTGTGTCCTGTGTCTGAAAGATGAAACAGGAGCTGTTTCGTATCCTTCAGAGATGCTTCCAGTGAATCTGAACACAGTAGTAAATCGTCCACATACTGTATCAATACTGATCCACTGTCTGGTTGGAAAGACTGTAAACAATCATGCAAAGCCTGAGAAAATATACTTGGACTATCTATGAAACCTTGGGGTAATCGAGTCCACGTGTATTGGACTCCTCTGTATGTAAATGCAAACAAATATTGGCTGTCAGGGTGCAGAGGTACCGAAAAGAAAGCGGAGCAGAGGTCAATAACAGTGAAAAATTTGGCAGTGGGAGGGATTTGCATTAGGATGACAGCTGGATTTGGCACTACGGGGAACTGACTCTCAACTATTTTGTTAATCCCCCTTAGATCCTGCACTAGTCTGTAACCCCTCCCCCCACTCTTTTTAACAGGGAAGATAGGACTATTGGCAGTGCTGGACGTTCTTACCAGAATGCCCTGTTGTAGCAAGCGCTCTATTACTGGGTAAACTCCTAACTCCACCTCTGGCTTCAGAGGGTACTGTGGGATTTTTGGAGCTATCTTACCATCTTTTACTTGTACAACTACTGGAGCTACGTTTGCCATTAATCCAGTGTCTTGTCCGTCTTTTGTCCAAAGTGACTCTGGTATCTGAGATGTCATCTCTTCTATTTGGGATGGATTCCTATTTGTCATAATGGTATGTGACATTAATTTTGATGGGGAGTCTAACATGTCTCGCACTTCCTGAGCGTGTTTCTCAGGTATGTCCAAGAATACACCTTCAGGAGTACAATAAATGACGCACCCCATTTTACACAGTAAGTCTCTTCCCAGGAGATTAGTTGGTGCCGATGCAGCCAGCAAAAAGGAATGCTTGGTATGCAAAGGCCCTATTGTAATCTCGGCTGGTTTGCTAACAGGGTAGTGCTGGACTACTCCTGTTACTCCCATGGCTGGAATTGTCCTACCAGTGGTTCTCATGCCCACTGTCGAATTTATCACTGACTTGGCCGCCCCTGTGTCTACAAGAAAGTTTAAAGTTTTACCAGCTACATTAATTGCGATCTCGGGTTCACTTCCAAGGTTGGCAATTAATTTTACTGGCTGCAGATTACAGGTATGGCCACACCCCTATTGGGTATGGTGACCTTCCTGAATCCTGCTGGCAGCAACTACTTGTGAGGGAGTTAGCTGGGAACTACCAGAGGCATGCCAGTCTCTGTTCGGGGGATATCTTTTTGTTTCCCCTGTATGTGGCTCATAACTCCGTTTCTGTGGACCCCGATCCCAATGTCGTGTGTCGTGTCGTTGTCTAGGGGGTTGGTATGAGTTTCGTGGATTCTTTACTCTACAATCTCGTGCCATGTGTCCCTGTTTGTGACAAGAATAACAAGTAACCATACTTGACTTACCCACAGGATTTGGTGATACAAACAAAGGCTGCCTTGTGGTCAGAGCCTGTATACTTACTGACATTAATTTATCACCTTGTTGTTCCCTGTGTCTGGTGATGTTTCTATCGTGATCAATAGCAGCCTCTCTCAAAGTAGCCACAGACAGACCTCGCCAACATGGTTGTGTGGTCTGTACCCTAGTCTTCAATGACTCTTTTAAACCATCCATCAGTACCGATACTGCTACTTCCCGATGGTTTGTGTCTGTTTTAATGTCCTCTATGCCTGTGTATTTTGCCATTTCTAATAATGCTCTGTGAAAATACTCTGCAGCTGTCTCTGACTCCTTCTGTTTAATGGAGAATATCTTATTCCATTTAGCTACTGCTGGGAAATACTCTTTTAGCTGCAAGTTTATTCTTTTCACATTATCTTGGTTGTACACATCTGTAAGAGGTACATCATGATCTAGTCCGCAATCAGCTAAAAATTGAGTTGCGTCGACATTTGAGGGTAAACATGCTCTCAGCAATATCTGCCAGTCTTTATTGTTGGGCTCTGCAGTGTTACCTAAGTCTCTGATGTATTTTTGACTGGCAACTAAGTCTTTTCTAGGGTCAGGAAATTCAGACACTATGGTCCTTAATTCCATTCGGGAAAATGGAGTGTACATGGCAATGTTCCTAATGGGAGTGGCTCCTGATGTGTCTGTTTTCCCATTTGGCACTGCTATTACTCTAACAGGTGTAATTCTAACAACCTCATTCTGTGTAGATTCTACAGGCTGTGGTGAAATAGTCTCAGCATAATGCATGGTGCCGTACTTACCAGTTGATACGACCTCACCTATCCCTCCGCTAGGGGCCTTTACTAATCTCGTGGGTGGAGCTGTGCCTACTGTGGTCTCTGCTATGGTGGCTGCTAGAGAGAGCGCTGAAATCGTTGCCGATTCGTCCTCTTGATCACACTCCTGAGGAAAGTTCAAAACAGGGTACAACTTGCACGGGTTAATACTTGCATGGGTTAATGGGTTAACATTATCATTAACATTTACACAGTTACTAAGTGATTTTGTGTTACACCTTAGTGCGTCTTTCTCCGCAATCAACTTCTCTCCTGATATATATGGTGGCGGTGGGGCCGTGGCAATCAGTTTTCTGTTAGAGCCAGATCCCGCCGCCTGAGCCAAACCTCTCTGTATCTCACCTTCCTGTTGCCACAACTGTAAATAATCATAATGCTGGATTCGTCTCTTTGTTGATTTTATGAGACATATCCTCCTCCTTAAATTTTGTAACACTTCTGAGCTGAAGCTACCTACTCTTGGGAATTTCTCCCCGTCATGTACAGTCATTCTCTCCCATTCATCACATAAAGTTTCTGTGTGACTTCCATATTTCTCACACATTATATACCTGGCCGACCCAATTGGTCGGACCACTGAATCAACCCGAACCGAGGTTGATCGCCCCCTACCTGAACAAGTGGCCCCCCATAGTTCGAAAGTGTTGCTTTATTTAGCCAACCCTTACGCAAAACCAAATGTCCACAATAGGCTGACGGTGGCGGTTTACCGAGTACCCCACTCACTCGCCCACGCCGACCAATACGACCTGATCACACCGATATGGTGCTGGCGTACTCGACCTAGGGCCCCTGCGACCTGAACCTCTATTTACTGGAACCTGTGAGGGTTATCCGAAGAACACTTACTCTTTCCAGTAACTATTGGTTGCTGGATAGTTCCTGAGTGAGCAGCAAACTTCCCTTAAAATAAAAAAATTACACAAATCACATTAGAGTGTACAAATAGCGTTTGTGACCCCTTTACTCTAATGGTATTACGTCAGATTACTAACTAGTGTACACAATTACGTGCGGTCCAGTCGTTCAGTACACAAACAACTAAGCTTATGTACGGAAAGACCAATGGAATCGAAACTTACGACTGCGAATTCCTTCAGCCAGAGCTTATATGGCCTATATGGGTGTTGCACCAACCCTTTTCGGTGTTGTGCCTGTGAACTGTATAGCGGACTTCCTTGTCGGCTGTACCTGGACCTCCTGGTCTGTTATGACCTCCTGGTCTTGTTACAGTATGACCTCCTGGTCTTGTTACAGTATGACCTCCTGGTCTGCTATACTCTAATGCTCAAAATTGTATATTTAACCAGAGATGCCTCCCTAGCCACCGTGCACGTCACTTACACGCATGTACCTCACGAGTACTCGACTTTTCTTGTGGTTCAACCTTTAAAAATTGTAAAAACACTCACTCATCACATGTACACTTTTGTTTCTATTTCTATTTCTGCGCAGAAATTTTTCTTTAGATCAGGTGTGTTACCAATTAGGAGCAGGATCTGTTAATTAAATTTCGGACACCCAAAAATAGACTTGCGTTATTTCTCGCCTCGCGTTATTTATCGCTTTGCGTTATTTATCGCTTTGCGTTATTTATCAACTTATCGTGACTTGAGCTACGTGGGCGTAACCGGACGCTCCGTTGCGTAACGTACGCTGCGTGCGTCGGCCTTTGGATTGCGTACGCAAGTCTTTGTTAGAGACACGTATACGCAAAGCAAAGATCCACCGTAACACAATTTATACTTTTATCAATGTAGATGATCCTTGATCATCTACCACACAACACACTGACTTCGCCTTATCTCCCAGGCAAAACTGTGTGTTTTGTCTATCTTTTAACTATATTACCTTTACTCTTAAACTATGAAATAACGGCAAATCTCTTTTAGCACTTCTATCAACTATAAAACTGGCAGACAGGAGAGTGATATACGAAAATGAAAAAGAAAAAGAAATGCAGATATATATGTGTGCGTGCGTGTGTACGCAAGACAGAAAAATAAACAGTTTTAAAAGACACTAGCGTTTTGTTCTTACCTCCGGTTCCCGGATTCCTTCAGCACTCTTTACCTAAGCGAAGCAGACGCTTATCCTGTCAGCACTACGAGGGATACAACCTCCCGCCCTTTGCTGAGGGATAATGTCTGCTGATCTACCTAGTGCAGATATGTGAAGGACTGGACGGCCCCCAATTGATAAAGCTAAATATTTATCGTATATAAAACACTTTAAGAGGTCTAAGAACACTGTACGCTATCTACGTAAGAAGTACCGTAAGGGTACGCAAGTTGTGTAGCGATCGCTCAACCGTAGTCGAGACGCTCAAGCGTCACGTTCGCTTACGGCCCAGTGATCACAGGCAGGCACGCTATTGGCTGCCGACTAACGTGATGATTCGCTATAGCGTAGCGTACGCTCGGGACCACGAGGAGATCACCAGCGGTGCAGACGCTTACAACGTTGAAACCTTTATATCTATACCTTTAACAATGAGATACACAGTATACCTTAGTGTAGAGACAGAGTGTAAGTGCAACCTGGTGTAACCTGATTAACTACAAAGCTGCTTGAGCGTCACCGACGCTCAGAGAATACTTAACCCTTATAAAGAATACACAGATACCTGGGCTTAGGGTCCAAAACCTATTATATGTATTATAACTATTATACTTGCAAAAGGAATCACAGTACAAATGATACACTACAATATAACATAAACCAACTAACCAGATAACTACACAGGAAATACAATACAATACAACAAAGGGAAAATACGAGAGAAAGAGTAGAGAGAGAGAGAGAGAGAGATGGCTCACAGTAAGACAATATGATTACGGAGAAAACTTACGCACAAGGGGAACGATCGCATGCGCCTCGATATCCAGCTCCCGATTATCAGCAATGAGAACCGTTGAAGAGAGAGTCAACTGGATACGGTCGGCCTGCCTATTTATGCCCCACACACAATACAATTCAATGGTCCCTACAATCTCATTGTTCATTGGACACAGGAATTCGGCTTCGCATTATAACAAAAGGTCATAGGTTGATTCATACAGGTGGGCTGTGACTATTTCCAACTGCTCAGGTGGGAGGGAAACTGGGTTTCCCGCCGCATGGGTAATAAAGTGCAAATAAAGTAAATGTTCATAAACTTCTTATGTCCATAACTATTCGCACGAGCGATTGATCTGCTTCAAACCAACACCGGAATATTTCTAATTAAATATTCTTCCGATGGATACTAAACACCACTGTATTACTCCTGTCTGACCCTTCGTATCAAACAAAGAGGGATTTCTCTGTTCATGAACATTCTATATTAACCAAACTTTCAGAATCTATCAAAGGGACCATGATCTACAAAATACATTATTAGTGAAAATATGTAATGATTGAGTCGCACGCTACGATCGCATAAACTCTACCGTAAATACGCATACCATGCGCCTGCGGGTGCCCGCGACTGTGAGTATGCGCACGTACGGGAGAGCGTACGCATGCGCAGCACGGACCTGTGTGAGGTGCAAATATGGTAGTGTGCATAGAGATATTTTTCTGACTTTGACATATGAAAAACAAAATTTCTAACAAAACACACGTAACCTTGTTAGAAGGTGTCTGCCAACCCTTAAGAGTGCAATCCTGGTGCAGTACTGCTGGGATAAGTATAAAAATGGGGGGGATAAGGGTACCGGCGACTTGTGTTGTTTAAAATGCAATAGTTAAAAATAGATTTTAAAAGCCAAAAAATATGTAATAATACAAACGAGCTTTAATATAAATCACAACATAAAACGTACTTCAAAATATTAATAAAAGCATAAAAACATAAACATAAAAGGTCTTTGTAAAAGGTAAGGAAGTTCTGACTTAACTCTTTAAAAATAGGCAAGGGAGTCACCACAGGGAGCCCAACGCGTTTCGTCACAACTGACTTCTTCAAAGGGTCCTATTTAAAATATAGGGGGTACAAACACCAAAAAAAGGACTGCTATAGGTGAGGGGTGCTGGTGCTGGGAAAGAGGTGCAAGGTCAGAGGCGGAACCAGCGGTGGTGCTAGGGGGCACCAGCCAAAATTTTGCCTAGGGCATCATATTGGTTAGGGCCGGCTCTGCCGACAATAGCCAAACACTGCCGGGAAAGCATAGAATTGGTACAAAAATGGAGCTTTCAAATAGACCTGCTTCTGGCTGGCATGTTATGATAGTCATGCACAGATCAGTGAGATCTGTGCATGCTTCTCGGTGTAAAAGTGTCAGAAAGAGTTAACAAAAATAATAATAATTGCATGGGGTCCCCCCTCCTAAGCATAACCGGGGGGAAATTGCGTAGGGTTCCCAGAATTTATACAACCAGTACTGGAATCTTGGGCCGTTCCTGGGTCCAAAAATATGGGGGACAAAAGACGTAGGGGTGCCCCGTATTATTTGAAACCAGCACCGGGCTCCACTAGCCAGGGAGGTGATGCTGCAGCCGGGGGACACTTTTATTTAGGTCCCTGCGGCCAAAGCATCACTCCCCCCAACTAGTCACCCTTGGCCGGGGTTCCCAGGGGGAGTGGAGACTCCTTAAATCAAGGGGTCCCGCCTCCAGGCACCCAAGGGCCAGGGGTGAAACACAAGGAACCCCTTTCCCCCGAATGCCGGAACTCCCGTAAATTTTCCCACCATGGACTATAATGGAGGACCGCGATGCTCCATTATAACCAGTGTGCTCCGCTTGATTGACAGGCCAGGAGCACAGCCAATCAGGAGAGCGCTATGATGTGGTGCTCCCTGATTGGCTGCCGGGTCATCTAGTGACAGCAGTCACGGGGGGTCCCGGCATTCGGGGAAAGGGGTTCCATGTGTAAACATGGAACCCCTTTAGTGGCATGGATCGGGATTTTCATTTTATAATTTTTTTAACCCTGTGGATGCATACATGGAAAAAAGAGGACCGATCTTCACTGGATAATAGGGGAGTATTTTAGTTGGATTTTTTTACGGGTACACCAAAGGATTCTACTTGACAAGGGGACCGATGGGCTCCGTGGGACACTAGGTAAATATGTGTGAGTGTGTAAGTGTGTAAGTGTGCATGTATGTGTAAATAAACTTGTACTTTGACGGCTGTGTGCGTTTTGTTTTTTTGGGGGGTATTTCTTTTGTTGTGGAACTACAGGTACCAGCATGCCCGTTAAATCCCCACATGCTGGTACTTGTGGTTCTCCAACTTGACTTGTAGTTCCACACCAAAAGACAAAAAAATTTTTTACTTATTTATTTTTACACAATTTTGGCTATAAGCCCCCCATCCACCGCTTGGGGATGGGGGAAGGAAGGGGGGCAGCCTCAAGCTTCACCCCTAGCCCTTGGGTGCCTGGAAGGGGATAAATCCTTGATTTAAGGGGTCCCCACTCTCCCAGGGAACCCCGGCCAGAGGTGACTAGTTGGGGGGTGATGCTTTGGCCGCAGGGACCTATATGAAAGTGTCCCACGGCTGCGGCATCACCTCCCTGCCTAGTGAGCCTGGTACTGGTTTCAAAAATACGGGGGACCCCTTCATCTTTTGTCCCCCGTATTTATATATACACAGTATCCACAATATGCCGGCACGCCATGTAAACAGAGACAGCGTGCTCCGGTGCAATCACCCAAACAAAGTAGTTATCCAAACAATGAAGGAGGCACTCAGAGACAGCAATGCAAAACAAACAATGTATTACAGGTCTAGTACTTTCGAGGTATAAACCCCGTCCTCAGGACCACATCACCAACAATATTACAGCCACAATGTAATACTTACCCCACTTAAATCCACCAGTCACAGTCACGCCGGAGAGCACCGCCGGGCTCTGGGACCCGTTGACCAGAAGTACCTCATCATGATGCACACGTATATATACACACACACACATATAATATATATATATATATATATATATATATATATATAAATAGTAACAGGAGACTGACTAGAATGTGCTCTGCTACAAAAATCCACCAACGACCGACTCCAGGCTTGTGCAAAAATAACAAATACCTTTTATTCAGGTAGCTCAAAACAAGGGTATACATAAAACAAAGATCACTGTCTTTAGTATATACTACCAGGGAGGTTAGGCCCTGCCTCACTCCCACTTACTTAAGGAACCCTCCAAGTCCCGGCATCCTGACACTAGTGCCCAGCCCTCCGGATCCCACTGTCCCTAGCAGGCCTATCACATGGACAACTAGCTGCCTCAGGAGCACTGAATCATGGGAGAGACTCTGCTTTAAACCCAGCACCCAGGTGCTGGCTGATGAAGCAGCTTCTTGGGCTAAGAAGCCTATAAAACCTGGTCTTGGCCAAATGGATGGCAACCCGGTCCATCCACACTTCCCATCCACCCCCACCCTGTGTGCATCTTACAGGTGGCAAAGTACCTCTCCGGCCACATACCCTTTCCCACAGCTTTTCGTGGCTAAGAAAAGCGGCATGTGACATTGGCAAGTTTTCACATTTGCCAATTACTTTGGACTGACAAATCTTTGGGACATAACTTGGGCCCATACACCTGGGTCCCAAGTTCCTCTCCCAAGTACACCTCCGAGGCCCTTTTAACTGGCCTTGGAATCTATTTCCATTTAAGGTTGGTGGCACCAACTCCACTGTGCCACCTTCCCTTTCCCTCCACTTTGGCATAGTGGCCGAAGTAGTAGTTTCAATAGACAACTTCCTGTTGCCCACTAAACTTCCCCTTCTCTTCACTTTTCCACCCTTAGGGATGTTTCCCTTATCGGGCTGGGATTTACTGGCTACTGAGGAAGTCACTTCATTCTTTTCTGGGTGTTTGTGACACCTGACATTAACCAACTCTGGACTGGGGAAGGTTTTTAAGTTGACTTTGGGCCTAGTCATCGACTCCTGCTGTTCTATGACCGGCACATAACCCGTTTTGAGTCTCTTGTCCAGGTCTCTTATTCAACTCCGTAGTTTAGGAATCTCCTTCACTGTTTCTTTTAGCTGGCAGTTACTTAGGGCCAGCTTTTGGAACTCTTCCCTCAAGTTTTCCAACTCTCGTGTCACATATAGAGAACTCTCCCTGGGTAGAGCAACCTCAGAAATGGGACTCTGCACCGATTCCTCTGAGACAGGTTCTTGCTTCTTACTTAGTGTGTCCTTTATGGACTGTCCCAGTTCAGCAATTGGATCTTGAGCCTCTCGTGGTGGATCATGCCAGGGTGCAACAACCCCAAGATCGAAATCTTGCACCTTATCGTCCACATACACGAGTGGAACTCCTTCAGAAGCAGGTTCCCGGATGACTTTGGAAGTAGACTCCTCTATTGCCACTAGATTAGCCATGACTAGCTCACGTGGGCGAGACACCTCCAAAGGCATGGTCTTTGTCTGTGATTCATCAGAGAAAGTCTCACATGTGCACTGGATGTCCAGATCCTGTGTTTCCAAGACCTCAACAGAAGCAATCTCCAGCTCAGATAAGACTTTCTGCTCTAGGATGGGCTCTTGAGTAGTCATCAAATTGCCATCTGTCCAGTTAGATTCCTGGGGTTCATCATTCTGCCACAGATCCAGCAGATTAGAGGATTCTTGTTTTGGAGGTGGATGATCACTTGACATAAAGCAAACCTCTCCAAGCTCCATTACCGCTTCCTCCTCACTCCCTGTCAACTGAGGAGCAGCCAGGCATCCCACATACTCATCTCGTGTCTCCATAAACACATCTTCTGTGAGCCCCTGTGGCTGCCATGCTCCATCTTGAACAGGTTCTACTGAACTCAGGGCTTTGTTCGACTCTTCATCCAAGTTACTACGACATTCTTTTTCCAGAGAATGAGGTGGTGCTGCTTCGGAGGAACTTCTCACTGCTGTCCTAGTTGTTAACAAAACACTGCCATCTGATGTGGCTCTCTCTTGTCAGAAGCAGTAGTGGATTCCATCCCAAAGTTCCTGAATTTAGGTGCATTACTGTGTGGAATTAGGTGTATAAATGCATTACTAATGTGTGGCATTATGTGTATAAGGTGCTCTACTATGTGGTGTTGCATATAGAAAGGGCACTACTATGTCATCTAATGTGAATAAAGAGCAATAGAGTGTGGTGTAATGTGAATAAGGAGCAATTCAGTGTGATGTAATGTGAATAAGGGGCTCTACTGTGAGGAGTAACGTTTATAAGGTAAAGTGATACTGCTGTGGGATGTAATATGAATTATGGACACTATCAGATGATCAACTATGAATAAAGTTGCAGTACTGTGTGGCGTAACTGGAATTGGGGTTATTATTGTGTGGCCATGCCCCTTGCCAGCAAAAACACACCCCTTTTTGGGCTGTGCACCAAATGTGTGAACTGTTCCTATTTAAAATATAGGGGGTACAAACACCAAAAAAAGGACTGCTATAGGTGAGGGGTGCTGGTGCTGGGAAAGAGGTGCAAGGTCAGAGGCGGAACCAGCGGTGGTGCTAGGGGGCACCAGCCAAAATTTTGCCTAGGGCATCATATTGGTTAGGGCCGGCTCTGATGACTTGTCAATTTTATTCATTTTTGGTTCTCAGTAAACATAAACTGCAGAAAAAAAGAAACATTGAGAACTTTTGTATCATAGAAGGTGGCCTATACATAGGCTTAACATAATATCCCTTTAAACCGGGACACTTATGAATTACACAGGTTCTCTAGCTGATTAAAACCCGTTGATATGCAGACTTAAAGTCAGCCAGGCACAGAACCGGTGTAATTCAATCATGTCCTATTTATAGGTATAGTATGGAAAGCCTACCTATACACCTTGCCAGGGACGTGCAGTGAGCTAAATGGCTCGGGAGGCACTGGCTAGCACCAGAGCTACATTTATACACAATGGCCCTCATTCCGAGTTGATCGCTCACTAGCTGTTTTTAGCAGCCGTGCAAACGCATAGTCACTGCTAACGGGGGAGTGTATTTTTGCTTTGCAAGTGTGCGAACGCCTGTGCAGCCGAGCTGTGCAAAAACATTTTGTGCAGTTTCAGAGTAGGTCTGAACTTACTTAGCCCTTGCGATCACTTCAGTCTTTTTGGTGCCGGAATTGACGTCAGACACCTGCCCTCCGAACGCCCGGACACGCCTGCGTTTTCCCTACCACTTCCAGAAAACGGTCAGTTGACACCCATAAACGCCCTCTTTCTGTCAGTCTTCTTGCGATCGGCTGTGCGAATGGATTCTTTGTTAAATCCATAGCTCAGCAACGATCCGCATTGTACCCGTATGACGCGCGTGCGCATTGCGGTATATACGCATGCGCAGTAGAGAGCTGATCACAGCGCAGCGAAAATCGGCAGCGTGCAATCAACTCGGAATGACCCCCAATATAAGAGCCAAAGAGTACATCTGGGCATTATACACAGGTGCAGCAGTATAAACTCCTGTAAGTTTGGTGAGCTTTGAACAGAGATGTGCGGAAAAGATAGGCTGCTATAGACTTTTTACTCCAGAGTTTTGGCTACAAAAATGATTAGAATAATACAAAGAAGATATTTCAAACATATTCTTTGTATTTTTCATATACTTTATACAGTCAAAACTCTGGCACAAACGTTAGTATGACAGGAAAGGATCTGCCTCACCCCACCGCACGTCACTGCACCTTGCTCATGCTCAGTTTCAATGGTCTCCGGTGAGCGGATTCGGTTTTACTCGGTTTTACTCGGTTCTCAAAACCGAATCTTATTGGCTCACGGATGTCACGTGTTTTGGATAGCCAATAAGATTCGGTTTTGAGAACCGAGTAAAACCGAGTAAAACCGAATCCGCTCATCATAAAACTATTGTAAGCAGTGAATGGTAATCTTCAATTGTGGCTCCTGAACCTATACTTTTTTAAACTACCTGATATGGAAACATAGGCTTACCATACCATCCCTTTAAACCGGGACACTCATGGATTATACAAATTCTGTGGCTGATTATAACCAGGTAAAATGCAGGCTTGAAGTCAGTCAGCCACAGAACCCGTGTTATTCACTAGTGTCCCAGTTTAAGGGGATAGAATGATAAGCCTATGGAAACATTATTTAAAAAAGGTTATAGGGATTGCTGGAAGTTCTAGTTCTACAGGAGCTGAACATGCATAGATTACTTAATACAACTCTATTTAAAAGAAAAGATGAATAAGGTGGACTATTGCGCACTAAGAGAAAAATTGCTGCACAATGCGAATATCAATAACATACAAACACCATATGTAAAAATGACTTATTAAAGGAAAGGATGATATCTATATTGAGCGCTATTTTCCTCAAGGAGGTGGCAATGGTAGTCATAAAACAAAGTCTAATTTATAACAAAAAAAGACATATGTTTAATTTTTAGACATCCATGGTTATAAAGTGACAGTGCACATAATCATGGCTCAAGACAAACAATATCATATATGATAAAAAGATATATTGCACAGACCCTTGGTTTGTAAACATAAACAATGTGAACACACAGGGATATTTTATGTGCAAATTTCGCTATTAATGGTGGGACTTCCGACTCATACCGTTTTGGGTATGTGGTGTGCGCCTTGATGTTAGAAAATGGTTTCCAGCTGGGCAACCCAGCAACACACCACACACTTAGCCCAATGGCAGATGGATACAGCGAGAACACCGGCAGATGTCCAAGGAAGATCGAGGTCCCACTCCAGGCACAACGCGTTTCGGATGAATTATCCTTTTTCAAGTGCTTTGCTGAATGTGTGGATCATTGCTCTATTTAAAGTGCTTGTCTGGAAATATCCTGTTACAAAGTTCCCGCCGTTTTGCGTTCCACCGTACGGCCGGAACCGGAAGTGTGCGTTCCACCCACGTACTTCCGGACGAAAGTGCAAGGGATTGATGTAAACAGTGTTGCTTCGTTACAGCGCCGGGCGTCCGTACCTGGCGTTAGCAACCAGGACCAGAAGTGATGATCTCCTGCTTGCGTTCCACCGCATGTCGCAACCGGAAATATGCGTTCCATTTGTTGTAGGTTGCGATTGCGTTCCACTGCTTGCCGGAACCGGAAATATGCGTTTCACACCATCTCCATACTTATCCTCACAAAAGGGGGAATATAGATTGCCATTTTAAAGCTACATGGTACTTCGTATTCCCATGAAGTCCATCCCTATAGGCAATACTATATTCATTTGTTATGACATGAAAGAGAAAGAACAAAAGAACAGTTTAAAACATTTTGAAATCGTACGTGAACATCATAAAATTTTACATCATGAACCATTTCAGTTCGAAATCTGCATTAAGGCCATTAGGAACCAAAGTATTTAAGACATAAATCCATTCCATTTCTTTCTTAGCTAGACGGATATCTATGTCTCTATTCCTATTTGATCCTAATACCTGTTCTATACCAATGAACCTTTTAATTTGATATTCACAATTATCATGACATGTTTTAAAATGTTGAGATAGAGGGTGGTTTAAGTGTCCTTTCCTTATATTGTAGATATGTTCTGCCATACGGATTTTTAAATTACGTGTGGTTTTCCCAATATAGAGGAGTCCGCACATGCACTCTATTAGATAAATAACGTTCCTAGAATGACAGGTAACAAAACTCTTCAGAGTGTATGTTTTACCATTTACCTCAAAAGAGGTAATCTTCCTAGGATTAGATGGATTGTTGGTAGAGCGGCACATCAAACATGAGCAGCATCTATGGAAGCCCCTTGTTCTCTCACTGACCACTTTAGAATCATATGGAGAGAGAATTGACAGCATAGGAAAGGAATGAGTTAAACATTTTGTGAGGGGTGGACCTAGCTGGAAGGAAAGTACAGCCCTTGGAAAAGGGGAGGGTTAGTATATATAGGGAAGGATAGGCCATTTTGTCTCTCTCTGGTTGGTGAAATTGCCTGGTTGTGTGGGTGAGTGCTGCAGTGCAGAACTTCCCATTTCATTCCCAGTTTCCCTGCGGTTTTTCTAATTGGGGTATATTGTTAAGCCCCCTGCATCCCTACATTAGCTGTGCATATTGCTCCCCTGCATTACCGTTGAAAAATGGCTGCCCGCCCTCGACGTTCCGCCGGGCCCCCAGCCCGGTACCGCGCTTCTGGTGGTGGGGCTGGCCCGGGGGAAGGAGTGGCAGGCCTGGGGGACGGGGCTCCGTCCCCCAGGGCCTCCACGGGCTTGGGCGGGAGCGCAGTGCGGCGGACCAGGTCGGCCTCGCCGCTGGGGTCCGGGCCGGCTTTGCCGGGCGGGCGGGCGCGCGCGGCGGAGTGGGCCGGGGGTCCGGTCCGGCCGCCCGGAGGTAGACGGGCATCGGCCCTCACCTCCGGGAGCGGCTGAAGCAGCGGTGGTGTCCGGCGCCCGGCGGGGGATCCACGCGCGGCCTCTATCAATCCCCCCCTGCCGCGGCCGAGTGTAGGTGCCGGGCGGGGGGGAGAGGCCGGACGGGGGTCGGCTGCTCGCCGCGCGGGGTTGGTTACGGAGCCTCGCGCGGCGGGTACTACAATGGCGGCAGGCGGGAGCTTTGTGCCCGAGAGCGGTGGGGCGCGCGCACGAGGTGCGCGCGCGGCCACGCTCGCCTCCGGCGGCGCCAGCCGCGCACGTGTGCGCGCACGTGTGCGCGCAGCGGCGCCGCCAGCCTTGCTGTCTCCCATGATATCGCCCCGGCAGCCGGAGTCCGGCAGGGGCCGGGGGGGGAGGAGAGGCAGGACATTTTCATATGCAGGGGACGGGCAGTGGCGTGCGGGAGTGGCACAACGGGGTGCGGCAGCAAGAGGTGACGGGGCGCGCGCACGGGATGCGCGCGAGCCCGTGCCCACGGCGAGCGGCGCCATGCGCGCCGCGTGTTTCCCTGTCTCCCCAAATCACTCCCCTGGAGCCGGAATACAGCGGCCTGCGGGGGAGGAGGGGGGACAGGGAATGGGTTAGTGGCCGCGGGGCTGCTGCACGCGCCGCATGGGCTCGCGGCGGCCCCCCCTCAGCGGCGACGGATAGTTCTGATCCGCAAGAGGAGGGGGCGTATTTGGACGGGGAGAGCGAGGGCAGTGCGGGCACCGACAGGGGTGCCTCAGCTTTCCCGCCGGGGCAGCGGGCGCCGGGTGCCCGGTTCACGCCGGTCGGGCGGCGAGCGCGTGGTCGCGCGCGGGCCCCGGCTGAAGGGCCATTGGGGCCCGGGGCCGCGTTTTGGGGCGGTTACGACCCCTCCGGAACGCTGGCGTCGGCCCTGGCCACAGTGGTGGAGGCATTAGGGCCGCTAGCCGCGGCTGCCTCCCCGATGGCGGCTGTAAGTTCCGGCGTGCCTGCGGTAGCAGGCGGGCGGCGGGCTTCGGCGGCACAGCGTGTGGCACGCGCCTGCCGGGAGCTCGGGGCGGCCGCCGCAGAATTGGAACAGGGTCCGGGGCAGGACGCACAGGGGCGCGCGGCGGCAACGCCCCCCTCACGGAGGGCGCGGCATGCGCCGCGAGTGCTGGATGGGTCCTCCGCTTCTTTCTCTGTTACAGGGGAGCTCGGGGACGAGGAGATGGCAGAGTTCGAGGAGGAAGACGTCGGTTTGGCCACGCCGGAGGATTCCATGTCGGGGCAGTCGGCGGCATCAGGTGAGGCGGTGCAGTCGGTATCGGGTTCCTCCACGAGCTCTAGTTCTCGTAGTTCCTCCTCTTCCTCCTCTTCATCGTCTCTGTCGTCGCAGGCGTCCGAGGTCAGTAGCACGACTAGGGCGAGGAAGCGGGCGACAAAATTCGCCAAGAGGGCAGCGGGCCAGCAGAAGAGGCGGAAGAGACGCAAGCGGCTTAGCGAGGAAGCTCGTAGGGCCAAGAAGCGCCGTGATTTGCCCGGTGTCGTGCGCTGCGACTATACTGCTGTAATGCGGGGGCTGCGAGATAGCTGCCGCAGGAAGATTCGCAGAGGGGACTTCGTTGATGTGTTCGTCTTGACGAAGGACGCGAAAAGGGAGTATAAGGCGGCGGTCGCAAAGAAGGGCATCGGGGCTGAGGCATTCCGTACCTTCGATAATTGGCTGGCCGGGTTTTGGGTCTTCGCGGCGTGTTACCTGGAGGACAGGCCGAACGAGCACATTAACATAATTCGGTACCTGCATCTCGTGCATGACATGCAGCGCACGTCTTCGGGATCGGAGTGGCGTAGGTACGACCAGGAATTCAGGGAAAAGCAGGACGGTTTGCAGGTCATGGATTTTGGGTTCAAGGACGTTGAGGTCTGGCTCAAGGTCACTCGGGCTTCACAACAGGCTGAGGAGCCCCGGAAGCCGGGGTCGGACGGGCACCGCGCAGGGTCGTCCGCCCAGGGGTCCGGCGCGGACGGCGGATTGGCCAAGCCAGGTAGGTCGGCCGTCCGCGCAGGGGGGCGAGCCGCCACAAAAGGTAAATGTTTCGCGTTTAACAACGCGGCGTGTTCCTTCGGCAAACAGTGTAGTTTTCGACACTCGTGCCTGCAGTGTGGCGGATCCCACCCAGCCTCCTCCTGCTTCAAAGGCAGTCGGCAGGGTGCCCGGGGTAAGCCAACCTACCCCAGGCAAGCCGCGGGCGGGAGCGCTCCGCAGAGCGCCAACACCAATTAAATTGGAAACTATGGGCCGGTGGTTGGACTGGTATCCGAATAGGGAGGATGCACAATTTTTGTTTTCCGGTTTTCAGTTTGGGTTTCGCTTGCCTGTTGCGAGCGAGGTGTCCGTGCGGGCCCAACGGAACCTCCAGTCTGCCCGAGCCTTGCCGTTAGTACTGAGGGAGAAAGTGGAAAAGGAGGTCAGGTTGGGCAGGATGGAGGGACCGTTTCCATCACCCCCGGTGGATAGCTTGGTCATCTCTCCAGTGGGGGTGGTTCCCAAGAAGACTCCAGGCGCTTTCCGGCTCATTCAGCATCTTTCTTACCCGTCGGGGGCGTCGGTCAACGATGCAATACCGCCGGCTCATTGCTCGGTGGTGTATCAGTCGTTTGACGAAGCGTTGGAGATGGTCCGCAGTTACGGGACTGGGGCCCTCATGGCTAAGATTGATGTTGAGTCCGCTTTTCGGTTGCTGCCATTACATCCGGACTCATTCCGTTTTATGGGTTTCCGGATTGGAGCGGAGTATTTCATCGACAAATGTTTGCCGATGGGATGTTCCGTTTCATGCTCATTTTTCGAGCGTTTTAGCACGTTTCTACATTGGTGCGTGGAGTCTTCGTCAGGGGGTCACGGGGTAGCCCATTACCTCGATGACTTCCTGTGCGCGGGTCTGGCAAATTCACCACGGTGCGGCAACTTGCTTTTCAGCACCCGAGCGCTGTTTTTTCCACTTCGGCGTTCCGGTGGCCGAGGATAAAACAGAGGGCCCGTCCTCCTGTTTGTCCTTTTTGGGGATCGAGATTGACACGGTGGCAGGATCGTGTCGGTTGCCTCGGGACAAGGTGGTGAAGCTCCCCGACGCCATTTGCCGGTTTGAGGGGTCGCGTAAGGTCACACTACGGCAGGCGCAATCCTTGCTGGGCATGTTGAACTTTGCTTGTCGGGTAATCCCGATGGGCAGGGTTTTCTGCCGGAAGCTAGAAAGGGCGACTGCGGGGTGTGTCAGACCACACCATTTCGTGCGTTTGTCCTCAGAGATCAAGAGGGATTTGGCCGTATGGGCCTCGTTCCTAGAGGACTTCAACGGGGTGTGTATATGGCAGGCCCCAATGGTGGACAGCGCTAGGTTGCAGCTGTTCATCGATGCAGCGGGTGCCTCTGGATTCGGTTGCTATCTGGAGGGATCTTGGTGCGCGGCCTCGTGGCCGGCGGAATGGCATCGCGAAGGTTTAACTAAGGACCTTTTGCTTCTGGAGCTTTTCCCCATTATGGTTGCACTGGAGGTATGGGGCGATCGGCTGGCTCATCACAGCATCTTGTTTAGATGCGACAATCTGGGCGTGGTGCATGCGATAAATAACCAGAGGGCGAAGTCGCTGGTCGTTCTGCGGGTGCTGGGGCAGTTGTTGTTGTTGTCATGCCTACGGCGAAACGTGTGGTTCCGCGCGCAGCACGTGCCGGGGCTGGAGAACGGAATTGCTGACGCGTTATCACGAGGGCAGTGGGAAAGATTTTGTTTGTTGGCACCCGAGGCCGACGAGAATGGTTTTCATTGTCCCGGTTATGTTTGGCAGGTGATCGGGCCGGACTGGAGGGTCTAGCGTTGCGGTCAGTCGCGCCAACTACGCTTACGGCTTACAGGCAAGCTTGGAGCGAGTGGGAGGAGTTTGTTCAAGGACGGAATTCACAAGGTAAGAGCGGGCATCGGATGATGCTTTCTTTTATTTGGCAGCTGTATGTTTCGGGTAGGTCCAGAGCGGTGGTTGCCCGGTACTTGGCTGGTATTTCGTTTTTCAGCAAAATAAAGGGCGTCCCCGACGTGACGAAAAGTGGGATTCTGCTGAAGGCGATGAAAGGATGGGCGCGAGTCGCGCCGACGCCGCCTGACAGGAGGCGGCCCATTGACGCGGCCTTGTTGCCGGCTGTCATCAGGGCGGTGGGAGGTGTCGCATCGTCCATGTTTGAGTCGCTGTTGTTCAGTTTGGCGTTCTCAATGGCTTACCACGGGGCCTTTAGGGTTTCGGAATTGGTAGCGCCTTCTAAGCGAGCAGATTCGCGCATGCTTGTCGGGGACGTGGTGGTGGGTGAGAGGTCCTTGCTTTGCAGATTGCGTCGCTCTAAGACGGACCAAGTGGGGAGAGGTCGATGGGTCACCTTGGTTCCGGCTCTTGATGAGAGCATTTGCCCAGTACGGTTGGCAGTGCAATATGAGGCAGTACGGCCCGACGGTCGGGGGTCATGGCTGCTGCATTATGACGGGCTGCCGGTGACGAAATATCAATTTCGTTGGATGCTGGGTCGCTGTCTTGCGAGCTTGGGCCTTCCACCCGCTGCGTTCGGGACGCATTCCTTCCGCATAGGGGCTGCGACGTCGGCTGCGGCGGCGGGATTTTCCACGGCTGAGATCCAGGCGGTGGGGCGATGGAAGTCGTCAAGTTACAGACGGTATATTCGCCCCGTTGCATGAGATGTTGGCTCGCGCGTGCTTTTTGTGCAATTGCAGTTGTTAATCATGATTGTTACAGTTCAGTACGTTATGGTGTTGTGCGTTTTGTTTGTCTTCCCGTTTTTTATCCTACTCAGGGATTAGCTACTCACCGTTGCGGGCATGAGCCGGCAGCGGGGGTCTGGAGTTATTTTGCGATTTTTTGCCTGACTTGACGGACTGAATTCTAATCCACAATTCGGCTAATTTGTTCTAATCAGAGTCCCTCAGCAGGTCTTTACACTTTCACCTCCAGCTGAGTTCTTACGTGTTTTACCCTTTTTTTTTACCTCCCCCCCCCTTTTTATTTTCTTAATTTTGTTTTCAACTTCCCCATTTGTGTGTTCATGTTCTGCTTCAAATTGGCTGAAAGCTCAGGCAGATCGGCTAGGCCGAGATTTCTGCAATATTCGGAAATAATTTTTTTTTCTTTTTGGCAGATCCTTCAGGTTAACGCACTTACTGAATTATGGTGTAGATATTTAGTAACCAATTTTACCCCCTTTTTTCCTCCTCTTCAGGTTGGTTTGCTGATGACTTGACCGTTTGGGTGGTGGGCCACTCGTATGTGTTTTGGGCCGCAAAGTTTTTAACCTCGGCTGGGGCTCAGCGGTTTCCTAGGGCTCAGGGAGTTAGATGGCTTGGTTGGCGAGGCATGATGTGGAAAGATCTGAGGAGTAGGCTAGTTAGTCAGGCCAGCAAGCATGGAGTTCCTAGAGTATTGGTTGTCCATCTAGGTGGCAACGACCTGGGGAAGAGGACATCTTTGGAGTTGCGGTGGGCCATGATACAGGATCTGGCTAGTGTGGCCGCGGCATGGACCAATTGCATATTGGTGTTCTCCTTGATGGTGCCAAGGTTGAGTTGGCGAGGTGTGGCGGACGGTCGCGTAATTGATGAGGCCAGAAAGAAGGTGAATGGGGCGGTGGCGAAGTAGTTCGCCACCCTAGGATTCGGTTCCGAGACAGTCACCTTTTTCGGCCTGATGGTGTGCATCTATCCAATGAGGGGATGATGTTTTTCCTGGAGGATCTGTTCCTAGTGTTGCAGGAGTTAGGGTGAGGTTATGGTGGCGGTGCGAAGACTCTGGGGAGGAGTCTTTCGCTGTTGGCGGAAAAGAACGGCAGTTTGTAGTTGTATGGTAAGCTGTAGTGATTTACAGTTTGATTTGGTTTAGGTGCACTCACCTCCATCGACTTATTGGCCGCTCGACCACCCGACCGGGAGGCAGCGGAATGGGCACCCATCAGGGTGGGAAGTCACTGTGGGGGTGGAGCTAGCACCTATTACCATTTTTGATAGTTTGTAGTTAAATTAGGATGGTTTTGATTTTAGCATTTTAAGGTTAGCGTCAGTTTAATAGAGCCGTTCTTTTTTCTGCCACCATATGCCGGCTGATTCGGCATCTTAACAAAAGTTTTTCATTTACAGGTTTGCTATGGTTAGGGTCAAATAAATAGCTAGCAATTTTTCTGCCAAATTCAAGTCTCTGTGTCTTTATTTCTTGGTATGAGAGGTAACGAATGCTTACTTAGAACGAAGGGGTCCACCAAATGTCACTAGGATGTTTAGGAGAGAGAATTGACAGCATAGGAAAGGAATGAGTTAAACATCTTGTGAGGGGTGGACCTAGCTGGAAGGAAAGTACAGCCCTTGGAAAAGGGGAGGGTTAGTATATATAGGGAAGGATATGCCATTTTGTCTCTCTCTGGTTGGTGAAATTGCCTTCCCGCCCTCCCACCCTGTTGGTAGAGGTTCTGGCACGGAGTGCATTGGCATTGAATTGTGGGCTGATTTTATCGTTGGCTATTTATTGGCGGAAAAGAACGGCAGTTTGTAGTTGTATGGTAAGCTGTAGTGATTTACAGTTTGATTTGGTTTAGGTGCACTCACCTCCATCGACTTATTGGCCGCTCGACCACCCGACCGGGAGGCAGCGGAATGGGCACCCATCAGGGTGGGAAGTCACTGTGGGGGTGGAGCTAGCACCTATTACCGTTTTTGATAGTTTGTAGTTAAATTAGGATGGTTTTGATTTTAGCATTTTAAGGTTAGCGTCAGTTTAATAGAGCCGTTCTTTTTTCTGCCACCATATGCCGGCTGATTCGGCATCTTAACAAAAGTTTTTCATTTACAGGTTTGCTATGGTTAGGGTCAAATAAATAGCTAGCAATTTTTCTGCCAAATTCAAGTCTCCGTGTCTTTATTTCTTGGTATGAGAGGTAACGAATGCTTACTTAGAACGAAGGGGTCCACCAAATGTCACTAGGATGTTTAAGAGTGCTCTGGGCATTTATTTGTCAATATGGATCGCATTTTAAAGCAATAGAAAAAAGTGTACGCAAAAATTGGAGGGTCCTACAGGAGGATCCTATACTAAAAGAACACCTACCTGAAAGGCCCAAGTTTATCTATAGACGAGCACCGTCTTTAAAAGATAAACTTGTTAAGAGCACTCTATATGATTCTAAAGTGGTCAGTGAGAGAGTTTTGTTACCTGTCATTCTAGGAACGTTATTTATCTAATAGAGTGCATGTGCGGACTCCTCTATATTGGGAAAACCACACGTAATTTAAAAATCCGTATGGCAGAACATATCTACAATATAAGGAAAGGACACTTAAACCACCCTCTATCTCAACATTTTAGAACATGTCATGATAATTGTGAATATCAAATTAAAAGGTTCATTGGTATAGAACAGGTATTAGGATCAAATAGGAATAGAGACATAGATATCCGTCTAGCTAAGAAAGAAATGGAATGGATTTATGTCTTAAATACTTTGGTTCCTAATGGCCTTAATGCAGATTTCGAACTGAAATGGTTCATGATGTAAAATTTTATGATGTTCACGTACGATTTCAAAATGTTTTAAACTGTTCTTTTGTTCTTTCTCTTTCATGTCATAACAAATGAATATAGTATTGCCTATAGGGATGGACTTCATGGGAATACGAAGTACCATGTAGCTTTAAAATGGCAATCTATATTCCCCCTTTTGTGAGGATAAGTATGAAGATGGTGTGAAACGCATATTTCCGGTTCTGGTAAGCAGTGGAACGCAATCGCAACCTACAACAAATGGAACGCATATTTCCGGCTGCGACATGCGGTGGAACGCAAGCAGGAGATCATCACTTCTGGTCCTGGTTGCTAACGCCAGGTACGGACGCCCGGCGCTGTAACGAAGCAACACTGTTTACATCAATCCCTTGCACTTTTGTCCGGAAGTACGTGGGTGGAACGCACACTTCCGGTTCTGGCCATACGGTGAAACGCAAAACGGCGGGAACTTTGTAACAGGATATTTCCAGACAAGCACTTTAAATAGAGCAATGATCCACACATTCAGCAAAGCACTTGAAAAAGGATAATTCATCCGAAACGCGTTGTGCCTGGAGTGGGACCTCGATCTTCCTTGGACATCTGCCGGTGTTCTCGCTGTATCCATCTGCGATTGGGCTAAGTGTGTGGTGTGTTGCTGGGTTGCCCAGCTGGAAACCATTTTCTAACATCAAGGCGCACACCACATACCCAAAACGGTATGAGTCGGAAGTCCCACCATTAATAGCGAAATTTGCACATAAAATATCCCTGTGTGTTCACATTGTGTATGTTTACAAACCAAGGGTCTGTGCAATATATCTTTTTATCATATATGTTATTGTTTGTCTTGAGCCATGATTATGTGCACTGTGTCACTTTATAACCATGGATGTCTAAAAATTAAACATATGTCTTTTTTTGTTATAAATTAGACTTTGTTTTATGACTACCATTGCCACCTCCTTGAGGAAAATAGCGCTCAATATAGATATCATGCTTTGCTTTAATAACTCTATTTAAAAGAAACAGACAGGACTTGTAAATTCTAAACACTTGTGAAAAAAAGTTTCTATGTAATACTGTAGGAATTTATTTTATTTCCAGTAGGTGGTGCTATATGCACAATATAAACGCCAATCTCCCAAATTAAGCAGCAAGAACATCTGAAGAAACCATTAGAGATATTCAAATATATTGAAGTCATTGATCACCTTTTCTTATAACAGTTGTAAAAACATTCCGTAACGGCAAGCTAAGTCCTGTTCTCCAGAGAAATTGTGAATCTTCTCTCATTGTTTTTTAAACAGTATCATGACTGTTCCAGGATGATATCTGCCTTAATAAGATATACATGACTGCTTCATGTGTGTTTATTCTGTAATAAAAACATGGATTTATTTTATAACAGGCTACAATTTTGTCATATTTAAGAAATTTCAGGCAACATAAATATTCTATCTACAACTCTTCCATAGTAATAATATAATTATTATTATTATTATTATTATTATTATTATTATTATTATTATTATTATAATGAAACTATACATATATCTCATAATAATGAAAATTCATTGAGCTAAACTAGAAAATGGAATTTATAGGGAGGGGCCATGCTTGTTGGCCATCGGCAATTGATTGTTTAGCAACAATCTATGGTCTGAGCTTGATGGTGGGTGTTTTTACAATTGTATGCCAGCCACCGATGGTATATCGATGGCTGATCCCAATGACTGCGCATGTGCATAAAAAATATAAAAATGATGACTCGCCATTGATGACTGCTGTCCGATGGTATAAAACCATGTGAGCATGACTGCATGACAGCTGATGAATGTAATAGGTGGTGTATAAAATGTTCAAAGCCTCATAAGACCGGTGGTAATAAAATCCCAAACAGTTGTTAAGGGGATCCTAAGGAATTAATTAACAGAGCCGTATGATGAGATGAAAACCTGGGAGTGCACTACATAAAGTTATTCAGGCTCAGATTACCATAGAGGTATGATTGTCCCCAGTGGCAGGTTAATGGAGGATGCCAGTCCTGAAATGAGCTCACCCGTCTCTGGCAGAGTTGAGCTAAGTGGTATAATTGAATGATTGTCCTAAACGTGCTCAGAAACTGTGACAGCCATGCTGTGAGCGAGGATTGTAGTCTGGATCTAACGCGTTTCATCACATGGCCTGTGACTTTGTCAAAGGAATTGATTTATGCTCACATGCTTCTACTAATTTTCAACCAGTCAGGGGCTTCAAGATCTTATTAATATATGCATCATTGTGTATTATATGTGAAATCTGTTGTGTGTAGTATGTGTGCATATGTATATTTAGCATATATTATTTAATGTTTGAGACTAGTTGTGCTGCCTGTGCCTTTTTCCATTCTATCATAACACCTCTGACAATCTCACAGACCACTTCAATCCCACTTGTGCAGATTATAGCTGTCTCCTAAAATGCTTCTCCTGTAGGGACCTTCTGCTTGCACCACTAAAAATGGGAATGGGTATATAAGTTCTTAAAAAAAAGATCCAACCAACCTAACTATAATTCCCTGTTGATGGGCTTAGTAATAGTTACTGTAGAGATCAGAGTATGTATCCTACTAACCAAAAGGGCTGTTATGTTATTAACAGTGTAAACCATTTTTGTATTGAATTTCTAAGTCTGGATGTGATAGATAGAAGATGGGGAAGCTCAGCTAGGAAAGATCATCAGAGCCATGGAACCCCGTGGAGAAGGACCCCCCCCCCCCCCCCCCCCCCCTCTCCTTACTGCTTAAAGAAACCATGTTTCACATTACAGGTGCACATCTTCAGCCCATCAGAGGTACTGTATGTCCTTGGGTAATGTCAATCCTATAGATTGTAAACTTGCGAGCAGGGCCTTCCTACCTCTATGTCTGTTTGTTATCACCCAGTTTTGTTATATCATTGTTATTTCCAATTGTAAAGTGCAACAGAATTTGCTGTGCTATATAAGAAACTGTTAATAAATAATAATATATATATATTACCAAGCGAGCTACATGGATTCCTTGGACATGGAAGGGGTAAACGTTAGTAAGGGCATAGCACAATATGTCTGTATAAAGTACACATTTATTCAGTATAAATCAAGGAGAAAGATATAATCTAAAGTATGTCTAGTTTCTGATATCAGACTTTTAATACAAAGTGGCTAAAAACGAGCTGTATTTATGGTTCTGACATCATATTAAGACATTAGTGGACTTAGAGGAAAATGTACATGAGCGGATGCATTAGAGATGACATCAAAGTCAGTCTTCATTATCCTATCTTCACAAGAAAGACATACAAAACAAATACATATATATATTTACAGATTTACACACAATATATGAGCCAAAGGGTACATGTGGGCATTACACACAGGTGCAGCAGTATATACTGCTGGATATTTGGTGAGGTTTGATCAGAGATGTGCAGACAAGATAGGAAGGGTGGCACTGCCTCACCTGCCATAGACTTTTTACTCCAGAGATTTGGCTCTAAAAAATATTAGAATAATACAAACAAGTTATATGGCTACATATAAATTCTGGTACAGGGGAAACTCACTCCCCAAAAATATTTGAGAGGCGCCAGTCAATGTTAATCGTTAACACAGCCAGTGTCAGGATGGAGATGATCCCCTTTCCAGCTGCTACACCTCTTCCCTCCCCATAGCCCTTCAATGCCTGCCTCCAGTGCCCTACTCCTTCCTGCATGCAGATCCAAAACCTACAGTGTGTGCCTAGTGCCTGGCTGTCCCCTCATCTGGGACCATTCTTCTGCCCTTCTCACCTCCAACTTCATATGTTCCTCCCCTCCTCCCTCTGGTCTCCCCTTTGAACCCCCCGCCCCCTTACCTCGCGGCACCCCTGACTCCCCCCCCCCCCCCCCTCTTCCTTCCAAACAGATACAGCTGTAAAGTCTCATTACAGTACCTTCCATGCACAGCCTCAGCTAGGGTGTGAGCTATGAGTGGATCCTGTCTCCTCATCTTCTACATAAAGTCACTCACATGTAACAGTTGCATTTTTGGGGGCACATTTATAATTGGTTGGGTATGATATGCCGGCTGCTGGGGGCGAGCGCAGCAAAACCCCTTTGCGGGCTCGGTGGCTCCCTGCGCTCGCCACAGGTTCTATTCCCACTCTATGGGTGTTGTGGACACCCGCGAGTGGGAATAGACCCTGTGAGTCAGCATTCCGACTGCCAGCATTTTTAGCCTTCGATATCCCGGTGTTGACATGCAGACCGCCGGGATCCCGAGCGCCGGTAACATAACCGCATCCCTTTATAATACATATTTTCTGAGAAATCACCCGAAAAAGGGGGATACTCTTAAAATGTTAAGTATTTACCAGGAGAGGAATTGTCTGTATCCCTCCCTGGTAACAGCCACTGGTGCATGCGCTCTGTAAAGAGCGCGCATGCACACTAGGTCCGCAGCATAAAGTAATGTGATCCCTGATGAAATCACTGTAGCTTACACATTGCTGGGATGGGCTCCTATCAGAGCGCCTGTCCCTGGATGTCATTTTTAATACATCTTGGCGGAAATTAATTTCTTGTTGCCTGAATAGCTGCAATAAGAAATTATATGTATTGAATCTAAAGCTCAATGAACAGTAAATGGACCCCTTAAATTATGGTATTTTTCTTCTAACACACTATTATCTGTAGATAGATAGATAGATAGATAGATAGATAGATAGATAGATAGATAGATAGATAAATAGATAGAGATCTCTGTCACCAGCAGTGTCGGACTGGGGCATGAAGGGCCCTCCGGGTGAATGAAGTTTTAGGGCCAAAACTGTGGTGATGGAGGATAGGTCTCTGGCACCATAAGTATTGGTGTGGCCAGCCCCCTTAAAGACTTTGCTAACCATTAGAAAATGCATGGTCTGGGCCAATTGGTAATATATATAGTATATACAGTACTGCTAGGCCATGCATGAAAATGTATCAGATTAATAACAGCAATGCACTGTAGGAAATACACCATAGTCATGTGCAGTATAATGTAACATTTTTATAATGTACTGTATAATTAAAGTTCACAGTCTGTACCCTGGGTGGGCCCCGAGACAGTGGGGCTCACTGGGGGGTTCCCCTGTACACCTGTGGGTCAGTCCAACCCTGGTCACCAGCTAGGTAGTGTGTTGGGTAAGTTCAGCTGCCCTGGAAAGGGCGACATTCAGCGATTTATATCTTAACCCCCCTCCCAACCGTGGCACCCCAAAATAAGTGATAACATTATTTTATATTGTAGGGGGGAGTAGTTAGGTGCTTGCAAGGACATGGCTTCATGCTAAGGGTAGAGTTACGGGCAGGAAGACTGATTTAGGGTTAGGATAAGGACTTGCAGTAAAAATTGCATTAAGAGACAGCAAAACATTTACTTTTTATTTTCATTTCTCCCAGTTGCCTTTTTAAGATTGCCAAAACGCCCTTCTTTTCAGCATGGATTCTTTGTTTTTTTAAGAACACCAGGATGCTGAAATAGATACTAATGGAAGTCTAATAGTACACCTAGTGCAAATCCCTCTTGTCCATTTACTAATCCTACACTTGCACTCAGTTTAAAAATGAAAGTTACTACTGACAATTAAACAACTGCAGAGAACATTTATGAAAGGAAAAAGGTTATGTTTTCCCCACAATAATCAATCAGATGCTAACTGTCATCTGGCTCCTATCAGCAAATTCACTCATAGAAGTAGCTCATTTTTTTGTTCATACACAGCAATAGCAACTTTGACATTTGGAGACAACAAAAAGAAACATTCTGTACTGTATCGGGAGGCAGGACTGTATTAAGGGTCTCATGCGCTTGGTCAAGGTTGTAGCTACCATAGGTGCAGGGGATGCGGCGTCTATGGGGCCTGAATCATCTCTGGGGCCCAAGCCTTCACCTGCACCCAGCTGCTGAGACCTGGTGGTGGCAGCTTGTTACATTACAAGAAGTGTGCTGCTGTACTGCAGCCACACCTACTCACCAGGCCGGCTCCGCCTCCCATCTAAAGATGGTGTACAGTTCTAAAAACAGAACTAGTCGATTGGGATATTTTATACACCCTCACACTAAAGTATGGGGGTCGCTATAGGGGTGAAATGTAACTAAGATATATACTGTAAGTGATATCTCCTGTGTTACAAAGATAATGAAATTGTCCTTTACTTGATTTTTCATAAAACCAAGAAATAATTAGGTGATGATAAATGTGCTCATATATACATATCACCATCATTATCACTTTGCATGTGGCAACATGAGTGTAGCAGCAGGCTATACTGGTTCATGTGGCGACTCCTATGTCCTATGCTAGTCATACAACAAGTCTGAGTAAGGGAAATGCTGGGGGAATGCTACTGGGTATGTACAACAATCACTGTATATGGATACAGGACTGCCATTAGAAATTATGGGGCCCAGGACTGACAAAGTAGACAGGGCCCCTCTCTCCTAAAAAAAGATTCTGTCACACTGCTCCATCCCTATGTGATGTTATACATTGTGACGTTACATATAGGTGGAGTGTTGCGGACCTACAGGAACCGTTCTCAGAGATCTGATGTGCAGACTGGTGCAGCTCTACAGGTATTGTCGGTAGGAGCCAGGGGTGGGCCCCCCTCTCTGTAAGGGCCTGGGACTCCAGTCCCCACAGTCCCCCCCTGATGGCTGCCCTGTATGGATATGCTATCTTATTTCCGTATTGGAGCAGTAGAAGACTCAGATGTTGCTGGTGTGCTGCCAGCACTACTCTCAGTGGAAGGAGGCACTAGATAAGTGTGCTAATAAATCATGGAGTAACTGGGAAACAGCAGCAAACAAATGTGCATTAAGCTCCCCGACATAAATAGTATAGCTATGTAGTGATCCAATAATTTTTACTAAATATATATATATATATATATATATATATATATATACATATACATTCTCTCCAAAGTATTTGCAATAGTAGTTTGTGATTTATTTTAAATGTTAGTGTGTCTTGAACTTTGGCAGTCTGCCTCATACCGACGTCACGGTCCCATCTGTTAGATGGCCAGCAGGGGAGGGGGGGGGGGCAAGCGCAATGATGCCACAGGTTCTACTCCCACTGGGTGTCCTGACCAGCGGTCACATAGCTACATACCCCAAGAATATTGGATCGGGTGATGTTAGGGGACTGAAGCAGGCTGATTTGATGCTACATATATATATATATATATATATATTCACAAATGCAGTCAGCGGCACTCTTTTCCATATTTAGTATGACCCAAGATAATCGCCAGTACCCTCCATGGGAAACTAAGCAAGGTGCCCGTATACAAATTGCACTGCCGGCGGCACTCATGGCATCACAGAAGAAAGACAAAGCTGTGTCTGGTTCAGTCAACATTTCAATGTTATTTTAAAACATTTTCATCAGGACAACACAACATACACATGTTACATACCTATGTCCCCGCCAGACTATCCGTGGTGCCCAACGTCCACCGCACCCGCTCAGTAAAGATGACATCATCACCGGACGCTGGATGCAGCGTCACGGAGAATCACAACTATCAGTGATAATAATACAATAAATAAGTTACAAAAAACAAGCAATACAAAAGAAAAAGATATTGTGATACAAGATAATGAAACTGTCTCTGCCATCATAATAATAATAATAATAATAAGAAGAAGAAGAAGAAGAAGAATCATATATGTAACGTATATGTAGCAACTTGCATTGGGCTTGTATTCACAATTAAAGGGCCAGCATCATCAGCGCATAATACCCAGATAAAGCCGTCACCACATAGTTCACACAAATCATGTTTCACAAATTGTAAGTAATATGAAATATAACAAATTATATGATTATGCCAAAAGGCAAGTATATTCCTGGATATAGGGTACATCTACAACAAGAAGGATACCCAGACGACGACCGTTTAACCGTTTCAACACTGTACAAATGGATACGGAATCATCTATGGATGGGGCAGTATCTGCAAGTGATGCAGAATTACAAGACACTATCTCAGGTCACCCCCCTTTAGGGGTACGCACAAGAGCCCAACTTGCAGACCCCGGAGGCACTACACAAGGCAGGGGGGGGGGGGGAGGGCAGATGCCGAAATACAAAATATCAACCCTACCCCAAACAGAAGTAATAATCAATTTATCTGATCATACCGTTTCACCTCTGGAAAATAAGATATTATCCATTGGTCTAAATTTTGTTCCTACTACTAAATTGGATCCGTTTGAGTGGAAAGTGGAACAGTTAAATTAGGACGCCAGTTGGGACTTAGGGAACACTTTGATTACCATTTATCTACTTCCTCTGCATCTACATTGATTCCATCTTCCTTAGGAAAAAGATCAAAATTTGATCCAGTGTCACACAATCTAACCATTAAAACCTATTGCAATACGATTGACTATTAGGTCCGCAGTTGTGTAAAACAACAACGGGGAGTACATTCCAATCTTTCTAAATCGGAATGGGAGGCATTGATCCAATTAACAAAGTATGATGATGTGGTGGTCCGCCCGGCGGATAAGGGCAGCGCCATAGTCGTCCAAAATACAGCTGATTATGTGAAGGAACTTGACCGTCAACTTGCTAATCCATGCACTTACTAGAGTCGACCCTCGGATCCTACTTTACAGTTCAAGGAAGAGCTTGATAAAATCTTAAAGGATGAAATGGATGTACTGGATGAAAGACTTTCTCAATTGGCATATGATGCACTCACTACACCATTCCCGATAATGCCTATTTCGCATTCATTGCCTAAAGTCCAGGGGGTCTTTATACCAATGTGTTTCCATATTTTTGGACCATTTTTTGCAACCCTATCTACAAGCCAGAAAAACCTGTCTTAAATTTACTACCACACTGCTTAACAATTTGCCTGCTATTGATTTTGTGCCTTCAGGTTGTTTACTGACTACTATAGATGTAAGTAACCTTTATACCTGTATCCCCCATGATGAGGATCTACAGGTGGTGAAAGCACTAATTACCAACAATGCTGCATACTGTGGGCCTGATATTGATCTATTTGTAAATCTACTACAATTCACTTTACAGCTTAATTATTTTTTGTTCAATAACAATTATTTTTTACAGTTGCAAGGATGCTCTATGGTTAGTAATGTGTCACCATCATTTGCTAATTCATTTATGTTTCAGGTGGAGGATCAATTGGCGCCCAAACAGGGACACTCTGCTGGATGCACCAAGCGCAGCGGGAACCCAGCGGCTGCAGGAGCTGCCGCAGCCGTGACAGTCTCCACAGACTCTGCAAACTTCCTCTGGTCAGGTTAGTAACCAGCCAGGGTGTGTGTGTCAATTAGTAAAAAAAAAATAAAAAAAAAGTTCCCCCCCCCTTTGTGTGTTTTTTGTTGTTGTAGTTGAACTGTGGTTTGGTGGTGTATGTTAAGGGATGCAGGATTCAAATATCGTGCATTCGTCCCGCAACCATGGAGGAGTTGTTAAGGGCCCTAACTAATGTGGCTGCGGGGCAACAATCCCAGATGCAGCTTCTCCAAACACAAGTACAGGCTCAGCAGGAAACCCTGCGCCTGATTCGTGATGAAGTGGGTCTCCTGCGACAGCATCACCAGGAGCCTAAGCCTTTGCAAAAAATGTGTCCCTCAGACAATGTAGAAGCCTACCTTGGGACCTTTGAGCGCGCGGCCGCATGCCTGGGATGGCCAGAGGATAGCTGGGCGAAACAGCTGGCCCCATATTTGATGGGGGATCCCCAGAAAATGTACCATGACCTCCCGGTGGACCAGGCATCTACCTATTCACAGCTTAAAGCTGCCATACTGGGTCGCATCGGCGTAACCAAGGTCTGCAAAGCCCAGTGGTTCCAGGACTGACCTCGACAGAGAATTCTCGAATCCAGCTGGCTGAACTTCTAAAAATGGCGAGATCTTGGCTTCAGCCGGAAAAGAATACGGCTGCCCAAGTGGTGGAGACCTTAGCCATAGACCACTATGTGCGGGTCTTAGACACAGGCATGCAGAGGTGGGCTCTCCAGCAGGGGCGTTTTAAGAGAGGAGGAGGCCCGTGTGCAGCCTTCTGCTTCAGGGGCCCCCTCCTCTCTGACTGATGCACAGGATTTAATACTTACCTCTCCGGAGTCCCCCGGCGGTGCCATCCTTCTCCGCGGCAATAGAGTCTGAGAACAGACTCTATTGCGCATGCGCAAACCTCCGGGAACACGGCGCGGTGGCCATTTTCCCAAAGATTTTGCTAATGCGCATGCGTGAAACTTCAGAAAAATGGCCGCCGTGCCATCTTTCCAGAGTTTTCAGCAGGCGCAATAGTGTTTGTTCCCCCTAGTGTTCAAACTCTATTGCGCTGCTGAAAAGGGATGGCTTCGACGGGGGACTTCAGAGAGGTAAGTATTAAGCAAATGGGTGCAGTGTGTGCGGGGTGGGCACCCCTGGACCTGGGGGCCCGTGTGCCTTGCACACACTGCACCCATTATAGAAACGCCAATGTTCTCCAGGCTGACCCTCAAAATATGGAAATGTTGAAAATGTTTTAAAATACATTGAAACGTTGACTGAACCAGACACTGCTTTGTCTTTCTTTTGTGATGCTGTGAGTTCTGCTGACAGTGCTATTTATATATATATTGTAACAAACGACCTTCCACCAGACAAGACACTGACACAGTTGTATGAAAGAAATGCAGACCGTTTACTTCCATAGCATAGTAAGCAGACTTTCACAGCAATTTCACAAACAGCATGTACACAGTCTCAGGCTCCCTTTCTCTAACCCACTGGCCCGCCCTCTATCGCCTGGCCACTTGTTGGCATCAGGAGCCCTGAGCCCTTGCCCTAACGAGCTTTATAAAAGTGGGGCACAGGTGTGCCTGATTGCTGGGAGCACTTGCTCCAATACCTGGACCGGACCTGCATGGATGGGATCTCATGTATGAGATTGCAGGGTATTTCTGTGTATCAACAGCAATACAATACTATAATTTCCAACTGCCAGATAATCTTTGACACAACATTAAAGAGACAACCTGCTGTGTCCCAACACCTCCCTGGGCCTCCTCTTGGTCCAGCCCTAAAACCAGGTCGCTTTAGCTCGGGGCACCCAAACTGTTGTGCCCCATCCTGCAAACACCCGGGGTGGCATCCGGACTGGACTGCCACTATATATATATATATATATAAAAACAGGAAGCAAGGAGCGGCACTCAGTGTCTTAAAGAAATGATAAAGTGTATTCACAACACCGTGAAATCCAACGTTTCGGGACACGCAGGTCCCTTTGTCAAGGTGTACAGCCAAACGTTGGATTTCATGGTGTTGTGAATACACTTTATCATTTGTTTAAGACGCTAAGTGCCGCTCCTTTCTTCCTGTTTGTTTATCTACTGCCATTGAGAGGGCACCTGTGCGCTTTTGGATACTGAGAACGGAGTGCCGATCCACACCCATCTCTTTATATATATATATATATATTTTACTACAAAGGTACCGGCTCTCCCATCAACAACTTCGGTATTGCGCCGGGTGCCCGTGCTATATGAAGTAATGCACTATTCCTCGAGGGCACAGCACTCCAGACGACTTGTGTGAACAAATAACAAACGGCAATTGATCAGCAACGTTTCAATGTATTGTACATTGTCCTCAGGCTTACAATCAAACACAAAACATACTTACATAAATAGAGACCTCACCAGGTGTGAAACGCCGTTGATCCGGAAACGGGACAGAAAACCCGCCCAGCGGCGTGTCCGTCAATAATGACGTCATCCATGTGCTCCCCCATCACCATGACAACCACATACACTACTCATGGATACAACTGGCTCTGTAATGCATAAAGCGTAAATCGTCACATATCAAAGTTACTAATTAGTGAAACAAAGTGCATGTAGTAACGAAATAATCTAAGTCTAACAGAATGCAGGTACACTCAATAAACGATATCGTAATTACACTATCTGAAATGACTCAAGCCCAAATATTCGTTTAAACCTCTGGGTGACACAGTGTCCAATCGTTGGATCCACTGTGCCTCCCTCTGTAATAATTTCAATCCCCGATTACCTCCTCTCAATGAAGGTACAATGTGATCAATCATTCTATAACGAACTGACGTCAATGAATGGCGAGCAACACAGAAGTGACGTGCGACCGGTTGGTCACTTTTACCTGTATTGATCGCTGCCTTAATGGCCGACCTGTGGGCTGCCATACGTTCTTTGAAAGTTCTTTCTGTCTTTCCAATGTATGACAGCCCACAGGGGCAAATCAGTTGGTATACCACAAAACGAGATCCACATGTAAGACGGTGTTGAATTTGATATGTCTTCCCTGTATGAGGATGTTGGAATTTGTCTCCTGCTATCAAAAACTGGCATGTAGTGCATGTACATTTGTAGCACCCTTTTCTCATGCCAAAAAACACTGATTGCGGTATGGGATCAAAGATATCTGTTTTAACTAAAATATCACGAAGATTTCTAGTTCTTCTATAACAGGGCATAATCCTGGTATTAGCCAACTTTAAATCAGGATCCGTTTGTATAAGCTCCCAGTGTTTTTTAATTGAGCCTTTGATGAGATTACTAGCTGAATTAAATTCCTGCACCCAGGGTATATAGGGACTTTGTGACCGATTCTTGTGTGAAAATAAAAGTTGTTGTCTGTCTAGGGCAAGAGCCTTACTTTTGGCTTCCTCTAGTAACTCAGGATGATAGCCTCGTTCCAAAAATTTTTGTGATATAGTGTCTATCTGTTTGGCTGCCAATAAGGGATCCGATGTAATGCGTTTGGCCCTTAGGAATTGGGAATACGGGAGGCCCCGCTTAAGGGTTAAAGGGTGGCAGCTTTTGAAATGTAACAGGTTATTTCTATCTGTGGGTTTTGAAAAAAGTGATGTTATGATTTTCCCTTCACTAATGGTTAACTGCACGTCTAGGAATTGGATAGTATCTGCGGTAATTGAGTATGTGAGCTTGATGGGATGTCTTCTACTATTATGTGCATCAATGATGGCAATGAGGGATTCTCTGGTACCCTGCCAGATAACTAACAAGTCATCTATATATCTGCAAAAGAAAATGATATCCTTTGATATCTCCATATTGGCAAAAAACAATTCTTCCTCTACTTCAAACATATAGATGTTAGAGTACGATGGGGCCACACTGGACCCCATCGCACATCCCTGACGCTGCAAATAAAATTTACCGTCATATAAAAAATAATTTTTACTGAGTGTCATCTCCAATAATCGCAAACATAACTAAATATCTGGTCCGTTAAAATCCCTTTGATTTTTTAAGAATTTATCCACTGCTGCCAAGCCTCCCTCATGGGGAATGGATGTATAAAGACTCTGCACATCAATTGTGCAGAGTAATGTATTAGCCGGCAGGGTGGGTAAGCTCTCAACATGTCTCAAAAGTGTGCTCGTATCCAGTAGATATCTGGGCATGCGCTGTATATACACTATATCACAAAAATTTTTGGAACGAGGCTATCATCCTGAGTTACTAGAGGAAGCCAAAAGTAAGGCTCTTGCCCTAGACAGACAACAACTTTTATTTTCACACAAGAATCGGTCACAAAGTTCCTATATACCCTGGTTGCAGGAATTTAATTCAGCTAGTAATCTCATCAAAGGCTCAATTAAAAAACACTGGGAGCTTATACAAACGGATCCTGATTTAAAGTTGGCTAATACCAGGATTATGCCCTGTTATAGAAGAACTAGAAATCTTCGTGATATTTTAGTTAAAACAGATATCTTTGATCCCATACCGCAATCAGTGTTTTTTGGCATGAGAAAAGGGTGCTACAAATGTACATGCACTACATGCCAGTTTTTGATAGCAGGAGACAAATTCCAACATCCTCATACAGGGAAGACATATCAAATTCAACACCGTCTTACATGTGGATCTCGTTTTGTGGTATACCAACTGATTTGCCCCTGTGGGCTGTCATACATTGGAAAGACAGAAAGAACTTTCAAAGAACGTATGGCAGCCCACAGGTCGTCCATTAAGGCAGCGATCAATACAGGTAAAAGTGACCAACCGGTCGCACGTCACTTCTGTGTTGCTCGCCATTCATTGACGTCAGTTCGTTATAGAATGATGGATCACATTGTACCTTCATTGAGAGGAGGTAATCGGGGATTGAAATTATTACAGAGGGAGGCACAGTGGATCGAACGTTTGGACACTGTGTCACCAAGAGGTTTAAACAAATATTTGGGCTTGAGTCATTTCAGATAGTGTAATTACGATATCGTTTATTGAGTGTACCTGCATTCTGTTAGACTTAGATTATTTCGTTACTACATGCACTTTTTTTCACTAATTAGTAACTTTGATATGTGACGATTTACGCTTTATGCATTACAGAGCCAGTTGTATCCATGAGTAGTGTATGTGGTTGTCATGGTGATGGGGGAGCACATGGATGACGTCATTATTGACGGACACGCCGCTGGGCGGGTTTTCTGTCCCATTTCCGGATCAACGGCGTTTCACACCTGGTGAGGTCTCTATTTATGTAAGTATGTTTTGTGTTTGATTGTAAGCCTGAGGACAATGTACAATACATTGAAACGTTGCTGATCAATTGCCGTCTGTCATTTGTTCACACAAGTCGTCTGGAGTGCTGTGCCCTCGAGGAATAGTATATATATATATTGATAAAGATGGAAGCCATATTTGTTCATAAGACTCCATTTATAATTGACATCTGACAAGCTGTTTCAAATTGTTTTCAGGTTAGAGCTGACACAGGAAAAAGTACAGACACTGCACTTTGTTTGAACCCATATTGTGAAGTTATGACCTTTATCTAAGATATATTTTACGGTAATTTCCTAGCAGAAATATAATGTCAGCAGCTAGACATGTGAGCTTCAAAGGGTATTTGTCAGTTTGCGGTATAGCAGGTGTAAAAATATAACCAGACATATGTAGGTTCCGAGGATAGCAAAAAAAAACCAGTTATTCCACTTAAGAGCACATATAAAAAATATAGACGTTGGCAAACATATTACGTATAAGATAGAAGTTTTATTAGCCAATAGGATTAAGCTTCGTGTCAGGAATCGACGACACGATATGTTAATTTGTATCACTTTATAATGTACTGCTGGTAGGAAATAAAGCTCTCTCTCTGCTCTATTGCTTTCCACTTTATACACGTGTGGCTAGTTATTACAAAGGTTATTTTGTTGACTGGTCACTGGCTGCAGCCGTGTATGAACCTGATGCTGACTGACTGAATGCGTGCTTGAACTTGGTTAAGCAAGGGGTGCCCTTTCCTGGGGTTACCTTTATCAATATGGAGGTTCCGAATCTGAGATCCCACATCACGTGTTGAACAGCGGACGACTGGGCGGACGGTTCCTGGACTGAGACTCAAAATCCATGCATGGTACGTAGAGATATTTCTCTGTAGACTCTCATTCCGTTAACTGTTCAATCTGTTCCGCTGGGAGACAGGCATCGGGATCGTGCGCACAAAGTTCACTCAGTAAACAGGTTGATTTTCTAATTTTCATTCTATCTCTTGCTTATATGTGCTTATATATGTTACAAAGGCGTATGAATCAATGAATGTGAGTGTGAATTTATCCTGAGTATTTAGAGCGTGTATACATAATCAACTGACGGGTTGTTAAACTGGATGTTGCTGCAGCTGCCTTCACTGGTGGTAGTGGCTCCTGGGACCCATGTACTTGATCTGTGTACCTCAAATAACAGGCGATTGGAGTGGCGTAGTTAAAACGTCCAATGAGTCTGGTCAGGTGATCTGGTGCGGTAGCGATCCTACACGCATACTCAAGTGACCCTTGTGTCATTTGAGGGCTGGAACACTGTCTTGTTTGTCTTATAAAGAGAATTAGAACGTAGATTAAGTCATTGGTACAGCAGTATAAATGTAAATTATTGTAAAAGGACTCTAAAAATAAGTCAGAGTTATGAAACAGACATGTCCCCCTTTGTAAGTGTGTAGTACTCTTAGTAAAGGCACACCACAATCAAAATTTTTATTTACATTATATTTGTAGTCCAGGAGAATCTCCCCTATTTTCTGTACCTTGGGAAGAAGGATTTGACATTTTTGCACCAATTTGTTGCCATTTCATTCCTACAGTAAGAGACATTGGAAGGAAGTGGTCAGATATACTTTCTGAATTGAAAGATTCAGAGCAGTATATTGCACACAATATAAGAGTCTAAGTTGTACTCACAGTAGAATATCATTGCATCTGACTTGCATACCTTGTTAGTACCATAAAACCACGTCCTGTCGCTTTAAAAATTATAGCGTACAGAGTTAAGAAAAAAAAATCAGGAACGGAAGTCATTTAAAACTTTTTTTTTCTCTCTCTTCCGTGAGCTGTAACCACAGACTGGTGCGAGCAATGAATGCAAGTTAAATGTCCTGTGAGGATTGTGTCTGCATAGCAATCATACATAAGTTAGGGGAGGAACATCCATCTGTTTTAAAAGCAGTAGTGTACTCTGCAGTAGAAGGGGTTTGGGAAAATAGAGACACCCCAGATGATGTGTTCATATTGATGGGATGTCATTTCATTCCAAAGGATAGTGACATAGGTAAAAATTGGTTACAAATCACCTCTGTTCCAGGCAATTTTCCTCACAGTTATATCTCTGAGGATCCGTTAGATCCAGGCTACTGATATTTCCCGGATTTTAAATACTTACTGGCCATAAGAATGGGAAATATAAATACTTATCCTTCGGATGAAGCACCTCGGAGTGCCATGGACATTATGAAGAATGTACATGGTGAGCAATGCTTGAAGGGTATGAGACGATTGTTTCAATGGGCAGGAGTGACTACTGATGGCACTCTAGACCCGGATAGGTTGAAACAAATTAGAGTAACCTATGGGAGATATGTGAAGGATAATAATCTGGAACAGAGTCTTGATTTGTGGATTAAAACAGGTAAATTACTTCAGTATAAGAAAAAGTTAGAAGAGTTAGGACAAACTCAAGAACAAATGGCTCTAATTAATATGGATGACTTTAAAGATGCAGACATATCTGGACAGGGAACAATTAGACGTAAAGGTCCCAAGAAAACCAAAGGGTATCGTTACTGGGCATGTCCAAATTGTGGACATTGTAACCCACCAGATGACACAATATGTCCAGTTTTTCAGACACCCTGGTCTTACAAATGTAAACCCTGTAAAGAACCAAATGTTAGGAAATCTGTTAAATCTAAAAAGTTAATCAGTAAATGGTTGCCAGTGTTAAAACAATAAAAGACTTACTAATTATATCTGAAAATGTGTATGCCCTAAACTTATACATTGGCAAACTAAAGAGTGCACAGCATGTAATGTCAAAAGACCAGGAGTGCATCCTAAACAAACTGGATGTGTGGTCTCTAGTCTGGCATCTGCACCTCCAGCATATACTGTACCCGAGGGACCAGTCCCCTATGGATTGTATCCGGCATGTACACAAGATTCAATCACACCTGCTGTAGCAGCAGCGCAGGCAGAGCGGCGCAGAGCCACAACATGGTACAAGTCATAAACAAATTCAGAACTGTTAACATAACAACAGTTACAGAACTCCCTGATGTTAAACAACAATTTATGGAGTTCATTAGACATCTAAGAAAATTAAAATTTATTTAAACCTAGAAATAGAATCCAAAAAGGGTTATGAGTTTTCTGGATCCTGCTTAGTGATGGACAATTGGACTCAGGTGGCATGGAAATGCAAACATAAATCCAGCTGGTGGAGTAATCTATTCTTTACTCCTTTTTGCCTTCCCATGTGGGCTGGTCTGGTCCGTCATTAGGTAAAACTGGGGTCCAAAAGTCTCAGTTTCAGGCTGCTTTTGTCTCTGAAACTGCATGCTTATCAAATTGTGTAAAGAGATTATTCATAAATTGTAATCAGTGTGTTTGCACTTTTCTGTCATTTTGTGCCACAGAATAGCAAAATATATAGTCTGTAAATTACATTGGTAAATATGTATTGAATCAGTGGCTACAAATGACTTGTAAACTTCAATGGAAGTGTGTAATATAATGTATTATGTAAGTTCTAATGGTTTATCATTAAACTCCAGCTAACCCCTGTTCGGAGTTGGGAGAGTGCTGGCTCACTCTCAGTGTTTTATTTGTGCGTGTAAAATAGTATTCTCTTAATATAAAGTTTTGGATAAGTATAATGAAATGTGTTATGGCCAAATGAATATTGCCCCAGCCAATAGCAAAGGGCTGTCATAAAACTAAAAATATAACATGTATTTGTATTAAAAAGATCTCCACAGTAAAATTAATATCTCTGTGTCGAAAACAGTAACAGTTCATAGGTAGATAATTAGAAACATGTTACAGATGTAAGAAAATATTTTCTTTAATGTACAGCTCGTTACTGTTCCAGTTACAGTGTGTAATGAAATGTCAGAGAATCAGGAAGTGTTTGGGTAACTATTACAAGGGGTGGGGCCAAGTGATGAGGTAAACTAGGTATGAGAAGTGGGCAGAACTGTAGTTATAGTCCATACCCCTAAGATAGAAGTCTGCCCTCATGATACAATTACATTTACATGGTATAAAATCAAGATTGTAACTGTAAACTGTAACAATGCATAAATGATACCTCTAAAAGATGTTAGGTGAACATACATTAACATTGCATCACTGTTGATGCTTGGCATATAACAGTAAAGGAGGGAGGTTTATTTTAGAAATATCTCTATGACGCACCTTACAACAGCTTAAGTCATTTCTAGAATTAATCACCTATTGTACAAAATACATTCCAAGGGCATCACAGAAACTACAAGTGTTATATGATGCCCTAAAGGGACAAAATGCACAAGGTGCATTACTCACGACACAAGAACAGCTAGATGCTTTTTGTCAGCTAAAAACAGACATAATATCAGCACCAGCATTAGGACTTCCTGATTATGCAAGGCCTTTCAATTTGTTTTGTTGTGAAATTTCAGGCCATGCGCAAGGAATATTAACGCAGGTACATTGTGACAAACAGCGACCCCTAGCGTATTACTCAGTAGAGTTAGACCCAGTCATACGGGCAGCACCAACATGTGTCAAGTCAGTAGCAGCAGCAGCGTTACTGTTAGACAAGGCTGCTGATATTGTTCTGGGTCATCCCTTAACTGTACAGGTGCCTCACTCAGTGACTAAAATTCTTAACCAAGCACAGACTAAACATTTATCTGCTGCTAAACTAACCAAATATAAAGTAGCACTGCTTACACCATCCAATGTCACTATCAAACGTTGTACTTCTTTGAACCCAGCTACATTATTGCCGCTGGTTTCAAAAGAGGGGAATGGTGCGAGTGATGATGAAATGACAGGCACAGAAAACCAATCAAATTTTTCAATTTCTATACACAATCAAGAACATGATTGTATAGAGTTAATGAATCTTGAAACCGCAAGTACACCAGAAATACAGGAACATCCTCTACTAAATGCAGATTTACATTTATTTGTGGATGGCTCCAGGTACTATGTGGATGGGGAACCGCATACAGGTTTTGCAGTTACCACAGAAACAGACATCTTAATACAGGAACCCTTGCCATCAGGTAGTTCAGCTCAGGAGGCAGAACTTAGGGCACTGATAGCAGCCTGTATTTATGCTGAAGGTCAAACAGTTAACATTTATACAGACTCAAGGTACTGCTTTGGTATTGCCCATGACTATGCAGTTATCTGGAAGAGCGGAGATTTTATAGGTTCTTCAGGAAAACCAATAAAACATGCAGACTGTATTAGGGCATTATTTGCTGCCTTTCAATTGCCAAAAAAAAATAGCAGTTATAAAGGTCAAAGCGCACACTAAAAAGGATACTGCAGAGGTCAAAGGAAACGCTCTAGCTGATCAGGCAGCAGCCCAGCCTCTGCCAGACACTCAGGTGATGTTAACTGTCACACCAGAGTCATTAGACTTACAGTTATTGTGCAAATTACAAGCACAGGCCTTAGGCAAGGAGAAAAAGAATTGGGAAAAATTAGGTGGGCGAATACACGGTGACAGATGGATGGTGGAAAACCGTATCTGCTTACCACGCTCACTTTACCCAGTCTTAGCACAAATATTGCATGGAAAAACGCACCAATCCAGAGATGCAATGGTGAGGATTTTAAACCAGCATTGGGTAGCACCAGGTTTTACACAAGCAGCACAGGCTTATGTTGCAGGGTGTGTAACTTGTGCTTTACATAACCCAGGAAAGGTTGTAAAGGTACCAGCAAAAAGTACCCCACAAACTTGCTACCCCTTTCAGAGATTACAAATAGACTTTATCCAGTTCCCTAAATGTTCTGGGTATGAAAATGTACTTGTGTGCAAAGACCTATTCTCAAATTGGGTTGAAGCTTGGCCTTGTAGAGCAGCAAACGCTAGAACAGTTGCAAAGAAGTTAATGCAAGAAGTAATATGTAGATATGGAGTACCTTAAGTTATTGAAAGCAACAGAGGTACCCATTTCACAGGAAAAGTATTAGGCAAAATTCTGTCAGATTTAGGTGTTACTCAGGCCTTTTACACTCCCTATAGGCAGAGTAGTAAACATGTAGAAAAACTTAACTATTACCTTAAAACTAAAGCTATAAAAATAAGTTGCAGAAACAGGCAAAACATGACTAGAAGGTTTACCCATTGCTTTGTTCTCACAAATACTTCAAGTGAAAAGCATGGGTTAATACCATATGAAATCTTATTTTGGTATTGTTGCTAGAACAGTATGTTATTTTCCCCAGCAGCTTCTGCATGAGCATGGTGACTTAGCTTATTATGTAATGCATATACAACAGCAACTAACCAAATTGCATGGCAAAGTTTTTGATTCTATTCCAGATGCCAACTGTTCCCAAGACTCACATGAACTAAAGCAAGGTGATTGGGTGGTCACTAAGAAAGAGAAAGTCTCTTGAACCCAAATTCAAAGGACCGTTTTAAGTTCTGTTGACTACCGCCACTTCAGTCACGTTGAGTGAAAGAAACTCGTAAATAAACGCATCTCATTGCAAGAAAGTGACAAAGGAAGTATTATCCAATCACAATACATAATCAAAATATATAGATACAATTTAATAGGCCCCAGGCCATATAAGGGTCTGGGGGATGTATAATGTGTAACTTAGTTCTTCTTGTTAGCATGGTTATTCTTATATAAACAGTAATGATTGAACCTTACTTATATGAGGAGTCAAGTGATAGTGCAATAATCAGTAACTATGCCAAAAATAACAACAAAAAGGAATACACATAGGATGTCAACAATTACCCAGGTAAAGACAAATAGGCATAGAAGATGCTAGTCATTGAATGTAAAACAGGACCAATATAAACAGTTGTCACCAATTGTTTACTGTATCTGCAGGCTATTGTGTCACGTTGCAAACTTTGTATGTAGTTAAATGTTCCACTTATTTAACTAATGATACTAACCCAAAGGATATTATCAGTTTGCTACTAATCATAATTATATCAGTGTATTTCCAGATTCTTTCTTTTCTTGGTTTTATAAACACTATACAACCAATTACTTTTCAGGAATATTATCTATTGTTGCTAAGGAACTTGTTTTGCTGTTAATTGCATATTTTATGGTAAGGCTTATTATGTGGATACTGACACTAAAATGTTTTTCTACCTAAGGCATTGCTGAAACTGCTAAACTGCAACCAATTTATATGAAACTTATTGGAGGAGCTATAATATACAATTCCACATTCTTCTACTTAAGTCTTTTCTTTTTTCTAGCGAGAGGATGAGTGCTTCCATCCTCATTTGAAGCTGAACCACTAGCCATGAACATAGGCCAGGGCCTCAGCCGTTCCTTGCCACTCCATGTCGTAAATGGCATATTGGCAAGTTTACGCTTCTCATCAGACGCTTTTAATTTTTATTTTTGGGTCATTTTACTGAACTTTTGTTTTTGGGATTTTACATGCTCTCTACTATGACATTGGGCATCGGCCTTGGCAGACGACGTTGATGGCATTTCAATGTCTCGGCCATGACTAGTGGCAGCAGCTTCAGCACGGGGTGGAAGTGGATCTTGATCTTTCCCTATTTTACCCTCCACATTTTTGTTCTCCACTTTTTAATGTGTGGAATTATATGCCAGTAATATATCAATAGCAATGGCCTACTGTACCGTACTGCTATATATTATATACTGGTGGTCAGCAAAATTATGCACTGTCCTCCTACTATATATACTGCGCAACAACAACTAAAATGCACCACATGTATGGATGGATAGTATTCTTGACGACACAGAGGTAGGTAGAGCAGTGGACTGCTGTACCGTACTGCTATATATTATATACTGGTGGTCAGCAAAATTATGCACTGTCCTCCTACTATATATACTGTGCAAAACTTAAATGCTCCACAGGTATGGATGGATAGTATACTTGACGACACAGAGGTAGGTAGAGCAGTGGACTACTGTACCGTACTGCTATATATTATATACTGGTGGTCAGCAAAATTATGCACTGTCCTCCTACTATATATACTGCGCAAAACTTAAATGCACCACAGGTATGGATGGATAGTATACTTGACGACACAGAGGTAGGTAGAGCAGTGGACTACTATACCATACTGCTATATATTATATACTGGTGGTCAGCAAAATTATGCACTGTCCTCCTACTACTGCGCAAAACTTAAATGCACCACAGGTATGGATGGATAGTATACTTGACAACAGAGAGGTAGGTAGAGCAGTGGACTACTGTACCGTACTGCTATATATTATATACTGGTGGTCAGCAAAATTCTGCACTGTCCTCCTACTACTGCGCAAAACTTAAATGCACCACAGGTATGGATGGATAGTATACTTGACGACACAGAGGTAGGTAAAGCAGTGGACTACTGTACCGTACTGCTATATATTATATACTGGTGGTCAGCAAAATTATTCACTGTCCTCCTACTATATATACTGCGCACAACAACTAAAATGCACCATAGGTATGGATGGATAGTATACTTGACGACACAGAGGTAGGTAGAGCAGTGGACTACTGTACCGTACTGCTATATATTATATACTGGTGGTCAGCGAAATTATGCACTGTCCTCCTACTACTGCGCAAAACTTAAATGCACCACAGGTATGGATGGATAGTATACTTGACGACACAGAGGTAGGTAGAGCAGTGGACTACTGTACCGTACTGCTATATATTATATACTGGTGGTCAGCAAAATTCTGCACTGTCCTCCTACTATATATACTGCGCAAAACTTAAATGCACCACAGGTATGGATGGATAGTATACTTGACAACACAGAGGTAGGTAGAGCAGTGGACTGCTGTACCGTACTGCTATATATTATATACTGGTGGTCAGCAAAATTATGCACTGTCCTCCTACTATATATACTGCGCACAACAACTAAAATGCACCACAGGTATGGGTGGATAGTATACTTGACGACACAGAGGTAGGTAGAGCAGTGGACTACTGTACCGTACTGCTATATGTTATATACTGGTGGTCAGCAAAATTATGCACTGTCCTCCTACTATATATACTGCGCACAACAACTGAAATGTACCACAGGTATGGATGGATAGTATACTTGACGACACAGAGGTAGGTAGAGCAGTAGACTACTGTACCGTACTGCTATATATTATATACTGGTGGTCAGCAAAATTCTGCAGTGTCCTCCTACTACTGCGCAAAACTTAAATGCACCACAGGTATGGATGGATAGTATACTTGACGACACAGAGGTAGGTAGAGCAGTGGACTACTGTACCGTACTGCTATATATTATATACTGGTGGTCAGCAAAATTATGCACTGTCCTCCTACTATATATACTGCGCACAACAACTGAAATGTACCACAGGTATGGATGGATAGTATACTTGACGACACAGAGGTAGGTAGAGCAGTGGACTACTGTACCGTACTGCTATATATTATATACTGGTGGTCAGCAAAATTCTGCAGTGTCCTCCTTCTACTGCGCAAAACTTAAATGCACCACAGGTATGGATGGATAGTATACTTGACGACACAGAGGTAGGTAGAGCAGTGGACTACTGTACCGTACTGCTATATATTATATACTGGTGGTCAGCAAAATTATGCACTGTCCTCCTACTATATATACTGCGCACAACAACTAAAATGCACCACAGATATGGATGGATAGTATACTTGATGACACAGAGGTAGGTAGAGCAGTGGACTACTGTACAGTACTGCTATATATTATATACTGGTGGTCAGCAAAATTATGCACTGTCCTCCTACTACTGCGCAAAACTTAAATGCACCACAGGTATGGATGGATAGTATACTTGACGACACAGAGGTAGGTAGAGCAGTGGACTACTATACCGTACTGCTATATATTATGTACTGGTGATCAGCAAAATTATGCACTGTCCTCCTACTATATATACTGCGCAGAACAACTAAAATGCAGCACAGGTATGGATGGATAGTATACTTGATGACACAGAGGTAGGTAGAGCAGTGGACTACTGTACCGTACTGCTATATATTATATACTGGTGGTCAGCAAAATTATACACTGTCCTCCTACTACTGCACAAAACTTAAATGCACCACAGGTATGGATGGATAGTATACTTGACGACACAGAGGTAGGTAGAGCAGTGGACTACTGTACCGTACTGATATAATACTGGTGGTCACTGGTCAGCAAAATTTTGCACTGTCCTCCTACTATATACTACAATGCAGCACAGATATGGAGCGTTTTTCAGGCAGAGAACATAGATATTTTCAGCACATTGAGCACAGATATTTGCAAGCACACTGAGCACAGATATTTGCAGCACACTGAGCACAGATATTTGCAGCACACTGAACACAACTGAGAGAACGCTGCACACGTCCTCTCACTATCATCTCCAATGCACGAGTGAAAATGGCTGCGACGCGCGGCTCCTTATATAGAATACGATCTCGCGAGAATCCGACAGCGGGATGATGATGTTCGGGCGCGCTCGGGTTAACCGAGCAAGGCGTGAAGATTCCAGTCCACCTCGGAACCGTGTAAAATGGGTGAAGATCGGGGGGGTTCGGATTCCGAGGAACCGAACCCGCTCATCTCTAACATAAATATATAAAATATAAAATAACTAATGCAGAGCTGAAAACAAGAAAAGGGATAAAGAAAAGCAAGACATATATCCCTATGTGACATCTATCAGTCACTCTTCAATACTTCTTCACCCACGACCTCTCAAACTGCACCTAAATACTCCGTTCTGTACCTGCCCCTAATGAGGCAAAGGGATCAAATAATCCAACAACAATGACCCATAGGGCAGATACCCTGGACGTACCCTAGTGCAGAAAAGGTGTGATGTCATAGTTCTCATTCAGTCCCATTGGACTAATGGTTTCTAGGGCATGTATCCAGAATGTTTCCCTTTTACTTAGCTGCTTTAAGATATCTTCTCCTCTCTCATCTAATTGTACGTGCTCAATGGCCTTGAAGCTGAACTTACTTATATCACCTCTATTACATTTCAAGAAATGCCTCAGAACACTATGTTCATCACATTTCTTAACTATACTTCTTGTGTGTTCCAACATACGTATTTTTAATTGCCGTTTTGTTTTCCCTATGTATCTAGCTCCACAGCCACATTCCACCAAGTATGTTACACAAGTAGTTTGGCAATTTATAATTTCCTTTATATCCCATGATTTTGTCCTATCTATATTCCAAATCTTCTTCCTTTCCTTACTCATATAAGGACACATTTTGCATCTGCCACAGGGAAAACATCCAGTTGTATTATTTAACCAGATGTTATCCTTTAGCTGTGACAAATTGCTTGGTGCTAAAGTGTTTTCGCTCTCCTGAAAAAAAAACTTGCTCTCTGTCCGGTAGGAAACCTTTTAAAACTGGGTCTACTGCCAGTACACTCCAGTGTTTGGTAAGTATTTTCTTAATTTCCCGGGTTTTTGTGTTAAAACCTGTAACAAAAGTCATAGAAGCACCAGTTTTTTCAACTTTGTCCCTATATGTTAGCAAACTACTTCTATCCACTTTATCTGCTTTCTCTTTACATTTTTCAACCAATTCTAAAGGATATTTTTTCTCCAGAAACCTACTTTTGTAACATTCTCAGTGCAATTTCATTTTACACGCAGAAATTGCGAATAGGGTATATTCGCTATCCAATTTTTATAATGGCAGCTATTAAAATGAACATAATTGTTACTGTCTACTTTCTTTATATATGTGTATGTACTTATATTTTTTCCAGGGGTCCATTTACTGGTGTCTATAACTAAGTCCAAATATTAAATTCTTTCTTTTTGGAAGTTAGAAGTAAACTTTAAATTATAATTATTTACATTTGAATACCTCATAAATTCCTCAAAATCATTCCTATCTCCTTTGCAAATCACCAGTATATTGTCTATATAACGATTAAACGAACAAAGAAATTCTGAAAAAGGGTTGTTGTTATGAATCACCTCATCTTCCCATTTACCTAAATACAAATTGGCGAAACCGGGCGCATAGGGCGTACCCATTGCGCTTCCACACTGTTGGTTGTAAAATTGGCCCTGAAATTTTAAAAAATTATTTTTTAACACGTATTCAATACATTGTACCAGAAATGTTCTCATATCTTCATTTAGGGTTTCATATCTACTAAGGAAGTAATAAATAGCCTCTAGACCCTCCTTATGTGGTATGCTGGTATGCTTATGTGGTATTTGGTATGCTGGTGAGATCGAGGCCACACCCCTGACGAAGTCCTCTGATGAAATGCATTGGCTTATGGAGCGTTGGACGTGCTGACATCACCCGGCTGGTCCCCGTGCAGTAACGAGCTGTGCTCGCGGCACCCAAGGTCTGCTGTGCAAGCGAGTGCAGGAGGGAGCTTTCCGGAGGCTTAATAACAGCATGAGAGCATTGAGCGGATCATTTGAATGTAAGATCTATGTGAGCTTTTATTTTTAATAAATGGAATTGTAATTGTAACACCCGCGCCCTCCACTTTCTTTCTATTACATGTACATTGAACCAGTGGTTCTGGTTCTATCAAGGAGGAAGCAGCAGGATACATCTGAAAGTGGGACACAGACAGTTTACTAACCAACTTACACGTGAGACTGAGTTGATTTGGATGCACAGCTTACGACTAACCACATATCTATCTATCTATCTATCTATCTATCTATCTATCTATCTATCTATCTATCTATCTATATATATATAACATTTCTGTGTAGTGCACAGGAAAGAAAAGGCAGCTACCTAATTGCCTCAGAGTGGAGTCAGTCTGGAAAAGATTGTTGCAGCCAGGTGAGGTTGCTGTCTGTGTCTCCAGCCCAGGTAGGGTTGTATAAGCCATTCAGGCCGTGGTGGCCCTCAAGAGCACAGAGTGCCAGTAAGCCAGTGGGGGCCAATGTCTAAACCTGAAGGAGACACGAAAGACCACCAATCTCTGTGACTGAGCATATGTTGATGAGAAGCAGCCAGGCCAGTTGACCTTGAGTGTGAGTAGGCCAGGAGGTGCCTTTCTGTGAGAGAGATGACTGATACTTTTAAGTAAGACTCTGCATTAAAGAGATGCCAAGAAGTGAGTTAGTGCCCTGCACAGGGGCTAGACTCTTTGTTGATTTTGTTTTATTTATGCTGACAGTAAAGCATTACTTTCATTTATTTACTGTATGTGAAAAACTGTGTGAACCTTAATTAAGCATCAATGTACCAAGCTAATTACCCCAGAAGTCACATGTGGTGGGGAATTGGCTTGTAAAATATTTATGTAAGAAAATGAGGATTGTACAACAGCTTAAAAGAAAAGATGGATGCTTACTGCACAGCATAATAGAAACAACACTGTGATGTTGAATCCTTGAAGAGAATTCAGTGCTTACACAGTGTGAATTTCTGCAAGTAAAAGAAAATTTTGTGAAATTGTTGCAGCTGAGAAAGGGTTAATGAGAAAATGTATGTCTCTGACTGATTGTAGTACATCTACCTTTGTGTTGCAAAGTTGATGAGATGCCTTGCAGTGACATTCAGCTTCCCGTTATGTCTGAAGCAGTGAAGTCTTCCCAAAGGGTTACCGTTCCAGATATTAAAGCTGCGTCTAAAGTTAGTGATATAGAACTGACAAATACAGATGTTGCGTGTTATTCAGAGTTGATAGCAAACCAAAAAAGCATACTAATGGGCAAAACCATGTTGCACTGCAGGTGGGTCAGATCTAACATGTGCAGAGAGATTTAAATTTGGGTGGAGTGTGTTCAAACCTAAATTGCGGTAAAAAATTAAGCAACCAGGATTTAACATGCACAGAAATAATATAACCCTCCCAAATCTAAATCTATATTCACATGTTATATCTACCCCACCTGCAGTGCAACATGGTTTTGCCCAATTGCTAACTTTTTTTTGTTTGCTAACAACTCCGAATACCCCCATGATTGTTTCTCCTGAGAGGCAAAGGTTCAAGATATACAGAATCCTACAGAGATATTAAAAATACATATGTATGTGTTCTGGCGCAATGAAGTTAGCAGCCCAATCCTAACCTTCCTATGATCCGCCCAAATCCAGATCCCACAAGAAACAAGTGGAAAAACAATAAATGGAAGGAAGATCAAAGGCGCTACTTTACAAAGAACTAATATATCAAAAAGAAAAATATAATATACATCACATGCAATCTTCGTAGTCCTTCATTCATTTCTTTCTATTGTTCCAATGATTACCGGATGTTTACATGCAAAAAAACAAAATTGAACAACAAATGTATAGTAATGTTTGTAATAAGGTCAATTTCTGTGAGTTCTCCAGCGAAACAGAACCCTATGTTGTGAAGATATCTTGATAGTAGGTAAGGATAGTTTCTCACCACCACTTCATGAACGTAGGTAAACGTACCAAGACTCACTTAGAATTATATATCACTATACACGTAAAGGTTTCTTTTACACTTCTGATCATAGCATATGAAGCAAGCTCTGTTCAATAAAACGTACCACACTCACTTTTCAGCAGATGGAATTCCACACGTAGCGGTTTCTTTAAACAGACGAATCACTCTTCTCTCCAAAAAATGATTTATTTGTACATAATAAAATTGTAATGAACAATCGAATAAAGTCTCCTTATTCAATTCCCAAAAATTATTTCCAGGATAAAACAAATGTGTGTCAAGATGGAATTAAGACAATCACAAGTAAATTCCGGACTTATACTTGTGAACACAAATGCTAAATTACCTTGGAATGGTATGAATGGAGAAGAATTGAAAAAAACACTGTCTGGTATCACCAACGCCGTTTCGACACAAAGGTCTTTATCAAGGTGTGATAAAGACCTTTGTGTCGAAACGGCGTTGGTGATACCAGACAGTGTTTTTTTCAATTCTTCTCCATTCATACCATTCCAAGGTAATTTAGCATTTGTGTTCACAAGTATAAGTCCGGAATTTACTTGTGATTGTCTTAATTCCATCTTGACACACATTTGTTTTATCCTGGAAATAATTTTTGGGAATTGAATAAGGAGACTTTATTCGATTGTTCATTACAATTTTATTATGTACAAATAAATCATTTTTTGGAGAGAAGAGTGATTCGTCTGTTTAAAGAAACCGCTACGTGTGGAATTCCATCTGCTGAAAAGTGAGTGTGGTACGTTTTATTGAACAGAGCTTGCTCCATATGCTATGATCAGAAGTGTAAAAGAAACCTTTACGTGTATGGTGATATATAATTCTAAGTGAGTCTTGGTACGTTTACCTATGTTCATGAAGTGGTGGTGAGAAACTATCCTTACCTACTATCAAGAAATCTTCACAACATAGGGTTCTGTTTCGCTGGAGAACTCACAGAAATTGACCTTATTACAAACATTACTATACATTTGTTGTTCAATTTTGTTTTTTTGCATGTAAACATCCGGTAATCATTGGAACAATAGAAAGAAATGAATGAAGGACTACGAAGATTGCATGTGATGTATATTATATTTTTCTTTTTGATATATTAGTTCTTTGTAAAGTAGCGCCTTTGATCTTCCTTCCATTTATTGTTTTTCCTACAGAGATATTGATGGCTTTCCAGGATGAGGCTCTGGTATCACCATATGATCAGCGTGGAATGAATGTGACCAGGTCACACAATTTTGTAGCAGAAAGTTACAGAAAGTTAAGATTGACATTCTTGTGAAGAGTGATACTCCTGTATGTGAAACAGTGCCTTTAGGCAACCAGGATAGAACTTGCATTGCAGTTTAATTTGTGAGTAAATTTAGTAGTCTCATACCACAAAGCTTGAAAGAAGTAAATCAGCTAAACAGAATCTGAAATTAAAGACCTCTCTGGAGAGTTAATATCAGTCTGTGCTGATGGAGCATGTTGAAGTTGTTCATCATCATAATTTCAATGCTCAACAAGCGGATGCCCAAGAAGATCCAAAAGATTTGAGCATTATTAAAGTGGGCAATAGCCATCATAGAAATGAGATGAAGTTTATGGAGCAATGTAATAAACACTGAGTATGTTATGTTGACAAAAGAATCCAGAATCTGAGAGTGGCAATACCAGTACGTTCTTTGATGACGTAAAACAAAGATCTGAAGATTATGATGATAGTGGCTCTTTGAAAGAGGATGAAACAAAGAAAAAATAGTTTTTTGTCTAAACCAGTAGATTCTGAGGAAATTAATTTGCTTGATTTTGATGTAGTTGACAAGAATGAAAATGAAGTATGTTACTTTGGGAAAAGTTACTTCAAATTTTTAATGCCTAACATGGTAGCCAAAAATGAAGCTCAAGTACTACATATAGAAACAAAGGAGTTCAAAGGATACCATCATTTTAGGAAAAAAGTTAGGAGAAAAGGAAACCGCAAAACATGAGACCACCAGACATCACAAGATTCTGGATGATCATGGATGTGTGAAGATAAACTTTGCCATGAGAATGCCTCGTCCCATGTTGCTGAACCCAGGGGTTTTGAGCTGGGGAGGGGGATGTGTAGCAGTATGAAGGTAAATTCCAGTAGTGAGCTGTGGATTCTGTGTGGGGCAGGAGGGATCCGCCCACACAGCGAACAAAGGCAGCTACCTAACTGCTACAGAGTGGAGTCAGTCTGGAAAATATTGTTACAGCCAGGTGAGGCTGCTGCCTGTGTGTCCAGCCCAGTTGCAGTTGTGAAAGCCAGTCAGGCTGCGGTGGCAGGCAAAGAGCCTAGTGTGCAAGGAAGCCGGGGGGAGCGGGCGGGGAGGGGTGTAAGCAGTGGATGCCAATGTCTAAACCTGCAGGAGACAGGGAAGACCAACAATCTCTGTGAGTGAACTTATGTAGCTGAGAAGCAGCCAGGCCTGTGGGCCTTGAGTGTGAGTAAGCCAGGAGTTGCCTTACTGTACCTGTAAGAGACAGGACTGAGACTTTTAAGTAAGACTGCATAATGCAGATTAGCTGGCTAGTATAGAGAGAGGCCAAGAAGTGATTTAGTGCCCTGCACGGTGCCTAGGCCAGAGGCATCTCTAAAGGTAGTGACACCGTGTGCCCGAGAAGGGTGTGTGGCCTTGTGGGTAAGGGGCATGAGGGGCATGACCTCATGGGTGAGGGGTTGTGGCCTTGTGGTCTGATCCCCCATTTTCTCTCTCCGGGGGACCTGGAGATGCGGGTTCCAGTGCAAGTGCAGTGCTGACTCCTGCACAGTGACAGGAGCCAGCTGCTGTACGTCATGTCACAGTGCAGCACCTGTCACGAAAGAGGATTTAGCACTTTGGTGTCACCTCTCGACGGGTGACACCCGGGTACTGGACGGAACCTTGTTGTGACGCCACTGGCGTAGGTTGTTGTTTCATTTATGCTACCAGTAAACCACTACTTTCATTTAGTGATCTGAAAAGCTGTGTGTGGACCCTGATTAAGCACCTAGATACTCCACCACCGCACCACTCTGCCAAGCTAATTACCCCAGAAGTGCACAATATATTCTTCATATATTTCACCAATACTGTTTAATTAACTGCTTGTTTCTATGATTTGATTGTAAACAATACTCAAACACCAATGTGCATTTGCATGTACACATCTACACAATATCTTGTTTATGCTCTTTGTGCATAATACTTGACATACTGGAGATGACTTGTGTTATGTGAGATTTTTGTGTTTCTTATTTCTTCTAAGTAAAAAAAAATAAACATAATTTAAAATATAAAAAAAGTTAAAATGCATTGCAAATAGGGGTAGATTTTTTAATCTCGGAGAGTGATAAAGTGAAGGGAAATAACCAATCAGCCTCTGTCAAGTTTCTAGCACAGCTTGTAACTTGACAGTAGCTGATTACTTGGTACTTTATCTCTGTACACGTTATCTTTTTCCAAAGTTTTCTAAATCTCCCCTATTATTTTACATTTATCTACCCATTTCCATTGATTTGTACACATTTATAATTCTTTGCTATCATAAAAAATATCATAACAAAAAACACTAGCAAAATAAAATCCATACACATTGCATATACAGATGGAGCCTCCTTCATCATTACAGTTTCTCTGCCTAAACATAGGACTAGTTGCACCTAAGCGATAGTTTAGGTTGTTGAGTTTAGGCTCGGACAGGCGCGTTGAGGCATGACAACATACACAACATGCAATACACATCTTCACCACTGGGTGGCTAATGCTCCACTAATCCAGTACTGTAGAGCAAATAGCAGCGGGCTGATCTACAAGCTTTGGCAAAAGGTCAGTGATGACTGTACTGTTACTGTGTACTGTACACACAGACCAATGGTCAGATGGAGAGAGTCAATATAAAAAAAAAAACACAATTAATCAATCAATAAAAACAGTGTATACATACTCAAATGAATGTGTTATAGCAATGGTCCATTGATGTGTTACTGTATGTGAGCATCCAAGTCCCATAAACAAACCAATAAATAAAAATAGTGTATACAGACGCAAACGTACATATTAAAGTTACAGTATGGTCCATATATGTTAGAGATATGTGACCATCCAAGTCCCGTAGACAAACCAATAAATAAAAATAGTGTACTGTATACAGATGCAGCCGAACGTGTTAAAGCAATAGTCCATTGACGTTAGGGATATGTGAGCATCCAAGTCCCGTAGCCAATACAGCATAAGCAAAACCAATGGGAATGGATCACTGCTTACATTTACACATGAGCTTGTGTATCTGTCACCAGGCGTCATGGCCAAGTGGTGAAGTGTGCCGTGCCCCATGCTCAAAATCCCGGGTTTGATTCCCAAAGTGCAAAATGCCTATTTTTTCCTGACACTTTTTTAATTAATTTTTTTTTTATTTTAACATACCTTCACATTCAATAGAATTATGCACACAGGTTTTACATGAATCAGGGCAATGCTGTAGGAGCATCTCATTACGCTATTTCAAATACACAGCGGCTATGGGGATAAGCAAGCTGTGGGCACTGTGCGGTACATTGCAGGCCAGACCCGATCGCAAAGTGGGTTCACAAAATGGTTGACGCTTATGACCTAGCACCTCGTGGTAGGCCACAGCTATGTAGTGAGTGATGGCATAAGTTTTCCATGAATCAGGGCAATGCTGTAGGAACATCTCATTATGCTATTTCAAATACACAGCAGCTATGGGGATAAGTGAGCTCTGGGCAATGTTCAGTACAGCTATATGGTCCTGTAGATAAACCAATAAATAAAAATAGTGTCCACTGACGTTAGGGATATGTGAGTGTCCAAGTCCCGTAGCCAATACAACACAAGTAAAACCAATAGGAAGAGATCACTGCTTACTGTACATTACACATGAGCTTGCGTTTCTGTCACCAGGTGTCATAACATAATGATAGGGTGTGCAGCACCCCATGAACAGAGTCCCGGGTTCGATTTCCAAAGTGCAATGTTTTGGGGTTTTTTTTACACTTTATTAAAAACATTTTTTTATAACATTCATACATTTAATAACCTTACATTCAATAGAATTAGGCACACAGGAAAAGACCAGTTTCCATAGCTAACTGTCTGAGCTTCTGCTATGCAAAATCCGTAGCACAGTACTGTACAGTACTTCATACGGTATACAGAAAGCACTTACAGTGCTGTTTAATGTACATTCACTCAGGGCCTCTCTAGTCCCTTCCCCCGGCTTGAAATGCCATAGACTATGAGTTTTACAGTACAGTAGCCATGCTTTGTGATTTTTCTTAATTTGCTTCTTTAATATGGTTCTTTATACATATTCTATTATGGCAAAAAAAAATGTTTGATAGTTTGGTCTGTAAATATACTGTGCAGTAAGTCAGTTTTCAAGCAACAGAGAAACACTGTTCAGTACATTGTGAATAAAAAAAAACTTGGATCTGTAAAAAATGCTCCATGTACAGTACTGTACAGGTACTGTACATGTCATTTTTAAATTATTTTACACAAGAAATGTGTCTTAGAGGCATATAAATGTACTAAGTCGCACAAGCAGTTCCTGCTGAATCATATGATACAGTACAGTATGTAACATGCTTATATTCTGTGTATAATTTCAAAATAACTTACTGTATACAGTACAGTACTACTGTAAACAGATTTTTTTAGGATGTCGGTATCATCCGCCAAGCGGGCAGCCTTGAGGAGGTCCTCCTTGATATGAAAGAAATTAAGGTGCAGAAGAGTATCCCGGGGGACACTGCTGGGAGCAGAGCGAGGCTTAGGAAGATGATGAATCCTATCAATCAGCAAGTCCCGATCATCTGCTGACGGGAGCAACCTTTTAAAAAGGTTCAGAGCAAAGTCCTGAAGGTCAGAATTCGGTACTGTTTCTGGAACGCCTCTTATCTTGATATTGTTTCTTCTGGACCTATCCTCCAAGTCAGCCAGCTTGTCCTTAACATCTGAAAGCTCCGCCAGACGAATTATGGGAGGTGAGAAGGTCATTATGAGACGCAACTAGGGGTTGCAAGTAATTCTCAATAAATTTGTAGATTATTTGTACCGTCTCTAGTGGTAAAATCTCGTTACAAGTGTTTCCTATTTATTCCAAAGAGTTCTTGCAACATCAATAAAAAGTGGACCCCCTATACAAATGCTATTACTCTATGTGTGTTACCATATATAATATAATGACGGTGTTCAGCGATATTTTATGGATATAGGTACCGGATATTCTCCAATATTAGTGTGGTACTCTTGTATAATCTTTCATAGGACAAAGAGCCTGTATATGCTGCACATTCTAATGGATAGTCAGTTAAGAGCTATTATGACTATCTTTTATAAATCTTAATGCCCCTCCTAGTTATTATGACTCATACTTTGGATGTACCTACAATCGCGAACATAGTCCAGGTTGACCATGTGAGATTGGTCCGGAGAGCTTGAAGTATTTTATGAAGAGTAACGACTGTAAGGGAGCATCAGCAGAAGGTTCAGGACCAGGCCTAGAGTACACTGTGGGAATAGTTGGGGAGGCAGATGCAGCCACTGTCTTCCCATGAAGCACTGGTTCAGGAGTACGGAGAGAAGCAAATTTAATAGGGGGCGCAAGAGCCGAAAGTTTATTTCATTTAGGAGGCATGATGAGTGACAGAGGAATGGAGTAGTGAGTAACAAATAACAGGACCAAAAGTAAAAGTCAGTGTGATTCTGTGGGCAGGTAACGATAGGCAATGGAGGTCTCACAGGCGAGAGGAAGATAACTCAGAATGGCATCATATAGCTGGAGGCAGACTAGGCATTACGAGCCAGCAACTAAAGGTTAATGAAACATAGGTAGGCATCAGTTTACAGCCTGGTAGCAGACAGTTGTACAGAAGATTACGTAGCAAGGGAAAGGTGCAATGTCGTATTCTCCAATGTTAACTTTCCCAAGTTGGGGCCCCGACTCACGTAATTCCACAGGAGGTTAAGTCACTGGAGGGAAATTGAAAGACCCAGGTCTGTGTCTAGGAGCAATACGTGACCGGAGACCACAATAGACCAGCAGACCCACAGAGATAAAAGGGTATGCTGAGGAGCAAAGAGCTCAGGTCCCGCCGGTCCATCAGGTGAGGCTGTCATGGTATGGTATGAGTCCTGCAGCCAGGAGTATGAGGGGTGTAACGACCCACACCAACATGTTTCAGAGGGGGATAAATGAAGCCAGTGTTATTCAGGGTGTGTCAGGGAAACACCCAAATGATGCTGCGTGATGCCTGTGGCCTCTATGCAGCAAGTGGGCAGAGAGAAAAATCACAGATGGCAAAGCCTCTTACCACAAACGCTGAGTCTCCCAGGCTCCGTTTTCACAAGCCCTACAGGGCAGAGGCCCAGGACACAAACCGCTGGCCCATCCGCTGGGAGCCAGCCACAGTCGCAGCGTGGGGAGCACTGAGGGCGGGCATGCGGGGCTCTAAAATCCAAGCCGCAGCTGCAGAGTCCTGTGGAGGCCACAGACAGGCCTAGTAGGTGCAGGTCTCCAGGATTCAGGAAAGGATCTGGGAACAAGGCAGAGGGTGCAGGGGACTTATAAGAGGGACCCAGGGCACCTCCAGATGGTCTATGAAGGGAGGAGGCGCAGGAAACAGTCCAGCCAGCAAACCGAGCACTCCTATAACCTTATGAGGAGGGGTCAGTGGAGCACCTCGGCAGTGAGCCGACAAGATGGCAGCCGTGCATAGTACGGAGGAGGAGAAGTGCTTTGTCTGCCTGCCGCTGCTGCAGCTGCACAGCCGAAGTCAGAGCCGGGACTGCCACAGGTCCCCCGCTGTTATGCGCTCCGCCGGCTGTGCACACCATGGGTGAGCGCCGCCGCACCCCTTCCCGGAATCAAGATCCCGGCTGTGAGGAGGCACACAGGCTGCAACCCACGAGGATGGCAGATGCGTCCCCCGTCTCCACGGCATGAATCCTCCAAAACCGGGCACTGGGGGCAGTTAAGTGGGGTGGGTATGAGAGTCTGGGCACACTGTGGAGAGGGATAGGAGCCGCTGAAAGCCTACAAATGCCAAGAGCTCCACAAGCCTACATCCATCTCCTAGCAGGCTAGGCCATGCCCCTCTGCATACAGATTTTTTTTATAAACACACAAATGCGTCCCAGATGCAAATGCAGTACAGTACAGCAGGCAGTTTGTTGCGACAGAACTCGCTTATCCCCATAGCCGCTGTGTATTTTAAATAGCGTAAAGAGATGCTCCTACAGCATTGCCCTGATTCATGTAAAACCTGTGTGCATAATTCTATTGAATGTGTGAGTATGTTAAAATAAAAATCAAAAAAATTAATAAAGTGTCAGGAAAAATATAAAATAGGCATTCACACTTTGGGAATATAACTCGGGACTCTGAGCATGGGGCGTGGCACATTTCACCACTTGGCAACGACGCCTGGTGACAGATACACAAGCTCATGTGTAAATGTATGCAGTGATCCCTTCCCTTTGGTTTTGCTTATGCTGTATTGGCTTGGGACTTGAACACTCACATATCCCTAAAGTCAATGGTTTTTCTATGGGACCTCATTGCCGCAGTGTATTTGAAATAACATAATGAGACACTCCTACAGCATTGCTCTGATTCATGCAAAACTTATACTGGCACTCGCTCCATAGCAGTGGGCTTCCATGAGGCACTGGGTCTCAAACGGCAGCCATTTTGTGAACCCACTCTGCGATCGAGTCTGGCCTGCTACAGTATGTAACATACGGTGCCCACAGCTCGCTTATCCCCATAGCCGCTGTATATTTTAAATAGCGTAATGAGACGCTCCTACTGCATTGCCCGGATTCATGTAAAACCTGTGTGCATAATTCTATTGAATGTGAAGGTATGTTAAAATTTAAAAAAAAATACAATTAATAAGGTGTCAGGAAAAAAAAAAACAGGCATTCGCACTTTGGGAATCGAACCCGGGACTCAGAGCATGGGGCGCAGCACACTTCACCACTTAGCCATGATGCCTGGTGACAGACACACAAGCTCATGTGTAAATGTATGCAGTGATCCCTTCCCATTGGTATTGCTTATGCTGTATTGGCTATGGGACTTGGATGCTCACATATCCCTAACGTCAATGGACCATAGCTTTAACATATTAGTTTGTGTCTGTATACACTATTTTGATTTATTGGTTTGTCTACAGGAGCTCATTACCGCAGTGTATTTTAAATAGCATAATGAGACACTCGTACAGCATTGCCCATACAGTGTACAGTAAAGTAGTTCTTGCGCTATAGCAGGGGTGGGGAACTTTTTTCTACCAAGGGATATTTGGATATTTATAAAATCCTTCGGGGGCCATACAAAAATTATCAACTTAATAATTAGCCTGCACCCAGTAGTTATGCCCCCTGTAGTTATGCCACAGTAGATATGCCCCCATTAGTTATGCCCCGTAGATATGCCCCAGTAGCTATGCCCCTTAGTGGTACTGTGTGCGCGCATCGAAGGCGCACCCGCACCAATAAATGGGTGTGGCCACATGTCACATGGGGCGTGGCCAAGTTAAATGAGGTGTGATACATATATGCCCCCAATAGTGCAGTACCAGATACACATATACCACCAGTAGTGTAGTGCCAGATACACATATGCCCCAGTAGTGCAGTGCCAGATACACATATGCCGCCACAGTGCGAGATACACATTGCCCCACAGTGCAAAATACACATTGCCCCACAGTGCCAGATACACATATGCCCCACAGTGCCAGACACACATATGCCCCACAGTGCAAAATACACATTGCCCCACAGTGCCAGATACACATATGCCCCACAGTGCCAGATACACATTGCCCCACAGTGCCAGATACACATTGCCCACAGTGCCAGGTACACATTGCCCCACAGTTCAAGATACACATTGCCTCACAGTGCCAGATACACATTGCCCCACAATGACACCCCCCCGCTGCTCACCGCTGCCTCTGCTATGTGAGGGGAGGAGAGCGCAGCGCCTCTCCTGCCCCTCAATGCTCCCTGAAGTCCGGTCTTTGGCGGCGGGTATCTTTAATGAGGCATCGGTTCATTAGGCAATCAGAGCTCGTGTACCGGCAGCCAATCAGGAGCTGGGGCTGCAGGTCCGCGACCTCTGACTGGCTAACAAACCAGTGAGATTCACCCCGCCGCCGCTGCCACTGGAGACCAGAGATCACTGAGCATATTGAGGGGCAGGAGAGGCTCTGCGCTGCGCTCTCCTCCCCTCACATAGCAGCGGCTGCAGCACTGGCCACCGGACCGGATGAAGAGGATGTGTGGGCCTTATACGGCTCGTGGGCCGGACGTTCCTCACCCCTGCGCTATAGTGTATTTCAATGGAAACCCCACACATGCGCAATGGTGATTTTAAAAGGCGACGTCTGGTGGATGGTCGCAGGTATTACACTCACCGGTAACGCCAAAGGCCATGTGAACCTTCCTACGACTAGGCACACCGCTTTGCGCCCAGGCACACTGTGACTCCGTGATCGGTACTAACGCCCTAGACAGCATAGATGAGCAAGGCTCCATCTGTATTAATGGGTAAAACCGTGGGTATACTCCCCAGCCTGGTCATGTGTGGGAGGCATACTTCTCTCGTGCATATTGGGACCTTCGAAATCCCCCATGGGCAGGATGCCTTCTACTTTCTTTCCTCTGATACATTTATTTTGTGACACATCTAGATGCCTGCATACAGCCCCTTACAATGTCACAGTGCATTTTATTGCCCTTTTAATTGCATTTACAACATAGCAAGGCACATTCCACAACCAGCATTTGTCTATGCAGCCTGACTCTCTACAATGTGATCATAACAGACCACTATTAGAGAATAAAATACTTTATTTTGGCCACCTGGCCATTGTCATCCCCACTTGATTCCTCTCTATCCTCCTGCATCTCTTCTGTCACTTCCTGGTCCACTTCCCTTTCTTCCTCCACCACAAACCCTCTGGTAGGAAGCGCTCTCCTTCTTCATAGCTCCCACCCAACACAATACAAAGACACCCACCACAGTTATTGCTTGAAATAAAAATAACCAAAAACAAAGCAAACAGTAAGAATAACGAACAGGTAACTAGCACAACAAAAACCTCTTAGAAATTAATAATTCATAAGAATGGCCATTGGAAACCAGTGGTTGGCAACCATTGATGCTCCTGATTCAATGGAAATGGTTTTTCCATTTGATGCTGGGATTGTGATGGTCGCTACCATCACATGCCTGTTTCCGATGGCTTATCAATAGTTTCTGTAAATTCCGCTGTGGACTCCCAGAAGCGTTGTCCACAGTATAGAACCTTTGTGTAGGTGTGATTACTGGCTTCACTGCTCATGTGCACTGATATCCATATCAAATGGTTACCTTTGGGATAGCTAAATGCTATTCCAAGGCATGTTGCATTGGCAACAGCGCCATCATATTTTCAATTACTTACTAATAACATCTATGCAGTTCTCCATTCCTCTGCCTTCACTCATCTCGACCCCTATCCAAAATAGTGAGGTAGTGGTAGGAGTTTTATAAAGGTTGTGTGGTCACTATCCTGTGTGTTATGAGAGCTAATACACATCCGCACACTTAGAGGGAATTAGTTTTCAACTGGAAACTTTTAGTTTGCCATGTGGTAATCTGCGCGCGTTTTGTAATTTTTCAGTCGCCACACATCGGATGCTGTCTGAGCTTTTAGCCTCTGAACATAAACCTCGGATAACCACTTGCTATGTGTGGTGCTTTGCAAACCGCAAACAAAACATTTTACAAAGATACAGTGTTTTAATTTAGATATATTCATCATTCCATCACATAGAAATAGATTTATAATATCCATTTAGAAATCCTTCGCCAGGTGTACTTGCATATACAATACATTCATCTGCATGGATTTTGGAAATATTTCAATTTTTACCACTCAGTCAACTCGACAAATGCTTATTTGAAGTTGTAAATACATCAGTGTGACTTTCTTTGAGAAATAGACTATTTTAGGACCATAAAGCACATAAGTAAGTTGTTACATACTTGCCATTCTTTAAAAAGAATTTTGGGAGATTTTGATGGCGGGTTCATTTATACATACATGCCCTGTCTGGGTGGACATTCTATCTGACCACCAGGCCTGAATTTGTGGAAAGACAACACGAGCTAGAGAGACAGATTTGTATTTGTAAAATAATGCAACTTTCAGTTCCTGAAGGGGATGCAGTTAAAATGCCGGCTGTCGTTCCCGGCGTTCAGGAGATCGATGCCGGAATCCCAACAGCCGGCATTTTGCCAACGGACGGAAGCCCGACACCGGCGCTGTATTCCCACAGAACCTGTGGTGAGCGAGGCGAGCCACTGGGCCCACAAAGGGACTTGCTTCCGGGATTCCAGCAGACGGGATGCCGCTGTCGGTATACTGACAGGCGGCATCCGTCTGACAGTATATGATACTGGATCCTCCTGAAGATTTATTGTCATTCATTTTCATTGGTTTTCTTATACAGCATACAGTATATACAGTAGTTTTACTTTATTTATGCTTTTTTTAGTTAAGATACATAGGGGTAAAATTAGTAAGCGGCATGTTATATGCCCTTATTTATCAATGAGTGTTAAATTTCCCTGTAAGTGATAAATTGCACCATCCAATCACCTCCTAACTGTCACTTTTCAAACACAGCCTGTGACATGGAAGTTAGGAGCTGATTGGCTGGTGCAGTTTATCACTCACAGTGAAATTTATCACTCATTGATAAATAAGGGCATTCGTCTGGATTTAAATGATGATACTAAAGGCAAAACACAACATTTTATGCTTTTAATATTATTTCTGTTTTCAATGTTGGGCTTAAACACACAAAAGCAGTTGTTTAGTAGATTTATCTCATATTCTTGCTGGCTGGTACAATATTTTATTAAAGCTCACTGCGAGATCCGTGAGAGCAGGTGCAGATGGGTGGTTTTTAGGATGTGTCGCAGTCAGTAGTAACATTACAGACCCGCTCCTACAGCTCAGTGCCATGACTTGTCGCATCGGAGCAGCAGGGACTGAGGTCACAATTACATTATTTACTGAATATCACGTCCCCAAACCCTGACTACCCACTTCACGGTCTATACATTCTGAGAGAGCAGGCAGCTATGGCTTGAAACTGTTTATTATTAATTTTGAATTATTGAGAAAAGTATATTTTTTTTATACGAATGGGATGTGATGGTGAGTGCGTGCTGCAATATAATGCACTGATTTCTGAGTCATATACTTATTTTCCCTCCCTTCCCCATTACCTAGATTATACATTGGGAATTCTATTTATCATAGAATGGCCCAATGATACTTTAGTTATGTGTTAAACACACTCATGTTATTTAATAAGGGAAAATAAATAAGAAATATAAATCCTGTGATTTTTAACGCATTATAAATTATAATAATCTGACTAAATATATCTAAGGTCACATTGAACAGGCATTGTATTAGTATGTGATAGATGGTATTTCTCACATCTCATATTAGTCATACTGCTGTAGATATCCCTGTTCTAAGCACCTACAATAAGTCAGAGATTAGAAGATAGCCAGCGTAGAAAGCAGGGACGTGCCCCACCGCACGTCACTGGTAGAAAGTGTTCTAGATTGCAAAATATGTAACTATACAGAATGGAGAAAAGGAGGCATAAGAGCTTTTGGGATAAGTATACAATGGTAACACAGTTTACAGGTCATGGGGTGGCTGAAATAACGCCCGAGTTCAGTAGGCGTGCGGGATGGCGGCGAACGGGGACTTTGTTTTTAAAGGGGAAATCACTTACAAGGACCTTGTAAGTGATGGCTCCTTTAAAAAAAAAAAAAAAAAGTCCCGCACGGCTGCCGAACTCGGACGTCACTGACCCAAACTGAGCTCAATTATTTGTTTTAATTGTGCTCTATGATAGAATCCTAATAGAAAAAGATAAGAGTCCCCTCTTGACAGATTCTCTAATGTGCATTTTAGTGTTTATGACCCTTGTTAACCATGTTGCTGCTGAGTCTATTTTGACTCTTTTCAGGCTGTCCACATTCCAACATCAATATAAGTAATTATGTATGCAGCACCCACTTCAATTATACCTATTTTGTTGTTTCTCAGAAGACTTTGAGTTTCTAGATAGTATCATTAGTATACTTGTTTCCACTCACATGGCAAAGACAAGCTATAAAAAATGGGCAAAAAGTGTTTCTTTACTGTGAGATAGTGAACTTAAAGTCAATATAATAATAATAATTGTATTTATAGTGCTCCTTCTCCAATAGTACTCAAGGCACTTAACAGATTGAGTGAACGCAATACTGTACAGAAACAATGAAGAACAGAATAGCTTTTCATAAAATATAAGGAACATGGAGATACTAAAGAGACATTAAGGAAATGCTTGAATCTAGGTAGTGCTAAAGGTCTTTCTTCTACAGATCACAGTAATCAAGTGGGGCAGTATGGAATCAGAAGCTGCTTCATGTACCTTGGGCCCTGAAAGTCAGTAAGCCAATCTTGAAATAGATTTGGCATCTTGCAGGTAGACTTTGGATGGAATAGAGATGAATGGGGCTGGTTTGTTAATACTCTGGCAGTCAGGACTGCCAGGAGAAGTGGTGGAACTCATTTACCCCCCCACCTACCCCCCCCCCCCCACCCCACCTCCCATTAGGCAGAGCCAGGGCCAGTACTAGGGTGTTTGGCATCCCCCTGCAAACTATACATTTTTGCATTACCTCCTATACTTTATAAAGGGACAGTGGTCTCACAAGGAAGGGGCTTGGTCATCATCAAATGATGCCACCCAGTAGCACAATCTTATTCCCATTACAGCGCATGTGGTGCCTCTGATTCATAGTACACCACATAGCAGTGCCCCTTACTTACATTACATCACTCAGTAGTGCCCTTTATTCACATTATGCTACACAGTGGTACTGCTTATATACATTATGGTATTACTGTGCATCATTAAACATCCTAACGGCTGATGAATTAGCTTGTACATGAATCATAACCCAAACACTTTATCTTACATAAAATAACGACACGGAGACTTAGATTTGGCAGAGAAATGTTAGCTGATTTATTTAAACAACTGTAAACTTTAATTAGCTGTAAAGAAAATGATTAGATAATAGTGGCAAAGAAAGAACGGCTAGAACTCATTCCCCAAACCGCAAAACTGCAACATACTTCCCAAACAAACTAACAACAAAAAGGTGTCCACTCAACCTTCTACCATGACTACCCACCCGTCTGGGTGATTTCGCTGCCCCCGTTTAGGTGGTCCAGCCATTATACACAGTCAACGAAGATGAGCGCACCAAACAACTATGAATCAATCAACTAAACAATCCATCTATGACCTAAAACAGGTATCCTGCCGTTCTTTCCCGACAAAACAGCTAACGCAAAAGCCACCCGCACAAACTAAAAAGGGAAGGGAGGGCGGGAAGACCAGAAGAAAGAGGCTGACTCCTCCTCCAGCTAGTCCTAATGAATGAAACTACCCCTTCTATCCCTGTATCCCTATTGGATAATCCTATCACCTTATACCCACAATGCCATTCCCAGCCTCAGATGTTTAACCCTCTCCATTCCTATTTAGTCACTACGCTCCTCTTCTAACAACAATGCCATGAGTGAGAGTATCATTAACCTATGTTCAACTATGCTTATATTATTATACCCATTGTGAATGGTTGAAGAAGATTGGATATGAAGAGAACTACTTTTATGTTTAGTAATGTACAAACTGACCATAGCAGATAACTGAATAAAAAACAAACAAACAAACAAACAAACAAACAAACAAACAAACCATAAAACACAAGTTAGTATTTTAGTAAGCCAAATACACCGCAAAGCAAAGACATAAGATAATGTGCACCATGTAGGATTTCATACATTTAAGAGGCAAACTGACACTCTTATGAGCCAGTGTAATAAATCCCCACACAACATTATTCACCAGCCTTAAAACAGAAAGAATTCAGGGTGGAAAGGGTGACAAGGGGATTGAGATGTATAATAAGGACTGTCCCTTCACAAAGAGACATATGTCTAATATTAGCCAGTGTGAACCCTGAATAGTCAGCTAATTGATGCTCAAGAACACTAGACTTTGCCTTAAAATAAATATTGGCAAAGCAGAGCTAACAACTGCATGGCTATATCCAATAGCCAAAGTGTTGCGACTCATTTGCAGATCTGGGTCCTTTCTGGTTTAATGAAGATACATCAACCATAAAGGTGTTTTCTGTGGCTCCGGTACAAATCTCACATTTAATATTTTATTATTATGCACAACAGAATTGAGAAAGAGAGAGAACTGATTTATCAAGGTTCCACTTCAGGTTATAGCCAGTGGAAAGTCTCACCATGAAACTACGAAAAGCATTAAAACGTCCAATGACAAGTCTGATTTATTTTAGTACTGTGTGAACCTGTACTGCAGGTTCACACTGTACTAAAATTGGACCGCTATCACATATTTCTTCCCCTTACCATTGCTTAATGAGAATAAAGAGAAACTGATTGGAAGTCTTAATTATTTGACAATGGCTCACGGCATATGCCCCAGACATGACACTATTTTGGAACCAAATCTTATAGAGCTTCGACTTTCTCAATACGTCTGTTATGTTGATCACATAGCATAGGCCAACAGTATAGCCATATCTGTCAGTTATATTGAACATTTTATCATAACTTGGTATTGTGATTTTATAGGCTTTATTTGCTTTTTTACTTTATAGTGCACAACTTGTTACTGTGTAACCGTAAAGAAACAATTTTAGTATATTCCTTATAGTATGCAGCAGTGCCGTAACATAACTAGATATTTTAGTGCTGTGTGCAGGAAGCAGCATTGTCACCTTCCCCCCCACACACACACACCCACATATACAAAACAGAGGGCCAGTGGCTTCATGGGGAAGGGGCGTTGCCACAGACCTCCCTTTTACACATTACGGCAGGCAGAGTCCCCTTTTACACATTACGGCAGACAGATCTCCCTTTTATACAGTACGCCAGGTAGAGTCCCCTTTTACACAGTCCCCTTTTACACAGTACAACAGGTAGAGTCCCCTTTTACACATTACGGCAATTAGAGTCCCCCTTTTTACACATTACGGCAGGTAAAGTCCCTATTTTTACACATTACGGCAGGCAGAGTCCCCCTTTTTACTTATTAGGTATGCGGAGTCCCTTTTTACACATTAGGTATGCAGAGTCCCCCTTTTACACGTTACGGCAGCAGAGTCTCCCTTATTACACATAACGGCAGGCAGAGTCACCCTTTTACACATAATGGCAGACAGAGTCCCCCTTTTTAACAAATTAGGCAGGCAAAGTCCCCCTTTTTACACATTACGGCAGGCAGAGTCCCCCTTTTTACACATAATGGCAGGCAGAGTCCCCCTTTTTTACACATTAGGCAGGTAGAGTCCCCCTTTTTACACATTACCCCAGCAGAGTCCTCCTGTTTATTATTTATTTACAGTTTCTTATATACTGTAGCGCAGCGGATTCTGTTGCACTTTAGTGCTCATTATTATGCTATAGTGCCCCACTTTTATGCCACACAGTCACAGAGACAAAATAATTTGCCACACATTGCCCCATTATTATGGCACACAGTGCCCCCAATATGCCACATTAGTCTCACCTGTATTGAACTTGCACACGAGCTCCAACCTCCTGATGACACACTACCTTGGGTGCATGGAGCGCAGCCTTTGGCTCCCTTAATTGTAGTCACAGTCACATTTACACTTAAAGGTCTTGAGAGCTGTTAGGTGGACTTCTATTATACCCTGCTAACATTGATAACAGCTGCCACTGGAGAGAGTAGGATACCGCCCTGGCGCTTGAGCAGGTCCTCCGATCACGAGAGCCCCGGTTCCGGCGGTAAGGACAGCCTGACAGAGAGTACCTGGGACAGCCATGGTTAGAGCAATGAGAGGAGGGGGAGGAGCTCGGAGGAGAGGGAATTGTGGCCAATCCTTTCCCTGCAGCCGAACCATCGCTGCACTGGCAGCAGCACTGCGCCGCTAAGTATATACTGTACGGCGGGCCGCGGAGTAAGTTCAGGCGGCAGCACATAAAGAGTCATTGACTCATTATAATGCAGCTAGCTTTGGATCCTGGTGCATTGTGCTGCAGCTGCAGTGTGTGTGTGAGTGGCCGTACGGGTGGTGCTGCCAGATGGTGCTCCCACAGTGCATATGCGCTGTGGGCAAGGCACCATTGGCACACACCTAGTTACGGCCCTGGTATGCAGATATAGCCACAAATGCTCCTTCAACATGACTCAAACAAGCCACATGTCGGTCCACCAAGGCCACATCCCCTTAATATAATGTGGGGTATCTATAGAGAGAGGCTCAGGGCACATCCAAAGGACGTAGCCAACACCCATTTTCCTACTGCCGGTGCTTGTGTCTGTAATATTGTGATGTGATGTGCTGAACCGGCCCTGGTATAATTTGTGCCCTGCTACAGCACTGTTAATTCCCCCCTCTCCACTACAGACACCTGAAACTTCTGAATGGGCAGGGTTTGCTTATAGCAGTGATGTGTGATGAAGTGAGGCAGAAGAAGCAGAGCCTTTCCTGTCATCCTAACGTATAAAGTACTGTATATGAATACAAATAATACATTAGAAATATCTTCTTTGTATTATTCTAATCATTTTTAAAGTCAAAACTCTGGAGTAAAAAGACTATGGCCCTCATTCCGAGTTGATCGCTAGCTGCTTTCGTTCACAGCACGGCGATTAGTTGAAAAAGCGGCACTTCTGCGCATGCGTACGGGCCGCAGTACGCACACGCGAAGTACTTTCACACAAAACTATGCAGTTTTACACACGGTCGAGCGACGCTTTTCAGTCGCACTGCTGATCGTTGTGTGATTGACAGGAAGTGGGTGTTTCTGGGCGGAAACTGAGCGTTTTCAGGGAGTGTGCTGAAAAACGCAGGCGTGCCAGATAAAAACGTAGGAGTGGCTAAAGAAACGGGGGAGTGGCTGGCCAAACGCAGGGCATGTTTGTGACGTCAAACCAGGAACTAAACAGTCTGCAGTGATCGCAAGGTAGGAGTAAGTTTCGAGCTACTCAGAAACTGCATGAAAAATTTTACGCGCAGTTCTGCTAACCTTTCGTTCGCACTACTGCTAAGCTAAGATACACTCCCAGAGGGTGGCGGCCTAGCGTGTGCACTGCTGCTAAAAGCAGCTAGCGAGCGATCAACTCGGAATGAGGGCCTATGGCAGGTGAGGCAGTGCCTCCCCGCCTACCTTGTCTGCACATCTCTTATCAAAACTCAGCAAATTTTCAGCAATATATATTGCTGCATCTTTGTAGAATGCCCACATGAACCCTATGGCTCATACAGTATATTGTGTGTGAATTTTGCTCTGGTACTAACCAGTGAATCCTGAGCCATTTACCTTACCGCATGTCCTTGGATAGCCAGGGTTGGCCAACCCTCTGTGTTGGTGAGCCACACCCACTACAGAGGCTGGCCACACCCCTAAGCATAGGCCCCTACAATGGCATTCTCCCGGAGGACCCTTTATGCCCCAGTCTGACACTACTTTTAGCCCACAATTGCACAAGACTGTGATAATGCCTGTGTATGCAATGCACACTTTTTCTGCCAGTCCGTTTAGTTGCTGATTCCCTGTCAGCCAGGCTAGCTAGCAGTAGTGTGCAATGGGGGTAATTCCAAGTTGATCGCAGCAGGATTTTTGATAGCAATTGGGCAAAACCATGTGCACTGCAGGGGAGGCAGATATAACATGTGCAGAAAGAGTTAGATTTGGGTGGGTTATTTTATTTCTGTGCAGGGTAAATACTGGCTGCTTTATTTTTACACTGCAATTTAGATTTCAGTTTGAACACACCCCACCCAAATCTAACTCTCTCTGCACATGTTATATCTGCCTCCCCTGCTGTGCACATGGTTTTGCCCAACTGCTAACAATGTTCCTGCTGCGATCAACTCAGAATTACCCTCAATGAACAATAACACATCACACTATCTTATGTGGAGATGTATGCTGTATGTGGGTATTATAATGTTACGTCATTACCATCCACTTGTTATACAGGAAGTGTTGTTATACAGGAAGTGCACACTCGTACACCTCTCCATATTCCTGTGGTCATTTTGGGGCAGGATGTATTAAAATACATCGCCGGCCCTCGCCGCCCACCGCAGAGATGCTCATCGCTTATGTACTAACATATGCGATTAACATCGCAATGTGGTATCAGAGGCCCCCCGCGATATTGGTGGTGTGTTCTGTAGGGGTCTCCAGTGGTCTCCATCACCTCCCAGACTCGGGAGGTGATGCGTGCAGAGAGTCACCGGGCTCCTCCTATTTTCCCCTGCAGCCGGAAGGACAAATTTCTGTGCTGCGGGGGAGGAGGAGGTGGGGGCCGCACCAGCATCGTGGAGCCGCACCAGGAGGCTTTCTAAACGGAGGTGAGCGGGGTCGGCGTGAGTGACGCGGGGTGGTGGTGGCGGGATGCGGTAAGAAGCCCATAAGCATCTATAGGGTATTGCCACAAAAAGATGGCATCAAAAACCTGGCGGCCAGGAGTTAGTACATATGAAAATGCGGTAAACCCTCCGAAAATGGGGGTTTTACCATATACTATTTTCCCTTTAGTACATCCCACCCTTGCACTCACCATTTTACGCTCTAAAGGTGCATACACACGGTGAGATATTGACTGAGTGCCGATTTTGACTTTGCGATTTACCTTGAACTCGTCGGAGCCCAGAACCACCGATATTGACTATCTTTACTTGCGATTTTGACTATGTGCGATTTTGACTATGGTGGTCATTCCAAGTTGATCGCACATAGCAACATTTTGCTGCTCGTGCGATCAACTAGACGCCGCCTATGGGGGAGTGTATTTTAGCATAACAGGGCTGCGATCGCTTGTGCAGCCCTGCTATGCTAAAAAAGTTTCCTGCAAAACAAGACCAGGGTGAGACCTACTGACTCTGTGCGACAGATCCAGTGACGAAGGTCCCGGGATTGACGTCAGACATCCGCCCTCCAAATGCTTGGACCCGCCTGCATTCAGATCTCTACGCCCGGAAAACAGTGAGTAGACACCCCGGAACGCCTCCCCGCTGTCAATCTTCTTGCGATCGCCGCTGCGATCACTTTCAGTGCTGGCGGCATCGCCAGGCAGCGACGCGCACGCATCGCAGGCGCCGCGCAGCCGCAGTCCCGACCCGTTCGCTCTGCAGCGAAGGACTGCTGCGTGCGAATGGGTCGGATTGACCCCCTATATACAATTTTGACTATACTTGAAACTAGATTGTACACAATATAGTAAAAATTGCCTTGGCTTCAGAGTCTATTTTTTATTGTGATACCGACCCCATTGGAGCTGGCATCGGTATCGCAAGCTGTGTACACACAGTGCGACATTTGCTAACTTTTCTTACGATTATGACTATATAGTCAAAATCGTAAGCAAACATCGCACCGTGTGTATGCACTTTAAGAGTTAGTAAGGTTCACAGGCTTAACCACTTAAGTGGTATGTCTATAAGTCTTCTGGGGCCAGCTGTAATGATGGCATTGGCAACCACAGAAGATTTCCAGCTACGTCACTTGTAAATTCCCTGGTGACCGCCAGCGCAGTTTGCGCGGTGCCCGGGAATCAGCATAAACCACTACAGACTCCTAGAGAGATGTTAGTTAGAACCAATAGCGCTAGTGTATTTAAGCAGCCCACACCCAGTGAGTAGATATCACCTTTTACCTCCAAGAAACTTTTGACAGGCAAAGACACTAAGGGGGTAATTCCGAGTTGATCGCTCGCTAGCAGTTTTTAGCAGCCGTGCAAACGCATTGTCGCCGCCCACTGGGGAGTGTATTTTCGCTTTGCAGAAGTGCGAACGCTTGTGCAGCAGAGCGCCTGCAAAATCTTTTTGTGCAAAACAAGACCAGCCCTGTAGTTACTCTTCGTGTGCGTTGATTCTAACGATGGAGGGACGGCTTTTGACGTCACACAGCCGCCCAGCGAATGCCCAGCCACGTCTGCGTTTTTTCTGCCATGCCTGCGTTTTTCTAAGCACTCCCTGAAAACGGTCAGTTGACACCCAGAAACGCCCACTTAATGTTAATCTTCCTGTGTTCGGCCATGCGACAGGAATGTTCGTTAGACTCTGTGCAAACCCACGATGCTCATTGTACCTGTACGTCGCGCCTGCGCATTGTGGTGCATGCGCATGCGCAGAAATGCCAATTTTTAGCCTGATTGCTGCGCTGCGAACAACGGCAGCTAGCGATCAACTCGGAATGACCCCCTAAGTACTTCAGGCGCTATACACTTTAAGAATCCCAACGGAATCATTCTCTAATTCAAAGACATAAATACATTAAAAAAACATCAAAGTGTAGTTATGTTTTGTCCTTTTTTATCAGAATAGATGTTTACTCTTGGATTCTTACCACTAGGAAAGTCTACCATACGTAGACTATTCAAACATATGGGAGTGGACACTGCCGATTCCAATTTGATCCAAATACGGTCCTCCAATATGTTTTTCCAACGTGACATACAAGAGAAGGAAACAGTCCAATAGTGTAACCCTGTAATCTCCACCTTTGTTTAATTCACAGAATCCAAATATATAGACTCTTACCCTCAAGAGTGGTCTACCATAAATGTAAACTTTAATGCATTCATAAAGGAGCGGTCAATGCCAGCCTCGATATCCACCAATGCTCAGCCAGACAAGTATATAAAAGAGAAATGCTTCCAATAGTGTATTATCAGATTTAATAAGACAAAACATCCATAAAAATATCTTTAAGACAGTAGATCCAAATGGATTATTACCAAAGGTTTTGGTCTACATGCAAGCAGACAAAAAACGCACAACTGATAATCCACAGGCGTCCCAGGAATAGATGATAAATGTCACAGCAAGAGTCCACTGGGTCCCCGTTCCTCCTCACCCGTGAGGAGGAACGGGTGAAATTGGTGAGTTTGATGTCTATGGACAGTGCTCTAGATCAGTGTTTCTCAAACTTAGCCAAAATCTTACCTTGTGTACCCAGCTTAACTAACAGTCCAGATCTTAAGGATATTCATGCTTGAGCTCATGCTTTATTTTGTTTGAATAATTGTGTGTGGGGGGTGTTTTTTGTTTGTTTGTTTTGTTTGGGCTTTCAACACTGTCATGTTATTCTAACAGCATGACAAATCACCAGCATGTATACTATATGAGACAGCGTTTGGGTTCTACAGCTTTATTTTAGCAAGGGTCCCCCAAAATCTCAGAGACGATCCTTATCATTGCAGAAGGGAAAATAAAGATTACAGTCATTTCAGCTGCTGTGATATCACTAGCCCCAGTCCTGTGTATGAATACACCAAATCACAAAGTGCATTTCTACAGAACTCAGCAAATCTGAAAAGCTGTCAGCAGAGGCAGAACTCTGGGAGGCAACGGAGTCAGCTGCCGCCGGGCTCCTGCTTTGAAGGGGGGCACCTCTCCTCCTGTTCAGTGTGTTCAGCGACATTAACCAATTAAGTTAATTGACAGCAGCCGGTATCTCTTCCGTAGCCGACTTCCCCAGTAGTCACTGCACCTTACAAATCACACCCTCTTTATTATAGATATACTGGAAGCAGACACCTTACTGATGAAGCTATTTGCTCCTATAAAGGAAACATGAGAATTCTAACTATATGAAGAGATTTCTCTGACAATTACAAGTAACTTCATATAGTTAGAATTCTCATACTTCCTATGCAAGAGTAGATATCTCCACCAGTAAGGTGCATGCTACCAGTGTAAAAGGTTGTGGGTTCTAATCCTGGATATGACACTTGCAAATTAATTGTCAGAGAAATAATCAGTATTGTGAGTGACTGAGCAGATCTATGTGGTGTGTGGTTGGACCCCTACATAGATCTGCCTAGTTGCAACGGTTTTGTAGTAGCTTCATATAGTTAGAATTAGAGATGAGCGGGTTCGGTTTTACTCGGTGTTACTCGGATCTCAAAATGGCATCTTATTGGCTCACGGATGATATATGGGGGGGGGGGGACCAATATTTTTCTTGCCTCCGGGCAACTGGGATAAACTTACGCCACTGGCTGTCAGTGTCTGTTGACTGGAATAAGCACCTGCATATGAGAGAGCAGATGGACATACAGTATCTAAGTGTAAACCCTTCAGTTATAACATATATTATTCCTCTCAGTCAGTAATATAGTAATGCCAAATAGTGACTTTCCATACTCTCTAATTAGTTCTTTGTCACACCATGTGGCTTTGCCATTTTAAGTTTCATATTTAGTCTCTCGTCGTTACCCAGAGTCTACTGGAAATTAATATTTCTACAAGTTCTGAACATTTTGGCAGAAACTACATTGCACATTATATTACACGTGATTTATAGCAATGTAATAAAGACAAATACTTTTAAGGTAAATGTTTTACAGTAGGCAAGGTAAATTGTGACTGTTGCCTGCAATTGCTTTATACCAATATGACATTAATTATATATGATTACAATATACAGGTACAGTATACAGTATGGTGTATTAAACGTGATTCATTCAGTCTGTCAGCTAAAGGTTAAAATGGAAAAAGTGTAACGAAGCTGCGATAGAAATCCTTCAGATGAAGTTGTTCCTGGGCCTTTTAAACTCAGAGCTACCAGGAACCTGCCTTTTTATTTTGGCTTCAGCTACTGTATTACAGGAGCACGTCTGTCTGCTCACAGCTGCTTTTCCATAGGGAACCCTTAAAGCAGCACCTCCCCGCATCTAGCGGCGACGACCAGTAGGTGGCGCTAGCAGACGAAAATCAGCTGCTCCTTCTGTCACCAACAGAACAGACCTGTTGCATTTGCATTCAGCCGCTTGACTTGTGCAGGCAGCTTACAGCTGTATCCAGGAGCTGAGCAAGTTTCCCTCTGTGGTTTACAGCTGTGCCACACACTCAATGATCACAATGGTGTCCTCTGCTCCAAGCCAGACCCAGACAGACCACGAGAGATCATGAAGATTTGAAGACTGTATATTCCTATTTGCGCTTTCTGGACTGTGACATTCCCCTTTCTGCATACAGTGTAATAGTTTTATGAGGAGTAGACGTGGGAGCCAGTCCTAGGAAGGAAGGTAAGTTGTCAGAGAGATGTCACATTGTGAATATACATGTGTGAGGTCAGTTGTGTGTTGCACATTCCTAATATTAACTGTCTGAAACCCAATATATATATATACATATATATATACATACATACATACTGTATATACACACACATGGGTACATTTATTAAAGCTTCTAAAAATGAAAAGTGGTGATGTTGCCCATAGCAACAGATCGCACTCTGTCTAGGATGCAATAGAAAAATGATAAACAGAATCTGGTTGCTATGGGCAACTACTTTTCATTTTCAGAAGCTTTACTAAATTGACCCCATAGTGTCCCCCAAGTAGCTGGTTGTGTGTCTGTTGCCATATGACATGCTGTAATGGCCACTGCATTATTAATAGTAGTCTTCAGTTCTGCAGTAATTGCAATGTATGAAAAATATAAAGTGCCAGGCTAATGTCTCATAGACCATGACTTATGAAGCTGAAATACAGAATATGTATTATCCACTTTATTATATCCATGTGCACTTTTAACTCCATGGTTGATGCTTATTATATTTGTAAATGGGAAAAAAGATGTGTGGTCATTTCAGAAAATATGACAAACCTGTCATGTAGATTGCCATCTACTGTTAATAGCCCATTCTTCTTTTACAAATGTATTTTGCTTTTGATAAAAAAAGAATAAATAGTTTTGCCTGAACTCGGCGGCAGCTGTGTAGACTGCCGGTGTATTGATGGGACCTGTGCTGTCACATGCAGCAGCATAAGATAATGGTCTTTCTGGAAGGAAGGGGGAGTAGGAGACCGTATTGTGCACATTTGTATAACTTTTATGGAGGTTGCCAAATACACCCAGGAGTTACATGAATCATGTGGCAGGTGGATGTGATTGAATGGGATAACTTTCCACATTGACATACCAGGCAATAAAAACATGTTTTGCAAAATTCAGTGTTGGCTTTAGACCTATAATGAATGTACAAATATTTCAGTAAAAGTTGAGTGGAATTTATTTCCCCCTGACTGTATCTAAAGGGTTAATCTTTAATGATGTGTAAAACAAGAAGAGTGGTATATAATCAGGACATTTGACTTCTCTACAATGGAATCATAAACATGCACTTCCCTTGTAGGATAATGGACTGCTGAAATGACATGACAGCTCTCACTGCTGTAGAGCAATGAACATATACGTAAATCACATGGAGCTATTTACTGTAAAATAACTGGTTATACATTTTGCTAGAACATTGTATAAACAGAACATGACTTCTTGATATTGTTTTCACTTTAAACATAAAAACCTTTTATCTACAATAATACCAAGAACACTCCTATTTATTATACACACAGCCGGAAAACACTAGTTCTCTTTCAAATGCACCTTTTAGTTACTGATAAATCTGATGCTAAGAGCAATAAGGTAATATTATTTTACTTGCTGAAAACCCAAAGTATTAGATAAATAGTATAATGTATTTAATAATTATGTTAATACAAAAAAAAAAACCATATGTTTTGTTTATTTTGGAAGTTCTAAGCATGTTCTGTAGTGACGCTTAAGGCTCAGCTACGCTAATGATAATATCCTGTGGCCCTGACCCATGTGACTCTAGGTCATAATAGCCTGAGATCTGCTGACCATTCTGTGCCTTTATGGGATTGGCTATACAGTACATGTCTTTAATCTTTATCTGGCACATGATAATCTATTAGTTCTAGATACTTGTAAAGTGCTACAGGGGTTTTGATGACTGAAAATGGCTTAGCTTGTCATATGCAGCAGTGTTCTTTGGTAATCTAGAGCAGTGCTTCTCATGCTCAGTCCTCAAGACACACTAAAGCTGCATATCCTCCAACTGTACCTTTTTGGCAGGTACACTACCTTTTTTATGGTCTGTACCTGCCAAAAAGAGCTTTGTACCGATTTTTAAATCTCTCCAAATTAACATTGAAAGTATAGGAAAGGGGGCATGGCCACGCCCCTTTTACCCCATGACCCTGCCCCTTTCCTTATTTGTACCGGTTTTCATGTGTTAAATGAGGGTATGAAGCTGGGTACACGCGGTAAGATTTTTTGCACTATATCGCACACTATCTGGCTATATATAGTGTGATATAGCACTATATCTTACCGTGTGTATGCACTATATTGTATGCGATATAGTATGGTGCGCACTTCTGCGGGTCGGATCCAATGTTCTGTATTGGATGAAGATGCAGCTCAATTTTGGCTAGATAGTACACGATCTAGTGCATATTGTACCATGTGTATGTTAACATACGATATTGTATCCAATTTGTGTCATCACAATAGTGAGAAGCCCTATCTGTGCTATATCTTATGCTAAGTCCTATTGTGCTTAGTCTTATCTTACCATGTATATGCTCTATAGTATTTTGTTTGTTTAGGAGCTCAGGGAAATAGGATATCTTAACTTAGCCAAAATGTTGCCTTGTGTACCCAGCTTAACTAACAGTCCAGATCTTAAGGATATTCATGCTTGAGCACATATGGTTAAATCAAAATGACTGAGGTACTAAATAAATCACCTGTGCAGAAGCATGGATATACTTAAAACCTGTACTGTTAGCGTGTCTTGAGGACCGAGTTTGAGAAACACTGATCTAGAGCACTGTCCATAGACATCAAACTCACCAATTTCTTCTGCAAGACAGTTTCGGCTCCTACACTTATCACTGACCTTTTTTATACAGTGAACATGGGCTCAAAAATGAATTAATGTAAAGTACTTATTTTAGTTCAGTTAATTGCAGGTGAGGCAGAGCCTTTCCTGTCAGACTCCAGTATACGCAGGAGTTTAGACTATGTAAAGTATATGAAAAATACAAAGAATATATTATAAATATCTTCTTTGTATTATTATAATCATTTTTATAGTCAAAACTCTGGAGTAAAAAATCTATGACAGGTGAGGCATCCTATCTCTTCCGCACATCTCTGATCAAACCTCACCAAATTTCCAGGAGTTTATACCTCTGCACCTGTGTATAATACCCACATGGACCCTTGGGCTCAAATATTGTGTGTAAATCTGGCTCTGGTATTAGCCAGTGCCTCCAGAGCCATTTACATCACCACACGTCACTGGAATACATGCTATGTCCAGGAACAGATAATAGTTTTCTGAATTAAATTAGTGAAGTTTACATCTCAGCACATTACATCACGCATAATGCCCTCATAGTCTGCATGCTGTATCTCTCTATGTAATTAGATTAGCCAATCACAAAATATTTTCTTATTCTGTCCATACATTGCAAGGTAATTGTACAAACCAGCCAATCAAATGACTGGTTTGAACAATTGTCGTTCAGTGTACGTCCTGTATAATAATCATTCCCAATCAAAAAAACTACTGAGAAACGGTCTTGATTGCTTGATTTTCAAACCTGTTCCGATCCTCACCACCGTCATTCAGCCTTGCCTCCATACATCTTGCCATGTAATGTATGAAGGTGATTTGATTATTGGCCTGTAGCTCCTCCCTTCTTCAGTCCACCTGGTCATTTGCACTGATCATGCAAACATCTGCAGACTGTGTGGTGACACTAGTAGGCTAATAGCATATAAGTGCAGAGCAACACAGAGAAGCTGAGAGTATTTGCCACTAGTTTCTTAAAGGAAAATCATTGGAAAAGTGGTTGATCAGAGAATTATTTTAAATGTATTACATAACACAACTCTTGGTAAGAGTAAATTCTAGCCCCAATGTGACCTAATGTCTATGCTATGCCCAGTCTGACCCCTTTCCGTGATACAGCTCTTCTTTAATGATGTTATCTTTGAAAAGGGCCTCTAGGGTTTTTTTGTTTTAATAATAGATGACGCTATCCAAGTTCACTTGGCTAATATAAGATACAGATATCCTAGATGAAATGCTCACATATTACACTTAAAAAAAAAATCATATATATATATATATATATATACACACACGCAGGTTGAGTATCCCATATCCAAAATGCTTGGGACCAGAAGTATTTTGGATATCGGATTTTTTGGTATTTTGGAATAATTGCATACCATAATTAGATATCATGGAGATGGGACCTACAGTAAGTCTAAGCTCAGAATGCATTTATGTTTCATATACACCTTATACACACACCCTGAAGGTCATTTTAGCTAATATTTGTAATAAATTTGTGCATTAAACAAAGTGTGTGTACATTCACACAATTCATTTATGTTTCATATACACCTTATACACACAGCCTGAAGGTTATTTAATACAATATTTTTAATAACTTTGTGTATTAAACAAAGTTTGTGTACATTGAGCCATCAGAAAACAAAGGTTTCACTATCTCAGTCTTACTCAAAAAATTCCGTATTTCGGAATATTTTCCGTATTTCGGAATATTTGGATATGGGATACTCAACCTGACCAGCACTTTTAAAAAGTTAATTTTCAAGAAGACGTGGAAACGTGTGTACGGGTTAGTAGTATTATGTGTTGTGTTTATCATGTAAATGGTCAGGCATTATACATATTCACAAGAAACACAAGTGTAAATCCAGACTGTATGATATTTTCAGACCTGACTTATACATCAAACTCTATGCCAGTGGTTCCCAAACTTTCTTGAATCACTGTGCCCTAGAGTATCAGCGTGTTTTTCACAGCACCCCTAGGATAAAAAAAATGTATTGATAAATTTGGAAACAATATTAAATTGAGTAAATTGTGCCTGGCTGTCATCCTTAGGGTCAGTTATGTGGTGGTGTACAGTTGTGCAGTGCTTCTGCTTGTCCACATGTTTTATGATTGGCAGCTACTAGCACTGGTTTTGCCTATAACTTTGACTATAAATAACTTGATTTGGCCCAGGACCACCAACCCAAGGCACCCCTGCAAGAGCCTTGCGGCACCACTGGGTGCCTAGGCACACAGTTTGGGAACCACTTCTCTATGTAAAACTACTGTATACATCAAAGTATACCACACAGAACTGCAGAGAGACATCATCAGGGCTATTCCCACTCATTACACTGTATGCTGAAACAGTGGAACATTCAGTATATAGAAACATAGAATTTGAAGGCAGATAAGAACCACTTGGCCCATCTAGCCTGCACGATTTATTTTTCACAAGGAAATCTATATACAGTACAGTATATATTAAAGTGAAAGTATGTATATTTGTTTTTTTTATAGGATCCTACATGGCTTGAAGGATCTCAACCAAACTTGGTACACATACCCTTCATTATCCAAATTAAAATACTGGCGGGGTTTAAAGTAAAAAAAAATCCACCCGTTTCGGGGTAGGGCCATATAGCTAAGCTATACATAAAATTCATTGGTCTGTTTGTTTGTCTGTTTGATAATGCATTTGGACACCCCTGCATAAATTGGGATGAAACCTCACAGCGAAATGCCCCAGGCAGAACTGTGATCCAGGATGCCTGTTTTGGGCATTCCACTCGATGGATTTGGAAGAAAACTTCACAGAGTGGTAAAATTGGATCCTAGAAGACATATTAGGGGGTTGAGATACCAGGCGAACCACCCATTGGTGTATGTTGGCCAGAACTTTTACCCAGGGAGCCTGTTCTAGGCCTGCCACTGGATGTATTTGGAAGAAAACTTTACAGAGTGGTAACATTGGTTCCCAGAAGACATACTAGGGGGTTGGGGTCCCAGTCGGACCTCCCATTGGTGTATGGTCGGCAGAACTTTGACCTGGGAAGCCTGTTCTTGACCTTCCACTGGATGAATTTTGAGGAAAACTTCACAGAGTGGTAACATTGGATCCCAGAAGACGTATTAGGGAGTTGGGGTCCTAGTCGGACCTCCCGTTGGTGTATGCTGGGCAGTAGTTTGACCTGGGGAGCCTGTTCTGGGCCTTCCGCTGGATGAATTTTGAGGAATACTTAACAGAGTGCTAACATTAGATCCCAGAAGACATACTAGGGGGTTGGGATCCTAGTCGGATCTCCCGTACATGTACGCTGAGAAGAACTTTGACACAGGAAGCCTGTTCTGTGCTTTCCACTGGATGGATTTGGAAGAAAGTGTTACAGAGCGGAAACATTGCATCCCAGAAGACATACTAGGGGGTTTGGGTTGGTCGGACCTCCCGTTTGTGTACGTTGGGCAGAACTTTGACACAGGGAGTCTGTTCTGGGCCTGTCACTGGATGGATTTGGAAGAAAATGTCACAGAGTGGAAACATTGCATCCCAGAAGACATAATAGGGGGTTGAGGTTGGTCGGACCTCACGGCGGAATACGCCGGACAGAACTGTGACCAAGGAGCCTGTTCGATGCCTTCCACTGGATTAATTTGGAAGAAAACTTCTCAAAGTAGTAACATTGGAACATTGGATCCCAGAAAAGATACTAAAGGGTTGGGATCCTGGTCGGGCCTCCCGTTGGTGTACGCTGGGCAGAACTTTGACACAGGGAGCTTGTTCTGAGCTTTCCACTGGATGGATTTGGAAGAAAACTTTACAGAGTGGTAACATTGGATCCCAAAAGACATACTAGGGGGTTGTGGTCCCAGTCAGACCTCCCTTTGGTGTATGCTGGTCAGAACTTTGACCCGGGGAGCCTGTTTTGGGCTTTCCAATGGACTGATTTGGAAGAAGAAAACTTCAGAGGCTAACATTGGATCCCAGAAGACATACTATGGGTTTTTGGTTCCAGGCGGATCTCCTGTTGGTGTACGCTGGGCAGAACTTTGACTCAGGGAACCTATTCTGGGCCTTTCACTGGATGGATTTTGAGGAAAACTTTACAGAATGGTAACATTGGAACCCAGAAGACATACTAGGGGGTTGGGGTCCCGTTCTGGGCCTGAATTGGATAGATTTGGAAGAAAACATCACAGAGAGAAAACATTGCATCCCAGAAGATATACTAGGGGCTTTAGGTCGGTTGGACCTTATGGCGGAATGCGATGGGAAGAACTGTGACCAGGGAGCCTGTTCTGTGCCTTCCACTGGATGGATTCAGAAGAAAACTTCACAAAGTAGTAACATTGGAACATTGGATCCCAGAAAAGATGCTAAAGGGATGGTGTCCTGGTCGGGCCTCCCGTTGCTGTACGCTGGGCATAACTTTGACACAGGGAGCCTGTTCTGGGCTTTCCACTGGATGACTTTTGAGGAAAACTTCACAGAGTGGTAACATTGGATCCCAGAAGACATATTAGGGAGTTGGGGTCCCAGTCAGACCTCCTGTTGGTGTACACTGGGCAGAACTTTGACACAGGGAGCCTGTTCTGGGCCTTCCACTGCATGGATTTGGATGAAAATATTAATGAACTGTAGCAACTGACAGAAATTCACCATAATTCAATAACCTGAAAAAATTTACTGAAATATCCATAAATCAGTGAACTAACATAACTGACAGAAATGGAGGTGGGAAGAAAAATGTTGTGTACCCAAAACCTTGGAATAGCAATATTGATAACAGAAGGAACACTTTAAACCCATCTCGCAATGAAAAAGTGATTATAAAACTGAACAGAAAGAAAATATGGGGATCAGGGCTACTGGCAACACCCCAAAAATTAAAGATGACACTGGACAGTCTCCTCATGGGTGTGTTGGACGAGCTACTAAGCTACTAATTATTTTTAATATGCAGACCTTTACATCCAACTAATAGGTAACAACCCGGGCAACGCTGGGTACTTCGGCTAGTATATAAATAAAATAGATTATAGTTTGTCTCAGAATTGGTGCTAAATACAGTGGGAATTGAAAGTTTGGGCACCCCAGGCAAAAATTCATTTTAATGTGCAAAAAGAAGCCAAGGAAAGATGGAAAAATCTCCATAAGGCATCAAATTACAGATTAGACATTCTTATAACATGTCAAAAAAAGTTTGATTTTATTTCCATCATTTACACTTTCAAAAGAACAGAAAACAAAAAAATGGGGTCTGCAAAAGTTTGGACACCCTGCAGAGTTAATACCTTGTACTGCCCCCTTTGGCAAGTATCACAGCTTGTAAACGCTTTTTGTAGCCAGCCAAGAGTCTTTCAATTCTTGTTTGAGGTATCTTTGCCCATTCTTCCTCACAAAAGTCTTCCAGTTCTTTGAGATTCCTGGGCTGTCTGTGACGCACTGCTTTTTTAAGGTCTATCCATAGATTTTCAGTTATGTTGAGGTCAGGAGATTGTGAAGGCCATGGCAAAACCTCCAGTTTACGCCTCTTGATGTAATCCACCGTGGATTTTGAGGTATGCTTAGGATCATTATCCATTTGTAGAAGCCAGCCTCTCTTTAACTTCAGCTTTTTCACAGATGGCATCAAGTTAGCATCCAAAATTTGCTGGAATCTTATTGAATCCATTTTTCCTTCTACTCATGAAATGTTCCCTGTGCCACTGGCTGCAATACAACCCCAAAGCATGATTGATCCACCCCCATGCTTAACAATTGGACAGAGGTTCTTTTCATTAAATTCTGTGTCCTTCCTTCTCCAAACGTACCTTTGCTCATTCCGGCCAAAAAGTTCGATTTTAACCTCATCGGTCCACAGAACTTTATTCCAAAATGCATCAGGCTTGTCTATATGTTTATTTGCAAACTTCAAATGCTGATTTTTGTGGTGAGGACGTAGAAGAGGTTTTCTTCTGATGACTCTTCCATGAAGACCATATTTGTACAAGTATCTCTTTATAGTGGAATAGTGTACCACAACTCCAGTGTCTGCCAGATCTTCCTGGAGGGATCGTGCAGTCAAACGTGGATTTTGACTTGCTTTTCTCACAATTCTGCGAGCTGTTCTGTCTGATTTTTTTCTTGGTCTTCCAGATCTTGCTTTAACTTCCACTGTTCCTGATGACTGCCATTTCTTAATTACATTCCGAACAGAGGATATGGGCATCTGATAACGATTTGCTATCTTCATATAGCCTTCTCCTGCTTTGTGAGCGTCAACTATTCTCAGTTTCAGTGTTCTACACAACTGCTTAGAGGAACCCATGGTGCTGATTGTTGGAGCAAGGTCAGTTGAGTCTGGGCTTTTAAAACCTTTGAGATTGACATCACCTGGTCTTTCCAGACGATGATTGAGAACAATCCATGACACTGCCAGGTCTCAGCTGTCCAAAGGGGGCAGTACAAGGTATTAACTCTGCAGGGTGCCCAAACTTTTGCAGACGCCATTTTTTGTTTTCTGTTCTTTTGAAAGTGTAAATGATGGAAATAAAATCAAACTTTTTTGACATGTTATAAGAATAAGAATGTCTAATCTGTAATTTGATGCCTTTTGGAGATTTTTCCATCTTTCCTTGGCTTCTTTTTGCACATTAAAATGAATTTTTGCCTGGGGTGCCCAAACTTTCAATCCCCACTGTATGTCTATACAATGGTAATGTGCTGATGTACTGTATCTAAACTTAATATAAATGAATTATAAATGCAATCAATGTATTGGTTGAAATCCAAAATAATGTCACTGCCTTCTTGAGTCACGCAATAAATGCACAAAATGTGGAGCCGGGTAGCAGTTTGTGAGAGTGATTATGCATAGTATTGTCCGGTAAATTATTAAAACTGGAATTTGCAGCTGAAAAAAAAAAGAGCTACAGTTGTTTCCTCATTTAAGTATCCTTCTAGTTGGACACAACGTAGATAGACTGGCTTTGAGTAATATACCAATGGAAAAAAAATCAACCCATGATAGATAATGTATCAGATCTCACAATACATTGTCACAAGTTACTATTCCTAGACCTATATAGAATTCTATAGAACACCTTATCTAACATACCACACAAACCCACTCAAATTTCTGTCCTGAAGTTTAGTTAAAAGAGGATACATCTGTATAATCAAAAACCAAAATATTGTCTTTGATAACCTATATACAATCTGATAGCCAGTACACATTGCAGTGGCTTATCTGACAAGCAGTACAAAATGCAGAATGCTATCTGATTACCAATATACACTATAACCCCATCTGATTGACAGTATGCTATGCCATATTGTGACCATTATACAGTGCGGTGGCTCATCTACTTTGCAGCATGCCATGGGTTTCATCTGAATTTCACTGGAACCTGTGACAGCTGCTTCCTTGGTGGTGATTTAGGAGCTGTGTTGGTGACTGTATCACCTTTTTAAAAGCTGTAAGTTAGCTGGCAGGTGAGCTTTACACCAGGTAGTATACTTTAATTTTTACTCTGATGTGAAAGCAGTGGCCAGGATCTCAAAATCTGGGTGAGAGTGTAGAACTTGCAGTGAAATGGGGTCCCTTGAAGTTGGGCTGCAAGCTTAAAAAAAACATTGTTTATTTGTGTATTAAGGTGAGTGAGCTTAAGTGATCTTACTATGGTGAGTGCTCTGAGGGCTCTGTTTTATATATATATATATATATATATATATACACATATACATACATATACAGTATATATACAGTGGGGCAAAAAAGTATTTGGACAGCCACCGAATGTGCAAGTTTACCCACTTAAAAAGAAGGGAGAGGTCTGTAATTTCCATCATAGGTACACTTCAACTGTGAGAGACAATCTGAAAAAACAAACAAACAAACAAACAAACAAACAGGAAATCACATTGTATGATTTGTAAACAATTTACTTGTATATTCTTGTGGGAAATAAATATTTGGACACCTACCAAGCAGCAAGATTTCTGGCTCTCACAGACCAGTTACTTCTTCTTTAAGAAGCTCTTCTATCCTCCACTCATTACCTGTATTAATGGCACCTGTTTGAACTGGTTATCTGTATAAAAGACACCTGTCCACAACCTCAAACAGTCAGACTGCTACCTCTCCACCATGGCCAAGACAAGAGAGCTGTCTAAGGACACCAGGGACAAAATTGTAGAGCTGCACAAGGCTGGGGTGAGCTACTCGACAATAGGCAAGCAGCTTGGTGAGAAGAGATCAACTGTTGGCGCAATTATTAAAAAATGGAAGAAATACAAGATCACTGACAATCTCCCTCGACCTGGGGCTCCATGCAAGATCTCATCTTGTGGGGTATCAATGATCTTGAGAATGGTGAGGAATCAGCCCAGAACTACATGGGGGGGACCTGGTCAATGACTTCAAGAGAGCTGGGACCACAGTCACAAAGGTTACCATTAGTAACACACTACGTCGTCATGGATTGAAATCCTGCAGCGCCCGATAGGTCCCCCTGCTTAAGCCAGCACATGTCCAGGCCGGTGTTAGGCGCCGGGGTCCGCTCGGCGGTGCGGCCCGGCGCCTAGCAACCAGGGACGCCGTGCGCGTTCAGCCGCCGGCTCCCTGGCAACGCTAGACGCCGGGCGCACGGAAGCCGCTCTGACCTTAGCAACGGGGACGCCACGTTCAGCCGCGTTCCCCGTTGCTGGGTCTGTCCTGATTACTTTATTATGTGCTGGCCGTGCAGCATACAAGCTGCACGGCATTTCAGTAGATTACCCTGTCTGGATCTTGATTGGAGGGTTCCTGAATAAAGGCACCCTCAGGACGTCTTACAGACGCCGGTGATAGCTTCCTGTTTGCCTGTGTCTGCTACAGAGAGTTTCCAGTCCTGCTCAGTCCGGTTGTTCCTGTCCTCAGAGATCCTTACTCGGAAGTTTGTCATCTGTTCCTGGAGTCTGACCGAGCACCTTTAACATCTGGTGGTGTTCGTGAGTCGCGGCTCAGCCGTGTGTTGCGGCTTGTCCGCTTACTGTTTATTATTTAGTTTCTTGTGTTCTGGAGCTTTTGCGGAGGATTCCGCTCCCACAGATCCACTCTGGTATCCAGCGGTGTTGGATAGGAGTAACGGATCGGGGAATCTTTGGTTGTCCTTTTCCCTGGCGGCTAGTCCGCACATACCTTTGGTTTAGTTAGTTAGCTTGTAACCCCTGGCCTGGTTGCTTAGTCAGAGGGCCCCTTGTTATCACCCTGTCTCGGATTTCCCCTTGTCTCCCATTAAGACCTGCGGGGGCATCGGGGTTGGGCAGACATAATCCGCCCTTCGAACGCGGCTGCCATGGGCTCAAGCAACCATAGTCTCGCAGGGGATTTCTGATAACACGGGCGAGACAACGGAGTTAGGGCGCCAGGGGTTACTAGGCTCTCCTGCTCCCACAACCAGCGTATTTTCCTTGTACTCAGACCTCTGCCACAAGATCTCCTCTGGTCTGGAGTACAGGAATCATAACATTATCACCGGCCAAACAAAAAGAAAAAGATTTAACTTAATAGGAGTTAATTTTTTCACTTATTCAGTTGGGAGAATTTGTCGGCCTTATGAATCCCGCCGGTGTTGGGCCAAATCCTGGCCAGCTTCTAGTTAGTCAGATTCAAGAACTTACTCAGATGGTTCAGGATCTGTCCCTCCGGGTGAGGTCACAGGAAGATCTGTTACGGACTTCCCCGAGGGTCATCCCTGAACCAAAAATGCATCTGCCTGACCGTTTTTCTGGGGATAGAAAACAGTTTTTTAATTTTAAAGAGTCTTGTAAACTTTATTTTCGTTTAAGACCAGTCTCCTCAGGTACGGAGGCTCAGCGGGTTGGAATTATTATTTCTCTGCTTCAGGGGGATCCTCAGACCTGGGCTTTTGGTTTAAAGACAGACGATCCGGCCTTATCGTCTGTAGACGCCTTTTTAAAATCTTTAGGGCTATTGTATGACGACCCTGATAGAGAGGCGTCCGCGGAGAGTCAGTTGCGTGCTCTTAGACAGGGTAGGAATCCCGCAGAGAATTATTGTACGGAGTTTCGCCGTTGGTCGAACGACTGTGGATGGAATGACCCAGCCCTGCGCAGTCAGTTTCGCCTCGGCTTATCTGAATCTATAAAAGACAGTCTCCTTCAGTATCCCGCTCCTGAGACGCTCGATAAACTCATGGAGCTCTCTATTAAGATAGATCGTCGGCTCAGAGAGCGGAGGGTGGAAAAAGGGGCATCTGTTGGGTCTACTCCTTGTGTTCCTTCCATTCCTGTAGACATGGAGGAGCCTATGCAGATTGGTCTCTCCAAATTGTCTCCTGAAGAAAGAACCAGGAGACAAAATTCTGGTCTCTGTTTATACTGTGGAGGTAAGGGACATTTTGCCCGTAGTTGTCCGAACAAGTCGGGAAACTTTCTGACCAAGTGAGTTGTGAGGGGGTTCACTTTGGTCTGCAGCTCATCTCCTCAAATAATTCACTGTTGGTTCCTGCTAAAGTTTCCTTTGGCAGCTTCTGTTCCTCGGTCTCTGCTTTTGTGGACAGTGGAGCTGCAGGAAACTTTATGGATTTAACATGGGCCAAGGCCTTAGGTATTCCTCAGTTAACCTTGGGTAGGTGTGTCACCATGCATGGTTTAGATGGGAGTCCCTTGTCCAATGGGGTTATTTCTCTATGTACACCTCCTGTTTTGCTCTCGGTGGGAGCTCTGCACTCTGAAAAGATTGAGTTTTTCCTTACCCATTGTCCAGCAGTTCCTGTGGTTCTGGGTCACCCTTGGCTGGCCTTTCATAATCCCATCATTGATTGGCAGTCTGGGGAGATCTTACAATGGGGTACCATCTGTAATAAAGAATGTATTACGCTTCCTATCAGAGTAGCTGCCGCCGTTCCCGCACCTATTCCAGGGGAATACCAGGATTTTATTGATGTATTTTCCAAGGGCAATGCGGATATTTTGCCTCCCCATAGGCCTTATGATTGTGCCATTGAGTTAATTCCTGGTGCCACGTTGCCTAAAGGAAGGTTATATGCATTGTCTGGTCCTGAAACTGTGGCCATGAATGAGTATGTGAAAGAAAGCCTTGGGAAAGGATTTATCAGGCCATCTAAATCCCCTTTAAGTGCAGGTTTCTTCTTCGTAGAGAAGAAGGATGGTTCACTCAGACCCTGCATTGACTTTAGAGCTTTGAATAAAATCTCAGTAAAGAATACTTACCCTCTGCCGCTGATCTCTGTCCTCTTTGATCAGCTACGTTCGGCTGTGATTTTTTCTAAGATTGACCTGAGAGGAGCATATAACCTCATCAGAATCAAGTCAGGGGATGAGTGGAAAACGGCATTCAGTACTCAGTCAGGCCACTATGAGTATCTGGTTATGCCATTCGGCCTGTCTAACGCTCCGGCAGTTTTCCAGGATCTCATTAACGATGTGCTCCGTGAGTTTCTGGGAAGGTTCGTTGTAGTCTATTTAGACGATATTTTGATATATTCTGACTCTGTTGAACAACATGTTACCCAGGTGCGTCAGGTGCTAAAGAAATTACGTGAAAATCACCTTTATGCCAAGCTGGAGAAGTGTGAATTTCATGTCACGGAGGTATCCTTTTTAGGGTACATTATTTCCCCTCGGGGATTCCGTATGGAACCAAAGAAGCTCCAAGCCATCCTTAGTTGGGCGCAACCCACCAACTTAAAAGCAATTCAGCGCTTTTTAGGGTTTGCGAACTACTATAGAAGATTTATTCACTCTTTTTCTGACCTAGTAGCTCCCATTGTGGCTCTGACTAAGAAGGGAGCAGACCCTACCAATTGGTCACGTGAAGCTGGGTTATCTTTTCAGGCCTTGAAACAAGCCTTTGTCTCAGCCCCCGTCCTTAGACATCCCAACCCAGAATTGCCTTTCATTGTTGAGGTTGATGCCTCGGAGGTTGGAGTAGGGGCTATCCTTTCTCAGAAGGATCCTGATTCCCTCGAATTACATCCTTGTGCCTTTATGTCCAGGAAATTCTCATCTGCAGAATCTAACTACGATGTTGGTAACCGGGAATTGCTCGCTATTAAATGGGCTTTCGAGGAGTGGAGGCATTGGCTTGAAGGAGCGACCCATACCATTTCAGTTTTGACTGATCACAAAAATCTTCAATACATTGAATCAGCTAAACGACTGAATGCCCGGCAGGCTCGTTGGGCTTTATTTTTTACTCGTTTCAAATTCATTATCACCTTCAGGCCAGGTTCCAAAAATACTAAGGCAGATGCCCTGTCACGCAGTTTTCTTCCAGTTCAAGACAGCAGTCCTGTTACTCCCATACTTCCGTCTTCAGTCATTCGGGCAGGCCTCACACAGGATGTATTTACCCAGTTAAAGCTGCTTCAACATCAAGCTCCTGGAAATACTCCTGCTGGTCGTCTTTTTGTCCCTGAGTTTTTGAGAGCAACTGTTTTGACGGGGTTTCATGATAGCAAAGTTGCCGGGCATCCGGGAATCGCTAAGACTTTGGAATTAGTCTCCCGCTCAGTATGGTGGCCTGGTCTTTCCAAAGACGTTAAAGAGTTTGTTTTTTCGTGTCAGGTCTGTGCACAGCATAAAGTTCCCCGTTCTTTGCCTTTAGGTCAACTTATGCCCTTGAATGTTCCTCTTAGGCCATGGTCGCATATCTCCATGGATTTTGTGGTGGACCTCCCTCTGTCAGCCGGATGCCGAGTCATATGGGTGGTAGTGGACCGTTTTAGCAAAATGGCCCATTTCATTGCTCTTCCCCAATTGCCATCTGCCCAGGGATTGGCAGTCTTGTTCCTACGCCATGTTTTCAGACTCCATGGCTTACCCACTGATATTGTCTCAGACCGGGGTCCACAATTCATTGCACAATTTTGGAAGTCTTTTTGTGTTTCGTTGAAGATGAAATTATCATTAACCTCCGGCTATCATCCCCAATCCAATGGACAGACTGAGCGAGTTAACCAATCTCTTAAACAATATTTGCGTTTGTACTCGGCCAAACTCCAAAATGACTGGTCTGAGTTTCTTCCATTGGCGGAGTTTGCTTATAATAATGCCTGTCATTCCTCCACCAATGTGTCTCCATTTTTTGCAGTTTTTGGGTTTCACCCCAGAGCTAATTCATTTTTTCAACATTCCTCTGTCTCCTCTCTGGCCCTGACCTCTCATCTCAAACTTATTTGGAAAAAAGTGCACCTGGCTCTCAGAAAAGCAGCTTTCCGGGAAAAAAAATTTTCTGACAGGCTCCGGCGGCCGTGCACTTTTAAAGTAGGAGACAGGGTGTGGTTGTCGACTCGCAACATTAAACTTCGACAAACCTCAGCCAGATTGGGTCCTAGATTTGTTGGACCATTTCTCATTATCAAAAAAGTCAATCCAGTTGCTTTCCGGTTACGTTTACCAAAAACTTTACGGATCGGAAATACCTTCCATTGCTCATTGCTTAAACCATATGTTTCGTCCAATAGGTTTCCTCGTAAAATATCTCAGGGGAGATCACCAGTAAATGTTCAGGGTCAGCAGGAGTTCTTGGTGGAGAAGGTTCTCGATTCCAAGTTGTCTCGGGGTCGGCTTTATTTTTTGGTACATTGGAGAGGTTATGGGCCAGAGGAAAGGTCTTGGGTCCTGGATGAGGACCTTCATGCCCCAAGGCTAAAAAGGGCATTTTTTCGTGAATTTCCTCGGAAACCTGGCTTTAGGGGTTCCTTGACCCCTCCTCAAGGGGGGGGTACTGTTAGGCGCCGGGGTCCGCTCGGCGGTGCGGCCCGGCGCCTAGCAACCAGGGACGCCGTGCGCGTTCAGCCGCCGGCTCCCTGGCAACGCTAGACGCCGGGCGCACGGAAGCCGCTCTGACCTTAGCAACGGGGACGCCACGTTCAGCCGCGTTCCCCGTTGCTGGGTCTGTCCTGATTACTTTATTATGTGCTGGCCGTGCAGCATACAAGCTGCACGGCATTTCAGTAGATTACCCTGTCTGGATCTTGATTGGAGGGTTCCTGAATAAAGGCACCCTCAGGACGTCTTACAGACGCCGGTGATAGCTTCCTGTTTGCCTGTGTCTGCTACAGAGAGTTTCCAGTCCTGCTCAGTCCGGTTGTTCCTGTCCTCAGAGATCCTTACTCGGAAGTTTGTCATCTGTTCCTGGAGTCTGACCGAGCACCTTTAACATCTGGTGGTGTTCGTGAGTCGCGGCTCAGCCGTGTGTTGCGGCTTGTCCGCTTACTGTTTATTATTTAGTTTCTTGTGTTCTGGAGCTTTTGCGGAGGATTCCGCTCCCACAGATCCACTCTGGTATCCAGCGGTGTTGGATAGGAGTAACGGATCGGGGAATCTTTGGTTGTCCTTTTCCCTGGCGGCTAGTCCGCACATACCTTTGGTTTAGTTAGTTAGCTTGTAACCCCTGGCCTGGTTGCTTAGTCAGAGGGCCCCTTGTTATCACCCTGTCTCGGATTTCCCCTTGTCTCCCATTAAGACCTGCGGGGGCATCGGGGTTGGGCAGACATAATCCGCCCTTCGAACGCGGCTGCCATGGGCTCAAGCAACCATAGTCTCGCAGGGGATTTCTGATAACACGGGCGAGACAACGGAGTTAGGGCGCCAGGGGTTACTAGGCTCTCCTGCTCCCACAACCAGCGTATTTTCCTTGTACTCAGACCTCTGCCACAAGATCTCCTCTGGTCTGGAGTACAGGAATCATAACAGCCGGTCTAAAGTTTGCCAGTGACCATCTGGATGATCCAGAGGAGGATTGGGAGAATGTAATGTGGGCAGATGAGAGCAAAATCGAACTTTTTGTTATAAACTCCACTCGCCGTGTTTGGAGGGAGAAGAATGATGAATGGCATCCCAAGAACACCATACCCACTGTGAAGCATGGGGGTGGCAACATCATGCTTTGGGGCTGCTTTTCTGCAAAGGGCACAGGACGACTGTGCCCATTCAAGGAGAGAATGAATGGGGCTATGTATCGTGAGATTTTGGGCAAAAACCTCCTTCCCTCAGTAAGAGCATTGAAGATGGAACGTGGCTAGGTCTTCCAGCATGAAACACACCGCCCAGGCAACTAAGGAGTGGCTCCGTAAGAAGCATTTCAAGGTCCTGGATTGGCCTAGCCAGTCTCCAGAACTCAACCCAATGGAAAATATGTGGAGGGAGTTGAAAGTCCGTGTTGCCCGGCGACAGCCCCAAAACATGACAGATCTACAGAAGATCTGCATGGAAGAGTGTGGCCTAAATATCTGTTACATTGTGTGCAAACCTGGTCAAGAACTACAGGAAACGTTTGACCTCTGTAATTGCCAACCGAGGTTATATTACAAAGTATCGAGTTAAACCTTTTGATTGTCCAAATATTTATTTTCCACAAGAATATACAAATAAATTGTTTAAAAATCATACAATGTGATTTGCTGTTTGTTTGTTTTCAGATTCTGTCTCTCGCAGTTGAAGTGTACCTATGATGGTAACTACAGACCTCTCTCATCTTTTTAAGTGGGTCAACTTGCACAATCGGTAGCTGTCCAAATACTTTTTTGCCCCACTGTATGTATATATATATATATATATATATATCAGGGACGTGCAGTCAGGGGAGGCAGTGCCTCCCCTGTAATTAATGATTACATTAATATAAAGATACTTAAGACACATTCTGTGTCATAAGTATATGTTTTATATTATTATAATCATTTTTACAATTTAAAAACATGCTTAAATAACTTTTGGAGGCAACCAGAGTGGTGCCTCCCGCGGACAATAATAAAGGGTAGGAAGCGGGGGGCGGGGCCAAGGAACGGGCAGTAAAAAGCCCATTTAAAAAAGCGGGGTAAGCGGCACTAGTATATGTGCCTCAGTGACAGGGGTGTGCTTTCAGCCCATATGAAAGCACGTCCCTATCACCGATGCATATATGATTGGGCACCAGAATCACAGCTATCCCTGGGGTCCAGCCCACTCTCCTCCCCGAGAGAGGCCCCTGCACCAGTGCACCTGTTCCCCTGCTCACCTCTCACTGATTGCCGGTAACGGGGGTAGCCGCTCTCACTGACATTACTCCAGGTACGGGGGGCGCCGCAGCCCGACATACTCGAGCCTCCACCATCCTCGTCTTGTGAACTATGCGCTCCGCCCCTCCACAGGTCAGTGACTGTCCCCGCTGTCAGCAGTCATCTCCCAGAGTCTGTGCTGAGCGCTGCCGTGTACTGACCATGGGCTGCCGTGCGCTCTGTGTATCAGATAGCAGAGCAGCCCATGGTCAGTACACAGCAGCGCTCAGCACGGAGATTTGCGCACTGTGCCGGGATATAAGGGGTTAAGGGAGGGGGCGGGTGATTACTGTGTGTCTGCAGGGGGGTGGTGATTACTGCAGTGCATATGCGCCGAGGTATAAGGAGGGGGGGGGCGCTGCTGATTACTGCATATGTGCCAGGGTATAAGGGGAGGGGGTGATTACTGTAGGTCTGCCGGGGGGAGGGGAGATTACTGCAGTGCATATGTGCTGGGGTATAAGGGGGGGGGGGGGCGGTGATTACTGTAGGTCTGCCGGAGGAAGGGGGGTGATTACTGCACTTGTGTGCTGGGGTATGAGGGGAGGGGTGGGGGCATTACTGCACATTTGCTGGGGTGTAAGGGGAGGGGGTGATTACTGTGTGTTTGCCGGGGGGAAGGGGGGGGGGGGTAGGGAGGAGAGTGAATACTGCATATGTGCTGGGATTTAAGGGGTGGGGGTGATTACTGTGTGTCTGCCGGGGTACAAGGGGAGGGTGGGGTGTTTGCTGCATACGTGCTGGGGTATAAGGAGAGGGGGGGGTGATTACTGCGTGTGTGCCTGGGTATAAGAGCAGGGGACGATTACTACCGATGTCTCAATCAACCGACCTGCAGCTGTAATCCTGCTTCCAGGCAGACCCTCCACTGCTCTCTTTAACTTCGGGCACCTCTGCTGCCCAGGCCCTGACTGCTGTTACTCCCCAGACTTCTCAGGCATTGGCGACAGTATCAGATGGGGAATTAGCTGTGGGGGCGGTGACTTTAGCAGGCACTGGCAGCTGGCATGGGCAGCAGTACAGTAGCGGGCACTGGCGGCGGCCATAGTGGTGGTGGTAATGGGCATGCCTCACCAGCCACTGACCTCACCGCACGCCACTGATATATATATATATATATACACACTGTACATACTAGATGGCATTGCCTATAAAAGCCTATGGGTCCCGTACCGCAGAAATCCTTAGGGAATCCTTTCCCTCGTGTCACAGTAGGTCTCCCAGGTCATAAATCCGGAAGTCCCACACATCCCAAAGGCCAGCTCTTATCGTAAGAACTGTCCCTTGCGTAGGTATTCATGCATACCTGCGTTATTAAATGCTGATATGCATGTGATAAGACGAGGGATGTATTACATAGAATAGGCGATACATGATACATTCCGCCCTTAGCTACATCTCATGACCATTTACAATTTGATCCTTATTTCATGTACGGTGTATAATGCAGCGATTTTGTAGATTGCTCACCAACTCCTATCATCAGTTTTTCCCACCGCTCCTCGGCTTCCCTCAGTCACCTTCTGAAGTCAATATGAGTTCACTGATATTTATGCCAACTCGCTGCTACAAATCATTGAATCAAGCCAATGCCAGCATATGTTGTTTGTAACTAGCTTTAAAAAACAAGAAAAAAAAAGCCAGTGGAGAATCAGCTGCTACATATAACTCTATAGAAAGCACTTGATAAATGTTACTTAAAAGCTGATTGGTTGCCATGGGCAAAATTCTCCACTGGCTCACTTCTCCACTCTTTTCACTGCTTCATGAATAGAACCCCATGTGAGGAATAAAATGGCTAGATAGAAGATAGGATGTATAGGAAGTTACCTTTACATTTGTTTTTGAATTTCACGGTTATGTTGTTTGACAGAACTATTGCATACTCATTGCAAGTTTTAAGTCACATGGAGTGGCCGTGACTGATGGGAGTGCCCAGTGCGGGATCAGTATGATTTACCTACAATCAAAATACAGACGGTCAAAATACTGACAACAATTGACAAATGGTCAAAATACCGATGAGGTCTGAATACATGGTCAAAATACCAACAATTAAAATGTCGACACGGTCAGTATGCCGACATTTAAAATGTCGACAAGTCAAAAAGTCGGCACAAGTTGGGATGGTAAAGTATGAACAAGTCGGTTTCAATGAAAAAATCATAAAAACTCATGTCGTTTTTTTGACCTGACGACATTTTTAATGTCAGTATTTTGACTGTCGATATTTTTAATGTCGGTATTTTGACCTTGTCGGTATTTTCACCATCGGTCAATGGTTGTCTGTATTTTGACCGTGGCGATTTTGATTGTAGGTAAATTGACTGCATCCCCCCTGGGCATGTAGCCCAAGTTACTTGCTTGATTTAGATATTCAGACGCAGTTGGGATGACTGTTCCTGGTGGATCTTTAGCACCCAGCATGGGTCTGGTGTGAGTTCAGGTACTATGGTTATGGCTGAAGCGCGGACACATAAACCCCTCCAAAAAAACAGTGGGTGTAATGACCAGGAACGCTTCAGTTCAACAAATATGTGCATAGATGGACATATACTTCAATCTTATAGGCCCTACACACTGGCCGACATCACTGCACGATATGAACGTACTCGTTCATTAATGAACGACATAACGTTCATATCGTGCAGTGTGGAGGCACCAGCGATGAACGATGCGTGGCCCCGCGCTCGTTCATCGCTGGCACCCCGTCGGCTGTGCATGCAGGCCAGTATGGATGATCTCGTCCATATTTGCCTGCAGTTCTGTGGAGCCGTGTGACGGGGGGAGTGAACTTCACTCTCCCCGTCACTGCCCGCCCGCCGCCGGGTCACCCATCGGCCGTATCCGCTGTCAGGCAGCTCAGCGGCGGATCGGCCAATGTGTAGGGCCCATAAGTCTGTAGGTTGCCACGGCCAGATGCAACTTCAGCTGTGATGACTGCGTCCGACTCAGAATCAGCTGTATTGCTTGCTGATTAGAGAGAATTCTGTATGATGCATTTCTGGTGTGCGCCCCCCTGCATTAATGGTGTGGCCATATTTAGCAAGTCTTCTCACTGCAATGTTAGGATTTGAAAATAACAGGTGAGGAGAAAGCTTAGCTGTTTTTCAGACCCTGAGGGAAATTAAAATACTTTGCAGCCACACTAGGATATAATACTCATTCATTATTTTCCAAGTATGTTTATTTTGACTCTGATAATCCACATTCTGATCTGATCCTTTTAATAAACATACATGCTATAGTCTAGTCCCCAAAGATGACCTCCTGTGGGCAGTTATTAGGGGGCTTGATAATAATTTGACAAGTTGTTTTACTTAATGAAAAGTGACCACTAAGCTCATATGTTTTCATTTCATTTGTCTAGACGGCTCACTTATCTTTTTTTTTTCTTTCTCTCAGCTGTAGACTATACTAAATTTCAAGTCTTGATGACCATTTTCCACAATAGTTGGGGTGCAAATAAAAAACTGGCTGCATTCTATGCTTTGAGACTGGTGGAATGTTAGTGAGAAGGTGGAATAGCAGATTTCTATGTGCGACATTAATCAGCTCTGTTTTGGCAGGCTTCATTTTCCTGTTATTCATGAGCAATTCCTTTACATGTGATTAAACTTAGTGACGCTTATGCCATAGTCATAATACACTGCAATACTTCACTATCCGGCTGCTGTGGACTTGACTAAGTTCTGTAATAAACTGTTTCAGTACTCATTGTAAACTGATCATGAGGGAAATGAAATGGTTAAACTTTGGACTGTCTATGAAAAATACCTGCTATAGATGTTTAATATGAGAATTCTTTATAAGTATAAAACTTCTTATTAAATAAGGGAAAATTTATACAAAAAAATGGTATTTCCTCAACTGGTATTAGAATGATTTGCAATTGTAGCTTTGTAGCTTTTTCTGATGCCTTCTGGTACAACAATAAGCCTCCATTAACGCTTCTAACCTATGTACTTGTGAGCTGGAAAAGCACGCAACAAAACAGATGCTGCTTAAAGATTAATATTATTTGGAGGCGCGTTTACTGCTATAATAGTTTTCTATTTAGGGAATTGTTAAAGAATATTCAGACTGTTGCAAGGTAAAAAAAAAATATTTTTTTTTCTCTTACGTCCTAGAGGATACTAGGAATCCATTTAGTACCATCGGGTATAGAAGGGTCCACTAGGAGCCATGGGCACTTTAAGAATTTGATAGTGTGCACTGGCTCCTCCCTCTATGCCCCTCCTACCAGACTTTAGAAAATGTGCCTGGAGGAGCCGGTCACGTCGCTGGAAGCTTCTGAAGAGTTTTCTGCATTTATTTTATCTGTTTATTTTCAGGCAGGACTGGGACTTAGGGGGGGGGGGGGGGGGGGCGGCCCAACCTCTTGAAGGGTTAACTGACAGGACAGTAGCTCCTGAGGGAACTATTCGCAAGCCCCACCACGGCGAGCGTACATTCCCGCAGCACCCCACCACCTCTAACAGAGCCAGAAGAGTGAAGAGTGGTGAGTACTAAGCCGGCGTCCCGGTTAGAGGGTCGCCGGCCATTATGGTGGCATGAGGGTACAGAGACGCACGGCTTCTCACCGGGGCGGACTGCGTCTCCAGACTCAGTACACAGTGCAGACGCACAGCTTCTGAGGGGGCGAACTAAATCTCAGTACACTGTACACAGTACCCACACTGGCAAACACATACTTAAAACGGATCTGACTCCATTTTAAGCACTAAATTACCTTAGCCAGTATAAAAAAGCGGGAAGACGATGCGCCATGGAGGGGGTGGGGCTTCGCTATGAGCGGATCCAGCAGCTCACCAGCGCCATTTTCCCTCTGCAGTGGACACAGACGCTGACTGACAGGGATGCGCAGCTCCTCCGGAGTGACTCCAGATTACCTCAGCGGTACCAGGGGGTCATAGCAGGAGGGGAGCAATTATTAGTGTACTAAGTACTCAATCTGGGTACTTAGTCTGTGATCCGGCTAAGCTTGGCACTAGCGATAAGGGTGCGGTGTGCTGGCTCCATAATATCTCTGTGTCTCCCTGGAAGGCTCTTTGTGGGTTAATTGTGCTTTAAACCTTTTCCTGTGTGTGCGCTGTCACATTTACAATATGTCAGGCAAAGAGTGTGTTTCATGTACGGCAGAGTGTTCCTCTTCCCCAGGGGGCTCACTACTGTGCACTCAGTGTAGTGCACCTTCCCAGGCTAGCGGGGCTGAACCAGCATGGCTGGATTCCATTAAAGGAATGATTTCCAATATTTATACTAAATTGTCCCACAATGAGAAAGAGACGCAATACTTAAGACAGTCTGTGGATAAGTTTATGAACAGAGACTCGGTAGGGGTCTGAGACGCTGGTTTGGGGACTGAGTCTCTGTTCATTTGTCCGCAAAAACGTACTCTGGCCCATATCCTGCAGTCTGACTCTGATGATGAAGGGTCAGAGATGGAGGAGGGTGAGGTAGACTCAGAGTGGGGGGGGATGCTGCTCTGTCACAGGGAATGGAGGCTCTTATAGAAGCTATCAGAGACATTCTGCTAATTCCTGATAAGGTGACAGAGGAGTGTGAGGAATATTATTTTAATGTAAAAAATAAATCCTCAGTCACTATTCCTGTGTCAAAGGAGCTGGGAAAATCCACCGATAGTGGATGCTGTCATTGAAAATAGTATTGCCTGTCCCCGATGCAGCCTCCCTGAAAGACACGGCTGATCGTAGAATTGAGACCACACTCAAATCCTTGTACACAGCTGCTGGGGTGGCCCAGAAATGCACTATAGCATGTGCGTGGATCACTAAACCCATTGATAAATGGTCAGGTAATCTAATTGAGGGGTTAGATTCCTTATTTAGGGGGGAGATTGTTTTACTCCTGCAACATATACAGGACTCTGCAGACTTTATGGTGTAAGCCATAAAAGAAATAGGCTTGCTTAATGCATGTACCAGTGCTATGACAGTGTCAGCACGCAGGGGCTTATGGCTACGCCAGTGGACTGCTGATGTGGACTCCAGGAAAGGCGTGGAAGGCCTACCATTTACAGGAGAGGCCTTATTTGGAAATTAACTGGATAAATGGATCTCCAAAGCTACTGCGGGTAAGTACACATATCTTCCTTCCGTAGGTCCCCCAGCCAGGATGGCCTACCCAGCTTCCAATTTGCAGTCCTTTCAGACAGCCAAGTTTAAGGGCAAAACCAGAGGTTCTTCTACAGCCACCAGAGGCGCTAGAGGTAAACCACGCAAACTAGCAACTGCCGGTTCTCAGGAACAGAGTTCCTCAAAGCTTCCTCAAAGCCTTCAGCATGACGGTGGACCGCTATGCCTGGAAGACTGGCGGGTGGGAGCACGGCTAAAATTCTTCAGTCACATCTGGACAAGTTCGTGCCAGGATCCCTGGGTCATAGATCTTATTTCCCAGCGCTACAGACTGGAGTTCCAGGAGCTCCCACCTCACAGATTCTTCAAATCAGGCTTACCAGTTTCACAGGAGGCAAGTATAACTGTACAGGACGCCATTCAGAAACTGGTGCAGAATCAGGTCATTGTTCCAGTTCCACCTCATCTGCAAAACAAGGGGTATTATTCCAACTTGTTTGTAGTACCAAAACTGGACGGTTCGGTAAGACCAATTTTGAACCTCTAGTCTTTGAACCCTTACTTACGAGTGTTCAAATTCAAGATGGAGGCTCTGAGAGCGGTGATCATAGGTCTGGAGGAAGGGGAATTACTAGTGTCTCTGGATATCAAGGATGCGTACCTTCACATCCCGATCTGGCGGCCTCATCAGACTTATCTATGGTTTGCACTGCAGGACTGTCACTACCAGTTCCAGGCCCTGCCATTTGGTCTCTCCACGGCACCGAGGGTGTTCACCAAGGTGATGGCAGAGATGATATTTCTCCTCCGCAAGCAGGGAGTGAACATAATTCCATACCTGGACGATCTTCTGATAAAGTCACCATCCAGGCAGAGGTTGTTGGACAGCATTGCCCTCTCAACCCGACTACTCCGGGATCACAGGTGGATTCTGAACCTTCCGAAATCTCACCTAGAGCCAACACGGAGGCTTCCATTCCTGGGGATGATACTGGACACAGAGTCGCAGAAGGTGTTCCTTCCGTTGGAAAAGGCATTGGTTATCCAGTCAATGGTTCGGGATGTCCTGAAGCTAACCCGGATATCGGTGCATCTATGCATTCGCCTTCTGGGGAAAATGGTAGCCTCTTATGAGTGCTTAAGTACGGAAGGTTTCACACAAGACCTTTCCAGCTCGATCTGTTGGACAAATAGTCTGCATCGCACACTTCACATGCACCAGAGGATCCGTCTGTCGCCAAGTGCCAGGATTTATCTTCTATGGTGGCTTCAGACTTCTCACCTAATCGAGGGTCGATGGTTGGGGATTCAGAATTGGATTCTGCTAACCACAAACGCAATCCTCAGAGTTTGGGGAGCAGTCACCCAGGCGGTGCAGTTTCAGGGAAGATGGTCAAGTCAGGAAGTCGTCCTTCCAATCAACATTCTGGAATTCAGGGCTATATACAACGCCCTTCTGCAGGCCCCATATCTTCTTCGAGATCAGGCCATTCAGGTCCAGTCGAACAATGTGACGGCGGTAACGTACATAAACCGACAGGGCGGAACGAAAAGCAGAGCAGCAATATCAGAGGTGACAAGAATTCTCCTCTGGGCAGAAAAACACGCTGTGGCGTTGTCAGCGGTCTTCATTCTGGGAGTAGACAACTGGGAAGCAGACTTCTTCAGCAGACATGACCTGCACCCGGGGGAGTGGGGCCTTCACCCGGTGGTGTTCAGGTGCTTGACACGTCGGTGGGGATATCGACAAAGCCATTGCACGTTGGATCAGGCTCACTATCCAGCATGCTTATTCCACGGCAGGATTGCCAGTTCTAAAATCTGTACAGGCCTACTCTACTAGGTCGGTGGGTTCTTCTTGGGTGGCTGCTTGGGGTGTCTCGGCTTTACAGCTCTGCCGAGCAGCTACTTGGTCAGGTTCGAACACGTTTGCTAAGTTCTACAAGTTTGATACTTTGGCCTCTGAGGACCTTCATTTTGGTCAATAAGTTCTGCAAGAACCTCAGCACTCTCCCACCCGGTTTGGGGGCTTTGGTACTTCCCCATGGTACTAAATGGATTCCCAGTATCCTTTAGGTTGTAAGAGAAAATAGGATTTTAATTACCTACCGGTAAATCCTTTTCTCGTAGTCCGTAGAGGATACCGGGCGCCCGCCCGCCCAGTGCTTCGTTCTTCCTGCACTGTTACTTGGTTAAGTATTGTTGTTTGGTTCAGCTGTTGCTGTTCCTGTTTTCAAATTTGGTTAGCATGGCTTTCCTCTTAGGTGTGCTGGTTCGGAATCTCACCACTATACTTTTATATCCTTCTCTCAAAGTATGTCCGTCTCCTCGAGCACAGTTTCCTAGACTTAGTCTGGTAGGAGGGGCATAGAGGGAGGAGCCAGCACACACTATCAAATTCTTAAAGTGCCCATGGCTCCTAGTGGACCCGTCTATACCCCATGGTACTAAATGGATTCCCAGTATCCTCTATGGACTACGAGAAAAGGATTTACTGGTAGGTAATTAAAATCCAATTTTTTTCCCCCAGTCAGTTTGCTCTGTGATGTTGCGTGGATAATGGTTAGTGGTAGCAGTTTCCGAATGCCAAAGAAATTTGTCTGTTTCATTTTATAGCATTCATTTTATCTTTGACCCGACCTGATGGAGTTAATAAGAATCGAAGGCTGTGTTTTAATGGGGATGAATAGTACACAAGAATTAGCTTTGACTGTTTATACTAAGTATGCTCTTTTTCAGTGCAGTACTGCAGATTACAGTGGTAAGGGGCAGTTCTTCTGTAACTGAGCAGACAGAGGGGCAGATGTATTAACCTGTAGAAGGCATAAGGAAGTGATAAACCAGTGAAAAGTGCAAGGTGATAAAGGCACCAGCCAATCAGCTCCAATATGTAAATTAACAGTTAGGATCTGATTGGCTGGTGCCTTTATCACCTTGCACATATCACTGGTTTATCACTTCCTTACGCCTTCTCCAGGTTAATACATCTGCCCCAGAGTGTGAAGAACAGTTTACCTAAGCTGCTGTATACTGTAGAAATTCACTTTGTGGGTTAGGAATTCACACTCTGGGGCCAGTGATGTCACAGCAGCTCAAATTACTGCACTTTTTTTAAACTATGCTGAAGAACCCTAGAATACTGAGAACTGAACTGTAGAGTACTGAAACCAACAAGGACAAGGAAATTTGAAAGTGTTGTTGGTTGCTAACCCCCCCCCCCCCCCCCCCCCGAATGTAATAAATACAGCTGTAGAGCCATACCATATGCCCAGTCAAAGATGGACCTGAATTATAACTGGAGGTAAAGATATACAGTACAGTAAATTGTAGTTCTACTATGAAGACTATTGGAGAGATGTACTAAGCCTTGGAGAGTGCTAAAGTGAAGAGTAATAAAGTACCAGTCAATCGGCTGCTTAGTACCATGTTACAGGCTGTGTTTGAAAAATGACAGGAGCTGATTGATTGGTACTTTATCTCTCTCCACTTTATTACTCTCCGAGGCTTAGTACATCTGCCCCCCTATGTTCTGGTAGTTTCGGCTGTGTCCATCATATAAAGCTCATGAGACTGATGCTTTCTTCTTCTTTTTTTTTTTTTTTTTTAAGAGCAAATGAGGTTGAAGTGGACTGGTGACGACAAGATGGCCTCTGGGGTTCTGTCGGTGTTGGTAATAATTTCGCTGACTGTTAAATGTTCAACATATCAGGTAAATCTATAGTTAATTAATTGTGTGGCATGTAAGACGAAGTTACACTTATGCCATACACAAAGTTGTGTGCATGATGAGTTTTCCAAAATGAAATTGCTGAAATAATTTAAGGATAATTAATGTAACTTAAACAAAACTGTTATTATTCCCATTATAACAGAAATGGTGCACTATAATACAAATCAAGGGTGTTTCTTGTCCAACCTTCCACAGTCACCTATATACAGAGTAGTCTGCGTGCTGGTCTGATATTTCTGAGAATTTACGCTATGCGTAACAGATGGGTTGCTCTCAGCTAAGCTTGCAGAAAGGGCATTTCCCTGAACCGGCAATATACGCAGTTCCCCGCCATATCTACATCTGACCATGTTTCCTAATGCACCTTCAAAACTTACACCAGCTGTAAGGCATGGGCAGATTATCCGCTCATTGGGGGTCATTCCGAGTTGATCGCTAGCTGCCGTTGTTCGCAGCGCAGCGATCAGGCTAAAAATCTGCATTTCTGCGCATGCACCGCAATGCGCATGCGCGTCGTACAGGTACAATGAGCATTGTGGGTTTGCACAGAGTGTAACGAACATTCCAGTCGCATGGCCGAACGCAGGAAGATTGACATTGAGTGGGCATTTCTGGGTGTCAACTGACCGTTTTCAGGGACTGCTTAGAAAAACGCGGGCTTGGCAGAAAAAACGCAGGCGTGGCTGGGCGTTCGCTGGGCGGGTGTGTGACGTCAAAAGCCGTTCCCCCCGTCGTTAGAATCAACGCACACGAAGAGTAAGTACAGGGCTGGTCTTGTTTTGCACAAAACGATTTTGCAGGCGCTCTGCTGCACAAGCGTTCGCACTCCTGCAAAGCGAAAATACACTCCCCAGTGGGCGGCGACAATGCGTTTGCACAGCTGCTAAAAACTACTACGTTTGTGGGTGGCAACTGAGCATTAACAGGGAGTGTCCGGAAAAATGCAGGCGTGCCCAAGCGTTTTCAGGGAGGGTGTCTGACGTCAGCTCCGGACCCGATCAGCCTGTTCTCATCGCACTGTAGCAGTAAGTCGTGGGCTGCACAGAGTCTGCACAAAGTGAATTTTCACAGCTCGGCATACACATGCGATCACTCACTTGCATGGAGAATTTACACTCCCCCTGAAGGCGGCGACTATCTGATCGCAGGATAGCAAAATGAGCAGCCCAGCGATCAGATCTGAATTACCCCCACATTGCGTCTGAATTGCAGCAGCGCCTCTATGCGTACACTTTGTGTTCATTAGCAAAGCATCACTCAATCAGCATTGCAGACGACTTTGAATCAGATCATGCGTTTACAGTTTTGGATAACACGTCCTATTCCATGTTCCGATTTCTTTGGTAGACATATATATAGGAAAACAGAGAGACTGTAGAGGGGTCACCTCTACCAAAATAGAAAGCCAGGTGACAGAGGATGCAGGTATATCTGATGAAGATGGTACGGAACTCAGGATAAGTGGCTTCAATCATAGATTGTTAGGCAGTTCCTTTGAGAAAGGACTTTTGCTGACCAAAACATTGTGCAGTGTGTTCAATAAATAATCTACTATTGAAGCAACCTATGAGTGCCATACCTTCTTCATCACTTACAGTAAGTATATAGTTTCATTATTAATAGTTGACAAGTAGAGGGTTGATAGATAAAGTTAGTTATGAAGAAGATGGTTTACTTTTTTTATTACATAGTTTTAATCTTTAAAAATACTGATTATAAATTTACATTTGCATAGAAAGCTACTGGAAAAAGATACTGCACCATCCCAATGGAAAAGGGGGGGGGGGGGGGGAAACAGTTTATAAAATAAGAAAAATAAAAATTTATTTATTTTTGCTCAGTCTGGGACGGATTTTGTTATGACTTTTTCTCAGTCTGTTCCCCTCCTCCTTGATTGTGGACTGTCTGAGTTTAAGCATCCCCGTCTGACATCATTTACTTTGAACACTGGTAGAAAGGCAGACTTTTCTGGTTGGTTGGAGAGTTGAGCTCAGTGGAGCCCCAGGATAACCTGCCTGCTGTATTGCTCAGAACACAATCCAGATATGATGTCATAAATTGAAATTGCAGGCGGTATGAAACTGAAGAGCAGAGGCTAATGAGAGGGCATACAGAGCTAAATAGAAATGCAGTGATGAAACAGACTTCATACCACTGGAAACCATAAATTGCCCATATGCACCTGCTCCTAGTCTAATCTTCACACATAACTATTTAACCCCTAGAGTTTGGAACAAATTGCAGTGCACTCCCTGTACCCTTTCTTTTCTACATCCTGCACACGTTGTGCAATGGATATGAAATTTCCACGGTTATGTTTTTCATTTTATAAGAATTTATTTATAATTTATATTGCAGGAAAACCAGTTAGCAGTCAGGTGGAGGAGGGAGAACAAAGGAATAACTGTGTGTGGGGGTGGAGGAGGGAGGCAGGTGGTAAAAAGAAAAAATTAGATGATACAGCACTATACTTCTACCCACCCTGGAGCAGCCATCCAAACATACTGCACAACCAATCCCAGGCAGTGTTCTTCTAGACAGTGAATCAAGACAATTTGTAGATTGGGTGAAAACTGGAACGGCCCTGACCCCGGAACACAGGACTGGCTCCCTGCAGCTACCTCTGCCAGCGTGGAGCTTGCAGTACACGTCCCCATCCTGGGGGGTTGTCAGTGACAGCTGTAACTGGGGAGAAGGGAAGGGGGAGATTTCATCCTCCCCATTGTCTGGACTGTGGATAGGTACTGTCTAGATAGACAGTCAATAGGTAGACAGACAAGAGGTAGACAGGTCAAAATGTCAACAGGTACAATAGGCCAAAGGTTCAAAAGGTCAACATGGCAATGTTCGACATGTTTTTTTTTATTGGGTTTTTAAAACATTTTCAACTATTGCTTGGTTTGCCACCCACGTGGAGTACAACTGGAAATAGTAACCTTCCCCAAAGTGTGGCGAGTGAAAACAGCCTGTGAGGTTCTACGTCACCATTAACTGGAATCACAGGCAGAGGCGGATTGGCCATAGGGTTTACAGGGAAGATTCCCGGTAGGCCGACGCACCCACGGGGCCTGTTTTGTTTGAGGACATGTGGTCCTATTTATAGACATAATGAATAAGATGCTAAATAATTTGCATATATGAAAATGACTTTGCCACTTAGCCTGTGATTGCAGATGATCTAGTGTATGCTCTGTCTGCCTGCTTGGCTGACATATAAGATTGAGTGAATAGTGATTGGGATACGCGGTTGGTGTAATAAGCAAGAAAATATATCTTTCTAAAGAATTATATAGTTTCCTAAATTCTGAAGGTGTATCATATAATGTGCTCATAATATTTAATTTTATTTCTTTTTAACTTCCCCCTTGATGCTGGACATGCCCACTATCTGGAAAGTCTTGGGGGGAGGGTGCTGCTGCCATGGCCGATGGCTAGACCTTACACCTCTGGTGCTGCCCATGTGGGGCCACTAATACAAATTTTTCCAGGGCCGCTTTTTGTTCCCAATCCGCCCCTGATCACAGGTAATGAAACATACAAAATTACACCAAAAAGCCATAAAAACCTTGTGTTGAGAATTTCCATGTCAAACTTTTGACCCTGTCCACCTTTTATACCTGTCAACCTTTTATACTGTCTATATTTTACTTGTCGACCTTTTGATCCTGTCGACCTATTGGCTGGCTGTCTAATAATTGTAGATCTTTTATACCAAACCCATGGCCTGGGAATGAGATTAAAATCGTAATGGAGTCTGTTGCAGGAAGCTGGTCAGGCGTTCAGGACCTGGACCGTTCCATCTTTTACCCAATCCCAACACTTAGTGTCAGTTATGTGTAACAGGTGAACACAGGTCAGCCTTAGAACTGAAGTGGTTGGTCCAGTTGATACATTTAGCTTTATACAGTCAAAGTGCTTTATTAATCACTTTTCTCTGACGTCCTAGTGGATGCTGGGAACTCCGTAAGGACCATGGGGAATAGCGGCTCCGCAGGAGACTGGGCACATCTAAAGAAAGCTTTAGGACTACCTGGTGTGCACTGGCTCCTCCCCCTATGACCCTCCTCCAAGCCTCAGTTAGATCTCTGTGCCCGAACGAGAAGGGTGCACACTAGGGGCTCTCCTGAGCTCTTTGTGAAAGTTTTAGTTTAAGTTTATTATTTTCAGTGAGACCTGCTGGCAACAGGCTCACTGCATCGAGGGACTAAGGGGAGAAGAAGCGAACTCACCTGCATGCAGAGTGGATTGGGCTTCTTGGCTACTGGACATTAGCTCCAGAGGGACGATCACAGGTCCAGCCTGGATGGGTCCCGGAGCCGCGCCGCCGGCCCCCTTACAGAGCCAGAAGAGCGAAGAGGTCCGGAAAATCGGCGGCAGAAGACGGTCCTGTCTTCAGATAAGGTAGCGCACAGCACCGCAGCTGTGCGCCATTGCTCTCAGCACACTTCACACTCCGGTCACTGAGGGTGCAGGGCGCTGGGGGGGCAGCGCCCTGAGACGCAATAAATCGATAAAAACCTTATATGGCTAAAATAAATGCATCACATATAGCTCCTGGGCTATATGGATGCATTTAACCCCTGCCAGAACATACAGAAAAACGGATGATAAGGCCGCCGAGAAGGGGGCGGAGCCTATCTCCTCAGCACACTGGCGCCATTTTCCCTCACAGCTCCGTTGGAGGGAAGCTCCCTGGCTCTCCCCTGCAGTCACTACACTACAGAAAGGGGTTAAAAAAGAGAGGGGGGCACAAATTAGGCGCAGTATAAATAATACAGCAGCTATAAAGGGGAAAACACTTATATAAGGTTATCCCTGTATATATATAGCGCTCTGGTGTGTGCTGGCAAACTCTCCCTCTGTCTCCCCAAAGGGCTAGTGGGGTCCTGTCCTCTATCAGAGCATTCTCTGTGTGTGTGCTGTGTGTCAGTACGTTTGTGTCGACATGTATGAGGAGAAAAATGATGTGGAGACGGAGCAGAGTGTCTGTAATAGTGATGTCACCCCCTAGGGGGTCGACACCTGAGTGGATGTACTGTTGAAAATTACGTGACAGTGTCAGCTCTGTATAAAAGACAGTGGTTGACATGAGACAGCCGGCTACTCAGCTTGTGCATGTCCAGACATCTCATGGGCCGTCAGGGGCTCTAAAGCGCCCGTTACCTCAGATGGCAAATACAGACGCCGACACGGATACTGACTCCTGTGTCGACGGTGAAGAGACAAACCGTGTTTTTCAATAGGGCCACACGTTACATGAGGCAAAGGAAAATGTTTACACATTTCTGATAATATGAGTACCACCAAAAAGGGGTATTATGTTGGTGAGGAAAAACTACTTGTAGTTTTCCTGAATCTGAGAAAAAAAAAAAAAAAATGAGGTGTGTGATGATGCGTGGTTTTCCCCCCGATAATAATTGATAATTTCTAAAAAGTTATTGGCAGTATACCTTTTCCCGCTAGAGGTTAGGGTGCGTTGGGAAACACCCCCTAGGGGGGATAAGGCGCTCACACGCTTGTAAGAACAAGGGCTCTACCCTCTCCTGAGATGGCCGCCCTTAAGGATCCTGCTGATAGAAAGCAGGAGGGTATCCTAAAATGTATTTACACACATACTGGTGTTATACTGCGACCAGCAATCGCCTCAGCCTGGATGTGCAGTGCTGGGTTGGCGTGGTCGGATTCCCTGACAGGAAATATTGATATCCTAGATAAGGACAGTATATTATTGCCTATAGAGCAATTAAAAGATGCATTTCTATATATGCATGATGCACAGCGGAATATTTGCCGACTGGCATCAAGTATAAGTGCGTTGTCCAATTCTACCAGTAAAGTGGTCAGGTGATGCGGATTCCAAACGGCATTTGGAAGTATTGCCTTAAAAAAGGGGACATTTGGGGTCGGTTTTTCAGACATGGTGGCCACGGCAACAGCTGGGATATCCACGTTTGTACCCCAGGTCGCCTCTCAAAATAAGACGCCGTATTATCAGGCGCAGTCCTGTTTGGCAAGCGGACAAAAGGGTTCCTCTTTTCTGCTCGTGACAGAGGGAGAGGAAAATGGCTGCAGTGATCAGCCAGTTCCCAGGAACAGAAACCCTTTTCCGCCTCTGCCAAGCCCTCAGTATGACGCTAGGGCTTTACAAGCTCAGGCACGGTGGGGGCCCGTTCTCAATTAATTTCAGTGCGCAGTGGGCTCACTCGCAAGTAGACCCCTGGATCCTTCAGGTAATATTTCAGGGGTACAAATTGGAATTCGAGACGTATTCCCCTCGCCGTTTCCAAAAGTCTGTTTTACCGACGTCTCCCGCTGACAGGGAGGCAGTTTTGGAAGCCATTCACAAGCTGTATTCCCAGCAGGTGATAATTAAATACCCCTCCTGCAACAGGGAACGGGGTATTATTCCACACTATTGTGGTACCGAAGCCAGACGGCTCGGTGAGACCGATTTTAAAATCTAAAAGCTTTGAACACTTACATACAGAGGTTCAAATTCAAGATTGAGTCACTCAGAGCAGTGATTGCGAACCTGGAAGAAGGGGACTACATGATGTCTCGGGACATCAAGGATGCTTACCTTCATGTCAAAATTTACCCTTCTCACCAAGGGTATCTCAGGTTATGATACAGAACTGTCACTATCAGTTCAGACGCTGCCGTAGGGATGGTCCACGGCACCCCGGGTCTTTACTGAAGTAATGACCGAAATGATGATATTCCTTCGAAGGAAGGGAATTTTAGTTATCCTTTACTTGGACGATTCCCTGATAAGGGTAAGATCCAGGGAACAGTTGGAGATCGGTGTAGCACTATCTCAGGTAGTGTTGCGGCAGCACGATTGGATTCTCAATATTCCAAAATCGCAGCTGGTTCCGACGACTTGTCTTCGGTTCCTAGGGATGATCCTGGACACAGTCCAGAAAGAAGGTGTTTCTCCCGGAGGAGAAAGCCAGGGAGTTATCCGAGCTAGTCAGGAACCTCCTAAAACCGAACCAAGTCTCAGTGCATCAATGCACAAGGGTTCTGGGTAAAAATGGTGGCTTCCTACGAAGCAATCCCATTCGGCAGATTCCACGCAAGACTTTCCAGTGGAACCTACTGGACAAATGGTCCGGGTCGCATCTTTAGATGCATCAGCGGATAACCCTGTCACCAAGGACAAGGGTATCCCTCCTGTGGTGGTTGCAGAGTGCTCATCTTCTAGAGGGCCGCAGATTCGGCATTCAGGACTGGGTCCTGGTGACCACGGATGCCAGCCTGCGAGGCTGGGGAGCAGTCACACAGGGAAGGAATATCCAGGGCTTATGGGCAAGCCTGGAGACATCACTTCACATAAATATCCTGAAGCTAAGGGCCATTTACAATGCTCTAAGCTTAGCAAGACCTCTGCTTCAAGGTCAGCCGGTGTTGATCCAGTCGGACAACATTACGGCAGTCACCCACGTAAACAGACAGGGTGCCACAAGAAGCAGGAGGGCAATGGCAGAAGCTGCAAGGATTCTTCGCTGGGCGAAAAACCATGTGATAGCACTGTCAGCAGTTTTCATTCCGGGAGTGGACAACTGGGAAGCAGATTTCCTCAGCACGACCTCCACCCGGGAGAGTGGGGACTTCACCCAGAAGTCTTCCACATGATTATAAACCGTTGGGAAAAACTCGACAGGTATTGCGCCAGGTCAAGGGACCCTCAGGCAATAGCTGTAGATGCTCTGGTAACACCGTGGGTGTACCAATCAGTGTATGGGTTCCCTCCTCTGCCTCTCATACCCAAGATACTGAGATTGATAAGATGGAGAGGAGTAAGCACTATATTCGTGGCTCCGGATTGGCCAAGAAGGACTTGGTAACCGGAACTTCAAGAGATGCTCACGGAGGATCCATGGCCTCTACCTCTAAGAAGGGACCTGCTCCAGCAAGGACCTTGTCTGTTCCAAGACTTACCGCGGCTGCGTTGACAGCATGGCGGTTGAACGCCGGATCCTGAAGGAAAAAGACATTCCGGATGAAGTCATCCCTATCCTGATCAAAGCCAGGAAGGATGTAACCGCAAAACATTATCACCGCATTTGGCGAAAATATGTTGCGTGGTGCGAGGCCAGTAAGGCCCGACGGAGGAAATTCAACTGGATCGATTCCTACATTTCCTGCAAACAGGAGTATCTATGGGCCTGAAATTGGGGTCCACTAAGGTTCAAATTTCGGCTCTGTCAATTTTCTTCCAAAAAGAACTAGCTTCAGTCCCTGAAGTTCAGATGTTTGTTAAAGGGGTACTGCGTATACAGCCTCCTTTTGTGCCTTCAGTGGCACTTTGGGATCTCAAGGTAGTTTTTGGGTTCCAAAAGTCACATTGGTTTGACCCACTTAAATCTGTGGAGTTAAAATATCTCACAGGAAAAGTGGTCATGCTGTTGGCTCTGGCCTGGGCCAGGCGCGTGTCAGAATTGGCGGCTTTATCCTGAAAAAGCCCTTATCTGATTTTCCATTCGGACAGGGCGGAATTGAGGACTCGTCCTCAGTTTCTCCCTAAGGTGTTTTCAGCGTTCACCTGAACCAAACCTATTGTGGTGCCTGCGGCTACTAGGGACTTGGAGGACTCCAAGTTGCTAGACGTTGTCAGGACCCGGAAAATATATGTTTCCAGGACGGCTGGAGTCAGGAAATCTGACTCGCTGTTTATCCTGTATGCACCCAACAAGCTGGGTGCTCCTGCTTCTAAGCAGACTATTGCTCGTTGGATTTGTAGTACAATTCAGCTTGCACATTCTGTGGCAGGCCTGCCACAGCCAAAAAAATCTGTAAATGCCCACTCCACAAGGAAGGTGGGCTCATCTTGGGCAGCTGCCCGAGGGATCTCGGCTTTACAACTTTGCCGAGCAGCTACTTGGTCAGGAGCAAATACGTTTGTAAAATTCTACAAATTTGATACCCTGGCTGAGGAGGACCGGGAGTTCTCTCATTTGGTGCTGCAGAGTCATCCGCACTCTCCCGCCCGTTTGGGAGCTTTGGTATAATCCCCATGGTCCTTACGGAGTTCCCAGCATCCACTAGGACGTCAGAGAAAATAAGAATTTACTTACCGATAATTCTATTTCTCGTAGTCCGTAGTGGATGCTGGGCGCCCATCCCAAGTGCGGATTGTCTGCAGTGCTGGTACATAATTATTGTTACCAAAAAATTCGGGTTATTGCTGTAGTGAGCCATCTTTTCTAGAGGCTCCTCTATTATCATGCTGTTAACTGGGTTCAGATCACAAGTTGTACAGTGTGATTGGTGTGGCTGGTATGAGTCTTACCCGGGATTCAAAATCCTTCCTTATTGTGTACGCTCGTCCGGGCACAGTATCCTAACTGAGGCTTGGAGGAGGGTCATAGGGGGAGGAGCCAGTGCACACCAGGTAGTCCTAAAGCTTTCTTTAGATGTGCCCAGTCTCCTGCGGAGCCGCTATTCCCCATGGTCCTTACGGAGTTCCCAGCATCCACTACGGACTACGAGAAATAGAATTATCGGTAAGTAAATTCTTATTTTTTGCGCTGCCTCAGGTTTAGAGGACCAGTGTTCTGTTATCTCGTCACAATTCAGGGCCTAATTCAGACCTGATCGCAGCAGCAAATTTTTTAGCAAATGGGCAAAACAATGTGCACTGCAGGGGGTGGGGGGTAGATATAACGTGTGCAGAGAGAGTTAAGGAGGGTACACACGGAGAGTTCCGTGTTTAAAATCTAAGCAATCCACCGCCCGATGACATACTTCCTGGGGGCGGGAGCCGGCCGCGAACAGGGAGTGAGCGGTATGCATACTACTACGTGACAACGTACTTCCGGGGAGGGGCAGTGTGCGTTCCAAACATGATGACGTACTACCGGTGGCAGATACCAACCATACGAGGGAGTTAACAATTGTAATACGCTCCATAGCCTAATTACAAACTTCCAAAAGGAGAAGACTATGCGATGTGCGTTCCACAATCTGATAACATACTTCCGGGAACCATAAGGATACACTCACTATAGAATATGAAAAATAAGTATAAAAATAAAAAGGTTATTACTTGATATATCTAATAGCTTTAAAGGGCAACAATGTGGCTAATTAGCAAAGTGAACCACTAAATTCTATATATAAATTCCACAAGTGTAATAGATTTTAGATGGAAAGTGTAACTAGAATTTGGTGGGACGCAAAACTCTATATACACGTTCCACTACAAGTATAGACCTAAACGGTTATATTTAATATACTAAAGGACTTTAATATTATTTAGGTAGTGAATAGAATACTCCTGCATTTAAATATACTAAGGTGCATATTTAAGGGAACAAGTCTCAATCTAAAAGGACTAACCCACTGCAATAGAGCATGGGCTAGTTCTTAATGAAAAAACAATTATTCAGTGCTCCCATATTAACAGATTAACACATAGAGTGCATTAGTGATAAGCTTTCACCCAATGACTACTGGACGAAAACATTTACAATCACAAATAATAATTGAAAAAATAACATTAATACATGCAATCTTAAGGGGGGTATACACGGGAGAGATGTGTGCTGAGCGAACCGCTCAGCACACATCTCTCCCGCCGCTCAGCACAGTGCGATATGTGCTGAGCGATGCGGGGGGAGGACGGGGGCCGCTCATTTCACCCAGCGGGTGAAGTGAGTGACCCGCTAGATTGGCCTGCATGCAGGCTCAATCTAGCAGCGGCGATAGCGATGTGCGGTGCCGCGCATCGCGATCGCTGAGGGGGCTACACACGAGTGATCTGTGCTTAAAATCTAAGCAATCTAGTCAGATTGCTTCGATTTTAAGCATGGATCTCTCCGTGAGTACCCCCCTTTAGAGTAATATCAATTACTGCCCACCAGCAGCTAATTATACTTTTGGGGTATAACCCAAAAGACAGAATTGCCAACTAAAAAACTAAAACAAAACCTAATAAGGAGGTATAAGGTTTAAATGAAGGTCGCTATATCTATACCCTCATTCAAACCACATGGGGTCATGGAGTTTAAAGTATATATCCAAAAACTCTATTTTTTGGCTAGTGCTAGATCCCTATTGCCTCCCCTAGGGTTTTTTTTAACCAATTCCAAAACAGTAAATCTAAATGTAGATGGATGTACCTCTGATCTATGTTTTTCCTGAAAATGTCTTGGCAGGCTGTGAGTCCCTACTTTATTTTTAATATTACGTATATGCTCTTGGATACGGATCTTAATCTGTCTTTTAGTCTTTCCAACATATACAAGGCCACACCCACATGTGATTTTATAAATGACATATTCAGAGTTACAGGATACAGATTGGGTTAAAGTATATACTTTCCCAGAATCTAATTTCCAGCTAAATTTTGACTTATCAAGAAACTTACAGCATATGCACTTATTGCAAGGTAAACAGCCCTGTTTCTTAGTCATCAAAAAACTCCCGGGTGTACTGTCCTGAGGGTTATCCAGTTTTAGTCTACTGAGGGCTAACTGATTTCTAAGGTTCGATGATTTACGGAACACCAAATTTGGTCTAGGCGGAAGATGCGGGCCTAAAATGGGATCTTTGGTAAGGATCCCCCAGTGTCGATCCAATATTTTGTATATGAGATGATTCTCTATATTGTACTGAGTGAAAAAAGGCCTGAAATATCCATCTTTCTTAATCTTCGTTTTTGGTATGAGTAGGTATTCTCTACTCCTTGCGGCTGCTCGTAACCTGGCATCATCCACCAATTCATGTGCATAACCCCTATCAATAAACTGATCGTACAATAATTGGGATTGCAACCAGTAATCCTTCTCATCACTACAGTTCCTTCTTACTCGTAGGAAGTGTGAGAAAGGAGATTGTCTCTTCCAAACCGGGTGATGGCAACTGGAAAATGGAATATAGCTGTTAGCGTCAACAGTTTTAAAATGGGTTTTCGTCTGAATGATTTGGCCTGGAATTCCAATTAGTTCCAAGTCTAGGTAATCAATCTTATGGGGATCTTGTTTAAAGGTGAAACGTAAAATCCTAATCACTGGAAAAATGGCCACATCGGTCACTGTTGGAGTGGGAATAGAACTTGTGGCACTCTGCGCTCGCCACTGAGCATGCAAGGGGCTTCATTGTGCTTGCCCTCCTGCCGGCATTCGGGCAGTCGGGATCCCGGCGTAGGTATTCTGACTGCCGGGATCACAACCGCTAGGGTCCCAACCGCTGGGCCCCCGACCGTCGGGGTCCCGTCCCCGTCACACATAATACACATAATGTATACACAGGCTGGGGTTTGCCAATGGGATCTTTCGCCCCAAGCTTCATATGGTTTAGAATGAACTCGGAGAAATATCATGGTGTTTCTTATGAAAAATAAAAAAGGGTGCAGAATTACCATGGTAAAATTACCAGAATGCCCAGAAATTCCATAGTCATTGGGACCATGGTCCTTTATTGTGAGGTTATAAATATTTGCTATTATCCTTTTTCCTGTGCCTAAACAAAGCTCCCTCCCACTGTTTACTTTTGTTTGGTTTCATTGTCAGAGTTGAACATTATCTAGATTACAACAGGAAACTGCTTCAGTTTGGGACAGGGTCAACCCAGAGGTCAAATAACCTTAGTGTGGAAAGAACTGTCCTCCGCACAGCACTAAAACTAAACCGCAGACAGGATTCTCACATTTATGTTTTTTTGTTTTTGTCTTTTCAACGTAACTAACATGTTTTATACTGAGCCACTTAATGTCTAATATATTTTCAAAATCCATTAAGGATTAGAATTGCGGACCACTGTTACTGGTTCTAGGTAAGAAAGAGGGCAACATAAGAATGAAAGCTACAGATAATAGTTAAATAAGTATATTATATTAGCACATTTACCTATTGGTACAGTGACTCAGTGGTACTGTAGATGTATGAAGCAGTGAAAAGAGTGGAGAAGTGAGCCAGTGGAGAAGTTGCCCATGGCAACCAATCAGCTGCTACCTATAATTTTAAGGAATGCACATGATAAACATTACAGCAAACTGATTGGTTGCCATGGAAAACTTCTCCACTGGCTCACTTCTCCACTCTTTTCACTGCTTCATATATCTACCCCTCAGAAAGAGAGACCATGGGGCCAGTTAATCAATGATTGGCCGGTATTCAATTGATTATAGCCACCGATCTCCCGCTTAAAGTGAAGAGAGATTGCGGGGGCGATATTCAATTGCGTGTAGTTTTTGCGCTGTTTGTGCCCATAGAGGTTGGGTTTAGCTGTGTAAAGCAGCTAAACCCAACCAAAGTGCTGGGTACGATCGTAAATAGTTTAGTTTGGCGTCCAAACAGGGCACTTTTCGTGCATTTCAGTTCCCCACCCATGGAGGAGTGCAAGATGAAATGTAGACGCCAGCAGCCACTGCGCCCAAACGGAGCTACACTTGAATAGCTCCGTTTGGGTGCCATCTAGTAGCTGCCAGCGGAAAAACAATTGAATTCCACCCACTGTGCATGATCAAACTTGTTGCGTATGATAAATGGTGCTCCAGCCAATTGGCTCCCAACTGTTATTTTTTTTTCAAACACATGACACTTAGGAGCTGAACGTTTGACAGGAGTGGATTGGCTAAAGCACCATTTATCATACACATATTCTATCATTCACAAAGCACTTGTTGATAAATGGGCCCCTATATATTTGGAAAAAAACTGTCTGTATATTGAAGTATTTAGATCACATGAGGCAAACAACTTTTAGGCTTTAACCAACAGCAGGGGGCTATGACACAGGCCCTCACACATTATTAAGTGGTGCCATAGCCACATCCCAATGCACCATCTCCAAATGTTGAGAGATATGATATTGTGGTACATCACAGCCAATGAGGTTACCAGTGGCGGAACTAGCGAGCGGTGGGCCCAGGTGAGACAAAATGCTTTGCCCCCCCCCCCCCCCCCCTCATCCCATCCAAGTCCACCCCCTCACCCCTGGAGAGGATCTGATAAGGGGGACCTGCTCAGGGCCAGAGAAATGGATACCTAGCAACAGTGCCGTAACTAGACATTTTAGCGCTGTGTGCAAGAAATGGCATCGGAGCCCCACCCCTGCATGCAAAACAGGGGCAGTGCGCATAGGCGCGCGCAAAAATACATGGGGGCGCGGCTTAGTGGGGAAGGGGTGTGGCCACAAAATAATACCAATTCAAAAAACGGTGCACAGTAGTCTCCATTATTCAAATTACGCCACACAGTAGCACCATTACACCAGGTAGAGACCCTTTTACACCTTACGGCGGACAGATTTCCCTTTTTACACATTACGGCAGACAGCGTCCCCTTTTTACACATGGCGGCAGACAGCGTCCCCTTTTTACACATTAAGGCAGACAGCGTCCCCTTTAAGTTTTTACACATTAAGGCAGACAGCGTCCCCCTTTTTACACATAACGGCAGACAGCGTCCCCCTTTTTACATATTACTGCAGACAGCGTGCCCTTGTTACACATTACGGCAGATAGCGTGCCCTTTTTACACATTACATCAGACAGCGTGCCCTTTTTACACATTACGGCAGACTGTGTGCCCTTTTTACACATTACGGTAGACAGCGTGCCCATTTTACACATTACGGCAGACAGCATGCCCTTGTTACACATTACGGCAGACAGCGTCCACTTTTTACACATTACGGCAGGCAGATTCCCCCTTTTTACACATTACGGCAGACAGTCCCCCTTTTTGCACAGAAAGAAAGAATTATACTTACTGTCTCCGCTGGCTCAGGCTCCTCGGTGCAGCTTCTAGCGGAAATCACGATTCCCGAGCAGGAGAGAAGGAGGAGGAGGGAGGTGGAGGAGGGAGCCGCAGCAGCGCTGTGTTATTGGTGGAGGCGCTGCTGCTGCTGTCCCAGTCCTTCACCATAGGCTGTCCTCCGCCGCTGTGAATGCTGGGATGCGCTTCACAGCGGCGGAAGACAGCCTATAGTGAAGCAGAGGGGCAGCAGCAGCAGCTGCGCCTCAACCAATAAAACAGCGCTGCTGCGGCTCCCTCCTCCACCTTCCCCCCGTGTCCGCTGTGCTCCTCTCCTCTCTGGGCGGCTGTGTGCTACGGGCAGCGGTTGCCCGCAGCACACAGCGGCATGTAATGAGTCAGTTTGACTCATTACATGCTTTGGGCCCCTGGACAGTGGCGGGCCCCAGTGCAACGCACTGGTTGCACTGGCAGTAGTTCCGCCTCTGGAGGTTACATAATATCCCTCTCCACCACAATATCTATAGAACAGTGTATTCTGTTTTTGATAACTATCATTATATTTTCTCTTAAAGATTCAGATCATCTAGGCCCCCTCCTCTCCTGCCACTTTTAATCCTTAAAACCAAACCAGCTGCCAAACAATTGATTAAATTTAGACATGCTGTCAATTTTAATAACATCTGCTAATGTAATCTCTCTGTTTCAGAACTTATATTTATAACAGACTGAGAAGTTTCCATTATACACTTCTCTCACTGCCGCGCTAGCACATCGTTATATATTTGACTGTGCATGGGATGGGACTGTGCAGGTCTTATCAGCCGGCTCAGAAATCCAGCTCTTTATAGCAAAAATAACAAGCCTAAAATAAAAATGTAAGATCTGTTCAAACTCTTCTGTGACTTTTGCTATAACCGTTATATATCTCCCCATTTAATGGAGCTGTAAGGTTGTTTTTTTTGTGAAAAGACCATTCTAATTTTCCCACGTATGGATAGTATAGTGGTGTTTATGTCATTATCTTCTGTTCTGTTAAAGCAGTAAGGAAGACCGGGAGCTCATATGGCATTAACCAGTGCTATGGCTTCCGTCTCTCTGATTTCATAGAGGAAGCCTGCTATTTTCTCTGCATGCTATACCCTGGCTCCTTTCCCACTATCTTGCTATATAGGGCAAATATATAAAAGCAACATATTGAGAACAAATGTGCAGCTTTTAAAACTTGCTTTTTGTACATGTGATATTTTGGAGTTTGCCTTCTTAGGTTGCCTGGTATTCCAACTAAGCCATGAGTACTGGCATATTAAAATATAAGTTTTATCTACAGATGTCAGTGGACTTAAATGGGACAGTACATTTTCAAGCATAAAGTGCACAGGGTTGGGATTGAAACGCCGGCGTTCGGGGGAGCCACGGTGAGAGTACCTACCATGGCATCCCAATCTTCAGAATCCCGACAGGGAAAGGTAAGTATACTTAATTTCACACAATGGCCCCCTAACCCTCCCTTACAACAGGCTAACCCTAACTCCTCCACCCCACACAGACTAACCCTTACCCTCCCCCCGCAGCTTAAACCTAACCTCCCCTCTCGACTTACCTGTGAGAGTGGCCAGCAAACACGTTAGGGATCCCGGCGCCGGGCTTGTGACCCTATACGGGGTGGCGGTGTCTAAATTAAGAGTAGGGTTGGGGTACCGGCGTCGGTATTTCGACTGCCAGGATACTGTACTCCAGGATGCTGACAGGATCCCGGTGCACTTACACACAGGTAGATGTGGTGGTTCTGTATGAGCTAATTGCAAGTCCTATGGAGCACGGGTTCACTACGGCTGGCCGGCGGTCAGGCTCCCGGCGACCAGCATACCGGCGCCGGGAGGCCGACCGCCGGCTTACCGACAGTGTGGCGAGCGCAAATGAGCCCCTTGCGGGCTCGCTGCGCTCGCCACGCTACGCGCGCCACACTATTTTATTCTCCCTCTATGGGGGTCATGGACCCCCTCGAGGGAAAATAAGTGTCGGTATGCCGGCTATCGGGCTCCCGGCCCCGGTATACTGAGCGCCGGGAGCCCGACCGCCGGCATACAGAAGACCACCCATGGAGGGGTTCACTACGGCTGGCCGGCGGTCGGGCTCCCTGGAGCACAATTAGTGTTGCTGGAGTTGGGTGGGTGTGATGTATGTATAGTCTAAGAAAAACATCCCGCTCTTTTTTATATGCATACGGGCATTTACAGATGTGTCATCATAAACTATTGTTGCAGTCGCAGCACACATCCCTTCTCGGCATGCCAAGTCCTGTGCGCCAGGTGTCCTTTATAATATTTTTTTCATGCGAATGTGCGTCAATCACAATGCATTGTGACAAAACCGCCTCACAAGAGTGCACTGATTAATTTGACCAGGGCCGGCTCCAGCCATGTTCGAATAGAGCGGCCGCGCGGAGCGCCACCCTTAATGGGTGCCGCACGCTGGCGCCGCCATATTCGTGCCTGGAACCAGCCTGCAGTGTCCCGGCCCCCGGCCTCTTGTGTGTACGCTATGCAGCGCCGGTGTCTGACGTCAGACGCCGGCGCAGCGCACATAGCGTGCATACAGGAGTTTTGAGCAGTCCGCCTGCGCCCTCAGCAGGACTCCCCTTCCCGGCTCCCAGCACCGCAGGTATTGTGACTTGTGAGTGCATTTATGGATCAGGCACTGTTGGTCATATCTGGCACGGTGGGGTCATATCTGCACTGTGGGGGTATTTATGTATCTGGCACTGGGGGCATATATGTATCTGTCACTGTGGGGGCTTGTCTGCACTGTGGGGGCATTTATGTATCTGGCACTGTGGGGGCATATCTACACTGTGGGGGCATTTATGTCTCTGGCACTGGGAACATTTATGTATCTGGCACTGTGGGGGCACTTATGTATCTGGCACAGTGGAGGCACTTATGTATCTGGCACAGTGGGGGCACTTATGTATCTGGAACAGTGGGGGCACTTATGTATCTGGCACAGTGGGGGCACTTATGTATCTGGCACAGTGGGGGCACTTATGTATCTGGCACAGTGGGGTCATTTATGTATCTGCCACTGTGGGGGCACTTATGTATCTGCCACTGTGGGGGCACTTATGTATCTGCCACTGTGGGGGCACTTATGTATCTTGCATTGTGGGGTCATTTATGTATCTGGCACTGTGGGGTCATTTATGTATCTGGAACTGTGGGGTCATTTATGTATCTGGCACTGTGGGGGCATATCTGCACAGTGTAGCCATTTATGTATCTGGCACTGTGGGGGCATATCTGCACAGTGTAGCCATTTATGTATCTGGCACTGTGGGGGCATATCTGCACTGTGTGGCCATTTATGTATCTGGCACTACTGGGGGGCATGTCACGTGTTGCTGGTACTGCTGGGGAGCATGTCACGTGTTGCTGGTACTGCTGGGGGGCATGTCACGTGTTACTGGCACTGCTGGGAGGCATGTTATGTGTAGCTGGCACTGCTGGGGGGCATGTTGTGTAGCAGGCACTGCTGGGGGGCATTTCATTTAGTGTTCCCGCTAGGCGTCTGTGGCTAGGCAATGTGTCTCAGTGCTCTGCCTGGCGCAAAGTGTCTAACGTGCTCTGCCTGGCGCAAAGTGTCTAGGAGGTTCTACCTGGTGCAATGTGTATTAGCTGCACTACTGTGTGGTGTAATGTGAATTGCCACTATTATGTGGCCACGCACCTTCCCCACGAAGCAACGCCCCTAAATTTTTGCTGAGCGCCTTCGCAATGCACTGTCCGTGCTTAGGCGTGTAGGTAGGGGAGCACCAAGCATTACAGTATGTACATCATTTTGCCCTCCTAACTTAAAAATGTGCCCTCCCTGTGATCAGCACCCTACCCTAAAAAGTGAACACTATCATGTGTAGCTGGCACTGCTGGGGGGTATATTGTGTGTAGCTGGCACTGCTGGGGGGCATATTGTGTGTAGCTGGCACTGCTGGGGGGCATGTCATGTGTAGCTGGCACTGCTGCGGGGCATGTCATGTGTAGCTGGCACTGCTGGGGGGCATATCATGTCTATCTGGCACTGCACATTATGTGTATCCCACACTGTACTGGAGACATGGGGGGTAATTCCAAGTTGATCGCTGCAGGACATTTTTTAGCAGTTGGGCAAAACCATGGGCACTGCAGGGGGGGCAGATATAACATGTGCAGAGAGAGATAGATTTGGGTGTGGTGAGTTCAATCTGCAATCTAAGTTGCAGTGTAAAAATAAAGCAGCCAGTATTTACCCTGCACAGAAACAAATAACCCACCCAAATCTAACTCTCTCTGCACATGTTATATTTGCCCCCCCTGCAGTGCACATGGTTTTGCCCAACTGCTAAAAAATTTCCTGCTGCGAACATCTTGGAATTACCCCCATTGTGTGTAAGGAACACTACTGTGGCTGTTATGTGTAAGGCTGCTAATTGTGTGCGTAGAGGGGGTGTGAAAATATATTTATTTATAGTTTGATAATATGAAGTTACGAGGCCATGCCCACTTTCCAGGGTTTGGGGAGGGGGTGGCGCTTTTAAATTTTCTCGCTCAGGGTTCTAGTAGGCCTGGAGCCGGCTCTGAATTTGACACTTGTATATATACTGTATATGTGTGACTGAGTCTAGAGAGGCCAATCCCGGGATCGGGATCAGCGGGATCCCGGGATTTGGGCCCAAAAATGCAGGGATTTGAATCCCGGGATTGGAGCATCCAATCCCGGTATTCACGGGATTACACTGCGCATGTGCGGGAGGGAGGGTGTGTAAGTAATACTACTTACAATTGGGCGGGCGGCAGCCATAAACAAACGCTGAACGCGGCGGCACTTCAAATGTGGCGCCGGCCGCCAGCCAATCAGAGCTGGCGGACCGGCAGCCAATCAGGGAAGCTGCTGCAGTAGCGGCAGCCAATCAGGAGCGACTGCTGCGGCCGCTTCCCTGATTGGCTGCCGGTCCATGGTGCTTTATTTGAAATGCCGCCGCGTTCAGTGTGTCCATGGCTGCCGCCCACCTAATAGTAAGTGGTATTACTTACATCCACCCTCCCTCCGTGCAGTGCTAACAGCCTCCCTCCCGCGCCGCTACCAACCCTCCCCGCTACCTACACCCTCCCGCACTGCTAACTACACCCTCCCGCACCGCTACCTACACCCTCCCGCCCAGCTACCTACACCCTCCCGCCCAGCTACCTACACCCTCCCGCACCGCTACCTACATCCTCCCGCCCAGCTACCTACACCCTTCCGCACCGCTACCTACACCCTCCCTCCCTTCCGCGCTGCTACCTACACTCCAGCGCTGCTCCCTACACCCTTCTTCACTGATCCCTACTGCAATCCCGGGATCCCGGGAATCCCGGGATTGAGCGTTTTTCAATCCCGAATCCCGGGATTGAAAAAACGGGCCGGGATTGGCCTCCCTAACTGAGTCTGAGGCTTTATATAGGCCCTTATTCAGCTTCAGTTCCAGTTTTGCTATTTTAACAAAACTGCTTGCAATCGCATGCTGGGGGCCGCCCACCACAGGCAGAGCCGGATTAAGGCCCGGGAGGCCTGGGGTACTAAAGAGCAGGGTCCCCCATGCACTAAAAAACTAAAAAAAATAATATATATATATATATATATATATATATATATATATATATCGCTAAGAATCCCTCCTCCTTCAGTTCAGCGTGCGGCGCGCCAATGACTGAGCCGGACAGCAATTGGACAGCTGAGCCGTCGCTCAGCTGCCCTGACTACACCTGTTAGAGCACTCTTCTTAGAGCTGTAGTCAGCGCAGCTGAGCGACGGCTCAGTTGTCCAATTGTTGTCCGGCTCAGCAAGCATGCGGCTCCGTCATTGGTGCGCCGCACACTGAACTGAAGGAGGAGGAGGGACAGGGCAGCGGGGAGCCGGGGCTCGTGAGCGCAGCACCGCAGATCGGATTGAAGAAAGATCCGATCTGTGGTGTGGCAGGGGGCCCTTTTGGTAAGAGGGGCCCGGGGTACGTATCCCCGGGCAATACGATTGCAATTCAATTGTGTGCGCACTGCAGGGGCAAGTGGGGAGATGCGATCGCATCTCAGTAGCATCTGCTACTGAATAACTCCCAAAAGCTATGATGCAGCAGCTGCAGCTTTTTCTCACGCCAAGTTCCGTTGTGCTTTGTATACAGACTGAGCTGCAGACCGCTATACGAGTGTTGCATATCAAATTATTCAATGCAGCCTAATGAAGCAGTTTTGGCTCATCACATTGCGATTAACATTCACATTCTTGCAAAAAAATATTTTAAAAAACTTACACTACTCAGAGCATGGAGTATTGAAGCTAGGTGTATGAGGAAACATCTGTAATAATCATATCTGTATTAACATCACACATGCACAATAGGACTCCCGGATCATAAACCTGAAAGTCCTCACATTACAAGAAGAGCTGTCTCGATTGTAATTATTTGTGCATAAGGTGGCCCTCATTCCGAGTTGATCGCTCGCTAGCTGCTTTTAGCAGCATTGCACACGCTAGGCCGCCGCCCTCTGGGAGTGTATCTTAGCTTAGCAGAATAGCGAATGAAAGATTAGCAGAACTGCTACTAAATATTTTCTTGCGGTTTCTGAGTAGCTCCAGACCTATTCCTAGATTGCGATCACCTCAGTCCGTTTAGTTCCTGGTTTGACGTCACAAACACGCCCTGCGTTCGGCCAGCCACTCCCCCGTTTCTCCAGACACTCCCGCGTTTTTCCCTGGCACGCCTGCGTTTTTTAGCACACTCTGAAAACGGCCAGATACCTCCCAGAAATGCCCTTTTCCTGTCAATCACTCACCGATCAGCACAGCGACTGAAAAGCGTCGCTCAGACCTGTGTAAAATTGCTTCATTTGATGTTAAAATACATAGCGCATGCGCGCTGCATACCATGCGCATGCGCATTTTCCACCTAATCACTGCGTTGCGGAAAACGGCAACGAGTGAACATCTCGGAATGACCACCAAGGTGTTAATAAATGCCACTCTGTCTGCGATTAGAGGTGCGATGTACATGATACATCCCGCCCTATGACCCAGATTTATTCAAGTCTTGGAGAGTGATAATTACACAGTGGTAAAGTACCAGCCAATCAGCTCCTGTCATGTTACCGGCTGTGTTTGAAGATAACATGAGCTGGTTGGTTGGTACTCTATGGGCTGTAACACACTGGCCGGTTTCTCCCGGATGGCAAAAAGCCGGACAAACTTTGTCCGGCTTTTTGCCATCCGGGAGAAACCGGCAGAGTCTGTCACACAGGACGGCTTTCAGCCGTGTGTGATGCTGTGCGCATGCGCAGCATCAGACACGGCTTGAGAAAAAAACTGTTGTGTGTGAAAGCTCCCCTTCACACACACGGTTTACTGGCTGCAAAGGCGGCCCGGCCCCGGCCCGGCAGCCGGCCCTTCAAGTGGATAGTTCCGGCTGCAACCCGGCAGCCGGGACGGGACTGTGCCGTGTGTAAGGACACATTGTGCTCAATGTGTCTTTGTATCACGGCAGCGGTTAAAAGCCGGCTTGGTTTTTGCCGGGCGGCGCCAGCCGGCTAGTGTGTTACAGCCCTTTCACCGTGCAATTTATCACTCTCCATGGCTTGATAAATCTGGGCCTATATCCCTAAATGAAAAACCCATTATCTAGAAAGTTTTAGTGAACAGAAAAAAAAAAGAAATTACTACTGTTTGGTGAAATCTTCATACACACAGATACAATAATCAAATGTCTCCTTTTACAGTATAAAGGACACAGGGTACAGAGTAATAGAGCATGTACAGAGGATCATGAAAAGGAGAGCAGGGTATCCGGTCTTTAGGTCGACCACTATTGGTCAACATGCATTAGGTCGACAGGGTTTCTAGGTCGACATGGTCACTAGGTCGACATGACAAAAGATCAACATGACATTTTTTCACAATTTTTTTGAACTTTTTCATACTTTACAATCCACATGGACTAGAATTGGGAACGGTAACCTTGCCCGAAGCATGGCGAGCGAATCGAAACATGCGAGGGGACACAGTGTACTTATTGGGGTTCCCGGTCATTCTACGAAGAAAACAACACAATTTATTTTTAAAAACCTCATGTCAACCTTACTCAGGTCAACCTAATGCTTGTGTCAACCTATTTTGGGTGTCGACTTAGTTACTTTCGACCAATAGTGGTCGACCTAGACACTGTCGACCTAAGTGTGCTCGATCCTATGAACCACACCTGGAGGGCAGACAATAGATTTTCAAGCAGTCTCAAAATTAGCCCCACTGAAGGGGATGCAATAGCTACAGGGCCTAACCTAGCCCCTGAACTTGCTTGTGCGATCAAAGTGAAGGACCCAGGAGTGGGATCAGCAGTTAACACCCTGCTCTTGTTAAAATTTTGCTATGGAGTCTGACAATACCATGTTTTACCTATTTCCAAGATTCTTAATCTAAATTGTACATACTGGGCCAGATGCAAAGTAGCTCACACTTGTTGCAATTTGCATTAGTGAAAATAGCCGCAATTTCATGCATATGCAAGGCAGCAACTATCGCAAATTGCTTGTCAGTCAACAACAACAACAACAACAACAACAACAACAACAACAACATATATGCCTGGTTTATGCCCGGAAAGTACATGTATGTCTTACTTGCTCTCATGGTTGTAATCATTTATTTTACTTGCAACAAAAACATTTGATATTAAGCATTAGTAAATCTGCTAAAATATCTCTACTACAAAAGAAACAGAATCCAGTCAGGATCCCGACAGTCGGGATTCCGGCAGTCGAAATACCAATGCTGGAATCCCCACACTACTCAGAATGCAAGGTCGGCATCTCAAATGAGATCACAATCCCAGGTCGGCATCCCATTAGCTGGGATACCGAACGAGTGACTGCCGGGCCGCTGTAAAGGTAAGCTTTGTGCGATAGGTTAGGCTGTGGGAAGGTTTGGGGGTTAGGTTTAGGCACCCACAGGGAGGGTTAGGGTTAGGCTGCGGATGGGGGAGGATTAGGTTTAGGCTGTGGGAAGAAGGGGGGGGGGGTTAAGTTTAGGCACCACCGGGGAGAGAGGGGGTGTTAGGCTTGGGCTGCGATAAGGGAGGGTTAGGGTTGGGGGGGAGGGTTAGCATACTTGGAAGCATCGGGATGCCGCGGTCGGTATTCTGACCGCCGCCATCCCAAATACTGGCATTTCATCCCCAAAAACCTTATGTTTTTTGCCTGAGCTACAAAGAAATCACTAATCAGTATCGGCAGAGCTTTGGCAACCAGACAATCACAAGTGGGTAACTAGTACTGGGGAACATCATCATCTTCATCCACCATTTGTTACTCACCATGTTATTTGCAAATGATATAGCTTTCTCATACGCATAGGAGTCTTTGTCCTGGCCTGCATCTGTTCGCAGTTACACAAATGCGCTATTACTCTACGTGTCCTATGTTAAAACACTCCACTTCCCACCTATCAGATTCAACACAGAAGTGGCAGAATCACACAAATCTGTTCAGGTATAGATCCTGAATGTTCAGATAGGATTCATTATGATAACATTTGTTAGCCTGGAACCGTTTAGAATTGGGGTTTGGAATTGCTTGTGGTGTTGGGTGTCCCTCTGCATCCTGATTTGTAGTATTCCTAGGATGACTCGTTCAGTGTTACATGCTGCAAGATACTGTTGTGTCTGATAAAGGAGATGTTGATTGTGCAATAGATGTTCTGACAGCACTGTAGAGCAATGGGTGTGTAATTGTTGAAAATTATACTTGCTAGTAAGGGGAGCTGCTGACAGTCTGATAACAGATTAATACTTCACTATCAAACCAAACACAACATGCAGTCCTGGACTATTTCGTGACGGCTCCTTTCCTGTACTGTGAAGCAGTGCCACGGAGGAAATACTTGGGAAAAGGGCTCAACTCAGCTGAACATAAATCTCTTTAAGTTGGTCGCAAAAAAACACAAATAGTGTGTTCCTGGGCCTGGCTTCACAGGAGACTCTGAGGACAGCAGCTGGGTAATGCATAAGTTATCTCTATTTTGCTTGTCTAAGATATTAAGAAATGGCATTTCAAAGAGCAGAGAAACATAACAGGTCTGTACTCACTGCTGTAATTAAACTTGTCTGGAAAAGATAAATCCACAGTTTGTGTAACAGTGTACTGGTTGTACTGTTCTGAAATATATCTGCATCTGTGCAGCAGGTCTGAGTATATACATAATTACTGCTTTAGAGCAGTGTATACTATATACACTAACCAGCTATGGCTTGTTTACAGTATTGTACATAACACCAGTGGCATATCGAACGGCGAACTGACTTTGGAGTCTAATTTAAAATAAAAACCTAGATCAGCAAAAATTACACCTAGCCAACACACATTACACATAAGCTGCTTTTCTGGGGGCTTTCTATATAAGCATATACTGTACAGTATCTACGGTACTATCACTGCTATTTGTTTCTATGCTACTGCCTAACACATACCTACTGTCACTGCTATCTCTGTCTGTACTACTGGCTAACATACATCTACAGTACTATCACTGCTATCACTGTCTATGCTACTGGCTAACATACATCTACTATCACTGCTATCACTGTCTGTACTACTGGCTAACATACATCTACAGTACTATCACTGCTATCACTGTCTATGCTACTGGCTAACATACATCTACTATCACTGCTATCACTGTCTATGCTACTGGCTAACATACATCTACTATCACTGCTATCACTGTCTATGCTACTGGCTAACATACATCTACTATCACTGCTATCACTGTCTATGCTACTGGCTAACATACATCTACTATCACTGCTACAGTATCTTTATCTCTGGCTCTACTACTGCCTAACATACATCTACTATCACTGCTATCACTGTCTATGCTGCTGGCTAACATACATCTACTATCACTGCTATCACTGTCTATGCTACTGGCTAACATACCTCTACTATCACTGCTATCACTGTCTATGCTACTGGCTAATAACATACATCTACTATCACTGCTATCACTGTCTATGCTACTGGCTAACATACATCTACTATCACTGCTATCACTGTCTATGCTACTGGCTAACATACATCTACTATCACTGCTACAGTATCTTTATCTCTGGCTCTACTACTGCCTAACATACGTCTACTATCACTGCTATCACTGTCTATGCTGCTGGCTAACATACATCTACTATCACTGCTATCACTGTCTATGCTACTGGCTAACATACATCTACTATCACTGCTATCACTGTCTATGCTACTGGCTAACATACATCTACTATCACTGCTATCACTGTCTATGCTACTGGCTAACATACCTCTACTATCACTGCTATCACTGTCTATGCTACTGGCTAACATACATCTACTATCACTGCTACAGTATCTTTATCTCTGGCTCTACTACTGCCTAACATACATCTACTATCACTGCTATCACTGTCTATGCTGCTGGCTAACATACATCTACTATCACTGCTATCACTGTCTATGCTACTGGCTAACATACATCTACTATCACTGCTATCACTGTCTATGCTACTGGCTAACATACATCTACTATCACTGCTATCACTGTCTATGCTACTGGCTAACATACATCTACTATCACTGCTATCACTGTCTATGCTACTGGCTAACATACATCTACTATCACTGCTACAGTATTTTTATCTCTGGCTCTACTACTGCCTAACATACATCTACTATCACTGCTATCACTGTCTATGCTACTGGCTAACATACATCTACTATCACTGCTATCACTGTCTATGCTACTGGCTAACATACATCTACTATCACTGCTATCACTGTCTGTACTACTGGCTAACATACATCTACTATCACTGCTATCACTGTCTGTACTACTGGCTAACATACATCTACTATCACTGCTATCACTGTCTATGCTACTGGCTAACATACATCTACTATCACTGCTATCACTGTCTATGCTACTGGCTAACATACATCTACTATCACTGCTATCACTGTCTATGCTACTGGCTAACATACATCTACTATCACTGCTATCACTGTCTATGCTACTGGCTAACATACATCTACTATCACTGCTATCACTGTCTATGCTACTGGCTAACATACATCTACTATCACTGCTACAGTATCTTTATCTCTGGCTCTACTACTGCCTAACATACATCTACTATCACTGCTATCACTGTCTATGCTGCTGGCTAACATACATCTACTATCACTGCTATCACTGTCTATGCTACTGGCTAACATACATCTACTATCACTGCTATCACTGTCTATGCTACTGGCTAACATACATCTACTATCACTGCTATCACTGTCTATGCTACTGGCTAACATACATCTACTATCACTGCTATCACTGTCTATGCTACTGGCTAACATACATCTACTATCACTGCTATCACTGTCTATGCTACTGGCTAACATACATCTACTATCACTGCTATCACTGTCTGTACTACTGGCTAACATACATCTACTATCACTGCTACAGTATCTTTATCTCTGGCTCTACTACTGCCTAACATACATCTACTATCACTGCTATCACTGTCTATGCTACTGGCTAACATACATCTACTATCACTGCTATCACTGTCTATGCTACTGGCTAACATACATCTACTATCACTGCTATCACTGTCTATGCTACTGGCTAACATACATCTACTATCACTGCTACAGTATCTCTGGCTCTACTACTGCCTAACATACATCTACTATCACTGCTATCACCAGAGCCGGCCATAGGTATAGGCAAACTAGGCAATTGCCTAGGGCATTTGATATGCCTAGGGGCATCAGCAGCTTCTGCTGATTAAAATGATATGCAGCATGCCTATATTCTGTGTGCAGCATTTCATATGCAGATACAGCCACAGTCTCACACAGTATATAGGCATGCTGCATATCATTTTAATCAGTAGAAGCTGCTTGTGCATCCTAGCCACATAGCAATGCAAATAAGATACATTTTCATTAAAAAAAGGTGCCAGTCGTTAGCATTGAGGCAAGATTTATGAGGACACATCTGTATCCAAGCAGAGGCAGAGGTCACAGTATTAGTGGCAGTGTGATTGCTGTGTGCATGTGAGTGGGTTGGTTGAGCAGTAGTGTTCGGAATATGTGTAAGGGACACTATGTGTGTCATTATGTGTATAAGGGCATTAATAATGTGCAGCATATGTGTAAAAGGGTACTACTGTATGTGTGTCTTTATGTGTATAGGGACACTATTAATGTGCAGCAAATGTGTAGGGGGCACTATGTGTGTCATTATGTGTATAAGGGCATTAATAATGTGCAGCATATGTGTAAGGGACATTATGTGTAAAAGGGCATTAATAAAGGTTGTCATAATGTGTAAGGCACATTATGTTTATAAGGACATTAATAATGTGTCTCATATGTGTAAGGGGCATTACTGTGTGGAATTATATGTAGAAATGCATTACTAATGTGTGGCATTAGGTGTATAAGGTGCTCTACTATGTGGCGTTGCGTATAGAAAAGGCACTACTGTGTTGTCTAATGTGAACAAAGAGCAATAGGGTGTGGTGTAATGTGAATAAGGAGCAATTCAATGTCATGTAATGTGAGTAAGAGGCTCTACTGTGAGGAGTAACGTTTATAAGATAAAGTGATACTACTGTGGGATGTAATATGAATTATGGACACTATCGCATGATCAAATGTGAATAAAGTTGCAGTACTGTGTGACGTAATTGGAATTGGGGTTACTATTGTGTGGCCATGCCCCTTGCCAGCAAAAACACACCCATTTTTGGGCTGTGCGCCAAATGTGCAAACTGTTCCTATTTAAAATATAGGGGGTACAAACACTAAACTAAGGACTGCTATGGGTGAGGGGTGATGGTGCTGGGAAAGAGGTGCAAGGTCACAGGTGGAACCAGCGGTGGTGCTAGGGGGCACCAGCCAAAATCTTGCCTAGGGCATCATATTGGTTAGGGCCGGCTCTGGCTATCACTGTCTGTACTACTGGCTAACATACATCTACAGTACTATCACTGCTATCACTGTCTATGCTACTGGCTAACATACATCTACTATCACTGCTATCACTGTCTATGCTACTGGCTAACATACATCTACTATCACTGCTATCACTGTCTGTACTACTGGCTAACATACATCTACTATCACTGCTACAGTATCTCTGGCTCTACTACTGCCTAACATACATCTACTATCACTGCTATCACTGTCTGTACTACTGGCTAACATACATCTACTATCACTGCTATCACTGTCTATGCTACTGGCTAACATACATCTACTATCACTGCTATCACTGTCTATGCTACTGGCTAACATACCTCTACTATCACTGCTATCACTGTCTATGCTACTGGCTAACATACATCTACTATCACTGCTATCACTGTCTATGCTACTGGCTAACATACATCTACAGTACTATCACTGCTATCACTGTCTATGCTACTGGCTAACATACATCTACTATCACTGCTATCACTGTCTATGCTACTGGCTAACATACATCTACTATCACTGCTATCACTGTCTATGCTACTGGCTAACATACCTCTACTATCACTGCTATCACTGTCTATGCTACTGGCTAATAACATACATCTACTATCACTGCTATCACTGTCTATGCTACTGGCTAACATACATCTACTATCACTGCTACAGTATCTTTATCTCTGGCTCTACTACTGCCTAACATACATCTACTATCACTGCTATCACTGTCTATGCTGCTGGCTAACATACATCTACTATCACTGCTATCACTGTCTATGCTACTGGCTAACATACATCTACTATCACTGCTATCACTGTCTATGCTACTGGCTAACATACATCTACTATCACTGCTACAGTATCTTTATCTCTGGCTCTACTACTGCCTAACATACATCTACTATCACTGCTATCACTGTCTATGCTACTGGCTAACATACCTCTACTATCACTGCTACAGTATCTCTGGCTCTACTACTGCCTAACATACATCTACTATCACTGCTATCACTGTCTGTACTACTGGCTAACATACATCTACTATCACTGCTATCACTGTCTATGCTACTGGCTAACATACATCTACTATCACTGCTATCACTGTCTATGCTACTGGCTAATAACATACATCTACTATCACTGCTATCACTGTCTATGCTACTGGCTAACATACATCTACTATCACTGCTACAGTATCTTTATCTCTGGCTCTACTACTGCCTAACATACATCTACTATCACTGCTATCACTGTCTATGCTACTGGCTAACATACATCTACTATCACTGCTATCACTGTCTATGCTACTGGCTAACATACATCTACTATCACTGCTACAGTATCTCTGGCTCTACTACTGCCTAACATACATCTACTATCACTGCTATCACTGTCTGTACTACTGGCTAACATACATCTACTCGAAGAATACAAAATAGGTATATAAATAAATATATTGTGGCAGGAGAGGTACTTTGCCACCTGGAAGCTACTCACAGGGTCCTGGGGGTAGGTGGGAAGTGTGGATGGACCGGGTTCCCATCCATTTGGCCCAGACCAGGGGCGGGATGTACTAATGTACATCGCCGCCCATCGCCGCCCTGCTCCACGATGCTGATCGCATATGTACTAACATATGCGTTCAGCATTGCGGAGGACAGCTCTTCCAAAAAGAGCTGTCCTCCGCGATGCGCAGCGGCAGCCTGACTTCCGGGATTCGGCCCCTGGAGTCAGTCTGCGCATGCCCGGGGTGACGGGGGGCCGCCGCAGGGCATGCTGGGAGTGATCCGATCGGATCCCTCACACAGCGCCGCGGAGAGAAGCCCACCCGCCGCGGCGCTGTCCTGCCGGCCGGTGGTTAGTACATCAGGAAAATGCGGTAAACAGGGAGTTTACCGCATTTTCCGCTTAGTACATCCCGCCCCAGGTCTTATAGGCTTCTTAGCCCAAGAAGCTGCTTCATCAGCCAGCACCTGGCTGCTGGGTTTAAAGCAGAGTCTCTCCTATGAGTCAGGGCTCCTGACGGCAGTTAGTACCCAGGTGATAGGTCTGCTAGGGACAGTGGGATCCAGAAGACTGGGGCACTAGTGTCAGGATGCCGGGGCCATAAGGGTTCCTTATTAAGTAAAATAAGAATTTACTTACCGATAATTCTATTTCTCGGAGTCCGTAGTGGATGCTGGGGTTCCTGAAAGGACCATGGGGAATAGCGGCTCCGCAGGAGACAGGGCACAAAAAGTAAAGCTTTAGGATCAGGTGGTGTGCACTGGCTCCTCCCCCTATGACCCTCCTCCAAGCCTCAGTTAGGATACTGTGCCCGGACGAGCGTACACAATAAGGAAGGATTTATGAATCCCGGGTAAGACTCATACCAGCCACACCAATCACACTGTACAACCTGTGATCTGAACCCAGTTAACAGTATGATAACAGCGGAGCCTCTGAAAAGATGGCTCACAACAATAATAACCCGATTTTTGTAACTATGTACAAGTATTGCAGATAATCCGCACTAGGGATGGGCGCCCAGCATCCACTACGGACTCCGAGAAATAGAATTATCGGTAAGTAAATTCTTATTTTCTCTATCGTCCTAGTGGATGCTGGGGTTCCTGAAAGGACCATGGGGATAATACCAAAGCTCCCAAACGGGCGGGAGAGTGCGGATGACTCTGCAGCACCGAATGAGAGAACTCCAGGTCCTCCTTAGCCAGGGTATCAAATTTGTAGGATTTTACCAACGTGTTTGCCCCTGACTAAATAGCCGCTCGGCAAAGTTGTAAAGCCGAGACCCCTCGGGCAGCCGCCCAAGATAAGCCCACCTTCCTTGTGGAATGGGCATTTACATATTTTGGCTGTGGCAGGCCTGCCACAGAATGTGCAAGCTGAATTGTATTACACATCCAACTAGCAATAGTCTGCTTAGAAGCAAGAGCACCCAGTTTGTTGGGTGCATACAGGATAACAGCAAGTCAGTTTTCCTGACTCCAGCCGTCCTGGAACCTATATTTACAGGGCCCTGACAACATCTAGCAACCTGGAGTCCTCCAAGTCCCTAGTAGGCGCAAGGCACCAAAATAAGCTGGTTCAGGTGAAACACTGACACCACCTTAGGGAGAGAACTGGGGACGAGTCCGCAGCTCTGCCCTGTCCAAATGGACAACCAGATATGGGCTTTTTTGAGAAAAAAACCACCAATTTGACACTCGCCTGGTCCAGGCCAGGGCCAAGAGCATGGTCACTTTTCATGTGAGATGCTTCAAATCCACAGATTTGACTGGTTTTAAACCAATGTGATTTGAGGAATCCCAGAACTACGTTGAGATCCCACAGTGCCACTGGAGGCACAAAAGGGGGTTGTATATGCAATACTCCCTTGACAAACTTCTGGACTTCAGGAACTGAAGCCACTTCTTTCTGGAAGAAAATCGACAGGGCCGAAATTTGAACCTTAATGGACCCCAATTTGAGGCCCATAGACACTCCTGTTTGCAGGAAATGCAGGAATCGACCGAGTTGAAATTTCTTCGTGGGGCCTTTCTGGCCTCACACCACGCAACATATTTTTGCCACATGTGGTGATACTGTTGTGCGGTCACCTCCTTTCTGGCTTTGACTAGGGTAGGAATGACCTCTTCCGGAATGCCTTTTTCCCTTAGGATCCGGCGTTCCACCGCCATGCCGTCAAACGCAGCTGCGGTAAGTCTTGGAACAGACATGGTACTTGCTGAAACAAGTCCCTTCTTAGCGGCAGAGGCCATAAGTCCTCTGTGAGCATCTCTTGAAGTTCCGGGTACCAAGTCCTTCTTGGCCAATCCGGAGCCATGAGTATAGTTCTTACTCCTCTACGTCTTATAATTCTCAGTACCTTAGGTATGAAAAGCAGAGGATGGAACACATACACCGACTGGTACACCCACGGTGTTACCAGAACGTCCACAGCTATTGCCTGAGGGTCTCTTAACCTGGCGCAATACCTGTCCCGTTTTTTGTTCAGACGGGACGCCATCATGTCCACCTTTGGTAATTCCCAACGGTTTACAATCATGTGGAAAACTTCCCCATGAAGTTCCCACTCTGCCGGGTGGAGGTCGTGCCTACTGAGGAAGTCTGCTTCCCAGTTTCCATTCCCGGAATGAAACACTGCTGACAGTGCTATCACATGATTTTCCGCCCAGCGAAAAGTCCTTGCAGTTTTTGCCACTGCCCTCCTGCTTCTTGTGCCGCCCTGTCTATTTACGTGGGCGACTGCCGTGATGTTTTATCCCACTGGATCAATACCGGCTGACCTTGAAGCAGAGGTCTTGCTAAGCTTAGAGCATTATAAATTTACCCTTAGCTATATTTATGTGGAGAAAAGTCTCCAGACTTGATCACACTCCCTGGAAATTTTTTCCTTGTGTGACTGCTCCCCAGCCTCTCGGGCTGGCCTCCGTGGTCACCAACATCCAAAACTGAATGCCGAATCTGCGGCCCTCTAGAAGATGAGCACTCTGTAACCACCACAGGAGAGACACCCTTGTCCTTGGATATAGGGTTATCTGCTGATGCATCTGAAGATGCGATCCGGACCATTTGTCCAGCAGATCCCACTGAAAAGTTCTTGCATGAAATCTGCCGACTGGAATTGCTTCGAAGGAAGTCACCATTTTTTTACCATGGCCCTTGTGCAATGATGCACTGATTTTAGGAGGTTCCTGACTAGCTCGGATAACTCCCTGGCTTTCTCTTCCGGGAGAAACACCTTTTTCTGGACTGTGTCCAGAATCATCCCTAAGCACAGGAGACTTGTTGTCGGGATCAGCTGCGATTTTGGAATATTTAGAATCCACCCCTGCTGTTGTAACAGTATCCGAGATAGTGCTACTCCGACCTCCAACTGTTCCCTGGACTTTGCCCTTATCAGGAGATCGTCCAAGTAAGGGATAATTAAGACGCATTTTCTTCGAAGAAGAACCATCATTTCGGCCATTACCTTGGTAAAGACCCGGGGTGCCGTGGACAATCCAAACGGCAGCGTCTGAAACTGATAGTGACAGTTCTGTACCACGAACCTGAGGTACCCTTAGTGATAAGGGCAAATTTGGGACATGGAGGTAAGCATCCCTGATGTCTCGGGACACCATATAGTCCCCTTCTTCCCGGTTCGTTATCACTGCTCTGAGTGACTCCATCTTGATTTGAACCTTTGTAAGTGTTCAAATTTTTTTAAGATTTAGAATAGGTCTCACCTAGCCTTCTGGCTTCAGTACCACAATATAGTGTGGAATAATACCCCTTTTCTTGTTGTAGGAGGGGTAATTTAATTATCACCTGCTGGGAATACAGCTCGTGAATTTTTTCCCATACTGCCTCCTTGTCGGAGGGAGACCTTGGTAAAGCAGACTTCAGGAGCCTGCGCAGGGGAAACGTCTCGACATTCCAATCTGTACCCCTGGGATACTACTTGTAGGATCCAGGGGTCCTGTACGGTCTCAGCGTCATGCTGAGAGCTTGTCAGAAGCGGTGGAACGCTTCTGTTCCTGGGAATGGGCTGCCTGCTGCAGTCTTCTTCCCTTTCCTCTATCCCTGGGCAGATATGACTCTTATAGGGACGAAAGGACTGAAGCTGAAAAGACGGTGTCTTTTTCTGCAGAGATGTGACTTAGGGTAAAAAACGGTGGATTTTCCAGCAGTTGCCGTGGCCACCAGGTCCGATGGACCGACCCCAAATAACTCCTCTTCCTTTATACGGCAATACACCTTTGTGCCGTTTGGAATCTGCATCACCTGACCACTGTCGTGTCCATAAACATCTTCTGGCAGATATGGACATCGCACTTACTCTTGATGCCAGAGTGCAAATATCCCTCTGTGCATCTCGCATATATAGAAATGCATCCTTTAAATGCTCTATAGTCAATAAAATACTGTCCCTGTCAAGGGTATCAATATTTTTAGTCAGGGAATCCGACCAAGCCACCCCAGCTCTGCACATCCAGGCTGAGGCGATCGCTGGTCGCAGTATAACACCAGTATGTGTGTATATACTTTTTATGATATTTTCCAGCCTCCTGTCAGCTGGCTCCTTGAGGACGGCCCTATCTATAGACGGTACCGCCACTTGTTCTGATAAGCGTGTGAGCGCCTTATCCACCCTAAGGGGTGTTTCCCAACGCGCCCTAACTTCTGGCGGGAAAGGGTATACCGCCCATATTTTCTATCGGGGGGAACCCACGCATCATCACACACTTCATTTAATTTATCTGATTCAGGAAAAACTACGGTAGTTTTTTCACATCCCACATAATACCCTCTTTTGTGGTACTTGTAGTATCAGAAATATGTAACACCTCCTTCATTGCCCTTAACGTGTGGCCCTAATAAGGAATACGTTTGTTTATTCACCGTCGACACTGGATTCAGTGTCCCTGTCTGTGTCTGTGTCGACCGACTAAAGTAAACGGGCGTTTTAAAACCCCTGACGGTGTTTTTGAGACGTCTGGACCGGTACTAATTGTTTGTCGGCCGTCTCATGTCGTCAACCGACCTTGCCGCGTGTTGACATTATCACGTAATTCCCTAAATAAGCCATCCATTCCGGTGTCGACTCCCTAGAGAGTGACATCACCATTACAGGCAATTGCTCCGCCTCCTCACCAACATCGTCCTCATACATGTCGACACACACGTACCGACACACAGCACACACACAGGGAATGCTCTGATAGAGGAAAGGACCTACTAGCCCTTTGGAGAGACAGAGGGAGAGTTTGCCAGCACACACCAAAAACGCTATAATTATATAGGGACAACCTTATATAAGTGTTTTCCCTTATAGCATCTTTTTTATATATTTCTAACGCCAAATTAGTGCCCCCCCTCTCTGTTTTAACCCTGTTTCTGTAGTGCAGTGCAGGGGAGAGCCTGGGAGCCTTCCCTCCAGCCTTTCTGTGAGGGAAAATGGCGCTGTGTGCTGAGGAGATAGGCCCCGCCCCTTTTTCGGCGGCCTCGTCTCCCGCTCTTAACGGATTCTGGCAGGGGTTAAATATCTCCATATAGCCCCCGGAGGCTATATGTGAGGTATTTTTAGCCAAAAATAAGAATTTACTTACCGATAATTCTATTTCTCATAGTCCGTAGTGGATGCTGGGACTCCGTAAGGACCATGGGGAATAGCGGGCTCCGCAGGAGACAGGGCACATCTAAAAAAGCTTTTAGGTCACATGGTGCGTACTGGCTCCTCCCCCTATGACCCTCCTCCAAGCCTCAGTTAGGTACTGTGCCCGGACGAGCGTACACAATAAGGAAGGATCTTGAATCCCGGGTAAGACTCATACCAGCCACACCAATCACACCGTACAACTTGTGATCTGAACCCAGTTAACAGTATGATAACACAAACGAAGTAGCCTCTGAACAGATGGCTCACAACAACAGTAATAACCCGATTTTTGTAACAATAACTATGTACAAGCATTGCAGACAATCCGCACTTGGGATGGGCGCCCAGCATCCACTACGGACTATGAGAAATAGAATTATCGGTAAGTAAATTCTTATTTTCTCTAACGTCCTAGTGGATGCTGGGACTCCGTCAGGACCATGGGGATTATACCAAAGCTCCCAAACGGGCGGGAGAGTGCGGATGACTCTGCAGCACCGAATGAGAGAACTCCAGGTCCTCTTTAGCCAGAGTATCAAATTTGTAAAATTTTACAAACGTGTTCTCCCCTGACCACGTAGCTGCTCGGCAAAGTTGTAATGCCGAGACTCCTCGGGCAGCCGCCCAGGATGAGCCCACTTTCCTTGTGGAATGGGCCTTTACAGATTTAGGCTGTGGCAGGCCTGCCACAGAATGTGCAAGTTGGATTGTACTACATATCCAACGTGCAATCGTCTGTTTAGACGCAGGAGCACCCAACTTGTTGGGTGCATACAATGTAAACAACGAGTCAGATTTTCTGACTCCAGCTGTCCTTGAAATATATATTTTTAATGCTCTGACAACGTCCAGTAACTTGGAGTCCTCCAAGTCGCTAGTAGCCGCAGGCACCACAATAGGCTGGTTCAAGTGAAATGCCGAAACCACCTTAGGGAGAAATTGAGGACGTGTCCTCAATTCTGCCCTGTCCGAATGGAATATCAGATATGGGCTTTTGTATGACAAAGCTGCCAACTCCGAAACTCTCCTGGCTGAAGCCAGGGCCAACAGCATGGTTACCTTCCATGTAAGGTATTTTAAATCTACCGATTTTAAAGGCTCAAACCAATGAGATTTGAGAAAATTTAGAACCACGTTCAAATCCCACGGTGCCACTGGAGGCACTATTGGGGGTTGTATATGTAGTACACCTTTGACAAAAGTTTGTACTTCAGGCACTGACGCCAATTCCTTCTGGAAGAAAATTGATAAGGCCGAAATTTGAACTTTAATGGACCCCAATTTGAGGCCCATAGACAATCCTGCTTGCAGGAAATGTAAGAATCGACCCAATTGAAATTCTTCCGTTGGAGCCTTCTTGGCCTCACACCACGCAACATATTTTCTCCAAATGCGGTGATAATGTTGTGCGGTCACTTCTTTCCTGGCTTTAATTAAAGTAGGAATAACTTCCTCAGGAATGCCCTTCTCTTTTAGAATCCGGCGTTCAACCGCCATGCCGTCAAACGCAGCCGCGGTAAGTCTTGGAACATACAAGGTCCCTGCTGAAGCAGATCCCTTCTTAGAGGTAGAGGCCACGGATCCTCCGTGAGCATCTCTTGAAGTTCCGGATACCAAGTTCTTCTTGGCCAGTCCGGAGCTACCAGTATTGTTCTTACTCCTCTTTTCCGTATAATTCTCAGTACCTTTGGTATGAGAGGCAGAGGAGGGAACACATACACTGACTGGTACACCCACGGTGTTACCAGAGCGTCCACAGCTATTGCCTGAGGGTCTCTTGACCTGGCGCAATACCTGTCCAATTTTTTGTTGAGGCGAGACGCCATCATGTCCACCTTTGGTTTTTCCCAACGGTTCACAATCATGTGGAAAACTTCTGGATGAAGTCCCCACTCTCCCGGGTGAAGGTCGTGTCTGCTGAGGAAATCTGCTTCCCAGTTGTCCACTCCCGGGATGAACACTGCTGACAGTGCTACGACATGATTCTCCGCCCAGCGCAGAATCCTTGCAGCTTCTGCCATTGCACTCCTGCTTCTCGTGCCGCCTTGTCGGTTTACGTGGGCGACTGCCGTGATGTTGTCGGACTGGATCAACACCGGCTGACCCTGAAGCAGCGATTTTGCCAGGCTTAGAGCATTGTAGATCGCTCTTAGCTCCAGTATATTTATGTGAAGAGACGTCTCCAGGTTTGACCACACGCCCTGGAAGTTTCTTCCCTTTGTGACTGCTCCCCAACCTCGTAGGCTGGCATCCGTAGTCACCAGGACCCAGTCCTGTATGCCGAATCTGCGGCCCACTAACAGATGGGCAGTCTGCAACCACCACAGGAGAGACAACCTTGTTCTCGGTGACAGTGTTATCCGCTGATGCATGTGCAGATGCGATCCGGACCATTTGTCCAGCAGATCCCACTGAAATGTTCGTGCATGGAATCTGCCGAATGGAATCGCTTCGTACGAAGCCACCATCTTACCCAGGACTCTTGTGCATTGATGTACTGACACAGTTCCTGGTTTTAGGAGGTTCTTGACAAGTTCGGATAACTCCCTTGCTTTCTCTTCCGGGAGAAATACCTTTTTCTGAACCGTGTCCAGAATCATGCCCAGGAACAGCAGATGTGTTGTCGGGGTCAATTGAGATTTTGGAAGATTTAGAATCCACCCGTGTTGCTGAAGCACTACTTGTGTTAGCGCTACACCGACTTCCAGCTGTTCTCTGGACTTTGCCCTTATCAGGAGATCGTCCAAGTAAGGGATAATTAATACGCCTTTTCTTCGTAGAAGAACCATCATTTCGGTCATTACCTTGGTAAAGACCCGAGGGGCCGTGGACAACCCAAACGGCAGCGTTTGAAACTGATAATGACAGTCTTGTATCACGAACCTGAGATACCCTTGGTGTGAGGGGTAAATCGGGACATGTAGATAAGCATCTTTTATGTCCAAGGACACCATGAAGTCTCCTTCTTCCAGATTCGCTATCACTGCTCTGAGTGACTCCATCTTGAACTTGAATTTCTTTATGTACAGGTTCAAGGATTTCAGATTTAGAATAGGCCTTACCGAACCGTCCGGTTTCGGTACCACAAATAGTGTGGAATAATACCCCTTTCCCTGTTGTAGGAGGGGTACCTTGACTATCACCTGCTGAGAATACAGCTTGTGAATGGCTTCCAAAACCGACGTCCTTTCTGAGGGAGACGTTGGTAAAGCAGACTTTAGGAACCGGCGAGGGGGAGACCTTTCGAACTCCAGCATGTAACCCTGAGATACTATCTGCAGGACCCACGGGTCCACTTGTGAGTGAACCCATTGATTGCTGAAAATCTTGAGTCGACCCCCCACCGTTCCTGAGTCCGCTTGTAAAGCCCCAGCGTCATGCTGATGGCTTTGTAGAAGCCGGGGCGGGCTTCTGTTCCTGGGCAGGGGCTGCTTGCTGCCCTTTCTTACCCTTTCCTCTGCCTCGCGGCAGATAAGACTGTCCTTTTGGTCGCTTTTTATAGGAGCGAAAGGACTGCGGCTGAAAAGACGGTGTCTTTTTCTGTTGGGAGGGGGTCTGAGGTAAAAAAGTGGATTTGCCGGCAGTTGCCGTGGCCACCAGGTCCGAAAGACCGACCCCAAACAATTCCTCTCCTTTATATGGCAATACTTCCATATGCCTCTTGGAATCCGCATCACCTGACCACTGTCGCGTCCATAAACTTCTTCTGGCAGATATGGACATCGCGCTTACTCTTGATGCTAGAGTACAAACATCCCTCTGAGCATCTCGCATATAAAGGAAAGCATCCTTTAATTGCTCTAGAGTCAATAAAATACTGTCCCTATCCAGGGTATCAATATTTTTAGTCAGAGAATCCAACCACACTACCCCAGCACTGCACATCCAGGCTGAGGCTATTGCCGGTCGCAGTATAACACCAGTTTGTGTGTATATACTCTTCAGTGTAGTTTCCAGCCTCCTATCTGCTGGATCCTTGAGGGCGGCCGTATCAGGAGACGGCAACGCCACTTGCTTTGATAAACGTGTGAGCGCCTTATCCACCCTAGGGGGTGTTTCCCAGCGCGCCCTAACCTCTGGTGGGAAAGGGTATAATGCCAATAACTTCTTGGAAATTAGCAGTTTTCTATCGGGGTTAACCCACGCTTCATCACACACGTCATTCAATTCCTCTGATTCTGGAAAAAATACAGGTAGTTTTTTCACCCCCCACATAATACCCCTTTTTGAGGTACCAGCAGTATCAGAGATCTGCAAAGCCTCCTTCATTGCCGTGATCATATAACGTGTGGCCCTATTGGAAAATACGTTTGTTTCTTCACCGTCGACACTAGATTCATCTGTGTCGGTACCCGTGTCGACTGACTGAGGTAAAGGACGTTTTACAGCCCCTGACGGTGTCTGAGACGCCTGAACCGGTACTAACTGGTTTCTTATTTCGTCAACTGACTTTTGTAATGTGCTGACATTATCACGTAATTCCATAACTAAAGCCATCCATTCCGGTGTCGACTCCCTAGGGGGTGACATTACCATCATCGGCAATTGCTCTGCCTCCACACCAACATCGTCCTCATACATGTCGACACACACGTACCGACACACAGCAGCCACACAGGGAATGCTCTAATCGAAGACAGGACCCCCTAGCCCTTTGGGGAGACAGAGGGAGAGTTTGCCAGCACACACCAAAAGCGCTATAAATGTATATAAACAACCCTAGAAGGTGTTGTTTACTATATATGCGCTCTTAATATATAAATATCGCCAATTTATGCCCCCCTTCTCTTTGTTACCCTGTTTCTGTAGTGCAGTGCAGGGGAGAGACCTGGGAGCCTTCCTCACCAGCGGAGCTGAGCAGGAAAATGGCGCTGAGTGCTGAGGAGAATAAGCTCCGCCCCTTTTTCGGCGGGCTTTTCCCCGGTTTTTAAGAAACTGGCCTGGGTTAAAATACATACATATAGCCTTAATGGCTATATGTGATGTATTTATTTTGCCACTAAAGGTAATTATATTGCTGCCCAGGGCGCCCCCAGCAGCGCCCTGCACCCTCCGTGACTGAGTCAGTGAGCCGTGTGACAACAATGGCGCACAGCTGCCGTGCTGTGCGCTACATTCAAGAAGACTGAGGAGTCTTCTGCCGCCTGCTTTCCGGACCTCCGTTCTGCCGTCTCTTCAGCGTCTGTAAGGGGGATCGGCGGCGCGGCTCCAGGACGAACCCCAGGCTGACCTGTGTTCCGACTCCCTCTGGAGCTAAGTGTCCAGTAGCCTAAGACTCCAATCCATCCTGCACGCAGGTGAGTTGGAAATCTCTCCCCTAAGTCCCTCGATGCAGTGATCCTGTTGCCAGCAGGAATCACTGAGATTGAAACCTAAAAAAAAACTTTTCTAAACAGCTCTTTAGGAGAGCCACCTAGATTGCACCCTCTCGGACGGGCACAAAAACCTAACTGAGGCTTGGAGGAGGGTCATAGGGGGAGGAGCCAGTACGCACCATGTGACCTAAAAGCTTTTTTAGATGTGCCCTGTCTCCTGCGGAGCCCGCTATTCCCCATGGTCCTGACGGAGTCCCAGCATCCACTAGGACGTTAGAGAAAATAGGTTTTCATTGCCTCCCAGGGCGCCCCCCTTCCAGCGCCCTGCACCCTCAGTGACTGCCGTGTGAAGTGTGCTGAGAGGAAATGGCGCACAGCTGCAGTGCTGTGCGCTACCTTAAGAAGACTGAGGAGTCTTCATGCCGCCGATTCTGGACCTCTTCTTGTTTCAGCATCTGCAAGGGGGCCGGCGGCGAGGCTCCGGTGACCATCCAGGCTGTACCTGTGATCGTCCCTCTGGAGCTAATGTCCAGTAGCCAAAGAAGCCAATCCATCCTGCACGCAGGTGAGTTCACTTCTTCTCCCCTAAGTCCCTCGTTGCAGTGATCCTGTTGCCAGCAGGACTCACTGTAAAATAAAAAACCTAAGCTAAACTTTTCTAAGCAGCTCTTTAGGAGAGCCACCTAGATTGCACCCTTCTCGGCCGGGCACAAAAATCTAACTGAGGCTTGGAGGAGGGTCATAGGGGGAGGAGCCAGTGCACACCACCTGATCCTAAAGCTTTACTTTTTGTGCCCTGTCTCCTGCGGAGCCGCTATTCCCCATGGTCCTTTCAGGAACCCCAGCATCCACTAGGACGATAGAGAAAAGGGAGTGAGGCAGGGCCTAACCTCCCTGGTTGTTTATACTAGAGACAGTGATCTTTGGTTTATGTATATCTTTGTTTTTGAGCAACCTGAATAAAAGGTATTTGTTTTTGGCACAATCCTGGAGTCGGTCGCTAATAGGCGCTGGTATCTCAACAGAGTACTCATGTAAAAAAATGCACTTTTTTATTTTTAAACAATATTCGTACAATCCAAATATCAACTTTCAACTGGATAAAGTGACCCTGTGCAGTCAGGTCCGTTACAATCTCACATTAAAGTGACTTAGGCAAATAGGTAAAGTGACACAGTGCAGTCTAATTCATCACAGTACCATATTTGAAGTGACACAGTGCATGGGGGCCATCAAATATACATCAGTCTCTCACCAAAAGCAGGTGCTGCGGTGGGCTAGCTGTAAGGCAATGCAGGTCCCGGGCTGAAAAGCTCGGCACCACCGCAGGAAGCTTATTCAGACCAGTTAGATGCTTTCCCCTCCTGTGTTCATCCAAGGTGCATGTAGTCCAAACAACGTGTTTCGGTTATAATAACCTTTTTCAAGAATGGATCCATAATGTTATGTCACACAGTGGAGGTTCCAGGCTGCATGCTGGTACGGGATGTATTTATGTGACCAGCTCACCACCGAGCCCGCAAGGGGATTCATTGAGCTCGCCCTGCCGGCATTCTGCTGCCGGGATCCCGTGTTCGGTATACTGACTCCCATAGATCCGAGGAGCGGCGGCCGGAGACGGAGGACAGCAGAAGCGGTCTGGAAGCAGGAGCGAGGCTGGTGAGTATTTTTATTTTTTTTGTAAGCGCAGCTACCTGGGGCACAGCAACAGGGGGCAAAACTACAGGGGCACAACTACTGAGGGCACAGCAACAGGGGGCAAAACTACTGAGGGCACAGCAACAGGGGGCAAAACTACTGAGGGCACAGCAACAGGTGGCAAAACTACAGGGGGCACAGCAATGGGGAAAAACTACAGGGGCACAACTACTGAGGGCACAGCTACAGGTGGCAAATCTACTGGGGGCAAGGCTACAGGGGGCATAACTCTACCGGGGGCACAACTACTTGGGGGCATAACTGTGGCCACGCCCCTTCCCTATCAAGCCATGCCCCTAATTTTTTGCACGCGCCTACGGCGCCCACTAACCTTGTTTTGCCTGTCGGGGAGGTGTGTGTGTGTGTGTGTGTGTGTGTGTGGGGGGGGGGGCAAAGGAAGCTATCACCCCGGGGCGCCACAAGGTCTAGAACCGGTCCTGTTTAGGCACTAAGTTGGGAAGGTTAGGCTGGGGGAAGGGAGGGTTAGGGGGTAGGGGGCAGGGGTTAGATTAGTGAAAACCCATCATTATAACTGCTATCTCTGTCTATATTACTGCCTAACTCATGGTTATGGATCAGTGAGTCGACCTGAAAAAGTGTCTAGGTCAGCCGCAAATGGTCAACATTAACAAAATGTAGACAAAGTAAAGGTCGATACAGAAAAAGGTCGACATGAGGGTCTTTTTTTTAAATTGTTGTTTTCTCTGTAAAGTGACTGGGAACCCTAATTAGTGCACAGCATTCCCTTGCATAATGATGAAACTATGGGCAAGGTGCCTCGCTGCACTTGGCACAGGTTACTTACTGTTCACGCAGGTGGTAAAATATGTAAAAGTTAACTGTTTTTTGTTTTTTTTTATAGAATTATGTCAACCTTTTCCTGTGTCAACCATTGGCATGTCGACCTTTTCTCAATGTCGACCTAATGCATGTTGACCACTAGTGGTCGACCTTAGTACCGTCAGCCTATCATCCGGATAACCTAACACAACTCCATGTATATGTAAAGTACGTACATCTGTGTGTGTATACAATATATATATATATATATATATATTTATTTGCTGGGGTGTAATCTTCACGCACTGATCCCAGGCTTTGCATCTTTGGCTACTCCATATAGGAGAATCAGAAGACACACATCAGACTCGCAGATAAAAAAATATTTTCAATTCTTTTATAATTTTCATAGCTTCCAAAGTCTATATATATTAAATTAAGTTGTGGTAAAATTGTCATCACACTGGCACAGGCATCAGACCCAAACATGTACGGCACGTACCTGTTGCTGAGTTAAGAAGAAAACCCTTACACAATCTGCCCACCTCCTGCTTATATCGCTGAGACACCCACACAGACATATACTTAGCGCTTTCCTGCTTCGACCTGCCACCTTCATGCAAGCCATACAGGTACAACACCCAGCAACAAAGAGTCAGCAGGTCGCCAGTCACATTCTCCATGGCAACCCATTGCAACATGGTTCAGACCTCCAGAGCAGTGACTTGCACAGACTATCGCTGCACCAACTCATCACGACACAGAGAGGGAGAGTATGAGAGAATGGTTCAGGGGAAGAGACAGAGAGATGGGGAGAGAGAAAGAGACAGTAAGACAAAGGGGGATATTCAATTGTTTGAAAAGTCAGTTGGGCATCTGTTTTCTCTGACGTCCTAGTGGATGCTGGGAACTCCGTAAGGACCATGGGGAATAGCGGCTCCGCAGGAGACTGGGCACAAAAGTAAAGCTTTAGGACTACCTGGTGTGCACTGGCTCCTCCCCCTATGACCCTCCTCCAAGCCTCAGTTAGATTTTTGTGCCCGGCCGAGAAGGGTGCACACTAGGGGCTCTCCTGAGCTTCTTAGTGAAAGTTTAGTTTTAGGTTTTTTATTTTCAGTGAGACCTGCTGGCAACAGGCTCACTGCATCGAGGGACTAAGGGGAGAAGAAGCGAACCTGCCTGCTTGCAGCCAGCTTGGGCTTCTTAGGCTACTGGACACCATTAGCTCCAGAGGGACCGAACACAGGCCCAGCCTCGGAGCTCGGTCCCAGAGCCGCGCCGCCGGCCCCCTTACAGAGCCAGAAGCAAGAAGAGGTCCGGAAAAATCGGCGGCAGAAGACATCAGTCTTCAACAAGGTAGCGCACAGCACTGCAGCTGTGCGCCATTGTTACTCAGGCACACTTCACACTTCGGTCACTGAGGGTGCAGGGCGCTAGGGGGGGGCGCCCTGAGCAGTAATGTAAACACCTTGGCTGGCATAAATACACCACATATAACCCCCAGGGCTATATGGATGTATTTTATTTTTAACCCCTGCCAGAACTCACCAAAAAGCGGGAGAAAAGGCCGCCGAGAAGGGGGCGGAGCCTATCTCCTCAGCACACGGGCGCCATTTTCCATCACAGCTCCGCTGGAAGGACGTCTCCCTGACTCTCCCCTGCAGTCCTGCACTACAGAAAAGGGTAAAAAAGAGAGGGGGGCACTAATTTGGCGCAGTTTTAATACTAACAGCAGCTATAAAGGGAAAAGCACATTTTATAGTGGTATTCCTGTCTATATATAGCGCTCTGGTGTGTGCTGGCATACTCTCCCTCTGTCTCCCCATGAGATGGAGGTGGAGCAATTGCCTATTATAGAGTTGTCACCCCCTAGGGAGTCGACACCTGAGTGGATGAGCTTATGGAAGGAATTGCGTGACAGTGTCAGCTCTTTACGACAGACAGTTGACGACATGAGACAGCCGGCTACTCAGCTTGTGCCTGTCCAGGGGTCTCAAACGCCATCAGGGGCTTTAAAACGCCCGTTACCTCAAATGGCAGACACAGACACGGATACTGACTCCAGTGTCGATGATGAGGAGACAAACGTGACTTCCACTAGGGCCACACGTTACATGATTGAAGCAATGAAAAATGTATTGCATATCTCTGATAATACAAGTACCACTAAAAAGGGTATTATGTTTGGTGAGAAAAAAATGCCTGTAGTTTTTCCTGTATCCGAGGAATTAAATGAAGTGTGTGATGAGGCGTGGGTTTCCCCCGATAAAAAACTGATAATTCCTAAAAGGTTATTGGCATCGTACCCTTTCCCGCCAGAGGATAGGGCACGTTGGGAAACACCCCCTAGGGTGGATAAAGCGCTCACACGCTTGTCTAAACAGTTAGCACTACCCTCTCCTGATACGGCCGCCCTAAAGGAACCTGCCGATAGAAAGCTGGAGAATATCCTAAAATGTATATACACTCACACGGGTGTTATACTGCGACCAGCAATCGCCTCAGCCTGGATGTGCAGTGCGGGCCTGGCGTGGTCGGATTCCCTGACTGAAAATATTGATACCCTAGATAGGGACAGTATATTACTGACTATAGAGCATTTGAAGGATGCATTTCTATATATGCGTGATGCACAGAGGGATATTTGCCGACTGGCATCAAGAGTTAGCGCGCTGTCCATTTCTGCAAGAAGAGGTTTATGGACGCGGCAGTGGTCAGGTGATGCGGATTCTAAAAGGCACATGGAAGTATTGCCTTATAAGGGGGAGGAGTTATTTGGGGTAGGTCTATCAGACCTGGTAGCCACGGCAACTGCTGGAAAATCCACATTTTTACCCCAGGTAGCTTCTCAACCTAAGAAGACGCCGTATTATCAGGCGCAGTCCATTCGGCCCCATAAGGGCAAGCGGGCAAAAGGCGCCTCATTTCTGCCCCGTGGCAGAGGGAGAGGAAAAAGGCTGCAACAAACAGCCAGTTCCCAGGAACAAAAGCCCTCTCCCGCCTCCGCAAAGTCCTCAGCATGACGCTGGGGCTTTACAAGCGGACTCAGGCACGGTGGGGGCCCGTCTCAAGAAGTTCAGTGCGCAGTGGGCCCACTCGCAAGTGGACCCCTGGATCCTTAAGGTGGTATCTCAGGGGTACAAATTGGAATTCGAGACGTCTCCCCCTCTCCGTTTTCTAAAGTCTGCTTTACCGACGTCTCCCTCAGACAGGGAGGCAGTATTGGAAGCCATTCACAAGCTGTATTCCCAGCAGGTGATAATCAAGGTACCCCTCCTACAACAGGGAAAGGGGTACTATTCCACACTATTTGTGGTACCGAAGCCGGACGGCTCGGTGAGACCAATTTTAAACCTAAAATCCTTGAACACTTACATACAAAGGTTCAAATTCAAGATGGAGTCACTCAGAGCAGTGATTGCAAACCTGGAAGAAGGGGACTATATGGTGTCTCTGGACATCAAAGATGCTTACCTACATGTCCCAATTTACCCTTCTCACCAAGGGTACCTCAGGTTTGTGGTACAGAACTGTCACTATCAGTTTCAGACGCTGCCGTTTGGATTGTCCACGGCACCCCGGGTCTTTACCAAGGTAATGGCCGAAATGATGATACTCCTTCGAAGGAAGGGAGTTTTAGTTATCCCTTACTTGGACGATCTCCTGATAAGGGCAAGATCCAGGGAACAGTTGGAAGTCGGGGTAGCACTATCTCAGATAGTGCTGCGCCAGCGCGGTTGGATTCTCAATATTCCAAAATCGCAGCTGATCCCGACGACACGACTTCTATTCCTAGGGATGATCCTGGACACAGTCCAGAAAAAGGTGTTTCTCCCGGAGGAGAAAGCCAGGGAGTTATCCGAACTAGTCAGAAATCTCCTAAAACCAGGCCAAGTCTCAGTGCATCAATGCACAAGGGTCCTGGGAAAGATGGTGGCTTCTTACGAAGCAATCCCATTCGGCAGATTCCACGCAAGAACTTTCCAGTGGGATCTGCTAGACAAATGGTCCGGGTCGCATCTTCAGATGCATCAGCGGATAATCTTGTCACCAAGGACAAGGGTGTCTCTCCTGTGGTGGTTGCAGAGTGCTCATCTTCTAGAGGGCCGCAGATTCGGCATTCAGGACTGGGTCCTGGTGACCACGGATGCCAGCCTGAGAGGCTGGGGAGCAGTCACACAGGGAAGAAATTTCCAGGGCTTGTGGTCAAGCCTGGAGACATCACTTCACATAAATATCCTGGAGCTAAAGGCCATCTACAATGCTCTAAGCCTAGCAAGACCTCTGCTTCAAGGTCAGCCGGTGCTGATCCAGTCAGACAACATCACGGCAGTCGCCCACGTAAACAGACAGGGCGGCACAAGAAGCAGGAGGGCAATGGCAGAAGTTGCAAGGATTCTTCGCTGGGCGGAAAATCATGTGATAGCACTGTCAGCAGTGTTCATTCTGGGAGTGGACAACTGGGAAGCAGACTTCCTCAGCAGACACGACCTCCACCCGGGAGAGTGGGGACTTCACCCAGAAGTCTTCCACATGATTGTGAACCGTTGGGAAAAACCAAAGGTGGACATGATGGCGTCCCGCCTCAACAAAAAACTAGACAGGTATTGCGCCAGGTCAAGGGACCCTCAGGCAATAGCTGTGGACGCTCTGGTAACACCGTGGGTGTACCAGTCAGTGTATGTGTTCCCTCTTCTGCCTCTCATACCCAAGGTACTGAGAATCATAAGAAGGAGAGAAGTAAGGACTATACTCGTGGCTCCGGATTGGCCAAGAAGGACTTGGTACCCGGAACTTCAAGAGATGCTCACAGAGGACCCGTGGCCTCTACCTCTAAGAAGGGACCTGCTCCAGCAGGGACCCTGTCTGTTCCAAGACTTACCGCGGCTGCGTTTGACGGCATGGCGGTTGAACGCCGGATCCTGAAGGAAAAAGGCATTCCGGATGAAGTCATCCCTACCCTGATCAAAGCCAGGAAGGATGTAACCGTACAGCATTATCATCGTATTTGGCGTAAATATGTTGCGTGGTGCGAGGCCAGGAAGGCCCCTACAGAGGAATTTCAACTGGGTCGTTTCCTGCATTTCCTGCAAACAGGACTGTCTATGGGCCTAAAATTAGGGTCCATTAAGGTTCAAATTTCGGCCCTGTCGATTTTCTCCCAGAAAGAACTGGCTTCAGTTCCTGAAGTTCAGACGTTTGTCAAGGGGGTACTGCATATACAGCCTCCTTTTGTGCCTCCAGTGGCACCTTGGGATCTCAATGTAGTTTTGGGGTTCCTAAAATCACATTGGTTTGAACCACTCACCACTGTGGACTTAAAATATCTCACATGGAAAGTGGTAATGCTGTTGGCCCTGGCTTCAGCCAGGCGTGTCTCAGAATTGGCGGCTTTATCCTATAAAAGCCCTTACCTAATTTTTCATACGGACAGGGCAGAATTGAGGACTCGTCCTCAATTTCTCCCTAAGGTGGTTTCAGCGTTTCACTTGAACCAGCCTATTGTGGTACCTGCGGCTACTAGGGACTTGGAGGACTCCAAGTTGCTGGACGTAGTCAGGGCCCTGAAAATATATGTTTCCAGGACGGCTGGAGTCAGAAAATCTGACTCGCTGTTTATCCTGTATGCACCCAACAAGCTGGGTGCTCCTGCTTCTAAGCAGACTATTGCTCGTTGGATTTGTAGTACAATTCAGCTTGCACATTCTGTGGCAGGCCTGCCACAGCCAAAATCTGTAAAAGCCCATTCCACAAGGAAGGTGGGCTCATCTTGGGCGGCTGCCCGAGGGGTCTCGGCTTTACAACTTTGCCGAGCAGCTACTTGGTCAGGGGCAAACACATTTGCTAAATTCTACAAATTTGATACCCTGGCTGAGGAGGACCTGAAGTTCTCTCATTCGGTGCTGCAGAGTCATCCGCACTCTCCCGCCCGTTTGGGAGCTTTGGTATAATCCCCATGGTCCTTACGGAGTTCCCAGCATCCACTAGGACGTCAGAGAAAATAAGAATTTACTTACCGATAATTCTATTTCTCGTAGTCCGTAGTGGATGCTGGGCGCCCATCCCAAGTGCGGATTGTCTGCAATACTTGTACATAGTTATTGTTACAAAAATCGGGTTATTATTGTTGTGAGCCATCTTTTCAGAGGCTCCTCTGTTATCATGCTGTTAACTGGGTTCAGATCACAGGTTGTACGGTGTGATTGGTGTGGCTGGTATGAGTCTTACCCGGGATTCAAAATCCTTCCTTATTGTGTACGCTCGTCCGGGCACAGTATCCTAACTGAGGCTTGGAGGAGGGTCATAGGGGGAGGAGCCAGTGCACACCAGGTAGTCCTAAAGCTTTACTTTTGTGCCCAGTCTCCTGCGGAGCCGCTATTCCCCATGGTCCTTACGGAGTTCCCAGCATCCACTACGGACTACGAGAAATAGAATTATCGGTAAGTAAATTCTTATTTTTTTCCTATCTAATAGACAGGAAAAAACAGGCACCCAACAATTGAATTTCCCCCAAAGAGAGAGAGAGAGAGAGAGAGAGTGTTGGCATAGATGGAAAAGAGCAGTAACTAATACAAAAGAAAAAGTGTGAGCTCTTAGTATAGGTGTTATGTGAGACAGAAAAATAAAACAGGCAACGCCAGGTACAACTTCCGGTGATGAAATAAAGTAAGAAAACGTTCATATGGAATGTAGTCAGGATGCTGGCTGTCGGGTTCCCGGCGCTCACAATACTGAAGCCGGGAACCCGACCGCCTGAATACCAGCAGCGCTACCACAGCTATCCCTACTCCTGGGTGTCCACGACACCCATGGAGTGAGAATAGAACCTGTGGGGAGCCACTGAGCCCTCAAGGGGCTTTGCTGCGCTAGCCCCCCTGCCAGCATTCTGGCGGTCGGGATCCCGGCCTTGGTATTCTTACTGCCGGGATCCTGTATCCAACCCGTTCATATGATCTAAACTCAGGCCATTTCCTACCATCCCATATTTCCAGTGGCTTAAGTTCATACCAGGCGCCTGGAGGCAAGATAATGGTTGGTGCCCCCCTACCAGCAAGCCAACCCTCACAACACACAGACACATTCACCCTCACCACCAACATTCTAACCTCAGCAGCACCCAGAGACAAAATGCCCTTCTAACACCCCAACCTCAACAGCTGCAGCACCCATAGCATACCTCCCACCATGACCCTTTCCAGGAGGGACAGAATGCTCTGATCCTGGACTTCCCTCTTAATGTATGATTGCTGGCACCTGTGGGGAAACACCATTCTTATCCATTAACCTGTTCAACACAGGTGCTGGCAATCATACATTAAGAAGGAAGTCCAGGAGCAGATCATTCTGTCCCTCCTGGAGAGGGTCATGTTAGGAGGTATGTCCATGATTACTCTCACCTCAATCTAAGTAGCACTCACCCCGCAACCAACGCCCCAGCAGCAACTAGAGGCACACTACCCACTTAACACCCCAACTTCAGCAGCACCAGGAGATACCATTACCAGCCCTACCAACACCCAGAGTTACAGGGAAGCAGAGTGAGATCATATATTGTTTTTTGGACAGGGATAAGGAGATAATGTTATGTCACTTCACACAGTGGAGGTTCCAGGCTGCATGCTGGTACGGGATATATTTATGTGACCATTGAGCTCACCCCGCCAGCATTCTGCTACCGGGATCCTGTGTTCGGTATACTGACTGCCGGGATCCCCAGCGCCGGTCTGCGATACCCAACCCGCTTATACACAGGATATATTGTAACACAACAGCAGCACGTTTAGTGAATTGCAGCACAGAAACACTGAGCACAGAGTGCCTATCTCTGACCAGGAGGGGTTTACAGCTAATTAATAAACTGCAATAACATGTGTAAGCAGTTATGTAACTCAGACTTGCCTACTCTCCCGGAATGGCCGGGAGGCTCCCGAAAATCGGGTGACCCTCCCGGCCCCCCGGAAGAGCAGGCAAGTCTCCCGATTACAGGGGTCCCCCCCTGCCCGGCCGCCCACTAAGCGAGTAAAGTGGACGGTCCGGGCAGGCGATGACGCGATTCTTGTTGAATCACGTCATCATAGCCACGCCCCCTGCTGTATAATGCCAGTAATAGCGGCATTACACAGTGGAGGCGGGGCTTACACGGCACGATCCCATGGTCACACCCCCGGCCCGCCACAGCCCCGGCCCACAGCGTTGCTGTGACTGCCAGATAATGCAGAGAGCGTCGCTGTGACCACTAGATAATGCAGAGAGCGCCGCTGTGACCGCCAGATAATGCAGAGACCATCAGTGACAAACATATAACAAAGCATATGAATAGAAACCCCCCCACACACATTAATAAACCACCCCAGCGCAGAGAGTATTAAGACAACCCCCCCCCCACGCACACACACACAAAACCAGAAAAGAACCAATACATCCCTCCCCATTGTATAACTATACCTTCACCCTCACTACACCCCCCTTCCCCCCCCCCCCCCACACACACACACACACTCCCCCCCCCCCCCCCCCCCCCACTGGGCACTTACTTGTCCAGAAGGAGGCTCGGTCTTGTCCCCATTCTGCTGAGCTCCAGGGAATAGAAGACACACGTTTTAGGAATCAGGATACACTGAAGGGGTGCTATATTAGCTGGGCGGTGCAGTAAATATACTCCCCCCATCTTGCGCGATCACGGCTCGCTAATCCCCACCCCCCTTTCAGAAAGGGGCATAGCCTGTAAGCAGTGGGGACCATGGGTGAATTACCCGGCTCCCCGGTCCCCCCAGTCCGTGCCTCCCAGGACAATGGAGGACAGGTGCCCCCCTCAGGCTTGGAGCCCGGCGGCAGCTGACTCCATTGACTCCAGGAGTTCCGCCCCTGCATATTTCCTATAGGGTGTCAGTGAAGTTAAACAGTTATAGGACCTGCCCCTATTAATCCCTCTCATTTATGAGCTTCAGAAGTTTAACTTGCAATGCATATTTTTGGGAGAACCCGGAAAACACATGGGAGCCATAATAAAGTGTGGGGAGAATGTTGTTTCAAGGGACAGTAATCTTATGCTGTATTGTGTAGTCAGTGCCACTGTGGTGGTGGTCTCTGGGTGTGTGTGTGTGTGTGTGTGGGGGGGGGGGGGGGTAGTCTTATTTAGAATATACAGCAGTAAACTATAGATGGGTCAGGGGTTAAGGCTTTGCTTTGTTCCTGCTCACTACACAATCACTGGAATGGCTTGTTGTTTATTGCCTTGTTGTCTGCTGTGTAACTGAGGCTGAGAGCGCTGACACAGAGTGCTAAAAGCTTAGTACAGTAAGCATGCAGAGTTTTTATAAAGTTTGATATCAAAACATGGTGGTAGTATGACTTCAATATGATACTTTTTAAACATATACATATATATAATAATATACAGATCTGAGGGCGCTAGAACATAGTACTGTACATCATATTAATGTATAATTAACATAAGAACAACTTCATAAAAACAATTTTGGTATTTATTGTTATACATAAAACATGACATCAGCACAATATCATAGTGATAAATCTTATCTGATTGACATCAGCACAATATCATAGAGATAAATCTTATCTGGTTAGTATTAAAATATGAAACAGTTCTTTATCAGTATGTCGCATAGATGGAATTGGTGTTCACGTTAACTTTTCTTAACCAGCATGTAGCAAAGAGGGATACGTTGCTTTAAAAAAAACAACGCGTTTCGTCCCTTCTGGGACTTCCTCAGGGGTATAGATTCAAACGCCAAATAATTTATAACGATCCTGAAGGAGCAAATACATCTCTGTTTGTATAGGCAAGTACAAATATAAAACCAAATTATTATAGTCGATGGATAATTAGCAGGATTCCATATTTACACGGAATCCGTCGGATAATGGGGGTCATTCCGAGTTAATCACTAGCTGCCGTTGTTCGCAGTGCGGCGATCAGGCAAAAATCGGCACTTCTGCGTACGCGTATAGTGCGCACTGCGCACGCGCAAAGTACTTTCACAAAAGCCGATGCAGTTTCACACAAGGTCTAGCGACGCTTTTCAGTCGCACTGCTGATCGGTGAGTGATTGACAGGTTTCTGGGAGGTAACTGACCATTTTCCGGGAGTGTGCTAAAAAAACGCAGGTGTGTCACTTAAAAACGCAGGCGTGCCTGGGGAAACGGTGGAGTGGCTGGCCGAACGCAGGGCGTGTTTGTGACATCAAAACAGGAACTAAACAGTCTGAAGTGATCGCAAGGTAGGAGTAGGTCTGCAGCTACTTGGAAATATTTTGGAGCAGTTCTGCGAACCTTTCGTTCGCACTTCTGCTAAGCTAACATACACTCCCAGAGGCTGGCGGCTTAGCCTGTGCACAGCTAGCGAGCGATCAACTTGGAATGAGGGCCAATAATTAAAAATATGGTCTATTAAGTGACCGGTCTTCAATATGATACTTTTTAAACATATACATATATTTAATAATATACAGATCTGAGGGCGCTAGAACATAGTACTGTACATCATATTAATGTATAATTAACATAAGAACAACTTCATAAAAACAATTTTGGTATTTATTGTTATACATAAAACATGACATCAGCACAATATCATACAGTGGTCGAAGTGTAAATTTTGAAGTGGGGGTATGCAAAGGTTAAGGATGCATTTACGCTCCAGAATAGTGGCCGTGGCCACTCAAAAGGGGGCATGGCCTGTGTAGTAGAACCCCTTATACTATCTAGTACTGGTGCCCCTTTCACCTTATAGCACACGGTACGAGCCGAAATCCACATTATAGCACACGGTACGAGCTGAAATTCACGTTATAGCACTCGGTACGAGCTGAAATTCCCATTTTTTTGACTCGTACCGTGTGCTATAATGTGAATTTCAGCTCGTGCCGTGTGCTATAATATAGCACACGGTACAAGCTGAAATTCACATTAAAGCATACGGTACGAGCCGAAATTCACAATATAGCACACAGTATGAGCTGAAATTCACATTATAGCACACTGAATGAGCCGAAATTCACATAATAGCACACGGTACGAGCCGAAATTCACAATATAGCACACGTACGAGCCGAAATTCACATTATAGCACACTGAATAAGCCAAAATTCACATTATAGCACACTGAATGAGCCGAAATTCACATTATAGCACACGGTACGAGCAGAAATTCACAATATAGCACACGTTACGAGCTGAAATTCACACTATAGCACACTGAATAAGCCAAAATTCACATTATAGCACACTGAATAAACCAAAATTCACATTATAGCACACTGAATGAGCCAAAATTCACATTATAGCACACTGAATAAGCCAAAATTCACATTATAGCACATTGAAAGAATGAGACGAAATTCACATTATAGCACACGGTATGATCCACAATTCACATTATAACACACGGTATGATCCACAATTCACATTATGACACACGGTATGATCCACAATTATGGGAGAGGGAGAGTGAAAGCAGGGACATAGGAACAGTGACAGAGAGAGTGACAGCAGTGACAGGGAGAGTGAGACCCCTACCTATCCCCTATTGATTATAGGCACATTGCCCCAGGGACAAGTTGGAGTTTCCTGGGTCTTGCGCCCTGATCACCCTTAATCACCTGAGGGGGGGTACTTATTAAGTGGGCCTAGCGCCCCCTAACTGCGCACAGGCCAGAGGCCTGACTTCACCCACGGGCCTAGCACCCGCCTAACATGAGGCCAGTTCGGTGACCTGGGCCTAATGCCCAGGGTCACCTTATTTACCTAAAGGGCCACTCTGAACTAGGGCCTTATGCCCTATACATGGGGACAGACCTAATGCCTGAATTAACCCCACGGGCCTAGTGCCCGCCTACTGCGCCACAGGCCTATAGCCTGATTGTGCCCACGGGCCTAGTGCCTGATGGTCTTGGGAGGGGGGGGGGTGACAGGTGCCCTCACCAAGCACCAGGGTGGAGCTTCGTTAGCGCTTTTCCTTTCCACCCCTGGTGGCTTCTCCGGTCCTCAGCTTCTGTCTTCTGACGCTGGCTCGTCCTGGCCAGCGGCGCCGCCTCTTCTGTCTTCTGCCGCTGGCCTGTCCTGGCCAGCGGCGCTGCCTCTTCTGTCTTCTGCCGCTGGCCTGTCCTGGCCAGTGGCGCCGCCTCTTCTGTCTTCTGCCGCTGACCAATCAACCAGTAATGTGATCCTCTGAGAGGATCACATTACTGGTTGATTGTCAATTAGCTGTGGTGCAATCAATTTATGAAGCTGGTTACGTTCTACTTATACAGTCAGAGTTAAATTGTTCTTATACTTAAGACCGGTCACTTAATAGACCATATTTTTAATTATTGGCCCTCATTCCGAGTTGATTGCTCGCTAGCTGTGCACACACTAAGCCGCCACCCTCTGGGAGTGTATGCTAGCTTAGCAGAAGTGCGAACGAAAGGTTCGCAGAACTGCTCCAAAATATTTTCATGTAGCTGCAGACCTACTCCTACCTTGCGATCACTTCAGACTGTTTAGTTCCTATTTTGACGTCACAAACACGCCCTGCGTTCGGCCAGCCACTCCACCATTTCCCCAGGCACGCCTGCGTTTTTAAGTGACACGCCTGCGTTTTTTAGCACACTCCCAGAAAATGGTCAGTTACCTCCCAGAAACGCCCCTTTCCTGTCAATCACTCACCGATCAGCAGTGCGACTGGAAAGCGTCGCTAGACCTTGTGTGAAACTGCATCGGCTTTTGTGAAAGTACTTTGCGCGTGCGCAGTGCGCACTATACGCATTCGCAGAAGTGCCGATTTTTTGCCTGATCGCCGCGCTGCGAACAACGGCAGCTAGTGATCAACTCGGAATGACCCCCATTATCCGAAGGATTCCGTGTAAATATGGAATCCTGCTAATTATCCATTGACTATAATAATTTGGTTTTATATTTGTACTTGCCTATACACACAGAGATGTATATGCTCCTTCAGGATCGTTCTAAATTATTTGGCATTTGAATCTATACCCCTGAGGAAGTCTCAGAAGGGACGAAACGCGTGCTGTAAGGAAGTGGGGCATCTCCCATTAGATGTAATGGACGGAAGTGGGGAGTATACAGCACGCTCGTGAAAACATCCGATACCGGAAGAGCGGCCTGACGCGCATGCGCACATCGCCTGTGCGGACGCCGGAAGCAGGGCGGAAATGACGCGTGACGCGTCATGAATCCTTCAGTTAAAGAAAAAACAGCTTTCTAAGACTCGTTTTTTGTAAAAAATGATACTATAGGACACACTGTCACTGCCTCCTCAGCACACTTATGGTTATATTGAGAATTGTGCAGCACGATGCTTTTTATATTCTCAACAGGAAGTGATGTCATAATTATCTATGAACACATGATACCAGCTATAAATACTACCCTTGTTCATTAGCACCCTACCCCTTGATGAAGTCTGATGGACGAAACGCGTTGGGTGTACCTCTAAACTGACCCTCCATTTTTAAAGATAAGCATTGTATTTTTATCTTTTTTTAATATTGATGTTTTTTATTCTCATACTCTGTGTATCCGTTTTTTAAGTTTTTTTGATGTATTCGTAAATACTACCATATGCTTGTAAACTTTTATCCCACCTTTTTTATAAATTAAATTGAATTTTATAATTTTATCTGAACGTATCCTGCCACTTCTGCAAGCAGGTGTAGATATGGGCCTGAGGTTGGGATCCATGAAGGTCCAAATTTCGGCCCTATCCATTTTCTTCCAGAAACAGTTGGCTGCCCTCACTGAGGTTCAGACTTTTTTGTAGGGAGTTCTGCACATCCAACCTCCCTTTGTACCACCTGCGGCGCATTGGGATCTTAACGTGGTGTTGCAGTTCCTCCAGTCAGACTGGTTTGAACCTCCTCAGGAGGTTGAGGTCAAGTTTCTCACGTGGAAGGCTGTCACTTTGTTGGCCTTAGCTTCTGCTAGACGTGTTTCAGAGTTGGGGTCTTTGTCATGTCTAAGCCCGTGCTTGTTCTTCCGTGAAGACAAAGCTGAGCTTCAGACACGTCAGCAGTTTCTTCCGAAGGTTGTGTCGGCATTTCATATCAACCTACCTATTGTGGTGCCAGTTGCGACTAACTCCTCAATTTCATCACAGTCCTTAGATGTCGTAAGGGCTCTAAAAATTTATGTGAGGGGGACTGCTCGTCACAGAAAATCGGACCCTCTGTTTGTCCTGTATGATCCCAAGAAAATTGGGTGTCCTGCTTCTAAGCAGACGATTTCTCGCTGGATCAGGTTTACTATCCAGCATGCATATTCTACGGCAGGCTTGCCGTGTCCTACGTCTGTTAAGACCCACTCTACTTGTAAGGTGGGTTCATCCTGGGCGGCTGCCGGGGTGTCTCGGCTTTACAACTCTGCCGAGCAACTACTTGGTTGGGGTCGAACAAGTTCGCAAAGTTCTACAAGTTCGATACTTTGGCCTCTGAGGACCTTAAGTTTGGTCAATTGGTTCTGCAGGAGCCTCCGCGCTCTCCCTCCCGTTCTGGGAGCTCTGGTACATCCTCCATGGTACTAATGTGGACCCCAGCATCCTCTTGGACGTAAGAGAAAATAGTATTTTAATTACCTACCGTCAAATCCTTTTCTCGTAGTCCGTAGAGGATGCTGGGCGCCCGCCCAGCGCTTCGTTATCCTGCAGTGGTTATTTAGCTCAGTACTGCTTAGTTCTTGGTAAGTACTATTTCGTTGCTTGGTAAGTACTCCTGCTCAGCCATTGCTGATGTTTCAAGCTAGTTAGCTTGGGTTGCCTTGTGTGTGAGCTGGTGTGAATCTCGCAACTATCTGTGTAATCCTTCTCTCGAAGATGTCCGTCTCCTCGGGCAGAGTTTCTAGACTGAGTCTGGTAGGAGGGGCATAGAGGGAGGAGCCAGCCCACACTCTCAAACTCTTAAAGTGCCAATGGCTCTTAGTGGACCCGTCTATACCCCATGGTACTAATGTGGACCCCAGCATCCTCTACGGACTACGAGAAAAGGATTTACCGGTAGGTAATTAAAATCCACTGTGCAGGAAATGGGAACACTGAATACACCAGTAGGGTATGGGTGAGGTGGGCTATATTTTAGGGTATGTATCGAACATGGGCGCCATCTTGAAATTGGCCATCTTGAATCTAAGCCAGTTTTTGAAAACAGAAGGGTGTACTGTGACTTTGACAAGGGTGTACTGCGACTTTTGAATCACTATATATATATATATATATATATATATATATATACTGTACATACATAATAATTATATTTTTTCTATTTTTTATTTTATTTTGAGTAACAGTTGCATTTCTGTACATTAGTCAACCAACCAAAGGTTTGTGAGTAGTGGACATGGGGTAAAATATATGCTATGTCAACGATGGTTGATTGTTTTGCCATCAATGTGGGCAATTCAGTTCTCATCGCAGGGATGTAGGTCCCGGGTTAGGGGTCCAATTTCTGGGTGTGCAGGTTGCAAAACTGGGGTATAATGTAGTCTTTTCCTGGAAGCCTATACCCCTTGCAACAATGCCATACCCATTACAGCATAGCTGCACCCTCTTTTTTGGAGCATGCACAAATTCCTTATTCTTGCAAAGGATAATTCTTTATTTTTACAAAGGTGCCCCCTCCCCAGTGGCAAACGCAGGATTTGCATGGGGGGGTTTCCAGAACTGTGTGGAGCCAATCACGGGGGTGGGGACTGAGGTGACCCAGTATATGCTGGGTCCGTAAAACTAGTGTGTCTGTGTGTGTATATATATATATATATATATATACCGTATATACACCTATATATATATATATATATATATATATATATATATACATAGCATATTAAACAGGCATACATACACATATATATATATATATATATATATATATACACACACACACAGTACATGTATATATACACATGTATATATATCATATGTGTGTGTGTGTGTTTATATGTATATATATATATACATGTGTATATATATGCATGCACATGGATATATACTGTATGTACTATAATTAAAATAAAGTAAACTTTTATTAAGCACTTACAAGTGCCACCAGGAAGACAGCAGGCTGCAGAGGACGCTAGACAGCCATTAATAATACTCATGCATCAAAAAAAGTGGTGGAGGGGGGTTTCTGGGTGCTCGGAAACCCCCCCTGGGTGCGTCACTGCTCCCTCCCACACTGTAGTGCCTCCCTTATTACCCACAGCTCCACTGCACCCGCTGCTTCGGTCATAGTTGCTAATATAATGGACTGGAATTTAAATCAAAATATACCCTTGCAATTTGGGTTAACCACATGTAATAGGGATATGTGTAAAAACAAAACCCTGAGTATCTTCAGATTTCCAACCCTTGCTTAGAACTATATCAGCCAACTAATGCGCTTTACAAGTGATGGATTGCGTAAGATACATGAATGTGTTTTGCAATGTGTTGTTCCATATTGGACTCCCTGGTGATGATTTAGAGATTACTGTAAGGATGAAAAATGAGGCAGTTCCTATTTTATGGTCTTTTACCTGGCATATGGTTTCTTCCGGGTACTTTGGTTTCCTCCCACAATCCAAAAATACAATGGTAGGTTAATTAGCTCCTGACCAAAAAAACATATTAACAGTAATGTGTAAGTGTGGCAGACTAGATGGGCCAAGTGGTTCTTATCGGCTGTCAAATTATAGGTTTCTATTTACAAAAAAAAGGCGCTTATGAATTATTTCATTTCTGTAGAATTCTCTTTTAAAGAATGAAAATATTTGAGCAATATTTGAGCAAACAAAATAGGCTCCAGGAAAAATGCCGGTTTCAGTGTAGGCTTATAGTTGTTATTGCAGTGCCAATGGGTCCTTATGTCAAGGTAATATTGTCCTGCCTGACTGTACTTAAAATAGAAGAAATCCAGACGTTTTTCACCACACCCTTTTCCGTGACTCTAGATATACTGTAGTGTGGGCTTGGTCTTAATATATGCCAAAAATAAAAATAAATGTGTGTGTGTGTGTGTGTGTGTGTGTGTGTGTGTGTGTGTGTGTGTGTGTGTGTGTATAATATATATATATATATATATATATGTATATATATATATATACTGTATGTAGGATTTCCCGTCAATTTTAGCACACAGGCTCAAGAATCTTTTTAGCAGGGCTCTGCAATAGATATCCAGTTGGTTTATTATTTTTTCTCCAACTTGTTCAGTCTTCCTCAGGGGAAGTTGATTAAATGAGATGAGCACGCAATGTGAACAAATTCTGCTGCTATTTTGGAAATAGAGGTCTTGTGTTTCAGAGCTGCAGGAGCAGGAGCCAAATCACGTGAACAGTTAACTCTTACCAGTGGTGAAAGGTTACGGAATACACTATAGAACAATGTATGATCATGGTATCATGGTTGTCTAGGGAATTGAATTCGACATGAAAGCCTATTTATTTGGCAGTGCAGTAAGTTTCAGCACAACCTTGTGTGGATTGCTGGGTAGCAGGAAGTTAAGTTGCGTGACAGCAGAAAAAGATGACGTGCCGGAAAAAAATATATATGTATTTTATAGTTTGATTAATACTCAAAAACATCTTTAAAACCTATACCTGCACTTGGAAACTTAAGCAATCCATAGACTGCACTATAGTGTAGATGACCAGAGAGAACAGACAAGAGGATGAGCAACGAGAATCGATGCGCCTCAAGGCACTGTAAGCTGTTAGGAGGCGAACTCCGCTCACACAGCATGAAGTTAACTGAACGAAGAGCGTACAGTCCTAATAGCCAAACCAAATGATCCAGGCTGATTTTCAGTCGTTTTCAGGCTGTGAGCGATTATCAGCATGTCCAGTGTTGATTTAAAAAGAGTAAACACAGTTGTTTGACAATAAATGGCTTCACCCAACCACTAACCATGAGTGAAAGAAAAGTTTGTGAGTTATCATTCATATTCTCTGACAAATGGCCAGAAAATCACAAATTCTGCTAGGGTATGTAAACTTATGAGCACAACTGTAGGTACATTTTATATCTACAAGATCTATTTAAATGATTTTAAATCTCATAGCCCTAGTACTGATGACACTTTCATCCTATATGCTTTTATAGTCATTGAAAATAAAGGATTAAACTGCATTGAAACTCCTACACATTTTCTAAATGTAATCGTGTGAAACTGGGAATTCACATTTTCTCAGCATCTGCTCTTATTCCTGCACCATAAAAACATTTTATCAGGTGCACCAGGCCATCTCTCTTGGCAAGAAGCTTGTTCAGAGCATCCATCCTGGCTGCTTACTTGAGAAGATAAAAGCTCATACTTTTTGTATTGTGTATGTGTGTCTACATAAACATACAGATGTAGCCATGCTCATGTTTGCTGTGATGCACCATGCTGCAACACTGTTTGCTGCGTGGCATTCCAGGCTGCGACTCTTCAGCCATGATGCAATATGTTGCATAGCAGTAAGATGAACATGGCTACATCTGTAAGGGTGCGTATTGATTATATAGCCCAGTATAGTATGTGTATAGCGCATCTGTCCTGTGATTGTCATTAAAATACAAAATGGCTGCTACCCCTGCAACATACTGACCGTCAACCAAACAGAAAATTCTGGGCTACCTCCCAGGACCCGCAGCCGATGCCAGATGATGTAGTAGGGTCGGATAGCCCATGCACCAGGATCAGGCGATGGAAAACCATGTACTGTAGGAACTCCAAGTCTGCAAAAGATACAGGTATGAGAAACAGTTAGGTACAACTGGGAGAAAAAATTGGGGATTAGCAAGAACTGGGAAAGAGGGGGGATTAGAGAGAACTGGTGTATGGAACGATAAAGAATTGGAAGAGGAGAGAGAGAACTGGGGGAGGGGTAACAGAGAGAGAGACGAAAGGAAGAGAGAGAGAGACAACGGGGCAACAGACAGTAAGTGTACTGGGAGAGAGAGAACAGAGGGTGGAGAGAACTGATGGGGGGTGAGAGAGAGAGAGAGAGACAACTCTGCAATTGTGGTCACAATTGCTAAGGACCAAACAAATGACGAATCTAAAATACTAGTTGTTATTGTTGTGTGTGTGTGTGTGTGTGTGTGTGTGTGTGTGTGTGTGTACCAATATATATTTTTACATGAGCTAATACATACTGTATTTAGAGAAAGTTACTTTTCTGTGGAGCATTAGTGCAATATATAGTGACTCCTGGGTTTTGTGGAGACAGAATAAAATATGGCAGGGGAGGTGTTACCAGCAAGTGTCTTTCACAATATTTCATCCTCCATATCACATGCCAAGTGGAAATGCTGGCTAAAACTCTGGACAGAAAACTGCCAAAAACAGGCCCCAGAACAGCTTTCCGACTCTGTGAAAGAGCAACATGGAAATTCACTTTAGGTTGTTGTCCATTAGTGTTGTGCAGTGCAGAGTTAAAGGGGTAAATAATTATGAGCAGGGCCGTTAACAAGGTGATGTGTGGGTGAGGGGAGAGGTTACTTTTGTGTCCAAGGGAATGAGAATTTATTGGGCTGGAATGCTGGCAGTATTTTACCATTTTGCTTTTTTCATTATAGGGCGTTTTCAATCTTCATACAAATTATAGTGGACACAGCATTATTTTTTATGTTGTGGTATTATTAAAGGGAAATATACTGGCATGCAGCAAATGCTCACGGAGACGCACAAAAACAGAAAACGTTGGAGATAAATATTCAGTTCTCCCTCAATATTACAGCTGTGCTGCCTATTTTGATATGCAGATTTGGGGCCTGATTCAGAGATTCCGCAGTGCCCATATTTACGTAGTTGAGCGATCGTCCAACTGTGCATGCGCCATGATCACCCATGCACACGCGCCAAGGTATCTTTAAGGAGTCACCCGCAGAGAGGAAGATTGACGGTTAGGAACCATTTGGGGGTGGTAACGTGTCGTGACGATAAAACAGCAGACATGTGTCGAACGCTTTTGGGGTGTGTCTTTGCCTGCAACCACGCAGAAAACATGGCGCCTGTGTCTCCGTTCCCATGGCCACGGTGCACGACCATAGAGTGCTCTATTATTAAAGGGTCTGCAACCACCGCTGCGTTTTTATACGCAGTTGCTTGGATCTGCAAAGTCGTCGGTGGGCATCTCAATATATTTCTAGGTGACAGCAGCATTAGCATATTCTCGCCCTTCCCACAGATCACAGCTGTGAATGCAGCAATGTACATCTCTGAATCAGGCCTTTAATTATGTTCCAGCATTAAGTGGTTTCTGTAACTCTGGGGTAGCTGTACAGTATAAAGCGTCAGTATTGGGAGGAAGTGGTATCAGCACACATTATGTGCACTGATACCCCTTCCCCCCCATGTATTTTTGCGCCTGTCATTATCAGCACAGCTATCTGTAAGACAGCATGCCGATATGCATGGCAGTGTATGATGGTCAGTGGCACTGACTGTTCCGACACCTGCAGCTATTGATTTGTTGCCCATTCACCACAGCAAGGGACAGGCTGCATGTGAGATTTCGCAAGAGTAGTGAGATCTCGTGCATGCCCAGTTGAGCTGGCCAGTGGTGAGACACAGTGCATCCTCACTAGGCTAATGTGCTGTGGGGGGTCTGGGAGCAATTGCCAGAGGGGGACTTTTCAATCCCTTGCTTAGGCATACGAGATGTTAATACATCTCGACGCTGCTGCTTCCTGCTTCGCCTCAGTAAAGAAGCCAAGTAAGGAGCGTTATACTCACACGATAAATGTGGGTATAATACATCTAGCCCTCTGTTTCCCCAATGATCTAGGAATCCTGCAAGTACAGTAGTGATTAATTTGTCCTCTGCAAAGAGGAGTGGCAGAAGACAGGAAGCTAATGGGACTGTATCTTGAGAGACACAGTGGGTGCGCTGCTGGAGCTGGAGAGACAGAAGGCATTGAGGGTGGAGACAGAGAGATGGATAAAGCTGAAGCCAGAGAGACGGATAAAGCTGGAACTTAGGAGAGGGATAACCTGGAGCCGGAGATGTGGCTGAAGCTGGATTGGGGGGATAGGGCTGGAGCCAGAGAGGGGAATAGAGCAGGAGCTGGAGAGAGAAGGACAGGGCAGCAGCTGGAGAGGCAGATAGAGGGGAGCAGGAGATGGGGATGAGGCAGGATTCAGAGAAATGGAAAGGGAGATGAGGCTGGAGCCAGAGAGGGTAATGAGGCTGAAGACAGAGAGGGGGATCAGACTAAAGCTGGAGAGGAGAGGGAAAAGGAGTTGGAGGGGGGAGGGCTGGAGTGACAGAATGGGCGATGGATAACGGACAATGGAAAATGTCTGGAGAATTGAGAGACTAGCTTGTACCTACCTGGGAGGGATGGAGGCCACAAAAACATGAGTGTACCTGGTCCCAAGATTTCTGTTGCTGGCCCTGTGTGGATATCATTAGCTGCAACACTCACATCACAGCTATGGACATCAGGATTAAACTTAATGTCTGAAATATTTACTGTACTCCATGCAGACGTACATGATAATTCCAATCAAGTTTAATACAGTGTTCTTAATAATTTTGCCAAAAGATGGCGCTGTTCTCTTGCTGTCTATACATATTTTATTCTTCTGTTGCAATGCAAGCAGTATGTAACACATACATTGATAAATTCAAATAGGTTGATAAATATGTGATAAATACTTATTAAATATGTTAGGCTATGCATGTCTTCCCTTTAATGACTTCAAATATGCCAGTTTATAAAAAAAAAATTGAGAATAAATTAATAAAATATAAGGTCATTAGTTGTGTTGTGAAATTAAAACATAACGTAGGGTTTAGTGTGTTTATAACATGCTATGGCTAAAGCACAACAAGATATTAGGAAATATGATACAGAGAAGTACAGAAGTACTGAGTAAAATTTAGACTGATCAAAGAATTTTCTAGGCAGATTTTCCTGTGTCTTCCCTTTGGAATCCAAGAAGATACAACATTATGTCCTGGCGTGTTTGAACAGCTGTCAAAAATGAGTCTAGAAGAAAGAAGTTGTGTGCTTCAGGCAAACGGCATTAGGTAGCTGGAATATTTGTTATGATTTGTCTTTCTTTTGCATAGCTGGATTTTCAAAGCTGACAAAGAACGACCATCTCACCCGGTCATATGGAAATTCTCAGTGATTTGCCCTTTTTTTCCCACTGTGTCTCTCTTACATGTTACCATCCGGAACTTAGCCTTGCCTACTTTATATGAAAAAGTAATTGCACTCGCAGGGCCTGGGGCATGATTGGGGGTGGCGCCGGAGCGGTGACATGGAACGTTCCAATAAAGGGGGCGCGTTGGCTTAATTTTCTGGGCGTGCTAAAGCCAGTGACTACGTCCTTTGATGCAGCTTCATTAGCTGATTTCGCTGGACATCCTGAGTAACCTGAGGATTATCACATGTCTGATGGTCATGCAGTTGATCCGAAGGCTGTTTTTTCGGACACAACGGTGGGTTAGAGAGGCAGACAGTGGGCGTCTTTTTACTTAAGACGCCTTCTGCAGCTCTTGAATATTGCAGCATACCCGCAGTGGCTGTGCTATAGCGTACATCTCTGAATCAGGCCCACAGTTCAAGAATTCAGGTGAAAACTTTTTCCATGTCCGTTGTATTATATTGTATTATAAAATAGTCCACTGTACCTATTTAATTTATTCTATTGTAACCACAAATTGTGATTTTCTATTAATCTGATTGAAAACACTGCATCTTAAAGTTGTATTGTAATGTGTGCATGTTTATGCTATGTTTATGCTATGCTAAAATGTTTCATTTTGGATGCAGATAGAGCCGCAGTTACACACAGAATATAGGCATGCTGCATATCATTTTAATCAGCAGAAGCTGCTTGTGCGCCCTATTACATTAGCCTGCATCTAAGACATATTTTAGCGGAACAAACACGCAAAAAAAGACATTCGGCGCTACAGAGTCCCTCCACGGCATGGCGCGACTTCAAGGGCTGTTAACGTGCCTGCAGCAAGGATGTAAGAGGACACATCTGTACATTGTGATTATGATCTGTACGCAATTTCTGTCGCTGTTAACCCTCGCGCGTGCCCAATGCGAATGCTGTGCATTTGCAGTTGTTCGATAATCGCTCAATTTGCGAATTCTCTGAATAGCGATCCATGCTGATTTAGGCCCACAGTGCGGTCTGACAGGTGCAGCATATATTGCAGACACAGATGTGACCCGAGTGCGGGTCCAATATGCGGTGTGAAATGGGTTTAGCATCTGTGACACAGCTTGAAACTTTAACCAGATTGTACCTGGGTGTTTAGGTCTGAAAGGGGTATTATTGATGACTAAGTTCACATCACAATTTTGGGAATATTGGACCTTTCCATTATTGAACTTTCCAAGCACATTCAAAGTAGTTACAAATAAATGTTTAGCTTTTATACTACACGCCTTGGGATTGGATGTAGTCATGTGACCAGCGGCTGACCGCCGGTCACTATAACGACCCTGGAATCCCGAGCATTGGACAGCCCGACAATCGGCATGGCAGGATTATTCCCACTTGTGAGTGTCCACGACACCCATAGAGTGGGAATAGAACCTGTGGTGAGCCCGCAGTGTGGCAAGCTCAAGGGGCTTTGTTGCGCTTAACAACCCCCCTCCCCCACCCCACCCCGCTGGCATTCTGGAGACCGGGATCCCAGGGTAGGTATGGTGACCTCTGGGATCCCAAATGCCAGTCTCCTAGTACCAACCCCTTGGGAGGGTTACTATAACTACTAATGTCTACACTGGCGTTGATCTTTACACAAATTACAGGTACTCACGGTCTTACTAAATGAGTTGACTTGACAATTTCAGACATGGTGCATAGTTGGTTACTGCATGCCTTCAAATATAATAGCTGTCTCCATAGTTCTGTGTGACTTTCTGCTTACCACTCAGAACTGTAGTAGCATATTTGTTAATGGCAGCTCTCTCAGAGGCTGATTTAAATAGTCACGAGGTTCAGATAATACCATTACACCTTATTGCCTGATGTTTAAGTAACAATCTTCATGCATTTTTGAGATGTGAGCAGAAATGAGTCACCTTTGTTTTCACTGTCAGTGCGACGGTGCTAATCGTTTAACATGTCTGTTAATGATTCCCGATAAGTTTACTGTGTGTTCTGGTAAATATTGCTGTTAAACATTTGCAGTAGTTGAAAGAGAAACATCTATTCAGGCCAACACACAATCAGGGCAAATTCAGTTGGGAGCGAATTTGTCCAAAGGGTTCTAAAGCAAGTCCCGACAATTTTTCCTTAAATGTGGAATTTAGAAGAAATTGGACTTACCATAGAGCACTGTGTGAAAAAAGACAAAAACTTGCACCTAATTGAATACCAACAATCTCGCAAATGGAGTTGTAAGATTTTTAGTATTCAATTGGCTGCAAATTTTTGTCTTTTTTTCATACAGTGCTCAGTGTTGTTGGTTGTTTTTTTAGCACCTCCAGGGCAAGTCCAATTTTCCTAAAATTCATATTTTAAGGAAAAAATTGTCAGAACTTGCATTGGAACCTTTGAACAACCCCGTAATAACTAATTAAGCAATTTAATTAGTTTACAGTTAGCTTAATTAGTCCATAATTACTCACCTTCTGCAGCACTGTACTCTTCCTCCCCTCCACTTCTCCTCTGGCCTCGTAGGTAACTGCGCTTCCAAGAACTGGACCCAGGTACTAACCCTGTACTCCTTCCAGCAAACACTGCATTACACTACAGTTCACCCTGCACCCCCTCCCCGAACGCACTGCACTACACTAAACTACCGCTCACCCTGCACCCTATCCCCGCACACGCTGCACTACATTACACTACAGCAAATATTGGGAGCGTAGTAAGAAAAAATGAGGCACAAGCACAATTTTTTTTTTTTGTGGGGAAATTCCCGCACTTAATTGAGCATATGATATACCTGCCTTTGGAAAAAGACGCCCTGCTGGCGTTGGTTATTGCCAACACTATCTGGAGTTACGCTCAGTCGGAGCTCATGCAGGAGACCAGCTTTTCCACCATTGCTGTTAATACGGCATACCACCGATCAGCCGCTGTCAGAGTGTTGATTCGTCTTCTATACGCACCGGTGACCGCAGGGAGACTCAATCAGAGCTGCCCGTGGCAGCCGCTTTTTGTCGAGAGCTCTTCCACACCGTGCCACGTAAGGTAACATCCAGCCGTTCGGATACCACAGCCGCTTGATAGCCCTGTACAGCTGCATTCCATCCAGCCCGGCGGCTACACCAGGCACTGCTCTCCATCCCTCGTGCAGGGGTCAGCGGCTGACCGCAGCAACATCGCTCCGGGCTCTCCCTCCCATCACCAAGACAGCGGCCTGAGGCTTCCGACACAGTTCATTTGTTCACATTATCATTCATTTGAGCATTATTTTATTGCTTCAAGGGTCCCTTTCACTTCAGGACCACTGGAATTAATACCCAGCTATATACATTCAGGACTGTTCGGGACTTTCATGGACCAAGTGAGTTACATGTATTTAAATACAGACTCTTAATCCATTTTTAACAGCTATTAATCACTGCTGCTGTTATATTTAAAACAATATCTCCAGGGTTATATGTTTTGGAATAACAGGAATATTCATTCTAGTTAAAAGAAAATGATTAATCATTTAGGCATAGAGATAAGGTATTCTTATGTCGAATTGTTATAATTACACTCCCGGGAGATCTGTTGTAACTATTATCATATTTCATGTACTAAAATAAATGTTTTTTACATTTGATTGTTGAGCGCAACTTGGTATATTTTTTTCACATAGGTTTATCTTAGGGGATTGGCATTCCCTTTCCAAGTCGCTGTTGACAATCATTTATACACCACCACTCACTGAGCGCTCAGCTTATTTTACTTAATTGAACATGCCTAAGAGTGTAGTATATTAGCTGAGGGAGGCACAGGTGATGAGATATACAAATACAGTCCAGCAGTGAATGGTGAAAACCTGGAGTAGTAAACATGTAACTAGACAGATTATGCAGGAAGCAGGATTTCAGTATAGCCCAAGAGCAGGATGCAAGGGTGCAAAGTGAAAGGATTACCTGCATGCAGAAGTGGATGTTGAGAAAGTCTGTCTGATGCTATCTCCAAGCGTTGACAAAACACTGCACACTGCACACGGATGCAGTGTTAAAGTGGTTGACCCTTGAATAACTCAGGTTGAGGGTGCAGTGGAAATGGGCTCTGACCCGGGTTGAAACTGTGTTCCAAAATCAAGGTTGGACGAAACGCGTTGAAACACTACGTTGGTAAATAATTTGCACTGGTTTTTTTTTTGCCACCACAAACCAGTGTCACTCTAATTCTCTGCTAATCCTTAATTAGTTATCACAGCTGACGTTTTTGTCTTTATTTTATGTTTAAATAGTGTGATACAGGTTGAGTATCCCTTATTCAAAATGCTTGGGACCAGAGGTATTTTGGATATCGGATTTTTCCGTATTTTGGAATAATTGCATACCATAATGAGATATCATGGTGATGGGACCTAAATCTAAGCACAGAATGCATTTATGTTACATATACACCTTATACACACAGCCTGAAGGTCATTTTAGACAATATTTTTTATAATTTTGTACATTAAACAAAGTGTGTGTACATTCACACAATTCATTTATGTTTCACATACACCTTATACACACAGCCTGAAGGTCATTTAATACAATATTTTTAATAACTTTGTGTATTAAACAAAGTTTGTGTACATTGAGTCATCAAAAAACAAAGGTTTCACTATCTCACTCTCACTCCTAAAAGTCTGTATTTCGGAATATTCCGTATTTCGGAATATTTGGATATGGGATACTCAACCTGTAGTACCAAATTCAATATTGCTCAGTCCTATAGGTGCAAAATACATGGAAATTAAATCTTTCCCTGCCAAGTGGGTACTTACCTTATTCTAAAAAAATACCACTGTGTACTGTTACAGATAAGGCTGCCTGTTAATTGCAAACACAGTATGTAGCTACGTAATTTTATTTTTGTTTCAGACAGTAATTATGGTTGTTAGTATCAGACACCAAAGCCAACGATCCTTTTGTAGTTTTGTAGGTTTTAGGTTTAGGCTGCTGGGGGAGGGTTAGGCTCTGGGAAAGGGAGGGTTAGGATTAGGTGGAGGGGTAGGTTTAGGCATCCCAGGGAGGGTTAGGCTGCAGGTGAGTGAGGGTTAGGTTTATGCTGCAGGAAGGTGGGTTTAGGTTTAGGCACCACCTGAGACTTTTAGGTTTAGGCTGCGGAAGGAGAGGGTTAGGGGAGCATTGGGGGAAGGTTAGTATACGTACCTAGCCCCTGTCGGGATTCTCACCATCGATGCCGCGGTTGATCTTCTGACCACCGGAATCCCATATCATACTCAAACCCTGGATATAATAGCAGTTTTTTTGTAATACTTAGTATGACCCGTAAGGTTGCACTCCCTAAATTGTAGTACTGCACTGAACCACAATGGTACATCTGGCTGTGATATTAAACATAAACTGTATATTTTACTTAATCCCACATCCAGTCAGCAATAAACTTAGTTTAATTGGCACTTTCATGATTCTTGTTTAGTTTGTGATTTCTTGAAGCCAAATGCATTCATTTGGAGATGCTGTAATACAAAGAAAGTAGCACTCTGTAGGCATATTGTTATATTATAACAGTCTAAAGTTCTCTGTTTTTGTTTTTTGTCACATTTATAATTTCTTTGAATTTGAAATTATAAAAAATGCGTATTTTTATGGCGGGGCTAAACTAAATAAATGCATTCACTTCCTTTAGAAATAAGTGTACCATAGCTCCATGCAGATTCATTTCTGGTGGGGATATATGAAGCACTGCTGTACCATTTTTAAACACAGAATATGCTCAAATCAAAATTGCTGGAAATTGTTCTCATAAACAAATATTTAAATAGAACATCACATATAAAATATGTATATAGATAATCTGCATAAAACACAATCAATACATAGAAAGCAAATCACAGATTTCATACATCTATAGACTATTTTTTTCAGTGACGTGCGGTGAGGTCACTGGTTGGGGAGGCACTGGCAGCTAACAAGCCCTCCAAACCCCCCCCCCCCCCGAAAAAAAGAAAAGAAAGTGTGGTCCCCCGACACATCAGTAAAACCAGCACTAGGCAGAACCAGCCAGGGGGAGTAATGCCATAGCAGGGGAGACACTCAGTGTGGGGTCCCCCTGCCATAACATTAATCTGCCCCCCCAGCCAGTCAGCCCAGGGTTGGAATTCCTCGGAAAGTGGGAACCCCAAAAAATAAAAATGGGGTCCCCCCTCCCGAGCAATAACCAGCACTGGGCTGATAGCCCAGTGCTATGCCCCGCACCCCTGGTGGCGGTGGGTGCGGGGTTCATTGTGTAATATTGTTCTTTACAGGTGGCCTACAGGTCCCAGCAAGCCTGCCCCAGCATGCTGGCACTTGGAGAACCTCAAGTGCCAGCATGCCCGGACATAAAGGGCCCGCTGGCACCTGTAGTCCACCTGTAAAGAAAATATTAAAATAAAAACACCACACGTCTTGAAAATAAGCTTTATTAAACCGGACCTTCACCTGGGGGCGGCGGCCTTTAAGCTCTTTTGCGTGGCCGCCGCCTTCCCAGGGATTCCGGCGTCTTCATCTGGGGGGGGGGCACCACCTCCCCAGGGCTTCCAGCGTCTTCTTCACCTGGTGGGCAGCGGCTGCTAAGCTCTTTTGCATAGCCGCCGCCCAGCCAGGACTTGCGGCGTCTTCTTTCTTCTGGAGCTCTTCACAGCTCCTCCTCTGCCGTCGGACTGACTCTCCTCCGCCTCGCGCTGACTTATATAAGTCAGCCGAGGGGGCGGGGCGATGACGCGGCGAGCCGTGATTGGCTCGCGCGGCCATCTTGAATTTCAAAAATGACGCTGAGGCGCCATTTTTGAAACTGGAACCGCTCCGCTGCCAAACTCTGCTGGATAAAGGTACATTTCCGCCGCCGCACCGCCGCCGCAACCCGCACCGCCGCCGCCCGCACCACCGCCGCATCCCGCCGCCCGCACCATCGCCGCATCCAGCCGCCCGCATCTCCTCCGCCAGCGTCGCCCACACAGTGATTGACAGCGGATCCAGTGACGGATCCGCTGGCCAATCACTGTGGCCTCACCGACAGGGACGTGCTTTCATAGGTTGAAAGCACGTCCCTGTATGAAAGCGGCACCTCTAATGGTGCCGCTTTCCCATATATTTTCAATGGGCTTTTACAGCCCAAGGCTAGTCCCCGCCCGTGCCCGCCCCCCGCTCCCCATACTTTCCCCAGTGACAACGGGAGGCACCACGATCGGTGCCTCCCAAACACATACAGAGGGGAGCAATCCTAAGAATAATATTAAGAAGATACATATGACACAGAATATGTGTCATATGCATCTTCTTTGTATTATCTTACTCATTAATGACAGGGGAGGCACTGCCTCCCCTGACTGCACGTCCCTGATTTTTTTTGTGCCTATTTACAGTCTCTGTATAAAAGTACCTCTTTTAAACCAGAGAAGTTCTCAGTCTCATAAATATAATCATCATAATGAGGCACATCCTAATTTTTGAAGTTCAGACTGAACTGAATCATCCTCCGTAGTAATACTTGCTTACACACAGTGCGGCCACTCAGCAAAGTCTTTTTATCCCTTTTCTCCACACTCCAGTATAGTCCCTCTTATCCACTGGTGTTGGCATCTGCCTATTATTACTGGGCTGGTGGAAACTGGTCTCCTCTTGGAGTTGTATCATGCAGTCCTGGCCAGGTGCTTTCAGCTGGTTTAAGTGGCTGTGAATCAGCATAAATCTCCTCCACACTTATTGGGCTTGTTTGTAACGCGTTTCTCTACCCTTAAGATCACCTCAGCGGCTGAGGTGGTCTAAAAAGCGGATCTAAGTGCGCATCGTCAGCGACATAGTGCATACACACTAGACAATATTGCAAACAATGTGTTGGAAACTAGGCACATTTACAGGTGCAGGCACTAAATTAGCCTGCTCTCAGGCTTAAGGCCTAAAGACCCGAAATGTGCCTTGGGGAGGGAGCCCTCCCTTCTCTCTCACATTCACACCCCCAGGACTCATTTCTGGCTTTTATTGAGCCCAAACTCTATTTACATTTATTTAGCAAAACAAACATTTCCTGGGGGTTTAAAATACATAGGCCAGAAACCTGGGGCACACATATCTCCCATTTATAACTTTTACCAGGGCTTCTATCACAACTGATACACACACTTGTACAGATAAATACATGTAGTGTTGGTTTGCTGCTTTTTTTTAGTACTGAATGGTCATTATTACTTTGACATACAAACGTTTTAAATAGTTAAATGCCAGGGCCTTGTTGAGGCTGGTCTAGCCAGGGCTGTATTGAGGGTGGTCTAATCTTTGTCCGAATGTTTCCGGTACTTGTCTCTTTGTTTCCTCTGATGTTGTAAGTCACAACCCACAATCGAGTGTGGTATAGAAGATGTACATTCATTAGGTCTACAGTCATTAGGTGAACCCCATATTGTTGACACTCAGAAGGTTGATATAGACAAAAGGTTGACATATGGAAGGCCGACACTTGAAAAGTCAACAGGTACAAAAAAGTCGACAGGGTCGGGCACGGTGTCTCGTTATGCTTCGCTCGCCATAAGGTTACTAAAGGTTATTATTTGTGACATGGGTAGTCAAGGAAGGAAGACCAGAAACATAAAAAAGTGTCGACCATTATCATGTCGACAATACTGACCTGTCGACCCTTTGAACCTGTCAACCTTTTCCAGTGTTGACCTTTCATATGTCAACCTTTTTCCATGTCGACCATAGGGGGTCAACCTAATGACTGTCAACCTAATGATTGTCGATCTATAGTCTGGATCCCCCCACAATCAATGGTAAGGAGCCAGAAAGAATAGTTTCCAAGCTGGTAAGTATGGAATGGAATGGAAAGGTGACAGAACCAATTGGGAAAGGGTGCTATTGGATGTGTCAGAGAGAGTTTGGATAGGTGGCACTGATAAATGTCTAACTGCTGATTGGCTGGTGTGTTTCAATTAATTTTGCCCTAAATGCAACTTTACTTAATGAACCCTATTATATGTCAGCAGTGGGCAGCTGGCCTTGAAAAAATTGCTGATTTATTTAGGCAAGACAAATTAAATTTGTAATAAGATCAAATTATTTTCATTATAAACAGAGAGATTTCAATATATATATATATATATATATATACTACTAGCTGAATACCCATGCTATGCAACGGATTTTCAAGTATAAACACAAAGAGATGAAAAGTGCTGGTAATTAAGCAAATTTAATACTGCTTTTATAATAGGCTCACTTGTGGTAGGATGTTGTCTAGAACTGGTGTCATTAAAGTGCCCCTCCATGAGACCGCCTGTAAATGGATTTTATTGTACGGAAATCTGTAGTCTCTGTGTCTTAGTTTCTGGACAAAGAGATATACCTAAAGTTAACTGGTTAGTTTATCACAGAAGATCAGCAATTAGACTTAAAACAGGACATGCTCCACCCGCTGCTGCCAATCTCTTTCACGCCACACCTCACCACCGGGCGGGCCTTCCCCGGATTAATGCTGTCAAAAGGCTTGCGCTGAGGAGAATAATCCATCTTCTTCTCTGCCCCGTCCCGCCTCTGATGCTGGCCTGCTCAGTGCTGTACATGCTGTGACGACAGGTCAAGCTCCGCCCGCTGTATGTTAAATATTCAAGGTTTGCAGGGATAGGCTGAGTCTATTCCAAAGGGCCCTAGGTTTCCTTGCTGAGCTTCTTGCTCTCCTTAGGGCTTCTCTTTTGAAGTAAAATGGTAAATATTTTTGCACAACACGTAAGGTCACTGGGAGAGGTGTCGGTGCCCTTTACACAGCAGATAAGTAGTTGCTGACTATCATGCTTTCCTTTAAGGCATTTAAGAGTCAAAATATCTGCGGGGGTGAATCAGACCTTATCGTAGATGTGCTAAATTTAGCACATCTATGAACAGTTTCTCTGATATGCGGGGGGACGCCCAGCACAGGGCTAGTCTGCTTCACATGTCAGGCCCTTCCTCCCCACACTGCGCTGGCAGGCGGCTAACCACCGCGTTCCGTGTCACAGTAGCTGCGTGTGACGTCATCAGTCCATCAAAATGACGGAACAACATAACAGCAATGTCAGCGCTTGTGGTTGTGCACAGATGAATAGAGCAACACTTGATTTGCTCTGTTGGTGCCATCTAGTGACCGCCAGTGCGCAAAACACTTGAATTTCCCCCATAGAGGTGATGGGCAGAATTAACTTTTTTAAATAGTATATGTATGTATGTGTGTGTGTGTGGGTGGGTATATATATATATATATATATATATAGCCCCTGGCAACAGGCTACATTTAATTTAGAACATTCCGAAGCAGAATCATTCTTTGGCCCTGTCACTGATATACGCAGCCGGCCAGCAGTGAGTAATCTGCTCTCTTTTCCCTGGTGCAGTTGTTTCTACTTCTGTATCCATAAAGAACACAGACTTAAATATCTGTAATGTATTAAGCTTTACACAAGTTTACAAGGGTGTGCCGGCAGGATCTACAATTCTGAATGTCAACCAAAGTGGGGAATTTCTATTTGTACATTGCCTTATGAGCATGTCTGTCTGCTCTAGGGCCTTACTCAGAGAGGAACGCAGTGACCATGTTGCATTCAGTGCAGTGTAGCGATTGTTTGCTACAGCGCATGTGCCGTGTTAGTCTTGTGATGGCGGTCACAGGGAGGATTTATTTGCAAAGTGAGTGACAGACATGGAGTATCTGCAGGAGGTAACGGGGGAGCGGTGACTCACAGGCAGGCATGTCGCAACCGTTCCGGAGGTACATATGCCACATGGCTCCATTATCTTACTCCAAGCGGACATGCTGCACGAACATAGGGTTACTCTTAAGATTGATGATCAACAGATGTGTTTCCGATGGATACGTCTTCATATCTGAAACTCCTCCACTCTGCGTCTTAATGCGAATCCCAGCGGCTGTAACATTTCTGAATCAGTCCCTAATATTAGCTGCATGGCACAGTTGTTGGTGGCTTAAGCTAATGTGTGCCCAAGTGAATAACATTTTTTCATACTTAATAACACAATGAATGTAAGTTTGGTCCTTTTGTCATTAATAATAATTAAACATTCTCGCTGTATTTGTGATAATTTTGAACAATGTTGGTCTTTGGTTGAATCTAGCTTTAGCCTTTGGTCAGAGATTCACAACATGTGGGATCCTGGGAAGCCTGCGCATCCTGCACCTGCGCAATGATATCCATGTTAGCAATTACTTCTGCTCATAGCATCTGTCTGCATTATGGAAGCCACTAAATTATGTATCACTATAACATCCCTAAACCTGAGTCTTAGATAAAATATGTGTTGGACAAGATGACTATGGGTTACATATAAATAAATAAATATATATATATACCTCAGCTCAAAATTAATGCGTAAGGGAAAATCAATTAAAAGCAATGGTCACAGTGTGCCATACATTACCATACAGTGGGGCAGATGTATTAACCTGGAGAAGGCATAAGGAAGTGATAAACCAGTGATATGTGCAAGGTGATAAAGGCACCAGCCAATCAGATCCTAACTGTTAATTTACATATTGGAGCTGATTGGCTGGTGCCTTTATCACCTTGCACGTATCACTGGTTTATCACTTCCTTATGCCTTCTCCAGGTTAATACATCTGCCCCACTGCCACCAATGGGCTGCAGCGAGAATGCCTCTAATGCCTCACCTCCCAGCAGAGACTTCGCAACTTTTGCCGTATTTGCTTCTCCCTCACTAAGCTCAACTCCTTAAGCTGGGTACACACTGGAATGATGTGTACCCAGCCGATATATGGCAGCCCGACAGTCTGGGTGCTGTATTAATGTTATTTGTGAGAGTAATATTAACAGGATTGGGGTGTATTAATGTTATGGGGGTTATATTTCTGCTCTCTGGGTTTTGGGGTGAGGGTGTATTACTGCTATCTGGGTAGTAACACTGCATTTCATTTAAAGGTGGACGCAGCCACTAGTGTGTCTTTATGCTAATGCTGTGGTCAGTGGGCGTCCTAATGTGACGCAAATCTGTCAATTTGCGCAAAAAGATGAAATATCAATCCAAACATCGTCCGCACCATCAGACCCTATGGTTTCTCAGAATGTCCATCGGATTGTTGCTGCCAGTGCCATTGGATCTGTGTCTTTTGACGCAGTCCCTGACACAGACACACTCCCTGCCATTAGACACCCCTTAGTCACCACCCAGGAACCCTGACGAAACTACATGGCTCTCCATGCAATGCCAGTATGTGTCTCCCAGCGGTAACCATTATATTGTTCTCACTTTATATAGTACTAGGATTCATACCTTTACATCTCTGCATATCTTTAGGCTCAGACTGCCGATCTGCCCAGAAGAGGGTATCGGTGGATTGGAGAAGATGCACTCAGCAGTAAGTAGCTGTAACATGCACCCACCCACACATATTTTATGTACCATGCACCTTGCCTCTTTAATAGGGTCCCCCTGACTGATTTGCCTCCAGGAACAAAGGGGCCTGGCAGCACATCAAATTGAATTTGATGTGTCTTTACTTCATTAAAAGGCTGCTGAATTAGTCTTCTCATTTCATATACAGGAAAGAGCCATTGGCATTTGTCAAAAAATAAAGGAAACATTAGGATAGAAGAGTAAGTTCAAATGTGAGAGTGTTCTCGAGGAAGCCTGGTATTGGTGGCAGGTGCACTGTAAATGGAAATAACACTCAAGTAACTAATTATTAATTAATAACTAATTAATAAATAAATAAATTAATTAATTAAAGGGTAGCAGCTGATGGTCAATAGTCAATATTGTAGAGCTAAGCATACACATTAACATATTCTCATGACTGGCAAAAGTAAATGCCTCCTACTTGGAGGTTTATATACATACAGTACTGTATTTCTGCTGTTTCATTTTTCTTACATCCTAAGGTCTATAATTATCTCAAAGCAGGTTGAACTTTTGCTTCCTCTGAGTAAGATTAACTTGAACATCTTGCTGTTCGCTGTTGGACAGATCTGTAGAGATCTATCATGCGTAGTTTTAATATTTCAGGATATACAATTAATAATACCCTTGCCTGTTTTATGTCATCACAATTGTAAGCTGTGCATCTCCTTTGCCAAAGGTTAACTGGAAGTCTGACTCATTTTCCCAATATTTTAAACTCCTGCTTAACTCTTGGATTTTAGCCGTATGACTTAAAACGTTGGTCTGCATGTAGCCAATAACTTGTTGGCTTGCAGTGTGACTCTGCTCGCTAGTTGGTGATACTTAAAGCTGTTCCCTTGCTTTGGAATATTTGTAATAATGCACTAGTCAGAAGAATGTGTTTTGCTCCATAAGAGAGTAGTCCTTGTGGGGGGAATTTTAGCAGCAAAATAATTAAATATTCTTAAGCACACAGTTGCACCTTTAAACTTGTATATTTAGACAATAAAACAGAGCGAGAGAGAGTCTGACGCAAATGATGAGTTTTAGCATGCAGTATATACACAGATATTTACACGTTTTTCTTTATCTCTGTCCTATTCTAAATCGGACAGATTTTTGCTGTACGTCTTTCTATTAAATGGGCTAATTGGGACGGGAACTGGGTGAGGACAATGCGATCACACAAAACTGTTCTGACTTGTAGACTTTGTGGACTGGTAAGTGGGTATGGTAAAAGGGAATCTTGTAGGTGCTTACGGGGAAGGGAAGCCTATTTCACATGGATCTGTTGCATCTAGCATAGTGCTTGAGCAAGTGACAATACTGATGGTGGTGACTGTTGCGGCTGTGGACAGAAGAACAGTGGACGTCATTCAGGTCCGGTCACGGCTGCGTCTTATGCAGCAAAGTACAGATTATCAGTACTTTGCACATGCGCAGGACCTGTTCTGCACGTGCGTGCATGGGTCCTGCAATATAGGACGCAGAACGGCAGCAGACTGTCAGTGATTGTCAGTGATTCGTGGTGTGCTGTGTGAGGAGGGGGGCGGTGACGTTCTCTGATTGCATGGCCACTGCGATGGGTCCGATGCAAGATGCCTGATGGTGGTAATGTTGTGTCCTAGGATGCACCTTGGATGAATACTGCAGAAGGAGGCACTTGATTGTAATAAATGCCTCCCACAGCATTACCACACAGAGCATCTTCCCGCTTAAAGCATTGCATTGGGAAGCGGTTACAATACTGCTAGTTGGGATCCCGCAGGTCACAATGCCGCCATCGGAATCCCGAGTAGCGGTGAAATGCCGCCACCAGAATACTGGCGCCACAGGCTATTCTCCCTCTGTGGGTGTCCACGACACCCATAGAGGGAGAATATAACCTGTGGCAGGCGCAGCGAGCCACCATGCCTGCAGCTTTCTAGCGCTCACCCCACTGCTGGCATACTGATGGCCAGGATCCCGCTGCCAGTATACTGATGGTCGGCATCCCGGCCGCCGGTATTTCATTCTGAACCCCTCACATACTGGCATCAGCATAAGTTGGTAAAACAGACTTCCGCGACTACCTGCAAATACAGCCACAATAGCATCCTACTCAGAATCAACCCCCAGTGTAGTCTATGTGCTTTTAGCGATGTACCTCTGGATATATGTTAACATCATGCCCAGCCACAGGTACCAAATTCTGTTTCAAATACAAATTAGACCACAGTCGTTGCTGAAAAGGGGAGTGAAAAGTAAAATGCAGCATGCAGAGTACTTACAGAGCATTTCTGTTTTATAACTGAATTATTTTTTAATGAGGACCCATTATTATTATTATTATTATTATTATTATTATCCTTTATTTATATGGCGCCACAAGGGTTCCGCAGCGCCCAATTACAGAGTACATAAACAAATAATCAGAACAGGAAAACAGCAACTTGCAGTTGACGACAATATAGGACAAGTACAGGGTAAATCAACATAGCTACATCAGCAGATGACACTGGAATAAGTATCATGTGGCAGAAGACTGCTGGATTTGATGCAATTGAAGATTATTAAAGTAAGAAAGGATAAGCACATGAGGGAAGAGGGCCCTGCTCGTGAGAGCTTACATTCTAAAGGGGAGGGGTAAACAGACAGGGATGACACAGACAGGGTACATAGCGAGCGTGGAACAGAGGGTTAGGGTGAGATTTGGCTGGGTTTGGTGAAGAAGTGGGTCTTGAGAGCCGTTTGAAGTTTTGTAGAGAGGTGGAGAGTCTGAGGGGGAGAGGTAGGGAATTCCAGATAAATGGAGCAGCACATGAAAAATCTTGGAGGTAGGAGTGGGAGGAAGTAATCCGTAGACAGGAGAGTCAGCGTGCATTAGCAGAGCGAAGAGGGCGGGTGGGAGAGTAAAGGGAGATAAGGTCAGAGATGTAGATGGGAGAGGAGTGGGTGAGGGCTTTGTAAGTGAGTGTGAGAAGCTTGAAATGTATTCTGAAGAGGAAGGGGAGCCAGTGAAGGTCTTGTAAGGGAGGAGAGGTGGACGTAGTGCGTGTGGTGAGGAAAATGAGCCAGGCAGCAGCATTGAGGACAGATTGGAGTGGAGAGAGGTAATTGTCAGGAATGCCGGAATGCCGGTCAGGAGGAGATTACAGTAGTCCAGTCTGGAGATGACCAGTGAGTGGATAAGGGTCTTAGTAGCATCCTGGGTCAGAAAGGGTCTGACCCTAGAAATATTTTTTAGATGGAAACGGCAGGTTTACGAGAGGTGCTGAATGTGTGGTTTAAAGGAGAGGGAGGAGTCAAGGATTACTCCAAGACAGCGCACTTGGGGGCTAGAGGAGATAGTAGTGCCATCAATAGGTAATGAGATTGTGGGAGGTGAGGTTACTTAGACAGCAATATGACGTTTGTAGCTAACATTTCTAGAAGAGAAACAATGTGTGCACAACATTACACAAAGGATGACTGTTCTGCTTGCTAAATGGTTCTCTCAACTAAGACGTTGGGAAGGGGATGCAGTTATGTTAACGGTGCTCTGGATACCGGCGGTCAGCATGCCGACGTTGGGATCCTGAGCACTAAAAATGCCGGTAGTTGGAATGCAGACCCACAGGGTCTATTCCCACTCGTGGGTGTCCACAACCCCCATAGAGCCCATTGCATTGGGAGCGCAGCGAGGCCACAAGGGGGGATCCCGGCAGCCGGCATATCGTACCCAACCTGGAAGGGAAGTACTGTACATGAACTAATTTGACACCTAAGGGAAAGATTTTGGTAACAGTGCTTCACATAGAACACTGTTCATGTACACCTATATTGATCATCCAAGTGCCCCACTGTAAGTACCTCACTCAGAATACGTGTTCCTGATTCGGAATTTCAGTGGACTGGTAGACTAGCGCATATACTTTACACTGTCTTTAACTTGAATTTACAGTACTCCTGGGGAATAGGTGTAACTAAGCATGTCATGAGATTTGCTGTCTTGACTTTCTGCACTGATTATGAAGGAACACTGGTGGTCATTCCGAGTTGATCGCAGCCAGCAACTAGTACACGCCTATGGGGGAGTGTATTTTAGCTTAGCAGGGCTGCAATCGCTTGTGCAGCCCTGCTAAGCTAAAAAAATTTCAAGTAAAACAAGACCAGCCCTGGACATACTTACCTTGTGCGACGGATCTAGCGATGCTGGGGCCGGCTTTGACGTCAGACATCCGCCCTCCATTCTCCTGGACACACCTGCGTTTTCTAATCCACTCCCCGAAGACAGCTGGAAACGCTTTGGTGACGCCCAGGTCCGCCTTCTTTCTGTCAATCTTTTTGCAGTCGGCTCTGCGACCGCTTTCTTCGTTGTCCTGGACGTAACCTGGCGACCCCTGTCGCCGGGCAATGTCGCGCATGCAAGCACATTCCGGACCCGTTCACACCGCAGCGACAAACCGCTGCCTGCGAACGGGTCGGAATGCCCCCATTGTAAGGAACAACAGCTTGTAGGGACAAAGAGTGCCACTGGAAACCCGGTACATAATGACAGCTGTAGTCATCATAACTGTACTGTGCTGGGTAGAGTGCTACTACAGGTTTCCTTTGCTAGTAGAAGTTTGTTCATTTGTGCCCTGAATTTAACACTTGTAATAATTCATTATCTTTTGGAATGCAACATGGTGTACCTGTAGTACTGAAAATGATTACCATACTTTCCTTATCGCATCCCCATTAAAGATTGCTGAGTGCCCATTCCTCCTCGTTTTCCACTTCAAAGTATCTGCAGTTCTGCAGTAGAAAGTACAAAGTTTATGAAACAGATGTTTATAATATGGAGATATTAAGTGGTATGTGAAGCTGTGTTTCTTTTCCGGTAGAATTAGAGATTGGAGTCCGCAGGTGTGTACAATTCCCATCCTTGTTATAAATAAACAGCTTTAAACAAATTAGTCTTGGAAGAGCTTGTAATCCTTAAGAAATATTAATCTCAACATTACTTCCAGTGATTGTTTTTCTTCCACCCTGTAAGTTCAAAGCGAAAGAAAAACCCACAGCTGTCAGACCGGTTACAGTATACTGGAAGGAGATAAACCAGATTACATTATATTACATTATATATAATATATATATAGGGTGTTCGGCACTCCAGTGTTAAATTCCATATATTAGATGCCCGGTAAAAGAACCTGGTTCAGTGCAAAACCCGGATAGGGACTCTAAGGTGTGGTTGAGGGAGAGAAGGGTGATCTCTCAACCACGTGGCTCTGGTCCAGGTTTTCGGGCTTTCCCAGCCACAGCTGGGAATTGGTCTAATTGTACTGGCAGGGATTTAAACCCTGCTAAGTCTACTGCTCAACATACTGGTGCCGATAAGCGGCCAGCGAGTAGGAAACATTTCCACTAGTGCTAGGGACTCGGACCATCAGTGATCGGAGGCACTGAGAGACCGTGCATACGGTCAGCGGATTGGACAATGTATTTCTTTTGTTTGGTGTGAAGTTTGTTTGCTGCCTATATTATACCTCCCAACATGACCCTCTCCAGGAGGGACACAATGCTCTGCTTCTGGACTTTTCTCATTATTTATGATTACCAGCACCTGTGTTGAACAGGTGAATGGATAAGAAAGGTGTATCAGCACAGGTGATGGCAATCATAAATTAAGAGGGAAGTCCAGGAGCCGAGCATTTTGTCCCTCCTGGAGAGGGTCATGTTGGGAGGTATGCTGTATGCCATTAAATACTCGCACAAATTCTGTATACTGCCTGCTGTGTCCTAACTTTGACGGCAACATTGTTGCAATGTGGTGACTGCCGTACGGGGACTTCGCTACTTGAACTACACCAGACGCCGCTGGCTTGGTGGGAACATCGCGGTGGCATGTTATACAGTGGTAACTGTGAGTAGGCCGATAGGCCAGAGAAAATTTGTACTTTTATTTGTTAAATTGACAGTACCACAAAAGTGTTGATATTGTGTGTGCAGCATAGGGTAGTTGTAAATAATGGCTTATCATTGTGCATATATTAAACCGGCCACATTACAATACACCTCCTCTAAGAGCAAGATGGAGGAAATATTCTGGACACTAGCCTCCTTGTTGGCTGCACACCAGTCCACACATGAGCAATTGGTAAACTTCCTTAAGCCCAAAAACAAGGAGGTAAATTTACTAAGGTGGGAGTTTTTTAGAACTAGTGATGTTGCCCATAGCAACCAATCAGATTCTACTTAACATTTATCAAGCTGCTTCTAGAAGATAATAGATAGAATCTGATTGGTTGCTATAGGCAACCAATCAGATTCTATCTATTATCTTGATGTTTGCCGTTTAACACCTATTTGCAAAACTTTGGTTGGGATTAATTAAATGACGCTGCCCTTGCCAACATACGATCACAGGTTATTGAGGTGAACGGGGTCGCTAAAGCCACTTATCCTCCAGACGAGACTCCATTTTTCATTAAAAAAAATGAGCTACTGTATAGGGTGATGGGAAAAGATAGGCTTTGGCTGGAACAGCTGTTAGTGCCTTGAGTACATGTCCCATTGGTCCTGCATGCTGCCCATAATCCTTGGGGTGCCCACCTCGGAGAAGAGAAGAGAAAACCTGTGGGAGGGTACTTCTGCGTTTCTTTTGGTTGGGGGTAACCGTTGAAGTAAAAATGTTCTGTCAGCATTGCTCCATTTGCCAGAGAACGTGTCCAAAGCTTAATCTCAGGGACCCCCTTGTTCCAATGCCTGTCATTGGGGTGCCTTTCAACAGGATTGCTATGGATCTGGTAGGCCCTCTGGACAAGTCAAAGAAGGGCAACCAGTACGTGCTAGTCATAATGGATTATGCCACTCGCTACCCAGAGGCCATCCCTCTGCGAAACATAAAAACCGTAACTATTGCTAAAGAGCTGTTGTTGCTGTTTATTCATTCAGGGTTTCCTAAGGAGATCCTAACGGACCAGGGGACCCCCTTTATGTCTCAAATTTTGACAGAACTCTGCCGCAAGATAGGGATTTCTTGCCTCCATACCTCAGTCTGTCATCCACAAACGGATGGACTGGAAGAGCGCTTCAATCGGACTCTTAAAACAATGATCCGAAGTGCCGTCTTGGACAACAAGCGGGAATGGGACGACTTACGTCCATACCTGATGTTTGCCATTCGAGAGGTCCTGCAGTCGTCACCTGGCTTAAGCCCCTTTGAGCTGTTGTATGGGAGACAACTCCGTGGAGTTCTGGACATATTAAAAGAGGGCTGAGAACAACAGCAGTCCGAGGAATCCAACTCTGTGGAGTTTGTAAATAAACTTTACCAGTGACTTCACCAAATTGGCCCAAATGTCCACAACAACCTCATAAAAGCTCAGGACAGACAAAAGCGAGCCTATGATGCCACGGCGGAAGTTCGAGAATTCCAACCAGGGACAAAGTATTAGTCCTTGTCCCCGCTCATGAGAGTAAGCTGTTTGCTCACTGGAGAGGTCCGTATGAAGTCATGGAGGCTGTAGGCCCAGTGTGCTATCGAGTTAGACAACCAGGAAAACGTCACGCTAAAAATATATATCTTGTTAATTTGCTGACACCTTGGCAGGAGGAACCTACTCCAACCCTCCTCGTCAGTGCATTAGGGAGTTCTGACGTCCCATTAGCCAAGACCTTGTCGCCTACTCAAAGGCAGGAGGCTGAAGCCCTAGTCCAAAAAAAAAAAAATCTGTCTTCTCAGCCATTCCTGGGCGGACCACCTTAGTTGAACATGAAATTCACACCCCTGAAGCGGTAGTAGTAAAGGCAGGCAGTAAAAGCAGTAAAAGCTAAAGTGCAAGAAATGTTGAAGTTGGGTATAACTGAATAATCAAAAAGGGACTGGTCTAGTCCAATAGTCCTAGTACGCAATCCCAGTGGAACATTGAGGTTCTGCAATGACTTCAGACGTCTTAATCAAGTCTCTAGGTTTGATGCCTATCCGCTTCCCAGAGTGGATGAATTGGTGATAAACCTAGCTGGTAGCAAGTATCTTACAACGCTAGACCTAACTAAAGGACACTGGCAGATACCCTTAAGTAAAGCAGCAAAAGTGAAAACTGCCTTCTCTACACCTGATGGTCTCTACCAGTATCTCGTACTGCCATTTGGACTACATGGCAACGTTTCAGCGGGCTATGGACCACCTTCTGAGAACCCATGTGGGGTATGTTGTCGCGTATCTCTACAATATTGTCATTTACAGTACAGACTGGGAGAGTCATCTAGATAAACTACAAAAGGTGCTAAATACCGTCAGGCAATATGGCTTTACTGCCAATCCTGCAAAATGCCATATTGGTCTGTCAGAAGCCAATTACTTAGGGTATGTCATTGGCAGAGGTGTAGTAAAACCCCAATTGAAAAAAGAAGAGGCAATTAGGTCCTGGCCAAAAACCCAGCACTAAGAAACAGATGACCTTCTTGGGGTTTCTGGGATACTACAGGAGGTTTATCCAGAACTTTGCTGCAAGAGCCCTGACCTTGACTGACTCCCTATAAAGACTTGTCTTGAGAAGATAGTATGGACTGTCTCGTTTGAGAAGGCCTGGGAGGACCTGATAACGGCCCTGTGTACTCATCCAGTTCTTCAGGCACGAGACTTCACTCAGCCGTTCCTCCTACAAACAGATGCTTCGACCACTGGACTCTGTGCCGTCCTATCACAAATAATAGACAATGAAGAATAGCCTGTTCTTTTCCTCAGGAGAAAGCTCTTGCCAAGGGAGACTCGTTATGTTATAGTCGAGTTGGAGTGCCTTGCCATAAAATGGGCATGGAGACCTTAAAATATTAATTATTGGGACGAGAATTCATCCTGGTCACCGATCATGCACCATTGAGATGGATGCACCTCAACAAAGAGGTTAATCCCAGGGTCACTAGGTGTTTTTTAACCCTACAGCAATATAAATTCAGAGTGGAGCACCGTCCTGGGGCTCAACATAAAAATGCTGATGCCCTGTCTAGGAAATTTGAAAGACCACACGGACATCTGACCCGTCGAGGGGAGCAAGGCACTTCACTTTTGGAGAAGTGAAGGGGGGGATGTGTGGTGAGACAGGGTTAGTTTCACCAGGAAATGCAGTATTTCCCTGGTCACAACTTCCCTGTAAAGGGTTAAAGAAAAGCCGTCCAGCCTCAGAGAACGTGCTTTGCAGCCAGGTAAAAGAACCTGGTTCAGTGCAAAGCCCGGATAGGAACTCAGGTGTGGTTCAGGGAGAGAAGGGTGATCCCTCAACCATACTGCTCTGGTCCAGGTTTTCGGACATTCCCAGTCACAGCTGGGAATTGGTCTAATTGTACTGGCAGGGATTTAAACCCTGCAAAGTCTACTGCTCAACACACTGGTGCAAATAAGCAGCCAGCGAGTAGGGAACGTTTCCACTAGTGCTAGGGACTTGGACCATCAGTGCCCGGAGGCACTGAGAGACCGTGCATATGGTCAGCGGTTTGGACAATGTATTTCTTTTGTTTGGTGTGAAGTTTGTTTTCTGCTGGTATGCCATTAAATACTTAAATATGCCATTAAATTCTGTATACTGCCTGCTGTGTTCTGACTCTGACGGCGACCTTGTTACAATGTATATATAAATGAAAAAGACAGCACTCAGTGAAATATATATCCAACAAAACAAGTGGTGGTGCAAGATAAAAAAAAAGGGTTAACATTGACACTCACTTTTCCCAGGTAATGAAAAATTAAAAACCAGCACTCACTTTTGGAGATGAAAAATGTATTATTTATTCTTCATAAAGATTCCATTGCATATAGACTGACAGCTGCAGCTTCAGTGACTCCCGTACACTGCAGTGAGCATCAGTGACCCCAGTACACTAGAGACGGCATCAGTGACCCCCGGTACACTGTATTTAGCATCAGTGACCCCAGTACACTACAGACATTAGTGACCCCAGTAAACTGTAGTAGGCATCTTTGACCCCTGTACACTGCAGTGAGCATCAGTGACCCCCGTACACTGCAGTGAGCATCAGTGACCACCGTACACTGCAGTGAGCATCAGTGACCCCCATACTGTCACGAACCGGTCTCTTACCTCTGCGGGTTCTGGGGTTCATCCGTTGCCAGTGCGGTTGCTCGCGGTGCTGTGCGCCCGTGTGGGGACACGGCGTGATCAATGGCACAGGTAATGCAGAGTCTGGGAACTGTGAGTGCGGGGACCAAATGGCCTAAGGCACTGCGGTGTGTCTGCTGTATAGGAGGTGGCCATGTTGGAGACCAAATAGCTAATACAGAGCACTTGTGAAAACACCTGTGGGCAGGTGTAAGCCAATCCCATGCTTGTGCTGCCTTTAAGTAGGCTGGGATTATGTTACTCTGGGCCAGTGCTTTGTTGTATCAAAGCTGTGCTCTAGCTCTGAGCTCTCTCCGTGCATTCCTGTGTGATTCCCGTGGTCCAGATATCGCCTCCGTTCCCAGAGGTCCGTCTGCAGCCTTCACTGCTGAAAGATCCACCGGCTCTCTGCTGTGCTGTCAGTTAATTGCACTCCTATTGGAAATAGTTGGATTCCCAGTGTCCTGCATGAGGTTACCTTGTCAGTCTGCCTATCATTCAAAGTCTGGAGGATTCTGTTTCTCTCAGCTGTTCGTTTGTTCAACTCTGCATTTAACCCATTCATCACCTTGTCTTCTACTACAGTTTCACAGTGATCTCCGGAACCCGCAAGTAACCCAATTCAGTACTTTTATTTGCTATGTTGTCATTACAAGGATAATTCATCACAGTCTCTCAGTTAACTCTCAAAGCTCCATTGCCAATTCTTACAGTTAATTCTCCATGTCTGCATTAACCAGTTAAACACAATCTGCAGTTCAGCATCAAAGCTTGTTTATATTTGCTATGTTGTCATAACAAGGATAATTCTTCAGTCTCTCAGTTAACTCTCAAAACTCCATTGCAAATCCTTACAGTTATCTCTTCATGTCTGCATTATCCAGTTAATAACATTCTGCTGTTCAGCATCAAAGCTTGTTAATATTTGCTATGTTGTCATAACAAGGATAATTCTTCACAGTCTCTCAGTTAACTCTCAAAACTCCATTGCAAATCCTTACAGTTATCTCTTCATGTCTGCATTATCCAGTTAATAACATTCTGCTGTTCAGCATCAAAGCTTGTTAATATTTGCTATGTTGTCATAACAAGGATAATTCTTCACAGTCTCTCAGTTAACTCTCAAAACTCCATTGCAAATCCTTACAGTTATCTCTTCATGTCTGCATTATCCAGTTAATCATATTCTGCAGTTCAGCATCAAAGCTCGTTTATATTTGGACAATCCAACATTTATTCATCAGCTTGTTTTGCATATGTTTCCATGAACATTTCTTTTATGTATTTTTGAGTTTTCTCTTGCATATTATTCCTGCAATACTTCAGTATAATATGATGATTAACAACTTGTCAGTTAACTCTTTACTGAATTGTTATTTTGAATAAATATATGAATCGGAACTTTCTTCGTCCTCCCTGCTTTCTTCATACCCCAGCACCTACACCTGTGGTTGGTTCCGGGTTAACGGATTCACAAAAACACCCGGGCCTGACAGTAAGCACTGGCGACATGGATCCGTCAAGTGACCAATTCGCAGGAGGCGGTGCTACGTCAGATATCCTTTCCCGTCTGGAAAACCAGGAGTCTATACAGACACAAATAGTGCAGTTTATGCAAACTATGGCAGACCGTTTAGAGACTCTTCATACAGCTATTAAAACGTTCCAAGTCCAGATTCCAACCCCAGATGTCCCAGTTACCACTACAGCTTCTCCTGTGACGCTGCCTACGTCCCGCTTGCAGTTACCCTCTCCGAGTAAGTTTGACGGAACTCCAAAACTTTGCAGAGGATTCTTGAATCAATGCGAGATCCAGTTTGAACTGATGTCTGCCAGTTTCCCATCAGCTCGTTCTAAGGTTGCATATATTATTGCCCTCCTCTCCGGTCAGGCTCTGGAGTGGGCATCACCATTATGGGAGAGAGGTGATCCTATCCTCTCTAATTACAAAGAGTTCGTATCTTCCTTCCGGAGAATCTTTGACGAACCAGGCAGGACCACCTCAGCATCCTTGGAGATTCTCCGTCTACGTCAAGGTTTACGTCCTGTCAGTCAATATATTATTCAGTTTCGCACGTTGTCTTCAGAGTTAAACTGGAATGAGGAGGCCCTGATCGCCGCGTTTTGGAATGGACTTTCAGAAAGAATCAAGGATGATTTAACTATCCGGGATGTGCCAATTAAACTGGATGAATTGATTTCTCTCTGTAACAAACTTGATCTACGTTACAGGGAGCGATGTTTAGAGAAATCCAGGGCAGAGCGATCCAGTCCACGTGATCATCCTAGACCTCGACAAGATTCTTCATCACAGTCTCCAGTAATGACTGAAGAACCTATGCAGATTGGGCACTCTCGCCTCACAGAGGAGGAACGACTTCGTCGTCGACAGGGTAACCTCTGCATGTACTGTGGGTCCTCCGAACATTTAGTTAAATTCTGCAAACTCCGACCGGGAAACTCTCGCCTCCTAGCTTATTCAAGAGAGGTTAAGCTAGGAGTTACTTTAGAATCACGTTCTGGGAAAGAGCCAACCTTGTCTATTCAATTAGAAGTTCCAAGTTCTACAGTGAAAGTTTCAGCCCTCCTAGATTCCGGGGCAGCCAAGAACTTCATCTCCTCAGCCTTTGTCACACGGTCTAAAGTTCAAACCATGCCCCTGGAAGCAGCAGTTGCTGTTACAGCAGTGGATGGAAGTCGAATTCCAGATGGTATAATTACTCATCGAACCGTATGTCTCAAGATGAAAGTTGGTGAGCTCCATTCCGAATACCTCTCCTTCTACGTGATTCCCAAAGCCTCTCAAGATGTGATACTTGGTTTACCTTGGCTGCAGAAACATAATCCTCAACTTAATTGGCAAACCATGGAAGTCCTTTCATGGGGTAAATCTTGTACCAAGGACTGTGTAGCTACAATTGTACCTCTTCGGTCAATTAGCCTTTCCGATCTACCTCCGGTGTATCAATCCCTTGCGGATGTTTCCAGTAAGCAAGCAGCAGACTCTCTACCTCCTCATCGTGAATGGGACTGCCCAGTCGTCCTGGTTCCGGGCAAGACCCCTCCTAGGGGACAAATTCATCCGCTATCCATCCCAGAGACGCGAGCTATCCGGGATTGGTCCACTCCTACAACTCTCAAGGGGATTCAGCGATTTCTTGGCTTTGCTAATTTCTATAGGAGATTCATTAAGAATTATTCTACGTTAGCTGCTCCTATCACAGCCCTAACTCGCAAGGGAGCAAATCCTACGAACTGGTCTTCTGAAGCAATCAAAGCCTTCTCTGATTTAAAGCAAGCCTTTGTGTCAGCCCCCATTCTTCGACAGCCTGATTTGAATCGTCCCTTTCTACTAGAGGTGCATGCATCTACAGAAGCAGTAGGAGCTGTGTTGTCACAAGTCTTTGAAGATAAAAAGGTCCATCCCTGCGGATATTTCTCCCGTAAGTTCCTCCCGGCAGAACGTAATTATGCAATCGGTGAGCAAGAGTTACTTGCCATCAAGTTGGCATTTGAGGAGTGGAGATACCTTCTAGAAGGAGCTCAACATCGCATTACAGTTTATACTGATCATAAGAATCTTCTGTATCTGCAGTCAGCTCAGTGTTTGAATCCACGACAAGCTCGATGGGCGCTTTTCTTCTCACGATTTGATTTCAAACTCTCCTATCGTCCAGGGTCTCAGAACAAAAAGGCAGATGCCCTTTCCCGGTCCTTTGCTTCTTCTGAATTAAATGATGCTACCACGAATCAAGCCATTGTGAATCCTACGTCCTTCTTAATGACTCAAACCTCTCCAGTTCCTCCGCCTGGCAAGACCTTTGTCGCCACAAGTCTTCGAAAACGGCTGCTTACCTGGGCTCACTCCTCTTCCTTCATGGGTCATCCTGGGGTTCTAAAGACTCTCAAATTTATTCAACAGTCTTATTGGTGGCCACGTCTCAAAGCCGATGTCCAAGAGTTTATAGCAGCATGTCCTAAATGTGCCCAACATAAGAGTCCAAGAAGTTCTCCACCAGAGTTTCATCCATTGCCAGCCCTAGAGGTTCCAGCAGCAGATCAAGAGCTTCAACGTCTATCTAGCATCTGGAGTTGTGTACGTAAGTCCTTGGTCAAAACTTCCGCTCGTTATAAATCTTTTGCAGATAGAAAACGTAAAGCTGTACCGAGTTACAAAGTGGGAGACCAAGTTTGGATTTCTACGCGCAATCTCAAGTTCAAAGTTCCTTCTAAGAAATTTGCTCCCAAGTTTATTGGTCCATTTCCCATTGTTAAGGTACTCAACCCTGTGTCATACAAAGTCAAGTTGCCACCGTCTTTGAGAATTCCTAACGCCTTTCATACATCTTTACTGAAGCCTTTGATTCTCAATAAGTTCCGTACTACCCAGTCCAAATCTCCTAAAGTTCACTCTTTGCAGAATGAGGAATTTGAAGTTAAAGAGATTGTGGACTCACGTTCCCGATATGGACGTTTACAGTTTCTGGTCGACTGGAAGGGTTACGGTCCAGAGGAAAGATCCTGGGTTTTCTCTGAAGATGTTCATGCTCCAAGACTGGTACAGAAATACTTCTCCAAAAATCCTGATAAGGTTCAAAGGTGTTCGGAGACCACCCTTAGAGGAGGGGGTACTGTCACGAACCGGTCTCTTACCTCTGCGGGTTCTGGGGTTCATCCGTTGCCAGTGCGGTTGCTCGCGGTGCTGTGCGCCCGTGTGGGGACACGGCGTGATCAATGGCACAGGTAATGCAGAGTCTGGGAACTGTGAGTGCGGGGACCAAATGGCCTAAGGCACTGCGGTGTGTCTGCTGTATAGGAGGTGGCCATGTTGGAGACCAAATAGCTAATACAGAGCACTTGTGAAAACACCTGTGGGCAGGTGTAAGCCAATCCCATGCTTGTGCTGCCTTTAAGTAGGCTGGGATTATGTTACTCTGGGCCAGTGCTTTGTTGTATCAAAGCTGTGCTCTAGCTCTGAGCTCTCTCCGTGCATTCCTGTGTGATTCCCGTGGTCCAGATATCGCCTCCGTTCCCAGAGGTCCGTCTGCAGCCTTCACTGCTGAAAGATCCACCGGCTCTCTGCTGTGCTGTCAGTTAATTGCACTCCTATTGGAAATAGTTGGATTCCCAGTGTCCTGCATGAGGTTACCTTGTCAGTCTGCTTATCATTCAAAGTCTGGAGGATTCTGTTTCTCTCAGCTGTTCGTTTGTTCAACTCTGCATTTAACCCATTCATCACCTTGTCTTCTACTACAGTTTCACAGTGATCTCCGGAACCCGCAAGTAACCCAATTCAGTACTTTTATTTGCTATGTTGTCATTACAAGGATAATTCATCACAGTCTCTCAGTTAACTCTCAAAGCTCCATTGCCAATTCTTACAGTTAATTCTCCATGTCTGCATTAACCAGTTAAACACAATCTGCAGTTCAGCATCAAAGCTTGTTTATATTTCCTATGTTGTCATAACAAGGATAATTCTTCAGTCTCTCAGTTAACTCTCAAAACTCCATTGCAAATCCTTACAGTTATCTCTTCATGTCTGCATTATCCAGTTAATAACATTCTGCTGTTCAGCATCAAAGCTTGTTAATATTTGCTATGTTGTCATAACAAGGATAATTCTTCACAGTCTCTCAGTTAACTCTCAAAACTCCATTGCAAATCCTTACAGTTATCTCTTCATGTCTGCATTATCCAGTTAATAACATTCTGCTGTTCAGCATCAAAGCTTGTTAATATTTGCTATGTTGTCATAACAAGGATAATTCTTCACAGTCTCTCAGTTAACTCTCAAAACTCCATTGCAAATCCTTACAGTTATCTCTTCATGTCTGCATTATCCAGTTAATCATATTCTGCAGTTCAGCATCAAAGCTCGTTTATATTTGGACAATCCAACATTTATTCATCAGCTTGTTTTGCATATGTTTCCATGAACATTTCTTTTATGTATTTTTGAGTTTTCTCTTGCATATTATTCCTGCAATACTTCAGTATAATATGATGATTAACAACTTGTCAGTTAACTCTTTACTGAATTGTTATTTTGAATAAATATATGAATCGGAACTTTCTTCGTCCTCCCTGCTTTCTTCATACCCCAGCACCTACACCTGTGGTTGGTTCCGGGTTAACGGATTCACAAAAACACCCGGGCCTGACACATACACTGCAGTGAGCATCAGTGACCCCCGTACACTAAAGACATCATTAGCGACCCCCAGTACAATAGAGCATCAGTGACCCCTGTACGCTACAGACAGCATCAGTGACTCCAGTACACTAGAGACTGCATCAGTGTCTCCCGTACACTATAGTGAGCATCAGTGACCCTCGTACACTACAGACAGCATCAGTGACAGGAGTACACTAGAGACACCATTAGTGACCCCTGTACACTGTAGTGAGCATCAGTGACCCCTGTACACTGCAGTGAGCATCAGTGTGCCCCCTACCCTGTAGTGAACATCAGTGAGCCACTTACACTACAGACAGCATCAGTGACCTCCGTACACTGCAGTGAGCATCAGTGACCTCCGTACACTGCAGTGAGCATCAGTAAGCCCCGTACACTGCAGTGAGCATCAGTGAGCCCTGTACACCACAGATAACATCAGTGAGCCCCGTACTACAGACCGCATCAGTGACCCCATTAGTGTAGGAATTATTAGTACATTAAATAATTACATTTTATACTTGAAGCATAACAGTCCTCTAAGCCATTCCATTAGCCTTTTGTGGTAGTCTGCAGTGATTTGTCTGCTTGCAACTATTCATTCCCCCTACAGGTCAGCTCTGCAGGAGACCTTGGCACATTATTAGCAACATGCTAATAATATAGGGAATATAGGTGATGTTTTGTACCCAGACATATGACATCAGCACTGGGTCCGCTGTTCTGGCTTCTTGTCTCCATGGTATTTCAAGATTAGCTGTCAGTCTGGATGCAGCAGAGACAACTAAAGGTTCTGAATAAATCCCTGCTACACAGACAATAGGCCTGTGGTACAGTCATTTCCATAGGAAGGACTGTACATTACATAAATGCAATCACAGGTGGATGTTAAGTGAAATAGGTAAATCTAAGCATCTCTCACTCTTGACTCTGTCATTCTGAGTATAAGTTTAAATATAAATGGTATTACTATTAATATAATGTTGGGCTGGCTTAGGGTAGGGTGGTCTAGAGCAGGGGATGTCATCCAGTCAAACACTAACAGAAAAAATATATCTATAGATAATGCAAAGATCCATGCCCATCACCCCTCCTTTACAGGATGATATCGGGATCCCGGCGCTTCGGATGGCAGCGGTCAGAATACCGACACTGGCATCCCAACACCTGTTAGATAAGTGTTCTAACCCTAACCCTCTACCCCCCTGTAAGTTGCGTATGACCTACCCCATTCATTATTAACGTTCACAAGGCCAAGGTTATTCTGTAGCCCCAGATTTGTACTCTGAGGTTTTGTTGGGAGACCCCGATTCTCTTCATACTGCCATTTATGGTATCCATTGGTGCAATCCATAATCTCTATTCCCATTTATCCCCTCACATTCAGTCCCTCGCTCAATCCTGCACCTTCCACCTCCGTATTATCTCCAGTATCAACTCATTTCTTATATTGAAGCTAATAACCCTCATTCACCATCCTCTCTCGCCTGGATTACTGTAATCAATTCCTCTCTGGTGTTCCAAATTACCATCTCGCCCACTCAGTTTACCCTTGCCTCTGCTGCCCAGCTAATTTTCCTTGTCACTCTGCCTCTACTGCTCACCTGTGCCAGGTACTCCATGGGTTCCCTATACCCCACAGAATAAAATGCAAACTCCTCATACTCCCCTACAAAGCCCTTACCCACTCTTCTCCCTACATATCCCTTCTCGGCTCACCTTACACTCCCACCCACTTGGCTCAGCCAATGACACCCCCCCTCCCCCACACACGGTTCCGGTATGAATGGTCGACCATGTTATGGTCAACAGTCATTAGGTCGACCACTATTGTTCGACATTGACATGGTCGACATGGACACATGGTCGACACATGAAAAATGGTCGACACATGAAAAGGTCGACATGAGTTTTTTAACTTTTTTTGTGTCGTTTTTTGTGTAAAGTGACTGAGAACCCCAATTAGTGCACCGCGTCCCCTCGCATGGTGCCTTCGCTCCGCTACCGCTTCGCTCGGCACAGATTACCGTTCCAATCGTAGTCCACGTGGATCGTAAAGTATGGAAAAGTTCCCCAAAAGAAAAAAAAGTTAAAAAACTCATGTCGATCTTTACATGTGTCGACCTTTCACGTGTCAACCATTTTCATGTGTCGACCATGTGTCCATGTCGACCATGTCAATGTCGACCAATAGTGGTCGACCTAATGACTGTCGACCATAACATGGTCGACCATCTGAACGGATACCCCCCCCCCCCCCCCCCACACACACACACACACACACACTGCTTCTCCCTGATCAGTTCTTGCCACTGGCATTTTCAGGATTTCTCCCCTTTTGTGTCCTCTCCTCCCGCAGAAAGCTGTTGCTACTTTAGTAGAGCTCCTCTCTCTTCCCCTTCTATTATCTAGTATATTTGAAAAAGATATGTGCATCTGTAACCATGTTACGTGTTGTATGTTTAACCCCTATGGACATAGCTATGCAGCTTTCACGTGCAATAAAAGTAAGCTGCCTACTGGCTCACACGCCTCAAACACATCTCCTCTTACCCCTGCTAAAATAAACACAGGTACAGCACAGTTGGCAGTAAAGGTTATAATAAACCTAACGGCTGAGGATGGCTCTGTGTATGCATCAGTGATAATTAACATAAAGCATAAATAAAATAATGACATGGAGACATGAATTTGGCAGAAAGTGCTAGCTATTTATTTAAATGAGCTTTAAACTTTAAATAAAAGAGACATTTAAATTAATGTATGGTGTAAACTTAAAGCCATAATCCTAGCCAACCAGAAAACATGAGTGACCAACTATCCAAACCTTGCATCTAACACCCACTAAACCTATAACGGTAATAACGGTAAAACAGAAAACGTCCTAGTTAGAAACATAATTAAATGAGGATCTGCCAAAAAGGAAAAAAAAATGCATGCAAATTCCATTTAAATGTGCCTCAGGCCAATGAAAGCAACATAAAGACACAACAGGATATGTAAAACAAATAAATGGGTTGGCGGTGATGGGGGAAAGGGGGGGGGGGGAGGAGCCACACAAGTAAACTCGGCCAGAGGAAGAACTTAAAACCTGCTGAGGGACATATCATTGAAATCCAGTCAGCCGAATTAAGTATAATCAAGCCTAATTAAGTCCATCAGTCCAGGTAAAAAATTGTCAAGTCCCTCTAAACTCCCACTGCCAACAGTGGCAAGTAGCTAATCCAGGGGTGGGCAATTATTTCAGCTGGGGGGCCACTTAACACTTTCCAGTGAATATTCGAGGGCCGCACACTCAGAATAAGCCCCTGTTTATTTATATACTGGCATTTTTATGCTGTAACTCCAGAAACCCCCTCTCTATGTATGCATTATATAGTTAATTATTCTCATATTAATAATGGGGGCTGGCAAAAATAAATAGCAATGTCTAAAAAAAAGAAACAGACGAGCATTCACTCAAGTACAGAAGCCAGTAATAATAATAAAAAAAAAAACTGCTGAAAACAAAGAAACATCATCCAGTACATCAGCAGCTCCTCTCCCTATCTCTCTCTTTCCCTGGGCACAGTTATCAGCTCCTTCCCCCCTCCCTCCTTGGGCACAGTTATCAGCTCCTTCCCCCCTCCCTCCTTGGGCACAGTTATCAGCTCCTTCCCCCCTCCCTCCTTGGGCACAGTTATCAGCTCCTTCCCCCCTCCCTCCTTGGGCATAGTTATCAGCATCTTCTCCCCTCCGTCCCTCCTTGGGCATAGTTATCAGCATCTTTCCCCACTCCCTCCCTCCCTCCTTGGGCATAGTTATCAGCATCTTCTCCCCTCCCTCCCTCCCTCCCTCCCTCCTTGGGCATAGTTATCAGCATCTTCCCCCCTCCCTCCCTCCTTGGGCATAGTTATCAGCATCTTTCCCCCTCCCTCCCTCCCTCCTTGGGCATAGTTATCAGCATCTTTCCCCACTCCCTCCCTCCCTCCTTGGGCATAGTTATCAGCATCTTTCCCCACTCCCTCCCTCCCTCCTTGGGCATAGTTATCAGCATCTTCTCCCCTCCCTCCCTCCCTCCTTGGGCATAGTTATCAGCATCTTCCCCCCTCCCTCCCTCCTTGGGCATAGTTATCAGCATCTTTCCCCACTCCCTCCCTCCTTGGGCATAGTTATCAGCATCTTCCCCCCTCCCTCCCTCCTTGGGCATAGTTATCAGCATCTTTCCCCACTCCCTCCCTCCCTCCTTGGGCATAGTTATCAGCATCTTTCCCCACTCCCTCCCTCCCTCCTTGGGCATAGTTATCAGCATCTTTCCCCACTCCCTCCCTCCCTCCTTGGGCATAGTTATCAGCATCTTTCCCCACTCCCTCCCTCCCTCCTTGGGCATAGTTATCAGCATCTTCCCCCCTCCCTCCCTCCCTCCTTGGGCATAGTTATCAGCATCTTCTCCCCTCCCTCCCTCCCTCCCTCCCTCCCTCCTTGGGCATAGTTATCAGCATCTTCCCCCCTCCCTCCCTCCTTGGGCATAGTTATCAGCATCTTTCCCCCTCCCTCCCTCCCTCCTTGGGCATAGTTATCAGCATCTTCCCCCCTCCCTCCCTCCCTCCTTGGGCATAGTTATCAGCATCTTTCCCCACTCCCTCCCTCCCTCCTTGGGCATAGTTATCAGCATCTTTCCCCACTCCCTCCCTCCCTCCTTGGGCATAGTTATCAGCATCTTTCCCCACTCCCTCCCTCCCTCCTTGGGCATAGTTATCAGCATCTTCTCCCCTCCCTCCCTCCCTCCTTGGGCATAGTTATCAGCATCTTCTCCCCTCCCTCCGTCCTTGGGCATAGTTATCAGCATCTTCCCCCCTCCCTCCCTCCTTGGGCATAGTTATCAGCATCTTTCCCCCTCCCTCCCTCCTTGGGCATAGTTATCAGCATCTTCCCCCCTCCCTCCCTCCTTGGGCATAGTTATCAGCATCTTTCCCCCTCCCTCCCTCCTTGGGCATAGTTATCAGCATCTTTCCCCCTCCCTCCCTCCCTCCTTGGGCATAGTTATCAGCATCTTCCCCCCTCCCTCCCTCCTTGGGCATAGTTATCAGCATCTTCCCCCCTCCCTCCCTCCCTCCTTGGGCATAGTTATCAGCATATTTCCCCCTCCCTCCCTCCTTGGGCATAGTTATCAGCATCTTCCCCCCTCCCTCCCTCCTTGGGCATAGTTATCAGCATCTTCCCCCCTCCCTCCCTCCTTGGGCATAGTTATCAGCATCTTCCCCCCTCCCTCCCTCCCTCCTTGGGCATAGTTATCAGCATCTTTCCCCACTCCCTCCCTCCCTCCTTGGGCATAGTTATCAGCATCTTTCCCCACTCCCTCCCTCCCTCCTTGGGCATAGTTATCAGCATCTTTCCCCACTCCCTCCCTCCCTCCTTGGGCATAGTTATCAGCATCTTCCCCCCTCCCTCCCTCCCGCCTTGGGCATAGTTATCAGCATCTTTCCCCACTCCCTCCCTCCCTCCCTCCCTCCCTCCTTGGGCATAGTTATCAGCATCTTCTCCCCTCCCTCCCTCCCTCCTTCCCTCCCTCCCTCCTTGGGCATAGTTATCAGCATCTTCTCCCCTCCCTCCCTCCCTCCCTCCTTGGGCATAGTTATCAGCATCTTCTCCCCTCCCTCCCTCCTTGGGCATAGTTATCAGCATCTTCTCCCCTCCCTCCCTCCCTCCCTCCTTGGGCATAGTTATCAGCATCTTCTCCCCTCCCTCCCTCCCTCCTTGGGCATAGTTATCAGCATCTCCCTCCCTCCCTCCTTGGGCACAGTTATCAGCATCTTCTCCCCTCCCTCCTTGGGCACAGTTATCAGCATCTTCCCCCCTCCCTCCCTCCTTGGGCACAGTTATCAGCATCTTCCCCCCTCCCTCCCTCCCTCCCTCCCTCCCTCCCTCCCTCCCTCCTTGGGCACAGTTATCAGCATCTTCCCCCCTCCCTCCCTCCCTCCTTGGGCATAGTTATCAGCATCTTCCCCCCTCCCTCCCTCCCTCCTTGGGCATAGTTATCAGCATCTTCTCCCCTCCCTCCCTCCCTCCTTGGGCACAGTTATCAGCATCTTCCCCCCTCCCTCCCTCCCTCCTTGGGCACAGTTATCAGCATCTTCTCCCCTCCCTCCTTGGGCATAGTTATCAGCATCTTCCCCCCTCCCTCCCTCCTTGGGCATAGTTATCAGCATCTTCCCCCCTCCCTCCCTCCCTCCTTGGGCATAGTTATCAGCATCTTTCCCCCTCCCTCCCTCCCTCCTTGGGCATAGTTATCAGCATCTTCCCCCCTCCCTCCCTCCTTGGGCATAGTTATCAGCATCTTCCCCCCTCCCTCCCTCCTTGGGCATAGTTATCAACATCTTCCCCCCTTCCTCCCTCCCTCCTTGGGCATAGTTATCAGCATCTTTCCCCACTCCCTCCCTCCCTCCTTGGGCATAGTTATCAGCATCTTTCCCCACTCCCTCCCTCCCTCCTTGGGCATAGTTATCAGCATCTTTCCCCACTCCCTCCCTCCCTCCTTGGGCATAGTTATCAGCATCTTTCCCCACTCCCTCCCTCCCTCCTTGGGCATAGTTATCAGCATATTCTCCCCTCCCTCCCTCGATCCCTCCCTCCCTCCCTCCCTCCTTGGGCATAGTTATCAGCATCTTCTCCCCTCCCTCCCTCCCTCCCTCCTTGGGCATAGTTATCAGCATCTTCTCCCCTCCCTCCCTCCTTGGGCATAGTTATCAGCATCTTCTCCCCTCCCTCCCTCCCTCCTTGGGCATAGTTATCAGCATCTTCTCCCCTCCCTCCCTCCCTCCTTGGGCATAGTTATCAGCATCTCCCTCCCTCCCTCCCTCCTTGGGCACAGTTATCAGCATCTTCCCCCCTCCCTCCCTCCCTCATTGGGCACAGTTATCAGCATCTTCTCCCCTCCCTCCTTGGGCACAGTTATCAGCATCTTCCCCCCTCCCTCCCTCCTTGGGCACAGTTATCAGCATCTTCCCCCCTCCCTCCCCCCCTCCCTCCCTCCTTGGGCACAGTTATCAGCATCTTCCCCCCTCCCTCCCTCCCTCCTTGGGCACAGTTATCAGCATCTTCCCCCCTCCCTCCCTCCCTCCTTGGGCATAGTTATCAGCATCTTCTCCCCTCCCTCCCTCCCTCCCTCCCTCCCTCCTTGGGCACAGTAATCAGCATCTTCCCCCCTCCCTCCCTCCCTCCTTGGGCACAGTTATCAGCATCTTCTCCCCTCCCTCCTTGGGCATAGTTATCAGCATCTTCCCCCCTCCCTCCTTGGGCACAGTTATCAGCATCTTCCCCCCTCCCTCCCTCCCTCCTTGGGCATAGTTATAAGCGTCTTCCTCCCTCCCTCCCTCGGCACACTTAGCAGCTCCCCCTTCAACCCGCTGCATACTGGGCACTGGCAGACTTACAGACAGCGCGCCGCTCCCCCACTGCAGACAGTGCAGCTCCATTTAAATCTCCGGGGTCTGAGACCGAGTGCTGCCGTTGGCTCCACCCCCAAGTCCAAGTCTCCGCCCGATGCCTGACGTGACATCTACCAGATCCGACCTTCTGTCCATCTGCAGTAGAGTACACCCCGCACATTGTGACCTGTTCTCTCTCCACAGTGATGGAGATGCCGCGGCTGGAAGATATTGCAGCGCAATGACAAGCAGCCGGTCGGGCCGCTTGTCATTGCTCAGTGGCGGGAGGCAGCGGGCCGGGAAGGATCGGCTTGCGGGCCGTATACGGCCCGTGGGCCGTATTTTGTCCACCCCTGAGCTAATCCCTGAGTAAGGAAGACAGGGGGAAACATACAAGACCAACAAACAATACAAGTCCTGCTTGCACCGAAACGTCGCTAAGCTCTGCACAAACTATCTAAAATCCGCCAGAGCTTAGCTTGCCAACCACGCCTAACCGCCTCTTGCCTACCATATTTAGCAGCACACTTCCATGCCCTGACCATGCTAATAACAAAAGACGACAGCGAAGAAGAGGAGGAAGTAGAAGAATATCTATCTGACACTCTAATAGAAAAGGAGGAAGAGCCAGAGCCATCATCATCTGACTCCCCAGGCTCCCCAAAGAAGTTAAAACTGCCCCTGAAGCTGAAGCCCTGTGGGCGGGAAAAGGGGTAGAGAAACTACAGCAGGTGCCCTATTATACTCTGCTGTTGCAGGTGCGCTAACACCCAATTGCACCGCAGCCACCTCCATATCCCAGCATGCCTGCAAAAACTGGTCCATCGTGGGTCTGGATGGGACGGAAATAGGACCCCGGCTCTGTTGAGGGCCCTGCAGAGTCAGGGCCCATATAAGGGAAGCAAAAGCCGAAGCCATAGATTACATCGCCAGTGCAAAAACTGAGAGGTCAAAATCTGCAGCTGAAGCGCCTGAACCTCTGGCACCCTGCACATCAGCCCCTTCCTTACCAGCAGCAGACACCTGATTCCTATGACGCAGCCCTGCTTACATAGGGGGAGACCTGTACATAGCGGCAGAGGCTGTAAACTGATATCTTGGCCTGTTGCCAAGATCTCTGCTTCCTGCTGCAGACTGACTAACCTCCATGTTCCCCTTATGCTCCGCCCCTCTCCCAAGATGACATCAAATTGCCACCATCCCTCTCATCCCATTGCCTCCCATCAGGGCTGTCAAGAGAAATCCTGGGCCCCGGTACAGTAACCTCCCGCGGCCCCTCCTGCAGGAGGTGTGGGCACACCCTGTTAGTTGCATGGCTGCGCCACTTTGGGGGCATGTCTAGCACAAAAGAAGTACCCACTCACAGGAACATGACTTACCTTCCAGCAATTTGAATAAACTAAAATGTTGACTTGCACATTAGTGGTCATCACCAGAATATATTGTTACATTAGTAAGTCCCAAGAGTGCCACAGTATTTCTGCTTATACTACCTGTCATCCCACTAAAGGCACCCAGGAAATTGCGCAGTATTTTGGACAGAATGCAAGCCATGACATATATAGATAGATATTACACACACACACACACACACACACACACACACACACACACACACACACACACACACACACACACACACGGCAGTAGAGAGTCTGGCTGGGCCCAGGTACTTTTCAGGAGCCGTGGCCTATTCACAGGCGGCGTGGTCATGCACCCTTTGAAAAAATACTGAAAAAATTATATTTTAAGCGCCACCATGGCCACACTCCAGCCCAGCAGTCAGCAGCATGTGCTGGGCTTAGGAGAAGAGCTGTAGCTGCTTCTGCCAGTTAAGGGGGAGAAAGTTCGGGGCCCTCACTGGGCACTTCCATAGGCCAGGGCCCGGTTAATTTGTACCCTCCCCCCCCCTCTCTCGGCACCCATGCAGCCCATCTTTCCCCCTCCACTGGCTGCAATACTGGGAGCTCCCCCTGTAGGATTGGCGGGAGCTTGAGAATGGTCATGACTTCCCATCACTCTGGGTGGGTGCCCAGCATTCCTGGAGATGCTGGGCTGCCCCCCACATTCTCTCCACACTGTGTGCCTAATTTAGATATGTACATAAACCCAATGGGTGTTCATCGGATATGTCGGACCCGTTTTCTTGGCGTGCCGAGGCCTGATGGGTACTCAGATGACTAATGCTCATGCGGATGGCACAATGCTGTGAACAGCAGTGGATCAGAGAAGCCTCCTTCGCCAGTAGTATATTTTCATTCAGCAGCTGCCTCCAAAGACGCAGCTACTGTATGATCTGAATCAATTTCTGAATCAGGCCCTGGTAGATTCCATGAGCATGGCATCTGTGCTATCCAGAGCAGGGGTGAGAGTGCTCCCCCTAACGCCCAACCACAGTTCCCGAAAAGCAGGACTATCCTGTCCAAAGCAGGATGGCTGTGGGGTATGTGTAGGATTCCCCCAGGGCCACACATAAGATGGCCACTGGCAGGTAGGTTGTTGCTGCTTACATAGAAGCAGCAGTGATAGCGTTAATTTGGTAATGCAGCAGGGGGTGTCATGCCTCCTGCTGCATTACTGAACTGAGCTGCGTCCTAGGAGGCAGTATCGTAACTTCTGCAACACTATTGGCCGGCTGAGTGACCGAAGGAGTCGCACAAGTCAGCCACCGCATCTACTATGAAGGGGCCAGGAAATATCCAACCTCGGACTGAAATCCTGGACCCGTCCCTCCCCAACAATGGTAGCAACACAAATCCATTTTGGGAAACTGAGGCTGTTGCCGCCCCCTCACCACCCTCTAGTGGCATCAGACTGTCAATCACTGACAGTCTGATACTGCAGTATGACAGCTTCATGGACCTGTACTGCACATACGCAGTATGGGTCCGGCAAATGTGCAAAGTAGCGAACATCAGTACTTGACTGCATGCTCCGCTACAGCGTCAGGACCTGAATAAGGCCCAGTGTGCTGATGGAGTCTGTGAATATGTCTGGCCAAGGCTGCAGGAGGGTGGTTGAAGTACAGTAGACATAGCAGCCATCTGAACGCTGATGGGACTGAACAGAGTGGAGGGGAAGGTATGGGATGCAGCGAAGATGGTGATTTAGATCTTCATCTCCCTGCCATACTCAGGAGATCAGATAAGCACGTCTGCGGCACAGGAGACAGCTGAGATTTGTTTCAGACCACTGAGATACGCAGCTTGGATGATACTTGTAGCTGCAGGGCAGGACAATCACCTGCTCCCCATCTTTGTACTCTGTTAGTCAGATAACACACAATTGTGTTGCTTCATCCTCTGCAGTAATAGTAGATGGGAATCCGTAGAGCACTTCCAAGAAGCAGAGTGATAACTTACGCTATGACTCTGCTTCCAGGTTCTGTTGCAGCTCCCGTATTGTGCTTGTGTGGCTGTAGGGCAGCGCATGCATTATCAGGGGCCAATAGGGAGGGATTCAAATCAGCAACACAGTGGCCCATAGGCTAATGATGATGGCATTAGTGTCCAAGGCCAAGCTCCGGGTAACACAGCATAGCAGCCTATGCGGGTGCTTTTGCAGTCAGAAATGGAAGGACCGCCGCAGATATCGACCATATTTATTGTGGTTCCTCCTTGTCAAATCCTGGGGATTCTTAATATTTGTGGGTATCCTGCAAATATAGTTAATAACTATGCCCCCATAAACATGGAAGAAAACAGTAAAACATGGGCACTATCCTTCTTCAGTCCGCTGTGATAATCCCTCTCACTTCCGCAGGCAGCTGCTCTAGAATAATAATGATTGTAGTTTTATAAGGTGCCGCAGTGTCTGATAGGGAAGAGCAGAACATACATGTAACGGGGCACAGCTTGCACCAGAGGAATGACTGGAGATGGGGCTAGATGTGAGTATGCATTATGGTGGGTAGTATAGGTGGGAGTAGGGTAAATGCTAACATAGAGATGGAAATAAAGATGGGAGTCTGGTCTAGCATGTAAAGAACTCCATAAGTGGGTAGCAGAATGGGAAAAACACTTTTTAGAAAACATTAAAAATTGAAACTAGTCATTAAATTAAAAAATGCTGAGGAATGAGCTTTAATGGTTCTGGTCAATGTTTCTTAAACTTGATCCTCAGGACCCCTAACCGGTCATGTTTTCAAGACCTCCTGTGTCTCTCTAGACTGTGGAGTCTATTTACTAATCCTTGGGTGGAGATAAAGTCGCTAGAGATAAAGTACCAGCCCATCGGGTCCTAACTGCCATGCCACAATCTGTTTTTGAAAAATGACAGGAGCGGATTGGCTGGTACTTAATCTCCAGCGACTTTATCTCCATCCAAGGCTTAGTAAATAGACCCCTGTGTCAGTTAGGAATGAACATGCTGCAACTATTGAAATGTGAAATGTGACAGATACAGCGAGTAATGAGTCAACCAGTGCCCCAGCTAGGGGGTCTGCAGCATGTGACCTGAGGGCTGAGCTTGAGAAACCCCTTAGATCATACAATAACTTGTTGAATTTGTGAATTTTAAGACATCATGTTACTTTGGGCCAAGCTGGCTGTGTCCATCACTGTTCAGTTGCCTACTGAGCTCAGCTGTCAGCATCCTATTTCTCCCTCTCCATTAGTTCCCCATCACTACGTTCCTCCTCGCTAGTCTGCACCCATAACCTGCTTTGTTCCATGTGCCAGCGCACTCTTATGCCTACATAATTAGAAACACCTCACACCTACAGTTCATCCAGGCGGGATGTAGTCATGTCATTTTTGCGCATATCCTGTTTTTGTGATTTTTGAATTTGCACCTATTCAATTCCAAAATCGCGAAAACAGGATTTGTGCAAAAAGTCTTGCTGTGAAAATGGGGAAATCAGCCTGTACCCCCAAAAATGCCAAATTAACATAGGATAACAGTATAGAAGTGTATTAGAGGTCATATGAAATAGATTTGGTGTATTACATTGCGTCAAATGGCTGTCATGCATTTATTTTTTTATGGGGAAAAAATGATCAAATCTATTTTTTTCAGCAAAATAAGTTCTCTCATTAAATTAGGGGTACATAAAAATGGGTATATGTTTGGGTCATTTTAGCAGACTTGAAAATAGAAAATGGAAAAAGACTGACTACTCCCACCTGCAAGCCTAAACACATTTGTCCCACTCATAAAGCACCCCAATATACCTGTCCCATACCTTGAACCCCAAATTCCGTCACTTTGCACTTTTTCATCCCAAAAATTATATTATTGACCAGTTAAAAATAATTGAAAGTGCCTACTTAGTCATAAGGGGGGGAGGGGTTTGTGTACCAGGGCTTCTGAGCCAAATCACAGCATTTATACCTTTAAATAGAGATTTTCCCAAACTGCTCAGAGTAGGTGAAGTGAAATTCACAGTTAAATTATCGATGATAAATTATTGCGTCTTTCACGATTTGTAGTAAAATCACAGTTTTTCATGCAAAAAATGGGTTATCGCAGCTAATTGAATTCTCCCCTCTGTGCAACTGGAAATCTGCACATACACATAGAAATATACAAATGAAAATACTCCCCCTGGCAGGCAAAATTATACCCAATAGTAATTTTCATTTTTAAAGTGAAAATTACAATTAAACATTAAAATACTCATACAGGCAATCAAAATACCATTATTTTTCTTTGACAGCTTTTGAAAGTATACAGTATTTTAGGGTTCAATTTAAACAAAAAAGCGACATGATAGCTTATCTGCCTTAGGTTAAGAATGCTAATTGAGACCACTTTTTTTTTTTTGCACCAAAAAAAATATTAAGTATGACATAAAAGAATGTATAATGAACTCTCGGAGTTAAGCAAGATTGCTAAAACATTTTTTGCCAAAATCTCCATATTTCAATTGATAAAGGGTCAAAATTTCAAAGTGATACGTGGATTAGGCACTGAGATGTGAATTTTTTTCCAGATACACCTCAGAAAAAAAAACGGAGCATCAGGAGTGGCATTTCCAAGCAATTCTTCAAAATTTTGACCCCCTATATCTTAAAAACTATGAGTCCTAGAGCAGAAAAATTTGGGTGAACAGGCATGGAATGACTCATGCGTGTTTAATGTTGTTTTTTCAGTTTACACACTCTCTCTCTCTCTCTCTCTCTCTCTCTGTCTCTTTCTCAGTAATTCATAGTTGATCGTAGCAGCAAATTTGTTAGCAGTTGGGCAAAACCATGTGCACTGCAGGGGACGCAGATATAACATGTGCAGAGAGAGTTAGATTTGGGTGGGGTGTGTTCAAACTGAAATCTAAATTGCAGTGTAAAAAATAAAGCAGCCAGTATTTACCCTGCACAGAAACAATATAATCCACCCAAATCTAACTCTCTCTGCACATGTTATATCTGCCCCTCCTGCAGTGCACATGGTTTTGCCCAACTGCTAACAAATTTGCTGCTACGCTCAGGTCTGAATTAGTCTCTCTCTCTCTCTCTCTCTCTCTCTCTTATAAGAATATAGCTTTCTGCAGTGCATGCCCACTTTTTTAGCATACAATCTATATAGCTGGTTCTAAAAATAAAAAGGTGACATCATAAATGTATTTTCAGAGCGATAACCTCAAAAATGCATGTAAAAAACATTATTCTTAAAAAAAATAAAAAATAGATACATTTTTTTAATGATGTTGATGATACAGATATGCCTGTGTGCAAATAACTTTAGCTGGTCCACCTACTACTGAAATTATTATAAACTTACATTCATGAGATCTGCACCCTGGAAGGCTTTATTAGGAATCCTCTATTCAGCACAACCCTTAATAATGTATTTTTTCTAACAAGTCCAGTGTTTAATGCTCTTTTCATTTCCAGTTTGCTAAGTGTAGAGGGAGAGTTGGCTCCCGATGGAACACAATGTTGGATATTGTTTTGAGAAGCCAATGATACTGAAGCACACGCTCTGGAAGTATATACATGTACTCAGAGCAGGGTATCAGCTTTAAACAAATATCTCTTATCCTTTTGCTGCCAGATGACACTTGGGCATACGTACAAATCTATGCAGCTGATGGGCCAGTCATTTTCATGGCAGAAGGCCAAGCAATGCAACAGTGCATCTGTTTCTCCAGCCATTAGAGCAGTGTGGTGCCTAATTGCTTGCCCAAGCATGTATCAGTTTGTGTTTCTTAAACTTATCCAGGAGTGATTGGTGGATATAGAATAGTAACATTCCTTTTTTTCCTTCAGGATTCTTGCTTTAATTGTGGTGTGGCTGCTTTTATATAAACTAAGGTCCACTTAACGCAGAGTTATATTTATGGAAGCTTAGTAATGTTAAGTCAGGACACCAAAAACTTTGAGTCATTATGACTTTGGTATTAGTAGACATCCGTTCTGTCTACGCTTTGTCATGACTAAAAGGAAGTTAGAAAATATTACTTTTATCTCCAGAATATATGTTCATTGTCCGGAACACTCCATGCTCCTTCACTTAATCCACAAACCACTGTGGGGACTGCGTTACTGGGCAAGAATGTCCTTACGACCTGTCCTGTTACCTCCTCTCATATTCCTTGAGTTGTCCCTCATTTCCTGAGATCTTGTATTTCTTTTAAATAATTGCTATCAATTATAACCTCTTAGGCATTCTTGTTCTGACGTCTGGAAATAGGTTATGGAGTGCTTAATAATGCTATCGTCAATCATATCAGTTGTATCTTATTGAACTCACTAACCACCTCATTAAATCACCAACTGTATGACTGTAGAACACCAGGTGAGAATGTAATTGTTCTACTGCACAGTTTCAAGTTATTGCCTCAAAGGAGTGGGACTATTATACTGTTGTTATTTGTAAATATTATTACATATTATTCTTATATTTGTTATGTGTGTCTAGAATTAGCAATTGATGTAAAGTAGTGAACTAAAATCTGTTCCTTTAGTGCAGGGAAATTGCTGTGTCCTGCCCAACTAATTCATAGCTCATTTTAATGTACAGTATATACGAGGGTGGTACAATAAGTAAGATGCCCTATGTACGAGATAAATACATTTACACAATGAGAAGTCTTGTTACTTTATTTATTGAATCACTCTCATACTTTAACATATTGCACGCAGAACAACATTTAGATTCCGATTCAGTTATCCTCAAACTGTTGCGATTCAGGTTCTCGGACACTTTCCTAACCATGGCTAATAAAGGTGCTGATTCAAGTTCGGTTGTAGTAGCAGCACATGCCGCGAAGTACCGATGTTTGGTACTTTGCACATGTGTCGGACCTGTGCTGCACATGTGAAGTACAGATCTGCGATGTTAGTCGCACTACGGCATCAGACAGTCAGCGATTTCTCAATGAAGGCGAGTATGAGGCCAGGATCTCCATCCGAGGATGCAGATTTCCTAGCCTCTTTGTTCTTGCTGTTGCAGATGATCCAATTATTGCGTCCTAGGACGCAGTTCAGATCAGTTATGCATACAGATGGTGTGATGCATTACCATTTTAGTGCTATTGCTGCTGCTTCCATGTAAGTAGCAGCAATAGTACAGCCAACCACATCTTGAATCAGGCCTAAAATTTGCAATGCTACTCACAATTAAATTACAAACATGAAATTGCTATCATCAGGCGGGTATCATACATTAAAGGGCCCTACGATATAGCCGACGGACGACCCAGCAGCGGGGATTGACGTCACCCAGCCCCATAGCCCTGTTTGCTAATATGGACGAGATTGTCCATATTGGCTTGCATATATAAACGAGCCAGCACCAACGATGAATGACCGCGAGGCTGCACATTGTTCATCGTTGGTGCCTACACACTGAGTGATATGAACGATATCGCGTTCATTAGTAAACGAGAGACGTTCATATCGCTCAGTGTAATTGGCAAGTGTGTAGGGCCCATTACTCTGCAGTGTGCAATCTGCATGAAAGAGTTCCTAATTGAACAGCAAGATATCTGCGGGTTTTTTACCACACACAAAAGTTGCAGGACCTGATTTGTGTCTACTTGAAACAACTTTCTTTGTTGCACCAATCTTGTTAGTGTGCATAATACACCAATTTGTGCTTCATAGACAGATGCTGTTACTTTATAAAAGATGTTAAAAATCATTTTCAGGCCCCTCCCCCCAATGCGCACGCTCTCCTGGGAAAGTGGGCGTGGCCTTACACATAATGGCCACAGTAATAGCTGCTCACACATACTGCCCTCAGTAATGACAGACAAACATAATGCCCCAGTATAGTGCCAGCAGGGCACTCACCACCACTGCAGGACAGGTCCCATCCAGACTCCTACACACCACTGGTCCAGGTCCTGGGTCCACTCTGCACCGCAGCACAGCCAAGGCCATTCCTCCGGCTCTACACACCACTGGTCCAGGTCCTGTGTCCACTCTGCACCGGAGCGCAGCCACAGCCATTACTCCTGCCTGTTGAGATCTCTTTCAAAACTGCCTCACATCACCACTCAAAGCCGTCTCCTACGCAATGCATCATAGGAGATGTAGTTTTCTTACACTGTTCACTGTATACAGTGCACAGTGTGAGAAAACTACATCTCCCATGAGGCCGTACGCAGAGGACGGCTCTACACTCTGCAGCTGCCTTGGCAGCGTCCCGGGTCGGACAAAATGCTTCTCCGGCCCGTATAAGGCCCATGGCCCGGAGGTTCCCCACCCCTGCTGTAGGTGCTTATTCTACGCTAATCCATAGTTATACATCAAACACTTCTGCTGTTTTTGTTGCACAGGGCAGATAAAAGATCATGGCTGGTTGGTTGTAGTAGTTTAGTGAAAGGTATGCAATATATGTTATGTCCTTTTTTTTTTTATATAGCATCCAGAAGGACTCAAAACACTTTCCATTATTGCAGAGGCAACCATCTTTGGTACACTCAGCATTCTTCTATTTAACAATTCACATCTGCCCCTGTCCCAGATGTGCCCATTTATACCAGAAGCCAGTTGACCTACAGTAACAGTATGTTTTTATACTATAAGAGGAAACCAGAGTACCTTGTGCTAACCCACACAAATACAGAGTAAATACAAACTCCACACAGATCAGGACCATTTTTTTAAAATCAAATTCTCGACCCTAGTGCACTAATAACTACTGTACCACAATAGGGTAGAATACCTAACCGACCAACCCTTTTACTCTTATGGGGACTTTTGAGATTATATTTGGAGTGCCTTTAATTATCCTCTGTCAATAAATGTTTAACGAAACATTAGAACACGTGGAACACGTTAAATTTAGTTTTTGTAGTTATTATCTTAGTTTTTGAAGGGAAGATGGGTTTTTTAACTGCTAAATAATGGCTACTCTTATGACCATTAATACGTGTCCTATGACATATTTGTCAGGGGTTAGTCTATGTGGAGTGTAATGATATAGCAATGCTAGCTCTGGGGAGTATAGTAAATCAAATCCTAGTACATTCCTAATGATGTTAAATATATATTTCCATCGCTGTAGAGGACAAGTCCAGAAGATAAGCATGAATTCTTTTACTTTGTTGTAGTTACGCCAGAAATTTTTTGTCAAATTTTGTGAAGTCTGGTTACTATTAAATGAAGTATTTTTTATTGGATTGACAAGCATTTCACATCATTTAGACATCTATGGGGGTAATTCCAAATTGATCGCAGCAGGAAATTTTTTAGCAGTTTGGCAAAACCATGGGGGTAATTCCAAGTTGATCGCAGCAGGATTTTTGTTAGCAAATGGGCAAAACCATGCGCACTGCAGGAGGGGCAGATATAACATGTGCAGAGAGAGTTAGATTTGGGTGGGGTGTGTTCAATCTGCAATCTAATTTGCATTGTAAAAATAAAGCAGCCAGTATTTACCCTGCACAGAAATAAAATAACCCACCCAAATTTAACTCTTTCTGCACATGTTATATCTGCCTCCCCTGCAGTGCACATGGTTTTGCCCAATTGCTATCAAAAATCCTGTTGCGATCAACTTGGAATTACCCCCCATGTGCACTGCAGGGGGGCAGATTTAATATGTGCAGAGAGAGTTAAGGGCCCTACACACTCGGCGATGCGCCGCCGAGGTGCCCGACGGCCGATACGGCCGACGAGCAACCCGGCGGCGGGGGGGCAGTGACGGGGGGAGTGAAGTTTCTTCACTCCCCCCGTCACCCGGCTGCATTGAAGTGCAGGCAAATATAGACGAGATCGTCCATATTGGCCTGCATGCACAGCCGACGGGAGATCAGCGATGAACGAGCGCGGGGCCGCGCATCGTTCATCGCTGGAGTCTCCTCACTGAAAGATATGAACGAGTTCTCGTTCATTTATGAACGAGATCGTTCATATCTTTCAGAATATCGGCATGTGTGTAGGGCCTATTAGATTTGGGTGTGGTGAGTTCAATCTGCAATCTAAATTGCAGTGTAAAAATAACGCAGCCAGTATTTACCCTGCACAGAAACAATATAACCCACCCAAATCTAACACTCTCTGCACATGTTATATCTGCCCCCCTGCAGTGCACATGGTTTTGCCCAACTGATAAAAAATTTCCTGCTGCGATCAACTTGGAATTACCCCTATGATGGGAGTCTGTAACAAGGAAAAAAAAAACATTTTTAAACCCATTTCCCATTGGGGCTGAATTGCAGATATCTGGTCTGTTTTAAGGGGGATTCATAAGATATCCCTGCGGATGGAATACCGGCAGTCATATGACCGACACGGGCATCCCGAAGCAGAGAATCCCTGCAGTCTAATCATAACCTTCCCCCAATCCCCCCCTTCCACCCAGCCTAACCCTCTCCGGTGGTGCCTAAACCTAACCCCCCCCCCCCCCCTTCCCGCAGCCTAACCCTAACCCCCCCCATCCCCGCAGTCTAACCCTAACCCTCCCTTCCCTGCAGCCTAACCCTCCCCCCTCAGCCTAAAACTGACTGATCCCCCTCCCCCCCTTTCCCGTGGCTTACCAAGCAGGAGTTACGGCAAAGCTCGATAGGGATTCCGGCGCACGTGATCCTGGTGCCAGCATTTTGATTCATGTCCGGGTGCCGGAGTCAGCATTCAGACTGCCGGTACTGTGAACAGATCCAGTTTTAAGGGATATAATAAACTTGTACCAAAAACAGATTCCTGTCCCTCCCCTCCTCTATTACTTGGTCACTTCTACTAGCAGAAGACACAGGGGCACCTGTACAGTGTCACCCTTTGCTGTTACTCTCAGTATCCAATGTCTAATATGTAAATTGGGACTGAAGTTGTGAAAAGAGCAGACAACTTCAGATTCAAACAAATTGTAGGTATTATTTTATTGCAAATATAAGAAACTGTAGATAATTGTAATCAGAATTCCTAGGAACTTTAGTGGGGAAGTTGCATAGGGCAGTAGAACATTATACTGTAGTGGTAGAAAGCTCTCCCCAGTATGTAAGTGGTAATGTTATTTTGTGTACCACTGATACTAAGACACACAGGGTACGATGTGACAAATATCTATGTTGTAGAGACTTGAATGTTGTCTTGAAAGGCTTGAGAATATGAAGGTCATGTCTGCTGGCATCAGGAATCAGGCTGTAGCTCAGACTCACACACTGGCTGTCATAATATAGGATTGGAGAGTCAAAACATTGCAGAAATCCTTCCACACGCTTTCAGAGTATTCGTAATGAGCGACAGCCTCATCTGTTTCAGTGGTCAGGAATAGCCACCAATTCAGAACTGAGAATGAATTAGGATTTTCCAGATGGGAGATATTTTGACATGCTTTTTCTTTAGATGTTGAACATTCAGTAATATCTTGAGAAAACAACTTTCCTCCATAGGGAACTCTTGATAAAAAGAATTGGAAATGGTAGAGATTCATCAAACTTGGAGATGGTCTGTGTGTTGACAAACAGTGATATTCTACAGACATTGCAGTGACAAAACGAATCAGCACTTGTAATAGTACTGTAGTGTATAGCAATATACATTTCTTTATCTGGCATCTGTCTTTATGTATGGATATAGCAGATTATGACCATGAGAGCTGGTCTTGCTTGTGCTCCCATATAGATAACAGCAAGGTCCCATTGAGCAATGTTTAAAATAAATGACCATTTACAGTCTGCAAGTTATCTCAATTTGTAGTCCTTATACACACACCAATACATCTCAGTGCAGATGTTTCCAGTAGGGGAACAGTAGGGGATTTCTTATTGCTGTTCATTTAGCTCCATGTCCAGTATTCTTTTTTCCTGTATTTTATTACTTGCCAATTAAAGAGTAACTGTCTACATTGTAATTGTTACCCAGTATCCCCACTCCAGCTAGAGGGCACCACAATTCAGGAGAGTTCACTTCCATCAGTGCTTCATGTCCACGTATTCACATCTGGGAGAAAGAACCGATTAATTAAACATTGCTGAGTCAGTTTCTAACACAGGAGCTGAAGGTGTAGTGTGGCTCCTCTGTCCACTCAAGGGGGTAAATTTACTAAGATGAGAGTTCTATTTAAGATGGGATGTTGCCCATAGCAGCCAATCAGATTCTACTTTTCATTTATCTAGCACCTTCTAGAAGATAATACCTGGAATCTGATTGGTTGCTATGGGCAACATCCCATCTTAAACAGAACGCCCATCTTAGTAAATTTACCCCAAGGTATGTACAAAAAATGGGCTGATGCAGAGTGGAATGTATGTCTGTTGCGTGAATTAACTCAGAAAATTAGCGCAGTCTGACTTGTATTCAATTTGGCCAAATTGATCCTCATAACCAAAGAGGTGGCACTGGATGGGAAGAGGCGTTCTGTCATGGAGACAGTTCAGTGACGGTTTTCTCAGAAATGTGGGCCTCATATCTACAAACATTCCTGGATATTATTGTTAGGAGGCGTATCTATTGAACATAGAAACATAGAATTTGACGGCAGATAAGAACCACTTGGCCTATCTAGTCTGTCTCTTTTTATCCTTTAGGTAATCTCAACAGTTTTTTATTCTTAGTTCTTTGTAAGGATATTCATCATATGCCTATCCCAAGCATGTTTAAATTGCTCTACATGCTATAGGGATGAATATGGCTTCTTGGGAAATTACTGTAGGTGGAATGCAGCAATGTTAAAACTGCGGCAAAATCTCCAAAAAGGCAGTTTTTGTAGGTTTTGCACATTTCTCATATGCACCAAGCTCTGGAATGTCATACATTCCAGAGCTTGCATGTGGTGAGCAACGCCATCTGTACATGGCATTGCCCAACAGGAACCTTCTTTTCGCGTTTCCTCCTCAGAGGGATCCAATTGGATCGCTCTATGCCACCCGACGCTTGCACAGAAGGACCCCCAGGTTCTAAACCCAGAAGTCCTTATCTGGAGAGCTGTCCTTTGCGATTTTATTCAAGCATATGGTATTAAACGCTTTTATGCTTGCGATGACTGGCAGGATACATTGCATGCAAAATACGATGCGTCATGCATCCCACCCTGTGTCTGTTGCCAATCAGAGTCATACTGTACACATCTCAGGCGTATCTTAGTTGTGCAAATACACGGTGGTGGTTGTTGTTGTTGTTGTTGTTGTTGTTGTTGTTGTTGTAACATATCTTTGGAATATCTTACTCCCGTTTTACATCCACTCTTCATCTGCCCACAGTATTTATATAAACTACTCTGAGTTGTCCTAGAGACGTGATGCAACATCGGTAAGACATTATCCAGAACTGATTTGGTCCCTTGTATGTAATCTCCCTAGTTCTGCTACTTTGGCAATGGGGCATGTTGGATAAAAATTGTACATGGAGTTTAGATTTACTGTAATGAAAGCTTAAAGTGTGGTCACCAGGAGCAAACAGTGACATGGCAGTGCATGACAGAGGACCCGATTCAGACCTGATGGCTGTTGTGCGAATTCGCAAGGCGGCCGATTATTGATCGACTGTGCATGCATACGGACCGTAGTACACACAAACTGCGAAAAAAATCAAGTTACTTTTTTATCGCTAGGCGTATGCAAGTTGATTGACAGGAAGTTGACGTTTGGGGGTGGTAACTGCCCATTTTTTGGGAGTGGCAGGAAAAACACAGGCATCCCCAAGCATTTTCAGGGAGGGTGTGTGACATCAGCTCCGGCCCCAATCAGCCTGATTCTTTCGCACTGCAAGAGTAATTACTGGGCTACACTCAGACTGGAAAAATCATTCGATGGTGAGTAAGTTGCGAACGGATTTGCAGCTGACCCGCATTTGCAGAGATTTCCGCAAGGCGTACGCAGACTTGCATAGGGCGGCCTTTCACTCTGTCTGGACGGCGACTATCTGATCGCAAACCTCTGCAAGTTTGCAGAGGAGTGATCAGGTCTGAATTACCCCCAGAAACAGCTGTTGTGTGAATTTAGTTCTATAAGGCGCCCATAACTTTATTGTGATTACATAAACCTTTCTTAAGATAGCTTATCACTAAAATAAAACGACACACACACTGAAATAAAGACACGGACACGGTAGCTGGAGTTAAAGGTCAGACGATATTTATTGATCGCTGACCAACTCTTTAAACTATAATTGTAATTGAATTGGAATTAATTTAGATTGTAAAGTTAAATTTAGATTGGAGGATGGCAAAGGAAAAGTCGCTACCAGACACCAGCTCCAGTCACTTAGATGAAAACCAACAAACCAAGGAGGGGAGTACCCAAACCCCGCCTCCTTCCTGCATAACCCGCATTGTGCTGGCCTCACCACTCTTTTCTCTGGCAAACGTTCGGTTCCCACAGGGGAATGTCTAAATGTCCAACCGCAAGAGAAGGACACACCTGCCGTCCTTCTAAAGAGGGTGCCCCACAATGACCACTTATGCCTGTTTGACCGCTGGTTGGTAGTGACTTCCCGCCAATCTGGCTGTCAATAGCCAACTGTAGAGAACAAAACAAATCAAATTTAATCAGGGAGGGCGGGAGGGCATACAATAAATGGCAAGAGGAAGTCTGAGGCACATGACCATGCCCTATATACTATCCTGAGACCAACCCCTTAAAGCTTGACGGACAACCCTCTGATCCTATAGGAAAAAAACACCGGAAACATGATCTACCTAGCAACTGCTTAGTCATAAAACAACCAATCACAAAAAGTTGGGCTCTTATATGGCCTTAGGCTTATGCAGCCTTCAGCTAATCTACTTTGTCTGAATTAAATAGCTCTAGAAACGAGACAGCAAAAACAATATCTGCTTCGGTCCCTTATGGTACATTACATACATCCTGGGGATGCTTAATATCTGTGGGTAGCCCTTGAAAACATGAGTTTTCGGGATATATCCTGCAAATATTTTATCCGATAAATATTGCCCTTAGTGGGGGTTAGTTAGAGTTGTTAGCAAACCAAATAAGTTAGCAAATGGGCAAAACCATGTTGCATGGCAGGTGGGGCAGATGTAACATGTGCAGAGAGAGTTAGATTTGAGTGGGGTGTGTTCAAACTGAAGGTTCCGGCTTTCAGTTAAGCATGCACACCAAAGGAGCTGAAGATAGAGAGATCTTACGAGATGCCTTTTCGTACTCCAATAGGTTTTTACATAGGAATGAACACTGCTAAAGCATCTGAAGTTGAGTGTATCAGATAAATAACCTAATTGCAACATCCTCATACTATGGGATCTATTTACTAAGCCTTGGATGGAGATATAGTGGATGGAGATAAAGTACCAGCCATCAGCTCCTAACTGCCATGCCACAGGCTGTGTTTGAAAAATGACAGCAGCTGGTTGGTTAGGACCTCATTCAGTAAGGATTGCAGTTTCTGTTAAAAAGCAGTTGCTGCGATCATATATTTGCCGCCCAGAAATAGAGAAAAAATACCCATTGCAGAAATTACGAATGCATCGCGATGTGTGTTCTGATTGTAAAACCATACACGATTACTGGAACATCAAAGATTTTTCCTATCAGCGCCAGGCAAGGTCGTCCACAATTTTGGCGACGCAAGAGGCTGGAAGTGGTTATTGATGACGTCAGAAGCCCTCCTTAAAAATGCCTGGGCACGCCTGCATTTTTTTTCAGACACACCCAGAAAATGGCAGGTTTCCGCCCAGAAACGCCGTCTTCCTGCCAGTCAAACAGCGGCTGCATTACGATCTGTACGCAATTTCTGTTGCTATTTCTCCTCACGTGTGCACAGTGCGAATGTTGCGCATGCACATTAGTTCGATAATCGGCCGGATTGAGATTCTCTAATTTTGCAATCCAACCTGAATAAGGCCCTTTATCTCCATCTACTTTATCTCCATTCAGGGCTCAGTAAATACACCATATATCTTCTAACATCTTAGTAAATAAAATGGGACATGGATATGGGCACAAGACACTGGGGGGGTGTCCACACCTCGATTATGTGTGACAATGCACTCAGTGGTTTTTTTTTGTTTGTTTTGGGAGTAGAGTGGTGTGTGTGTGTGTGTGTGTGTGTGTGTGTGTGTGTGTGTGTGTGTGTGTGTGTGTGTGTGGTCTATTTTGTTATGCCTCTTGCTGTGGGATTACTTCTGTGTGTGGAAGTGCAATACTCCGAACCCCCTACAAATAAGGATGAACGGTGGGACAGTCCTCCGCAAGCATGACTCTTTCTCCAAAAGCGGGACAGTTGTGAGGTATGCCATACATTAATGCCAGATATTTCTAATAAATGAGCAGAATGCTTAATTTATTTGAAAATCATTCTGGATCTGTTGTTTCCGCATGATTGGATCAGACCTCGAGTCAGAGGCGTTTCTAGAGAGGAGGGGACCTGTGTTCAGACTCCGTGTGTGGGCCCTCTCCTCTCCGGTAGCGGTCACCGCCGCTGTTAGCGCGCTCTGCACTGAGACTCTGGCACCGCTAAATTACGCATGCGTTGTAGACTCTGGCTCTGTGCCAGAGTCTCTAGTGCTCAGTGTGCTAGCAGCGGCAGTGACGGCTATGGGAGAGGAGGGGGGCCACACAGTCACCGATGGACGCTGGAAAGGTGATTATAGAAGAAATGAGTGCAGTGTGGGCCCCCTCTAGACCCAGGGGCCCGTGTGCACTGCACACACTGCACCCATTATAGATACACCAGTGCCTCGAGTATAATCCTTCAGAAGATGATTACATCACATATCTAGCACCTCTGTAGGTTATCAGCATAGCTGCTGTCAATTTTACCCTTCCAATACATCTATGAAGCAAAAGCTGTGGTGTGAAATTGCTGGACATTTTCTTGCGCACCACTGTTAAACAATGGGGCATTTTATTAGAAACTTAATACAAACGTCAAATTCCAGGAAAATCCTTCACAAATCTATCCCACCGTTGTGGTGACTTTTCATGTCTGCTTAATTACAGCGCACTATATTTCAAAATGGCAACTTCTGCTTGCCAAAACATTTAAACAGCAAATATATCTTGTGCATGACAGTTCACAGCTCTCAAAATGCGGTGTATTTATGTGTTGTTTGGCCTAGAAATGACTCTATTTAAGGAAGCGTAATATTTTAAACTTGCTAATCTACTTGTTTGGGGTGATGATGGACTTTGGAAACCTTTGTCTGGTTATAATTATCTTCTTGCTCAGTTTCATAACACTTTGGGAGGCCAATACAAGGCCATGCACTTGGAGTAGAAGGAAAATAGAAATCCGTCCACTCAATGTGTGAAATGAAAGTATGATTAGGTGATTCCAAGCACCTCCACCAATTGAGTTTTAATAAGACCTACATCTGAATCAGATGTGTTTGCAGAAGAGGGACCAGGGCACAAGTAACCTCTGTACCATGCAATGCTATGTATGGTGTAGGCAACGTGATCTGTGGCGACCATAGACGGCTACATGTATGTCCGATCAAGTGCATAATACTATTACATCTATTTGAGATGTTAGTTTTAGCTTTTCTCACTTGTTTTTTTGAGGTAGCTATTAAAAAAGGGGCATGCCAATGCATGCAACTATGTACATACAAATGAAATTACCTTTCCTTTACACAAATTCTGAAATGTTAATCTGTTTGTAAATATGTACAGTGGACAAAGGTACTCCACCTGCAAACTGTGGACTGTCGCATGTATCTTCCATTATTAGACTTCTATGCCATATATTTGGTGGCCTAATATGGGCAGCACATGAGAAAATGAGGTACAATAGTAATTTTCCATGTACTACTATGGATTATCTAGTAAAACAATTTTGTAAATGGAAATACCAGATCATATAATATATTTAATAGATGGGCTCTATGTATTACAGATTGGACAATTTCAATGACAGGTAGGCTTTAATAGTTTGCTGAGATCTATTTATCTCTATGGCTAGCATGATTCTACCCTTTATTTGACCCAGTGTCACTGCTAGAGTTGATTTCAGAGGCTTTTGGAAGAGGACATTATCCAGATCTCATCTGTTGCTTGCCTGCTACTGAATTGCCCTTTTATCATACCGTAAAAAAATCTTAATTTATACTTGCCGTTTTTGGTATATTTCCCAGTGTGAGTACCTACTGTGCTTGTGTGGATTTCCTCCAAGTACTCCACTTTCTTCCCACAATTTAAATATCTGCTGGTAGGTTAATTTTGGTCCTGACTAAAATTACCCAAAGGCTGCTGGGAAATGTAGTTCTCCCAACAGTCAGCTCCGGGGTGGGGGGGAGGTGTTACGTTTATACTTGGGGTCTCACACACACACACACACACACACACACACACACACATACATACATACATACATACATACATACATATACATACATAGCACAGACACCCATACATTCTGCCCCAGCCTGCGCTCAGATACGCCAACCCAACACAGATGGGTAGTTGTGATGTGGGCTTTACTTAAGCTGCCACCACAAAGAATCTTAAATAGCTCTCTTGCATTCACCAAACACTTAAATCACCCTTAAAAAATCCAGTTATTAACCATATGTAGCATTGGCCTCTCCAGGCACATGAATACATAGCACATAGATAACGCTGATTAATTTTTTGGATTTATTGAGAAAATAACTCCAGGGTTAAGTTGCAAAGAAAATAGGTAAATAACAAGTCGTACAATTATGATATGCACAGATTGACTTCAAGAAAATAAAAGGAAGAAAACTGTTAGAACCCTAAATTGTCTTACTCTGAGTTTCAGAGAATCTGAGTGGAGGGAGTCCACAGGAGCAGAAGATGGGATCACTCCTAGTATGAAACTTCTCTTTCAAGAGTGACACTCAGCAGTGTGTCCTGTTGATTCATATAGTTCCACAAACCATCCTTCCTCTGTAGCCTCCACCGTCAGGTTGCACGTGCTTCCTTTGTTCTTACAGGACTTGTGTAGATGCATATTAGGCTTGCCTCTCATAGACACTACACTCATATAACGTTTGGGAGGATTTTTGATCCCCAACCCTGGATAAGTTTTATGGCAGGAAGGCCGACGCTCTTCTAGCCTGTTTGTTGTGTCTAGGGCCAGCACAAAGGCTCCCCTAAGGTGAAAGCAAATACTGTCCCAGGAAGTTTAATCTTCAAAAGATTCTAGTTCACACCTCGTCAATGCTTACACAATACAGACATAGTTTTGAAACTAGCAAAACAGACATTCATGAAATATACATTTTGAGAGAACTATAATAACTATAATAATCTGTAATAATTCATATCATGGCCACTGCCAGGTTATTACCCGACTTCACCCTGGACACACAGAATGCATACAGTCATGCACATGACTTTGAGGTATCGCTGCAACCCATGGCAATACCACACACCCTCGCAAACACTGCATACTCACCGTTGCTGCAGAAGACCCGGCTCCCGACGTTTCAAGAGAAGACACCACTTCGGAAGGTAAATAATTGCAGCCTAATAAAGCTAATTGGAAGCTTCCAATTGCTTAATTAGTCTCCATTTGGGTGCCGTCGGGGTGCCAGAGTAAGTCCTGGTGATTTTTTCCTAAAAATAAAATGTTTAGGAAAAATCAGACTTGCTCTCGGGGTGTGAAGAAAAATATGCAGCCCCGTCCCATTTTCAATCCCGCAATTGAATAGCAAAACCCCATGGCTGCGGGTAAAAACCCCACACCGTGGAGTTTTTTTACATTTCCCACACTAGCGTGTATGTATATGCTTGTATATGTGTCAAGGGCAGACTAGATGGGCCAAGTGGTTCTTATCTGCTGTCAAAATGCAATGTTTTTATTGCATTTTTTTATTGTGGGGATGTGCTCATGTTTTTATATGCAAGGGACTAAAAGTGAAGAAGGTGCATGTTGATTTAAACTCTTAAACTGTAGCTGATCAGAGCAGTACCATGTTTACACGGCTAGACTAGCATGCAACCAATAAGAGCACTACTGTGTTTACAGGGCTGGGCCAACATATAGCCAATCAGATCAGTATTGTGTTTATACGACCAACATGTTGTAGACAAGCAAAGCAATAGAAGGTCTGTTGAGACTTAGCAGATATGTCTCCTGAGGCAGTTCCCAGCTTTTGTGCCTATAGTGATGCTTAGGCAGCAGCAAAATGGTTATTAATTTAGAAATGGCAATTTCCTGATACAAATGTCTACATTTGTGGTGTTTACTTTGTTGGTAGATGAAATAATGCTTAGGAATTTCAATATCATATGTATTTTACGGTGCACAGAACACAGTGACATCATTTCTGTTGCTATCTCCGGCAGCAGAATAACTAGCTACTGTACACGCCTGGCTACAATACCAGCTTCAAATGGCTTGGAAGATGTTAAAAATATGCAATGAGAACAACATTTTAGATGAAAATTAAAATTACTAAGAGGCATTGGCGCAATATTAACAGTTCGTCTCCCGACTGACTTTTTTCATTTTTTTTTTTTTCCGTAGCAATAACTGCTGCCCCCACGAGTTACATTCCCGACATATTGGGGGAGTCTTTCACTGTTGCGCATCCAATATGAAAGCTTCTGCTTTAGGCTGTTAGAAAATATGGCCTAATTCAGACATGATCACTGGGCAGCGATTTTTGCTGTCCTGCACTCAGATAGTTGCCGCCTACAGGGGGAGTGGGTTTTCGCTGTGCAAGTGTGCGAACGCATGTGTAGCCGAGCTGCACAAACTGATTTTGTGCAGTCTCTGCGCAGCCCAGGAATTACTCAGCCGCAGCGATCACTTCAGCCTGTCTGGGACCGGAATTGACGTCAGACACCCTCCCTGAAAACGCTTGGACACGCCTGCATTTTTCCAGACACTCCCAGAAAACGGTAATTTGCCACCCACAAACACCATCTACCTGTCAACCTCCTTGTGTTTGCCCGTGCAATCGCTTTTTTGGCACCATTCCGTCTCTATACACTGATGCCCGGTGCAGGCGTCCGACGCGCCTGCGCATTGCGGTGTATATGCATGCGCAGTTCGGTCCTAATCGCAGACTGTGAGAAAACGTAGCCTAGCGATCAGGTCTGAATTAGCCCCATAGTGGCAATACATACAATTATGCAGAATCTACTGTTTCTGCATAATTCTGTGAAAAAATGGCCTTGATGAATAGGCCCTTTAGACATGTTAGGCTATAATTTTTTTTGCATGTTTTATTTAGTCAATTTTATTTAGCTTATCACTATACAGATGTAGCCATTTTCATCTTTGCTGCAATGGAGCATGCTGCAACACTGTTTGCTGCATGGCATGCCAGGCTGCGACTATTCGGAGCTTGGCATGGCCTGTTAGGCTGGGACTAATGAAGCAATCGCCTGCTGCGAATTGACGTAGCTTGGCATCAGGGCCGATTCCAGGGCTTCTGGCGCCCCGGGCGGTATTAGGGGGCGTGGCTTCGTACCGGGGGCGTGGTCATTTACGCCCCCTGTACAGACTGAAATGGTGTGCGGTGCGCGATGACATCATCGCGCACCGCACAGCAAAGGTCCTCTCCACGAAGGGATACTAGACGCGTAGTGTTGCTTCGTGGAGAGGACCTTTGCTGTGCGGTGTGTGATGACGTCATTGCGCACCGCACAGTAAAGGACCTCTCCATGAAGGCAAACTAGACGCGTACGCGTCTAGTTTATCCTTCCCAGCGGCAGCGGCCAGCGGCAGCAGGCGGGCAGCGGGGGGCACACAGCAGCAGCGGATCTTGCCCTGGTGCGGTGCCCTCCGGGTGGCGTTCTGCGCCCTCTGGAAGGCGGCGCCCCGGGCAAAAGTCCTGCTTGCCCGTGGCAAGATCCGCTACTGCCTGGCATGCAGGGCTGCCAAGAGAAATCCTGGACCCTGGTACAACAACTTCCTGGGCCCCCCTGCCCCTACTGTGTGACCACAGCATGCTGAGGGCATGGCTACCCCTCTTTGGGGGCGTGTCCAGCACATCCGAAGCACCCACTCACAGAAGCATGGCATGCCTCCCAGCCAGAGTAGTAGAGAGCCTGGTTGGGCCCAAATACTTTTCAGGGGGCATGGCCTAATCAAAGGAGGCGTGGACCTGGGCCCTTTTATCAGACCAGGGCCCAGGTCCACGTTGTCTGGTTGGCCTGCCGATACAACCTTCTACGTCTGTCTTTGAGAAGAGCCACTGCACAATGCCAATGCTGGCTACACACTGGTCAATATATCAGGTGTTTAATTGAATGGCCGATATATTGTTGGCATGTCGGCGGGTGTGTACCAGCAATATCTTTGTGAATGACATTGTTCACAGACATGTTGCGTCGGCTATGCAGCACAGCCAGTGACCAATATACAGTATCTGCAGATACCGGTGTATCGTGCTGTGTGTACGGGTGGCCTGCAGAGGCCATTGGTGACTAATATCACAACTGGGCAGGCAAATGTAAATGCCTGCCTAATTGAAACGTCAGACACTACACATTCGGCAGATGATTGGGAAGTATGTATGCACTTACTATTCGTCAGATAGGACAATTGGTTGGCCAGAAGGCCAATTCCTCATCCTAGTGTGTACCCAGCATAAGCAGCAGAGGTGTTGCACAGTTCTCAAAGGAGGGGGCTAGGCATATGCGGTTACTCCTTGTTGTGCTCTTGATCTGGCGTATGAGTGCTGGCAACAGCATCCAACATTGTGCATTCTACCTCGCAACCCCATATGGGTAAGCAGGAAAATGCACAATGTTAGTTTCCATATGTATGTGAGAATGTTTTTATTATAAAATTATACATGTATACATTTTGACAATAAATTAATAAAAAAATAAAAATACATAATCAACAAAGAAAATATTGCAATGTTATCATAGATAATTATCTCTAATGACCACAGAACCTTCTCCATTTATTTCTGTGGTATTTCCAAACCAAGTCAAAACCAAACAAATAAAAAAAAGGGAGTCCCCTCTTACAATCTTTAAACCATCATCTTCCTGTCCCTTATGGGAGCCCAGACAAACTCAAACTCACACCCATTCATACTCCCTCCACCACCAAACATCCCTCCCCATTCACACCCATCCATACTCAATCCACTCTCCCATACAGTCCCAAACATCCCTCTCTCAAACCAGGACTACCGACATTTAGAGGGAGGCTTAGTTAACCATTCCGGTTAACTACGCCCCAATAGGCAAGGGATACCTAAAGCTTTTGAAACCTCCATGTAAATGTCTATGTTAAAGGGACACCGCAGCAAGAAGTGGTCCATGGTCTCTTCTTTACCCAGATATTCCTCCCGCGTTCAGTGGAACTTCTAAATCTTACGTTTCCCCCAACATAGAGCTTCCCTTGAAAGGAGAGCCAGGCAATGTCCCTGAATTTTAGCAGAATTCTTTTGGAATTGATCAGAGAGATTTCCTCTGAACAAACATCACCTGGACAATCCCTTAAGGCCAGCGGAACATGAAAATGGGTTTGCACGATCCTCTTTTCCAACTCTCTCCTCCCGAGGTCTCTTAGCTCTCCCACTGCCCTATTACCTTCAGGCACTGAATCACATAGATCGGGAGGTAGCCCTTTCTAGCCCGAAGACTTTTCAAATGACCTCCATCCAGCCATGCTCTAAAGAAAGGGGACCCCCATTTCCTGAAACCAGCTACCCACCAAGGGGGTGGGGGGGTCCCTAAAAAGAGACCTCCAAAATTAATTTTCAAAAAGGTTGTTATGAAGAAAACAACATGATTTATCATCCCGAGTCCCCCTTTCACCCTCGGTTTGTAGGTTATGCCTCTCTTTACTATGTTCTTGTTGTTCCCCTATAACAACATTAAGATAAAGGAACATATTTTAGACCACCTTGATTGTGGCAAAAAAACATACATAACTGACATATAAAAATATTGGAATCAGATAAGTCTTACATAAGTCAACCCTTTCCTTCAGAGAAAACTTGCATTTTCTCCAGGCCTCCACCTTCTTGGCAGCATCCTCCAAACTCTTATCCCAATTTGCTGTGGCATAATCACCGTGATCAAATTGGATGCCTAAGATCTTAATTTGATAACTGGCCTTGGGGAAGCTGTCCGGGAGGCGGAACTCCTTGCCTCCCTCCCCCATCCAAAAAGCTTCACACTTATCCTGATTCACTATAGAGCCAGAGGCTCCAGAGTAATCAGAGATTAGTTGGTCCACTTCACGTGCCTCCGATGACAGAATCACTGTGACATCATCAGCGTAGGCTGATGATGTCACCGGTGTCTCCGGATCCAGCTGCACCCCCTCTAACCTTCTGATGAAAGGGTCAATTGCAAACACGTATAGAAGAGGGCTCAGGGAAAATCGCTGACGGACACCCGAATCTACCCTGATGGTAGGCCCTACCCAGCCATTAACAATTGGGAAGCTTTTAGCCTTGCTGTATAACACTCTAAGCCAATTCACCATCCGCCCTGGGATACCATACCATTTCAGCAGTGTCCATAAGTACTCGTGATTGATTCTGTCAAAAGCCTTAGACTGATCCAAAGCCAGAACCCCCCCCCCCCCCATTCCCCCTTAGCCCTGCACCATTCAATGGCCTTCTGGATGCCTAGGACAGCACTAAAGGTGCTTCGACCCTTCGCAGTGTATTGCTGAGAGGGCGAAAGCAACAGCTCATAAAATTCTTTAAGCCTATTGTATAATATTTTTGACAAAATCTTCTTATCTTTATTGAGTAAGGCTATGGGGCACCAGTTCCCAATACAAGCTGCGTCCTTTCCTTTGGAAAGTAAGATAAGTGCAGATATCCTCATCGAGGGAGGGAGTTCACCCTCTGCCAGGCTGGTGTTAAAAACCTCCGCAAGGCGTGAGGCCAGGACATCTGAGAATTTTTTATAAAATTTGTCTGTTAAACCGTCTGGGCCTAGAGATTTTTTTGTTGATAAGCCGCCAATTGCTTCTCTGACCTCCACTACAGATATCTCACTTTCCAAACATTCAATAGAGGCATCAGGTTCCACAAGACCAGGTGTCCCCCCCACCAGAAATTCCACCATCCTTTCTCCAATGAGTGCTTTTTCAGACAAATGATCTGAATAAAAGGATCTGGCAACTTCCAGAATGCCCTCTCTCCCCTCCTGCTGGACACCATTTCCGTCATACAGACTCCTTATCTCCTTTACCTCGATCATCCTCTTACAATTCTGGTAAGGGTCCGGGAAGTGGTACTTCCCGTAATTCCTCTCCAGAATCAAAGAGGAGAGTCAGCTATACTGCAGTTCCTTCATCTGAAACTTCACTTGGGAGATTTTCCCATCATCTTCCTGCTCAGAGATCAATAAATCCAATTTCCTCCTTTGAGCATAGTAGGTATTTTTCTTTCTCAAGATCTTGATTGCTACCAGCTGCCTGAAAAGACCCCGGGCCCTCTTTTTGACCTCATCCCACCACTCAGACCTAGTCCATCCTGCCTCCAACAGTGGCTCTTGTGCCTGGAAGAGTTCCCTGAAAGATTGTTTCACTCTCTCCTACTTTAGGAGCCCGGAATTTAATCACCATAGGCCCCTTTCTTTTGGAACAGTCTGTGAGACATTCAAAGAAAACTTCAAGAAACAGTGATCAGAGAACTCCACCAACTTCACCTCCAGAGGTAAAGTCTTGGAGCCCTCCTTAACAAAAAAAGATCTATTCTTGACCTCCTCACTCCACAGAAATATGTGAAACCCGTGAGATCTGGCTGATGCCTGATGTGTACATCAATCAGACCCGCCTGCTTGACCATGCTAACTAAAAAATTTGAGTCATACCTCAGGGTTTTCTGTTTGGAGTCTCCCCTGTCTTTTGGCCTAATAACGGTGTTGAATTCACCTCCAAACACAACCTGCTGAGCTGTAAATAGAAATGGGTTTATCCTCCTGAAGAGGCATTTCCTGTCCCAGGCGGACTTGGGGCCGTAGATGTTAATCAGCCTCAGGTCATGCCCCCTCAGGGTGACATCCAAAATCATGCACCTTCTGACTTGCAATTCAATAACCTTGTGCACAGTTACCATACCGGCAAAAAGCACCGCCACCCCACCGTACGGCTCGTCCGCAAGATACCAAAAGGATGGACCCCTATCCCACTCGCTTTTGGCTTTGTGGAGAAGAGTCAACCTTCTGATCCGGGTCTCTTGCAAAAATACAGCATCTAATTCCTGGTTGTTCAAAACATCAAAATCCATAAACCGAGCACGCTCGGAAATAACGGAAGCCACATTAATCGTGGCGCATCGTATAGGATGGGAATCCATCAGTGGCGGATCTTGCCACGGGCAAGCAGGACTTTTGCCCGGGGCGCCGCCTTCCGGAGGGCGCCGCACCGTGGCAAGATCCGCCACTGCTGCCCGCTGTGTCCCCGTCCGCCTCCGCTGCCCGCTGCCGTCCCCGTCCCCATCCCCGTCCCCGTCCGCCTCCTGAAGGGAACTAGACGCTATGCGTCTAGTTTCCCTTCCTGGAGAGTAACTTTGCTGAGCGGTGCGCGATGACGTCATCGCGCACCGCACAGCAAAGGTCCTCTCTACGAAGGGAACTAGACGCATAACGTCTAGTTTCCCTTCGTGGAGAGGACCTTTTGCTGTGCGGTGCGCGATGACGTCATCGCGCACCGCTCAGCATTCAAGCGGCGCTTTTAATGTACAGGGGGCGTAATTGACCACGCCCCCTGTATTAGGCCACGCCCCATTTCTCTAACGTCCTAGTGGATACTGGGGACTCCGTCAGGACCATGGGGAATAGCGGGCTCCGCAGGAGACAGGGCACATCTAAAAAGCTTTTTAGGTCACATGGTGTGTACTGGCTCCTCCCCCCATGACCCTCCTCCAAGCCTCAGTTAGGTTTTTGTGCCCGTCCGAGAAGGGTGCAAACTGGATGGCTCTCTTAAGGAGCTGTTTAGTAAAGTTTTTTTTTAGGTTCCTAATCAGTGATTCCTGCTGGCGACAGGATCACTGCAACGAGGGACTTAGGGGAGAGATCTCCAACTCACCTGCGTGCAGGATGGATTGGGATCTTAGGCTACTGGACACTGAGCTCCAGAGGGAGTCGGAACACAGGTCAGCCTGGGGTTCGTCCCGGAGCCGCGCCGCCGATCCCCCTTACAGACGCTGAAGAAAGACGGCGGAACGGAGGTCCGGAAACAGGCGGCAGAAGACTTCACAGTCTTCAGAGAGGTAGCGCACAGCACTGCAGCTGTGCGCCATTGTTGCTACACGGCTCACTGACACGGTCACGGAGGGTGCAGGGCGCTGCTGGGGGCGCCCTGGGCAGCAATATAAATACCTATTTGGCAAATAAATACATCACATATAGCCATTAAGGCTATATGTATGTATTTAACCCAGGCCAGTTTTCCTAATAACCGGGAGAAAAGCCCGCCGTGAAAGGGGCGGAGCTTATTCTCCTCAGCACTCAGCGCCATTTTCCTGACCAGCTCCGCTGGTGAGGAAGGCTCCCACTCTCCCCTGCACTACAGAAACAGGGTTAAAGAGAGGGGGGGCATAAATTGGCGATATAATTATATATTAAGAGCCCATATATAGAAACAACACCTTCTAGGGTTGTTATATACATTATGGCGCTTTTGGTGTGTGCTGGCAAACTCTCCCTCTGTCTCCCCAAAGGGCTAGTGGGTCCTGTCCTCTATCAGAGCATTCCCTGTATGTGTGTGCTGTAGGTCGGTACGTGTGTGTCGACATGTATGAGGAAAATGTTGGTGAGGAGACGGAGAAAATTGCCTGTAATGGTGATGTCACTCTCTAGGGAGTCGACACCAGAAGATGGCTTACTTATGGAATTACGTGATAATGTCAACACGCTGCAAGCCGGTTGACGACATGAGACAGCCGGCGGACAAATTAGTATCGGTCCAGGCGTCTCAGACACCGTCAGGGGCTTGTAAAAACGCCCATTTACCTCAGTCGGTCGACAGACACTGACACGGACACTGACCCCAGTGTCGACGGTGAAGAAACAAACGTATTTTTCCTTTAGGGCCACAAGTTACATGTTAAGGGCAATGAAAGAGGTGTTACGTATTTCTGATACCACAAGTACCACAAATAAGGGTATTTTGTAGGGTGGGAATAAACTACTTGTAGTTTTGCCTAAATCAGATAAATTAAATGAAGTGTGTGATGATACGTGGGGTTCCTCCGACAGAAAGTTATGGGCGGTATACCCTTTTTCCCGCCAGTAGTAAGGGCGAGTTGGAAAACACACCTTAGGGTGGACAAGGCGCTCACACGCTTATAAAAAACATGGCGTTACCGTTTCCAGATACGGCCGCCCTCAAGGAGCCAGCTGATAGGAAGCTGGAAAATATCATAACAGTATATACACACATACTGGTGTTATACTACGACCAGCAATCGCCTCAGCCTGGATGTGCAGCGCTGAGGGGGCTTGGTCGGATTTCCTGACTGAAAATTTTGATACCCTTGACAGGGACAGGATTTTATTGTCTATAGAGCATTTTAAGGATGCATTTCTATATATGTGTGATGCGCAGAGGCATATTTGCATTCTGGCATCAAGAGTAAATGTGATGTACATATCTGCCAGACGAAGACACGACAGTGGTCAGGTGAGGCAGATTCCTGACGGCATATGGAAGTATTGCCGTATAAAGGGGCGGTCCATTGGACCTGGTGGCCATGGCAACAGCTGAAAAATCCACCTTTTGTTACCCCGAGTCACATATTGGCAGAAAAGGACACAGTCTTTTCAGTCTCAGTCCTTTCGTCCCCATACGGGCAGGCGGGCGAAGGCCAGTCATATCTGCCCAGGGGGAGAGGAAAGGGAAGAAGACTGCAGCAAGCAGCTCATTCCCAGGAACAGAAGCTCCTCACGGCTTCTGCCAAGTCCGCAGCATAACGCTGGGGCCGTACAAGCGGACTCAGGTGCGGTAGGGGGTCATCTCAAGAGTTTCAGCAACACTCGCAAGGGAACTCCGGGATCCTACATGTAATATCCCAGGTGTACATTGGAAATTCGAGACGTCTCCCCCTCACACAATTCACAGGCTGTATTCCCAGCAGGTGATAATCAAAGTACCCTTCTTACAACAAGGAAGGGGGTAGTATTCCACACTATATTGTGGTACTGAAGCCAACCGGCTCGGTGAGATCTGAAATATTTGAACACTTACATACAAGCGTTCAAATCAAGATGGAGTCACTCGAAGCAGTGATAGGGAACCAGGAAGAAGGGGACGATATGATGTCACTGGATATCAGGGACGTTTACCTACAGGTCCAAATTTGCCCTTCTCACCAAGGGTACTTCAGGTTCCTGGTACAGAACTGTCACTATCAGTTCAGACGCTGCCGTTTGGATTGTCCACGGCGCCCCGGGTCTTTACCAAGGTAATGGCCGGAATGAGGATTTTTCTTAAAAGAAACATGGACGCTTTCCTGATAAGGGCAAGATCCAGAGAACAGTTGGAGGTCGGAGTAGCACTATCTTAAGTAGTTCTACGACAGCACGAGTGGATTCTAAATATTCCAAAATCGCAGCTTTTTCCGACGACACGTCTACTGTTCCTAGGGAAGATTCTGGACACAGTCCAGAAAAACGTGTTTCTCCCAGTGGAGAAAACCAGGGAGTTATCCGAGCTAATCGGGATCCTCCTAAAACCAGGAAAAGTGTCAGTGCATCATTGCACAAGAGTCCTGGTAAAAAAGGGTGGCTTATTACGAAGCAATTCCATTCGGCAGATTTCCCGCAAGAACTCTTCAGTGGGATCTGCTGGACAAATGGTCCGGATCGCATCCTCAGATGCATCAGCGGATAACCCTATATCCAAGGAAAAGGGTGTCTCTCCTGTGGTGATTACAGAGTGCTCATCTTCTAGAGGGCCGCAGATTCGGCATTCAGGATTGGATGCCGGTGACCACGGAGGCCAGCCTGAGAGGCTGGGGAACAGTCACACAGGGAAAAAATTTCCAGGGAAGTGTGATTAAGTCTGGAGAATTCTCTCCGCATAAATAAGCTTAGAGCAAATTTATAATGCTCTAAACTTAGCTAGACCTCTGCTTCAAGGTCAGCCGGTATTGATCCAGTGGGATAACATCACGGCAGTCGCCCACGTAAACAGAAGGGCGGCACAAGAAGCAGGAGGGCAGTGAAAACTGCAAGGATTTTTCGCTAGGCGGAAAATCATGTGATAGCACTGTCAGCAGTGTTCTTTCCGGGAGTGGACGACTGGGAAGCAGACTTCCTTAGCAGGCATGACCTCCAACCGGGAGAGTGGAAACTTCATAGGGAAGTTTTTCAACATGATTGTGGACCGTTGGCAAAGACCAAAGGTGGACATGATGGCGTCCCGCCCGAACAAAAAACGGGACAGGTATTCCGCCAGGTCATGAGACCTTCAGGCGATAGCTGTGGATGTTCTGGTAACACCGTGGGTGTACCAGTCTGTGTATGTGTTCCCTCCTCTGTTTCTCATAACCAGGGTATTGAGAATTATAAGACATAGAGGAGTATGAACTATACTAGTGGCTCCGGATGGGCCAAGAGGGACTTGGTACCCGGAACTTCAAGAAATGCTCACAGAGGACTAAGGGCCTGGGGAGCTAAGAAGGGACTTGATTCAGCAAGTACCATGTCTATTCCAAGACTTACCGCGGCTGCGTTTGACGGCATGGCGGTTGAATGCCGGATCCTGAGGGGAAAAGGCATTCCATAAGAGGTCATACCTACCTTGGTCAAAGCCAGGAAGGAGGTGACCGCACAACGTCATCACCACATGTGGTGAAAATATGTTGCGTGGGTGAGGCCAGGAAGGCTCCACGACGAAAATTCAACTAGGTCGATTTCTACACTTCCTGAAAACAGGAGTGTTTTGGACCTCAAATTGGGGTTCATTAACATTTAAATTTCGGCCCTGTAGATTTTCTTCCAGAAAGAATTGACTTCAGTTCCTGAAGTCCAGATTGTAAAGGATGTATTGCATATACAGCTTTTTTGTGCCCCTAGGGGCACCGTGAGATCTCAACATAGTGTTGGGATTTCTTAAAATCATATTGGTTTGAACCGCTCAAATCTGTGGATTTGAAATATCTCACATGGAAAGTGACCATGCTATTGACAAATATCTCACATGGGAAGTGACCATGTTGTTAGCCCTGGCCTCGGCCAGGCGATTGTCAGAATGGGCGGCTTTGTCTTACAAAAGCCCATATTAAAATTTTCCATTTGAACAGGACAGAACTGGGACTCGTCTCCAGTTTCTTCATAAAGGGGTGTCAGCGTTTTCACCTGAAACAACCTCTTGTGGTGCCTGCGGCTACTAGGGACTTGGAGGACTCCAAGTTACTAGACGTGGTCAGGGCCCTAAAAATATATATATATATATATAGTTAGGACGGCTGGAGTCAGAAAGTCTGACTTGCTGTTTATACTGTATACACCCAACAAGCTGGGTGCTCATGCTTCTAAGCAGTCTATTGCACGCTGGATTTGTAGTACAATTCAGCTTGCACATTCTGTGGCAGGCCTGCCACAGACGAAATATGTAGATGCCCATTCCACAAGGAAGGTGGGCTCATCCTGGGCGGCTGCCCGAGGAGTCTCGGCATTACAACTTTGCCGAGCAGTTACGTGGTCAGGGGAGAACACGTTTGTAAAATTTTACAAATTTTGATACTCTGGCTAAGGAGGACCTGGAGTTCTCTCATTCGGTGCTGCAGAGTCATCCGCACTCTCCCGCCCGTTTGGGAGCTTTGGTATAATCCCCATGGTCCTGACGGAGTCCCCAGCATCCACTAGGACGTTAGAGAAAATAAGAATTTACTTACCGATAATTCTATTTCTCGTAGTCCGTAGTGGATGCTGGGCGCCCATCCCAAGTGCGGATTGTCTGCAATGCTTGTACATAGTTATTGTTACAAAAATCGGGTTATTACTATTGTTGTGAGCCATCTTTTCGGAGGCTACTTCGTTTTGTTATCATACTGTTAACTGGGTTCAGATCACAAGTTGTACGATGTGATTGGTGTGGCTGGTATGAGTCTTACCCGGGATTCAAGATCCTTCCTTATTGTGTACGCTCGTCCGGGCACAGTACCTAACTGAGGCTTGGAGGAGGGTCATGGGGGGAGGAGCCAGTACACACCATGTGACCTAAAAAGCTTTTTAGATGTGCCCTGTCTCCTGCGGAGCCCGCTATTCCCCATGGTCCTGACGGAGTCCCCAGCATCCACTACGGACTACGAGAAATAGAATTATCGGTAAGTAAATTCTTATTTTCCTGCCCGGGGCGCAGAGCGCCCCTGAACCGGCCCTGGAATCCATGTTTCTTACGTTATTGAATTGTACTACAACCATCCCTTATTCTTTCTTTCCATCACCCCTGTCACCAATACCACAATCCATATTTTCATCATTCAAACCCTCAGTCACTGCCTCACCCATACCAGGGTCCGGTGGCTTCCTAACTGGTTCTAACACTGAAACCTCACCCTCTATAGGGGACATCATCTTCCCCTGAGCCTCTTCCTTTGGCATCTGGGGACCTTTTTCTGCCTCCATCCTTTCCTCCCGCTTACCCACACTACTTCTCTCCAACTGTGTTCCCATAGGATCCCAATCTAGCTCTCCATGTATGTGAGATGTGCACCATACCTCATGACGGAACATGCAATGTATGAGTGCTTATAATTGACCCCATTGTTACCATACTTACTGCTGTATTTCTTTAGGTAAGGTTGCATTTTTGTAAAGATACTTGTTCTATTTTTCTGTGTATATCACATACAAATGCATATGCAAATGTATTGGGAAGTGTACAGTGAAGCCTAAGGGGTATAGTTACTAAAAAAATGCAGGTTTTCAAATGTGGAGATGTTGCCCATAGCAACCAGTCAGATTCTGGCTATTATGTTCTAGAAGGTGCTAGATAAATGATACGAAGAATATGATTGGTTGCTGTGGGCAACATCTTCACATTTGAAAACCCACATTTTAGTAAATATACCCCCCAATACTCTAATAAAAATGCATTTGCCTTTGTAATGGCGGGGGCTAATCGGGAAAGGCATGTCCACACCCCCTTCATTAAAGGAAAAAAACAACGTATTTGTAGCACCACTAATGATAGAATTTGATTGGTTGCTATTGGTCAGTACCACCACATATCTATTTTCGAAGCTCAGTAAATCTACCCTAAACTGTCAAGGTTTTATGTATGGAATTACACTTGATATATAACGAGTGTAATGCACAAATTGTAAAGCATTTCTTTTTAAACATGCACCTTGATTAAACATCTTGGTTGGCACATCTTCAGGAAGCAGAAAAGCAACTTTCCTCCATTTATACCAGCCAGAGGGTTGAATACTTGCCTTAGGGGTTGATTGCTCGCTGCCGTTTTTCACAGCACAGCGAACAGGTTACTACTGCGCATGCGTGTGCACTGCAATGCGCAGGCGCGTTGTACGGCTACAAAGCGGATCGTTGCTGGGCGATGGATTTAACGAAGAATCCATTCGCACAGCCGATCGCAAGGAGATTGACAGGGAGAGGGCGTTTGTAGGTGTCAACTGACCGTTTTCTGGAAGTGGTGCTGCGAACGCAGGCGTTTGGAGGGCGGATGTTTGACGTAATTCCGGGAACTATCAACGCTGGATTCATCACACAGGGTAAGTAACTCATACTCTGGTCTTGTTCTACACAAAACTTTTTTTGCAAAGCAGGGCTGCACAAACGATCGCAGCCGTGCTATGCAAAAATATACTCCCCCATAGGCGGCGTCTAGTTGATCGCACGGGCTGCAAAAAGTTGCAGCGTGCAATCAACTCGGAATGACCCCCTAAGGGTAGAATACCAGCCAGGTGGCAACCGTATTAAACATTGCTGTGTCCCTGAACATTGCAGTGCTGGAGAAACAAGCAGAAGTGGTAAAACACCCACTAACCTCCCTTGTTACCATCTTTGTGGAACTGGTTTGTGGTTAAAGCAATGGGGCTTCCTGTCTGGTTACATAGGATTTGCTCTGCAATGGTTAGATGTTTATTACGTAATAAAAAGTGTGTGCGAAAGGAAAGCTGGGGCTCTTGTTGTATATGGGAAGTGTGTATGGATTTATGGTTTTAGAAAGGTGTGTGGTAATTTCTAATTAATTGGATAATCATAAGTTATATTTTTATAAGGTTATTTCTGTTCTAAGGGGTTTTTTTCTTCTAGTTTGTGGCATTTATGCAGACACCTCTGAAATGGAATTCTGGTTATTCCTTTTGTGTGTTTATTTTGAAAATATGACACAGAACAAAGCTACACAGTTAGTACTTCACATCAGCTCTAAGATATGTCACCTTCTTTTGTTGTGCCAGAAGAAAGCAACACTTTTTGTCATTATCTATATATGTGCGTTGGAGAAGCAGTCAACGCCAATTCAGATATTCAGTCAATGACGACACTAAGGGTAAACACACACACAAAGAAAGTATAACTCTATTCTACCACTATAATTTACTAAAGGCAGTGGGTACAAAATTAAAGGAAAGATGGATAAATTGTGTGAACCCAGAAGCACGTTATTGTTAACAATTATAAATAGCAGGAGCAGCACTGAAAGAACAGATCATCCCTTCACTTCTCCATCTCAGACATTTTGTGAGACCAATGAAACTGCAGCCCATAACTGCACAAGGAGGTAAATTCAATTGACAAAGACACGCAATCTACTGTAGTGTGTGTGTGTGTATAAGGCACTGTAGGCCTGAAATCGCATATGTTAATTAACACCGCTGTAGGGCTGCAAACAAAACAATGCCAATATCAGAGCAAAACCCAGGCGAAAGCTATAGTTTCAACGATGCATTGCAGAAAACACCCGTAATTGAATTAACCCCATGATATCTGTGGCAATGCTGAAGGACAGTACTGGTTACTTGATAATATCACTGGTTCTAACCTTAAGCAGGTTTCCATTCCATTCCTCTCTAGGGCCCCCTACTGCACAGCCGGAATAACAATGGGGCGGATGGAGCTGCAGCACCAGTCCCCCCATTGAAAATAGGCCCACAGCCCACCGCAGTGAAGAGACCCATAACAGCCGGCATTACAATGAGTCACATTGACTCATTGTATGCTGCCGCGACACAGTGCCCCTGCCGCCAGTCTGTAAATCCTGGCCTAAGCTCTTTTCTCAGCTCCCCCTCTCCCCCAAAACTTTAGTGCTGCTTATGTGGACTGCCGCATGGTCAACGCGAAGTACGGGCGCACCACACACCGCGCTGGTCAGCACCTTCTCTCACCCCCCACCGCCACCCACACTGCAGTGCCCACCTTTACCCTCCCACACCGCACACTGCACTGGCCGCCACCTTTACTCTCCCGCACCGCACACTGCACTGTCCGCCACCTTTACCCTCCCGCACCGCACACAGAGCTGACCGGCACCTTTCCTCCTGACCCCCTTCCCCCGCCGCCTCTTCTCCCACACTGCACAATGCGCTGGCAGTCACCTTTCCCCCTTCCGTTGCCTCCCGCGCTGCCCCCGCCCCTGGCCAGCACCACCGCTTAGCCGCCTCCCACTGCCCCCCCACCCCAACTCACTTCCAACTCACTTCCGTGACTGTCCTGCCTCAGGCTGCCCATGGAGCCAAGGGGACATACGGGAGCTGGCGCTGATAGTGGTGAGTGACACTCTCCCTCTCTCTTTGTCACACACACTGCCTCTCGCTCTCACTTTCTCACACTCTCTCTCTCACACACACACACACTATCTCGCTTGCTCTCTCTCACTCTCTCTTTCTCGCACTCTCTCTTTCTCACACACCCTCTCTCTCTTTCTCACACACTCTGTCTTAGTGGCTACCTGGTGCAATGTGAATGAGGGGCTACCTGGTGCAGCGTATATGAGGGGCTACCTGGTGCAATGTGTGTAAGGGGCTACCTGGGGCAATGTATGTAAGGGGCTACCTGGGGCAACGAGGCTATCTGGTGTAACGTATATATAATGGTCTACCTGGTGCAATTTGTGTAAGGGGCTACCTGGTGCAATGTGTATAAGGGGCTACCTGGCGCAATGTGTATAAGGGGCTACCTGGCGCAATGTGTATAAGGGGCTACCTGGCGCAATGTGTATAAGGGGCTACCTGGCGCAAAGTATGTAAGGGGCTACCTGGCGCTGTGTGTATACAGGGCTACCTGGCACAGCGTGTATACAGGGCTCTGCCTGACGCAACACGCATAAGGGGCTACCTGTCCCTCTTTTCAATGGAGATAGGCGGGGTGCCAAGAGAAACGTTCGCCCTGGGCGCCACAAGGTCTATAACCAGCCCTGACTACATATACAGACTAGGAGGGGAGGGGGGCACACTAATAAACATACAGACTAGGAGGGGAGGGGGGCACACTAAAGCATATTCAGACTAGGAGGGGCCACACTGACGCATATACAGACTAGCAAGGGAGAGGGGCACACTAATGAGTAGCTATATAGACTAGGAGGGGAGGGGGCACATTAATGCATGTACTTTGAAGGACACACTACTTGTCATTGGCCATGCTCCCTTTTTAGGTGCGCACAACAGTAATCCCGTTTCAGTTCCCATATCCACACTTCAAAATTCCCACTTTGATGACCACTGTATGTGTGTGTGTATGGGTCTGTTGTTCTGCTCCTCTATTAAATGGTTGAAGGTAGGCACTAGCTATGACTGCCATGGAGATAACCACACCCATGGCACAGGCCACACCCCCTATTTAGACCACCCTCACTGCAGTGCTTGTCATACCTTCTGCCAATGCACACAATAGGCCCTTCATACATTTCAGCTCCAGGCCCATGTGGACCTTAATCTGGCACTGCCCTACTGTACAGTCAAAGTTCACCACTACTGTATCCCACCTGTATAAAATAAATGTAAATGATTTAGGGGGACATGTACTAAGCAGTGATAAAAGTGGAGAAGTGAGCCAGTGGAGAAATTTCCCATGGCAACCAATCTGCTGCTCCATACAATTGTATAGTATGCAAATTAGAAATGTTACGTCAATGCTGATTGGTTGCCATGGGCAACTACTTCACTGGCTCACGTCTCCACTTTAATCACTGCTTAGTACATGTTCCCCTTCGCCCTAATTCAGTCTACAACAAAATGTTTATAATACGCAAATAATAAACAAAACTAAATAATGATAGGTTGCAGCCTCTGCTCCCTAGGACCTGGCTTATATGGATCTTTCAAAAATCCCAGCCTGGTTTCTAGTAAAGGCACTGGGGGAAATTTATGAAATTGTGATTTTTAAAGATTTGGGGATTTATGTATTAAGCAGTGAGGGGGTCATCGTATAATGTTTATAATAATAAGGGGGCCACATATATTGTTTATAATAATAAAATGGTCAGATATATTATTTATTATAATAAAGAAGCAACATCTAGGATTTTTATTAATACTATGGGAACACAGATAACATTTGATTAGGCAGAGGGTACTCGCTTATCTACAGTACTTTGTATTGGTCTGGACGTCCTTAGAATGACATATGTTTTCGCTAAAGTGCCAGGTGCTTGGGCTAAACCACTTGCTATTTACAGGTTTCAACCCCACAGAATATCACCGACAATTTGAGATCTAATCCTTCAAAGAACTTTTATTTGTTAGATTCTCCCCATAAGATATATTCTCATGATTATTGTTTTAGCACACACAATAGCTGCCACCACTGTAGATGGCTGGTGCATTACAGGAGTAAATCTGCAAATCTGGAAATGAACCCACACATTTGTTGATGGAAAAATACATAATTCGTGACTCATTTTCCATATATCTCTGTTCTTTTACTTGTCGGAACATTATAATGACTGAATTATGGCGGAGTTTTGTTTTACATCAAGGTTTTTACAGATGGACAACACATGTTATGGTATTTGATGCTTGGCATCAAGACGTGTGTGTGTGTGTGTGTGTGTGTGTGTGTGTGTGTGTGTGTGTGTGTGTGTGTGTGTGCGTGCGCGTGTGTGTAATATATATGTATTGTATAAATCTCTCTCTCTCTCTTTATATATATATATATATCTATATATATATATATATATATCTCTTTCTCTCTCTCTCTCTCTCTATATATATATATATATATATATATATTATATACGTATATATGTTTTCTTTGTTTTTATATATTTGATGGGTTTTTTTTTAAATAATATATTTTGGCACCTTATCTGTTGCACTTTGTTCACATGTTCTGTTTTTTTACATTTTATTTTGGACATGCTGATAAGACATTATTATGTTTTATTATGTATTTTTACATCGTTTCACACAATGTGTTATTTACCCTCCTGCCAATTCACTATTTTGATTTCCTTAGTGCTTTCTACTAACTACTTCCTATTTCCTTCCACTTAGCTACATTTCGTTTTTATTGTAACCTTGTATGCAAGTGTAAATACTGTACATACCCAAGAAAATAGACAAGCATTGCCTTCTTTCTCTTTGCAACAAGCAATACATGTTTCACTGAAGTGATACACAGTAAATGGTAAAGTTGTGTTTGGAGAATAATGATTCCACCTTGCACAGACATTTCTCTGTAAAGTGGGAAATGTAGAAGGGTGCATTGAATGCCACACCTAGTTGTGTACAGATAAAAGTGCATACACACGGTGCGATTCTGGCTAAATGCCGATTTTGACTTTGCGATTTTCCCTTGATCTCCCCGGAGACCAGAGCCACTGATATTGACTGTACACACGGTGTGGTTTTGGCTATGTACAATTTTGACTATATATAAATTTGACTATACTAGAAACTAGAATGTACACAATATAGTGAAAATTGCCATGCCTGTACAGTCTATTTTTTCTTGTGATACCGACCCCGCAGGAACGTGCATCTGTATTGTAAAGCTCGATATGTGCTAACTTTTCTTACGATTTTGACTATATAGTCAAAATCGTAAGCACACCGTGTGTGCACCATGTGTATGCACCATGTGTATGCACCTTTAGTCTTAAAATTGTATGATTACTCACATGAAGATGTTTAGCTCCCTCTCAATAGTCTGGTTTGTAATACATGCTGCTGTTAATGTAGGGGCCCAATTTCATTCACCAGCTTTAAACAATGTGGGAGGGTGTTGATAGCAGGAGGATCAATCAAAATGTCTTCAGTGCGGCTTATGATTGGAGCTCTTATTCACCACCCCCCCTCTCAGTTTCTGGTTCGGGCTGTCAGAGAAATGGAGATACCCTAGGAATAAGCCTAACACCACCCGTGGCCCTAAGTAGGAGGGGGGCCTCTTTAGTATCCTTTTTTTCTTATAGCTGGTAGTGCATCTTAATCCTAGATTTCCTGCCATTTTTTTATCATTCCCAGGGGGGTAAATTGTAAGAATTTTTTTTTTTTTATATGTTTATAGGGGGGGGGGGGGGGGGAATAATAATAGGTGTAACACACACATTTTCCACGATAATTGCACAGCAATAACAATATCAAAGACAATATCAGAGCTAAGGATGTGCAGGGATGTACAACATTACATTTGTTCAAGAGCAATCACATATGATAGTAAAGGGATGATATTAAAAGGATATAGAGGGTAGCACAAAACACATAGTAGGAAACGGCAATCTCTCTGTGACATTAACAGTGTAAGTAAGCCAAAAAAGGTGGTCATAAAAACAATAAAGTTAAGGTTAAAAGGGCGGTGATCCCTTCGTAAGTATCTCGGTATTGTACCATGTAGTATGCTTAACTACTTTACGTATGCTATCACGAATTGGTTGTGGCAGAGTTACCACATAGGGCAGCCATATTGCAAAGAATTTGGAAGAGTTGGATTCCGCTCTAAGAGAGCATTCTATCCAGTCCATTTGGTAAAGATATGTCAGTCTAGGGAGAAGAAGAGTTATGGGTATAGGGGTTCTGTGTATCCACTGAGACAGTATGGTCTTTTTTGAAGCTGCCGCAATCCGTGCTAATAATAATTTATTACCTGGAGATACTGAACAACAATCAGGATCATACTGATTCCAGAAAGCCCAGATTAAAGTAGGTGTGAGAGGAATATTTAAAGTCGTTGAAATGTAGTTACATACATCTTTCCAAAACAATTGTATTATAGGGCATGACCAGAGGCAATGGATAATGTCGGCAGCAGGTGAGGAGCACTTGAAGCAGTGGGAGTTATCAGAGATGCCCGTGAGATACCTGAGACGAGGAGTATAATATGCCCTGTGTAAAATTTTTAAATGCATTTCTGCATAGGAAGAAGACACCAAATATTTATTAAGTAATAAGTGCCAATGTATTATGGTCTGCAGAGGAATGCCTGACAAGGTGGTCGACCACTTAGCTAGGCCAGTGGTTTGACAATCTAAATCAATCTTACGTCTGGTGTGTGCATAAATAAAGGATGTAGGATAGGGAGAATGAGGAGTTAAGCGCAGTTGGACGTCTAGGGGAGAGTTAAAGTCCGTTGGCCGTAGGCGTGTTATCAATCGCGTTGCAAAACTGCGGACTTGAAAATATGCGAATAGTGGTATATGGAGGTTCGGAAATTTAAGTTTTAATTGGGACAGGGTGAGCACTTCGGTACAGGTGACATTCAAGAATTGATACACTAAACGTAAGCCGTGAGAATACCAAGTCTTGATAAGCACATCGGCGTCCCCGCCTTGAAAGTATGGGTTATGCAGGAGTGGTTGGAATAAGGAGCAGGTTGTTGTCAGCCCCATGCGTTTTCGAAGGTGTTTCCATGCTTTGCACGGAGAGAGCAATAATGGGTTCGAACGGAGGGACGTCAGTGTGGGGGGGGTCCGGAAAATTTAATATGGTAGACAGGGTACCATGGGGTAGCATAAGCTGTTCCAGAGACACATTAGCGTAACTAGAAGAGCCCCTAACCCAGTCAAGGGCATATCTATAATTAGCGGCCAAAGAGTAGTCTTCCGGACATGGTAAATTCACGCCACCCAGCATAGTCGGTTGTTTCAATTTAAAAAGGGCTATACGTGGGCGCTTGTTTGTCCAAATGAAAGTATTAAGGGCTTTATTAATTGTTTGAACATCTCGTTTAGTCAGAAGAAATGGGAGCATTTGGATCGGATATAGCAAGCGGGGGAAGGAGATCATTTTGTACAAGTGGCATCTACCCAAATATGAGATTGGTAAACTTTGCCAGCGTGTAAAATCATCTATCATTTTATTAATAGCGTGTGAAAAATTCAGTGTATATAGTTCGACTAAAGTAGGTGAAAAACGTAAGCCCAAGTAGGTTATAAAGCCAGCTGCCCATTTAAAGGGAAACCCGGAGCCCCAATTTCGTGTAGCTTTGGGGCCTAGAGCCAATGCTTCCGTTTTATCAAAATTGATTAAAAAGCCCGAGATCAAGTGGAAATCATGGAGCATGGCCAGTAAAGAAGGGAACGCCTTTATGGGATCATTAAAATAAAGTAATAGGTCATCAGCAAAGGCCGACACCTTCACTGGCTGTGAGCCAATTTTTATCCCGTCCCAAGCAACATTTTGCACGCAAGTGCGTATCAGTGGGTCAAGAGCTAAGTTAAAAAGCAGGGGAGATAGGGGGCATCCCTGAAGCGTACCTCTATGTAAAGAGAAGGCAGATGTGTTCAATCCATTAATAGTTAGGTGTGCTTGTGGATTAGAATAAAGCATACGGAAGACTTTAGTGAACTCTTCTCCGAATTGTTGAGTATGGAAAATTCTTAGTAAGTGCGCCCATGATACACGGTCAAACGCTTTGTCAGCGTCACAACTGACCACAAGTGCTTTAGATGTTGTGGAGTCTTTGACACTATGTATTGCTGCTATCAGGGTACGTACATTATGTACTGATGTTATAGTTCTCACAAACCCCGTTTGGGCAGGATGCAGAATGCGTTGTAGTATCGGTTGGAGGCGAGTGGCCAATAATTTGGTGAATAGTTTCAGGTCCTGATTGAGAAGGGATATGGGTCGATAAGACTGGACATATGAAGGGTCTTTACCCGGTTTAGGGAATACTACTATTCTAGCTTCGGTGAATCCTGGGGTGGGGGGGGGGGGGGGGGGGGGGAGGGGATCCGTTCAGCAGTGAGTTAAACAACGTTAACAAATAGAGCATTATGTGGGGAGCTAGCATTTTATAGTATACTGCCCCAAACCCATCCGGGCCCGGCAATTTCCCATTATGGAGTGACTTAATCAATAACAGCAACTCTGTGTCTGTTACGGGGCTCGTTAATGACTCCCGTTCCTCCTCTGTCAATGTGGGTAAGTCAACTTTATCCAGAAACATCATACCCTCAGTGGGGCTATCTAAAGGTGCCGCGTATAAGTTTGTATAATTTTGTAGGAAGGTGTCTGACATAGTTTGTGTGTCCATAGTTGAGGAAGTTGGGTCAGTGTGTAAGCTAGTTATGCGAGAAGGGACTGTAGATGATCTCACTAAGTTGGCCAGTAGTTTACCCGACTTATTACCACCTCGGAAGAATTTATTCCGTTGAACATCATAGGAGAAACTAGCTCGTTCAGTGTAAAGTGCGTCATAAAGATGTTTCGCGTCAGTGTAAGTCCGTCTGTTGTCTGGGGAATCATTTAATATCATTGCGTTATACGCTGCCGTTAAAGCCTTGCTCAGATCACACAACTGGGCGTTCAAGTGTTTGCGTTTTCTGGAAACGTATTCTAGTATTTGTCCACGGACAACTGGTTTAGAAGCCGACCAAAACAAATTGATGTCATTCTCATGAATCTTATTATCATCAATATAGTGTATTGGGTGGGGGTTTTTAGGAATCTGCACTGGTCCAGATTGTACAATAGTTTGAATTCAATTGGTATATATCATATGTGACAAGATATATTTAAACCAACATGAAGCTACTGACTTCGCCTAATAAGGCTTTTAAAGTAGAACAAGGTTGGCGGTGCTCCCAGACATCAGTTCCAAAACAAACTGTAGAAAGGTTTAAGCAAGAGGCAAAAAAAAGGGGCACTATTGATAATGTCTCTCAGGGGCACACTTGATTCTGTATATTGGAAAGATAGGATAGGATATGGTAATGTGTGGGTAGGAAAAGATAAAACTTAACTTTTAATCACAGACGAAAGGATACTAAAATTATTGCTGTACATCGGCAATATAGTTAAAACAAGTATTAAACAACAAAATAATGTTGACGATACAAATTGTAACTCACTTGTATAAAGAGGGTGACAGAAAGTTTATCTGTAAACCCACTGATTTGTAAGTGAGTATTAATGTTTGACGTTTATCAGAAGCGAAAATATAAATATTCCTATTATCTCTATGAGATTATGATGTTTTATACATTTGTATATTCATATGAGAGATAATGGAAAACCGGCTTGTGTAAAATCAGGACTCCTAGAAAGTGGGTCAACTGCGGTAATAGAATGCAAGGTTTGACTAGAATTAAATTTGCTAATCAGCAGAAGGTATATTCCTTGGTGCTACAGTACCCGGTATTCCCAGAGGGTCACCCTTTCTGGTACTGACCTGGCCCAATGCTGCTTGGCTTCCAAGATCAGACGAGATCGGGCATGTCCAGCATGGTATGACTGTAGAAAGTCAGGTAAGTGCCTGTCTGCTGGGGGGATGGCTATTGCTTGAGCTATTTAGTACAAATTGGTCCAATGGATGGCGTTGTCAAAAGCCAAATATTTGCCCAAGAAGCAGCTTGAACAAGAAACACCACAATATAAATGAGTAAAATGGTGCGGAAAGATTTGTTCCTTTTATGGGAAATCCCCCACAAAGGAATTCAGGTAAGAACACATGCCAAATTTCCCACAAAGAAAATGTGGTATGGCAATAAACAAAATGATATGTCCTAATTGATGGAATATATCTTTGTAATTGAAGGTACCGTAAAGATTCACCCTTACGTTAATTTCCAAAAACACATTGGATATATCAGAAAAAAATTATAAACATTAAATATATCAACGCAATAATACAGCCTGAGTGGATGGTAAGGAAATATCAAAGTTGCAAATGTGTTCTAGAAATAATGCAGAAATAATATGTGCTGAAACATAACATTTGACACACGGTCCAGCACATAAGCTGCCCAAGCTGCTATCTGTCTGCTGCAGGAAAAACAATTGTGTTACAATAATTCAGCAAATTTAATTCTAGTCAAACCTTGCATTCTATTACCGCAGTTGACCCACTTTCTAGGAGTCCTGATTTTACACAAGCCGGTTTTCCATTATCTCTTATATGAATACACAAATGTATATAACATCATAATCTCATAGAGATAATAGGAATATTTATATTTTCACTTCTGATAAACGTCAAACATTAATACTCACTTACAAATCAGTGGGTTTACAGATAAACTTTCTGTCACCCTCTTTATACAAGTGAGTTACAATTTGTATCGTCAACATTATTTTGTTGTTTAATACTTGTTTTAACTATATTGCCGATGTACAGCAATAATTTTAGTATCCTTTCGTCTGTGATTAAAAGTTAAGTTTTATCTTTTCCTACCCACACATTACTATATCCTATCCTATCTTTCCAATATACAGAATCAAGTGTGCCCCTGAGAGACATTATCAATAGTCCCCCTTTTTTTTGCCTCTTGCTTAAACCTTTCTATCATCAATATAGTTAAGGAAGGCTCGAGTAAGAAATTGACTGAAGTCCGAAGAAGTTTCCAAATAAGCAGGGAAACGCCAATTATAGGATCTAGGCAAGGGGGTATCTAAAGTGACCGATATCCAAATTGGGGCATGGTCCGAGAGTGAGATTGGTTCAATTTTAGCATCCACTATATGATGCAGAAGAGAATCAGTGATTAACCAATAATCTAATCTAGAGGAGGAGTGGTGAGGGTGGGAGTAGAAGGTATATTCGCGAGCGTCTGGGTTACGAATTCTCCATGGGTCAGACAGTCGTAGAGAAGAGGTGAGCAGTGTGAGTGAAGGTGGAGTAGTAATTGCGGACGTACCGGACATGGATGTCTTGTAAAGACCAGCTGACTGTACACAATTAAAGTCTCCTCCCATGATAATTTCTCCCTCTGCCCAACCCTGCAAGTTCGCGTAAATATCAGAGAAAAAAGATGCGTTAGGGCCATTAGGGGCATAAATATTGGCTACCGTATAGATCGTATTTAATATTTTTAGTTTCAGGAAAGGGAATCTACCCTCTTGGTCGACCAAACTATCTAAAATAGTGGCAGGAAGTGATCTATTGAGAATAGTTAGGACGCCTCTGCGTTTGGACGTGAAGGAGGCTGCTCTATACTCTCCCACCCACGTATCCTGAAGTACATTAGGATCCGAGATCCTCCAATGAGTTTCCTGCAATAACACTATATCGGGCTTCAGCCGTTTCAAATAGGTGAGGACCTTTTTCCGTTTAATAGGGGTATTAAGTCCCTCTACGTTCCATGATACTAACCGAAATCGTGACTGCACTATTGTGGGAGAATCATGGGTCGACGGCATTCAGCCGATACCAACCCTAGGCCAACATCGGGATACAATATACCATAACCGTCGATCCCAGCCCATCTCAGCTAGCGGGCCGTTATGGATCAGTGATGAAAAATAATAAATATAAAACATCAAGTACATTCCTATCACAATACGTGAATTATGTGTGTGTACAATATCAAAATTATGAACCAAGTTACAAAACAATTTTAACATTTTAAGAACCCATGTGGGCGCCCTATTAAGAGACGTCAACCTCCAAATGGAGAGCAATAAAACATATGAGGAGGGTATCCTCAAACATAGTAACCAAGGACACCATGATCCAAAACAGTATGACAAAAGATGAGAAAAGGGGTAGAGGGGAAGGTAAAGTAGTAATAGAAAGAGTAGAAGAGGCAATTGCAGGGGGGGAAAAGAAGCATAGAGAAAAGAATAGAAGAACATAACCAATATAGTACTGTCGCACTGCAGCCCGCGTCAAGCTCCAGCCGTGACAGCAAACCATCTTCACAGTGCAGAAATAAAATCGAATCAACTTATCAAACAGAAAAATATCTTTTGACTTAAACATGAATGGGCCAACCAAAGGTGGCAATCAACCAACTGGAAAAGGATATATAGAGTCAATCAGCATCATCTGTACCCGAAAGGAGAGCTGTATCCAAAGAGTTCACAACATTTCTGGCCTCTTGTGCGGTTTCAAAGAAGTGGGTTTTTCCAACATAGGTGATTCTCAGCTTGGCCGGATACAACAACGCAAACCTGTGGCCTAGCTCGAAGAGACGTTTACAAACAGGTGAGAACTCCCGTCTTCTCGCAGCAACCAGATAAGAAAAGTCTTGAAATAGTAGAATCTTGGAGTCCTGGTATCGAAGATCCGTGTATTTCCGATAGGCCTCCAGCAAACGGACTTTATCAGCGTAGTTGAGAATTCTCATGATGACCGGTCTGGGTCTATCTCTGCCGGATTGACAATCAGGACCAATCCGATGGACACGTTCCACCAGAATGGAACCCGTGGCCGAGACGCATCCCAGCTCTCTAGGCAACCACTGGGAGACCAAGGCCATAAGTTCGGAAAATTTTACAGATTCTGGCAAACCTACAAGACGTATATTATTTCTTCTATTCCGATTTTCCAAATCTTCTAATTTGTCTTGCAGAGACACCACCAGCTTGTCGTGCTCCATCTGGGTTGTTTTAGCTGCAGACAAATCATCCTCTAGATTAGAAATTCTTTGCTCAGCCTCGGAAATACGTTGATCATGGGCTGTGAGTTGCGCAAGCGCCGAATCCAGAGAGGCCTTTAGGGGTGCCAGTTTCTGATCCAGCAGAGATGAGAGTATATTCGTGATTTCACTCGTGAAGGATTTGGATGGTTCCATAGATTGCCCCCTAGAACTAGAATTTTGACTATACGTCGGGGAAACAGGAGCACTGCTAGCGGGATTTTCACGATTTTTGCCTTTACCCGGCTGAGCACCCCGTGGGTTACGTAATGATTTAGACATGAATTTGTCCATAGCAATAATAGACCCAGGGAGATCTAGAAAGTGGTCTACAGAACTGTGATGAATGGCCCCGAAGGGAGAGTGTCCTGGTCTGGACCCGCCACAACCCGAGTACTGACTGGTGAGATGTGCAAGGGTGGAAATGCAAAGACGATTTGCTAAAGGGGGTTTTCAGGGAGCTTGAGTGTGTAAATAAAGCACACGGATGGAGACGTAGGGAAGGCTCCGACGAAGCGTCACATAAGACCCAGTGCTGGGGGCGATGAGAGGAGCTGAATTGAGTTCTGGGGGTCAGTATCCACAGAGTTTTCCCCAAGCCCTCTCTCCAATCTGCACTTCCAGCCCGCCGACTGTGGGGGACGTCAGGCTTGTGCTTCGTTTTTTTTTTTTATGAGAGCATGGGGATGTATAGTAGCAGGGGGGGTCAGGTGGGGGGAGACAAATTTGTCTGCTGGTGCTCCAACGTACCCCCACGTTAACTATATGCCCCTTAACAGGTGCTCCGTTATCTGGCTGATAAACAAGGCCCCAGGGAGAAAGGCCTTCCAGTGGGTGAATTGCAGGCCCAGGCTGAAGCTCTGGCGGCTGCCTCCCCAGTGTCCCGCAGGTCACCTAGCAACTGTCATCCGGCTCACCTCCAACCCAGGGTACAGCCCAGTGGTCGGCCCTCCCCCCGCTGGAGCCCCGCAGCTAGCAGATCTGGAAGGTGTACTTACTCTGGGGCCCAGCGGGAGAGAGGCAGCAGGGAGCCGATGGTGCACAGCAAAGATGGCCGCCGGTCATCCCGCGGCCCCGTCCAACGCAAAGAGCTCCGGCGCCCCCGGGCAGCAGAGGCAGGCAGCGAGGTGAGTCTCCTAGCCGCGGCCAGCGGCGGTGCGGGGGTCGGAGGTCCGGGAGCAATCCACGGCCAGATCCGGAGGTCCCCGAAGCTGCCGCCGGTCCGGGGGATAAATCGAGGCCCCGGCTTGTACGAGCCCCGTAGGCCGCAATCCGCAGGAGGAGTAAAAACTTCTCCCCAACTCCGCGGCGCTAACAGGGGCACTGCAGGGGGAACAGGAGAGACAGGGGGGCTGCTGAGGGCACTAAGGGAGCCCAGAGATGGGCTATTTGAAGAAATAGGAGCCCTGTTTCACAGGAGCTCTTGTAAAGCGTGACTGTCCCCTTCAGCAGCCAGGCCAAACCCAAGACATTTTTTTTTTAATGTTCAGCTACCCACTGACACTGCTTATATGTAATATTCGCATTAGGGTTTATACTCAGGTATTCAGCAAAACATTTAGTAAAAGGATTGGTGTTCATCCAAATCTTAAAACCTGGATTCACTGCTTCCATAACTATATTTACGGAACTGGCATGATACCTGTAAAGTAAAGCCAATTTGTAAATTATTATATAAACATGCAAAACAGATGGTACATTATTAAACAAGGGTCTGGCTTAAGTTAGCTTACAGAATCTTCTTCAATGGGCTTCGTTAATGGGCTGCCTCTGATGAGAGATAGTATAGTGCAGAATGTAAATAGAGGTGGTGTGGCCACGTAGATGCATATGGCAAAATGTCTCATGCACACAATACAAGAAATATTGAAGCCCACTTATTATTGTTATTATTATTATTATTATTATTATTACATTTTATTTATAAGGCGACACAAGTGTTTTGCAGCGCCGTACAAAGGACAGCACAGGGAGGCAAAACTTAGCATTACAGTAAATAAATAACAAAAACAGAGTACAGCCTGTACTGTACAGGTAACAAAGAGCACGACAATTCTCAAAACATAATATAGCTAAAATGTAAGTAGCGTGAGAGTAATTATCGTAGTACTTGGGGCTGGTGGCCATAGATGGAGATGAGCCTTTACCAGTAGGAGAAAAAGCGGGTAAAGATGATCGTTGAGTAGGAGAGGGCTGTGAGTGAAATGTGTCGAGAAGAGGGCTTTGACAACAAGAGGAAAGAGGTCCCTGCTCTGAAGAGCTAACAATCTAGTGGGAAGGGACGACAGACAGATGACATGAGGTGCAAGCAAGCGGGAGGTAGCCTGATGGCAGTATGTAAGCAAAGCTGAGATATTCAAGGCATGAGGCAGGGGGATGGGGGAGCAGCCTCTTGTGATTCTTACTATTCATTTGCCCTATGTATATTATGTAGCTGTCTTTGCCTTTTATTATGTACACCCAATGTATTGTAATGAGTTGTTAGGATGTTGATAAACAAAGATCGGATTGTACCTTGTAGTACAGCTTTGGGATTTGGCATTTGCTCTAGCCTCATCAGCATTGTTGCTTTTTCCTTTCAACCACCGCAGAAAGGCAAAGGGTAGCGTCTAGTTTCCCTTCGTGGAGAGGACCTTTCCCATAAGCCCCTGGGTCCATGTCACAAACAATTTGGAATAGTAACCTGTGGCAAGCGAAGCGGCGCGAGACACCGAGCCCGAAACGTGGTGAGCGAAGCGAGCCCGCAAGGGTCCAATGCTGCATAGAAAAATACAAATAACCTCAAATGAACGGAGAAAACATTTAGGTGCTGTAAGGGCGGAAGTTCTCTCCTGCCCTCTCATTATGTCACTTCCAGGTCCTGATCATGAAGGAAGCATAGACACATCCGAAAGGCAAGGGTTCTCCAACCCCCCCCCCCCTCCCCCTCCCCCAGACATTGAACTACAGACAGTATTTATGCAAAATAAATAAATATTTATTTGTAGTGACCACAGCAGACTGACATGGGTCACTGCAATCAAGGATGCTCGGTTGCAAGTAGGGACCATGACTTTCATAGGAAAACTATTTGTTGTTTGTTAAGTATTATTCCTTAGGCTTAATATTAGTTGTTTTTTATTAATAATAACATGTAAACAAGTCTCTTATTCATGAAAATGTGAGATGTTACGTTCAACCAATACATTTTATGCTAGGTTGCAAGTGAATTACAGTAATTTTTTTGGAGTATACTTACTGTATATTACAGCTATTGTCCTAGTATATGAAAGTTATGTGCTTCCATTATTTACAAACAGGCTGCAGCTGAACAGGAGCAAGGCGCATACTTCCTTCCTGAATTTGCCCTTTCTCCTCAAGGGAGTTTCCTTGAAGACACAACCGGGGAGCAGTTTCTAACATACCGCTACGATGATCAGGTGAGTACATGCTCGTTTTGTTATACTGTCCATACTGTATTAGAAATCCATGGCCCCTGTTTTATTACATATCTTTATTGTATGGAATTTGGCCCTGTGTGATGCAGTCATAACAATTACACAGCTGGCCCCATGAATTCTAATAGAGCTATGATACAATGCAATTAAATGAATGTACTGTTTAACCATAAATACATTCTGTAATGTTGTAAGGTTATGAACCTGTTTGAATCCTTTTTTTCAAAGCTTCCTTCCAAGAAAGGCTATTCTTCTTGGGATATTCAAGAAGTGTTTTCTCTACACTGTACAATCTTATTACTGAGCAATGGTGAATGTGTGTGTGTAAGACTGCAAAAGATTTGTTTCATTTAGTATTTGGCTGCATGTGAATGTTTTGGTGGTGGAATTTGTCCTTATGTAATCCAGCCCTTTACCTTTCACACCACACAGCATAACGAATTGGCCGTCCTTGTCTCAACCCAGGGCCTGAATCAGAGATGGACGAAGTTCATACAGCAGCTGCGTCTTTGGATGAAGCTGCCGAACGAAAATATGCTAATTTGTTCAGGAGGCGTCTTGAGCAATTAGATGCCTCCTGCATGCTTGTGTGATCTGCTGCTGCGTCCGAAGACATGGCATCAGATCATCTGCATTAATATTGGCCATCTGAGTAACCTGAGGGTTACTGAGGATGGTCGGGCTGTTCATGCTGCTATGACCAGTGAATCTACGTCCAAGGACACAGCCCCTGGGCTAGAAAATGAGGGTGACACACACCCATTTTCTGGAATGCTGCCCAGCTCCACCGACCCCCTGCCCTCAAACACTAGCAGCCTATCAATCAGGCCACGGCTTAGGTGCACTGCATGTGAGAACATGCGCAGCCACCCCACCATCAGAGATGTACGTTAAACATTGGGTTTACATACATCTCTGAATCAGGCCCTTAGTTTATTCCAAGAGAAGCAAATTTGAAAACAGTGCGCTGGATTGTATCTTGGGACATTGTGTAACAGCTAGGGGCCTCAAATTTTGCATTCAGTAACGTTGCTTTAAGTACTTTAAGAGAGGAGGGGGCCTATGTGCAGGCTCCGGTCTGGCCCCCTCTTCTCCGATGGTGCAGTAGACTCTGGCATTGTCCCAGACGCTACTGCGCATGCACAGATCATTGGGAACATGGCACCCACGCCTTGTTCTCAGGACATCTCTACTGTACATGCGCAAATTCTCTCTAGAGTACCCTAACCCTCCCTTGTGGGTGCCTAAACCTAACCCTCCCCGGTGTTGCCTAACCCTCCCGGGTGGTGCCTAGCCCTAACTTTCTCAGGTGGTGCCTAACTCTAATCCGCCCTTCCCCACTGCTTAAATCTAACCCCCGCTTTATGCCTAACCCTAGGCTCCCCTTATATGTGCCTAACCCTAACCCCACCCTCCCTGGTCCCTAACCCTAACCTTCCTGGCCCTGAACCCTAATGCTAACCCACCCCCCTCTTTCTCCTGCCTAAACCTAAACCCAGATGCCATCCCGGTTGATGGAGGGTCGGGATTCCGGCTGTCAGTATTGTGACGCCGATATCCCGAGCGGTGTCGGTAATTAGACACCGAGCTTGCGGGATCCCGGCGCCGGTATATCGACCACTGGGATCCCATCCATCTGTAACATAACTGCATCCCATAGGACTTAAAGGGGCAATTTTTAAAATTAGTCAAAACCAAGTTGGTTTTGTCTGTTATAAAAATTGCCCCTTTAAATTTTGTGGCAAATTCGCCAAAAATCTGCACCTTTGTAAAGATGGACCGTTACATTCCCCCTTTACTGTGGTAATGTGTGAATGAGAGTGTCCTTTTTTTATGTTTCATCAGCTAAATTGCAGCATTTTGCCATACAATAATGACTCGTAACAGACACTATTCTAGAGTGTTCCCAGAATAATAGAACAGAGGCTCCACTCAGCAGCTGCGTATTTGGAGCCTTTGAAAATTGTAATGGAATATAGTGAAAAAGGGGTTTTAGTCCATGTTTTTATTTCCCACTTTGTTGGTGGTTTGCTTTTTTCTTACCTACCGCAATAATTTCTTTCCAAAATCAAGCTACGAAGGATTGGTTTTCCTTTAGAAATTAAGAATTCCAATTTCACTGACACTTAAGGTGTCGCTTCCAAACTTTAAACTGTTCCATGCCTTAGACCACCAAGTAGGAGAGCTGTCAGAAGCCTTATGTAAGCAGCTTGTTCACTGGTTCCTTCTTAGTTGGATAACTCCTTGTGGTCAGGAAAAGCTGCTATGTGCTGGGTTGCCACTGTGGCAGGGATAAATTGAATTGCTATTTTAATTTCCAGTAGTATGTTGTACTGTGCTTTGCTTATGAAATTATTCACATATATACTGTAGCACCTGTGTTAAAACAGCAGAATCAGTATAGACACATTAGGTTCACCTATTTAACAGTTCTATAGGGCTGACTGACAAATCTGAGCAGTGTAAACCTTCTTAAGAACCAACAGTGATATCACGTGCTTCTGTCTTTAAATGATGATACTAGTAATGTACAGTAAACCCAAAACATACATTCACAGTCAAGCAGTCCAGAAGACTGGCACTCCCTGCTTATAGGTAACTGCTAGGTTTACACACACACACACACACACACACACACACACACACACACACACGGAATCTGGTCATGTGACCGGCCCTCGGGATCCCAGTGGTCACTATGCCGGCATTCTGCGGTCGGTATGCTGACCGCCGGGATCCCCACCTCCGGTTACCCAGCCCCAACCCACACACACACACACACACACACACACACACACACACACACACACACACACACACATCACGGCTTATTGTGCTTTTCATCCTCCCACTATATGTAATAGTACCCATCACCCAACTGTATTTTCTGCTCACTACTGTATGTTCCCAACAGAACTCCCCCCGGCAGCCCTGCAAACTATAGCCAGCTAACTTACCTTTTTCTCCTTATCTTGGCTGGGCTCTTCGGACAACCTCAGTGGAGTGACATCATCATCTCGCCATGAGCAGATGAAGATGCGGTCCTTCCCGGGAGCCGAGCTCCAGGCAGAAGAGATGCCATTGGCTTAATGGGAAGTGGCTGTGATGGCGCCCTCCAGGGATCCTACTGTAATTGCAGTTCTGAGTGAGGTTCCAGTCACATATGAAGGAAGCTCCTCTCCTCCATTTGTCTCTGACAGTACTGCAGCACCACCCGTTATTGTAAAGCTGAGAGGGAATGGGTGGGATCTTTGATCCGGCACGCAATATATTGTGGACTGGTCGTGGGTGAGGGACCATGGGAATTAGGCCACTGGAGTAACTAGTATATTCCTGTTGGACATTAATCACTCTTGTTCACAAACTCCCCAGCTGTGGTTGCTGCACGCTGACCCCCTAGGGATTGTCGTGTCCTTTGTTGGCTAGTTGGATAATTCGTCCGCAAATCCATGTGTCAGTAATTTAAACCCTGTTTCCTCCAATCTGCTATACATATCCGTGATATAAATATGATGATTAGTGCAACAATAACCCATATTAAGTATCCTCTTAATATGCAGCGTAAGTATAACAGGGAACATTACTTGCATAAAAAAATCTTCCTGTATCAGTCACTTTTTTTATGGGATACATAGAAGGTGACTTATGACTCTGACCAATAGCGTTATCTTTGGCAACATTTGCAGTTTACAGAAATGCATAATTTTAGGTTGCGTGTATCTGTTTGTGTTGTTTATGTCGGTGCTATAGAGACACAATACTGTACAGTACACCAGCCCAACATGACCTGACCGCTAGACATTATCATAAATGATGCTGTTCAGACATACAGTAGAACACTTCTGCACCCAACGTGACCTGACCAATAGATACAGACATTAACAACTACTCCTACTAACATGGCATGACACATAGGGCTGCCATCAGAAATTCTGGGGCCCGGGACTTACAAAATAGGCAGGCCCCCCCACCCCCCCCAAAAAAAAAAACCCAAAAACAAAACCATCAAACAAATAATAAGATTTAAAAAAATAATAATAATTATATATATATATATATATATATATATGCACACACACACATATATTAAAGAAAACATATAAAATACACATACATACATACATACATACATGCATGCATACACACACACACACACACACACACACACACACACACACACACACACACACACAGACATACAGTTTCTCTCTCCCACTCACTCTCCCTCAACTTATCAACTTACCTATCACAGGCTGGCCAGAGCTGTAGCAGATGTGGTACCAGCTCTGCCCCCTCCATTGTGTGTAGCCCCGCCCCCTTTACATGACCGAGATCTGGCACTGTCACAGGAGGCAGAGAGTATGCTGCAAGCTTCTATTGAAAAGTCCCTGCCAAAATGGCCGCTGCCTCAGAGGAGACAATTATTAAAGATACTAGAGGAGCCTCCGCTAGTATCTTTAATAACTGTCTCTTCTGAGGCGGCGGTGTTGTGTGTTCAAACTGAAATCTAAATTGCAGTGTAAAAATAAAGCAGCCAGTATTTACCCTGCACAGAAACAAAATAACCCACCCAAACTCTAACTCTCTCTGCACATGTTATATCTGCCCCAAGTGCAGCGCACATGGGCCAGTATTTACTAAAAATCCGAGTTTGGCCGATTTGTGTTTTTTTTACTAAGTCCCAACACGGGAATTCACTAAGCACAAATCTCGGCAGTGTTTGGGACATTCGTAATGGTTTGATTGGCAAAGTTCTGAAATACGAATGAATAGACCATCGGTCAAACGCGGCTGTTATTTCATACAATACGGGCATTCACTATTCATTCGTATTTGGGTGTTAGTCTCTGAGTGCTCAAGTGCGGGTCTATTTTTTTTCGATTCGTTAAAAAAAGCAGCAAAAAAATAGACCTGCTTTTTCCAGTCGAGTTTGGATAACTATGCACGGATCAGTGAGATCTGTGCATGGTTATCTATGGGAAAGTGTCTGTTTAGTGTAAAAACTGGAAAAAAAATTGCGTGGGGTCCCCCCTCCTAAGCATAACCAGTCTCGGGCTCTTTGAGCCGGTCCTGGTTGAAAAAATATGGGGGGAAAAATGACAGGGGTTCCCCCATATTTAATCAACCAGCACCGGGCTCTGCGCCTGGTTCCAAAAATACGGGGGACAAAAAGCGTAGGGGTCCCCCGTATTTTTGAAACCAGCACCGGGCTCCACTAGCCAGGTACATAATGCCACAGCCGGGGGACACTTTTATAGTGGTCCCTGCGGCCCTGGCATTACATACCCAACTAGTCACCCCTGGCCGGGGTACCCTTAAATCAAGGGGTCCCCCCCCTCCAGCCACCCAAGGGCCAGGGGTGAAGCCCGAGGCTATCCCCCCCATCCAAGGGCAGCGGATGGGGGGCTGATAGCCTTTTGAAAAAATGTGAATATTGTTTTTAGTAGCAGTACTACAAGTCCCAGCAAGCCTCCCCGCAAGCTGGTACTTGGAGAACTACAAGTACCAGCATGCGGTGGAAAACCGGGTCCGCTGGTACCTGTAGTACTACTACTAAAAAAATACCCCCAAAAAAACAGGACACACACACCGTGAAAGTATAATTTTATTACATACATGCACACCTCCAAACATACATACTTACCTATGTTCACACGAGGCTCTGTCCTCTTGTCTCTGTAGAATCCTTGGGGTACCTGTGAAAAAAATTATACTCACATAATCCAGTGTAGATTGTGTCCAATGTATAATCCACGTACTTGGCAAAACAAAAAAACGGAAACCCGACCACGCACTGAAAGGGGTCCCATGTTTACACATGGGACCCCTTTCCCCGACTGCCAGGACCCCCCCTGACTCCTGTCAAAGAGGGTCCCTTCAGCCAATCAGGGAGCGCCACGTCGTGCCACTCTCCTGATTGGCTGTGTGCTCCTGTAGTGTCTGTGAGGCAGCACACGGCAGAGATACAATGTAGCGCCTATGCGCTCCATTGTAGCCAATGGTGGGAACTTTGCGGTCAGCGGTTGACCGAAAGTAACCTCACCGCTGACCGCAAAGTTCCCACCATTGGCTACAATTGAGCGCATAGGCGCTACATTGTATCTCTGCCGTGTGCTGCCTCACAGACACTACAGGAGCAGACAGCTAATCAGAAGAGTGGCACGACGTGGCGCTCCCTGATTGGCTGAAGGGACCCTCTTTGACAGGAGTCAGGTGGGGTCCTGGCAGTCGGGGAAAGGGGTCCCATGTGTAAACATGGGACCCCTTTCAGTGCGTGGATCGGGTATGTGGTTTGTTTTTTTGCCAAGTACGTGGATTATTAAAAAAGGACACGACACACTGGATTTAGGTGAGTATAATTTTATTTTCAGGTACCCTGGAATCGACGTCGAGACGTGGGCCGAGTCGGCATCTGAACATAGCTAAGTATGTGTGTGTCGGAATGTATGTAATAAAGTTGTACTTTCAAGGTGTGTGTGTCCTGTTTTTATTTGGGTATTTTTTTTGCAGAAGAACTATAGGTACCAGCGGGCCCGTTTAACCCCCGCATGCTGGTACTTGTGGTTCTCCAAGTACCAGCTTGCGGGGGAGGCTTGCAGGGACTTGTAGTTCTTGTGCAAAAAACAATATTCTTTTATTTTACACTTGGCTATCAGCCCCCCATCCGCAGCCCATGGATGGGGGGGACAGCCTCGGGCTTCACCCCTGGCCCTTGGGTGGCTGGAGGGGGGGACCCCTTGATTTAAGGGGTTCCCACTCCTCCAGGGTACCCCGGCCAGGGATGACTAGTTAGTGATTTAATGCCAGGGCCGCAGGGACCTATATAAAAGTGTCCCCCGGCTGTGGCATTATCTCTCTGACTAGTGGAGCCCGGTGCTGGTTCAAAAAATACGGGGGACCCCTACGCTTTTTGTCCCCCGTATTTTTAGCACCAGGACCAGGCGCAGAACCCGGTGCTGGTTGATCAAATATGGGGGAACCCCTGTCAATTTTTTCCCCATATTTTTTCAACCAGGACCGGCTCAAAGAGCCCGAGGCTGGTTATGCTTAGGAGGGGGGACCCCACGCAATTTTTTTCAGATTTTTAAACACTGTAAAAACCTTTTTAAGGTACACAATGAAGCCCTGCACGGATCTCACAGATCCGGCCGGGATTCCTTGTGTTTTGTCAGGCAGTGTTTTACTCATCACTCCCGTAAAACACTGCCTGATATTACGAATCACATCGACATCGGAAAATACGAATTGTGAAAAGTCGGCAGCTTAGTGAATGACCGTATCAGGATTCAAAAAGTTGCAGTAAAATGCACCCGATACCATTCGAGTTCAAACACCCTTCAAAACGGCCAAAACACGAATCTTTGTAAATATACCCCATGGTTTTGCCCATTAGAGAAAGATTTTGCTTTTGCGATCAACCCTGGATTAGTCCCATAGACCACTACTCCTCCCAATATGTCCTGACCACTAGATGTGATCATAAATACTCTGTACAGACAGAGACCACTACTTATTCCAGTACGTCCTGACAGTATGCAGTTGAGTTTCCCGCAGTTGGGAACCCAGCGGTCAGGATACCGACGCCGGGGTCCCGACCGCTGACAATGCAGACAGCCGAAATCCCGGCTACTAGGGGCTATTCCCACTCGTGGGTGTCAACGACACCCATAGAGTGGGAATAGAACCTGTGGCAAGCTCAGCGAGCCACTGAGCCCGGAAGGGGACTCTTTGCACTCACTTTGCTGTCGGCATACTGACTATCGGGATGCTGTTGTCGGTATACTGGCAGCCATCATCCAGATCATCGGTAAATCCTACTGATCCCGTCCTGACCACTAGATGTGACCATAATTACGCTGTACAGACATGGAACACTATTCCGCCTAACATGGCCTGACAACAAGACATGGGGGGTCATTCCGAGTTGATCGCTAGCTGCCGATGTTCACTGCGTAATGATCATTTAAAAAAATGGCAAAACTACGCATGCGTACAGGGCGCAATGCGCACACGTCGCGTACGGGTACAAAGAGCATAATTGTTTTGCACTGCTTATAACGACGATTCCATTCGCACAGCCGATCGCAAGGAGAGAAGAAGGCGTTTATGGGTGTCCACTGACCGTTTTCAGGGAGTGTTTGGAAAAATGCAAGCGTTTGCAGGGCGGGTATCTGACGTCAATTCCAGGACCTTCGTCGCTGCAATCATTGCACAGAATAAGTAACTACAGGGCTGGTCTTTGTTCTGTACAAAATGTGTTTGTACCGCTTGGCTGCACAGGCGTTCGCACCCTTGCAAAGCGTAAATACACTCCCCCGTGGGCGGCAACTATGCGTTTGCACGGCTGCTAAAAGTAGCTAACGAGCGATCAACTCGGAATTACCCCCATGATCAGAATTCTGTTGATGGCTACTTACAAACAAGTTGCGCATAAACTATAACAATACTATTATGTTACTGTATTATGTTACTGTAAGAAAACGTTTTTCCTTTTTAATATGTCACAAAAGTTTATTTGTTGTTAAATTCTATGCTTACATTCAAACATAAGAATACATGAAATATATAATTTCCCTAATTGTACAAGTATGTAAATTGGCTACTAATGAGATTCTGTGAACATTTGTATTAGAGAATTTATCAGCAAACATATCATGCTTCTTCAAAATGTATTAAAATGCAATCGTGGAGAAATGAGAGATATCTGTAGAGGCGTCTTTGGTTTTTCTGAATAATGCTGCAACCACATAGCCAGAAATAGCGGCCACATACTAGGCGACGAAAAGATGCACTTGTTATGACTAATAATGCATACACCATCTGAGGATGAAGCTATGTACAGCCCTTCCACATGCTCAGTTTGCTTGTTTTGAGGTATTGTGATTCTTCGAGATCTTGCACAGGCACAACGGGGCCGTCCAGGAACCATTACTTATAACATTAGCACAATGCTGGCACTGTGCTAGCATTATCACTAAGCAGTGATGCAGGATGAGGACGTCTCCTAGCACAGAGATATAAGCAGTGATGCAGGATGATGGTGTCTCCTAGCACAGAGATATAAGCAGTGATGTAGGATGAGGGTGTCTCCTAGCACAGAGATATAAGCAGTGATGAGGGATGACTGAGGATGTCTCCTAGCACAGAGATAGAAGCAGTGATACAGGATGAGGATGTCTCCTGCACAGAGCTATAAGCAGTGATGCAGGATGAGGATGTCTCCTAGCTCGGCGAGTGCCCTCTAGTGCAGGCATAAATCACTCGGAAAATGGCCGCCGTGGCCATTTCCGAGTGATTTGCACATGCGCAGTGGAGATGTCCCCGGGAACAAGGCGCGGGCGTCATGTTCCCAGATACCTGCGCATGCTGCCGGAGAGGAGGGGGCCCGCGACAGAGGCTGCACGCGGGTCCCCTCCTCTCTTAAAACGCCCCTGCTCCTATCACAGAGATAGAAACAGTGATGCAGGATGAGGATGTCTCCTAGCACAGAGATATAAGCAGTGATGCAGGTTGATGGTGTCTCCTAGCACAGAGATATAAGCAGTGATGTAGGATGAGGGTGTCTCCTAGCACAGAGATATAAGCAGTGATGAGGGATGACTGAGGATGTCTCCTAGCACAGAGATAGAAGCAGTGATACAGGATGAGGATGTCTCCTGCACAGAGCTATAAGCAGTGATGCAGGATGAGGATGTCTCCTAGCTCAGATATATAAGCAGTGATGTAGGATGAGGATGTCTCCTAGCACATATATATAAGCAGTGCTGCAGGATGAGGGTGTCTCCTAGCACAGAGATATGGGCAGTGATGCGGGATGATGATGTCTCCTAGCACAGATATATAAGCAGTGATGCAGTATGAGGGTGTCTCCTAGCACAGAGATATGGGCAGTGAGGCGGGATGAGGATTAGTGGTAAATTTCCAATAGGCACGTACCTTGGGGCGTCACCTGTTTGGGGGCGGCACTTGGATGCTTGTGATTGTAGTGGCTTTTTTAATTCTATTAAATTAGCTATCATCAAATGAGGACTTAAAAACAATCAATGAAAATAATAAGATTAGTCAAGTAGGGGTGGCCGTTACTGTTGTACCTAGGGGCGCCCTCACCCCTAAATTTGCATCTGATAAATATGTCTCCTAGCACAGAGATATAAGCAGTGATGGGTCATTCCATGAAAATGGTCTTTTTATGTAACGTTTGTTACCAGTTTTCATGACAAGCTTTGCATCAAAATTAAAGCATATCATGTACCATACAAACAACATTTACTTTGCACAAAATATTCAAAACACATGCTCAAAAAAATATATTTCACATGAAATATTTTCAAAATGTAACATTTGTTACCATGGAATGACCCTGATGCATGATGAGGATGTCTCCTAGCACAGAGATAGAAGCAATGATGCAATATGAGGATGTCTCCTAGCACAGAGATATAAGCAGTGATGCAGGATGAGGATGTCTCCTAGCACAGAGATACTGTATAAGCAGTGATGCAATATGAGAATGTCTCCTAGCACAGAGATATAAGCAGTGATGCAGGATGAAGATGTCTCCTAGCACAGAGATATAAGCAGTGATGCAGGATGAGGATGTCTCCTAGCACAGATATAAAAGCAGTGATACAGATGGAGGGTGTTTCCTAGCACAGATATGTAAACAGTGATACAGGATGAGGACGTCTCCCAGCACAGAGATAGAAGCAGTGATGAGGGATGAGGATGTCTCCTAGCACAGAGATATAAGCAGTGATGCAGGATGAAGACGACTCCTAACACAGAGATAGAAGCAGTGATGCAATATGAGGATGTCTCCTAGCACAGAGATACTGTATAAGCAGTGACGCAGTATGAGGATGTCTCCTAGCTCAGAGATATAAGCAGTGATGAGGAATGAGGATGTCTCCTAGAACAGATATATAAGCAGTGATGCAGTATGAGGATGTCTCCTAGCACAGAGATATGGGCAGTGATGCGGGATGAGGATCAGTGGTAAATTTCCATTAGGCACGTGCCTAGGGGCGTCACCTGTTTGGGGGTGGCACTTGGATGCTTAAGTTTGTAGTGGCTTTTTTAATTCTATTAAATTAGCTATCATTAAATGAGGGCATAAAACCAATCAATTAAAATAATAAGATTAGGCAAGTAGGGGTGGCCGTTACTGTTGTGTCTAGGGGCGCCCTTATCCCTAAATTTGCCTCTGATAAATATGTCTCCTAGCAAAGAGATATAAGCAGTGATGAGACATGAGGATGTCTCCTAGCACAGATATATAAGCAGTGATGCAGGATGAGGGTGTCTCCTAGCACAGGGATATACGCAGTGATCAGGGGTGTAGCTGTCTCATTTGGGGCCCCATAGCATAATTCAATGCATACACATCCCCCCCCCCCGCTCATTTGGGCCCCATAGCATAAATACCCCCGCGCGCACCCCGCATGGGGGCACCCCCTATAAAGCACTCACCATTGTGGCCGCAGTGTGCTGCTGCTGCACTGACCCCACATTTGCTCTCCTGGCCGGCCCAGCTCCGTCCACTGTCTATTCACAGACGCTGGGTGGAGGTGTGGCTGTGGTACGGGGAAGTTGGACGTCCCTGCATACTCAGCCACGCCTCCTCCCAGCATTAGTTAGTACCCAGGGGAGGCGGAGCTGGCCGGGTAAGCAAGTGTGGCTGCAGTACAGCAGCGCAACACACTTCTAGTAACGCTGCTGGGGCTTAGTAGTTGAGTGCAGGGGAAGGCTCGGGCCCTAGAGACGGCTCGGGCCCCATAGCAGCCGCATCCCCTGCACCTATGGTAGGTACGCCCATGGCAGTGATGCAGGATGAGGGTGTCTCCTAGCACAGAGATACATGCAGTGATGCAGGATGAGGATGTTTGCTAGCACAGATATATAAACAGTGATGCAGGATGAGGACGTCTCCTAGCACAGAGATAAAAGCAGTGTTGCAGAATGAGGATGTCTTCTAGCACAGAGATACAAGCAGTGATGCAGGATGAGGATGTTTGCTAGCACAGATATATAAGCAGTGATGCAGGATGAGGACGTCTCCTAGCACAGAGATAAAAGCAGTGATGCAGGATGAGGATGTCTTCTAGCACAGAGATATAAGCAGTGATGCAGGATAAGGATGTATCCTAGTACAGAGATATAAGCATTCATGCAAGATAAGGGTGTCTCCTAGCCATACTTGCCTACCCTCCCGGAATCTGCGGGAGACTCACGATTTTTGGGGTAGTCCCCCGCAGCCCCGAAAGACTAGGTGGCTCTCCAGCATCCTGTCCGGTTCCTAGTGATGCAGGTAGAATTCTGTGATAATCACCGGCAATCACGGGGCTGCTGCAAGGAAGCAGGGCTCAATGACTGGCATATCATTTAGCCCCGCCCCTTGCAACAGATTCACGAATCGCAGGTGTTTTCTGTGTTGGGGGTGGGGCCTATAGCTCCACCCCTAACAGCGGACTAGCAAATTATGGGTGTTTCCCAGTATTGTGGGTGGGGCCTAATGAAGATACAGTTCGGCCCCGCCCCCAGAAGTGACTTGCAGTGTCTCGAGACTGGAAAAGAAGGTAAGTATGCTCCTAGCACAGAGATATAAAGTCACATGTTAATATCTCCCCCTTATTCTGTAAGCTTCACTGGGACAGGGACTGATGTGAATAAACTTTCTCTATAAAGCACTCTGTAATATGTTGGCACTGTATCAGGAAATGTTAATAATATTATGTATTAAATAATCAGGGACAAGTGTCAACTATGTATCATGTTATTTGCTTTTGAGCTATGCATTCACTGTAACAATTAGAAGCATAAATGAGCCCTGACACTTATTAGCGTAACTCACATTCACTTAGTAGGACAGACTTTACTAATAGATTGACCCAAAGTGACCTGAATTAAACTCGCTAAATTACTGTACAAGCATGCAGAGATCCAAGGCCTCAGTCAGTGCCAAGATGTGGCTGTACCTTACCATTGATGCTCTCCGTGGTCATTATCAGTATTGCAGGAGAGATAGCTACAGTACTGGTTCATTTATGCACTTACATCATACTGTAAGTAAACCGCAACAAAACTCCCGATTATGGAGCTATAAGAGATTTATTGATTTTTTAAGCAGTAGACATAGTGACATTCATTTGCATATTTATGGAGGAGGAAAATGTGTAATAACAATGCTGTGTATATTAAACTAAAATAACAGAATCAATGGGATAAGGTTCAGCAAAGGGCAAATGCTTTTATATTGCAAGGGTCTAAAATTGTGACTGCCACAGTACAGTGTCTTAATAAACTGCAGATGGTAACAAAGGTGTTATTGGCACCAGAAAGGTGACAGACGGTCTTGCCAGAATTCAGCATTAGCAGCTATATTAGTGCAAGTGTGTAAGTCACACCAACTGAACATTTGACCATCTCAGTTGTTCCTGGAATTCTTAGAACCCTTCGGAGAACAGGAAGGAGAAAGCATGTCAGAGGGTATTGAACTTGCCATCACTACACTTGTTACACTGGAAAAGGCCACCATCAGCAGGTTTGCTATTTCATGGGCTGCTTTCTATAAGATTTTAACTTATAAAATCGCTCTTTGGGGGTCAATCCAATTACGTGCGCGTTTCCCCCACACCGTCAGTGCAATAGCAGCCCCAGCTTGCACAAAAGTGCTCGCAGCCCATAGTGGCCGCGAGGGGTGCCAGATACCGTAGTGTTGCCGACAGTGAAATGCTGCGGCAATGGCAACTAGCACCCTTTGCACCTAATTAAATTAACCCTTTTATCTGAGGTTTAATATAGACATCTAGTATGTAAGCAGCTTTTTATGTGGTAATTTTCATTTATTTCCATTATTTAAAAAAACCAAAACAATTATAGTCTGACAGGGATCGGTATGTTATGCTGCCGCACGGGATGCCGAATGTCAGAATACTGATGAAATGGGAGATAGACCATGTAGGGAAGCTATCTGGTAGAGCAGCTGTAAGACATAAACACTTATAGGGGAATTGTAAGAGGCAGGAGCGGTTTAAGAGAGGAGAGAGCTCTGCTTGCAGGTTCTGATTGGGCCCCCTCTCTTTGGCAGCGCAGGAAACTTTGCCTGTACAACAGAATCTGCATGTGCAGGTCTCCGGAAACATGGCGCCTGTGCCTTGTTCCCGGGGACATCTCTACTGCGTATGCACAAATCACTGCGAAAATGAACATCTCACCATTTTTCTGGTGATTCCTGTCTGTTACACCGGCCGCCGTGGGACTTCGGAGGGGTACTAAGTATATTTATATGAGTGCAAGGTGTGCGATGTAGGCCCCCTGAAGGTTGTCCGTGTGCATTGCACACCTTGCATCCATTACAGATACAACAAATGGTTAGAGACAGTAGTCTCAAACCCCACAAACCGGCGCTAATTAATTATATTTCATTAAAAACCAGTGTTTCTTTAAAGCTGCTGAGTAAAAACAGCTTGCTAGGCTGCACAAAAAAAAAAAACAATTAGAACAAATGGAAATAACTCTGCGCTTTGAAACACTTTACAGATTTTTATACGTGTGGTCTGTCATGTAGAATAAATGACTCAGTGAGACTTTGTATATTGATACTTTTATCTAAAAATAGTTGACATGTAACATTTATCACAACACACAAGTAATAGTAAGGGTGTGTACACACGGTGAGATTCGGACTTAACCGATTCTCACTGTGCGACGGGGGGCCGGGTCGGCACATAGCCAGTATCGCAAGCACATAATGAGTGTGCTTGCGATCCTGGTACTGTGCGATTTTCGCTAAGTGTCAATCTTGACTATCTCTTCTATAGAGATAGTCAAGATTGACTTGCCTGCACAGTCTATTTTTTCTGCCGATGCCGACCGCGCAGGGCCGCGCATCGGCATCGGATATGGATCGCAAGGTGACTCAGAAGTCAGCATATAGTCAGAATCGGAAGAAAAGATCTCACCGTGTGTACACACCTTAAGTTAGTAGCTGTTATGCATAAAAAAATCTGATTAATAATGAATGAGTAGCTAAAAGCTTATAAATAAGCACTGAAAATTACTCTTTATGTCCCAGTGTGTTACTGAAATAAAAGTTCCGCAAAAGGTTCACACTGATTACAGTCTCATGAAGACAGCGCTATTAAGCAGCAATTACCTGTCATCAGACATACCACGTGTAACATTGCCAACTGGACCTTTAGGAACCAACACAGGGGTAATTATATTCAAGTATATGCTGTCTTCATGAGACTGTAATCAGTGTGAACCTTTTGCGGAACTTTTATTTCAGTAACACACTGGGACGCCAGTGTAACTATATAAATACCTACAAGGAGAGTAATATTTTACACTTTATTATGATGTGTTTATAAATATTTAAATATACCTCTACATAAAGAGTAATTTTCAGTGCTTATTTATAAGCTTTTAGCTACTGATTCATTATTAATCAGATTTTTTTATGCATAACAGCTACTAACTTACTATTACTTGTGTGTTGTGATAAATGTTACATGTCAACTGTTTTTAGATAAAAGTATCAATATACAAAGTCTCACTGAGTCATTTATTCTACATGACAGACCACACGTATAAAAATCTGTAAAGTGTTTCTAAGCGCAGAGTTATTTCCATTTGTTCCATTACAGATACGCCAGTTGTAGGAGGTAACCCGGGGATTATAGCAGTAAGAAGCTACAGAACTTCCACATATAGTACAAACACTAGGGTCCATTCCAGCAACTAAATTTAAGCTTGTATTCTTGTTTGCATGAAGCAGATAAATATGTGCATCTGCACCAATTGAATCACACTGTCGTGTCGGGGACCTATGGTTTGCTGTTAAAATAAGACTTGTATGCCGTCCATAGCACATTGCACTGTAGTCTGTTGCCTACAAGTTATTAAACAAAATTTGTCCTTTCTACGTTAAAATATTGTGACCTTGACAAAATATGTGACTATGAAGCTTCACAGAGTATGCAAATTATAGTGCTGATTATTGCTTGATTGTCTTTTACATTTCTTAGTGAATGTGCGTCATTACTTTAGGGGCATGGCCGTCTTTTCGTATGGGCTCAATGGGCTCTTGCCCAAGGGCCCCAGGAGTATAAGGGCCATAGGCTGATAGCTGAGGGTCCCCTCTTTCTAGGGGTACCAGATTTTTTAAAATCGGCCCTGGGGAACCGGAGATATCCGACTTGAAAGCAGTGGTGCCCATCCAAGCTTATTAAATGCTCTTCCCAGCCAGATATCTCGGGTTCTGTCTGACTTAGAGTTTTTCTGAGGGTATAATCCTAAAGCTGGGACTCTTCCCTTTTTGTGGACACTGGCAGCTTGTCTCTACTTTGCCGAGAACCAGAGATATCAGCCTTTAAGTAGATGGTCCTTGCTCCAGCTCCACACGCCTGATATGCAGTTTTATATTTTCATTGGTGAATTGCTCTGGCTCCTGAACTCTGATCTCCAAGTCCCCAGGACCTTCTGTAAGGTGGGACTCTCTAGTCTGTTATCCAATTCAAAGCTAAGAAATAAATTTTCAGGAACTTGAGATATCTGGAGTCAAGCAAGCTGCCCTCCCACCGGAAATTGATAAATATTAAGCCCACTACACCGTCCACCCCTCCCCTACGTATTAAACACCCCCTACCACCCTGGAAGTCATGTACCAGGGCCACTTCATTCAGCCCAATGCCCCCTTCTACAGTTTAGCCCCATCTGTACAGTAAAGGAGTAATTAGCAGAAATTACTGCTCCAGGTCCTACATGCTGAGCGGAAGATAGAACACCCCCTACCGCCCGCGGGACATCAAAGCTGCCGCTGATAGCACCCCCACCCCTACCACTGGAGGATGGGTAGGGGGCCCAGTGCATTGCTGTGCCCAGGGGCCTACACTGCTGTTAAGACGGCCCTGTTTAGGGGGACCAGTCACAAAGCTAAAGAATTTTGCAGGCTACTGAATCATTTCTGTCTTTTGTCAGGTTGGAACCTCCCTATTTCATTTACCATTGATTTTATTGGGAGGCAGCTTTTACAAAGAATGCTGTTTGTCTTGTGTGAGCTGTAACTGCTTCCAGTTACATATTCCTTACTTAGACTTCATTTTTGACTTTCAGCATGATTGACTTTCTATGGACTTAAAGGTATATTATTGAATTCTGGAGCACAATAGCAATTGTTTGTCTGGCAGGATTTTTATACTACACCTTGGGCCTGATGGTTTGCATACAACTCCAATGGCAGGATTGTGCATGTGCAGGACACGTTCTAGGCATGTGCAGAATGGGTCCTGCGTTGTCGCATGTGCAGTGCCCCCTAACAGGCCTCCAGATTGACAGGCTGTAGCCGTTTGGGGGCAGGGAGAGGGTGACGCAGGTCAACGTTCCTGGAAATGGGGGGATGTTTTCTGGGAGATGCCAAGGCCAGTGTCCGACTCAGACTTCCTGCCTCGACTACGGATCCGAGATGGCCATCTAAGTAACCAGAGAAAAGTCCTCAGGTGCAGCAGCTGATCACAGAGGCTTGCAGGCGACGTCTATTTACACAAGAAGCCTCCTGCCGCATTAGCATATTTACACACAGCAGCTACATCCAAAGACGCAGCTACTGTGTGCAATTGCATCCACCTCTAAATCAGGCCCATTGTAGACAGGTTGAGAATGAATCTTTGCTTTATGTCTGGGTGTGGGACCAGTACATTATTATATCACTTGATCGCTGTATTGTTGGCCCTCCATGATTTCATATTTTGTTTTTCCAAATAATACCCTGATGTAGCATACTGATACTAGTAATAACAGCACATACACCTCCCTACTGCCTTGATTTAGATGGACGGTTCCAATTTAGGGATTGGGTCTATCACCCTGACAGTTAATGTTGGAAATTATATTTTGTTTTATGCTTCGTACAGTGAGAGGGAAACCGCAGGCACATGCCTTTGGTGCTTCTGGCAATGGCTGGGAGTTTTTAGGGGAGGAGATTGAGGTCAACCTGGCTCTTCTGTAGGGGCACCAGTCTACTCCATCAAGATATAGGAATCTTCTAACGATCTGTCAATGGGTTATAGTACCTACAATGGACATGTAAGCTGCAGCAGCACCACTTGTGAACTTGTCCCATAGTGCTCTTTTCCAGTCAATCAACTGGCATAACGCACCCACGGGAAGTGACACATTACTCCCAATGGTAGGTTCTAACTTGGGAAAACACAGCTGCCGGAAGACAAAGAACACTTAACTCATATGTTTCCGGTTATCTCCTTCCTGGCTAGGACACGTATAGCTTTTGTCTTCAAACAGCTGGATCTGCAATGTACCTTTCAGGCTGTGTAATGTTGCTGACTGCCTTACGATATTTATCCATACAGTATTATGGGGTCTTTGTAAAGTATTAAAAGAGGAAGAAGAGAAGGAAACTCTTTAGCAGGGCACACTTGAATCTGTGACCTGGTGTCAGTGATGGCAATATGGTGGTATTCTTTACTGTTTCAGTAATACTCTCGTACATGTGCAGTGAACAAAATAAACCCTTCTTTTCTCTGTCTTAGTAATCTGGCAATGATGAATTTGCAGCTTTAAGCTCCCTGAAAAGGATGGAAATAAAAGTACAGGGCAGCAGTCCTCATCTGTGTGCCAACATTTCTTGATGGACTGGACCTCCAATATGCTGGTGTGTTTAAAAGAATAATGCCAAGAATTGATAAAAGAATAACATACATTAATAGCCTACATGTCAGTATTTCCCATTTAGGAAGGAATCGCCCTCTCTTAGGGTCAGCTTTCTTCATTCCTTCAAATACATAATGCATAAGCAAACATTAGATCAGTGGCTTCACACACTGATTGCTATAGAGCTGTAATCCATGAAGACATACTGTTAATTACAGGCCTGTGTTTTTACCACATGTTTAGTATACTTATTCCCATGTGTTTTGAAGTATTCCCTATATTGGATTTGTATTGTGATCACAATGTTCACACAGGTGTGTGTACTTCTGTTCTTTCCTTGGTTCCAGGTTCCTCTGTTGTGTACCGCAATTTTGTTGAGATATTTTAAGTTCTGATTACCTCATTACCTTGTCTTGGCTTCATATATAGCCCCTCTGTTCCGTTTACTTCTTGCCCATGCAACAGGTTTGTTAGGACCATGCATAGAACTGCTTAGGACCATCGTGCAATGGAAAATTGCATCATGGTCCTAAGCAGATTCTGGTGACCTGACTCGTCTTTGACTTTATTTGTGAATAGCGCATGCCCCTTAATCATGTTTCTTCCTGGATTGCCTTTGTCTTGTGATTTGTACCTCACTATGAAGTAGTCAGCAGTCTCCTACTCTGGCTCCTTTGGGAGCTGGTACATGGTTACCCCGCAGTGGAGTTCAAGTCCTCTGGTAAAGACTGTGCCAACCACTATAAGCACAGAATACCTGCTCGCCAACTAGACCCTTGAAGCTTGCACAGGCCATTTATTTTACTGACACGACAAGTGGAAGGGGATCTTTTTTTTAACATAACATCTCAGTTTACAGACAGAGCCAGCCCTAATCATTATGGTGCACTAGGCAAGATTTTGGCTGATGCCCCCTAGCACCGCTGCTAGTTCCACCTCTTACCATGCACCCCTTTTCCATCATTATCACCCCTCAGTCATAGCAGTCCTTATTTTGGTGCTCCTACCCCCTATATTTTAAATAGGAACAGTGCGCACATTCAGCGCGCAGCCCAAAAAGGGGCGTGTTCTTTTGGGAAGGGGCATGGCCACACAATAGTACCCCCAATTCTTATTACGCCACACAGTAGTGCAACTTTATTCACATTATATCATGCGAAAGTGTCCCTTCGTCATGTTATATCACACAGTAGTACCACATTACCTTATATACGTTACTCCTCACAGTAGTGCCCTTATTCACATTAGAGCACATTGACTTGATCCTTATTCACATTACACCACACAGTAGTGCCTTTTCTATACATTACGCCACACAGTAGAGCACCTTATACACATAATGACACACATTAGTAATGCTTTTATACACATAATACCACACAGTAATGCCCCTTACACATATGACACACATTATTAATGTCCTTATAAACATAACGCACCTTACACATTATGCCAACCTTTATTAATGCCCTTATACACATAATGACACACATAATGTCCCATACACATACGCCGAACACTATTGCACAACGAACCTACCCACACACAGCACTCACATGGCCGCTAACACTATGACCTCTGCCTCTGCTTGTATACAGATGTGTCCTCATATATCTTGCCTCAATATGCCATGAGCTCCCATCCAGCTCTGCTAACGTTGGGCGCCTTTTTTTTGCAGAAAATGCGTCTTATCTATGTGACTAGGCTTAAAATGATAAATAGCATGCCTATATTCTGTGTGCGACTGCGGCTGTATCTGCATACGAAATGCTACATTAGTGATTTCCAGGAATACACTGTAACGTAGCATTTTGTATGCAGATACAGCCGCAGTCACACACAGATTATAGGCATGCCGCAAATCATTTTATTCAGCAGAAGCTGCTTGAGCCCCTAGGCATTACAAATGCCCTAGGCATTTGACTAGTTTGCATATGCCTAGGGCCGGCTCTGTTTACAGATATTCTTTCTAAATAATTTTGAATAGTTATGTTTCCGGTATAACAGCTTCCACTAAGCCTGCACAAGATGCTATTTGACTGTTTTGCTAGTGACTCATCTTATAACTTCTACTCAATGCAGTGGGGACCTAGAGACTTGTAACGGTTTCCTTAATAAGTGCTCCATTCAATTAGAATTAGACTATTAGACTTTTGATTGTATCAGCTTGGTGCTTTCTGGAGAGGCCTCCAACTACAGTAGGCTTTGTATTTTGTTGGAAAATAAGCTCCCCTTGAAGTAAAGGATATTGTTTTCACCTGCTCATCATACTAGAAATTCGAGCTGTCAGCGAATATGCAATTCAGGGGCAGATTTATTAAGCTCGGTGAAGTGATAAAGTTGAAGGTGATAAAGGACCAGCCAATCAGATCCTAACTGTCATGTCACAGGCTGGGTTTGAAAAATGTCAGTTAGGAGCTGACTGGCTGGTCCTTTATCACCTTCCTATTTATCACTTCACCAAGCTTAATAAATCTGCCCCTCAGTTCCTTACCCTTTCCATAAACTTGTCCTTTGAATTGTAGCGCCATCTATTGGAAGGTGCAGCCTTTTCTGTAAACATTTACGCTGACTGCAGGCATCCTCAATCACCTCAGAGACGTCACTCCAAGCAGTTACATTGGTGATTGCTCATATATAGATTATGTTTGTAAATTGGCTATAGAACACCCCTGTGCAGATTTTATTATCTGCCGCTCTTTTCTGATATCCTTACACAGGAAAGGCTTATGCTCATATCTGACTGGAGAGCCACTCAGATAATCAGGATGCTCATAGTAGAAATATTTAATAGAATTATTATAATTTTGTTTGTGTGGAAAAGAGTGACCCATGCATTTGTCTGATTGTGTGAAGACAGATCTACATGTGACATTAGCAGTGTCCTGATGTGAGGCAGTTAATGCTAGCAAGACTTTAATAGTGGGTGGAGTGTGATCCCTCAGTAGCACAGAGTAGTGATATTGGGCTCCGGTCCAAGTGATGCAGGAAGTTTGTGGCTTCAGCACATACGGCGTTCATATATCCAATCTGATAAATTATACAAGTTCTTAGTAAGGGACGTATAGGAAAAAGCCATTTGCTGTCTATTTGCTTTCAGACTAAATTTCCTAATCCCACTTGTTATCTATGGTCATATTTTGATAACATATGATTTAATTCCAATTATACTTTCATTATGATTTAATTATATCCCTCCAAGTAGGGACAGTAATATTGCAGGCCATGCACAAGGATTTTATGAGCAGCAAAATATTGAGACGCATCATAGATACGCTTTACATAAGTTATTGGGCGTGCCCCTTTTATTGATAAGGCACATATTAGTCAATAATTACATTTGTTAAAGCCTATGTGCTGTCAACTGTGAAAGTCAACTGCAATTAAGAAATTAATTAAAACTGCAACCAGTAATAAATATATCTGTAATACAGTAATCAACAATGAGGCTGTGTTATTCCTTTTTTTAGGTCCCATACACATCAGTATTATTATTAAATATTTAACTTGCATTCTCATAGCCTAGGAAATGTGCAGTTATGCTGCTAGTCTAAAATATATAGCATATTCTCAAGATTAATGTGTCTTCTTCAGTTGACCACCCTTCTGAACAGCTGTGCCCCAAAGGACTGCCTTCAAAGCAAACCGATAGTTAAATATAGCTGTGTCAGTTTTGGAATAATTGGCTCTGTTAACAGTCAAGGATTCCATAAGAGATTGTAGGGCATCCACAAATTGCAGAAGGTGTGATTAGGGGAAAGGGAAGAGAAAACAGGGAAGAGGTAAAAAAGAAATAGCCTGAGTTACTGGGCTACTGCTTTTGCCACAGAAGACAAAATGGGGCAAAATAGATAAGAAAAGGGCAAGAAAAGGCATTTACGTACCCATGCAACAAATATCAAAAAATAATTAATAGATAAATAACTTTATAACTTTAACTAGAGCAATAAAGTATCTCAGACAGAGAACATGTGTAAAACATGGTAAACATTATAAACAGCACCCTAAAGGACACCATGGACTTATATAAAAATGGTATCTTATGTGCAATAGACAGAGAAAAACAAAAACTGCAATGTTGCAATCACATTTAGGACATCCACTATAGGGAAACTAAACCATTCTTCTTAAAATGGATGCAATAAAACATACAAAAGTCAGTGGAGAGTAGACAAGCATCTGGCTGGAGATGGATGAAGCCAAAGAAGTACTGTAGGTACTTCTGGGAATATTCAGACGGAGTGAGAGGCTGTCATTTAGATGTAGTTGAAGTTATTGAAATCTGTTAATCTTCCATCTGATAAGTGCCTGCCTCCAGGGGTGAGACAACATAAGTGGAGCCATTCTTATGCATGAGGAGCTTCATCGGGAATCCCCATCTATATGGAATGTCCTTCAGCTAAAGCGAAGTTGTAATGGGTTGGAGGAAGAGATGTATGGTGATCATGTGCATGGAGAGAGCAGGGAAAACTTGTATAGACACCAAGGTATTGACGTCCTGGTCATTTTCAAGATGACTCCTTTGCATGGAAAAAGTGTCTTTTGGTGAAGTTCCTGGGGCATTGAAATGTTTGGGAAATTATGGATTGTGTCTATAAATAAGTCATTATCAAGGGCAGGAAGCAGGTTACATGACAAAACCACCTCATAATGGTAGAAGTTACAGTTGGAGACAGACTCACAGATGCCCCATTGTTTGATGTTATTTCTACCCGAGCGGTCCTCCAACTCAGCCATTTTATTCTTAACAGAAGAAAGTTCAGAGACAACCAATTCATGCATAGCGATAAGCTCATTGTGGGAATCCTCCAGTTTCTGCATTTTACATTCCAAGTGGTTCATGCAATCACCTAGTCCCGCAACATTGGCCTTGACCACCTGTATAGGTACATGGAGACTGGAAGTCAGGTCTGCCCTAAAAGTCTTGTGAGGGCAGCAGAGGTTGCAGTGGTATTGAGTGCAGAACTTTCAAAATCGGGAACTTCCAAGGTTGAAAGCAAATTGGAAGTGCCAACTTTGCAAGAGTATTTAATTTCTGTGTGCCGCATGAAGGAGTAGACCACCAGAGCTGAAGAGGGTCCCTGCCTCATGCGTAGAGTAGGAGAAATAAAAGTTATGCAGGAAACATATCACCTGGATATCCAGGACCTCACTGGGAGAGCAGCATCAAGGTAGTGGCACAAGGAAACCAATGTTATTGGGCATAGCTGGGTCAGCCAGGAGCAGAACACAGGCGGACCTACAGTGTGAGAAAATATAGCAGTGCTTCACTGAGGAAGATGCTGTGTGTGGAATGGTCATGGAGAGGAAGGAGGGACTCACCCCACACATCTGTAAGTACAGACAGCTGTCAGGAAGAGTTCAAGAGGGGCAATCCAAAGCTAGACAGAATGCAACGTCGTAAGAAGTCCAAAAATTAGGTCTAGGTTTTAAGGCCGCACCAGGCCAGGTGCCTGGAGTGACAACAAGTTGGCCAACGTAGGACACAGAGCAGTACAGCCAAGCAGGGCTTCGTTAGCCATCTTCTGAAATGTAGATCACCAAGTATCATATATTGCAACTCATTGTAATTTAGATTATACCTATATTAGCTTCACTTGTGCATTATAATTTATAATGCTCTAGAATTTTACAAGGGCTGAAAAGTGTTATATTATGCATTTATAATTATGGCATATAAATATCTAGTTATTATTTTCTTATCTGTTTAGAAAGTTCTTTTACAAAGACAATGGCCCAGATTTATAAAGCATTGGAGAGTGATACATAGCACAGTGATTAAATTACCAACCAGTCAGCTCCTAACTGTCATTTTTCAAACACAGCCTGTGACATGACAGTTAAAAGCTGACTGGTTGGTACTTTATCATCGGCCAATTTATCACTCTCCAAGGTTTGATAAATCTGGGTAAATGTTTTTTGAAACATTTGAACAAACATGTTTGAAGCAATAGGTTTCACAGCTACAGAGAAATACTAACTGTGGGTACTCAGTTCTGGCCTTGCACAGACATTGTTTCATATTTATATAAGAACTGTTCTCGAATGTTGTTGATGCAATCTGACACAGTGTTCTCCATGTAGTGCCACACCAGGAGGTGTGTTTCAGTTTGTCTTGGCACACAAAAAGCCCTAAACACAATGAGCACTTCATAGAATGCAGAGTATATAAAGGGAACTTCATCTGGGGGTAATCTCAGCTGACTGATTAATGGAACTGAAATGGAAGGAATACTTTTTTTTATGTTAGAGAAGCATTATGCTCTCATTCGGAAAAAATTCCTTGCATTCACTTTAAATCACTGGTTATCTCTCATTGCTCTAGTGACGTGAACAGTATTGCTAGCCCTTTGACTATTGTTATGGGCTCCTCCATCAGGGGCACCAAGAGGGATGGGTTAGGCAGGTACTAATAACTGTGGACCAGGCTTGTTAAGGGGCCCGACGGGCCAAGGTGCATATAGCAATTTTCATAAAAAATTTTGAGGCAAGCATGGCCATGCCCTCAGAATTTGCCTATGCCCCACCTTTCACCAAAGCCCATCAATGCTTTCTACAGCCCAGGGATCTGTAACCGGAATTCATAGGGAGGCATTCAATTAGTAGCGATGGCCTTGATTTGCCATTACGCTGACTGATTTGCCTGCACCTCCCAACCACTAACATAGTGGGAGACAGTCAACTGACCACCTGTCGGGATCCTGGCAGTCAGGATACTGACCCCGGAATCCCGACACCAGCTGAAATACCGGCGGTCGGAGTTCTGCCCGCCGGCTGGTTACCCCTCTTAGGAGGTGGTCCACGCCACCAGCCGGAGGGGAATAGAACCTGCATCCCGGCTGTCGGGCTCCCGGTGTCGGTCTCCTGACTGGCGGGATCTCGTACTGATCCCAACGTAGCATGTTTATATATCTAGTCCTTGGGACTCACCATCAGCGTATGATTTCCATATCTCCTTGCTGGAGTACTGGTGTTTTCATTGGTATCTGGATGACGGATCGACATACATAATATCAACAATGCACACATCAACAATATATGATAGACAACACATATGTCAGCAGGTACACAGGTTTGACAACAATAAAATCGACAAAGACACTAGATCAACACTGATTAGATTGACAATAATGAAAGATTGGCAGAAAACAAAACTGATCGACAAACCCCTTTCACATCTCCAATGCCGGATCCCACCCGGGAATTGGAAACAGGTAATTCCCGGGTGGGATCTGGCATTGGAAACTCTCCTATCTCTTTCTGATGGCTTCCAGACCCAGCAATATGCCGGGTCTGTTGCCATAGCGGCCGAGGGGCGGAGCTGGTAGCGGGGGCTGAGGTGGAGGTGGCCCTGGAAGATGAGCTCATCTCAGCGCCGCATCTCCCTATCTTGTAAACGGGTCCAGGATTGGCTCGACCTGGGAATCCATTTACAGAGCAACTGACCCGGTATTCAACCCGGGAATAACACTGCTTATAACCCGGGTTGAATTACCGGGAAGTCCGACATGGCGCTTTAACACTGCACACTGACCTGTGTCGACCCAGCAATATGCCGGGTCGATACCGGGTTATTTGTGCGGTGTGAAAGGGGTATAACAAGTTCAATGAATAGAACATCAACAGTGAGAACATCAACAAGTAGAAGATCGACATATACAGTATATGATCGACAAGTAAAAGGTAGACATAAAGATGATTGACAGATACATGATAGACACAGGAAAAGGTCGATAGACACATGAAAACATTGACAAACAAATAGCCTGACAATAACAAGTCTGACAAATACTGTAGAAGATCGACAGTGAGACAGTTGACATTAATAAGCTCCATTTGTCTCAATGGGAAGCATGTTTAATAAATGGATTGGCAAATGCTATCTCTGTAGACATGTAAATACATGCAGAACACGTCCACAGAACACTGGCGTCAGGTCACAGAACTGCTAATCCTAAATCATTGTAAATGATTTCAATTATCCTCCCACCCCCAACAAACTAAGTCCCAGATGCCTGTCTCAAGACTTCTTGTCTCTGGTGACAAAACACCTGACTAAACACACACACATCGTACTACAAGTACCATAGTGCCCTTGCAGCACTATATGGGCCGGCTGTAATAAAATCATTTTCATCACCGAATGACAAAGTTTTAAAGACTTACATGAGGTTCTAATTATTTCACTTGTGAGTCTGTGAGGAGACCAGGAACGTGTCCCCAGGACTGGATTTGAGAAGCACAACCATAGGCTGTGCAGATAAATGTGGAAAGTTAGGCTACTGTATTAAGCAGTGAATTTCATATCCACACATCGTCGTTAATTGAGTATGGTCTATAGTGCTCATAAAAGTAAACACTTTGGAGTCAGCTGCCTGTTGCCTTAACTCAGCGGATGCACTAAAAGCTTTTGTGAATCTCCTTTTCCTGTATTCCTCAGTTTGCAAACAGTGAAAGGAGATTGTGTGCATTAGCCTGTGGGAATGTGGGAAATCTATCTACAGTCATATGCCTAACGTGCCATAATTAGATGGCAAGCATTTGGACAGGGATTAATTGTACCATGCTTTTGTTAAGGAAGGATGTATTATTAGTTTGTTACAATTCTACAAAGAATTCTAGAACCTTGCCAATTTAAAAAGTTTCCCTATCTGTCAGCGTTGCGTGTGGAAGATTCCGGAGCAGTGCCCAACTTCAATCCTCAGCCAGATTGGTGTGACAGTTCCTCTCCGGTCAGGGTCTTGCTGCTTATTTTCCATGTTTTTCAGAATGTGAAATATTTATCATTGCATGAAGTGGATTTATTGTCTTTGGCCCTTTCTTTTCTATAGGCTACTTGCCCACAAGGGAGATAGATTACACACTTGTTACATGCTGTTGGCTAAACACTAAGCATTCTTATCAGATAGTTTTCCTATTAGATTACTAGTACTTGATGAAAAGTGACTTTGTTTTATTATTATCTAGCCAAACAGGTTTGTGTATTGTAGCATCCATCAACAGTTTAGGATGGATTAGTAACAGGCTTATTATGTCAAAAGTACGAATCAGCGCTCCTTGCGGTTTGACACTGTTTCAGTCAGGAGAAAGAAATAGAGTGTTAGGAGTATATTTACTAAAGATTAAGTTTGATTTTTTTTTGGATGTTTTTCCATCGATTTTGCTATTTGCCCATATACTAAAGGTCAAAACCGACTTCAAAACAACCAAATGAGCAACTTTAGAACACAGAACATTGGATCACTATCAATGTTATTTTTCGTTAAAAGAATAAAACCCCTGTATGTACTAAGCTTTGGCTTTAGAACCCACCAAAATGACACTCAAATAATAGTCCTGCTTCTGGAAGACTAGTTTTGGTGAAAAAAATAAAATAAAAATGGCACTGGACCTTACTCCCCCCCCCCCCCCCCCCCCAAAAAAAAGTCAATAACATTAGCCCTGGACTTCTGATCCATTCATACAGTGAGTAATAAATTCACTGTCTGTCTACAGGTGCCAGTGGACCCTCCAATGTCTGGGCATGCTAGAACTTGTGGTTTGACAAGTGCCATTTTGCGGGGCAGGGGGTCAGGCTTGCTTAGACTTGTAGTACACCTGTAAAAAAACAATATTTGACTGATTATTATTCCTATTATCCCCACACATAAAGCCCAAAGGTGTAGAGAAGAGCCCTGGGATTTCAGTATAGGACTGGTTGTCCTAGTGGAGGGGGGGATCCCACTTCCCTAGGGATTCCAGCCCTGGGCTGACCAGTTTGGGGCTGGGGGCCATTATGGCCTGGGGACCCCACGCTGTGTATGTAGCATCAGCTACCCTGGCTACCAAGTGCTGCTTATTGGAAAGTAGGGGGGACTTCTTGCGGTTCATCTTATTTAGCATGCAACATTTGGATTAGTGAGTAGCCATCTGCAATAAAAAAAAATCAGAATTGCTTTAATTAAAAATGACTAATATAGTATAATTTCTGCATATAATAAAAATGTAAGAGTTGTGTGTCTATACATAGCAATTTGTTTTTTACATATACTTCTAGGGACTGTTTATGAACTATGTGGACAAAAAAAAGGTTTGGAATTTTTGTATGTCTGGTCGTTCCGGCATCACGCAAAAACTACTGGATGAATTTGGATTGCATTTTCACTATTGTATAGCTTAGTGACGTAGAAAGAAACTGAGGAATGTATGATCTCGATGTGCCATCAGGGAGAGGACCAGTAAATAAAAAAACAGATGCATGATGACACTCCGCATGTGCAGTGTGCAGGCTACTTAAGTATAGAATGACTCTCTCTCTCTCTCTCTCTATATATATATATATATATATATACCAACAATCAAAATCAAGGCGGCACTCGGAGTCTTTGAAAGCAGTGAAAAAGCTGTATTAGTGAGGTCAACGTTTCGGGGACCACCTCCCCGTCTGCAGGACCTTCAAGTCCTGAAGACGGGGAGGTGGTCCCCGAAACGTTGACCTCACTAATACAGCTTTTTCACTGCTTTCAAAGACTCCGAGTGCCGCCTCTGATTTTGATTGTTGGTACATGTTAGGGAGAGGATCCCTGGGGAGGGCACCGGAGCGAGGTACACCCTGAGGGGGAGGACTGGAGTCTATTTGCGATATATATATATATATATATATATATACATACATACACACACACACAGATATGCATATACTGCACACCTGAAAAACGCTCAAAGCTACAGGCGTGGGCAGCTTTACACGACCTGCTCACAAGTTAGTAGCCCCAAGCATCTTTTTAAGTTACTGTAATCCCTAAAGGAAAAACTGCAAGTATTGCTTACAGAGAAATTGTGCTATCATTGTGTACAATATAAAATAATATACAGTACTGTGCAAAAATATTTGGCAGGTGTGGAAAAAAGTGCTGCAAAGTAAGAATGCTTTCAAATTCAGATATGTTAATAGTTTATTTTTTTTATCAATTAATAAAATGCAAAGTGAATGAACAGAAGAGAAATCTAAATCAAATCAATATTTGGTGTGACCACCCGTAGCCATCAATTCTTGTTGGTACATTTGCACACAGTTTTTGAAGGAAGGTTGTTCCAAACAAAGGGAAGTAAGCATGATGTGTCTTCCATCTGATGCACTAAGTTTCCTTGGCTGACCACTAAGTCTGTGGTCGTCAATGTTGCACGTTTCTTTGTGCTTCACTGCTGCGAAATACAGGCAGCTACTTATCCATCATGCAATACCATCAGGGAGGCATCTGATTGGCTCAAACTTATTCTGCAGCAGGACAACGACCCCATACATATAGCCAATATCATTAAGAACTATCTTTAGCGTAAAGAAGGACAAAAAGTCCTGGAAGTGATGATATGGCCCCCACAGAGCCCTGATCTCAACATCATTGAGTCTGTCTGGGATTACATGAAGAGACAGAAGGGTTTGAGCAATCCTACATCCACAGAGGATCTGTGGTTAGTTCTTTTAGATGACTGGAACAACCTCCCTTCCAGGTTCCTTAAAAAACTGTGTGTAAGTGTACCTAGAAGAATTGATGCTGTTTTGAAGACTTAGGGGGAGATTCAAATGTTTGAAAAGTCGGTTGGGTGTCTGTTTTTTTCCTATTAGATTTAATTTAAATTTCTCTTCTGTTCATTCACTTTGCATTTTATTAATCGATAAAAATAAAATGTTAAAACTTATAGTATAGAAAGCATTCTTACTTTTCAGCATTTTTTCCCACACCTGCCTAAAACTTTTGCATAGTACTGTACATCACAATATTAGATGGCACTACTGTCTTTGTAAAATGAGTTCCGCTGAGAAATAACAGACCTCCATGCGAGCAAAGTCGTAGGCAAATGCTAGTTTATATTTATAATGACATAGGTACAGTGATACATACAGATGTGTCCTCTTACATCCTTGCTGCAGTCACGCTAAACAGCCCTTGAAGTTGCGCCAAAGACTCAGTAGCACAGAGCATCTTTTTTTTTGGGGGGGGGGGGGGGGGGCTTTTTTCCACGGAAATGCATCTAAAGGTGCATACACACTGGCGTTTTTGCCCAGCGTGTATGGACAGCGATGATTGCTGACATCGCTGGGCTGAAAATCACTCAGTGCATACACACTGAGCGCTTTTCTTCCCTGCCCAGCAATGTCAGCGGGGGTGAACGGCTTTCCATAGCAGGACGCTATGGAAAGCCGTTCACCATGCCGTTCATCTGCTGGTAATACCAGCAGATGAACAGGGGCCGCTGGCGATGAAGCGGGGGCGCGCATCAGCACTCATCGCTCATCGCCGGGACATACACACTGGGCGGTTTTGAGCTGAAAGCAGCTCACTTTTGGTGTTTTGAGCTTTCAGCTCAAAACCGCCCAGTGTGCATGGGCCTTGTGATGCTAAGTAATGTAATAAGATGCACAAGCAGCTTCTGCTGATTAAAATGATGCCTACAGTATATTTTGTGTGTAATTGCGGCTCTATCTGCCTCCGAAATGCCACGTTGCAATGTTTTTCATGAAAACACTGTAGCCTAGCATTTTGTATGCAAATACAGTCGCAGCCACACACATGCTGCATGTTATGTTAATCAGCAGAAGCTGCTCGTGTGTCCTATTACATTACTTTACGTCTAAGACGTATTTACGCGGGAAAATAATAAGAAAAAAGATGCTTTGTGCTACAAAGTTACATGGCACTCACGCGTTATGTGTAACGCGACTTGTAGCGCACGGAGCATAGATGTAAGAGGACACATCTGTAGGTAGTTTTCTGTGTACTTTTAATTAAGACAATGTTATTGGATTGCTAATAGTCCACTTTAATTGCTTGCAAATAGAAAACTTGTCAACTCAATGAAAGCTGTGCTAAATGAGGATCTGGAATGCAACGTAGCAGCCCTGAAGTGATAGAACCATTTCACAAGAGTGATTGGGACATGTGGTTCTAACAAGAGAGAGAGACCTTTAAATGACATCTACTTACATTTCAATTCATGTGTGTTTTTTAGAGCTTGTAGTAGCTGTCAACAAATAGGAGCGTTGACACGGCCGTTTCCTGGACGGAATTTGCTGAAGGCAAAGCGCCTGTGTACTCCTCCCTTTGCAGCAACCATGAGCTTCATTAGGTTCAGGACCCATGTCTTTATTAGCATGTGACAGAGGCATTAAGACTCTTGAAAGATGGACAGTAGAGGATTCCGTAGAAATAAGGAACACTATAGTGAAGAAGTAATACATGTATTTAATATTTGATCATATTTTTACAGTTATTAGTAATAATACTTGGTTTCTTGGTGTCATAATTGATGACTGTGCATTCATTGCTATAATGCCAACATTTATATGTTGTAATATATTGTAGGACCTACACCCACACACTCTACAGTCCTGCATACCCACACTCTCTGCGCTTGGCACCCACGCTCTTTGCAGCCCTGCATCCACACTCAACAGTCCTGCATGCCCACACTCTCTGCAGCCCTGCACACACACGCTCTGCAACCTCGACCCACGCACTCTGCATTCCTGCACCCTCAAACTCTCTTCAGCCCTGCACTCATAGTCTCTGCAGCCCTCGACCCACACACTTGCAGCCCTGCACCCACACTCTCTACAGCCCTGCACCCACACTCTCTGCAGCTCTGCACCCACACACTCTGCAGCCCTGCACCCACACACTCTGCAGCCCTGCACCCATACACTCTTTGCAGCCCTGCACTCATACTCTTTGCAGCCCTGCACCCACAATCTCTGCAGCCCTACACCCACACTTCTGCAGCCCTGCACCCACACACTCTGCAGCCCTGTACCCACACACTCTCCAGCCCTCGACCCACACACTCTGCAGACATGCACCCACACACTCTGCAGACCTGCAAGCACCCACACTCTCTGCAGCCCTACACCCACATACTGTAGTACACACTTTGTGCTGCCCTGCGTCAAGGTCAGCATGATATCATATGAAACTTACCCTTCTTCTTCTGTTCCAGACTGCTCCTTAGGTGCACCGGCTCCTTTCTCAGTGGTGAGATGTCATGCACGCTGGATAATAAACGTTATTGTACGGCAGCAATGGGCAGTGGTTGGCTGGCTGTAAGACCAGGGCACTCTTTCACTTGGATGCAGTAGCAGTGAGCACCGGTAGGACCAGGCACCCATACACTTTGCGCACTAGCGCAGAGCAGGCAGTAGGACTTGGGCCCCCTTTCACTTTGCGGCAGTAGCGGTGGGGATCGAGGCCCCCTTTCACTTTGCGACAGTGGGGGTGGGGACCGGGGCCGCCTTTCACTTTGCAGCAGTATCGGCGGATGGGCGGTAGGACCCAGACCCCCTTACAATTTGCAGCAGTAGAGGTGGGTGGGCAGTAGGAGCAGGCCAGGACCCCCCATCTCTATCAGAGTGTCTGAGCCCTGGACTGCTGTCCTTGCAGTCCCCTCCCTGATGACGGCCCTTTAAAAGGCCTACATATTTCACTGTGAATTGCACTGAATACAATACAAAACCAATCTTAAAACACATGGAGTGAGTTTAGGTGCTCCGGGTCACTTGCAGGGGTTCCCTGGATTGGTGGTCCAGGACCAATTCAGTTTACTTATGGTCAATGTAATAAGCAAAATCATGGCTTCCATTCATAAAATATGTGGGGAAGCAGAAATGAATCCTGTCCTTCGCCACATAACTGAGCCTAAGGATGACATATAAACACAATTTACTTAATTCAATGTGTATTTCTGAATTTCAAAATTAGAAACTTTTGCCCTAGGGGTGCTGTGAAAAAATAACCTGATACTTTAGGGCACCATGATTTTATAAAGTTTGGAAACCACTGTTCTAACATTAGTTTTACAGCTGTCATGAAAAAATCTAATATGTGGGGTCTCAGAGTTGAGCGCCACCTTTTGATGCAAGTCTTTGAAATGGGAGACTCTGGATAAATAATATGCAATAATTCCTTAAACTTAGTAACCAATTAGATCAAATCCTTAAAAGTAATGGAACATTTATTACAGTATTTATCTTTAATGACCAAGCTACTGTTTTAGGCATATCATTGGCCTACTGTATGTAGGAACATTACAATGCAGTGTGTTCTCACTGCTAAGCCATTCTGAAAAATTGTACATCTCCTGGTGCTAGAAGGTTAATAGCCCGCAGCCTGTCCTGTTAACTTAACCTGTCAGCTCAACAGCTGTTTTAAGTTTTATGATGTATATAATTCTCTGCGTGTGCTCTGTCATGAAATATACTTAATCAAATGCTGCTATGTTTTATATACCAGCAATTTATTAAGAGAAATCAGATGTTATCAGATTTTTCTGAGCTAGGTAGACATCTAACGGTTATTTTTCAACCACAGGTGGTGACAGCTGATCTTCATTTAACCTTGAATGAAAATTTTGATTGCAAATATTTAGCATTGACCTTGATTTGTCATGTCATTTTTATGTGTGTAATGTTTCCATCCCTCCCCTGACATTTCTCACCTAGGTGTTTACTCATGAAGCAGTGAAAAGTGTAGAGAAGCGAGCCGATGGAGAAGTTGCCCATGGCAACCAATAAGCTGCTACATGTAATTTTATAGAACGCACTTGATAAATGTTACTTAAAAGCTGATTGAAACTTGTCCACTTTCTCACTTCTCCACTCTTTTCACTGCTTCATGAGTAGAACCCCGAGTGGAACAGAAGCAGGATGGCATTTCTTTTCTTGGGAGTGTGTGCAGTAACTCTTGGTTGTGACATAGCCAAGCCCCATTCTCTCAGCCCATTATGAACATGGGTGAGCAGCAACTGGCAGCTTCACAGGTGTTCCGACAAGGGGAGAGAGAGAAAGCTCTTGTGTGGGCGCACTCTTATGAAAAGAAGAATTATCATTCAATTATGAAAGGAAAATTAAAACGTATGTTTATTAATCAAAATTAAAATTAAAAAGTTACCCCTCTGCGATCCAAAGAAAAGTGTGAACATAAGAAAGATGTGAGAAAATATTAAAATGTTCTGGTCTGTTTAATCACACGAGAAGGATTAGAAAGGCTGCAGACACCTGATAGTCTGACACCCGTTTCTCCTGACCAGTACAGATATTCTGTACTAATGAGACCAACCAAGGAGGTCAGTATTGTGTCTTAGAGGACCACTTAGATTGGGTTAATACCAAGCAGTTAGCTATTCACCCGTTAATCCATTTTTACACAAATTGAAAATGTCTATGTTGGCGTGACCTGAACGCTGGTAAGGGTAAAGAAAATGTTAGAAAGAACAAATAGTGGTGATACTGCTGTTGGTGTCCACCCTTCAAAAGAAGGGGAATAGTCCCCTTCTTTTGAAGGCTGGACACCAACAGCAGTATCACCACTATTTGTTCTTTCTAACATTTTCTTTACCCTTACCAGCGTTCAGGTCACGCCAACATAGACATTTTCAATTTGTGTAAAAATGGATTAACGGGTGAATAGCTAACTGCTTGGTATTAACCCAATCTAAGTGGTCCTCTAAGACACAATACTGACCTCCTTGGTTGGTCTCATTAATACAGAATATCTGTACTGGTCAGGAGAAACGGGTGTCAGACTATCAGGTGTCTGCAGCCTTTCTAATCCTTCTCGTGTGATTAAACAGACCAGAACATTTTTTTATTTTATTTTTTTATTTATATTTTTATTGAAGAGAAGTCGAATATGCTGGAACAGGACAAACAGGAGACGATGACTCCAAATGAAATATTCAAAATTACATACACGTTATCCCATGGGGAATAACCAAATGTAGCATCAGCAGGGAAGTACATCATCAATACCATATATATATATCGACAACAATTTTTTTGTGTTTAAACATAAAAATGAAGAGAAGAATAGAAGGAGAAAAGAAGAGAATAAGAGAGAGAGAGGGGGAAAGGGGACGGGGGGGGTGGGGGAGAGTGGGGGATCATCATAGTAACATACATACAAGGTAGAACCATGTCAAAGGAGGTAGCACCTCCTAACTGCACTCTTTATCAATTTTACAACTGTGGACAGTATATTACTTCGTTTGCTTGTTGAGAACCATATGACGGAGGGTATCACACTCCGGCATTAGAGGGCGTAGTATAAGTGAACCAAGGATCCCATATCCTCCTATATTTCTCTGACCTGTCCCGTAAGGAGGCCGTGATTTTCTCCATCATGGAAATATGCCATATTTTGGCTATCAACATGCTCCTAGGGGGGGAAATGGTTTTTTTCCAATTTTTAGCTATCACACATCTGGCGGCGTGTAGAATTTGGAGTGCCAGACTACTCGCCTGGGTGTCAAAGTTGGGCAGAGGTAGGCCCAGGAGGGCCGACCAAGGGCCCAATACTACTTGCGAGTGGAAAATGGAACCAATGAGGGTTTCCACCTGGGCCCAAAACGCGCATATTTTGGGGCAAGACCACCAGATGTGCTTAAAGTCTCCAGTCTGGCCACATCCGCGCCAACATAATGGGGATGACCCGGGAAAAATCTTATGCAGTGTTGCTGGGACCCGATACCATCTAGTATAGACTTTATAGGAATTTTCCTTCACTAAGGAGGAAATTGAGGACTGGGCTACATTTTGCCTGATGATTTCCCATGAGTCCTCTGCAGGGGGTGGGCCAAGGTCCTGTTCCCATTTACGCTCATGGGGAAGTATGTTCGCTGCTTTCAGAGAACGTAGTAAGCCGTAAAGTATGGAGATAATACCCTGTCGCATAGGAGAATAAATACACAAACGTTCCAAGGGGGTAAGTTGACGTATGACTTGGGATTTTGAGAGGGAGCTCAGGAAAGAACGAATTTGTAAATACTCATAAAATACAGGTTGGGGGATATCATATTTGTCCCGTAGGGACTGAAGGGAGCACCAGGAGGAACCCTCTATGAAGTCAAACACCAGTCCCGGGCACGGGCTCAGGTGGAACCATGGGTGGGACCGTAAGGTGGAACCCGGGGGAAATTCATGATTGTCCCAAATGGAGGTGATGGGCGAGGGGAAAGTGGATAAACCATAATGCCGAATGCAGAAACACCACAGGGAGCAGGTAAATTTAGTGGGAGGGGGACATGTTTGCATTGTCTGGATTGACTTGGTCGGCGTTAGTAGGGAAACCAAAGTGGAGACCCCGGCCGCCAGCCGCTCAATTCGAATCCAGGGTAGATGGGGCGCTGGGGAGAACCAGGCGACAGCCTGGCTCAGGTGAGTTGCATGATAATATTTACGAATGTCCGGCAAACCTCTGCCTCCAGCTAGTGGGTCACGTACCAAAGTAGAGGTCTTAATTCTAGGAGGCTTGCCTGACCATATAAATTTTAGGAAGAGTCTCTGCATTCGGCCTAAGGCCTCAGCGGGAATGCGTACGGGAATTGTTTGAATCAGGTATAAGAGCCTGGGTAGGATGTTCATCTTTACTGAGACTATCCGTCCGAACCAGGCTATAATCTGTTTGTCCCATGCCCGAAGGTCCGACTCTATACACTTAAATAAGGCTGGAAAGTTCTCTGAGTATAGGGAGTCGTAGGAGTTTGTGATGAACACGCCTAGGTATTTAATTTTTTTGGAGCGCCAAGCAAAATTAAAGTTAGCAGCTAGGAGAGATCTGGTATCCTCATTGAGATGCAAAGGGAGGGCCTCCGATTTAGAATAGTTAATACGATATCCCGAATAATGCGAATATAATGATAGGGTTTTAAATAGGTTGGGGATAGAAATATTAGGTGAAGACAGAGTTAACAGAACGTCGTCTGCGAATAATGACAGTTTGAACTCCTCATCGCCTACAGTGATGCCCTTAATATCAGGATTAGCCCTAACCATGCACGCCAAGGGTTCGATGGTCATGGCAAAAATTAACGGAGACAGGGGGCACCCCTGGCGTGTACCGTTATTGATTTGGAAGAGGGGAGAGTCTTTACCATTAACCCGGACCCTGGCAGAAGGGTTGGAGTAGAGTGCCTGTATACCCTGAAGTAGGCTTCCTCCCAGGCCGAACCTACGCAAGGTAGCGAACATGAAAGGCCAAAGTATTTTATCAAAAGCCTTCTCCGCATCAAGCGAGAGAAGGACAGAGGGCAATTTAGCTTTATTGACCAGATGAACCAGGTCAATGGTTCTGCGGGTATTGTCCCTAGCTTGTCGGCCTGGGATGAAGCCCACCTGGTCCGCATGGATCAGACGCGGGAGAACTGAATTTAGTCTCAGGGCAAGAATTTTGGCAAAGATTTTAATGTCGTTATTTAGTAGAGAGATGGGGCGGTAGCTAGCACAGGAGTTGGGGTCCTTCCCAGGTTTGTGAATTAAAACTATGCGTGCCTCTAGAGCCCGGGGTGATAGAGGGTTACCTCTGAGGAAGCCATTGAAGAGCCTACAGAGATGGGGCAGTAGAATCCCTTTAAATTTCTTGTAATACATAATTGACATCCCGTCAGGGCCAGGGGCTTTACCAGATTTCTGAGTTTTAAGTGCGTTATCTAACTCTTCCATAGTTATTTCTGAGCCTAATTGAGAGACTGTCGCCCTGCTCAGTGACGGTAGGTCACACTTATCTAAGAGGGATTTGATCCCCTCCTCGAATCTCGATGAGGACGACGAAGGGACTGCCTCCGTGTTATACAATAGCTTATAAAATTCCTCGAATTCACCCAGAATGCGGTCGGGGTCGTGTGTTAGTGTTCCCTGTTTGGTGCGGATAGATAAGATATTTTTTGAGGAGATCTGAGCCCTCAACTTCCTGGCCAAGATTTTGTCTGCTTTATCCCCTTTTTCATAATAAATCTGGTTGAGGCGTCTAAGGCATTGTTCAGTCTTATGAGACAACAGCATATTAAGTTCACCCCTAACTTTAAGTAGTTTGTCTAAATCGGCAGGGTTTAGAGAAGACTTATGAACCTCCTCCAAAAGGTGGAGTTGGTCAGAGAGCTCTAAGATCTTTTGGGAGCGCTGTTTGGTGAGCCTGGCCGCGATCTGAATGAAATGGCCTCTAAGGACCGCTTTATGCGCCTCCCACAGGGTCATGTCCGATATACCAGGGGTTTGGTTATCATTAAAATAATCATTCAATGCCTGAGTAATTTGTTGCGGCACTTCGGTCTGTTGGAGGAGGGCATCGTTAAGGGACCAAGAGGGGGGGGAAAGAGTGCGAGCCAGCCCAGACAGAGATAAGGATATCGGGGCATGGTCAGACCACGTAATTGGATGAATACAGCATTTCTGGATTCGAGAAGTGAGGTCTCTTCCTACCATAATCATATCAATTCTAGTGTATAGATTATGTACTGGGGAAAAGAATGTGTAATCTTTAACTAAGGGGTCGACAACCCTCCAGGAATCGAAGAGTAAGTGATTTTTAAGTAGGGACTGCAGGGCTCGGGAGTTGCGGGTATGTGTATGGGCCTGGGATGTTGGCAGGGAGCTGGAGCGATCAAGACTATGATGGAGTATAGTGTTGAAATCTCCCGCCATTAAAATGTCACCTTTCCTATACTGAGCAATTTTAGAATCTAAGGAGGCGAAAAACGAGGCTTGATTGACATTGGGGGCATAGATATTGACCAAGGTGATGGGGACATTATTAAGCTTGCCTACTATAATGAGGAACCTTCCGCGCTTGTCCCTAACAATTTTTTCTGATTCTAAGTGTAGATGAGCGGGGATTAAAATGGCGACCCCTCTTTTCTTCTGGGAATGATCACAGGCGTGTATGGCGACAGGATGGCGTCTAGAACGTAATTCAGGGTGGGAAGTACCTTTAAAATGTGTCTCCTGGAGGAATACCAGATCTCCCCCCACCTGTTTCAAAAAGAGAAATAGTTTGGTCCTCTTTTGGGGACTATTGAGACCCTTCACATTATAGGATATTATGTTAACAGACATGATTGCACAGGTGGAAACAAAACTCTAATGGCCCAAAGGGCCCATAAATGATCTCCCTGGGGGACGGGGGGGAGAGGCGGAGAGGAGTGGGGGGTAGAAAGAGAAAAGGAAAAAAGGAGGATAGAAACATAAAGAACAGTGCAAAATGAAAAGAAATGAACATATATAACGTACCGAGCCAATGACCCATTGTACGTAACGTACGGGTCTGGATGTTTGAGCTCCCGTATGGGGAATTAAGGGAGAGGAATTCTCCCCTATGCTCAAAACTGACTATACTAGCTCGGTGGGGGGTATGGCTTTGAGTATCAAGGGGCCCACCGACCAAATATATGGGGGAAGGCGACCTGGGGGGACATAACAACAATTAACCGTAATGAACCATTTTTGACTCTCATGAACAAAGAGAACATATGTTCAGATATATGAACACTGCAGCAAAAATTAACCTGTAAACCTCTAAGCTAGTATACAAAACAGTAGAAAATAACATATAGTAACCCGGCAATGCAGCTGTGAAGAAATGTTCACGAGGGGTCATGTCTCACAGAGGTTTTTGCCGGGACTGTCAACCAAAGGCGTCGAGGCGCCCGTTGCGGGAGGGGTGAGACTGGAGTACGTTGAAGAACTGGAGCTTCCCGTGTGGAGTCAGGTTTATCAGATTCCGGGGGGGAAAGGTTAAGTCTCAAAAGAAGCCGGTGAGCCTCCTCCCTCGAACGTGCCAACAATCTCTTCCCATCGAGTTGCACAATAAGGGCAAAAGGGTAACCCCATCTGTAACGAATTTGGTTTTCCCTGAGGATTTGGGTGTACTCCCGCAGGTCGAAGCGCCTCTTAAGAGTGGTAGGGGATAAGTCCTGAAACACCATTAGCTTGTGGGTGTCAAATATACACAAGTCTCTATTCCGGGCCGCTGTTAGAATTTTTTCCTTGGTTTTGAAGTAATGACATCGTAGAACTACGTCTCTTGGAGGGGACGAAGTCGAGGGTTTTTGGCGCAAGGCCCGGTGAGCCCTGTCCAGGAGGAACTGTTCCCGCGGGACGTCCGGAAGGAGGTGTTGGAAAAATCTAAGGAGGAAATCTTCCAATTGTGCTGGTTCCACCGACTCCGGAATGTGTTTAATGCGCAGGTTATTACGTCGTGCGCGATTATCTGCGTCTTCCTGTTGGTCTTGGAGCAAGTAAATATCCTCCTGCATAACGTAGACTGAGTGTTCCAGTTCCTGCTGGAAAGCAATGACTTCGTCAATTTTTTGTTCAGCGTCATTAGTGCGGGCCCCAAGATCAGATATTTCCACCTTGAGCCCCGAGATGGCTTTATGGATCTCCGAGTGAAAAGCTTGTTTCAACGACTTCATCTCCGCCAGGATAGAGGAAATGCAATCTTTCATGGAGGGATTTGGGGCAGATGAATCTTCCTCAGATTCTGAAACCGGGGCGGGCGGTGGGACGGCCGGTATTTTAGTGGAACTAGGCTTCATCTTAGAAATAAAGGAGGAAATTTCCGCAGAAGACGTATTTTTCTTGGCTTTGGACTTAGGCATGATGTGTGACAGTCCCGGAATTAAGAGAGGTCATAGGGCATATCAGAGTAATAGCATAAATAGCTAGTGATCCATCATGAGACAGGAATTGAGAATTCACAAGAACAAGACCCCCATGGTCGCGCCCATCGGCAATCAGCAGCACATTTCTCTGCTAGGTAATAACATAGGAGACTGGAATATATATAGCAGGCGTAGTTGCAGGCAGAGACCAGGAGATGGCGCTCACTGGCCTGTGATATTGTAATATAGAAAAGTCCAGCACAAAAGGGGAATATCAAAGACCTTCAGCGAGTTATATGAAATTTTAATACTGGGGGGGTGTTGGAGCCTGTATAGAGCCCTTATGTGGCAGGAGGATGGCACTTTGTTTAGCCCAGTTGCACCTTAAGGCAGGGGGGGGGGAGAGGACCGACGTCAGCAACTGTGATGGTCGTCGAGTGGGGCTCCCCAGCGACCAGATAAGATCCTCAAACCGGGTGCCACCTAGCAGGCCAGGTAAGGAGAGGGCAGAGGGTCTCCAGAGCCCCCAAGCTTAATGTGGCTGGTGATGCCCCTTATGAGGGTTAGAAGGCTGCAGGGTTGGGACTGAGGGCCAGCCTCAGAGAGAAGAAGCTGGTGTAAGTGCGGTGTTGCTGCGGTGCTGTGTCTCCCTCCGGCGTCCAGCACGAGGGGACTGACAGTGTCCGCCCGCTGGCGTGAAATGTATGCAGCGGTAGGGGGGAGAGTGTATCGGGGGACCAGCTCACCTCTAGATGTAGTGGAGGCCGCCGGGTCCCGAGTCCGCCGCTCTATCCCATGGTCAGAGGTCTAAAATGGCCGCCGTCTCCGGAGCTCCTGATCCCCGGCGTCCGCTCCCCGGCCAGTTCCCCGTTCTTCTGCCACCTCCCCCGTCCTGTCAGCACGGGGAGACGCAAGTCAGCTCCCAGGGGGTCCGCGTCAGGGCACTTGAGGGTGCTTCAGGGATGGTGCTGAGGCTCCGTAAGGCCCGCCGCTGGAGACTCCAAAATTTAGGCCCCGGCTTCTGAGTGGTGGGTAGGCCGCAACCCGCAGGAGCCGGGAGACCGGCTCCCCGATTCCGCAGCACCACCCCACCACCGGTGAATGTTCCCTCCGTCAGGGGGAACAAGTTTGGAGGGGTTTCCTCAGGCAGGGAGTGATTTTTAAAGGCAAAACTCCTTGATCTCTGAGGAGCTCTCAGAATGTGCTGCCTTTCAGTTCAGCCACCAGGCCACGCCCCCCCAGACCAGAACATTTTAATATTTTCTCACATCTTTCTTATGTTCACACTTTTCTTTGGATCGCAGAGGGGTAACTTTTTAATTTTAATTTTGATTAATAAACATACGTTTTAATTTTTCTTTCATAATTGAATGATAATTCTTCTTTTCATAAGAGTGCGCCCACACAAGAGCTTTCTCTCTCTCCCCTTGTCGGTACTCGTACTTTCTAGCTCTGTGCGCACCACCAATAGGGACTACAATTGAAAGGCTTCAATTTCCCTTTCCAGCAATTATAATTGTCCACTTTTGGTTTCTCATAATTCTTTTGTAATCTATCATACACCAGTGCCTGGTCGCTCTTCTTTTTGATAGCTTCACAGGTGTTGTTATCTGTTGTCCCTTCATGTTAGTGGCCATGACTCAGTATGCCATGATGACACTGAGGGCTCTATCTATTCATAAAAGTTTTATAAAGGGTTGGGCACGCTTTGCCTACTGCCGGGATCCTGGCGGTCAGCATACCGATCCCGGCAGCAGAATGATGGCGGGGGTGGGGTATGGGGGTGCGAGAGCAACAAAGCCCCTTGCGGGCTCGCTGCGCTCACCACAGGTTCTGTTCCCACTCTATGGGTGTTGTAGACACCCACGAGTCGGAATACACCCTGTGGGTAGGCTTCCTGACTGCCGGCATTTTGAGCGCTCGGGATTCCTGCGTCGGCATGGTGACTGCTGGGATCCTGAGCGCCGGTCACATGACCGCATCCCTTTATAAACTATAATCTCTTATCGCTGCTATTCATAGCAATAAGAGATTAATTTTCTGACTTATTTACCATGACAGTCATGCAGGGACACTACAAGAGACGCTGTACCTGAATCCCATGCAGAGTTGTTTTGTTGCTTGCTTATCACAGCGGTGAAAGAATTAACGTGCGGATACTGACCATTGTATTTAGTGCGCACATGTGATCATCAGTCTGCACATGTCCATAGTGCAGACAGTCAGTGATGCCTCTCCATTGATAACCTACCAGTAGAACAGACGTTCTAACGCCTTGTTTAGACTGTGTAACCTAATAGAGATGACCTCCAAAATGCTAAGTTTTTCATAGCTTGATATATAGCTCCACAAAGCTTATCTGAATGCATCTCCTACATTCAGCTCTGCTAAATAACAATCATTCTTAAAATTGCCTTATTAATTCGGAAATATGTAATAAGTAGGCCCCTGAATGAGTGATATTTTGTCTCTCATTCAGTGTTTTAAGTACCACTTACATCTTGGCATACTTGACAATTTTCCCTGATTGTCAGGGAGACTCCTTAAAATAGTAACAATATCCCTGACTCCCTAAAGAGTCTAGAAATCCCCCTGATTGCACCTTACCCCCATTATGTACAGTAGTAGATACATATATACTTGGGGGGGGGGGGGGGAGAAGGAAATCAGAGAAATGTACATTCAAATGGGATCATCAGTGCCATTTCCCTGCAATGGTTATAAGGCACAATGGCCCTCATTCCGAGTTGATCGCTCGCTAGCCACTTTTTGCAGCCGTGCAAGCGCATAGTCGCCGCCCACAGGGGAGTGTATTTTCGCTTTGCAAGTGTGCGATCGCATGTGCAGCCGAGCGGTACAAAAACATTTTGTGCAAAACAAGACCAGCCCTGAAGTTACTTATCCTGTGCGATGATCCTAGCGACGGAGGTCCCGGAATTAACGTCAGATACTCGCCCTGCAAATGCCTGGTCACGCCTGCGTTTTTCCTACCACTCCCAGAAAACAGTCAGTTGACACCCATAAACGCCCTCTTCCTGTCAATCTCCTTGCGATCGGCTGTGCGAATGGAATTGTCGCTAGAAGCATTGCACAGCAACGATGCTGTTTGTACCCATACGACGCGCGTGCGCATTGCGGTGCATATGCATGCACAGTTTTGCGCTGCAAAAATCTGCAGCGAGTGATCAACTCGGAATGACCCCCAATGATCTTTATGGCTACATGCATTTCCAAGTGAGGTTTCTCCTTGACACAATACATGAGCAAACCCTGAAAATGATCAGTGTCTTTTCATCAAAAAACAGATCTTACTAACTGATTTGGGGCTCATTTACATTTGGTTTAAGTAATTTTTATGACACGCCTCTCAGATGTACAGTGCACGTCCTTGTTAACACAGCGCTTATAGGTGTTATTTTCACGATCTCTCTGATATGCATTTTCAGAAGTAGGCAAGTATGCATCTTGGCAATATATTAGTAATTGCTTCAGCTTCTGCCTGGAATGGTAATCTATACAGATTGAGAGGTCTTGATGGGGGCCAAGTTATTTTCAATCTTATGATTGAGGTTTTCTTTTGAACATCCTTTTTATTTATTTATATATATATATATATATATATATATATATATAAGATTTTCAGCATTTTACAAAAGGAAATTACATTGTGAAAAAACATAGCAGGTGTACATGCATACATATAAAAGCAAGTTCTATGGAAGAAATCAATTGCTACCATAGGATGAATTTCCAGAAGGCAAAAGTGTCAAACGTCATTAATAATGGGAGATGACATATATCATGAAATTTCACACATTAATAAAACATTGTGAGCCATGAAACTGAGTCAAGTGTGACGTGTGACAATTAGAGAAAGGCAGGTCGTTACAACAACAGACTAGCCAATAGAATACAAGTCAAAGTCAAACATAAACACAAGTCAAAAACAGTAAAGAGAAGTGAGGGAGGGGGGATAGGGAGGGTCGATATTCGGTGACATCAAGTATTTGTTTGAATAGACAACTTGGAAATATTGAATTGGGTAAAAAAGGACTGAGTAATAATAAAGAACATCCTGCATCGGGGCAGTAAACATGCATGGCCCAAGGTAGGCGAGAATCTGCTATAGCGTAGTGGAACTCTACAATCATATAACATCTACAGCGTGCATATTAATAGGGTACATCAGAAGTGGGAGAGAGTCCTCATGCGAACATAGTTTCAGTTTGCAATTGCTGTGAATAAGGTCTAGTAGCACTATATGGTCCCCATTTTCTAAAAAAACTTTGGACCCTCTTCTTGTGCATTTAGTAAAGTTGAAAACCGATCAAAGTATAAGTTTTTCATTAGTAAACCATGTACCTTACAGAGGGTGGGAGAAGATTTAGAGGTCCATGACTGTAGGATAACCTTTTTGGCAACTGTCACAAGAATTGTTAAAAAGGGGAGTAAAGGGCAGTGTGACTGGGAATCTGCCAATTATCAAAATTTGCAAACAGAAGGGGAACGGGGTCCAGGGGAACTCTGAGGGAGAAGGATACATTTATGAATACAATTATTTTGTTCCAGAAACGTTGTAGATATCTACACGACCAGAAATTATGGAACAGAGTAGCTGATGTGTGGAAATATTTCAAACATAATCCAGAATCGTCAGGCACATAGACGCTTCTTTGTTTTTGAGAAATGTTAGCCCTGTAAGTGGTTTTGAAATGGACCTCTTGCAATGCAGTTGTTCTAACCGTTCTCATTATCTTATCAAAATATTTAAACAGTGTGTTATCCAATGGTAAGGTAGGTATATCTTTTGCCACATTAGGGTGATCGATCGCCACATACCCAATGTCCGAGATTTTATAAGCAAACTATAAAGAGTCCTAGCCTTAAAAAAAGGACCTGGATAAACAATTAAACAAAGGTGACAGAGGATCTGAGATTGAGTCGGCTCTCGATGGAGATAATGAGTTAACGTAATGTCTGATCTGCAGGTAGATGAAGAAGTATTGATGGGAAAGATCATAAGTGTTCTTCAAAATATGAAAAGACAGTATCAGACCTCCCAGGTCAAATCCTTGTGTCACTTTTCTGAGACCTTTATGTTGAAGTCTATATAGAAAAGAGTTCTCTAAGCTAGGTGTGAACATAGGGTTGCCCCACAGGGGTAACCAGGCCGAATAGGTCAGGTCTCGATGGAGGGATTTATTTACTGCCCACCAAGTATCATAGGTATCATTGAGAAAAGTATGGTGGTAAAGGTTTGCTGGAAGGTGGGATTTAGGGGTATGTAACAGCGCACTCGGCGCGTAGGGATAAATAAGGCGCAATCTAGATCGTACATTGTAAAACACTACTCTCCATGAACCAATCTGTAATATATCGGAAGAGGAGTGCTCGGGAATATTTGAAGAGATCTGCAAAACCCAATTCACCCTCACGTCTGGGTAGGTGGAGTCTAATCTTCGAAATTCTGGGTTTTTTGGTTTGCCAGATAAACTTCCTAAATAATTTTGTGGCTTCAGTAATACTCGAAAGGGAAAGAGTAATGGGCAACATTTGCATTATATACTGTAGGTGAGTTTTGGTAATATCAAGGACCTAATGACTTCCACTCTGCCCAGAAGAGAAAGAGGCAGGTTTTGCCAATTATCCAGTGATTTTGCTTAGGCAAGTAGCACGGGTGTGGAACATCCTTTTAAAACTTTTCCAAATAATAGATTTATAGACTTTATTTAAAAAGTCAAATCACACAGGTGTATCTATAATGAGTACAAGGTGTACAATGCACACAGCCACCTGGGCTCATGCCACACACCCTGCACCCATAGAATTATACTTATCCCTCTGAAAAAGTGCAGCAGCCGGTGCAGCAGACATAAATCAGTGGGAAAATGGCCGCTGCAGCCATTTTCGCATTAATTTGTGCATTCACAGTAGAGATGTCCCTGGGAACAATGCGCAGGCACCATGTTCCTGTAGACTTGTCCATGCGCAGTAGTCTCTGACATAAAGCCAGAGTCTACTCAATGAGTCGCTGACAGAGAAGACGGGCCTGCACATGGGCCCTCTGCTCTCTTAAAATACCCCTGTATCTGTATCATAATGAAACTAATTTTTAGTCACCCACTAAACCTGCACTCCTTCAAACACAGAAATGAAATATCTTTACTCTAAAGACTAGGTCAGGACATTATATATTAGCGATACTCATGAATTCAAGGAAGGATTGCTATATAAATCCTCAGCAAATATTTTTAAACATGCAAGAAGAATATCACAGTAATATAATCATATATATTATTACATGCATAGGGTCATATACTGGAACTTGATATCAAATGAAAAGAGCCCATTGACCACAATTGGAAATCTAAAACAATACAAGCATTCTTTTAACTGTAAAAGGAATTGTATGCTCCTATATACACATAAATGAGGTATAAATAATATCCCATTGGGCTTCACCCAATGGTTAAATACATGAATTGAAGGATTCCTGCAACCGACAAAGTCTCCACAAATATAGTTTAAGCAGTTCTGAAAGTTTTCAGGCGTATCACTTCATCAGATAATAGTGGTAATGCTTGAAGCATACCACAAATGTCTAATACTAGCATACACTGGCAGATGAAATTACAGAGCTGGATCCTGTGAGTGACATTTTTCAATTTCCTCTGAACGTCCACTAACTAAACATTCTTAGCAGATGGTGTGGTGCCTGTATAAACCTTTGTGTTGGATAAACAATCAGAAATAAATGCCTTTCCATACAGGCCTAAAATATATCAGCAGTAGTGTAAGAGTTGGGATTTCAGTTAGCTGTGTATGCAACATCAGAAATTAGTGTTAGGACACATGTTCATCATTTGACTGTGCAAACAAAACAATGTATCCCTGTTTTGCTAAATTGTAGAGGAAACTTGACCTCTCCTCCTGCAATTTATGGGTCACCAGATTACATGTTCTTTGGTACGAGCCAGATTCTCCTGCAGAAAGCAGAACTGGATCAGAGGTAGCATTAGGCGCTGTAGGTCTGTGCCTGGAGGCTGCTTCTTCCGTACGCAGCACATGTTTTGTATTTTTCCTTTCATTGGCAAAGATAAATGAAGCAACAGAATGAAAATATCAACTGGTGTATTAACTGAGGTAAGGAAATGTGAAGCACGTGGATGCGGTGAGGACCACATGAGGAACATGGTTTATCTGAGAAGATGGCACCTTGCTCAGGAGAGTGCCAAGATGTTATGCTCTGCAGCCGTAGTGGCAAGGCTACAGAATGTTCTGCATAAAAGAAGTGTAACCAGTGGATGGGACATGAAAGGAGTGTGCTTACAAGCTCCAGTGATGTTAATGTGGTCTTTACAACTTGACAAAGTTACTTTATGAGAGCCTTCTTACTTTATGAGAGTGGTTATTTGACAAAATACCTAAAACACACATAAAAGAAATGGAATGAATCAAAGTATGTGACTCCATAGGTACCTCCCAAGTATTAGGGGTATACATTATATAAGGGCAAGTTTATAGAAGTGGAGATGATGCCCATAGCAACCAATGAGATTCTACCTATTCTAGAAGGTGCTAGACAAATGATAAGTATAATCTGACCGGTTGCGATGGGTAGACTCGCACAAAATTCCCGCACCTCAGGAACTCAGACCAGGGCCTGATTAAGGGTTCCAGCTGCCCTAGGCTAATCCAGAAGTGCTGCCCCCCCCCCCCCCCCATCAATTTTTTTGCTCACATTCAGCTGAAAATGTGTAACAGGCTTGAGCCTCACCTCCATTCATATTGCGCTGATATCCCTCAGAAGTCCCGCTTCCAGCTCACTTTAACAGCAAAGAGCCGGCTGTTGTTCTTCCGGTGGGCCAGTACACCTTCCCGAAGGCGCAGCGGCTGATTGGCTTCATTTCAAGCTGAAGTCCTCGATGGATGGCGACTGTGGGACCTGGCACGTCCTCTCCCCGCACAGGGAAGAGTCCCGCCTGTCCAGCTTCCCCAGGCCCATGCTGCAGGCGCAGTGACCGGACCACGGTGATGGCAGCGGTCTGAGTGTCACTGTCCCCTGTACAACAGCAGCAGCAACAATAACAAGACAGTGCAGACAGAGAGGAGTCCCGACGGCGCGTCTCCAATTCAAACAGGAGCCACACCTCCACGTAACGTCATCTGGGCTCCAGGCCCCGCCAATAGTCTGCCTTCTTTGTGGCAATGATGACAGCTAGGACCAGTCACAACAGGCTGAATCTTAGCAACACCCATTAGACAGTACTGCTCCATAGCCACACCCACAGCCCAACTAATGCAGTATCGTTTACTGGTGTTTAACTGCAGGGGCACCAGGAAACGCTCCCATCCCAGCATGACTTATTGTGCTTACGCTGCACCGCACCCCCCCTCCCCCCTTCCCTTCCCCAGGACCCAGCGCTCCAGGCTGCAGCCTAATCAGCCTATTGGATAATCAGGCCCTGTCAGAGACTATTACATTTAGCCGTAAATCTGCTTTGGCAACTTGAGGTCTTATCCTACCATCTGATCCCTTTGAGCCTTTGCAACTTCTCTCCCGGCAGTGGCATGCACTTGAGGTATTGTTTCTAGTAGCAATTGTGTCTGCCTATCAGGGGATTGACATGCCCTGTGTGGTAAATAGCATTATTTTGAACATTTATATGGACAAAGCGGTGTTACGACCTAATCCTTTTTTCCTTTCTAACGTAGTTTCCTCTTTTCATATTAAACAGGATATCATACTTTCACCTCTTTGTTCACAACCAACCTAAGCTAAAGAAGAACAATTACATATTACGATTTCTGTGTCTCTTTCCAGAATGAAAGAATTCAGGAAGACAGATCAAATATTTGTCCTTCCTGTAGGACCCTGTGAGGGATATGCTCCTTTGAAACATACTTTCCTTTTAAATAAAGGATGTCATTGTGCAGACATACAAGGAGAGTGGACACGTGGTACCCCAAATAATAGGGGCACATTTTTACAAGGGTGGTGGAAACCTCCTGAGCATGTACATGGCTCAGACCACAGCAAACAATGCATGCAAACGGTTGGACTGGTCCACAGGGGTACACTAACTGAAGGCTCCTCTAGGTATAAGGTTTCAGACTGTGCTCGTGAATTATACATACAGTATGTTACATTATACTGCACAAGACTATGGTGCATTTTCTACAGTGAATTGCTGTTATTAAGCTGGTTCATTAGCATTCATAGACTATCTGTATTTACAATATATATTTATCAAAGGGCCCAGACAAGGCGCTCTCTAATGATTTGCCAAGCCTCTGGGGTGGCTGACCACACCCCCTCTGGAGACTGGCCACACCCCAGAACATGGACCCCTACCACTGCATTTTCTGGTTGGTTCTCATGAGCCAGTCTGACACTGCATGCAAGGTAGCAGGTTGGTCATCTCTTCATAATTTCACCAGACATTGGGTGGTATTCAATTGTTTGAGAAATCAGTTGGGTGTCTGTTTTTTTCCTATCTAATATACAGGAAAAAACAGACACCCAACTGACATTTCAAACAATTGAATATCCCCCATTGTCTTCTGCATGTGGGATTTTCTGTTGATTCTTCAAGAAAAAAATAATTCAGTCACTTAATAAAATGTATGTGGATATGAACTTTGTAGTACTATTACTGTTGATTATGCTTACAGTATCCCACCTTTTTCTTTTGTGCTTGGGTACACGCCATATAGTATGGTCAATGTAGGATTGAAAAGCAATGGAAGAATTATTTATATTGATTTTACTTCTTTAAGGTGTGTACACATGGTGAGATATTTTCTTACGATTTTGACTATATAGTCAAAACCGTAAGAAAAGTTAGTGCAGATCGCAAGATGAAAGTCACCTTGCAATCCTGATGTGATGCCGATGCACTGTCCCGCGCGGTCGGCATCGCAAGCATAGATAGACTGTGCAGCCTAGTCAATTTTGACTATCTCGTAGAAAAGATAGTCAAAATTGACACTTAGCCAAAATCGCACATAGTCAGTATCACAAGCACACTCATTATATGCTTCTGATACTGACCTTGGGGGTCATTCCAACCCGATCGCTCGCTGCAGTTTGTCGCAGTGCAGCGATCGGGTCAGAAATGCGCATGTGGCGCCGGCGCATGGTGGTCATCGGTGCTCAACGATCGCCTCTAAGATAGAGGCGGTCACTGGGTGGTAGGGGGCTGAACGGCGGCGTTAAGCCGCCGTTTAGTAGGTGTGGTCCGGCCAACACAGGCGTGACCAGACCGCTGGGGGGGGCGTGGCGCGGCGGCTGCGTGACGTCTCATGCAGCCGCTGCGGCCAGTGGCTGCGACACACAACTCCTGGCCAGCCGCAGGAGCTGCGCTGGCCGGGAGCTACTCCACAGATACAAAGGCATCGCCTCTGTGCGATGCTTTTGTATTTGTGCGGGGGGGGGGGGGGGGGGGGGGCGGCACTGACATGCAGGGTGTCCCCCCGCATGTCTGAGTTTACGATTGTAGCTGTGCTATATTTAGCACAGCTACGATCAACTCGGAATGACCCCCCTAGTCCCTGTCGCACACTGAGAATCATGGTTAACCCGAATCTCACCGCGTGTATGCACCTTTAGAATGCTACAGTGAAGCCCATCTGTGTTTTTTATTTATTTAGGACAGCTAGGGGAGATTTTCAAAGACAGTACAGTCAATGAAGAATCACATTATATACTTTCCGGAGGTATTTCTTTATCCTGTATCAGCATTGCGAGATACAGTAATGCATATGTTATGGCTGCCAACAATAAAATTAACAGTTATAATTCTGTTTCCAAATCTCTTTCAAGTTATGCAAATAGATTTATAAACTTGTAAATAATATTTACATTAGATGTACTGTTGATTCATTGCTTATAATCATCACTTCTGTATTCTAACTGTGTATAATAAGTCCCCAATACTGTACATTTTCATGAACATTGCAAATCACGTTTCTGTGACCTTAGTCTGTGGTATTATGCATTCATATGTCATTGAGCTCCTCTGTGACTTATACCAGATATCAGAATGTACAGTAGGGTGTACATTATATCACACATAAAGCAGACATAAAGAACTGTCATTGAAGCTATAAAAAAAAGAGTTGATAGTATTGTTGAACTTTAGGCAATACAGTACATTGGATCACAATCCATCATTTACTGATATCACTAGCAGAAAGTTTTTGACATTTGGTACATGTTGTTTTTTTTTTTTTTACTTCCACTGAATTTATAAATGCTCCAACATGACTCTTTCCACTTGTTTCAAATGATATGCTGTGATCATGGGCGGTGCAAGGTTACTAGGTGCCCCAGGCAAAGCTTCAGCCTGCCGCCCTCCCTTCATTACAGTCATCTGCACCAAATATGAATAACTGAAGTATAATGATAGTTGCTCAACTAAATATTTATTTTATAAGTACTCAAGAAAGTAAAAGTTTAATGTAATAAAATAGATCCAGGAGTTTTGAGTATTCATGCTGTTTACTACATGCTTAGGTCTAAATATTTTATGTTTATTTAATGGTTGAAAAAAAGGATTTGGATAATTTAATTTAATTTACTATAACATCTTTATACTTGTTTTGTTTTTTTACTTAATAAACAGTATTTTGGAGAGCGTTAGGGCTTAGCTGCACAGTAATTTAAAAAAAAAGGAAAACCCATAGTAGATATCTTTTCTTTCTAATCTTACCTTATTTAGTTGTGCACACCGGTGACTGGCAGAGAAGTGGCTCCTAGATGGTATCAGCTGCCATGTTCAGTAATGGTGGGAGTGTTGCGCTGCACTGCTTCATCAGGTCCGGGAAAGTTGGAGTGCTGTTTGGAAAACAAATATGTGCTATTCAGGTCCTGAGAATCTGAGCAAGGAGTGAACATTTACTCTCATTTACTCTCACTCTTCCCCCTAACCAGCCCCACTATCAAATTAATAATACCCACATTTAATAATTCATTCTTCTTTTTCCCCAACGAAAAATGTAATTAATTAACTTAAATTAATAGTATTCACATTCCATAAATAAGACATCTTTACCCTAATTGTTAATGGCAGTCAAAATTTATTTAATTAAGCCATAATTATAATTTTGTAGACCTTACAGCAAGTTAATTGCCACTATAATGTACTAATCTTTTCCAAAGAGCCCCACGTTAAATGAATAACCTCCATCAATCCCCACATAGCATTAATACTTCAACCATTCCTGACATAAAATATATCATCTCTGCCCCAACCTCCCTCAACAAGGCATCCTGCTCTCGAATGCTGTCTGAGGTAGATTTTTCTATCTCTTGTGTTGTGTGTTGCACCTATTGAGTCTTCTATTGCATCAGCTCAGCATATACAGAGGGAAGACAGGGGTACAAAGGTACGAGTGCGCACAATTAATAAAGTGGATAGTCCAAGGGGAGGGGCCTGTCACCAGAAATACACCAAAGACATGATCAGCCTGCTTTATAGCCGAAACCTATAAACCTGGGCAGCCTACAGTAGTACCCAGGGTCTTGACAGTACCTCCTTCCTACATTGTTTTTTAATTATTCACGTTAAAAATATGAATCTTCCTGGTGAGCTACTGTATATGTCAAATTCACCCCTGAACCACACAGGCTCAATTTGATTTCACTATAAGGCCGCCATTGTGTGTATATGCAAAGCTGCAACTATCGCACTATATGTGCAGGTAAGCAGTAATAGCATATGCGTCTGGTATGAACACAGTTCTGTCCAACTGTCTATCCATTTGGTTTTTGCACACATTATGGGTTCAACCCAACTAACCGCAAAGAGTACAAGTTGTCGATGCTGCTGAGTTGAAATGCGTCTTTCACCTCTCTCAGCCCGAAATCACACAATAGAGCTGCAAGCAGTTTTGTGCGAGTTCAGGCTTCTGTAAAGTGCGGTTTTTGTCTTGTTAACTTGCACCCATTATGTCTTCGCAGGTAATTGGATTGAACCTTATGTATTTGCTCTTACACATGAGTATATTTTCATATCATGAGGCCCCAAGCCTTACATTGTTTATTAGTTAGAGGCAGTCCAAAAGTAGTAATAAGAAGTACTTTGAAGAAACATTTTTGTCATTACCTATAGCCCACCAAGTATTCAGTAAAGCTTAATGTACAAGGGGCCTAATTTAGATCTGATCGCAACAGCAAATTTGTTAACAAATAGGCAAAACCATGTGCACTGCAGGAGGAGGGGGGGGGGGGGCAGATATAGAAATCTAAATTGCAGTGGAAAAATAAAGCAGCCAGTATTTACACTGCACAGAAACAATATAGCCCACCCAGATCTAACTCTCTTTGCACAGGTTATATCTGGCCCCCTTGCAGTGCACATGGTTTTGTCCATTTGCTAACAAATTTGCTGCTACAATTAGGTCTGAATTAGGGCCAAAGCCCCTTCCTGAAAGTGAGCACATACGATATAAGTAATCAATTACAATAACATGCATGTATATATGTGCAAGGCGATGATCAGATAAGTGCATATGCACAAAATAAAATAAGCCTGGGACCCAGCCAGTGCCTATTCTCTGATATCATTATATATATTTATTGTTTGTAAGCCTGAAATCAAGATTTTCAAAGCATGGAAACCAAAGCCAAATTAAATATATATGAACGTATTTGTTGTAGGCATTTTCTGTAAAATGTGGCTTCTTATTTTCTTTCCATAAAAATAACAAGATGTTTTTCATTCTATAACAGTGCGATAATCACCCATGTTATTTAAATAACTTAATCATGAATTTATGCAATGCTACTTAGTGCAATTACTTGTAAAATACATTGTACTTAAAAAAAGATCCAAGTTTATTGCTTCCTCTAAAAAAAAACAAAAAAAACAACGGAAAGCCCCAAACTGTCATATTGTAGCTGTAAATGCTTAAAGATTCTCTCATTAGCTGTCATGGCAGCAGTATATTTTGTACATGCTTTCTAAAGCTTTCAGGACACAAGAAATTCTATACAGTGCTTGTAACATAAGATACACAAAGAAATAAATCAAATCAATTGGCATTGTTCCATAATAGTTTTCACAAAATATGCTCGGAAGACATGTCTTTATGGGTTTACGAGCTTGTCGCTTTTTCGGGTGCCTTGTAAATAGAGATGTTTGTATAACACTACTATTGGAGGAAATGGAGAGAATTAAGATGCACTATGGGGCTTTTGCCATAAAATAGTCAGATTGGAAACATTAAATTCTGAATGGATGGAAACATTGTTTATTGTAATTTTTATATCCAATATATTTAACAACTGGCTCTTTCCCAAGATAGAGCATATTGTTTATATTATGCTTTACATATAATTTATTATGTTGTGTCTAGTGGTGGAATTAGGGAACGTGTATGGGACATCTGTGTAAGAACTAAGCTGAAGTTATTTGATTAATAATTCCAGTCTCGATATTTGACCAGAACTACACAGTTACTGGGGCACAAGGGTCTAGTATTCAGAATATTCTACAGATTGCAAAATGACAGCAGGACACAGTTATACTATTTATTTTTATTAATGGAGAAAGCCAATGTAAAATATTTTTTTTCCAAATTCTGTCTTTCATTGTTTGTTTTAGAGTTGGTTAAAATTTTGTATGAAATATACTGTATGTTAATGTGCACTTCTGGCTAGGTAACATATTTGTGAGACACATGATGTCAGATTAGCCACTAGCATTTAGTCTATGGGCACGGATAAAATAATACATTTGTGTTGCAGACAATAAGGGGGAAATTCAAATGTTCTGTGGGCAGTTCTAATTAATGGGTGCCCGATGGAGCAGCAACAGTTGTTCCGGGCGCACATTACTAATTGCGCTTGGTGCACCCAAATAGACGAAGTTTAGCCGGGTACAGTGGCTAAACCTGTGTAAAGTCCTGGTAAGGGTGCCCAACCTGCTGTTTGGGTACCCAAATCACAAACTCTTCACTCATTTCTTCTCGCCACTTCAGGAGGCAGCGAGAAGAATGGTGTCCCCCCTCAGCACTCATGACTGAACGGAGCAACAATTGAATTGCTCTGTCGGACGCCCTCTAGTGACAGCCACAGGGAAAAAAAATTGTATCGCCCCCCAAGAGTACATTGATTTTACGCATTATCCTAAATATTTATAAACTGTAACGTTCCACAGACTACACAGACCAGCACTCAGTCTATGATCCTCCTTCGTCTGTGGCTAGTTCTCCTCTCTGATTTTGGGTTGGGTGTAAGGATTGTCTCACTGGTGTAAGTTGATTCTACTGTAAGAAATGGCTAATAGCACAGAAATCTTTTTTTGTTTTATTTGTAGCAGATGATTCACAGTAGAACAGCAGCGACGTCACTGACCGCCACAGGCAGTAGAAACACTTGCCAACACCAGTCCCCCAAATGTACCTCCATACTTGCCTTCTCTCCCGGAAGTTGCGGGAGGCTCACGATTTTTGGGGTAGCCCCCCGCTGCCCCTGGAAGAGCAGGAAGATCTCCCGTATCCAACCCGCATCACTAGGGTTGGAGAGATACTCACCGGTATTCGCGGGTCCGTGTGGTGGGGGAGGGGATAAAATTATGCCATTTGTGGCATTTTGGCGTCAAACCCTTCCCGCGGATCGCAGCATTTTCCCTGATGTAGGGATGGGGCTTGATGATGTCATAATGCAGCCCCGCCTCCTGAAGTTCCCTGCAGCGTGTATTAAAAGTAGGTAAGTATTACCGCATTCAGATCGCAAATGCCGGATCCCACCCGGTAAAAGAAACGTGTCCTTACCGGGTGGGATCCGGCATTTGCTCCCCTCTGCTGGCTTTCCGACCCGGCAATATACCGGGTCGGTTGCCATAGCAGCGGGGGGGGGGGCGCAGCAGGGGCGGGGGTGGAGGCGGCGCTGGGAGATGAGCTCATCTCCTGCGCTGCCTCTCCCTATGCTGTGAATGGGAACCGTGTCGCATCGACGCGGCTCCCATTCACACTGCACCTGACCCGGTATTCAACCCGGGTATAATCCTTCTTTTATACCGGGTTGAATTACCGGGTCAGACGACCCGCTAATTCTTGGAAAGTGCTTTCACATCGCACACTGACCCGTGTCGACATGGCAATATGACGTGTTGATACCGGGTTATTTGTGCGATGTGAAAGGGGTATATGTGTGTCTCCCATCATTTCATATTATGAAAGGGTAAGTGGCCTTGCATGAAAGGGGAGTGGTCTTGTGTCACGTCCCCATGCCGTCACTTTGGGGACATTCCTAGCACTCCCCAAGCAGTTGGGTTTTCCCCAGGCTCAGTGGCATCTCTTCAGTATTCACACAGCAGCAGCGGTAATTGAATGGTTCCCTAACCCCCCTGTTTTCTATAAATTGTGGTCTGCAATTTGACCAAATCTTTGATCATTTATGATAACAACAGAAACTATTTGTGTTCAATAAAGTTTAATTTATATAGAGCAGTATAACTTACGGACTACAGATCCGTCCCTCTGGCTTTTGTATAGTACTGGTTCCTATTCTGAAGGCTAGCCTATGCTACTGACCACATTACTGATGTACTCTCTACACAGCAGTCCTAATAAAAACAAGAAAAGGCATAAAATAAAACATGCTGTTGATGTGGTAGATGCATCACAAAATCCACAGTAGAAGCTAGAGATGAGCGGGTTCGGTTTCTCTGAATCCGAACCCGCCAGAACTTCATGTTTTTTTTCACGGGTCCGAGCGACTCGGATCTTCCCGCCTTGCTCGGTTAACCCGAGCGCGCCCGAACGTCATCATGACGCTGTCGGATTCTCGCGAGGCTCGGATTCTATCGCGAGACTCGGATTCTATATAAGGAGCCGCGCGTCGCCGCCATTTTCACACGTGCATTGAGATTGATAGGGAGAGGACGTGGCTGGCGTCCTCTCCATTTAGATTATAAGAGACTGAGAGAGATTTACTGGAGCTGACTAGGAGGAGTACTGTTACTGTAGAAGTGTAGAGACTGAGTGGAGAGAGTTTACTAGTGAGGACAGTGCAGTTTACTTTATAATCCGTTCTCTGCCTGAAAAAAGCGATACACAGCACACAGTGACTCAGTCACATACCATATCTGTGTGCACTGCTCAGGCTCAGGCCAGTGTGCTGCATCATCTATTATCTATATATAATATTATATATATCTGTCTGACTGCTCAGCTCACACAGCTTATAATTGTGGGGGAGACTGGGGAGCACTACTGCAGTGCCAGTTATAGGTTATAGCAGGAGCCAGGAGTACATAATATATTATATAGTGAGTGACCACCAGACACACAGTGCAGTTTATTTAATATATCCGTTCTCTGCCTGAAAAAAGCGATACACACAGTGACTCAGTCAGTCACATACCATATCTGTGTGCACTGCTCAGGCTCAGGCCAGTGTGCTGCATCATCTATTATCTATATATAATATTATATATATCTGTCTGACTGCTCAGCTCACACAGCTTATAATTGTGGGGGAGACTGGGGAGCACTACTGCAGTGCCAGTTATAGGTTATAGCAGGAGCCAGGAGTACATAATATATTATATAGTGAGTGACCACCAGACACACAGTGCAGTTTATTTAATATATCCGTTCTCTGCCTGAAAAAAGCGATACACACAGTGACTCAGTCAGTCACATACCATATCTGTGTGCACTGCTCAGGCTCAGGCCAGTGTGCTGCATCATCTATTATCTATATATAATATTATATATATCTGTCTGACTGCTCAGCTCACACAGCTTATAATTGTGGGGGAGACTGGGGAGCACTACTGCAGTGCCAGTTATAGGTTATAGCAGGAGCCAGGAGTACATAATATATTATATAGTGAGTGACCACCAGACACACAGTGCAGTTTATTTAATATATCCGTTCTCTGCCTGAAAAAAGCGATACACACAGTGACTCAGTCAGTCACATACCATATCTGTGTGCACTGCTCAGGCTCAGGCCAGTGTGCTGCATCATCTATTATCTATATATAATATTATATATATCTGTCTGACTGCTCAGCTCACACAGCTTATAATTGTGGGGGAGACTGGGGAGCACTACTGCAGTGCCAGTTATAGGTTATAGCAGGAGCCAGGAGTACATAATATATTATATAGTGAGTGACCACCAGACACACAGTGCAGTTTATTTAATATATCCGTTCTCTGCCTGAAAAAAGCGATACACACAGTGACTCAGTCAGTCACATACCATATCTGTGTGCACTGCTCAGGCTCAGGCCAGTGTGCTGCATCATCTATTATCTATATATAATATTATATATATCTGTCTGACTGCTCAGCTCACACAGCTTATAATTGTGGGGGAGACTGGGGAGCACTACTGCAGTGCCAGTTATAGGTTATAGCAGGAGCCAGGAGTACATAATATATTATATAGTGAGTGACCACCAGACACACAGTGCAGTTTATTTAATATATCCGTTCTCTGCCTGAAAAAAGCGATACACACAGTGACTCAGTCAGTCACATACCATATCTGTGTGCACTGCTCAGGCTCAGGCCAGTGTGCTGCATCATCTATATATATTATATATCTGTCTGACTGCTCAGCTCACACAGCTTATAATTGTGGGGGAGACTGGGGAGCACTACTGCAGTGCCAGTTATAGGTTATAGCAGGAGCCAGGAGTACATATTATATTAAAATTAAACAGTGCACACTTTTGCTGCAGGAGTGCCACTGCCAGTGTGACTGACCAGTGACCTGACCACACTGACCACCAGTATAGTTAGTAGTATACTTATATTGTGATTGCCTGAAAAAGTTAAACACTCGTCGTGTGACTTCACTTGTGTGTTTTTTTTTTTTTTATTCTATAAAAATAAAACTCATTCTGCTGACAGACAGTGTCCAGCAGGTCCGTCATTATATAATATATAATATATACCTGTCCGGCTGCAGTAGTGATATATATATATTTTTTATATCATTTATCATCCAGTCGCAGCAGACACAGTACGGTAGTTCACGGCTGTGGCTACCTCTGTGTCTCTGCACTCGGCAGGCAGTCCGTCCATAATTGTAATACCACCTAACCGTGGATTTTTTTCATTCTTCTTTATACATACATAGTTACATAGACATCTTCTCTTTATCAACCAGTCTATATTAGCTGCAGACACAGTACAGTACGGTAGTTCACGGCTGTGGCTACCTCTGTGTCTGCACTCGGCAGGCAGTCCGTCCATAATTGTATACCACCTAACCGTGGTTTTTTTTCATTCTTCTTTATACATACATAGTTACATAGACATCTTCTCTTTATCAACCAGTCTATATTAGCTGCAGACACAGTACAGTACGGTAGTTCACGGCTGTGGCTACCTCTGTGTCTGCACTCGGCAGGCAGTCCGTCCATAATTGTATACCACCTAACCGTGGTTTTTTTTTCATTCTTCTTTATACATACATAGTTACATAGACATCTTCTCTTTATCAACCAGTCTATATTAGCTGCAGACACAGTACAGTACGGTAGTTCACGGCTGTGGCTACCTCTGTGTCTGCACTCGGCAGGCAGTCCGTCCATAATTGTATACCACCTAACCGTGGATTTTTTTCAGTCTTCTTTATACATACATAGTTACATAGACATCTTCTCTTTATCAACCAGTCTATATTAGCTGCAGACACAGTACAGTACGGTAGTTCACGGCTGTGGCTACCTCTGTGTCTGCAGTCGGCAGGCAGTCCATAATTGTATACTAGTATCCATCTCCATTGTTTACCTGAGGTGCCTTTTAGTTGTGCCTATTAAAATATGGAGAACAAAAATGTTGAGGTTCCAAAATTAGGGAAAGATCAAGATCCACTTCCACCTCGTGCTGAAGCTGCTGCCACTAGTCATGGCCGAGACGATGAAATGCCAGCAACGTCGTCTGCCAAGGCCGATGCCCAATGTCATAGTACAGAGCATGTCAAATCCAAAACACCAAATATCAGAAAAAAAAGGACTCCAAAACCTAAAATAAAATTGTCGGAGGAGAAGCGTAAACTTGCCAATATGCCATTTACCACACGGAGTGGCAAGGAACGGCTGAGGCCCTGGCCTATGTTCATGGCTAGTGGTTCAGCTTCACATGAGGATGGAAGCACTCAGCCTCTCGCTAGAAAAATGAAAAGACTCAAGCTGGCAAAAGCAGCACAGCAAAGAACTGTGCATTCTTCGAAATCCCAAATCCACAAGGAGAGTCCAATTGTGTCGGTTGCGATGCCTGACCTTCCCAACACTGGACGTGAAGAGCATGCGCCTTCCACCATTTGCACGCCCCCTGCAAGTGCTGGAAGGAGCACCCGCAGTCCAGTTCCTGATAGTCAGATTGAAGATGTCAGTGTTGAAGTACACCAGGATGAGGAGGATATGGGTGTTGCTGGCGCTGGGGAGGAAATTGACCAGGAGGATTCTGATGGTGAGGTGGTTTGTTTAAGTCAGGCACCCGGGGAGACACCTGTTGTCCGTGGGAGGAATATGGCCGTTGACATGCCAGGTGAAAATACCAAAAAAATCAGCTCTTCGGTGTGGAGGTATTTCACCAGAAATGCGGACAACAGGTGTCAAGCCGTGTGTTCCCTTTGTCAAGCTGTAATAAGTAGGGGTAAGGACGTTAACCACCTCGGAACATCCTCCCTTATACGTCACCTGCAGCGCATTCATAATAAGTCAGTGACAAGTTCAAAAACTTTGGGTGACAGCGGAAGCAGTCCACTGACCAGTAAATCCCTTCCTCTTGTAACCAAGCTCACGCAAACCACCCCACCAACTCCCTCAGTGTCAATTTCCTCCTTCCCCAGGAATGCCAATAGTCCTGCAGGCCATGTCACTGGCAATTCTGACGAGTCCTCTCCTGCCTGGGATTCCTCCGATGCATCCTTGCGTGTAACGCCTACTGCTGCTGGCGCTGCTGTTGTTGCCGCTGGGAGTCGATGGTCATCCCAGAGGGGAAGTCGTAAGCCCACTTGTACTACTTCCAGTAAGCAATTGACTGTTCAACAGTCCTTTGCGAGGAAGATGAAATATCACAGCAGTCATCCTACTGCAAAGCGGATAACTGAGGCCTTGACAACTATGTTGGTGTTAGACGTGCGTCCGGTATCCGCCGTTAGTTCACAGGGAACTAGACAATTTATTGAGGCAGTGTGCCCCCGTTACCAAATACCATCTAGGTTCCACTTCTCTAGGCAGGCGATACCGAGAATGTACACGGACGTCAGAAAAAGACTCACCAGTGTCCTAAAAAATGCAGTTGTACCCAATGTCCACTTAACCACGGACATGTGGACAAGTGGAGCAGGGCAGGGTCAGGACTATATGACTGTGACAGCCCACTGGGTAGATGTATGGACTCCCGCCGCAAGAACAGCAGCGGCGGCACCAGTAGCAGCATCTCGCAAACGCCAACTCTTTCCTAGGCAGGCTACGCTTTGTATCACCGGTTTCCAGAATACGCACACAGCTGAAAACCTCTTACGGCAACTGAGGAAGATCATCGCGGAATGGCTTACCCCAATTGGACTCTCCTGTGGATTTGTGGCATCGGACAACGCCAGCAATATTGTGTGTGCATTAAATATGGGCAAATTCCAGCACGTCCCATGTTTTGCACATATCTTGAATTTGGTGGTGCAGAATTTTTTAAAAAACGACAGGGGCGTGCAAGAGATGCTGTCGGTGGCCAGAAAAATTGCGGGACACTTTCGGCGTACAGGCACCACGTACAGAAGACTGGAGCACCACCAAAAACTACTGAACCTGCCCTGCCATCATCTGAAGCAAGAAGTGGTAACGAGGTGGAATTCAACCCTCTATATGCTTCAGAGGTTGGAGGAGCAGCAAAAGGCCATTCAAGCCTATACAATTGAGCACGATATAGGAGGTGGAATGCACCTGTCTCAAGTGCAGTGGAGAATGATTTCAACGTTGTGCAAGGTTCTGATGCCCTTTGAACTTGCCACACGTGAAGTCAGTTCAGACACTGCCAGCCTGAGTCAGGTCATTCCCCTCATCAGGCTTTTGCAGAAGAAGCTGGAGGCATTGAAGAAGAAGCTAAAAGGGAGCGATTCCGCTAGGCATGTGGGACTTGTGGATGCAGCCCTTAATTCGCTTAACAAGGATTCACGGGTGGTCAATCTGTTGAAATCAGAGCACTACATTTTGGCCACCGTGCTCGATCCTAGATTTAAAGCCTACCTTGGATCTCTCTTTCCGGCAGACACAAGTCTGCTGGGGTTGAAAGACCTGCTGGTGACAAAATTGTCAAGTCAAGCGGAACGCGACCTGTCAACATCTCCTCCTTCACATTCTCCCGCAACTGGGGGTGCGAGGAAAAGGCTCAGAATTCCGAGCCCACCCGCTGGCGGTGATGCAGGGCAGTCTGGAGCGACTGCTGATGCTGACATCTGGTCCGGACTGAAGGACCTGACAACGATTACGGACATGTCGTCTACTGTCACTGCATATGATTCTCTCAACATTGATAGAATGGTGGAGGATTATATGAGTGACCGCATCCAAGTAGGCACGTCACACAGTCCGTACTTATACTGGCAGGAAAAAGAGGCAATTTGGAGGCCCTTGCACAAACTGGCTTTATTCTACCTAAGTTGCCCTCCCACAAGTGTGTACTCCGAAAGAGTGTTTAGTGCCGCCGCTCACCTTGTCAGCAATCGGCGTACGAGGTTACATCCAGAAAATGTGGAGAAGATGATGTTCATTAAAATGAATTATAATCAATTCCTCCGCGGAGACATTGACCAGCAGCAATTGCCTCCACAAAGTACACAGGGAGCTGAGATGGTGGATTCCAGTGGGGACGAATTGATAATCTGTGAGGAGGGGGATGTACACGGTGATATATCGGAGGGTGAAGATGAGGTGGACATCTTGCCTCTGTAGAGCCAGTTTGTGCAAGGAGAGATTAATTGCTTCTTTTTTGGGGGGGTCCAAACCAACCCGTCATATCAGTCACAGTCGTGTGGCAGACCCTGTCACTGAAATGATGGGTTGGTTAAAGTGTGCATGTCCTGTTTTGTTTATACAACATAAGGGTGGGTGGGAGGGCCCAAGGACAATTCCATCTTGCACCTCTTTTTTCTTTTCTTTTTCTTTGCATCATGTGCTGATTGGGGAGGGTTTTTTGGAAGGGACATCCTGCGTGACACTGCAGTGCCACTCCTAGATGGGCCCGGTGTTTGTGTCGGCCACTAGGGTCGCTAATCTTACTCACACAGTCAGCTACCTCATTGCGCCTCTTTTTTTCTTTGCGTCATGTGCTGTTTGGGGAGGGTTTTTTGGAAGGGACATCCTGCGTGACACTGCAGTGCCACTCCTAGATGGGCCCGGTGTTTGTGTCGGCCACTAGGGTCGCTAATCTTACTCACACAGCTACCTCATTGCGCCTCTTTTTTTCTTTGCGTCATGTGCTGTTTGGGGAGGGTTTTTTGGAAGGGCCATCCTGCGTGACACTGCAGTGCCACTCCTAGATGGGCCCGGTGTTTGTGTCGGCCACTAGGGTCGCTAATCTTACTCACACAGCTACCTCATTGCGCCTCTTTTTTTCTTTGCGTCATGTGCTGTTTGGGGAGGGTTTTTTGGAAGGGACATCCTGCGTGACACTGCAGTGCCACTCCTAGATGGGCCCGGTGTTTGTGTCGGCCACTAGGGTCGCTTATCTTACTCACACAGCGACCTCGGTGCAAATTTTAGGACTAAAAATAATATTGTGAGGTGTGAGGTATTCAGAATAGACTGAAAATGAGTGTAAATTATGGTTTTTGAGGTTAATAATACTTTGGGATCAAAATGACCCCCAAATTCTATGATTTAAGCTGTTTTTTAGTGTTTTTTGAAAAAAACACCCGAATCCAAAACACACCCGAATCCGACAAAAAAAATTCGGTGAGGTTTTGCCAAAACGCGTTCGAACCCAAAACACGGCCGCGGAACCGAACCCAAAACCAAAACACAAAACCCGAAAAATTTCAGGCGCTCATCTCTAGTAGAAGCACACAGACATTACTCACTTGGAAACATTACAAAAGATGGTTACACTCTAATATAATAAACCTGTCAATTGTAATATACAGTAGCATAATGGAGACCTAAGAAAAGGAGGGTGAATAAAAACCAATCAGGAGCCAATTGTTATACAGTACTTTTTTGTTTTTGTCTGATATACACTGAATTTGCAGTAAGTACTGTAGTAGGGTTGCCACCTTTGTTATAGCAAAATACAGGACTAGGATGGGGCGAATCCATGAGGCGTGGCTATATCCCTTCTCCAAAAAATATAAAAATGCTACTGCCCTCCTCAGGAGCACTTCATAGGGAACAATGCACCCCTCAAGAATCAACCCAGGCCCATCCAACAAGAGTCTATACTGTTTATTTGTGTGTACTAAATAAAAATCCACCTTACCTATATGGTAGTTTCTTTGCAATATTTAACCTCTGAAGAAATTGATCCTTCTTGGGTAGACAATCTTCGTTCAGTATTCACTATTTATATAGGAGGTCACATGGTCCGTTAGATGCCTGTTTGTGTATGAATATAACCAATGTCACCATCTACAACAGATATCAACCAGACTTGTGTCACCTCCTGCCCTCTGTATACCCTCCAGCCTCCTTTCCCATCACTCCTGCATTCTGTCTTTCCAGCCTCCTGCCTCTTGTGTCTCTCCAGTCTCCTCTCCCATCACTCCAGTATCCTGCCTTTCCAGCCTCTTGGACCCTGTGTTCATCCAGCCTCCTGCTCCTTGTGTCTCTCCAGCCTCCTGCCCTCTGTGTCTCTCCAGCCTCCTGTCCCTTCACTCCAGCATCCTGTCTTTCCAGCTTCCCTGCCCATGTATCCCATCCAGCCCCTGCTCCTTGTGTCTCTCTAGCCTCCGGCACCCTGTGTCTCTCTAGCCTCTTGCCCCGTCACTCCAGAATTCTGCCTATGTCACTCCTGCCTGCTGTATTTCCAGACACCTGACCCAGCTCCTGTTCTGTTTCACAGTCCCATATTAAAGGGTCTCACATACTGCAGCCTGTAGGGCCAGGAAAGGATGCAGAGGAAGGACTGATTAGGTGACTGTGTAGGATCCTTTGCAGAAACAATGGTGCAGGGCAGCAGGTACCATGTAAGACAGGGCCATCTGCACTCCACAGACCTTAAGGTGGTTCTTCAGGATAGGAGCCTGGCTGCCCCCAGCAATCAGCCTGTGTGCTGTTGCTGGGTGGCTGTGTAGCGTGTGACTCCATCACGCTGATGCTGCATGCAGGCCAGTAGCATGAAGTTGAGCATTGTAGAGGACCAAAGCGTTGTCACTTTGGGACTTGGAGGCAAAGTCTCACACAGACACACCAATCATCGGTCACCGGCATCACACCGCTGTGCAGACAGTGGCTTAGGCAGTGGCACCAGACTAAAAAACGTGACGAACTGTGTCCCATATTGAATTACTGCGGGACGCAACATATCGCTGTCAATTACAGGAAGATCCTGTATAAGACAGGATGGGTGGCAAGTCTAATAAGCAGGCAACTCATTTTAACAAATGAATAATAATGTTTCATAATGTACTGCAGCAGCAGTATTTGTAGTTATTCTGCTGCATTAGTTGTCCACTCAAATGGCTCCACTGTCAGCCTGTAAGCATTTCTGCTTTGTGTAACCCAGAGGTTTCCAAGCGCAGTCCTCAAGGCACCCTAACGATCCAGGTTTTAAATATATCTTAGCACAGAGGACTAAATCAAATTGACTGAGATACTAATTAAGGGGTCTATTTACTAAGCCATGGGTGGAGATAAAGTGAATGGAGATAAAGTACCAGCCAATCAGCTCCTAACTACCATGTCACAGGCTGGGTTTGAAAAGTGACAGGAGCTGATTGGATGGCACTTTATCTCCGTCCACTTTATCTCTGTTCAAGGCTTAGTAAATAGACCCCTAAGTCACCTATGACCAAACATGGATATACTTAAAACCTGGACTGTCGTTAGGGTGCCTTTGGTGTAACCTTATAGCAAAACTTCTGATTATTTAAAGCAAAGACATTAAAGTATGGCATTAAACCTATCAACATACCACTAATTTATAGAATGTAAGCTCCTAGATAGAGCTCTCTTCCCTCTTGTTCTTCCCTTGCACTGTACCAACAGAGCTCCTTGTCATTTGTCTCCGCCCCATCTTCAACTGTGATACTGTCTGCTGCCCATACAATGGGCAGGATCATTCAGAGCCGTTGTGCCTTCCCAGTGAATCACTACTGCCTGTTGGCTTTAACTACAGCAAGTTACCATACCATTTACCCTGTACTTGCAACTTCCTGTCTGTGATTTTATTCTGCTTGTACCGTATTTATGCTTTATACTCCTGTGATACCTACTGTTGTGCATGGCATTTATACTTATACCTTGCTGTACTTGTTTTTATGTTAACTCTTGTCGGGTTCTGCCTACAGCTTGTAGCACCTAATAAATAAAAGATAATACATTTTGACTTAAATTATATTATTATGATTTTTATTTTTCTCTATCGTCCTAGTGGATGCTGGGGTTCCTGAAAGGACCATGGGGAATAGCGGCTCCGCAGGAGACAGGGCACAAAAAGTAAAGCTTTTCCAGATCAGGTGGTGTGCACTGGCTCCTCCCCCTATGACCCTCCTCCAGACTCCAGTTAGATTTTTGTGCCCGGCCGAGAAGGGTGCAATCTAGGTGGCTCTCCTAAAGAGCTGCTTAGAAAAAGTTTAGCTAGGTTTTTTATTTTACAGTGATTCCTGCTGGCAACAGGATCACTGCAGCGAGGGACTGAGGGGAGAAGGAGTCAACTCACCTGCGTGCAGGATGGATTGGCTTCTTGGCTACTGGACATCAAGCTCCAGAGGGACGATCACAGGTACAGCCTGGATGGTCACCGGAGCCGCGCCGCCGGCCCCCTTGCAGATGCTGAAGTCAGAAGAGGTCCAGAATCGGCGGCTGAAGACTCCTGCAGTCTTCTAAAGGTAGCGCACAGCACTGCAGCTGTGCGCCATTTTCCTCTCAGCACACTTCACACGCGGTCACTGAGGGTGCAGGGCGCTGGGGGGGGGCGCCCTGGGAGGCAAATGTAACCTATATAAAGGCTAAAAATACCTCACATATAGCCCCTAGAGGCTATATGGAGATATTTAACCCCTGCCTGATTTCTCTAAATAGCGGGAGACGAGCCCGCCAGAAAAGGGGCGGGGCCTATCTCCTCAGCACACGGCGCCATTTCCTCTCACAGCTCCGCTGGTCAGGACGGCTCCCAAGTCTCTCCCCTGCACTGCACTACAGAAACAGGGTAAAACAGAGAGGGGGGGGCAAATTTATGGCGATATTTTGATATAACAAAGCAGCTATAAGGGAGCACTTATTATAAGGCTATCCCTGATATATATATAGCGCTTTTGGTGTGTGCTGGCAAACTCTCCCTCTGTCTCCCCAAAGGGCTAGTGGGTCCTGTCTTCGTTAGGAGCATTCCCTGTGTGTCTGCTGTGTGTCGGTGCGTGTGTGTCGACATGTATGAGGACGATATTGGTGTGGAGGCGGAGCAATTGCCAAATATGAGGATGTCACCCCCTAGGGAGTCGACACCAGAATGGATGCCTTTATTTATGGAACTACGGGATAGTGTCAACACGCTAAAGCAGTCGTTTGACGACTTGAGGCGGCCGGACAATCAATTAGTGCCTGTCCAGGCGACTCAAACACCGTCAGGGGCTGTGAAACGCCCTTTGCCTCAGTCGGTCGACACAGACCCAGACGCAGGCACTGACTCCAGTGGTGACGGTGACGAATCAACCGTATTTTCCAGTAGGGCCACACGTTATATGATTTTGGCAATGAAGGAGGCGTTACATTTAGCTGATACTACAGGTACCACTAAACAGGGTATTATGTGGGGTGTGAAAAAACTACCTATAGTTTTTCCTGAATCAGAAGAATTAAATGACGTGTGTAATGAAGCGTGGGTTGCCCCTGATAAAAAGCTGATAATTTCAAAGAAATTATTGGCATTATACCCTTTCCCGCCAGAGGTTAGGGAGCGCTGGGAAACACCTCCTAGGGTGGACAAGGCGCTAACACGCTTATCTAAACAAGTGGCGTTACCCTCTCCTGAGACGGCCGCACTTAAAGATCCATCAGATAGGAGGATGGAAAATATCCAAAAAAGTATATACACACATGCAGGTGTTATACTACGACCAGCTGTAGCGACTGCCTGGATGGGCAGTGCTGGGGTAGTTTGGTCAGAGTCCCTGATTGAAAATATTGATACCCTGGACAGGGACAATATTTTACTGTCGTTAGAACAAATAAAGGATGCATTTCTTTATATGCGTGATGCACAGAGGGATATCTGCACACTGGCATCACGGGTAAGTGCTATGTCCATTTCGGCCAGAAGAGCTTTATGGACGCGACAGTGGACAGGCGATGCGGATTCAAAACGGCATATGGAAGTTTTGCCGTATAAAGGGGAGGAGTTATTTGGAGTCGGTCTATCAGATTTGGTGGCCACGGCTACAGCCGGGAAATCCACCTTTCTACCTCAAGTCACTCCCCAACAGAAAAAGGCACCGACTTTTCAACCGCAGCCCTTTCGTTCCTTTAAAAATAAGAGAGCAAAGGGCTATTCATATCTGCCACGAGGCAGAGGTCGAGGGAAGAGACAGCAACACGCAGCTCCTTCCCAGGAACAGAAGCCCTCCCCGGCTTCTACAAAAGCCTCAGCATGACGCTGGGGCTTCTCAAGCGGACTCGGGGACGGTGGGCGGTCGTCTCAAAAATTACAGCGCGCAGTGGGCTCACTCGCAGGTAGATCCCTGGATCCTGCAGATAATATCTCAAGGGTACAGGTTGGAATTAGAGACAGATCCACCTCGCCGTTTCCTGAAGTCTGCTTTACCAACGTCCCCCTCCGAAAGGGAGACGGTTTTGGAAGCCATTCACAAGCTGTACTCTCAGCAGGTGATAGTCAAGGTACCTCTTCTACAACAAGGGAAGGGGTATTATTCCACTCTTTTTGTGGTACCGAAGCCGGATGGCTCGGTAAGGCCTATTCTAAATCTGAAGTCCTTGAACCTGTACATAAAGAAGTTCAAGTTCAAGATGGAGTCACTCAGAGCAGTGATAGCGAACCTGGAAGAGGGGGACTTTATGGTATCCTTGGACATCAAGGATGCGTATCTCCACGTTCCAATTTACCCCTCACACCAGGGGTACCTCAGGTTCGTTGTACAAAACTGTCACTATCAGTTTCAGACGCTGCCGTTCGGATTGTCCACGGCACCTCGGATCTTTACAAAGGTAATGGCCGAGATGATGATTCTTCTTCGAAGAAAAGGCATATTAATTATCCCATACTTGGACGATCTCCTAATAAGGGCAAGGTCCAGAGAACAGCTAGAGATGGGATTAGCACTGTCTCAAGAAGTGCTAAAACAGCACGGGTGGATTCTGAATATTCCAAAATCCCAGTTAATGCCGACAACTCGTCTGCTGTTCCTAGGGATGATTCTGGACACGGTTCAGAAAAAGGTTTTTCTCCCGGAGGAAAAAGCCAAGGAGTTATCCGAGCTTGTCAGGAACCTCCTAAAACCAGGAAAGGTGTCTGTACATCAATGCACAAGAGTCCTGGGAAAAATGGTGGCTTCTTACGAAGCAATTCCATTCGGCAGATTCCACGCAAGAATTTTCCAAAGGGATCTGTTGGACAAATGGTCAGGGTCGCATCTTCAGATGCACCTACGGATAACCCTGTCTCCAAGGACAAGGGTGTCTCTTCTGTGGTGGTTGCAGAGTCCTCATCTATTGGAGGGCCGCAGATTCGGCATACAGGATTGGATCCTGGTGACCACGGACGCCAGCCTGAGAGGCTGGGGAGCAGTCACACAAGGAAGAAACTTCCAGGGAGTATGGACGAGTCTGGAAACGTCTCTTCACATAAACATTCTGGAACTAAGAGCAATATACAATGCTCTAAGCCAGGCAGAACCTCTGCTTCAGGGAAAACCGGTGTTGATCCAGTCGGACAACATCACGGCAGTCGCCCATGTGAACAGACAGGGCGGCACAAGAAGCAGGAGTGCAATGGCAGAAGCTGCAAGGATTCTTCGCTGGGCAGAGAATCATGTGATAGCACTGTCAGCAGTGTTCATCCCGGGAGTGGACAACTGGGAAGCAGACTTCCTCAGCAGACACGATCTTCACCCGGGAGAGTGGGGACTTCATCCAGAAGTCTTCCACATGCTGGTAACCCGTTGGGAAAGACCAATGGTGGACATGATGGCGTCTCGCCTCAACAAAAAACTGGACAGGTATTGCGCCAGGTCAAGAGATCCGCAGGCAATAGCTGTGGACGCGCTGGTAACGCCTTGGGTGTACCAGTCGGTGTATGTGTTTCCTCCTCTGCCTCTCATACCAAAAGTATTGAGAATTATACGGCAAAGAGGCGTAAGAACGATACTAGTGGTTCCGGATTGGCCAAGAAGGACTTGGTACCCGGAACTTCAAGAGATGATCACGGAAGATCCGTGGCCTCTACCTCTAAGGAGGGACTTGCTTCAGCAGGGTCCCTGTCTGTTTCAAGACTTACCGCAGCTGCGTTTGACGGCATGGCGGTTGAACGCCGGATCCTAAAGGAAAAAGGCATGCCGGAAGAAGTCATTCCTACTTTGATTAAAGCAAGGAAGGAAGTAACCGTGCAACATTATCACCGAATTTGGCGAAAATATGTTGCGTGGTGCGAATATCGGAGTGCTCCGACGGAGGAATTTCAACTGGGTCGATTCCTACATTTCCTGCAATCAGGATTGTCTATGGGTCTCAAATTGGGATCTATTAAGGTTCAAATTTCGGCCCTGTCGATTTTCTTTCAAAAAGAATTGGCTTCAGTCCCTGAAGTCCAGACCTTTGTTAAGGGAGTGCTGCATATACAGCCTCCTGTGGTGCCTCCAGTGGCACCGTGGGATCTCAATGTGGTTTTGGACTTTCTAAAATCTCATTGGTTTGAACCACTAAATAAGGTGGATTTGAAATATCTCACTTGGAAAGTGACCATGCTTCTAGCCCTGGCTTCTGCCAGGAGAGTATCAGAATTGGCAGCTTTATCTTACAAAAGCCCATATCTGATTTTCCATTCGGACAGGGCAGAACTGCGGACTCGTCCGCATTTTCTCCCTAAGGTGGTGTCAGCATTTCATCTGAACCAGCCTATTGTAGTGCCTGCGGCTACAAGTGACTTGGAGGACTCCAAGTTACTGGACGTTGTCAGAGCATTAAAAATATATATTGCAAGGACAGCTGGAGTCAGAAAATCTGACTCGTTGTTTATATTGTATGCACCCAACAAGATGGGTGCTCCTGCGTCTAAGCAGACGATTGCTCGTTGGATCTGTAGCACAATCCAACTTGCACATTCTGTGGCAGGCCTGCCACAGCCTAAATCTGTAAAGGCCCACTCCACAAGGAAGGTGGGCTCATCTTGGGCGGCTGCCCGAGGGGTCTCGGCATTACAACTTTGCCGAGCAGCTACGTGGTCAGGGGAGAACACGTTTGTAAAATTTTACAAATTTGATACTCTGGCTAAGGAGGACCTGGAGTTCTCTCATTCGGTGCTGCAGAGTCATCCGCACTCTCCCGCCCGTTTGGGAGCTTTGGTATAATCCCCATGGTCCTTTCAGGAACCCCAGCATCCACTAGGACGATAGAGAAAATAAGATTTTACTTACCGATAAATCTATTTCTCGGAGTCCGTAGTGGATGCTGGGCGCCCATCCCAAGTGCGGATTATCTGCATAAATTGTACATAGTTATTGTTAACTAATTCGGGTTATTGTTGAAGGAAGCCATCTTTCAGAGGCTCCGCTGTTATCATACTGTTAACTGGGTTTAGATCACAGGTTGTACGGTGTGATTGGTGTGGCTGGTATGAGTCTTACCCGGGATTCAAAATCCTCCCTTATTGTGTACGCTCGTCCGGGCACAGTACCTAACTGGAGTCTGGAGGAGGGTCATAGGGGGAGGAGCCAGTGCACACCACCTGATCTGGAAAAGCTTTACTTTTTGTGCCCTGTCTCCTGCGGAGCCGCTATTCCCCATGGTCCTTTCAGGAACCCCAGCATCCACTACGGACTCCGAGAAATAGATTTATCGGTAAGTAAAATCTTATTATTTAATGCAATACATTTTGAGTTTTTTTGTAAGTCCCATAACGTTCATGTCTTAAGCTGGGTAGACACTGGGCAATATATGTTGACTGTTCAAAGGAACGGCTGATATATCACTACCAGGTTGGTGGGTATATACAAATGATATATTTATGAACGATGTAATTCACAGACAATATTGCGTCGGCTGTGCAGATATGTAGGCGCATCTGACTGTGTGTACCGGTGGTCGGTCGACCGCCCGCACACTTACTGCAGGGGATGACATCACAGTTTGATGGTCAAATTTAAATGCCCGTCCAGCTGTATGGTGTGTACCCAGCCTTAGACAGTTGCATCACAGTAGGCACATACGTGTACTGCATTTAATATTACACTTCACATCCACTGAGCTGTAAATGTTATCCTGTTTTATTTTCCATAAACTGTTCTTTGACAAATGATCCATTTTATGTTCTTTCATTGCTGCACCGTTCCGTTTTCATAGCATCGACTTGACTAACTCACAACGTTATTGGCTCCAGCCCAGGAGAACTAGCTCCAGCATTCTTGTAATATTACCTGCCCACAGAAAAACAATTGGGATTGAACCCTATTTTCCTTACCATTGGATTATGTCACTGGATCCTTTCTCTACAAAACCAAATCTAAGAAAAGAATATTTACTGAAACCTCAATTGTTAGGTCACTCCCATAATCTTATATTGGACAGACCACAAGAGAAAACTGGTCTGACATCACAGACTCCAAGGCACTGTGGGAAAATATCTTACTGGAGCCAATGATGAAAACCTCAACAATAAAAGTCCAGGAAAATGCTAAATGACATTCAGTATAGAGAGATAAAGTAGCCATACGAGGTTAACAGATAAAAAGCATTCAACTTTTGTTGCTGACTTTAGTTTACTCAAGTAACAGATTAAAGTTATAAAATATAATGTAACATACAAGGGTGGAGTACTAAATTATAGACCTGATGTTTAGCCAGTGGTTTGAAACTAAACAATACAATTAAGTATGTTTGAGATTTTCTCATCATTGTAGATTTTTATGGCTAGAATCAGAAGTGGATTAGAATGTGGCTGGATGGGGCAGCTGCCCAGCTACCAAAAGGGCCCCACCTGCTCTAGATATGTGCTTTGCTGATTTATAGGCAGGGGGAAATGGAAAAGGGGGGAGGGGTTAGATGACTGTGTGGAACAGTAGCTTCCTATTAGTCATTGTGGTTACCACCCCTTAGGCGTTTGCTGAGGCTGTGTCCACAGGCCGAAGGGGTGAAGTTGGGCAGGCAGCCTATTCATAGAATGGTGCAGCAACTCACAAGCCCATATTGCTTTCAGTGCTCTCCAGGCATTTTGATATTTTACATAGAAATGTTTATTAATTTATCCATGTGTTTGTTTGCATGAATTAGAACAAAGCATCAAACTAATCCGACAAGGACAATACGAAATACATTATATGAGGTTCACTATTACATTCATTTTATTTAGAAAGAAAAGCAGAATATTACTCTACAAGTACACTTTCTAGAGTAGCAACAACAAGGTGTAATAAACAGCCATCTATCATTCCAGCTGCTTTTATTTGAATATACTGTTTTGGTTTGTTTTTTAGAAATGTACATCTTACCCTTGAAGGTGTAAGATCAGTCGCTACATCCAACATCCAACTATATTGGGCCTATGGTCATAGGAGCACCATACAATAATGTTTATCTAAAACCTTCCCATCTGGTGGCAAGGCTAAACCATATTGCAAAAGTTTGCACATGATAGCTAGGGAGACAGTAGACCAGTGTGGGCCCCACTGCCTGAAGAAACTGTCCCATACCTCAGGGAGGCGGGGTTGACCTTGTGTGTGTGCATCCGCATCAGTTTGCCACCTGAGCAAGTCTGATATTGGAGTCCTGCTGCCTGTCAGCGCTGATGATTGCAGACGTGTACTGCCTTTAATTCTTCCTGAATCACAGCTGTCTTTGATTTAAAGGCAGCTCACGACAGGTGTAATAGGTGCTGTCAGAGCCTGTTTGACCAAGTTCCGAACAGTGGATCGGGGTTTTATACAGCTCTCCAGAAAGTGATTGGAAGGCTGGGGCCACACATAGCAGCCAAGCACTGAACAGTACACGCTTGGCCGGGAGGAGGATTTTGTGTGCACACGGATCCTGTTCTGAACAGGATCTGGCCAGTGACACACGGCCGCACTGTGTGAACACATACATTGAAAAGTATGTGTTCACATTGAAATCCCGTCGTCCTGCCGTCCGGTCCTGCAGAGGCGCTCATGTGCAGTCTCCTTGCGGCCATGCGGGTCCCGCTGAAGACTAGAGTCAGTGTAGCAGCACACTTTTTTTCCAACACCCACCCCTACCAAGGTACATCTCTCCTTGTCTCCACACAGCACATGCCTGTATGATTATACTCCTGTCACCCTCTCTCTGTCACCCACTGCCTCTCCCTGTTACCTCTCCCTGTCACTATTTGCCTCTCTCTACCACCCATTGCTTCTCCCTGTCACCTTCTGGTGTATGGCATATTATGAATTTAGGGTTGGTCAGAGGAGGGGGTCCCAAAGTACATTTTTGTACCTTGGCCCACGACTCATGAGTTCCGCCACTGCTTAAATACACTCTTTGAATTACTTATTTTCAATTTAGTTGTTAGTCAAGATTACTGGCATGAAAGAAGCTGAAGAGATTCAGCTCATATGGGCATGTCAATCTTCCATGTCATCAAGAAATTAGGATTTTTGAAGAGCCATGAGATTTGCATAGTGCATTGACTGATACCTTTTAAAGCGGGCCTGATGAGTCTAAAGACATTTCTTACATACTTTTACACTGTGAACGTAATCTATACTCATTGGCTTATCTATAATGGGTGCAGGGTTTGTGGTGAACACAGGCCTCTGGGTCTGGGTAGGCCCACACTGCACACCATGCATCCATATAATGAAACTTATTTCTCTAGAGTCCTGCATCAGCTGGCATTGCAGAGCAGCAGATATCGTTGGGAAAATTGTGTGACAGACATTTTCCTGGTGATTTGCACCTAGTGTGGGCACCATATTCCTGGAGACCTGCGCATTCGTAGTGTTCTCTGGCACAAAGATGGAGAGAGTCAGCACAGAGCCTGCACACATGTAGATTCATTTGTGCAGTTATTAATAAAATCACTGGAGTTTTGATATACAGTCCTATTTATTAATGATTGTTTGATGGCCCATAGTGCATTCATGTTTGTAGCACAGATTTAAGGAAGTATGGGGTAAAAAGAAACCATTGCAAACACTTAGGCAGTTCGGGGCAGATTGGTACGCAGGGATGCCGGGACGGTTTGCCGGGGGGCTGGAGCGTCCGTCCTCTCCGTGGTTGTCGTTCAGTGCTCCCCCTTCCCATACAATGCCAGGCCGTTTCATCTTTTCTAATTACAGCTGCTGACGCAGTGCAGGCTGCACTCGCTGGAGCCCCGGCTATGAAGCTGCTGGGTGCCGCCCACTATGCAAATAACACAGCCGCAGCCAGCACAGTGAGAGGCCAGGCGTCACACATATCCAAGCCGGCGGCCTCTCACTGCGCTGGCTGCGGCTGGGTTATTTGCATAGTGGGCGGCATCCAGCAGCTTCCTAGCCACGGCTCCAGCGAGTCCAGCCTGTGCTGCGTCAGCAGCTGTCATTAGAAAAGATGAAACGGCCTGGCGAGGTGGGGGGAGCACAGCCACCATGACCACCATGGAGAGGAATACCCTGGCTGCAGTCCACATGTGAGAGCACCCTCTTGATTCTTCTGTTTTGTTCTCTTCGCTTGAAGCTCTCCTTTCCTCACTGTCTACAATGGCCTGCCCTAAACAGGCTGCCTCTACAGTCACATTCTCATCTCCACTCTTGACTCTGCTGCCCCCAGCTCTTCTGTTCACCCGAAACGCTCACTCCAACACTCACACACTGACACACAGTCCCAGATACATACACAGCACCTCACACACTGACACACACAGCCCAACACACACTGCCCCTGTATCAGCACCACACACACACAGCCCCCTGCACCTAGCTCCTCACCAGCACCTCAAACACTGCTCCGTGTACCCAGCACCACACACACTGACACACACTGCCCCTGTACCAGCACCACACACACACAGCCCCCTGTACCCAGCCCCTCACCAGCACCTGAAACACTGTCCCCTGTACCCAGCACCACACACACACACACACACAGCCATCTGCACCCAGCCCCTCACTAGCACCTCAAACACTGCCTCCTGTACCCAGCACCACGCATACTGACACACACTGCCCCTGTACCAGCACCACACACACACACACAGCCCCCTGTACCCATCCCCTCACCAGCACCTCAAACACTGCCGCCTGTACCCAGCTCCACACACACACAGCCACCTGCACCAAGTCCCTCACCAGCACCTCAAACACTGCCCCCTGTACCCAGCACCACACACACAGCCCCCTGCACCCAGTCCCTCACCAGCACCTCAAACACTGCCCCCTGTACCCAGCATCACACACACTGCTCCCTGTACTCAGCACCACACACACTGCCTCCTGTACCCAGCACCACACACACTGACACACAGCCCTGTGTACCCAGCACCACACACACACTGATACCCAGCACCTCACACACTGCCCCCTGTACCCAGCACCACACACACTAACACACACTGCCCCCTGTACCCAGCACCACACACAATGGCACATAGCCAGTTGCAGCCAGCCCCTCACCAGCACCTCAAACGCAGCCCTCTCTACCCAGCACCTCATACACCGACACACAGCCCCCATGTACACAGCATCTCACACACTGACACACACAGCACCTCACACACTGACAGACACAGCCCCCTGCACCAACACCACACACACTGACGCACAGCTCTCTGTACACACAGCACTTCACACACTGACACACAGCCCAACATTGCTGATGGGCATTCCTAGGCGGTTATAGGCGGTTGTCTAATCAGACAAAGTTGTAACATAGTACAGGCATGCTATAGGAGTGACACGGGCATGTTGCTGATAGTGGTTACGTATAGAGACACTGAATTGTTCACATTGGAGGCAATACTCAGACGGATGATCTGTACGTAGCATAGGGCTGGTGAAAGTGTCCGAGGTGTGACCGATGCTGGCGTCTAATGACGCACAAAGCATGATTACAGTGGGATGACAGTGGGCGTCTCAGTCCTTGTCATTCATACGCATGGATTACACTACGGAGCTGCATTAGCAGAAAGTAGCAGACCCAATTTTTGTAAAAGACCCAAGGAGGGCTGCAACTGCATACAACAGAATCAGGCCCTATGAGGAGCGAGTTTCCTGCCCCGCGTAACAAACCCCACCCCCTCAACAGACTCCGCCTCCAATAGGGCTGCATCCAGAAATTTCCCGGGCTGGTTTTCCATCTCAATCTGCCCACTACTGGTCTTAGTTGTTGTTGTTGTTGTTGTTGTTGTCTTTACATAGAGAACCACATCCAGCAGATGGATTGAGGGAACTATAGTAAAGCGAAGAAATATTAAGGACCATTTACAAACCACAAAAAGACCTAGGCACACAGCCCATTTTATATTTTGCTGAGTTCTTTTTCTGCTATGAATACCATGATCTGCCCTGCTGTTCTCATTAGAACAAACCAACTTTTGTAAATTACAGTACTTCTTGTCTGTCAAATTAGTGGATCTGTGGTTAGGACTATGGACCCTATTCAGGTTGGATCGCAAAATTTGAGAAAACACAATCCGGCCATATCAGTGCACATAATGGGGGTCATTCCGAGTTGATCGCTCTCTGCCGTTTTTCGCAGCGCAGCGAACAGGTTACTACTGCAAAATATATTCAGTACTACAATTGATATAGACTTAGGAGCGCAAAAAAAAAAAAGGTTAATAATTTTTAATCAAATACAATTACATACATAAATATAAATATAAAACAGGCAAGCTGCCACAATGATTCACAGTGTTCCGTCTATTAATTACTGTAAAATGAGTATCACGTTGTATAGGCAATATTAAAACCTCATTTTTGGAACAGTAGTATGTCTACCAGTTCTAAATAACTCTGCGCTATGCTCCACCTCCAATATTGATCTTACCCCTTTTAATTTTTGTGAGGGAATGAAGTTGCCACCAATATCCTGGTCCAGTATTTTAACTTGTAGAAATTTTACTTTGTTACAGTGTCGCTGTATTAATTGGATAGAGCGCTGATACAGTTCCACAGTGGTTCAGGTTATTGTGATTGGCAAAACTTCAGCAGCCGATTGTGAAGGCTCTTGATAGCCGTGCTGTACAGCTCACCGCTGGTCTCCGGCTGTGGATGTATTCACTGACATCAGTACTCGGCGGTCTGAGCAGTTGGAATTGCTTTCATCAGCTGCAGCATATAGCTCACCGCCGGCCGCCACTTGCAGGCGGAATCACAGATCCCGGTGCTCAGGTAGTACACCACGGAGCGAAGGCAGGTGTTTACCCAGATGCTCTCATCAGCTGCAGCATGTAGCTCACTGCCGGTCGCTACTTGCAAATGGAATCACGAGTCCTGCATGCGTAATCACGAGTCCCGCATGCGTATGCACCGCAATGCGCAGGCGCGCCGTACTGGTACAAAGCGGATCATTGCTGGGCGATGGATTTAACTAAGAATCCATTCGCACAGCCGATCGCAAGGAGAGTGACAGGAAGAGGGCGTTTGTGGGTGTCAACTGACCATTTTCAGGGAGTGTTTGGAAAAATGCAGGCTTGTCCAGGCGTTTGCAGGTCGGGTGTCTGACGTCAATTCCGGGACAGGACAGGCTGAAGTGATCACAAGGGCTGAGTAAGTCCAGATCTACTCAAAAACTGCAAAAAACTTTTTCGTCCCGCTCGGCTGCACACGCGTTCGCACACTTCCCCGTGGGCGGCGACTATGCACGGCTGCTAAAAGTAGCTAGCGAGCGATCAACTCAGAATGACCCCCCCCATGTGCGCTGATACCTCTCCCCTCCCCCTCCTCCCCCCTCCCCTATATCGGCACTTGTAACCTCTACCCCACAGTAATTTATGACTTATGTAAGTTTAGCTCCTGAAAGACAAGAAAATAACATGACTGACATTTCACATATAACTCTATAAAATCACTATAATGAAATCCTCTAATTAATAAATAGGCTGATTTCAATCATTTGAGGTTCAAGCCCACAAATAAATGTGTGAATTAAACAATGTGTTTTTTTTTTTTTATCTGTTAATTGTTTTGTTTTGTATTTTTAACACTTTTTTTTATTGACATTTCTTAATTGTTTTAATTGTTGCCATCCAAAAAAATATTCAAGCCCTATGACCAGACTTTCTAACGACATTTTTGTAGATAGTGAGATTGTCAGGCATGGGTTAGTTTAAGGCAGTGTTAGGCAACCACCATTGGGCGGCCCTCTAAGCTTTAAAAGGGCTGCACATGATTCTTATTCTTAGTAGAAAGTTAAATTAATACATTTATTCAAAGGAAGAGACACCTGCCTGTAATAAAATATTAGCAGGTGTTTAAAGCAAGCATTACAAGCTATAACAAACAAGTATGACAGCTCAGCGAGGAGGAGCGGGATGCTGCAAGTAAAGGCTTGGAGGACCACCTGCGGCCCCAGGGCCGGCTGTGGCCCATCACTGGTGTCAATTAGTTCAGCACTGTTCCACCTCCTCTCCTGTCTCTGGTTATTTAAAAGCAGAGTCTGTATTTATCTACTACTTAGACCTTTCCACCAGGCGATCCATGGGAAACCCCCTGATCACAGTGACACACAGTGAGACACAGATCCCTCAAATGGTTATTTTCTATAATTAAATGGGGAGCTGTACACTCAGGTTTGTGCCATTATAAATTATAGTCACTGCATATGCTAAGGTCCGTTTATTATATATTAGGGTGTTCAGATTTTAACATTGTACAAACCACAAACCCCCCCCCCCCTCCCCTTCAGACTGATGAGAGTAACTAAAAAGACATCAGTAAGTGGTACTGCTCCATGATTGATTGCACTGTCCTAGGCAGTGTAATTTTTATTACTTTGCTTTTGGCAATGGGTGGATGATTATTTTATCTTGGCCTCATTATTTCCTTTGAGAGACATAGAACCAAAGTCTAAGAAAGCAAAAAAATAAAAAAGCCGAAATTACGAGGCTGGAGGCAATCCTTGGGAAACTCTGAAACTACTATTTGGAAGCAGACGCTATTGACCGTTTTAATGCTGGAAGGAATTGTATGGTTTATTGAAATCCTAGGAGTCACATGGGCTCGTTTACAAGCCAAAGGAAAAACAGCAGTGTAGAGCAGAGCATATCTGTATGTGGAAATGTGGATATTCATCCATCCCATCAGGAAACACATTTAAAGTGAGAGTGCCTACTCTGCTCTTTGGTAATTACCCATTGTTTTGTGATTAGTTCACACGTGGGCATCTCCAGAAAATAAACTCATAATCTAAAAAAATGTTGGGCCTGAGGTGGACGCAGTTTCAGTACAGTCGCAAACTGTGCGATGGGTTGAGTTTTGCACATGCACAGTGATGGTTCTGCGATGGCTGTCGCAGTGCGGCTTAAGATGCAATTTGATTGACAGACAGCAAACGTTTGGCGTAGGGAGCAGAGAGTGTTGTTTAAAACGCATGTATGCCATGCCCGTTTTGGGGGCGTGTTGCAGCCAGCATCTCTGTCTTTGGACACAGTGCTTCTGGTCTCAGCGTCTCAGTTGTGATGTGACATTTTGAGCAGCCATAGGGGTGCCCTGAGGTCCGATGCTGTACAGCATAGAGGTCCATGCAGGTGGCCTCTGCATGGAGATACTGTATAAACCAGCTCTTGGGAGTAGGGAACTGAGATGTGGTCAAGTTATCTACTAATTTTGTTTCCGCTACTTCTTCCTTCAAGGAAAAGATTCTCTCGTGCCAGGAGATGGCACCGTCTGCTCCTCATGTGCATCAGTGTTTCATGCATTACAACCAGTAGCGGATCTTGCCACGGGCAAGCAGGACTTTTGCCCGGGGCGCCGCCTTCCGGAGGGCGCTGGCGCCATCCGGAGGGCGCCGCACCGTGGCAAGATCCGCCACTGCTGCCCGCTGTGTCCCCCGTCCGCCTCCGCTGCCCGCTGTGTCCCCGCCTCCTGTGAAGGGAACTAGACGCGTAGCGTCTAGTTTCCCTTCGTGGAGTGTACCTTTGCTGAGCGGTGCGCGATGATGTCATCGCGCACCGCACAGCAAAAGGTCCTCTCCACGAAGGGAAACTAGACGCGTAGCGTCTAGTTTCCCTTCGTGGAGAGGACCTTTTGCTGTGCGGTGCGCGATGACGTCATCGCGCACCGCTCAGCAGTCAAGCGGCGCTAGTAATGTACAGGGGGCGTAGCTGACCACGCCCCCTGTATTAGACCACGCCCCATTTCCTGCCCGGGGCGCCGAGCGGGCTTGAACCGGCCCTGATTACAACATAATGTCATGACGCAGCTGCTCCTTACAGAAACTCCACCCACAGAGCAAAGCTCCAGGAGAGGAAGCGGCTCGGCTGGGCCTCCAGTCGGCCAGGCAGGTCTATCTGGCCATCTGCCCTTTTAGCATTTGCTAGAACTGCCAGATGTCCTGACCAGCCCTGCATTGGGCCATACAAAGAGGCGCAGCTGCACAAAGTCCTCGGGAAATTTCGCAAGAAAAGTCGTTTTTGTGCTGTGTCTCTACATAATTTTAGGTTTGTAAATGACCTTGACTGACTCCTTTTACTTGTAGAATAGAACTTATAAAAATATTCCTTCTATGTGCACAATGTGCTGTACATGGCATATTTATAGCTAACACTTTAAAAAGACTATTAATACTGCTGGCTAGTTTATATTTATCCATGTCACAGTTATGTTATGGTAAGATTTTTTTTATGACTATTGAGAGTTTAAAGAAACTTGGGGCCCGGAGGCAGGATTAATTAGCCGCAAATTAGGTTGCGTACATCTTCATACTAGATGAAAAGTAGGGAAAATCTCTATTGTAATGTAAAAATGACACAACGTAGGGCGTGATTCAGCGCAGTGTTCACCACAGATGTATTTTTGGATGCAGCATGGTGTGTAAATATGCTAATGCTGCAGGAGAAGTTGAGTTACTCAGATTGCCGTCTCAGATCCGTAGTTGGTTTATCTACATCGGAAGACGCTGACAGCGGCCTCAGCCACAAAATAGCTATCATTTTTTTCTTAATTTATAAAAGTTGCAAAAATCAACAATTTGATACCGTTTTACTGCCTCCAATCCGCACCCTAATAGGGCGGCATTGCGCTCTGTGGTCGCCCCGCCCCCTAAACCAAGGAGTAGGACCAATGGCTCTGGGAAGTAGAGCTCTGCCCAGAGCATCCTAAAGACACTCCAGGCAGATCCACAGGCTGTAAGTTGCCTGCCCAGAGCGTCCAATGGAGGCTCTGGGGAGCTCTACAGTATCACTATTGGCTGCAGGCTGCCGTTCCAAGCACCCTGCAAGCCGCATACAGACCCCCAAGAGCTTGCTCCCTGTGTGACAGCAACGCTTGCATACCCCTAGTTACGGCCCTACCTCCAATAATTTGCTTATGGCCACTATCAGCCTTCTACAAATGTACTATTTTAATTTCCACTATATTGAGTTTCAGAATGATTTCTCCACTCTTTCAAGCACACCAGGGCCAACTCAAGGTCTATTTCAGCAGAGCGGCTGCTTAAGAGCGCCACTCCGTAAATGGCGCAGCCGGGACCCACACCCACTGTCATGCTGCATCTATCAGACAAGATTACTCAGTGTTTGGTCAGCGCTGGGCACTTCCAGGTGGCCCAGATGCAGCCGGACATTACCCTACTAACATCATCCCCACAGTGACCTAGTGACTCAGGGCCAGATGTACTAAGCCTTGAAAAGTGATGAAGTGGAGAGAGATAAAGTACCAATTAACCAGCTCCTGTCATCTTTCAAATGCAGCCTGTAACATGGCAGTTAGGAGCTGACTGGTACTTTATCACTCTCCACTTTATCACTTTTCAAGGTTTAGTACAGCTAGCCCAATGTCACTGAGACCGCAGTGGCAAGACCGGCTACAGTGAAGACTGGGGAGTCAGGCTGCCCGGCAGTGAGGGGCTGAGGCTGAGTGTTGTGGTTGACTTCACTTTTCCCATTTTCTAGATTCCTCCTTAATCACATTCCGAGACTAAATTATTATTATTGTTATTATTATTATTATTATTATTATTATTATTATTATTTTTGAACTTAAATGATGTTTCATATGCCCCTTCTGTCCACTTTCATTGTGATAAACTATATTCAGTTTCTTATAGCAGTGCAGTATGACTAGTAATTGCATAGTGCGAATTTACCAGGGTGATCTTGTGCCTGATGGAGTAATCCTTCTCTTCCATAAGATGCCAGATATGTCATAACAGCACAGATCTATTGCTTACTTTATTGGAAAATCTTTATATTAAAACTGAATTTGGCATCTAAGACAGACGCCTAAGTATGCTCTGCCCCATCATGAGGTCATGATGTGGTGGACACAGTTTTATTATCCTGCTATGGGCCTGATTTGGATTTGGAAGCAAGGCAGAAAAAGCATGTAAGTGTGTATCTGGAACAAACCATTTTGCAATGCAAAGGGAGGAAATACATTTATCATTTTTTTATGTGCAGGGTAAATACTGGCTGCTTTTGCATGTAGCCCACAAATGTTAGACAGCTTTAGTTTTACACTGCAATTTTATAATTCAGTTTGGACACACCCCACCCAAACCTAACTCTCTCTGCACATGTTAGATCTGCCCCACCTGCAGTACAACATGGTTTTGCCCAGTTGCTTGCTTTTTCAGTTGGCTTCCACATCTGATTAACCGATGTGGATCGGCGGTAATGTGCCGATCACATGATTACCATGCGATCTATCGCATGATCGCATGGTAATCACTTTGGCGATGCCCCACGATGTCACGTTGCGGGGCATCGCACAAGTGTATGGGTACCATAAGGACAATCTGAATAGTGCTCTATTTCCTAGTGCTGGTGACCCCGCTTTCTAGGTGTGATATCCTGATGTCATAGATTTGGGGGCGGTGCTGGCACTGATCAGCATAGAGCCCTGTTTCTGCCCTGGCCTGTATGCTGCATTTCCTGAAGCAGTTGTCAAACTTTTGGCAACTTTAATTTATGGCATGCTTTCCTTATGAATCTTTCTGGCTTCTGTGCTTTTCTGCCCCATTGTGATAGCATGTAAGTGTGTGTCGCCAGTACACCCTTTTATTTCAAAAACTGTGCAGAAAATGGGAAAACTGACTTAGATTCAAGATGGCGCCCATGTTCGAAACATACCCTAAAACATAGCCCACCTCACCCATACCTTACTGGAGTATGCAGTTTTCCCATTTCATGCACAGTTTTTGAAACAAAAGGGTGTACTGCGACTTTTGAATCCCCCTGTATATCATTGTGTATATATTTTTGTTACCTTAGGATATGAGATAGCTTAGCAGTAATCTTTTTGTTGGATTCATTTGTATTCTGTGGTATCCCGGGCATCCTGAATTTATATTTAACTTCATGATGATATAATAAATGGCTATAATGTACAGCTGCATCATTATCAATATTTAATAAATATTGCACAAATACCTGTGCAAACCAATGAACTAAAGTCCTCCAATAATGGAGCAACTATTCAATAATTAATATTATTAATGCATAAAGATCACAGATCTTCATTTTATACATGATCTGTCTTTGGTACAGCTCATCTGACAGCAGGGAATTATGATACAGTATTTGGTTTAAATTGAGATATTACATTTTTATTATCATTTTAAAATATTATTGTATGAAAATAGGATTTTGTTTTGATTATCACAAAGTATTCATTATTTTCTGTATGGCACCTGAATATCGACAAGTGAGAAATGCTCCTTAAACCATCATCAGGTTTACAATCCTACTAGCGGCACTTGTCTGGTCTCCCGATGTATTCGTTCCAGCGCTGGGCCCCGGTACGACAACTTCATGGGCCCCAGCGCTCGCCTCTTATCCCTGGAGGGGGTGTGATCACAGCATCTGGGGGCATAGCTGCATCTCTTTGGGGGGGTGTCAAGCACAAGTGAAGCACCCACTCACAGGAGCATGGCATGCCTCCCAGCCAGGGCAGTAGAGAGCCTGACTGGGCCCTGGTACTTTTCAGGGGGCATGACCTAATCACATGAGGCGTGGCCACGCACCCTTAGAAAAAAATACAGATTATTTTTTCTTAAGCACTTCCCTGGCCACAATGCAGCCCAGCATACAGCAGCGTGTGCTGGGCTGAGAAGAAAACTGCTGCTTCCAGGTAAGGGGGAGGACAGGACCTGGGCCCCCACTGTGCCCCTCCATCAGACCTGGGCCCAGGTAATTTGTACCCTCTCCCCCCCTCTCTCTTGACACCACTGATGGCGTGCTATGTACACCAATGTGCAAGTTTTAATCTCCCCCAAAGTACAGTAGGTGCAAAATGACTTTCTTGATTTGCGTTGATCCTATCTCAGATTCAGCCCCAAAGTGAGAAATATCTTAAAAGCCCCAAGAATTTGCAGCCAGCAATAGATCTTTACCATAAGGTAACGTCTTTACATCGGTACTGGGTAGTGAGGGTTATTATGACAATGAATACTAGTGGTGTAGGGGTAGGAATTTATTCCCAAAACAGTAACTTTATTTTACTGAATATGTAAGCCAGATCACAACACTCCTACATGCTGTAACACAATTTATGTGATTACATGGCTGGAATTGGTAAACATTTACAGATCATTTTAAACACAGTGCAATAGTCTGAGGTTTGTGGTTGTAAAACTATAAACAATTAGTTAAATTAAGAGCTGTCTTACTTTTGTTGCTATATAAAACATTTGAAAACAAAATAAAATTCCGTTACATGATCTACCTGTCTGGGGTTGTGTTCTCGAACTGGAAATGCACCGAATCCAGGATTTGGTTTGGATCTTGGCTGAATACTTGGCGTTGTTATCCAGATTTAAATGAATGTTTTAGATTCCGCCAATTGAACCCTGATTTCAATGTGATTTGACTGAGCAGAATTATTGCATTTAAAAACTGCAGCTACAGAAAGAATGTATTCTCCTGATTAATATCTTTATACAAATTAGGGTTTATGTTTGGCTCTGCACTCAGCTGAATCTTTTGTTAAAGGATTGCATATTGATTGAATAGTAATAAAATTTGCTTATGGGCCCTACACACTCAAAGAATTCACTGAAAGATATGAACGATCTCGTTCATTAATGAACAAGATATCACTCATATCTTTCAGTGTGAAGGCACCAACGATGAACGATGCGCAGCCCCGCGCTCGTTCATCTTTGGTGCCTGCTCGTTAAAACCTGCAGGCCAATATGGACAATCTCGTCCATATTAGCATGCAGGGCTATGGTGACAGGGGGGTGGGGGTGGGGGGTGACGGGGTGAAGAAACTTCACCCCCCCCCCCCTCCTCGCCGCCAGGTCGTACAACGGCCGTGTCGGCCGTCGGGCAGCTCGGTGGCCAGTCGCCGAGTGTGTAGGGTCCTTTAATGTCCCGTATCTAGGACTTCAAACTGACAATCAGATCTCAGAAAACACTCACCAATGGAAATGGACAAAAACAGCTATGAATTTAACTTGTAGTGAATGATCTCAGTTTCGAAACATTTATAAGCCACACGGGGCATTTTAAGAGAGTGGGGGGGCCCGTGTGCAGACTTAGGGTGGGCCCCCTCCTCTCCATGGTACCGTAGGCTCAGGGACTGTGCCAGAGGCTTCTGTGCCTGCGCAGGTCATCGGAAACATGGCGCCCGCCATGATCTGGAGACTAATTATTTACTGCGTATGGGCGGTGGCCATTTGAGGAGTGATTTTTTTTACCACGGCTGCAGCGGCCGTCGAAGGACTCCGGTAAGGTGAGTTTTAAAACAATATGGGTGTAGTGTGTGCGGTATGGGCCCCCCTGGACCCAGTGTCCCGTGTGTACCGCACATATTACACCCATGATAGAAACACCTATGAAGCCATACTGTACACAATGCAGAATTGTACAGATCTTTCCTGTTCAGTCTAATTAAATTGATTTGTGCATCAGGCAAAAAAATTTATGATTGTAATCTGCTTTATATTATATCCAAAGCTCTCTATTTCATTGACCAATCAAAAATCAGGAGACATGTTCTCCTTCCACTAAAAAGCATATAACAAATAAGCAGATATTTGACATAGTTTGAAGACTTTTGACTATGAATCTGGAGACATCTTTTAGAAATATGCTACATCTTTAAATGTTAGTATATCAAATAAATTGGCATTGTCATTGATTTGCTGATTTAAAAATCATCTGTGTATAATTTTCTGCAAGCAAAGTGCTCCCCTACTTCCCCCCTACTGCTCAGCACTATCTGACAGCCAAGCGCCGAGGCAAAAAAAAGAAATCAACCTTTCAATGCAGCTGTTGAGAATTTCAACAAATACATAAAGTGTTCCCATTAGCCGCTCCGTTCATGGAGAAACACAAGGTAATGATAACTTTCACAAAAGCTCTTTATCTAGCTAGGTGTTTATCTATAAGAGCTCCACAAACTGTTACAGAACTTTGCCAGAGAAAGCTAATTATCGTTTTCCATCGTCAGTAAATTACTTCCAGTACCTTGGATGGATTTCACCTTTGTAAATGATTATATTGTTTTGTAACACATCCAGCACATAAAGAGATGACAATTTGTTTGGACTCAACCTCTTATGCTAATGAAGTCTTACAAAGAAATTTACTAGGGACAAATAAGTCACATTCAGGAGTGATTGCCGTTAAATTGCAGTTTTCCATCCTTTCTGCCATTTTGAAACATGCACATTTATTTTATGTGACTTTATTACAGCATATTTTTGCATATGTATTTGATGGGGGTTTTATCAATATAAAACTATAGCTTTATGACTGTTGGACATGTCTGTCAAACCGTATGTTCTCAATGAGCTAGTACCACCTGCTTGCATTTATTTAATACTATTTTTTTGTTCTGGTGTTGAATTATTATTATTAGTAGTAGTAGTAGTAGTAGTAGTAGTAGTATTGTAAATGATATTTATATTTTACTGTAACACTTTCCCTGTGCACTCTAGATGAATTCATCTGATTTGTTCTGGTGCTGTCCAGGCTGAAAATATTCACTATTTCTACAGTACTTTGGAATGTAATGGTATTGTTTTCACTGTCATGCTTTAACATTGGCAATATACATAACAAATAATTCTAGGACAGTGCTGTACAGATTATTCATGGAAGGCCACCTGAACTGTGAGCTATACATTTGTGCTGGGTTCAAATAGACGGCACATAGATCCATATTTGCTTATCCAAGTGCTACCAAATACACGCTAATGATGATTATGGCTGTCATCGTTACTTAACTGATTCTGATTTGCTTGTTATCAGATGCACTGCTGATGTGGGACGCAGCTGAGTCATGATCTTCCTTCGGTCATGCTTCTAAGTCACACTGCACTTGCCAAAAGAATCAGTTGCAGTTGTCTTGAAAATGTATTGTACATTCCTACGTGATGACAGGGTAGTGGCTAGGCAGAAGCATGGCGATGATCTTGTGGGTGTGCTATGGTAGTGTCGCGGACGTGTTGCTAAAGTGGCTGCATACACAGATACAAAATGACTCACATAGCAGGTCATATAAAGATAGAAAAGCTGCACCTGCCATAGGGCTGGTGCAAATTTTGATGGTGCGACCAATGAAGCATCTAAAGACCCTGAACTGAGCGTCTCAGTCCTTGCACGTGCAGACTCACAGATGTCCACCAGGGAAGGGCTTGTAGTGATATTTGCATAATGTCGCAGAGGCACTACCGGTAAAAGATGTACACACGGATGCTGCAGTGATTCATCCAGAATCGGGACCATTATGTTTTCATGAGCATGTTTTAGCTATTTATTTTCTAGATTTATTAATACGCAATATGGAAAATTGTACCTTCTGTGCTACTGTTATTATTAGCAGAAATGTCTGCTGCCCCTGAGCTGCAATGCCAACCAAAGACTACAGGGTGGAGTCAGCCAGCACATATAAACTATACACGTAAAGTTGTATTTAATATATGTGCTGGCTGCCTTACCTGGGGATCAGCAGCTGCAGCAAGCACGTGGCACAGGAACACAGTGCACAGCTTGTCTATCTTCAAAAAGCCCGCCCCCAGACTCCCATTGGCTGGTTTCACAGAAGTCTGGGGGTGGCTGCCGCTAATCATAAGTAAAGAATATTCGTTTTATAGAAACTTAATAACAAATGCATACAGTATTTCACAGTTAAAATAATGGTTAAAAATAGTGGACGTAAGTGTAGGTGACACTTGCTTAAATAAATCTGGTGCACTTGCTCGTAATGGTGCTTACTCGTTTGATTTTACAATGTGCACATTTAAGCTTCTGGAGTGTAAATTACACCCAGTATGTGTCCAGCTCAGTTACAAGCCCTCTGAATTTGTTTTGTCTTTTTTTTACCTTATCCAATACCTTATCCTTAACTCTTGCACATTTCAATGTAGATATATTTTCCCTACTGCTAGTCTTCTCATAGACCAATCAGGACTTCTCAAATACACTTTTCTGTAGCTTGAGGTGTAAGCGACATAAATGATGTGAGCATTGCGTCCAAAAATAACCCATAGACGGCTGCTTGATTGAAAAATTGGCCGCTGCACTTAATGTAAACTCTGTGTATAACTGTTCTAGCATTAAGACTGGTCCAATTCTATCCAGAGCCACATTCTGAGGTCTCATGTTTCCATCGCATTCTCCTCTACTGTAGGTCACCATTGTTTGTAATAGTGTACAATGGGAGAGGTGACATGTTGCCACTTTATTAATAAATTATATTATTATGCTTGTAAGTTCTGACAAACTTGCAAAAATTTGATATGTTTATTTTGAATGCTGGTGTGATCCGTCACACAGGACTAATTTACAGTTGGCTGTGATGTTGTTGTTATACGTGGAAACTATGAATGCCATTTTCATGCCCACAATGTTATATTACAGTATGCATAAAGTAGAGATATCATTTATTTATACAGTGCCTCCAAATTACATAGCACTGTACAGAGACTTTTTGTCATTCTCATCAGTCCTTGCCCCATTGGAGCTTACACACACAAATGCACTAGGGTTAATTTTCATCAGCAGTGTATCAATGTGTCTTTGGAGCATGGGATGAAACCTGAGCGCACACGGAGGAAACAAACACTTTATATTATTTTTTACGTTTTTTTTTTCTTTTTAGGAAGTGTTCTTAGACCGGACTGCCGAAAAGTAGTAATAGCCTTTGGGATAAATTAAGAAAATACAATTTTTCCCAGTAGGTGTAATATGGCCTACCATCTCCAGCAATTTTACCCTCAGAAACTTAAATCTAATACTATTTAATCTTATTTTAATAATATTATTTTAAAACAGAAAGAGGGCATTAATAATATTTTTTTTATTTTAAATTATGTTTTTATTGAATATTCAAAATGTATACAAACAAAGCAGACACCACACTCCGAACACAGAGCACACATACAGATCAGCAGTCAGACTGGAGTGACGTCATAAACAATGTAGAAAATGATTTTGAGCAGAAAGAAAAATGAAAAATAAAATAACAAAAACATGCAAGGAAGACAAGAGCTTGTGGGGAAGGTTTAAGGTGGGTAAATAGAAGGGTGGAATAGGGGGGAGGATCAGCATCCATGGATTATGTAATTTACAGAGTGTCGTGTAGAGGATAAAGGATGGGTAGAATCCCAAGGCCTAGGAACTCAGGTTACATGTCTGGTGGGGTTGCGGTCATGTATGTCTTGTAGTCAACCAAGAATTTATAATCTAGTAAAGGATACCAGGTACTGGTGAAATTAGAGGACTTATCTGAAGAGGAAACCTGGTATGGAGCAGAGAAGGGTGTCTGTACCATCACATTAAAATGTTATATTGTGTCTCTTTCACAGTAACACAAATAGAACTAAAGTAAGCTTTGAGAAAAATGATATTCAATTTCTGGTCATAGGCTCAGATCTCTTTCCCAAGCCCGAGCATATGTTGGGATGGAAGCAGATTGGTTATCTAATAGTGGTTTGTAAAGAGTGGATATTGTGTGGGAAGAAGATTGGGGGAGACACAAAGTTTGTCAAAGAGTGTAAGCTCTCTTCCAGCCATGACTGCCCTATTGGCTGTAGCTAGAAATTGTCTTACTTGCAAGAACTTCCAAAAATCTGAATGGAGATAACCCATTTGTCTCGGCTCTACGAAAATTGTTTGATATCTGAAGCAGTCACCAGAAGAGGTCCAACTAGGAAAATGGGCAGGATTTAGAGCCAACAGGAAACCAGCGTTAGCTAAGAGGATGTGAGGAAGACACCTGAGAACCTTCCAAATGGAAAGTGTGGGCGATATCATTGGATGGGGAGAAGACATTTTGGAAAGAGGGGACAACCACGGCACAATTTCAGGATGTTGTTTCATGTAATTGCCCTCTAGTGCAGCCCACTGCTTTATGTCCCTGTCTCTAATCCATTTAATAATTCTAGTAAGGTGTAAGGCATGGTAATACAATTTCTCTAACGTCCTAAGTGGATGCTGGGGACTCCGTCAGGACCATGGGGTCTAGCGGCTCCGCAGGAGACAGGGCACAACAATAAAAGCTTTAGGATCAGGTGGTGTGCACTGGCTCCTCCCCCTATGACCCTCCTCCAAGCCTCAGTTAGATTTTTGTGCCCGGCCGAGAAGGGTGCAATCTAGGTGGCTCTCCTGAGCTGCTTAGAATAAAAGTTTAAGTTAGGTTTTTTATTTTCAGTGAGTCCTGCTGGCAACAGGCTCACTGCTACGAGGGACTTAGGGGAGAGAAGTAAACTCACCTGCGTGCAGGATGGATTTGCTTCTTAGGCTACTGGACACCATTAGCTCCAGAGGGAGTCGGAACGCAGGTCTCACCCTGGGGTTCGTCCCGGAGCCGTGCCGCCGACCCCCCTTGCAGATGCCGAAGTTGAAGAGGTCCAGAGGTCCAGAAACAGGCGGCAGAAGACTTTCAGTCTTCATAAGGTAGCGCACAGCACTGCAGCTGTGCGCCATTGTTGTCAGCACACTTCATACCAGCGGTCACTGAGGGTGCAGGGCGCTGGGGGGGGCGCCCTGGGCAGCAATGTATTATACCTTTTTTATGGCTAAAATACATCACATATAGCCCTTGAGGCTATATGGATGTATTTAACCCCTGCCAGATCTCACAAACTCCGGGAGAAGAGCCCGTCGTTTTAGGGGGCGGGGCCTATTCTCCTCAGCACACGGCGCCATTTTCCTGCTCAGCTCTGCTGTGAGGAAGGCTCCCAGGCTCTCCCCTGCACTGCACTACAGAAACAGGGTTAAAACAGAGAGGGGGGGCACTTATTTGGCGATATGATTACATATGTGAAAATGCTATAAGGGAAAACACTTGTATAAGGGGTTGTCCCTGTATAATTATAGCGTTTTTGGTGTGTGCTGGCAAACTCTCCCTCTGTCTCCCCAAAGGGCTAGTGGGGTCCTGTCCTCTATCAGAGCATTCCCTGTGTGTGTGCTGTGTGTCGGTACGTGTGTGTCGACATGTAGAAGGACGATGTTGGTGAGGAGGCGGAGCAAATTGCCTGTATTGGTGATGTCACTCTCTAGGGAGTCGACACCGGAATGGATGGCTTATTTAGGAATTACGTGATAATGTCAACACGATGCAAGGTCGGTTGACGACATGAGACGGCCGGCAAACAAATTAGTACCTGTCCAGGCGTCTCAGACACCGTCAGGGGCTTGTAAAAACGCCCATTTACCTCAGTTGGTCGACACAGACACAGACACGGACACTGACTTCAGTGTCGACGGTGAAGAAACAAACGTATTTTCCTTTAGGGCCACACGTTACATGTTAAGGGCAATGAAGGAGGTGTTACATATTTCTGATACTACAAGTACCACAAATAAGGGTATTATGTAGGGTGGGAATAATCTACTTGTAGTTTTTCCTGAATCAGATAAATTAAAGGGTGTGATGATACGTGGGTTTCCTCCGATAGAAAATTATTGGAGGTATACCTTTTCCCGCCAGAAGTGAGGGCGAGTTGGGAAACACACCTTAGGGTGGATAAGGCGCTCACACGCTTATAAAAACAAGTGGCGTTACCGTCTCCAGATACGGCCGCCCTCAAGGAGCCAGCTGATAGGAAGCTGAAAAATATCCTAAAAAGTATATACACACATACTGGTGTTATACTACGACCAGCAATCGCCTCAGCCTGGATGTGCAGCGCTGGGGGGGCTTGGTCGGATTTCCTGACTGAAAATATTGATACCCTTGACAGGAACAATATTTTATTGACTATAGAGCATTTTAAGGATGCATTTCTATATATGCGAGATGCGCAGAGGGATATTTGCATTCTGACATCAAGAGTAGATGTGATGTCCATATCTGCCAGACGATGTTTATAGACACGACAGTGGTCAGGTGATGCAGATTCCAGACGGCACATGGAAGTATTGCCGTATAAAGGGGCGGTCCATCGGACCTGGTGGCCATGGCAACAGCTGGAAAATCCACTTTTGTTACCCCAAGTCACATCTCAGCAGAAAAGGACACAGTCTTTTCAGTCTCAGTCCTTTCGTACCCATAAAGGCAGGCGGGCAAAAGGCCAGTCATATCTGCCCAGGGTTAGAGGAAAGGGAAGAAGACTGCAGCAGGCAGCCCATTCCCAGGAACAGAAGTCCTCCACAGCTTCTGCCAAGTCCGCAGCATGACGCTGGGGCCATACAAGCGGACTCAGGTGCGGTGGGGGGTCATCTCAAGAGTTTCAGCACGCAGTGGGCTCACTCGCAAGTGGACTCCTGGATCCTACACGTACTATCCCAGGTGTACATTGGAAATTCAAGACGTCTTCCCCTCACAAGTTCCTGAAGTCTGCTTTACCAACGTCTCCCTCCGACAGGGAGGCAGTATTGGGAAAAAAATTCACAGGCTGTATTCCCAGCAGGTGATAATCAAAGTACCCCTCCTACAACAAGGGAAGGGGTATTATTCCACACTATATTGTGGTACTGAAGCCAAACGGCTCGGTGAGATCTAAAAGATTTGAACAATTACATACAAGGGTTCAAATCAAGATGGAGTCACTCAGAGCAGTGATAGCGAACCAGGACGATATGGTGTCACTGGATATCAGGGACGCTTACCTACATGTCCAAATTTTGCCCTTCTCACCAAGGGTATCTCAGGTTCGTGGTACAGAACTGTCACTATCAGTTCAGACGCTGCCGTTTGGATTGTCCACGGCACCCCGGGTCTTTACCATGGTAATGGCCGAAATGATGATTCTTCCTAAAAGAAATATGGACGCTTTCCTGATAAGGGCAAGGTCCAGAGAACAGTTGGCGGTCGGAGTAGCACTATCTCAAGTAGTTCTACGACAGCACGAGTGGATTCTAAATATTCCAAAATCGCAGCTTTTTCCGACGACACGTCTAATGTTCCTAGGAATGATTCTGGACACAGTCCAGAAAAGGATGTTTTCTCCCGGAGAAGAAGACCAGGGAGTTATCCGAACTAGTCAGGAACCTCCTAAAACCAGGAAAAGTATCAGTGCATCATTGCACAAGGGTCCTGTGAAAAATGGTGGTTTCTTACAAAGCGATCCCATTCGGTAGGTTTCACGCAAGAACCTTTCAGTGGAATCTGCTGGGAAAATGGTCCGGATCGCATCTTCAGATGCATCAGCGGATAACCCTGTCTCCAAGGACAAGGGTGTTTTCTTCTGCGGTGGCTGCAGAGTGCTCATCTATGAAAGGGCCGCAGATTCGACATTCAGGACTGGGTCCTGGTGACCACGGATGCCAGCCTGAGTGGCTGGGGAGCAGTCACACAAGGAAAAAATTTCCAGGGAGTATGATCAAGTCTGGAGACTTCTCTCCACATAAATATACTGGAGCTAAGGGCAATTTACAAGGCTCTAAGCTTAGCAAGACCTCTGCTTCAAGGTCAGCCGGTATTGATCCAGTGGGACAACATCATGGCAGTCGCCCACATAAACAGACAGGGCGGCACATGAAGCAGGAGGGAAATGGCAGAAACTGCAAGGATTCTTCGCTGGGCGAAAAATCATGTGATAACACTCTCAGCAGTGTTAATTCCGGGAGTGGAAAACTGGGAAGCAGACTTCCTCAGCAGGCATAACCTCCACCCGGGAGAGTGGGGACTTCAGCGGGAAGTCTTCCACATGATTGTAAACCGTTGGGAAAAACCAAAGGTGGACATGATGGCGTCCCGCCTGAACAAAAAACTAGACAGATATTGCGCCAGGTCAAGGGACCCTCAGGCAATAGCGGTGGACGCTCTGGTAACACTGTGGGTGTACCAGTCAGGGTATGTGTTCCCTCCTATGCATCTCATACCAAAAGTACTGAGAATCATAAGAAGGAGATGAGTAAGAACGATACTCGTGGTTCCGGATGGGTCAAGAAGGACTTGGTACCCGGAACTTCAAGAGATGCTCACGGAAGAACCGTGGCCTCCACCTTTAAGAGAGGACCTGCTCCAGCAGGGGCCTTGTCTTTTCCAAGACTTACCGCGGCTGCGTTTGACGGCATGGCAGTTGAACGCCGGATCCTGAAAGGGCATTCCAGATGAAGTCATCCCTACCCTGGTCGAAGCCAGGAAGGATGTAACCGCAAAACATTTTCACCGCATTTGGCGAAAATATGTTGCGTGGTGTGAGGCCAAGAAGGTCCCTACAGAGGAATTCCAACTGGGTCGTTTCCTACGTTTCCTGAAAACAGGACTGTCTATGGGCCTAAAATTAGGGTCCATTAAGGTTCAAATTTCGACCCTTTCGAATTTCTTCCAGAAAGAACTGGTTTCAGTGCCTGAAGTTCAGACGTTTGTAAAAGGGGTACTGCATATACAGCCTCCTTTTGTGCCCCCAGTGGCACCTTGGGATCTCAATGTTGTTTTGAGTTTCCTAAAGTCACATTGGTTTGATCCACTCACCACTGTGGAATTAAAATATTTCACATGGAAGGTGAAGATTCTATTAGCCCTGGCTTCAGCCAGGCGTGTGTCAGAATGGGCGGCTTTATCATATAAAAGCCCTTACTTAATTTTTCATTCTGACAGGGCAGAATTGAGGACTCGTCCTCAATTTCTCCTTAAGGTGTTTTCTGTTTTTCACATGAACCAACCTATTGTGGTACCTGCGGCTACTAGGGACTTGGAGGACTCCAAGTTACTTGACGTTGTCAGGGCCCTGAAAATATATGTTTCCAGGACGACTGGAGTCAGAAAATCTGACTCGCTGTTTAGCCTGTATGCACCCAACAAGATGGGTGTTCCTGCTTCTAAGCAGACGATTGCTCGCTGGATTTGTAGTACAATTCAGCTTGCACATTCTGTGGCAGGCTTGCCACAGCCAAAATCAGTAAAAGCCCATTCCACAAGGAAGTGGGCTCATCTTGGGCGGCTGCCCGAGGGGTCTCGGCTTTACAACTTTGCCGAGCTGCTACTTGGTCAGGGGCACACCCTGACTGAGGAGGACCTGGAGTTCTCTCATTCGGTGCTGCAGAGTCATCCGCACTCTCCCGCCCGTTTGGGAGCTTTGGTATAATCCCCATGGTCCTGACGGAGTCCCCAGCATCCACTTAGGACGTTAGAGAAAATAAGAATTTACTTACCGATAATTCTATTTCTCGTAGTCCGTAGTGGATGCTGGGCGCCCATCCCAAGTGCGGATTGTCTGCAATACTTGTACATAGTTATTGTTACAAAAATCGGGTTATTCTTGTTGTGAGCCATCTTTTCAGAGGCTCCTTCGTTGTTATCATACTGTTAACTGGGTTCAGATCACAGGTTGTACGGTGTGATTGGTGTGGCTGGTATGAGTCTTACCCGGGATTCAATATCCTTCCTTATTATGCACGCTCGTCCGGGCACAGTATCCTAACTGTGGCTTGGAGGAGGGTCATAGGGGGAGGAGCCAGTGCACACCACCTGATCCTAAAGCTTTTATTGTTGTGCCCTGTCTCCTGCGGAGCCGCTAGACCCCATGGTCCTGACGGAGTCCCCAGCATCCACTACGGACTACGAGAAATAGAATTATCGGTAAGTAAATTCTTATTTTAATGTCCGGTAATTGGAGGCCACCCATCTGTTTCGGCCGTGATAATATTTCTCGTCTAATTCTAAAAAAAATTCTGGGACCAGTTAAATTGCCGAATCAGAGAGGAGAATGAACGAAACCAAGAGTCAGTCACTGTTATCGGCAGGGCCTGGAGAATATAAAACAACTTGGGTAGCATGTTTATCTTAACCACATTAATTTTACCTTGCCAAGAAAGCTGTTTTAAATGCCAACTCTTTTAGTCAAAGTGAATAGAGGAGAAGAGAGGGGTAGTAATAATATTTTTAAGTAATAAAGGGACATAGAAATTAAATATTATGACTAAGGGGGTACAGAAATGTATTATTTTTACTGAGCGGGGACACAGTTTAATAACCTATAGGAGGTCACTGTTCTTTTTACCCAACAACCAGAGATACCAGGAAGTGGTGTATGCTAATTTGCATTGGCCTGGGTATCCCTAAGGAAGGGTGTGAGGGTTAAGGGGGAGAAGATTTTTGAGTCCCAAAACTCACACATACAAGATGACGTATTTGATATATCTGTATTTCCAGAGCTGGTTTGTGTATCCAATAGCAACAAACAAAGATAACTCTTTTTGGTAGTCATATGGCAGGGTTGTGCAACAGTCAGTAGGGTCACATATAGCCCTCTGACCCTTGACCTACGGCCCCCAACGTCCTGTTTTAGTGCTAGATTTGTATGCTATAGCTAGTAATGCTATTGGGGTATTTTACACAGGAGCCTCTTTCTTTTATAAGATGTTTTAACTTATATTTCAACTTATTACTGAGATCAACAGTAATATGTATTTCTTTAGAAACTCAGGGGTGGCCCCTGACATGTATGAGTTTTCTTATCATTGTTGAAAGTCCTTAGATAAAACAAAACAAAAAAACAGCAAAAACAAACCAGAACTCAACTAACCAAGTCAGAGCAATAGAGCAATGTGTGTAGTAAAAGTTTCAGGAGATGTTATAGAGATCAATTACATTTGTCTGAAAGTAGAAAGTTCTCTTTTTATCTCTTTCATTTTGTGTGGTTACAGTGGACCTGGTAAAATAAAGACAAGTCAGCTATATGAAAGACATGAAAATGAATAACCATTTTATTGGAGGAGGTTTGTCAGAAAGTCTTGTTCCTTCAGTAATTGAAGTTTACAAATGATGAAGAGATTTTCTTACTCGTTACATTCATATTTGGTTAGGTGTTGAGCCATGAGGATTACTGAAAAGTAGCCTATTTCTACGCTACATCTTCCAAGAGGCTGTTGAAGTAGAATGTTTTGAGTGTGGTTTGGTAGAAAACCTTGTTTCTTTCATTTCAAAATCTCAATAAAGAGATGAAGTTTCTTAAAACTATTGGATGAACGAGTTCCTATAATGCCTCGAGAAGCGATTAGTGCCTCTTCCTTTATTCAACCACATGTTGTAACCTATGGTGATTTGTAAACATTTTAAAGACAAATCCTTCAATCATAAATTTTCAGATAAAACCGAGAATGCGAAGACATCTGTAAAAGTCTTTTCCTCGACATAACATCCAGATTAGGAAGCAGCATTGCCAGGCTGTGTTTTTCCTACTGTTTTGGTTAAAAAGGAATTTTAAAATAATAATACAAAATTGGAAACTATTGAGGTCTGTGGGCTGGCATTGCTGGCTTAGAATGTCTAAAATGCTTCTTCATTGAATGTTTTAAATTATTAATAAAACAAATGTATGTCATAATGGTAAGCATAAAGAAACACTGAGCATAAGAGACTCTATGGACAGGTTTAGTTATCCAGTGCACCCACTGACTGCACATTTTTTTATTGTAAGTGAGGGGCAAGATGTGCTATGTACCTTTTGTGTCCCCAATTTTTTTTTTATTTTCTTTTTTTTTTTTGGGGGGGGGATTTAATTATTAATTAGCAATATAACGTTGATCTGGGGCATGTTCTAGGCCAATGGTGCTCTTTTTTTTCCAACCGGGACCCCATTTGTCAGTGTGTCATTATTGTAAGTCCCCAAAAGAGGTGGTAGCACACATGATAGCATACTTGAAAAACAGGGGTCTAAGGTGGTGGTCCAATTCCTCAAAACATTATGGAAAAAAGCAGCGCTAAGAATTAAGTGATTGGATTGGTATAATAATAATATATCAATTTATTATGTTAAAAAACATTTAAAAAACGCTTAAAAGACAATTGTTTTTTAAGCGGTTTTTAACATAATAAATTGGTATATTATTATTATACCAATCCAATCACTTCATTCTTAGCGTTGCTTTTCTCCATATTGTCTGTATTCTTCAGGAGTGACTCTCCTGCTCCTCTAGCATATGCTTGGTGCCGCGACCACATATTGAGCGCCTGTCTCTTCTTGATAAGAAGTTTTTTGCAATTCCTCAAAACTAAGGTTTTCTTTTTTCCCAGGCTGGATGTTAAAACAAAAAAACTTGGGGGGAGGGGGAAGGGGGAATTACACATTGTTGCAAGACTGCAGGCCTGTAGACATGCAATAGACACATATGTCTATCCTGTACATCTTGTGCCATATGGTAAAAATATTCACATTGAAGCTACTATTATAGCTCGCTATTATTTTTGTGAATAGGAAAGTGTTCCATTGAAAATAATTGTTCAAATTTGTTTTGGTTTTTTATATTTTAATCTAATTAAGTTTATACTGCTTTCTACTTTTCATATTATTTTATTTATTTATTTTTTCTAGTTGTATTTTCTTTTTAGAATAACATTACACACTATTTGGTAATGACCAGGTTCCAGTAGTCAGTGGTTTCTAGTGCTGTTTTATGGTTTGTCACATAAATATGTGTGGAATTGCGGAGGAGTAGAAATATTTAGACAATTTGTCATGTTAAATACATTTTGAAACACTGGTTCTAAAATTCAGCTGCAAAGAGCTGGTAATAAATATTTCAAAAGTTGTATGATAAATTCAGGTCATGACACAAACTTTCTTGCAATCAGTATTATAAAACAAGATGAGTTTTATTCCTTGGGTTTCTATTGTATATAATAAATAAGTGATTTATGCTCTGCTCCCTATGTACATCCTATGTACATCCTGTCAGTAAAAACATTAAAAGAATTGTGGAGGTGTCGGACCGGCTCTGATGACAAACCAATATTATATGCAGCAATGGTCTCCCCCCTTCTCCTCTCCATTCTTCCCTTTCTGTACCTCTTCACTAACATGTTGTTAGAAATATATAGTGTTCCCATTTGGATGTGGGCAGGGCAGGACGTAGGGTTTGCGGGGAGTGCACACAAAAAGGGAGCACAGCACCACCGGTGTCACTATTGCAGGCAGTCTGGCCTCCTCGACGTCACTACTAGGGGTGTGTCGCAGCTGTTGGTGTCACTGATGGGGGTGTGCTGTGATGGGCTAGCAGCAAGATCTCTCTTTAATGTGAATAGATGACATGTGCACAGCATCTATTCACGGCAGCAGGCAGGCTGTTTTTGCAGGGCGCTGCTAGAGGAGCAGGGCGCATTTTGCCATTTAAAAATTGGGCAGGGCAGGGCACGGCGTAAAACAGCCTGACGTGAACATATATATAAAATCACACACATGGCTGCCACTCAAAATAGACTAAAATCAGTTAGATGAAGCAGTTGTGTGTGCTTTTGTATTGGAGATATGGCTTTGGACATCGGGAGAAGATGATCTTAAGCTGTTTGAGAGTGCTACCTTGGAAATTTATATATATATATATATATATATATATCCTTTTTTGTGGGCGGCACTCAGAGACTTTTACCAAACAGATTAAGTGAAAAATAGACCCCACTGGGCCATTTTATTGGTAACGTTTCGGGGTATAATCCCCATCCTCAGACCTTATACCCCGAAACGTTACCAATAAAACGGCCCGGTGGGGTCTTTTTTGCACTTAATCTGTTTGGTAAAAGTCTCTGAGTGCCGCCCACAAAAAAGGAGATATTTACAGATGCTGATCTGCTGGGAGGGCACCGGAGCATGACATACGTAAGACCGGAGTGCCAGGGACTCTGCATGCATTGTTTTATATATATATATATATATATATATATATATATAAACAACCAACCATATCTTCCGGCACTCCAGACTCCAATTCACCTTGCTCTGGTGCCCTCCTCTGGGGTAATTACCCCTAATATGCAGAAATACACTGGAATAGGCGGCAATCAGAGACTGTTGACAGAAGGTTGAACGTGGAAAAAAGCCCCTTAGGGTGTGCTTTATTGTGACGTTTCGGGGATGCTACCCCTTCTTCAGACAAAGTGTGAATAAACAGTGAGAAACTTAAATATCTAAAGAGGACTTACCCCTCCGTGTCAGCCTCAGCGTGCTCCTGGTCTCCACGGCCGCCTTCTCCCAGCGGGCACTTCCGGTCGCGGCTGAGCTGGTCGCGCCGGAAGTAGCGTCACTTGTCCGGCGCCGTACAGGGTGTGTACGGATGAAAAGATATTATGAATGTCCTCACAGTGTTGTATTTGCACTGTGAGGACATTCATACTATCTTTTCGTCCGTACACAGCCTGTTGCCATGGTTCCCGGCGCTGGACAAGTGACGCCACTTCCGGCGTGACCAGTTGTCATAATTGGCTACATTACATTATTGATAAATTGAATACCCACAATCTCTGCCTTCCTCTCTGTAAACGTAGTCAGTAGCAAATGACATTCAAATACAGCCTGATACATATAGCCCCACTAAACTATATACAAATCCTGCCCATTATTTTCCAGATATTTGTTTTTAATGAGAAGCCTGTTCTTCAGCAGTTTATAATGCAGCGATTACATGCCAGGCTGCCTGGGAAAAGTGCTGGTCAAGAGGTGAAGGAGATGCTTCATGTTTAGAGAACAGTAAACCTGTATTTATTTTACCAATGATAAGATAGAGGTCTGAATGTTTATTTGGTGCCTAAAATGCCTTGCTCTTGAAGAACAGGGGCCAAATATTCTTCCTTTCACTGTTTCGATTCGGTGAAAATAATACTTTGTTTAGAAGAACCTCCTTCATTAAGTCTAGTTGGCTGCTATTGACTTAGGTTAGTGTATTCTACGAAGAGCAGTTTGGGTAACAAGTCGTGGGAATCTGTCTTCAGGTTAGTCTGGTGCGGGGACTTTCCTCTCCACTGCAGCTGTGCCTAACAAAATGTATTTAGCTCTGTTGTCATTATCATCCCATCTCTGAAAATTCCTAATAAATACAAGGTTTTTAAGGCCCCTTCAAAGTCCGCACAGGAATGTGTTGTGTTTTTTTTACATTTTTTTATAAAATTGTTTGAGTGCTTTAAAAATGTTTTCCATCCAGTGCACCAGCCTTGCCCATTATTGTTTCCCAGTGATGGCATCCTTCTCTGTCATATGTACACATTAGCCATTGTGTAGCTTTCACTCATTTCAAAAACAATAATAAATACACCCATGGATTCCTTACTCATTGTCCCTGTGGATTTATTGCATACTGCTAGGGGTCAGCAGTAATGTGAGATCTCCCAGATGGTCCCAGTTAAAGAATGACCAGAGAGTGGTCTTTGAGATTAGCACATTCAGATTCACGCTGTTGTGTGCAGTCCACCCTACAGGAGCACTGAAGGATAACTGGCCATATTAATCAAGAACCTCACATCTCCTTCTGTTCTTAGACATTCCCATCATGCATTTAGATCAAGGCTGGAAATAACCTTATCAGGAAGTTATAAGGGAAGGGAACAAGTATCATCTTAGGGAAGACTTACACAAACTTTGTTTAATACACAAAGTTATTAAAAATATTGTATTAAATGACCTTCAGGCTGTGTGTATAAGGTGTATATGAAACATAAATGAATTGTGTGTATGTACACACACTTTGTTTAATGCACAAAGTTATAAAAAATATTGGCTAAAATGACCTTCAGGCTGTGTGTATAAGGTGTATATGAAACATAAATGCATTCTGTGCTTAGACTTAGGTCCCATCGCCATGATATCTATTTATGGTATGCAATTATTCCAAAATATGGAAAAATCCGATATCTGAACTACTTCTGGTCCCAAGCATCATTTTGGATAAGGGATACTCAACCTGTGGTAGTGTATAAATTTAAGGACAATGTGAATACTGACCAAAGAAAATTAATAAAGATGTAAGTTTAAAAAGCCTAAGCGTCTTTATTGTGTCTACTTTTTATGTATCAATGTATAAAGTAATGGGCCCTACACACTGGTCGATACCAGTGAAGGATATGAACGATTGAACGAGATACCGTTCATATATTTCAGTGTGTAGGCACTGAAATTTTCTAATTATCTGAGATTTTGGATTTGGGGTTTCTTAAGCTGTAAACCACAATCATCAAAATTATAACAAATAAAGGCTTGAAATATCTCCCTCTGCATGTAATGAGCCTATATAATATAGTAGTTTCACCTTTTAAGTTGAATTACTGAAATAAATGAACTTTTGCAAGATATTCTAATTTTCTGAGTTTCACCTGTATACTCTGCGATTTGAGCATTTTAAATTACATTAGCATAAATAACATGAGCTATTGATGTAGACACGTAGGACGCTAGGCTAAATCCCTATGTACGTTTCGTATACTAGCTTTCTCAAGGTAACCGAAGGCGGGCCGCTGATGATTCTATGATTTAGCGGCCACCTCTGGTTACCTTGAGAAAGCTAGTATGCGAAATGTATGTAGGGACTTAGCCTAGCATCTTATGTATCTACATCAATAGCTCATGTTATTTATGCTACTGTAATTTAAAAATGCTCAGATTGCAGAGTATAGTGTGGGCAGGATGATGTATGTGTATATGTCCAGCGTCTGACGGCACTTCTATACCTCTAATAGGGAATAGCAATTACCACTGATATTACGGCAGCAGATTTGGGTGTTGTATAGCTATCACAACAAGCTACTCACAAATCCCTTAGAGATGATAGTTATACCCTACTTTTTGTGACCATCAGCAAAAATATACTGTCCCATATTGTATACTGTGTATTGCATTATTAAAACATGGAAGAATATACTCTCTAAGTATCATCTAATCACAATGCCCCATATTGTGTTTTGTGCTGTCTAACATGAGGCAACAATTAATAACACAACTGCAGCTTATAATTATCACAAACAATATATGTATTATATAAGTACAACTAAGGAATGACCGATAGATGCACTATCGTAATTATAATCTAAGATTACTAACTACGTTCAGATACGTGCACACTGAATGTCAGACGGTACAGTTATTTCTCTGATAAGGTGCAGCAATTGCTGCTAACATTACGTGCCCCAAATTGTATATGGCATATTGAAGCATTTAATACAGAGGAACTTATATTGTGATCGTCACAGAATCATAGTGCCCAACAACGTACATTGGACTACTGAGAACTATATAATCGTATTATTATTGCAGCAGATAATTATTAAGTATCATCATATGTACCATATGAGTACAAATAAGGGGTAATCAATTAAGACACTACCACAATTGCAGCCTGCTTTTACCAGCCATTTCTGGATATATTATATGTGAAGAATTAAAAAGCATCATAGTATTACACTGTCTGCTTTCTTAATAAACAATCGATTCCAGAGAACATCATCTGCATTGTATACCGCAATTAGCAGAGATTTAGAATATATCCATTTCAAGTACCAACTAACGGGTGAAACATATTGGAATGATAAACTTAGTGATAAGTGTACTGTACCACTGGAAAGAAGTAACTGTGGTATGTGATAAACAGTACCCATAAGCACAATACTGATATATGGGAACATAAGATGCCTAATCAATTGTATTAAAAACCAATATACTGGTCTGGCACCATTAAGTGAGAGAACTTTTATGTGAAGGACATCAGTGACTATATATAACATCACTTAATTATTCTGAGATTTAAAAGGGATAAACTATAACTATCTGGTTACTCCCTTAGAGTGGAAATCTTCCTGTGATCTTTCGGTATCAATAGCGTATACTATACTGATTAGATAAAGCACATCATATATTACTGAAGCATCACAATATAATATCTGGGTAAAACAGAATTATTGAGTTTATAGGCAACGTGCAAAGAATTTCTACTGAGCATAAACGCAACATTTGTTGCTAGTCTTCACACTAATAGTAACATGTAATGAAGCAAGAGAATTAACAGTTACTTAATACATTGATACTTAAAAAGTAGACACAATAAAGACGCTTAGGCTTTTTAAACTAACATCTTTATTCATTTTCTTTGGTCAGTATTCACATTGTCCTTAAATTTATACACTACCACAGGTTGAGTATCCCTTATCCAAAATGATGCTTGGGACCAGAAGTAGTTCAGATATCGGATTTTTCTATACATTACTACAATATGTTTTTTTAAATATTTCACATAAATGTTGTTCGTCACAGTGTGATATTACAATCAACTTTTAAATGAAATAATAAATGCTATATTTGAAATATTAAGTGCACCTTAGACAGATCCTTTATTTTTCCTTCGTTTTCCAGCATTCCTGATTGGAACATTTTATAACCTAGCAGCATTATGACATATACTGGTAAATAAGTGGTTGTAGAATATAAATCAATTTCTATAGTGCCAATACATAGCACTGTTTGTGCACATGCTGTCTGATGTAAGCAGAAGCTGAGAAATGCTCCTACATAGAGTTAAATTAGTGAATAAGTCCTTTCCCAAAACAAATCCTGGATCTCATCCACTTTAGCCTTTCTTGTTGTAATCTATAACATTCTGATGAACACAGCTCTTAGCGGCATGCCAAGTTTGCACTGTGTCTGACAGTGGCGGTTCATCAACAGCACATTACGTCTTCTAAAATAGTTATTGGTTTTTTATTACACAATATTTACAACTCATTATAAACCTTCAATGTTAAGTTTAAAGTGAATTAATAAGAGTTATGTGTTTAGAATGATCTCCTTCTCTGAGTTGTCCAGCAAGGCATTACCTCATCTGCCATTTAAATTACAAGCATAGTAATTAACTTTCCAGTATTTTCATAAATACGTAGTATAAAGTCATATGGATGTTAGATATGCATGTAATATATCATATATGAATGTTGCTAATGTTTTTTATGTTTTTTTTATTTTTTACTAATTGTATTATTTTTTTGCCCTTCATAAGGAGTGGGTGTGGTTCATCAAATCCACAGTGTCTAGGTCGACAATGTTTAGGTCGACCACTATAGGTCGACAGTCACTAGGTCGACATGGATGGAAGGTCGACAGGGTTTCTAGGTCGACATGTGCTAGGTCGACAGGTCTGAAGGTCGACATGAGGATTTTTTTTTTGTCGTTTTCTTCGTAGAGTGACCGGGTGTCCCAAATTAGTGCACCGCGTCCCCTCGCATGGCTCGCTTTGCTCGCCATGCTTCGGGCATGGTGCCTTCGCTCCGCTACCGCTTCGCTTGGCACACTTTACCGTTCCAATCGTAGTCCACGTGGATCGTTAAGTATGAAAAAATAAAAAAAAATAAAAAAATGTGAAAAACTCATGTTGACTTTTAGACCTGTCGACCTAGCACATGTCGACCTAGAAACCCTGTCGACCTTCCATCCATGTCGACCTAGTGACTGTCGACCTATAGTGGTCGACCTAAACATTGTCGACCTAGACACTGTCGATCTTCAGACCGGATCCCATAAGGAGTACATTTTTATTTAGTATTTAACTAGTGTGATGTTGGGGATTCCTGTTTTGGGACCTCAACAATTCACATTGTGCAAATGTTTCCTTTGGACCACCTCAGGAAGCCGTCTCCAGGTCTGACACAAAGTGAGACTCCCTGGATAGACAATTACCTCCCCCATCCAATAAGGAGCCTGCTCATATTTCAACCACTTATGGATAGATATCTTCATACCTCACAACATTTTTGGGTCACAAATTAAACCAACCCTGGTCATGCCCCTTAGACCCACACAATTTGCACTCATATCTCCATAAACATACTCATATACATTATTGCTACATTCAAAATAGGCACGCCAAGCCGTCTTCAACCTGTAGTAATTGTAACCATGTCAGGGTATGTACAAAGGAAATGTTTTTGAGAGCAGTGCTAGTACATTTCATGGACATTGAAGGACTGGCATATACTCATTTGGGTCTGCTGGAAAGTAGACCTATAATCATTTGGACACTTTCCCGACTAATGGTGCCTTAACTGAACTAGTGAAACTAGGGATGCATATTAGTATAAGGGTTTTCAAATTGCTAATTAATATGACCCTAATCCTTGTAATTTTAGGAGGCACCAGGTGGACGCTGCCTGTTTACTTTGATCTTGCTTGACATTTTGGGATTCATACCGATACCCACCAGAACTTGAGGCAGTATTTGTAGAGTGAGAACAAGCAAGCCCCTGAATTGAAACTTCTGTGCCCAAACACAGCATGATGATTTCCATTGTTATTCATGGAATGGTTGTGTTGAGAGTAGATATTGCCAGTCTAATGAAACCTTTAGCCACGCCATGAGAGCAACATATTAACACAGTGTCTAAGGGAAGCATTGTTCTTATTAATATTAACAACAGTTTTGTACTGTTTATATGGGTGTGGCATGGAGGGTCGACCACTCTTAGGTCGACAGTGTCTAGGTCGACCAGTATTGGTTGACAGGGTTTCTAGGTCAACATGTTCTAGGTTGACAGGTCAAAAGGTCGACATGAGTTTTTTTTTAAGTGTTTTTTTCTCGGTACAGTGACCGGGAACCCCAATTAGTGCACCTTGTCCCCTTGCATGGCTTGCGGCAAGGTGCCTCGCTCCACTTCCGCTGTGCTCGGCACAGGTTATTATTCCCAGTAGTAGTCCTTGTGGATTGTTAAGTATGAAAAAGTTCAAAAAAAGAAAATAAATTGCAAAAAACTCTTGTCAAACTTTTGAATTGTCTACCTAAAACATGTCGACCTAGAAACCCTGATGACCTAGTTACTGTCGACCAATATTGGTCGACCTAGAGACCGGATAACTACAATACATATCTGCTGCCCTCTTCCACTAGTGCCACCTACAGTATTGAACCAATTTTGTCTTTTCCCAAGTTGAACCCTGAAGGCAGAGGTTCCCAAACGTGGTCCTCAAGACACCCTAATGGTCCAGTTTGTAAAGATATCCATGGCTCAGCACAGATGGGTAAATCAAATCGACTAAGGCACTAATTAAGTCACCTGTGGCCAAGCATGAATAAACTTCAAACCTGGACCATTAAGGTGCTTTGAGGACTGGGTTGGGGAACCTCTACCCTAAGGTGTTATTTCTTTATACTGTCCTGGTCTCCAGATTGTCCAAGACTGGATGACATTTATAAAGATACATTTTACAATATTTTATAAAATAATTTGACGTTTCCCAATGTATCCAGTTGTTACAGTATGGTAACGGATTTCAGCTAAGGGGTCAATAAATCATATAGCCAAAATCCTAATGCCACCTAAAATTTGTTTTTATAATTATTATCACCAAGACTTTGTTATTTGTAAATGTTGTTATCCTGTATTGCTCACACTTTGTTCGCCATTCGACCGTTTCCTTTGTGACTGTTTTCACCTTAAGCACTGCCAGATATATACATGATCTAATCCTTTACATAAAAAATTGGTTCTGTTTAATTCCAGTACCTCCTGGAACCACAATGACAATTTGTATGGAATCTGTACAACCTGACATTTGATATACTGTGTTAGCTTCACAAAAGGTCTGGACACATTTCTGGAATCACAACGTAGTGGAGCAAATTAATTCAGTCTGTTTTTAAATAAACATTTTTAGACAAAAGTGACTAGGATGTAAAATTGCAATCCTTTCTTTGTGCCTCCCAGAGAAATGTGAAATACTTGGAATTATATATTTTTTTCAGCTGTTTGGTAATTCCATGTAATCCTTTTTTTTGTTCTATATTACCTTATATAAGCAGTTTACATGATATACTATGAGCTGCGAGAGCAAACATGGGTTAATATATCAAATATTGCTGATAACATCACATAAATCGTCAAAATTGTGTGTTTTGTCAGTTATAATTCACAAATAAAGATGATAATAATAATAATAATAATAATAATAATAAGTTTTATGAGGTTTTATGAATTTTGGAACTTGTGAATAATATGGTAGTAGTGGCTTAAGCAACACATGTAACAGATGTTTAAAATTGTGACTTTGTTTGGAAATGGCAACTTGCAAAGGGTCCTGGGAGCTGGGTCTTAAATGCCATTTTTTACTGCCCCCACATATGTTTTTCTTTTATTGTTAATAGTAATTTTTATTGACTCATATAATATACAGGATGCATTCAGCACCCCAGCTGTCAGGATGCTGGCGGTCATATGACCGACCTCAGAATCCCAACACCACTCAGGAGACCGGTGCTGGATCTCCAACAGCCAGGATGCCGAAGGTGAGTAACAAGGTTCAGGGTTAGTGTTAGGGCCCATGGGGGGAAGGGTTACGAATAAGGCACTAGGGGTAGTTGGGGGGACTTTAGCCCTACTTCCCACCCACCCGGCGAGGGTTAGCCTTAGCCGCCACCCCTAGGTGTAGGGTTGGGGACGGGAAAGGGGGATAGAAATACCACTTCCGATTTTTGTATCTTCACAGTCGGGAGGCTGTGACCGCTGGCATATGTATTCCTAATATACAGAGGCAAAATAATTACATTGTATTGGAAGTAAGAAAAGCGTACAGATGAAAACACAAACAATACTTTCATTTGTAACAGAACAATACTTCAACTAAAAGAACAGGAGTTGAAAGTATAATACAGCACACTACGAAGATGGTAAAACATATAGGAACCCTAGTAGTACTGTCTCATAAATAGAACAAATTGCTCTGTGATCTTTATGTGTAATCTACATGACGTGGATATTGCACCTAGGATTAAAAATGTACACCTCCACCCAGAGCAGCTAAATTATACCATTTAGTTAAATGGAAACACACCAGTAAAAAACTTATTGGCTAGACCTTCTTTGTTAGTTAATGTGTCTGTCCAGTCCATGTGAAACAAATGAGAAACCCTAGGTAGAAATAAGGCAAGAGTGGAGGTTGTGGGTTCAATCCACCGTGAAATAATTGTTTCTTGGCTGCCCCAGTGATTTTATATAAGAGCAGTTTATTGCCCTTTAGATATTTCAGAGGAGGGTGACTGAGAAAATATTCCCCAAAATACCCAATTAGGTGACAAGGGCACTATGTGTAGGATAAAGGGGGGTACACACGGAGAGATCCGTTCTTAAAACCAAAGCAATCTCACTAGATTGCTTAAATTTTAAGCATGGATCTCTCATGTGTATGCCCCCCCCGCGATACCAATGCGCGGCCCTGTGCATCGCTATTGCCAATGCTAGATTGGCCTGGCACAATCTAACACATTGCTCTAATGAGCCCCCCCCCCCCACCCCACCCTCCCACCCCCGCTGTGCTGAGCGGGGGAGAGATTTGTGCTGAGCGGTCTGGGATAGATCTCTCAGCACACATCTCTCTAGTGTATACTGTCTAGTGTATACTGGCCTTAAAAGTAATGTATTGACATGTCTCCAAAACTCAGCTACTCTAGGGCATGTCTCCAAAACTCAGCTACTCTAGGGTAGTGATAGAGATCTGCCTCAAGGGGATCACATGTAGCAACTGGAGGTATAAGATTGTCCTATAATAAATTTTAACTTATAGTAGGGGTGTAATATGCTCGATGCAAAATGTTATAATTCATTTCCGCATATGAGGTGGAAACCAAACTTTTGTTTAATCATTTGGTGGTCTTCACCAATTGAGACCTTAAAAGGCATCTTTCCTTTTTGCTAGTCCCCCGGAAATCCCTTCTAAGTCTCTGGTAGGATAAATTAATGAATACATGTAGGAAGACGAAAATGGGTTAGAGGTCTAAGCCGTAGTGCTCCATCCAATTTACTTTGCCAGTTGCTGGTAGCCAGCGACCTAAGTATTTTATGAATGTAGCTTGACACTTGTAAGTAAGGGAAGAGCGGAATACAAAGATTGTGATAGTTGCTTTGTAGCTGACTGAGTTTTGCAGGCTGTAGAGTGCTGATGTCTATGAACTGATATCGATACTTCAATCCCTGGATAGACCAGTTTTTTTATATGGTGTGAAGACCGACCTCCCAAAAAATTAGGATTACCCACCAATTGGAGGAAAAGAGAGAAAAAGGGAGAAATTTTCAAAAGTGAGTGGAGCTACTTCTCCGAGCACTTCATGTGGTGGCCAGGAGCACATTTTCTCTAATCTCCTGCAGGAGCATTATAGGGCGGGTGTGAAACAGCACAGCTAAATATATATTGGGGCTAAAGGCCTGTTCTATATAAAAACTGGTGTAGTTATTGACCTCACCAGTAAAATGCATGGCAAATCGATAGTTGGCTGTAAGTGCAAAACCCAAGGTTTTGCAGCACTTCAAAGTGGACAACTACTTTCAATGAAGATGTGCAGAGAGACAGAGGGGGAGATGTATCAAGCCTCGGAGAGAGATAAAGTAAAGAAGTTGCGCAAAGATAACATTTACCCAGCACAGTATTTGAAATGACAGTTAAGGAGGACAGACACTTGTCCACTCCTCCAGGGATTCATCTCCCAAACAGACTGTTGACTTAATCCTATTGGAGACTTAGGTGGCAGAAAACAACACCCTATCTATGAAGAATTGGACCAACCAGTCACAGTAGCGTACACACTTCTATACTGGTTGGGTGATTAGTGATCAGGTCTGTTGATTTTTCAGCAGGTTTAAAAAAAATTGGCACGATCAGACGGCCAGGAATGGATAATACCAAAGGTCATGCAGACACACACACTCTACCATTGTGTGATCAACTGGTAGGTTGGATTGGATGAGAATTGGACAACTGTGTACCAATTTAAGAAGCTAATTAAATGCTTTGGACAACTACTTAACTTTATCTCTCGCCAAGCCTTGATACATTTCCCTGTGAAAACAATTAAGAGATGTATTATGCAAAAGTGGAAAACTCGTACCAAAGTCCCCCCTTCCACCACTTTAAGCCACCCCTTTTATTAAATAAAAAATTTCCATTTTTTTTCTCCTAAAATACTTATTGGTTTCGCCCCATTTATAACTTAAATTAACCATGAGAGTGAGGGAATAATGGGACTGTTTTGGTCACGCGTGTCGCATTTGTGTGTTTGAAGCTTTGTTTAAATACATTTATTAAACAACTACGTTAGACGAAGTATGCCTGGAAGAACACTTCTTTGCCAAAGTGCAACTGGAAAGTGCAAAATGTATCCCATTAGCAGTATAATATAAGATCCAATTTCTGCCAGCTCTGAGCTGGTGCAAAGTTCAAGTCCTTTGGCATAGAAGAAATGGCTTTCAATAATCTCATTCCACAAAACAAAATGCAACTTTGCACTTAGGCACACTGCACATAGCAAATAAACCCCCACTCCTGCCAGAGTTTCTGTAAATGTCTTCTCAAATACAGCGACCTTGCTGCATAAACCCATTTACAAAGATGGGCATAGACTTAAGCAAATTACAATCAACCATTTGCTCCCAAAATCCAGAAAATTAACAAAAACGACAGAAAGATTGGACAGATAATCCTTAAGTGTGTAGGGCCCTTTACAGTACCTGTGTAGACAAGACAAACTCTGCCTCTGCAAGGTGATATTGTCCTTTTAAAATAGATATTGTCCTTTTAAAATAATGTCCAGTTTGTTTTCTTATCAGAAGAGGTTGTAAATAATTGAATTCTACCATATATGGACATGAAGAATGCTTTGTTAGAGCATGAAGGGCACTTGAATCAGCAATTGAAGATTTACCAAAATGTACTTAATCCGTATACAATTTATTAAAACTTTAGTCCTCTGCAGCACATTGCAGAAAGAGTTGTTTAACCTTTTTGTGTCAGTACTTATAGAAAATTTCAAAGCCTAACATTTAGTATTAGGAGGCACTGTATAGCATGCCGCCAATATTTAGGAGCTTGCAATTGGGATGGGGCATGGCATCTGGACGATGGGAGGTATAAATGTGTTCTAGTATTAAAAAAAAAACAATTTAATTGGCTGCACATTTGAATCCATCCAAACCTCTCCTGGTTGGACAGTCCTCTTAAATCAGGGCTATCCTACCAAAATCAGGGGGTGTTAGAAGGTATGCTGTATATTCAAATATTGATTGTTTCTGCATCTCATTGGAGAAAATGTTGTTTTAGCAATATGACTTCTCTTGAACTGCCATTCCAGACACCCAAACAGGTGCTAAGTCATACTGAAAGTCGCCTGTCACTTGCATCTCTAAAGCCTATGTCTAGGAGGGAACCCAGACAAGAGATCAGTGTGCTGAGATTACCATCAAAGGGTCTGTGGAGCAAAATAGGGTAATTTGTTAAGGGAATGAAGGTTGCATCCAAGGGCGTAGTTACCATAGGTGCAGACAGTGCAGCTGCTATGGGGCCCAGAGCTGAGAGGGGCCACCTTCCCTGTCAAAGTTACATGTGTTATATACATTTTTCGCCATTGGGTGGTATGTAGGGGTCCTTTCAAACTTTTTCCTTGGGGCCTGCAATATATCTAGGTACTAGGTATGCCCCTGGACCTGTTCATTGTAGTGTGGTATAAAATTAATTGGAGGGCATTTTAATGTTATATAATATGAACCGGGGCACTGTAATGAGGCACAATATGAACGGGGAGCACTATATATAATAATGTGAATTGGAGGTATTGTGCGGCATAATGTGTACTGGCAGCTATGAAATGTGATGTAGGGGGAACTTAAGCACTACTATGATTCATAAAAGAAACTAGGGCACTGTTATGGGGCATAACATTAAATAAGGCTCTACCATGATTCAGAAAATGAACTAGGGCACTATTATAGGGCATAAAATAGACAACTGTTGCAGAGAAGGGTCTTTCTAGAAGCATTGGAAAGGGACTTCTTCAAAATGTTACTATGGGACCCACAAAGTTCTGGCTACGCCCCTGGTTGCACCTGCTGATTTGAAGTCTAGGGTTGAATGGAGGCATTGCTTGATAAATATGTAATATGGGACCAATGTACCTTACTTATATTTATAAGAGCAGTGCCAACACAAGATGTCATTTTGCACAGCAAGCTTATTGACATGAGATAAAAGTAGGGAGAAGATACATTTTAGCTGCATTACTTACTGTGTGGAAGAGCAGGAGTAATTTCAGTTAAACAAATATTTGATTTGAACCAGCTGTCAGCTATGGGAGGTTGAATCTAATCCCAAACTAATTTGAGTTAATTGCGTAGAAGTGTATTTCTTGACGTATGTTGCACAACCTGTGTCTTTACTTTGAGATCCACAAATTAGGCAATTTCTATGCTGTGTGCAAAGTTTATTCTGTGCAATCAGGAGCAGCACCATATTCCCAACCATACTGCTTTGTAATTCCATCTTCCTCATTTTCTGGAAACAATTTGTCTGCAAACTTCACACTATTACCTAGGTGGCAGAACATTTGTGCTGTTCATTGGTCCTCTCACTCACAGATGCCTACTGCAGTATCACACAGCACTGATTTCATTTTGGGCCTTCAAATGAACCACTGACAGTAATTTCAACTATTAATGAGAAATGATTGCTACGTATGGTGCTTCCCAAGATTTATATGAAGTGAGCAAGTACTTATACATAATAAAGGAGACTACAGATGTTCTTATTAAAGAGCAGTAGCTCCAATTATGTTTTAAAAGCTCTACAAGGGGGAGCCACAAAAGGCCTGATTCAGAGGTGGGTGATGTCAGATGCAAATGGACAATGGGGCAGATGTATTAACCTGGAGAAGGCATAAGGAAGTGATAAACCAGTGATATGTGCAAGGTGATAACGCACCAGCCAATCTGATCCTAACTGTTAATTTACATATTGGAGCTGATTGGCTGGTGCCTTTATCACCTTGCACATATCACTGGTTTATCACTTCCTTATGCCTTCTCCAGGTTAATACATCTGCCCCAATGTTTTCAGTCTGCATATGCGTGCAAGTTGTACTGCACATACATCCAAATGGTTACCATTCAAAGTTGCAGGGTAAAATTACACAAAGGGAGATTACATCTTGCTGGATGTTTCTGGGTGTTAACACAGTGGTTGCTAGCCAGATGCGGGAGTGTTGCATTTAAAAACATGGACATAATCAGCGATGTTCAGACGGAGAATCTGCTCCTTCATAGGGATGGTGCAGTATCCAATGGTGCAACCGATGGTGTGTCTTAATCAGTGACGTGCGGTGAGGTGAGGCAGAGCCTTTCCTGACATACTTACGTTTAAACCAGAGTTTTGATTGAATAAAGTATATAAAAAATACTAATAATTTGTTTGAACTATCGCACGTCCCTGGTCTTAATATGCACAGCAATGGATTTGCACTGGTAGGCCACGGCATTCGCATAAAAACACAGTTGCAGCTGCGGAATAAGACGCAGTCATGTCTGCAACTGAATCTGGCCTGAAGCTCCCCCTATATGCAAAGTATTTCCTGGAACTGTGGGCCAAACGCACTTTGCCACCAGTAACATTAATAATTAGAAGCACAGTGGTGCACACTATAAATTTGCAACTGTTGGCTACCGTACTATATGGTGATGTGTGCAGCCGAACATTTCGGTGGCTCATTGTCAAGAATTGAGTTGACCCCTATGAGAGGGCATAAGAAGAAATGAGAAAGAGAAGAAAAGATCATTTTAAAATAGTTGTTTCACCTAATTGTTAAATCTTATTTGTAAAATATTTAATTCTGTTAGGGATCTCTTTTCATTTTTATTTTTTATAATGTTTTCCCTACTAGGGTGGTTATTAGTTTGAAACACAAATAAGTTGTTCCTGCCAACCTGTGTTCCTTTTGTATGTCAAATTCAGTACAATATTCCCATGGTTCCTGTTACTATCTGTGCAATTCGTATATAAATTTACACTGGGATATTCCATGCAAAACCAGAACAATACTACGGGCCTTTAGGCAAAGTGAAACCGCCTGCAGGGCTGTATTTTCGTATGGGCTCAATGGGCACTTTCCCACGGCACCCGGAATATAATGGCCCTAGAATAATAGCTGAGGGTCCCCTCTTTCCAGCGGTACCAGATTTTTGAAAATCGTCCCTGGGGAACTGGAGATATCCGACTTCAAAGCAGTGGCCCCCATCCAAGCCTGTTAATTGCTCTTCCCAGCCAGATATCTTGGGTTCTGTCTGACTTAGAGATTTTCTAAGGGTATACTCCAAAAACTGGGACTCTCCCCTTTATGTGGACACTGGCAGCTGGTCTCTACTATGCCCAAAAACAGAGATATCAGCCTTCCAGCAGCTGGTTCCTGCTCCAGCTCCACACACCTTGTATGCAGTTTTATATATTCATTGGTGGATTGCTCTGGATCCTGAACTCTGATCCCCAAGTCCCCTGTACCTTCTGAAAGGTGGGACTCTCTAGTTTTTTTTAATCTAATTTATAGCTAAGAAATCTATTTCCAGGTACTGGAGATATCTGCAGTCAAGCAAGCTGCCCTCCACCGGAAAATTATGACTGTTAAGCTCACTCCACTATCCACCCCTTCCCTACGTATTAAACACCCCGTACCATCCTGGAAGCCATATACCAGGGCCCCTTCGTTCAGCCTAATGTCCCCTTCTACAGTTTAGTGTTCTCCCTCCCATCCCATCTGTGCAGTAAAGGAATAATATGCAGAAATTACTGCACCAGGTCCTACATGCTGAATGGAGGATAGAACACCCCCTAACGCCCGCGGGACATCAAAGGTGCCGCTGATAGCACCCCTCACCCCTACTGCTGGACGGTGGGTAGGGGCCCCAGTGCATTGCTGTGCCCAGGTGCCTACACTGCTGTAAAGATGGCCCTGCCCGCCTGTTGTACTAGATCTCTGCTACAGAACTGGAAACATATTGGCAGTTGTGCTTTTACCTATGTTATAAAATTAATTTACAAAAACATGGACTTCAGTGTTTTGTAAATGGTAACAGTTTTATTCCCCAGTACATGGATACTGAACCAATCAGACTAGTGAACAGAAATGATTCAAACTTGGAAACAAGATTATACACACTCTGAGCTGGCATAGTAAAAGCCCTAATGAGATAAGCATGCCGTTTGAGCAATGTGTGTGCTCATGCAAATAAGGTCATGTAAGGAGAATAAAGCAAGTGGACACCAGTTAAAGTCTATTTTGTATAGATCTTGCGTTATTAGTTTTAACAAAGAGAGAAAAATCAAAGTACAGTGCCACTCACTCCACCCTCGGCAGTAATTTATTTTACTAGCAGGCATTATCCCATACAGTACTCTATAGTAATGTTACTGCACTGACTGCTTAGCATAGCTCCAGGTCCTGGCTGCATATCATATAGTACAAAAGTAATGCTAAGAAATGTATACATTCCTATAAGAGTGTCACGATCCGGGTATCTGGACGCCATTTCTTACCCATCAGATGCCTCCTAAGGCTGGCTCAGCGCTCCAGGACCGGATCCCATCTGTTATCCTGATGTGTACATTCCTGTATCCTCTCCTGTCACTCTGGGACGCTGTCACAGTAAACGCCATATTACACCTGGCATGGCGTCTCCCGCGGCCTCCGCCGCCGTCCCTGAACTTCTGCATGCAGAGTGTCTGAGTGGCGATTACGTCAGCCGCGGCCTCCGCTGTGTCCGCGTGGTTGGATGTGCATCTGTCAGCCTGGCGCCTCCTGTCTCCGGTGGCCGGCGCCGCCATTACTGTTTTCATTACCACATGGATTACAAACCAATCTTCCCTCCAAGTGTCTGCATGGGCGCAGCCATCTTGGATTCTGTCAGCTGATCATTTCCACCAATCTGTTCTCAGTATTGATAATCTGCATAATTGCCTAGCCAATCCCTTCCTTGCTGCAGGTATAAATACACTGTGCCTGAGCAAGGAAGGCGTCAGTGCTTTGGTTGTCAAACCTAGTTCCTGTTTGTCTCTCTCCTGTGATTGTCTTCCAGGTTCCAGCTCCTGTCTCAAGACTTCCACCATAGAGACCCGCACCAGCATTCCACCTGCGGTGTAGCCTGACTCTCCAATCCATTGTGGATTCATCTGTTTCCAGCTACAACATTACCTGCTTCCAGCTCAGCTTCCAGCAGAGTACAGCTTCCCTTAAAGGGCCGGTGTCCTTTCTACACTTTACCACTCTCCACCGGTATTATTATTTCTCCGCTCTCAAGTTCTACATTTCAGTTCATATTTCATCGCTCCCAAGTTCATTTATTATTTAACTGGTTCCAGCCAGTATCCACTCCGTGCTAACAACAGTCTGGTTCCAGCCAGTATCCACAGCAGCTGTTTTATCTTCAGCAACCCAGCTTTTCCTGGAACACCAGCTGGCACAATCCTGGGTTATCTCCATTGCTACAGTCGGGCCTGGTAAGGACTTTCCATCTAGAAGATCATAAGAACTATCTCACACTACCAGTGCCCTGTGGCTCCTGCCATCCTGTAGTACCCAGGAACTGTATTTATTCTTTGCTGACTTTTACGTTTTCTTTTACTGCTGCTGTGTTGCGGAGTTGTCATAATAAACATCATTGACTTTTATCCAAGTTGTCGTGGTCACGCCTTCGGGCAGTTATTATTCATGTTACTTACATGTCCAGGGGTCTGATACAACCTCCCAGGTTCCGGTACATCTCAGCCCCTACAACTGAGGCTGCCTCCCGTCAGCTCAGGCCCTCAGTTGTGACAGTAAGCCCGGACCTAATGAATCCAGCCGGAGACCAGGATCAAGCGGCCAGGCCGATGCAAGAACTGGCAGCCCGACTAGAACATCAGGAGGCTGCACAGGGCCACATCATCCGCTGTCTCCAGGATCTCTCTACTCGGCTGGATGGGATTCAGACAACTCTCCGTGGATCAGGCGCGTCTGGTGCGTCAACCACAGTGACTCCAGCTATAACCCCACCCACCTTACCCATTTCTGCTCCACGTCTTCATCTTCCAACGCCAGCAAAATTTGACGGATCTCCAAGATTCTGCAGGGGATTTCTCAACCAGTGTGAGATTCAGTTTGAGCTACAACCTGGCAATTTTCCCAGTGACCGTACAAAAATTGCCTACATTATTTCTCTTCTCAGTGGCTCAGCCCTTGATTGGGCATCACCGTTATGGGAGCGGTCCGACACCCTGCTATCTTCCTACACTGCCTTCGTGTCAACATTCAGGCGCATCTTCGACGAGCCAGGCCGGGTAACCTCAGCTTCATCCGAGATTCTCCGTTTACGCCAGGGGTCACGTACTGTAGGACAATATCTGATACAGTTCCAGATCCTGGCATCCGAACTGGCATGGAACGACGAGGCCCTGTATGCTGCATTCTGGCATTGCTTATCTGAGCGTATTAAAGATGAGTTAGCTACCAGAGACTTACCTTCTAAGTTAGATGAGCTAATCTCACTCTGCACGAAAGTTGATTTACGTTTCAGAGAGAGAGCAACTGAGCGTGGAAGATCATCTGCTCCAAAATCTTCTGCTCCTCCTCCTCGTCAACTGTCACCATCTAAAGATGAGCCCATGCAACTTGGCCGTTCCCGTTTAACTCCTGCTGAGCGCCGAAGACGTCTCTCTGAGTCTCTTTGACTTTACTGTGCAGCTCCGTCTCACACCATCAATGCCTGTCCCGAACGTCCGGGAAAACTCCAAACACTAGCTCGCCCAGGAGAGGGCCGGCTAGGAATAATGATCTCCTCTCCATCTCCTCATGATTGTAATCTCCCAGTGTCGCTCCAAATTGCTCAACGTTATCGGAACGTCATTGCCCTCCTTGATTCCGGAGCAGCTGGGAACTTTATTACCGAAGCCTATGTTAAACGGTGGTCCCTACCCACCGAGAGACTTCCTTCGTCCATCTCCTTAACTGCCGTGGATGGCAGTAAAATTTTTGATACAGTTATTGCTCTAAGGACTCTACCAGTTCGTCTGAGAGTGGGAGTTCTTCATTCCGAACTTATTTCACTTTTAGTGATTCCAAGAGCCACACATCCTGTGGTCCTGGGCCTTCCATGGCTCCGTCTTCACAATCCTACAATTGATTGGACGACTACGCAAATCCTGGCATGGGGTTCCTCCTGTGCTGAGACATGTTTGTTTAAAGTATTGCCTGTCTGTTCTTCCTCCCCCAGGTCGTCTGATGTTCCACCTCCTCCATATCAAGATTTCACGGATGTGTTCAGTAAAGCTTCTGCTGATATCCTTCCTCCTCATAGAGAATGGGACTGTCCGATTGATCTCGTTCCAGGGAAGGTTCCACCTCGAGGCCGAACTTATCCGTTGTCTCTGCCTGAGACGCATTCTATGGAGGAATATATTAAAGAGAACCTAGCAAAGGGGTTCATTCGACCTTCTTCTTCTCCAGCCGGCGCAGGCTTCTTTTTTGTAAAAAAGAAAGATGGTGGTCTGCGGCCGTGCATCGACTACAGAGGTTTGAACGACATTACCATCAAGAACCGTTATCCTTTACCCCTGATTACTGAGCTCTTTGACAGAGTTAGCGGAGCTACCATCTTTACAAAGCTGGACTTGCGAGGTGCATACAATCTCATCCGGATCCGTGAGGGTGACGAGTGGAAGACCGCCTTTAACACCCGTGACGGACATTATGAGTACCTCGTCATGCCCTTCGGATTGAGCAATGCTCCAGCTGTCTTCCAGCATTTTGTCAATGAGATCTTCAGAGACATTCTATACCGTCATGTCGTGGTCTATCTAGACGATATCCTCATTTTTGCCAACGATTTAGAGGAACATCGTTTTTGGGTTAAAGAGGTTCTGTCCCGTCTCCGTGTCAATCATCTCTATTGCAAATTAGAAAAATGCATCTTTGAAGTCAAGTCCATTCCGTTTCTAGGGTACATTGTGTCCGGTTCCGGACTAGAGATGGATCCTGAGAAACTACAAGCAATCCAAAATTGGCCGGTACCCTTAACCCTCAAAGGGGTCCAGAGGTTCTTAGGGTTCGCCAACTATTACCGAAAGTTTATACGAGACTTTTCCACCATTGTGGCGCCTATTACTGCTTTCACTAAGAAGGGTGCTAACCCGTCCAAGTGGTCTGAAGAAGCCATGCAAGCATTTCATCTTTTAAAACAAAGGTTCATCTCTGCGCCTGTTCTGAAACAGCCTGACATCGACTCTCCTTTCATCTTAGAGGTGGATGCCTCCTCCGTTGGAGTAGGAGCGGTGTTGTCTCAGAGGGCTAAAGATGGCCATTTACACCCTTGCAGTTTCTTCTCCCGGAAGTTCTCCCCAGCTGAGCGCAACTATGCCATTGGCGACCAGGAGTTGCTAGCCATCAAGCTCGCTCTAGAAGAGTGGAGGTATCTGTTGGAGGGAGCTTCTCATTCAATCACCATACTTACAGACCACAAGAACCTTTTATACCTGAAGGGCGCACAATGTCTCAACCCTCGTCAGGCCAGATGGGCACTTTTCTTTTCCAGGTTCGACTTTAAACTCCAGTTCTGTCCGGGCTCTCAGAATCGCAAGGCCGATGCCCTTTCCCGCTCATGGGAGCAAGAAAATGAGTCAGAGTCTTCAGACAAGCATCCTATTATAAATCCGTTGGCATTCTCCACGGTAGGGATGGACTCTACGCCCCCATCAGGGAAAAGTTTTGTGAAGCCGATGCTAAGGAAGAAGCTCATGCATTGGGCCCATGCTTCCCGTTTTGCCGGACATACAGGTATCCAAAAAACCCTGGAGTTTATCTCTAGGTCCTATTGGTGGCCAACTCTGAAAAAGGACGTCTTGGAGTTTATTGCATCTTGCCCAAAGTGTGCCCAACATAAAGTATCCCACCAGTCGTCTGCGGGGCAACTGGTTCCACTATCCGTTCCCCGTCGACCATGGACCCACTTGTCGATGGATTTCATTACAGACTTACCCATGTGCAACAAGTTCAATACCATCTGGGTGGTAGTTGACCGGTTCACCAAGATGGCACACTTCATTCCTCTCACCGGTCTTCCGTCAGCTTCCAAGTTGGCTCAAGTATTCATACAAGAGATCTTCCGACTCCACGGTCTTCCTGAAGAAATTATCTCAGATCGAGGAGTTCAATTCACAGCCAAATTCTGGCGAAGTTTATGTCAAGTCCTCCAAGTCAAGCTAAAGTTTTCCACGGCTTACCATCCTCAGACCAATGGTCAAACCGAGAGGGTGAATCAGGACTTGGAGGCCTTCCTCCGCATCTATGTGTCCTCCTCTCAAGATGACTGGGTTCAATTACTTCCCTGGGCCGAGTTCTGTCATAACAACCAGTATCATTCTTCATCTGCTTCAACACCATTCTTCACTAACTTTGGATTCCACCCTAAAGTCCCTGAGTTCCAACCGCTTCCAGCAACTTCTGTTCCCGCAGTGGATATCACCTTGCATCAGTTTGCCAATATCTGGAAGAGCGTACGATCAGCTCTGCTCAAGGCATCGTTCAGGTACAAGAAGTTTGCGGATAAGAAGCGTCGAGCAGTTCCTGCTCTCAAGGTGGGTGATCGGGTATGGTTATCCACGAAGAATTTGAGGTTAAGAGTTCCCAGTATGAAGTTTGCACCTCGCTATATCGGTCCTTTCAAGATTGAACAAGTCATCAATCCTGTTGCTTACAGACTCCAGTTGCCTCCCTTCTTAAAAATACCCAGGACATTCCATGTTTCCCTGTTGAAACCGCTGATCTTGAATCGGTTTCATTCCTCACTTCCTCCAACTCCGAAAGTCCAAACTCAACGAGGCGTTGAGTATGAAGTGGCCAAGATCCTGGACTCACGTCACCGTTACGGTCAACTACAATATCTTATTGACTGGAAGGGTTATGGTCCTGAGGAACGTTCATGGACCAATGCTTCTGATGTCCATGCTCCTGCCTTGGTCCGGAGATTCCATTCCAAGTTTCCTCAAAAGCCAAAGAAGTGTCCTGGGGCCACTCCTAAAGGGGGGGTGCTGTCACGATCCGGGTATCTGGACGCCATTTCTTACCCATCAGATGCCTCCTAAGGCTGGCTCAGCGCTCCAGGACCGGATCCCATCTGTTATCCTGATGTGTACATTCCTGTATCCTCTCCTGTCACTCTGGGACGCTGTCACAGTAAACGCCATATTACACCTGGCATGGCGTCTCCCGCGGCCTCCGCCGCCGTCCCTGAACTTCTGCATGCAGAGTGTCTGAGTGGCGATTACGTCAGCCGCGGCCTCCGCTGTGTCCGCGTGGTTGGATGTGCATCTGTCAGCCTGGCGCCTCCTGTCTCCGGTGGCCGGCGCCGCCATTACTGTTTTCATTACCACATGGATTACAAACCAAACTTCCCTCCAAGTGTCTGCATGGGCGCAGCCATCTTGGATTCTGTCAGCTGATCATTTCCACCAATCTGTTCTCAGTATTGATAATCTGCATAATTGCCTAGCCAATCCCTTCCTTGCTGCAGGTATAAATACACTGTGCCTGAGCAAGGAAGGCGTCAGTGCTTTGGTTGTCAAACCTAGTTCCTGTTTGTCTCTCTCCTGTGATTGTCTTCCAGGTTCCAGCTCCTGTCTCAAGACTTCCACCATAGAGACCCGCACCAGCATTCCACCTGCGGTGTAGCCTGACTCTCCAATCCATTGTGGATTCATCTGTTTCCAGCTACAACATTACCTGCTTCCAGCTCAGCTTCCAGCAGAGTACAGCTTCCCTTAAAGGGCCGGTGTCCTTTCTACACTTTACCACTCTCCACCGGTATTATTATTTCTCCGCTCTCAAGTTCTACATTTCAGTTCATATTTCATCGCTCCCAAGTTCATTTATTATTTAACTGGTTCCAGCCAGTATCCACTCCGTGCTAACAACAGTCTGGTTCCAGCCAGTATCCACAGCAGCTGTTTTATCTTCAGCAACCCAGCTTTTCCTGGAACACCAGCTGGCACAATCCTGGGTTATCTCCATTGCTACAGTCGGGCCTGGTAAGGACTTTCCATCTAGAAGATCATAAGAACTATCTCACACTACCAGTGCCCTGTGGCTCCTGCCATCCTGTAGTACCCAGGAACTGTATTTATTCTTTGCTGACTTTTACGTTTTCTTTTACTGCTGCTGTGTTGCGGAGTTGTCATAATAAACATCATTGACTTTTATCCAAGTTGTCGTGGTCACGCCTTCGGGCAGTTATTATTCATGTTACTTACATGTCCAGGGGTCTGATACAACCTCCCAGGTTCCGGTACATCTCAGCCCCTACAACTGAGGCTGCCTCCCGTCAGCTCAGGCCCTCAGTTGTGACAAAGAGTTATGATGACATTTATTATAATCTGTGCTATATGATGTCATGGTTTCAATCTTCATTAGTAAAACGTGTGTGTATTATAATAAGTGCGGTACTCTCAGTTGTAAACTACTATGGATATTAGAAGCCACCTCTGATGACTATGACCAGTAGAAAAGCATTTGACTGCTAGTATTTATATAGTTATGGTACGCCCTACCCATTGGCTACTAATATCAGTGGAATTTTATATTTTCACATAACTTGAAGTATCATAGTATAGCACATTGTAATCAAGTTTAACTAGCAGGAGAGTAGTCGTTTTAGACACTTTAGACACTCCAGGCATGCACCCTGCAGTCTGTGGAGCCCATCAGAGCATCCTCTGTATCGCCATTGGTCAGGGGACCCTATTACGGCATTGCACACATCTACAGACTACAACAGGCATTCCCAACCAGGGTCCTCAAGGCACACTAACAGTGCAGGTTTTAGTGATATCCAGGCTTCAACACAGGTGTCTTAATTAGTAGCTCAGTTATTTTGATTTAACCATCTGTGCTGAAGCCTGGATATCACTAAAACCTGCACTGTTGGTGTGCCTTGAGGACCGTGGTTGGGAATGCCTGGACTACAAACACTTTTGTTATTTCCCAACCTTTACCCATTACACGCCACCTCATGATGAAAGCACAGACCCTCCTGAAAATCAACCAATAACATAATCAGAACATTATCTACAACCAAAAATGTATAACAGTATAGAATAAAGACAGGGGCATAACTAGACCTTGCGGGGGACCATAGCAACATTTTCACATTCCCTCCAAGATAACAGGAATAAGCACACACAGCCCCCATCAACCCCTAAGTGCTTACCCCTGCCTGCAGGGAGCACTGTGCTTCCCACACACGCCGGCTGCAGCAGCAGGGGAAAAGCCATAACTTGGAAGAGGGAGGGGACTCTAAAAGGGTGGGACCATGGGAAGGTTGGGGACAGCAAATTTAGTGAAAAGGTCAGAGATTGCTACCTATGAATTACCTTCTAAGTTCTGCCATGCTTCTCATTCCACATAGAGTAGAAAGGATAGGTGCATGAGGATCTGTACTCTCTAGAAGCAATCAGTAACCTTTATCATTTTTGATTGTGCTTGCTATGCCAACTGCAAATCGCAGAGCTGGCAGTAAGTAAATGTAGTTTGCAGAGTGGGACACTGCTGCATGGCACAGGTACAAATACACACTGGTGATGACAACTTAGAGCAAACTAAGAGCACATTCTGCCCATGCAGATTTTGCATTTGAGTAGAAATACGCAGGTTTTGTGTCCACATTTTTTCTGGAGTAATTTGCACCCATTTTACTATGAGTTCTGCACAAGCCTCTTGGTATTCCTACTGCATACTTGCCTACTCTCCCAATTTTTCGGGCAGTTCCCTGCACCCATGAAAGAGTGACCAGATCAGCTGCATCCCGCCCGCTTCCTAGTGAAATGGCAAGATGAGGAGATTTTACAGGGAATTGAAGTGTCCTATGGTGGGCAGGGTTTAATAAAGCGCACTTGCATTTAGCCATCCCCTACATGTGCACCCGAGAATAATGCCATTTTGGGGGCAGACCCTAGTGACTGACAGCTACCACCCAAAGTGGCAAGCAGCATCTCCACTCTCAGCTTCTCCTGGAGAAGAGACTTAAAAGGTAGGCAGCTATGACCTACAGGACACACAATACTCATTTGTGAAAGTGTAGTTGCCAGCAAAACCCAAATTTTAGAGCTTAGTTTGTGTGGGGTGTGTTCAAACTGAAATCTTAATTGTAGTGTAAAAATAGAGATGTCTAACATTAACAAAGAAACATAGAATTTGACAGCAGATATGAGCCTCTTGGCCCATCGAGCTTTCCCCTTTTTTTAACCATATTGTTACCTCAAACCCTATTTGAGCCTTATTTCTTTGAAAGGCTATCCTTATGTCTATCCCATGCATGTAAAATTGCTCTACTGTCCACTTGTCCACTACCCTTTTTGCGAAGTAATGAATTTGTCCTCAAGTTATGATGACCACGAGTGGCCATAGGCTGGTGTATGCGTCATCAGGGACCCCGCTCTGGCTATGCAATGCCCACATTACCGGCATTGCAAAGTGGGGGCAGGGCTACCATGATGTGATTCAGCGTGAATTACATCATCACCTAGCCCACTTTTCCTCCCTTAGCATGCGGCTGCAGGGGGCAATCGGGGGGGTTGCGGGCAGTGCGAGCAAGATGCAGGAGAGTTAGCTACTCGATTTTTGGGAGCCTCCTGGCCGTTCCAGGAGAATAGGCAAGTATGGGCTGTCCTGGAAATGTCGCGGGTGTGTAGGCTGACTTCAGAGCTTTTTTGTGGCATGTGGACAAGTGGAAAATTTTGTTTCAGATGGATTCTTTGCACCCAGTATGGTGTAAGTCCTGATATTAAAGATGGCTGCCAACATAATAATGGTGGGTGTGATAGGCTTCCACTGCTATAGCACAGACTTCTAATATACACAGCAAGATTGTCACATTACATATAGTAATGTGATTTCTGCATTGAACACAAGATAAAACATTGGCCCTCATTCCGAGTTGTTCGCTCGCAAGGCGATTTTAGCAGAGTTACACACGCTAAGCCTCCGCCTACTGGGAGTGAATCTTAGCTTCTTAAAATTGCGAACGATGTATTCGCAATATTGCGATTACAAACTACTTAGCAGTTTCAGAGTAGCTTCAGACTTACTTGGCATCTGCGATCAGTTCAGTGCTTGTCGTTCCTGGTTTGACGTCACAAACACACCCAGCGTTCGCCCAGACACTCCCCCGTTTCTCCAGCCACTCCCGCGTTTTTTCCGGAAACGGTAGCGTTTTTATCCACACGCCCATAAAACGCCGTGTTTCCGCCCAGTAACACCCATTTCCTGTCAATCACATTACGTTCGCCGGAGCGAAGAAAAAGCCGTGAGTAAAAAAACTATCTTCATAGCAAAATTACTTGGCGCAGTCGCAGTGCGAACATTGCGCATGCGTACTAAGCAGAAAAACGCTGCGATGCGAAGAAAATTACCGAGCGAACGACTCGGAATGAGGGCCATTGTCTGCAAAGATCAATAATATTGAGAAAGCCATGTCCCCCATATAGTCTTTTTTTTTCCTTTCGTTTTTTAAGTTTTAATGTCATAAGTCATTTTTTATTGAAAAGAGTCTGTAGTAGCCATTCCTTCTTCTGAAAGCGTATCATACTTACCTCATTTACTAAATTGCCTATATTTCTTTCTCCCTCACCTGCACTTAGAGCTGCCATTTGAAAGAGAAAGAAAAGAAAGTTTGTTTTTGTACAGAACGCATAATATTTAAAAGTACTATGCTAGTGTGTCACCTGCCATTACGGAGACACATTATGAGTAATGAGGCTGCGTCACGTGTCTGGAGAGATTTAAAATATACGTTTCGCCACTTTTAACAGCAGAAATGACTTAAAAGCCCTGAAAAGCCATTTGGGATTGTCTGTCGGGGCCAGAAATGCATCCAATGCTGGCATAGAGCAATTTGTTTCATTCTTTCTTTGCAAGTATTTACGACACACATTTGCTTTCATTTTAAGAGGTTTTGGCACTTTATGCAGCTATTAGGCCAATTTATTATTTGAAGTTTCGCAGCCTTTGCCTTGCAGGCAGAGAGGAGAGAGTAACGCTTTAGCTCTTGGTTCTATCTGACACCTGCCATGATTTGTCTCTTTCCATTTCACGTGAGTCTCTCCCACCGGACAGCAGTCCTGCTAATTTCATTTTAGCATCATTAGATTTGATGCAGCCCACTCTCACTCTGTCAGATGTTTTCCATTAGGGGTTTGTATTTGGATTTACAACACCTCAATCTTTCTCAATTAGCAGACTGATTTACTGAAAGCATAGGTTCATTCACCACAGCCGTGTTAGATTATTTTCTGCTATATATAATGCGACTGCACAATCCCTTTTCTTTTTCTTTACCATTATACATAATATGATTGTGTAGTTGGAGGTGAACACAAATCCGATGAGGTTGGGCATGTTAAGCATCCTTGTGAATCAGATTGTAGGTCCTCTGACTTTAGAGGTGACCACATGATGAGATCTTGTAGTTTGGTCTGATCACTGAACGGGTGGACCTGTATACGGTTTTATGCAATACAGAAAGAGGACTACTCCTGATTGGCGCTTGTCAGATACTACCTTGAAAAAGGGACTTTGATGTCCCGAAACGCGTTGGTGTCTGCCTACCAGTGCTCTGGACTTCCAAGGACGTTTTTGGACTCAGTTTATACCACAGGGAAAATCTCGCCTTCCGGAGCCTTATGCAGGGTATCTTTCCCGGGTATACCTTGCATATAACACCTGCGGCTCCGGCCACCATCTTGGTAGGATTCTCTGTGTTATCTACTTCCATTTTATATGTGTTTTGATTTTAAGTGTTTGTTTAAATTAAAACAGAGATTGTTTTTACATAACACTAGACACATGCCTTATTTCCTACCAATCATGGCTCAATCATAATGTTTTATGTGGGTGTTATCTGACAAGCGCCAATCAGGAGTAGTCCTCTTTCTGTATTGCATATATCCATTTCTATTCTTGGGCTCAACAGGGGAGCCCTGTGACCACCCCTAGGCCAGCTAAAGTCTATACAGCGCATTTTTCTACCTCAACCCCATTTTGACAATTCACTGTATACGGTTTTGCCAGAGGTGTGTTTGGCCTAATTGGTCAGAAATTTTCATACCCCTTTTCCACTGACTCAAAAATCCTGGGTTATAGCACATGAGCGCACATGAACCCAGGATTTTGTCAGTGTTAACGGCTTCACACAATTCCAGTCACCCGGGAATCCTTCTCAGGTACCTAACATTGTTTTACCCGGGAAGGTCTCGGGTAAGCTGCAGTGTAAATGGGCTACCCAGGTCATCTGACCCAGGTCCCATATCCAGCACAGTGAGAGCCGCATTCCAGGTGTAAGGAGATGATGTCATCTCCAAGGGCTTGTGTGTAGTGTGAACAGCACTGATCCGGGAATATCCCGGCGGCGCCACGGTGTATGTCTCAGGCCTGACCCGTTTTGGAACCTGGAACTTCAGTGGAAAAGTGATGTTAGTCAGACTGGATCTGGAAGATCTCCGTAATGTGGATGGCCAGTGACTGCACAAACAGCAATAACAAACTGATCAATCAATATGTAACTGGCAAAAGAAGTGATAAAGAGGGACGCACTAACAGGATCCCAATGCACTCAGCTGAAGTATAGCAAAAAATAAAGACCCAATTTAAAACCTGCCGCTAAAATAGTTATAAATGTAGATTTAGATGCATGCATGTCCTCCAGACATCCCTAGAGAGGTACAGATACTGTACACCAGGGTGCAGATGCTGGTCATCCATGGGGGCCTCCCAAAACAGTGGGGCTAATTCCGTAAGGATAGTGCATTTCCCCAATGTTCACATCCTGTACGTGCGCAGGACCAGTTCTGCCCATATGCAGAACGGGTCCTGCGGTGGAGGCACAGATATGCGAACGCCTCTGTCTGACTGATAGGGGAGGGACGAGGAGGGGGCGGACGGCGTCACAGATGAACATTGCACCTCCTCCTGCATTTGCATTGCTAAGGACTGTGAGCAGCTTTGCATTTTATTATTATTATTTCCAGTTATTTATATAGCGCACACATATTCAGCAGCACTGTACAGATAATATTTGTCCATTCACATCAGTCCCTGCCCCAGTGGAGCTTACAATCTATATTCCCTATCACATGTACAAGCACACACATTCACGCTAAGGTTGATTTGTAGGGAGCCAATTAACCTACCAGTATATTTTTTGATTGTGGGAGGAAACCGGAGTACCCAGAGGAAACCCACACAAGCACAGAGAGAATATACAAACTCCACACAGTTATTTGCAATCCTTAATGAATCAGGCCCAATGATCGAAAAATAAAGAGGGTAAATGACTCAAATAAATTATAACTGGCAATATCTCCGTAGAATGACTGTCGACATTTTAACAGTGTCGTCTTTATTTTAACTGTGAAAGCATTTTAAAGTGCTTCAAATCAGCCACATGTTTGATCACGTTTGTAGTCCTGCAACAGTCTGACCTTGTTTTTGTGCCAAATTACTGTGTGTCTAACTTTATACAGTATTCTGTTATTTTGTTTTTGTAATTTTGCATTTATAGCACAACAGCTCATTGTGTTGAACAGTGGTGTATGTAAAATTGTCGACCACTGTTAATGCCAGTGGCACGATATGTTATTTTCAGCCAAATCTGAACAACATTTTGGCCAGACCGTTAAATGTGTATGCCTGATTGCGTGCTCCCACGGGTCGCATACGATATCTACCGGTCGGCCATGTTGCACGGCCAACCGAAAGATATCGTGTACAATGCCATGCTGCCCTCGGGTGTAGGATTGGCTGGCTGCACCTCATTCTGATGTCTACTCAGCCTTACTCAGAAAGAAGAAAACTTATGAAGAATAAGCCAGACAGTTGTTCTTCCAGCACAATTTACAACATGTGTAAACTTGCATCCTACAGTATATAGGATAAGCCCCCCTTCATTAAATGTTCAATATGTATGACAAAGCAGCAGTCTACATTTACAGTGTATTGAATTTTAAAAGCATGTACACATGGGAGTGAGGAGGAGTGTTGGCTATGAGGAAATAATAATTAAGGCGGCTGCAATCCTGTTACATTTTCAAAGACCAGCACTCTATCTGTAAATAAAATGCTACAGGGGTAAATTTGCTAAAAATGCTTATAACGCTGACTAAATGCCACTCCTGCTTTGTCGATTATCGTAGCAGGAGGCATTTAGCATGACATGTACTAATAACCCTTGTCCTGAAGAAGGTGAGTATGCGCAACTAACCTTCTTTAGCTGAAAACCTTTTTAGGAACTGGACAAAAGTGACAGAGCTCCCTTTCTGGAAGTTCCTGCTTCTCCCTAGTCTTCATGTGAGGAGAGGCAGATAACGGCAGCTAGAGGAAGCCGACACTGGAGAAGACAGCTGACTGTAAGTGACATCTCAACGTAGTAATAGTTGGGTTACTTAACGCTGCCATATACTAGCATGCTGTTATTGCTTGCAGGCTGAAACCCAGAAATCCCTTTGGTACAGAATTAGAAGCCATACAGTATGTACAGGGATCGTGTCATGTGTTTTTTGTTTTCCACCTTATTTTCACTTAGTACATGGACCCCTCAGTTTGCACACATTTGCAAATATATGATAAGCCACTTATTGCGTCAAGGCGCTTTTGCTAAGAATAGTCCTTATGCTAGACAATTACTCCCCTATATTGAGTCATACATTCTTGAGTTTTAAATTCAGAGTTGAATTATTTGTAGAGTGTTCGGGTACCTCCAGGCAAGTTAGCACCTTATACACATTACGCCAAACTGTATTACCCCTTATACACGTTAAGCCACACAGTAATATCCCTTATACATGTTACGCCACACAGTAGTACCCCTTATACATATTACGCCACACAGTACTACCCCTTGTACATGTTACGCAACACAGTAGAGCCACTTATACACTTTACATGACAGTAGAGACGCTTATACATGTTGTGCCACAGTAGAGCCCCTTATACATGTTACATCACAGAAGAGGCCCTTATACACATTATGCCATGGTAGTGCCCCTTAACCACATATAAAACTACTAAAAACTTTATCACACATTCCATCATACTGTAGCGAGAGTTTCCAAACAATATATAATTCATGGAAATCATTAGTATCCCTTTATCCACAGCTGCAGCTAAAGTACAGAATATGGGTTACAATATGGGATACACTAAGTACATATGTACCCCCTGTTCTGAGCAAATGGAGTCATGGATGCATACTGAGTTATAAGTGCCTGTCCTGTAATTACATTCAGTTTTCAGACATAAAAGTAAACTTAGAAATAAAATGACACAATAATGGCATAAATAGCAATTACATCTTATGCATGTAAACTTCCTAGTGGAAGAGCCTAGTGACAATACAGGACATGTCTCCACACACACTGGATGCTCTTTGGTCCCATTAAAGCTGTGTGAGTTTGAGTGACACATTACAGTATGTGAGTGACACATTACAGTGTGTGAGTGTGAGTTAGATGCGATCAGATATTAGAGGGGTTCAGCTGGGACAGTAATGCAGAAAGTAGTACTGCTGACTGTATAATGAGCAAGGAAAGGAGGACAAATGAGTGGGGAAGGGATGCAGTCGCAGCGACAATACAGCTTAGCATAACCATTACTCCAAGAGTACATAGCGGCTCCTGTGACCATACTTACCGCTGCCACACAGTCAGCCGATCCCTCATGTCTGTACATGCTGCTGACTCCCCTGATCCAAGGAGTGTACTCCCCAGTGTATTTGGGGAGGATCACCACCTCCTGCACTCCCCCGGTACCACTGCAACCACCATTGAAGGGAGTAGCGGCAGGAGGGGAAGAGATCCACTGCACATGCGCTCTAACCGCCAGTGAGCCATTTTTGCTACTGCCTCTCATGATGCTCCTACCTCTCCAGTGGGCTGTGCAGCAGCTGGCGGCAGCTCATAAATTGGAGGGCAATTGTGGGTGAATGCTGATGGTGTGCCCACCGGGCAAATGCGCTGTGTGCTAAGCACCATCCACACCACCCTAGTTATGGCCCTGAGACAGAGTCATCTGCATTTTATTTACGTACAGAGTTCTGATCTTTTTACTGACAGATAGTGTGATGGGAGGAATTTTCTTTGTGTTTTTGCCCTTTTAAATGTATTTTTTTTCTAGTAAGGGCTAGAGGGTAATAACACCTACACAGTGATGATTCTAGAAGCCCATCTCATATGGGTGGTCGCTGTAATAGTTCACATCAGTGACATCTATATACTATGAAAAAATATGTGTATTATCACAAGGAAATGAATATTTGCTTTTACTTGTAATTTATAGAACTGTGTATTTTGCCTTGGAAAACTATAGCTTTGTGTGTCATGCAGAGGAGCACTCCAGTTACCATTGATTCATTATGGGACATTTATCGCCGTCACTGTCCACTTTGTTCTTAATTAATAAATATGTACACATTTTTCATAATATACGTCTCACTTTATTCTTTACAGATGCTGCATTTTTTCTCTATCTGTCTTAAATGCTGAAAAAAATGCATATAGTGAAATAGCTACGTACTACAAAATTGTGTACACTGCATAGTTCTACAGCATTATTAATTACATTTTAATGTTATAGGAATGTCCTTAGTTTCATCATATAATTAGTGGCGTCTGGCATGAAATATTCCACAAACAACATCAATCAAATAAAGGAATTCTTAGTTAATTCTTAGTAAATGCACAAACATTTTTGTCAGCATTTTCATAAATATATCACAAGTCAGTTAAACTAGTATAAAGGGTTAAACTATATTATTTTTCTTCGTAACTCCATTAATATAAATGCCTCACTATTAGAGATACTCAAATACAGTAATTAAAAGCAGTTAAAAATTCATCCACATTTGGCTGGTTCGAGGGTCTACAAGTTGTTCCGGGCTTGACCATGATTTTAAGCTATTCAATTTTATAGTGTAAAGTTTGGGCCTCGTGTCCCACAGGTTGCTTTTGAGGTTCTTAAAAATTTTAAAATAAGCTCTTAAAATATTGGTTAGTGGACATTGTTATGTGCTAGGTGGTCTGTTTTTAATTTCAAAGTTTGCATACAGATTGAAAACTTGTGAAAAATATTTTGCAATATACAGTATTTATTAAGCATGAACATGGTAGAAGCTGTTCACCTTGCTTACGTTTAGCGTGAATGTGTTAATCTACCTGAAATTCTGAGAATTTTTGAACTTTAAAATCTGTAGAATTGGTTTGCATTGTACTTACTGTGTGCTAAAGGCAACCAAAATCCTCTGAAGACACTAGTTCAAATTGAGACTGTGTTGGAGGTGAAACGCATCTCAGGTACTCAGAGCGTACTTGCCTGCTCTCCTGGAATCGTCAGGAGGCCCTCTAAAATCTTGACACCCAGAAAAGAGGGTAAGCCTCCCAAGTTGACCGCCATCCCCCCACAGCCCCCAAATCAACAGTCCAGTCGGTAGTCAACATGATTTGCGCTGAGTCGCGTAATCATAGACCCGCCCCCTGCTTGACAGTGAAGGTAATAATAGCATTGTGTAGTGATTGGGGGGCTATAATGACACACTTGCATCATCATGCCTACTTTTCCGCACACTTTTCAGTGACGCGCCCTCTCCATCACGCTGACCATAACCGAGTGCTTCCTCCTGGAGGAGGCAGCCAGGAAGTTGGTAAGTATAATTCGGAGTTCATTTTAGGACTGAATATGTGTCTGACGTTAAGTAAAAACCACCCACAGCAGGAAATGGCCCAATAACACAGTGTAATATAAACATAGGCTGTAGAGTGATGACTGCAGTAAATAAATCCCATTACTGATTTTTGTTTGATACAGTTGGCAATTTATGTTTTATAGTATGTAGAAATTAGCAACAGATTTGTATATGAATTAGAACTTTATTTGGTTGTACTTAGTGAGCTTATTAAAGGTTAAGTTTTAGTGTTATTGTTTTAACTATTTCTGTGTTCTCAGTCCTTGGCCACTTGCTATGGTTCCTGCATGGAGTATTTTCATACTGCCATTCTGCACTCAGGCCCTTGCTTTGCACACATTGTCATTGAAAAGATAGAACTTGGACTAAAAGCATTGACTGATCCATCTTAAGGTGTCCACACACTAGAACAAATCATATCGATATATCATTAGTATACGTGCAAATCGTGTACATTTCACTAACGATAACCATCTGATGCGCAGTCCCGCGGGTCGTTTGATGTATCTTTAGATCTTCCGTACTGCAGAGAAGATCTGAAGGTATCATTAGTGACTGCGTGCTCCTGATGTGGCCACTCCTCAGATCGTAAGATGTACCTTAGGAACTATCTTATGTTTATGCACAAAATCGTTTGTTCAGGACTGCCAGGGAGTTCAAGGGAAATTGTTAAAGGATTTGCATCTTTTGCAAGTTGTTCTAATGTGTGGTCACCTTGAAACTTTATCTCATGAAAAGATTTGCTGGGATTTCTGCCGCAGTTTTTCAAGTTGAGGGCCTCTCCGTTGTGATGGAGGTTCGAGTGAATTATTTTTTTGTTTGATTTGTGAAAAGGGAGGGTGTATTTGTGAGGGATGGATTTCCCCTTTTCATCGACAAACCATAACGTGATGTTTTAATTCACTAACATGAATCCTGTTAACTTCATATTTTACTTTTTTGGCATTAGTAATGCGATTGACACACTTTTATTAAAAAAAAATCTCTGGTGGGACCTTTGCTGCGGCTACGTTTTAAACTCTCTGGCGGACCAAACTGGTCTATTTGCTGTGGCACAGAGTTTGTAATTTAGCTGCACATCCCGCCAGAGACGTTTTGAGAAAGTATGTGTTTTATTCGCATCACTAATGCCATAAAAGTACAATGCAGCAGTACCCAGAATACTAGTGCTGCCATTTCATGTGGTTTTTGCGTGCAAGTCGGTTGCTAATATGTGTAAAAAGGCAAAAGACAGAGGTCAAGTACGAGTGACCTACACCATGCCTCGCACTATATACTGTATTGTTATGCTTAATCTATGACTTTACACCAATTCCTATGCAACTTAAATATTTATCCTATAAACTAACTTGTATACTGCTACGACGCAACTAAGACACAGAGGGGGTCATTCCGACCTGATCGCACGCTAGCTATTTTTTTGCACATGCGTATGCACCGCAATGCGCAGGCGCATCGTACAGGTACAAAGCGGATAGGTGCTGGGCGATGGATTTAACAAAGAATCCATTTGCACAGCCGATCGCAAAAAGATTGACAGGAAGAAGGTGTTTGTGGGTGTCAACTGACCGTTTTCAGGGAGTGGTTGGAAAAATGCAGGCGTGTCAAAGCGTTTGCAGGGCGGGTGTCTGACGTCAGTTTCGGGACCGGACAGGCTGAAGTGATCGTAGCGGCTGAGTAAGTTCAGAGCTACTCAGAAACTGCACAAGACTTTTTTGTACTGCTCGGCTGCACAAGCGTTCGCACACTTGCAAAGCGAAAATACACTCCCCCATAGATGGCGACTATCTGATCACAGCGCTGCAAAAAATAGCTAGCGAGCGATCAACTCGGAATGACCCCCAATATTCAGGAAAAAGTACAGGAATTGCAAACCGGCAGCGCATCCAAGTCATGCCATTCATCTTGCGCAACATGGTGCAGAAATGATAGTTGTATGAAGCAGATCTGTACATACGCATACATTACACTGTACTGTACTGTACTGTACTGTACTGTGTGTCTCTTCCATACTGTATAATTTACTCCTGTTTCTACAATCACTCCTACTGTATGCCACAATTATGTCCAATCTCTTATTTGATTTATAGGGTCCGAAATTCCCAACATATATATTGAAAATGTAAATGGGGGGAAAAGGACATAATGCACTTATATTTTCGTCTAATTATTTTGCCACAGGGCTCTTATATTATTGTACCAGATGTTGAACTCCTTTAGAGCCAATATGTGGTTTCTCACCATAACCAGATTGGATTTCCTCTTTCCTGAAATACTCTTACGCAAACATTTCTTGCCGGTCTATATAGCTTTATAAAAGCTCCCAAATAAGACTGCTGATAGCAAATATATTATAACTTTAATGCTTACTGCAGTCGACTGTAAATACAACATGAAAAAATGTATAGTTTAACAAATTGTCCTTGTGTAATTTATTGAATAGAAGTTGGGATGACTTCTGCACATTGAAGATTGTCTTAGACAAGTATAAATGATTCTATGATAATGTGTATTACAGTATGATCTAATAACTTGTCATGGTAAACTAAAAGGGTCTAATTACTTAAAAGGGTATGGGCACTCCTGAATCTCATTTTTTATTTCACCATCACCTTGGTAGGGTTGACAGCAGCAATGTGTGCCAGGCTGAAGAAGCCATCACCTGACATCATATGACATCACTTTGATTCTTGCCTTCCATGTCCAAACTGCTGCCAAGCTTCCTGCCTGATTAAGATATAATGTGATTCGGTCAGACTGGTACCCATCTTTTTTAAGAAACAACTTATTGCCCTTTGTAATAAAAGAAATAGAAACACATAAAGTATTTATTTTATAGAGTAGGCTTGGCTTCACATAAGTGTGGGTGCAGTAGAGTGGATCCTGCTGGGGTTAGCCATAATTAGGGACTTGGTTGTGGGTGGGGCTTATTGACTTACATTTGTAAATGTTGTGAGGTGTACATTATATGTGATGGGCATCACTATGCGTGCCAGACAATGCAAAAACTTTCATCTTCTGATGGAAATAGGTGGATTGGGTTATACAGACATACTAAGATATAATCTTGGCTTCAAGAGCATTGCTGAAGTGTTTGTTCTCCTGAAAAGGGACTGTGAGTTGTGGTTTTACATAAACCTTCTATCGGATGAGGTGTGTCATGGGTGCAAACCGCTTAACCTTAAACTCGAAAGTAAATGAAGACACTGAGACGTAGATTTGGCAGAGGATCTGTTAGCTATTGAATGCAAATATGATTATTATTTAAGGCTGTATGGTAGCAAAGAAAGGATGTCCAATAATCAGCCAATCTGCAATGCCCAAACACAGTCAACAGCAAGCATTGCAAGGGAGGGGTAAAGCCTGGATCAAAGAGGCTTAGGTCTGCATCACCAGTCCCTTAAATAAACAAGCAACAGCACCACTCTCCCTACACTGCTATCGGCTACTAACACTTGTGATCAGCACCCATGCCAGCTCCCATCCTAGAGGTTTAAATCACCTCTTTTCTTATGCAGTCATCGGTTTCTCAGAAAGCCTTTTTATATGGAGGTGTCCTCATTTAGGTTTGCACTCATTGTGACTTATGTTCCTTAGAGTGGAGCAAGATTGTGTGTTCAATTAAGGATACCATCTCACGCTGAGGTTCCCAAGCCTATAGCTGAGTAGTAGTACACAGGTATTTAGATTTAGGGAGTTATCCAATTAGTTGCTGTCAATTACCGTAGCTATTTGTCTTGCTGAGGGCTATCCTATTAGTCCCGATAAACCGGCTTATCGGGATTTTGGTTCATCTGCCTTAGGTAGGCAAAACCAAATCCCCAGAAACAGACCCGTGTTCATTCAAAAACACACAGGTTTCACTGAACCTGTGTGTTTTAGTGAGAAAATTTATTTTTTTGCAGGCGTCCAAATTGCACCCTGGGGTACCTTGGGACACTTGCATGGGTGCCCTGGGTTGGTGGTCCTGGACCAATTAAAATTATTTCTGGACAATGTAATAGGAAAAACTACTGCTGGTGGCTGCCAATCATAACATATGTGGACAAACAGAAGCAAATCTTATCCCTCACCACACAATTGACCCTAAGGATGACATATAAACCCAATTTACTTAATGTAATATTTATTTCTAAATTTCTCCGTAAGAAACCTTTGGCCTAGGAGTGCCGTGAAAAAAATTCTGATACTCTATGGTGTCGTCACTCAAAAAAGTTTGGGAACCACTGCAATACGGTATTCAGATACATATATTTCCATTACATTACTAGCTATATTCCCTTGCAGATCTAACCCCACATTCTAGGTTAGGTTTGGTACCTCAAATCATTTATACTAACAGACATATGCAGTTTGGGGAACAGCCAATAACGTGTGCTTCACTGTATCCATTTCTATGATGGAAGTAGATAGATCTTTAACATAATTTCAGCAAAGCTAAGTTAGGACACATCTATAATCACAGTTCTACCAATGTAATAAAAACTTTCAAATGTATTATATTAATACCTTTAATAAAGTCAGGTGTAATGTTCCCTCACTCTGATGACATACAGTATGTAAGAGAGACTCAACTTATACCCCTTTCAGACTAGCATACATTTCCCGGATTATTGCACATGAACGCGCATCAACCCAGGATTTTGATTAGTCTGAAAAGGTCCAAAAAGAATATCCCGGGTCGAGCATCCCAGCATTTCATTCTAGGTCGCGACCTGGGTTGAAGCCGCAATCGACCCGGGATGCATGCAGTATGAACTGGTAAGCCGGGTCAAGACGACCCGGCACCCGTTCTCTGCATAGGAGGAGGCGGTAATTGGAGATGCTCATCTCCAAGCGCCGCCTCCTGTAGCGTTGGCGGTGACATCACCAACCCGTCAACATGCCATGTCGGGCCACAAGTCTGAAAGGGGTCTCAAGTCAGGTCGCACCCGGGAAGCTCCCATGTACGTATTCCTGGGCGCGACCCGGCTCTGCCAATCTGAAAGGGGTATTAGTAGTTGTTTTAGGACAAAACTTAAGACAAGTGAACAGGTACAGGCAGACCCTTTTAGAGCTTCATAGAGGTCAGGGGAAACCCAAATTAAGAAGCTCCCTCTTTCTTAAAAACAAAATGTATTTTTAATTGAATGTAATGCATACCTTTATTAAAATTTACCAATAAAATACTGGATACATATACTGATGTACTTAATCATTGGAGATTTCAAATTAGAAGTGTTTTTCTAGCTTAGGCGCTCGGTTTCAGTTTATATTATTTCGAAATTACTAAATTGATCAATAAAAAACATAAAATATAAAAAGTTGGCACACAAAAACTAAATTTTGAGGCCCCCTGCCAGTTGGAGGCCCGGGTAAATTTCCCCCCTTAACCCCCCTCCCTCTACAAAATGTCCTATAGAGTAATTTTACAGAACTAAAAAAAAATACACTGCGGAGCTGCATGTATCCAGCTTGCACATGACCCCAAGTATGTGTTTATGTACATATCATGTCCAGTATGAGAATATACAGAGTGATAAAATGGCAGCTAGAAACATGTCGCAAGCCTGGTGGATTTTTTTTATGCTAAGATATCCAATTCATTAGTGCACAAATAATTGCAAGTAGCCCCTTTTGTGTCACCACTATATATACTTTAAGTAACTGCCATAGATGTGGTAATAAAGACTGTACTTTGTTCCTACCTTGGCACTTTGCGGCTGCTTTTATGATAGTGTGTTAAATTAGGGATGACGAAACCGGTTAGTGTAACTGTAATTTTAGCTGTTACCAAAATTACCTTTTTCTTTTCTTCTTTTTTGCTATGGAATTAATTTTAATTAGAATGAATGATCTCTTATGTAAAAAGTTTATTTTTGTTTAATAAATCTTTCTTTATGTATATAGACCATGACAAAAGTAATTAGAGATGACAAACCCAACTTGTAATTTAATAGAAGTAAGGAAACTAGTTTAGTTTCCTTTTAGACCTCCTGTTTCCATACAAGGCAGCAATCCATGAGTCTTGTGTACACCTTATCACCGTGAAGTAAGACAGCACTATTGCTGAAACATTTTCCTGACACTTCAGTGTAACTTTTTTTTTTGTTTATTGTTTTGTTTTCTACAAAAATACATCTATATTAATATCTGCTTCTGTTTAACTCTGCCACATATTTGCTTTCCAGAGTGGGTATGGATTAACGGCAGTAAGGATGCTGGCAATCAGAATACCAATACAGGTTGAGTATCCCATATCCAAATATTCCGAAATACGGATTATTCCGAAATACAGAATTTTTTGAGTGAGAGTGAGATAGTGAAACATTTGTTTTCTGATGGCTCAATGTACACAAACTTTGTTTAATACACAAAGTTATTAAAAATATTGTATTAAATGACCTTCAGGCTGTGTGTATAAGGTGTTTATGAAACATAAATGAATTGTGTGAATGTACACACACTTTGTTTAATGCACAAGGTTATTAAAAATATTGGCTAAAATTACCTTCAGGCTGTGTGCATAAGGTGGATATGAAACATAAATGCATTCTGTGCTTAGACTTGGGTCCCGTCACCATGATATCTCATTATAGTATGCAATTATCCAAAATATGGAAAAATCCGATATCCAAAATACTTCTGGTCCCAAGCGTTTTGGATAAGGGATACTCAACCTGTACTGGTAGTCCGACTGCCTGAGATTCCGACAGGGGCACTGCAGTAAATGAACCCTATTCCTAACCCCCCCCCCCTCCCACAGCCTATCCCTACCTCCCCCTCCCCGCAGCCTAACAGTTCCCCCACAGCCTAACCGTCCCCAGCATACTTATAATCCGGCAGTTGGGATTCCAGCATTGGCATTCTGACAGCTGTCAGGATTCCGGTGCCGGTATGTGAGAGTCCTCATACCTAAATGTGTGACCTATGTGCATTTTATGGCCAAACACACCATCAGTCCAGAAATAGTCTCTTTTCTGGCTGCTTTATATATTATACAGGGTCATAACTGGGGGTGTGTGCAAGCAGTATATGGGACCATTGCTTCCTGGAACAGCACCCAGCAGCCAGTTACACTGCTGCAGAGCCGCCTGGAGCGTCCAAGTGACACTTTGGACAGTGGACTACTTCCTAGTGATGGTGACACCGCCCTCTAGGCGTGACATCATGACTTCACGGGTTTGGATGGCAGGACCAACACAGGGCGGAATGGAGCCCTGCTCCAGTCATGTTATACACTATCTGTAAGGGGGTTTTAGAAAGATGGTCTTTAGGCTGAGTGGATGCTTCTAAACTTTCTCCTTATAGCAAATACATGTTGTTTTGTCATAACCTATTACCACCGTAGACTGTCAGCAATAGACCAAAGTTTGACTGCGGTTGCTACTTAAAGATATTCTGCCTGCAAAACCAGTGCTCATTTTTCAAAGAGTATCGCTCAGCTGCCTCAGCAAAATTATATTGATAAATTGCAACGATAACAGATTTTGTTTCTATAATCATTTTAGCTCCCAGTACACATAGTATTAAGAAAAGAAAGGATCTAATAACAAAGGTTTGAATTTAGAAGAGGGTTGGTATTAAGATGGTGGTTACCTCCCAAACCAGTGGACCGATAGTTTTCCAATTTCAGTAACATGTCCTTACTGTTCTTGGTGTTCATTAGAATGCCTGCGCCCTGGCAGAATCATGCAAATCTGTATGGGTGCTTATGCATGTGCCCACTATTCTGGGCATGTGCAGTGTAAGGGTAGCTGACTCCCATGTTACAGCTATCAAAAGTATGTTTTTTGGTATAAAGAAACAATATTGTGAACTAATCCTTTAACCACTATCCTTTAACTGATAGTGATCCAAAATATACAATAAGTACTTATATAAAACATATAAATCTCCGCTCAAAGGGGGACATGTGGGAACAATATCTTAGCATGTGCGGAAAACTAACACGTGTTTCTCTTGCTCCGCAGTCATTAATACTGAAGCAGCATGAAACAATATGAAAAGCAGGTGTAGCATTCATCATCTCTGTCTGTAATGCTCAAGCACTACATAGAATATCTTCATAAATTTGGTCTGGAATCCGAGATTTTTCACATTAACTCTATGCCCAAATCTTGTTGTTGACTGATGCTAGAAAAGTTTGACATACTAAATTAGTTTTTATACGATGACTTCAGTTTTCTGGGAAACTTACAGTACGTCCCAGCAGTCCCGGCATGTAATACATAATAATAACATCTGAACTTATCAGTGCACCAAAGTCGGCTACACTTGTAGGAAAAGTTAGACAAATGTCCATTTGTGGTTCATTTTTTTTTTTTTTCACGTATGAAACTCTGCAGAGACCCACAACACCAGGGAAACCATTAAATACACACAATCTCCAAGTCATTCAATTCATTATAATATCCCAAGTCACAAAATAAAATCTCACTTTTGCGGAAGCACTAAAAATCCTCATCCCACAAGAGACGCCTATAAAAGACCTGCAAATGTCCCAGCCACATTAGCTGTTATCATACAACTGCTCATTCATTAATAATACCCACTGGCACATATTTCCAAACATTACAGAGTGAAAAAATAATTGGGTCACATTAGACCCATCCCCCCTCTACTAGACCTGGCACAGGCACGATTCAGGCTAGTTTGTCCATATGTTTAATGTGACAATCATTTAAATTGCAAAACTAACTTGGTTTTGCCTTTTTCATAATTGGCACTTTAAAAATACAGCTACCACATAACCCACCATGTTACTGTCAAGTGAAACCACACCCAAGAGATGTTTTTGATTAGTTTAACCCTCTTTGAGACTACAGTTATTAACAGGGATGTGTGTAAAGCTTATTACAATATCATACTAAAGATGAAGTTTAGCAAAGTGTAGTTTTGATCCGTTTCCCCTGCCCTGGACAGATATAGGGTCAAACCAGGTGTGCGTTACCTTGTGCGAGCTATGAGTTGCCTTTATTTTAAGGTAAAAATGTTGGGACTTGCTTCAGAACCTCTTGGACAACCCCTACCCAGATGACTAATTAGGCATTTGTACGTTTTCAGTTAGCTAAATTGGGAAAATAATTTCATGTCATGTCTGGGGTTAAAAAAAAAATGGCCTCAAAGATCCTTAAAATCAACTTTTTCGATAGATTATGCACCCCAAATTTAATGAAAGCATTTTTTATAACCAAAAATAATTGCTTTGGCTCATTTTTGTTTTTACTTTAAAATGACTGCAAATTACCCCAAATGCACCTTTTTTTTTTTAAATATTTTGGTAATTTTCAATTTCATACCTTTGTAATTAAATGAAATTCTTAAGCTATTTTTTTTAAAACCCTCAAATCAGACACTGATACCTTTTAGCATCTTGTATTTTCCTTTTGCCCACTAACATCCTTCTATATGACTCTATATAATGAAATTGTCACTTTTCTAGGGTCCAGGAAGGTATCCTCACTTTTACATGCACTTCTCCAAAATCTTATATATTTTAGAAAATTTGCACACTCCTCCTGCGCGGTTCTGTATTAAATACCGGTGGTCAGGATGCCGGTAGTCACATGAACGACAGCGGCATCCCAACATTGAAGAGCCTGACCTCAAAAAGGGTAAGTATTTTTTTCACCCTCACCTACCCTAAACCCAACCCTCCAGGGGCGGCTGCTAGGGCTATCCCTCAGGGGGTGGCGGCTAAGGCTAACCCCCCCTCCGTCAGTGACCAACCAACACCCCCCATGGTGCATAACCCTACCCCACTACCAGCCCCCCACCCCCGGGCACTTACCAGAACCCTAATTACCTTTGGGATGTTGGCTGTTGGTGTTGTCAGTCACATGAAACATAAATGCATCCCCTCCTGAGAGTACCACAAATAGGCATTTTTAATTGGATTGGAGAATTGTCAGGTGCACGCATTTGTGCGAAGTCTGCGAGTTTCAGGAAACAAACTCGCAGACTCGCACCTAATTGGATTGACCCCATAGTTTACCTTTAAGTAAGGGAAAAAAACAAGCATATACTGTACATGCGATATTTTATATAATATATAACATACATAATTTTTTATAGACATTCATTTATAAATGTTATTTGTTTTGATAATTCAACATAATTGTGTTAAAAATTGCAGATTTTTACATCATTAAAAAATATCATATTTTTAATGTTTTAGTTCTTGTAATGCATCATGAGATTTTGTTACCATAACATACACCACTGTGGTACAGTTTTGGAACACAAATATAGATATTATAATGTTTTATGTTTTTGTTTTTTTGTTAAGTACAGAGTTGAGATTGGGGCAAGTATGCATTTGCTGCTCTCGGGGGGAAAAAAGCGCAGGAACCTTTTTCCTGGTGATTTCTATTGTGCGCATGTACAGATCTCCAGAAACATGGCATCTGTGGTGTGGGCCTCCCAAGACCCAGTGTCCTGTGTACACCACATACCCTTCACCAGTTATATGCGACCATGGTTTTAATATATTTAATGCTATATAATGTTTTTAAAGTGTAATTATTGGCAGTTTTCGGTAGAGCTGCCACTATATTACAGAACTGCATTTATAATGTAAGGAAATATAAGCACTGGGGAAATGTGTTTAACCTTAATGTGAAAGGGAAGTGTAATTTATTCTGGGTCAAGATTGTAATAATTATATATAATTATATATCAAGGTCCCAGGTGTTCTGCTAGTGGGCATTTAGCAGTGTTAATAATAGATGTCCTCATGAAGGATTAAAGTTAAATGTTGCAAAGTAGAAATATAGAATCCTTTATATCTAGTAGGTACCCCAAGATCGCTGGTACCATTTGCTGGACTTTAGTAGAAATTAAAAGTTGAAATGTGGGATGTTGCACTTGCTACTATTGGTGAAAATAGTATTTCATCTATCCTAGAATTCAATCTACTGATATAAACCAAGAATAATGTATTGAAAGACATTATTATACTGAGAAATATATCTAAAGGAGTGTCCCAAGTTTGCAAAATACAAGACAAGAAGAAAAAGAAGACTCCTTTTGGTGTCCAAAGTTTACCTGTAGAACTATGGAGGCCCCATACATATCAACCTAGACCAGGCATTCCCAACCTCGGTCCTCAAGGCACACCAACAGTGCAGGTTTTAGTTGCATCCATGCTTCAGCACAAATAGATCAAAATAAATTAGTTTCTAATTTAGTCACCTGTTCTGAAGCCAGGATATCATTAAAACCTGGACTGTTAGTGAGCCTTGAGGATCGAGGTTGGGAATGCCTGCTCTAGGGTATAATGGATGAAACAAAAATTGATACTTTAAAACACTTGGCCTATCACCATATTTATTATTATTTATTAGCAGTTTCTTATATAGCGCAGCATATTCCTTTGCGCTTTACAATTAGAACAACAGTTATAGAACAAAACTGGGCAAAGACAGACAGACATAGAGGTAGGAAGGCCCTGCTCGCAAGCTTACAATCTATAGTGGAAAGATATACCATATTAACTTTATATGCACTATATAGTATTGTATTAAGGTTTAAGCATATCTGTTTCACTTGCTGGTTTCTCTAGGAACCGTTACTGCTGAATGGACTGCTTGCGCCAACCGCTGGCATTACTCTACATTATCATGGGCAATCATACTTGCCCATTCTCACAGAATGGAAAGTGGGGCTTCATGACATGATTCTCTGTGATCTATCCCCTATTGTTCAATGTCATGTATCATGGCTCTACCCATGATGATATAAAATGGCCACCATACCCTCCTGCATGGGTACCCTTAACCTCCTTTCCAGGAACTACCAGAATGGGGATATGAAAAAGGTCCAGTATATAGAAAATGAGTGACATCATTATTGTGAGCTTGGAAGGGAAGTGGGTATAACCAGATCTCTGCATAAGGGGCCTGCATCTCTGCAGCAGTTGGTCTCCATTATTGTTAGCTGACATGTCCACTAGAAATAGATGGTTATTATTAGTGATTTATGAGGGCAAGACATAGCCCCTTCTGCACTAGGAAGTTCCTAATGACAAAAGTTACTGCGGTATGAATAAGCTGGCCTCCTACCTCTATTGCTCTTTGGTTTCAGACAGAGCTTATGTTAGAGACCTCAACCTTGGATGATGAAAATCTGGAGGATAATTGTGTCATACATATATGGCGAATAATGGCCATGCTTTGTCTGATATGGTCACGGTTTTAAAGAAGAATATATGAAAAATTGTTATTTCATATGGTTGTAATCAAAAACAGTGTATACCTATCTCACCAATATTTAATGGAGAAGATGTGGTCACCAATGGAGCCTCCAGAGGTACTGATGATATCCTCATGATGTATAAAATATAGATAGCACTCTAGTGACACATATACAATACCGTGAGCATTGTAGGGGTTTATACGCAACACAGAGAACCTCCTAGTAATCCATATACATTACAAAGAGAATCTTGGGACAAACCTCTCTGGTAGGTGAGAAAGTTTTCAAAACTCTTGATTGTTCCAATGATAATGTGCTGGTTTTGAGGTATGTAACTGTATTTAGCCTTTATTTTGGATGCATTTCTCACAAGGTAGTCCTATTTCCTGTGTTTTATGTTAATATTTATTTAAAACGGATTTAACACAAATCAAATATAATCAAGTTCAGTCATCACAGTGGACCAAGTACAGGTCTGTCTAGTTAGCACTTACATTTTACGTACAACATTTTCATTCAATCAATGCAACCAATAATCAGTAAGTTATCTGATTAGTACAAGTGTCAGCCAATAAAATTTCTGATTATATTCTGTAGTACACTGCAAATGTTGTACCTATGTGCAATGCAAGTATATGAACCTAATGAGTTTAATGTGTTTGGTTGCTCGTGGCCGGAAGTAAATTGTCCATAAAAACATATTGTTAAATGTTGGAGAACATAAATCAAATGCAACTCCACATAAATAGTCCAGAGCCCAGGCAAATAACATTGAATTGAATAAGCCAGAATGTGAAGGTGAATTGTTGGGCTCTACAGTAAGAAACAGCTTTCTGGTTAGATGCTTCCAGTGCAGATCATACACTGAAAAAGAGAACAGAACACTAACAAATGTGCTTCCCAATAGCAACGTCCTCTGTATCCATGAATGATGTTTTACCAAACTATTTAACAAGTCTATGGAGAGAAAGGTGTAGATAACTGTGCTAAGTAAGGCATAGCAAGATGCAGGAATGGCCCCTTCTCTGATTGAGTGTGTGGAACTCAAAGAGCCTACCTCGCTGTTGACTTTCTCCTGAGCAGTATGCCTGTTCCAGGCTGCTTTGTGTCAGCATTGTTAATGTTTTGGCTCTTGCAGGGTGATGCTGCATCTGCTGAACAGATGTGGCTAACCTGTGTGACAGTAATAGCATTATCCCTTTATTTTAACAAATGCAAGATGTTGAAATGTAAAAAGTCCTAAGAGAACACTTTATAATAGTGCTTGGGTAGCGCAGGTCGCAGTGTAATATCTCTGAACTTTCATGAGTGCTGAAATATGTTTGAGCAGATTCTCTGGGAACTTTGATAGCAAATTAGATTTGTCTGAATTTGTTTGGATCCAAAGATCTAAACAGATGGTAAAATATGTGACATATAGCTTTCAGTATGTTGGGTTTTTTTCTTCATATGGGTCACACAGTGGCACAGGTGTTAAGCTGACACTATTTGGGAAATGTCCTACTTTGCCCAATATAGCCATACTTACTGTATGTATGACCAACTTATAAACGGTCCTTCAGTCCTTCTCCTGTAGAAGGACAGATTCAGGGGTGTACTGTATCTAGGGATTTGAGCACCCCAGGCAAAGTAAGGTACTGACCTCCCCCCATAATTGTCATAATTGCTTTCTGTATTTAGAGATTGTTTTTCAGAGAAATAATAAATGATCTAGTTTTCACTTTGATGTTAATAACTCTTGTGTTAACCCCCTTCCTTATCCACAGCTCAAAACTGCAGCAGCAACTGGATGACCTAGCACTCTTGTTATGCTTTATATTAGTACGTATAATAAGCAGGAATTTCAACAAAGAGATCAATAAAATGAGGGCAGTAATGTACTTTTCTGCCATGGGGGTCATTCCGAGTTGATCTCTAGCTGCATTTGTTCGCACGCAGCAATCAGGCTAAAAAACTGCAGTTCTGCGCATGTGGTGCAATGCGCACGCGCGATGTACGGGCACAATGAATGATGCAGTTTTGCACAGGGTCTAGCGATGCATTTCAGTCGCACTGGTTGCCGCAGAGTGATTGACATGAAGTGGGCGTTTTTGGGTGGCAACTGACCGTTTTCAGGGAGTGTTCGGAAAAATGCAGGCGTCCCAGGGAAAACGCAGGCATGGCTGGGCAAAATCTGGGCGGGTGTGTGACGTCAAATCCGGAAATGAATAGTCTGAAGTGATCGCAAGCGCTGAGTAGGTTTTGAGCTACTCTGAAACTACACAAAAAAAATTTGCAGGCACTCTGCGATAAAAACATTTGCACTTCTGCTAAGCTAAAATACACTCCCAGTGGGCAGCGGCATAGCGTTTGCAAGGCTGCTGAAAACTGCTAGCGAGCGATGAACTCGGAATGACCCCCATGGTCCCTTTTCATGCTGATTTGACAACTTGGAAGGAAAAAAATTTTTTTTTAAAGATAAAATATCAAAATGTACATTTAATTTGAAGCCTTAAACTATGATAATACATGCCAAGTTGGCAGACAAGCAACAAAACTGGAATTTTATACTAAACGGTCATCCAATGCTAATCTCTCTTCTAAAATGCTGGGCTCCCATTATGTAGCACAGTCAAACTGTGAATTGCTTGTTTCCACAATTTGGGGTGAAGTAGAATCCAGGAGCCAGCGGCACCTGGTGATCTTCAGCACCGCCAGAACTCCTGGAAGTGGCAAGCGGTAACCGCTCTGACATGTCACAGTGAGAGAGCAACAGACGAAGTCGCTGGAGCGAGCGGCGCCCGGTCACCTGTCAGTGCCGCTAGAACATCCCTGGAAGTGGTAAGCACCCACCGCTCCGACACGCTGTCACAGTGAGAGAGTGACAGACGGAGCTCCTGCGGTGTGCTTTGTATTTAGACATAGCATGTTGCTTAAGGAATAGAGACATTAAAATACCTTAAGTAACAGTGCATTTGCTACAAAGTTTATTAATTCCATCTACCAAAGAAAAGTTACTTTTACTACGGAATTGATTTATGAGTGCTATCTGAAATCTCCCTAATAAAGCCAGCAGTTGTGAGCACTTTAAATACGAACTGAAGGATATATTGGTTCCATATAAGGATCATTACATCAGCCAATTGGGCATTACTAGTGCACTAGTTTTGTGGGAACATTTAAGAATTTCAGTGTGGATCCTATAGTAATATGGAATTAATTGTTTTTATACTTGTATATAAGTTATATGGTAAATTTTATCATGTTGGGATTGTGCATATTTTAAGATTAAATTTATTATAGTTTAGTCTGCTTGCTCTCTCTCTTTTTTTCTTTTTTCTTACATTTGTTTAGGGTCTGCTAATACCCTATTCCCTTGAGAGCAGCAGGCAGCACATCAGCACTGGCTCATTTAGGCGCCTTTTCTTTGGTAGGTTATGTATTATGAAACTGCATTACTCCTGGCTTCTCAGCTGCTTAGTAAGGTCTCTGGCACATGATTGGATGGCCATTACACTAGTGAATAATAAGGCATCATCTGCCAATATGTTCCCGCACCTCTTACAAGGTCTCAGAGAAAAGCTGTCTGTTTACAGTACACGTGATAGCAATGTCGGCACCCTCATGTGTTTACTGCTCAAGGGAAAGAACTACATAGGGGGGAAATGTTCATAGCCGTTAGGTACGCATAGCAATGTATTTTACATGTTAATGGATTCTTAAGTCCTCACTACTTGCATTGGTCACTACAATAGTTAGTTACACTATGTAGAGAATGTTGCAAAGTTTCCTTTAGCACACATGCAAAAAAACACTATATAAATACAGGGGGTAATTCCAAGTTGATCGCAGCAGGAAATTTTTTAGCAGTTGGGCAAAACCATGTGCACTGCAGGGGGGCAGATATAACATGTGCAGAGAGGGTTAGATTTGGGTGTGGTGAGTTCAATCTGCAATCTAAATTGCAGTGTAAAAATAAAGCACCCAGTATTTACCCTGCACAGAAACAAAATAACCCACCCAAATCTAACTCTCTCTGCAAATGTTATATCTGTCCCCCTGCAGTGCACATGGTTTTGCCCAACTGCTAAAAAATTTCCTGCTGCGATCAACTTGGAATTACCCCCACAGTACACTACTGTGCCAACTATTTAGTGAAGATTAACAGAAGCGTTTACATTTTTTAGAACATTTTATGAACATGAAGTTCCCGCAATGTAATCTCCAATTCTCCAAGTTCAGTTGTGCCTCACAATTCTGCACTGCATTTTTAAGTTGACATTTATCATAATAGTCTATAAACAGAGCTGAGACAATGACGGTCAATTCATTTTGTGTGTTGCACTTGGTGTAATGCTGAATGCAGACGAGGGAAGTATTTTGTGGAACCTTTGTGGCTTTTACTCACCCATAATTCATACTTTCCTACCAGAAATTGGGTGGCGCCCCATCCCCCGGAAATGTACAGTAGGAGAGTCTCCTGGATCCAGCCTCACTCCCGCAGCCGTCCTTCATAGTGAGCGGTCCAGGAAAGCAAATGGCATAATTTGCACTGAATCGCGTCATTGTCCTGCCCCCTGCTATTCAATTCTGGTAATCAGCATTGAATATTAGTGGGCAGGGCCACGATGACGCAATTGTTCGTCCACACCTATGTACCATCCAAGACGAAGTCACACCCTCTGTATGTGACCCCGCTGCCCCTTCCCACATGGGGCAGCCGAAAAGTCAGTAAGCTTGTCATAATTGTTGGGAAATAACTGAATATCTCAGCAACAATTAGACATGTTGTAATTAGTAATAATTTGAAGTGTAACTATGTAAATATAAAATATAAATATAAAGTCTATTGGTGAGAAGAAAAGGCATCTGGTTCCTGCCATAATGCATTGTGCTGGAGCCCAGGGCTCGGAGTGAATGTATATGCTAAATGAGACACAGCTGTGCCGAATTTATAGGCAATGCAATACTAGGTTGCCCTGAAATAAATCTTGCGACTTAGTTAATCTTTGGCCCGCCTTGATAACTGATCCCCTGAGATGTTCGGTTTTTGGTGCAAATCTCTCTGACTCAGCAACTTTCACATAAGTTCAATTGTTAGAAGGTTGCTGATTTTTCAGCTAAATTAAGGTTCCTAGTTTTAGCAACTTACAAGTCCACTGCTACAAAATCTTACATGAAGGCTAGAAATGAAAAAAGCAATCTATAATGTACATATCTTCCCTAGGATATGCAGCTTGTTAGCTTCAATCATTTTCATTTCTTTGGTCATTTTGTGGGTTGTGACTTATTTGTTTGGATTTTTATGGTTGTTACTGGGAAATCCACCTGTTACTTGTAAATAATAGGTACCTTAGTCATTTTAAACTAGCCTTCATTATTTTTATATTATTATTATTATTATTATTATTATTATTATTGGTGTTGTTGTTATTATTATTATTATTATTATTATTATTATATATGGAAAGTAAGTACATGTTGAGTATCCCTTATCCAAAATGCTTGGGACCAGAGGTATTTTGGATATCAGATTTTTCCGTATTTTGGAATAATTGCATACCATAATGAGATACCATGGTGATGGGACCTAAATCTAAGCACAGAATGCATTTATGTTACATATACACCTTATACACACAGCCTGAAGGTAATTATAGCCAATATTTTTTATAACTTTGTGCATTAAACAAAGTGTGTCTACATTCACACAATTCATTTATGTTTCATATACACCTTAAACACACAGCCTGAAGCTCATTTAATACAATATTTTTAATAACTTTGTGTATTAAACAAAGTTTGTGCACATTGAGCCATCAGAAAACAAAGGTTCACTATCTCACTCTCACTCAAAAAAGCCCGTATTTCGGAATATTCCGTATTTCGGAATATTTGGATAAGGGATACTCAACCTGTATAATATTTTCTATATATAAATATATAGAGTACTGCGACTCTGCACTCAGTTCCTCTCAAATGGATGCCCGGGTGCCCTCCTATAACCTTGCGGTAATGATATAAGGGATAGTTGGCGGCACTCACTCGGGACTTTGCATTAATGACGACTACAGAGACAAGCTGCTGTTAACGTTTCAGTTATATTAATAACTTTCGTCAGAACAAAGACACATTGTACAAAACATACCTTTATAGCTTCATCAAATAAACGTGCACAGTGTTTCCGGCCACAGGGTCAGTCGGGGGTAGATGACGACACTGCTTCACTTCTGACGCTGTGAACGCTCTCCCCGCTGGGATCCTGGTTGCCATAGAAACCTATAAACAATAAATGAAAAGTGACTAAAAAAGAAATTCCATCACCAGCATGTGCACATTATATTTCTCATATAGCTACAGAATAGATACTTCTGCTGTAGCTGAGCGATGACAACATGGAGACATATATCACTAATGAATATACTTATTTAAACACTACATTGAGAGTAACCATAACTTAGTAATCACAGTATTTAACCCCCTGGGGGCTACTGTGTTTAACCTGTGAATCCACCTAGCCTCACGTCGCAATAAGGTACTGTATATATATATATATATATATATATATATATATATATGTATGTTGTATAAAATAATTTTATTTATGTAATGCCCTTTCACTAACCGTACTATATATATTTATATGTACTTTAGGGAAGATGTATCAAACCATGGAGAGAGATAAAATACCAGCCAATCAGTTTCTAACTACCACTTAACAGGCTGTGTTTGAAAAATGTCCTCGGTATATCTCCCCCAAAATGAAATAGCTGAAAATAAGCTTTCAGAATTTGAATACATAAATATACATAAGAGAATTAATTATTTTTGTTTTAAATCTCGCTCTTAGCAGACTGTCTTTATTTTCTTGCATATTATAAATTGCAATACGGCTTCCAGTATGGTCTTAAAATGGTCATACACTATACAATTATCTGTCAGATAATCTGCCAGATCTGGCTGGTTGGAATGAAAATCTGGTTATGGATTAAACAAATGACAATCGACCATTCGCTCCCAAACACTGGAAAATGGACAAAACCAGTCAAATAGGTTAAATCACAGAATAAACCAATTTGTATGTACAATAGATTATGTCCCTTCCAGTGTTTGGAAGCAAATGATCAATTGTCATGTGCTATTATCCATTACCAGATTTTCATTCCAACCAGCCAGATCTGGAAGATTATCTGGCAGATAATTGTATAGTGTACGCCCAGCTGTACACAATGGGAAGATCAGGACAATGTTCCATCATCGTTTAAAGATGTTTATACATACAATAGAGCTGTAAGAACATGCTGGTGGTACTGTAACTAACCACATATCTGCTCTTTATGTATGCTGACACACAGAAAGAATCAAGAACTGCTGTTCTCTATGAAGACAGTTTAGTAATGATTGTATTACTGGTCATTTAAATTAAAACCAGACCTCTCTTTTATTCCTTCCTCAGAAATGTCTTCTTTGCTTCATGCACCCTGCACATTCCTTCCATCCTCTGGCACCGTTGGCCACGTTATATAAAAGAATTATTGGAGCAATGTTCTGGCCTTTTTCAGTAACAGGAAAACAGCTTGTTTTTCTTATCTATGAACGGCACATAAAATTGGCCCGAGTAACAGAATGGATATGCTAGGAGCTGCACCAGATCAGTTGTACCATGCACAGGCTGTCAGTAAATCCGTCTCTCAGATTAGCCTCCGGAGTACCATGTGCAAATAAATATATCTTGTATGTTTCTAATTTGTCCTATATATATTTTTTTTATACCTATTGCTTTATAGATTATAACAGCTCAATTCTCTTGCCAAATGCTGACATGAAAATGGGCATTTTGATGCATGGAGCCATTGGTCTGGCTAACATCATGGTTAGTGTAGCAACCACTGGATTGTTTCTAATTAGGACTTAACAAATTAATTAGCACAACCCTGATGATTAACAGATTTATTAGGTATATGGTGTGCCTTGAATGTAGGCTACTGTCTTAAATATTGAGCCTTTCGTAGATTTGCAGTTATGGTCAGACCGGCCCACAGGGGTACAGGGAAAATCTCTGGTGGGCTCCACTGCATGAGGGCCTACCCCCTCCTGCAGGAGTCAGGTTCCAGACTGTGCACTCAAATTATACATTGTTACTGTATTAGTAGAAGGGTTGATGAACATGGGTTCTTGGTTTTTCTTCTATAGAAACTACACCAAGGTTCGCCTAATGGCTAGCTGAGTGTCTGTGGTACTTGGCCACACCCTCCCCCCTCGGTGGATGACCACACCCCTTATGAATGGACACCTACCACTGGATTCCCTTGATGGGCCCTTCATGCCTCAGTTCCACACTGTTTCCAATCTATATTTAACAGAAGAATTATATGAACGTTTTCTCAATAAGATGGTATTTGTAAAACTTTGAACTCAGAATGTCCACAATTATTATTATTATTATTATTATTATCCTTTATTTATATGGCGCCACAAAGGATCTGCAGCGCCCATTACACAGTACATAATCAAATGCGCAAACAAGAAAACAGCACTTACAGTACAAGACAATATAGGACAGGTATAGAATACCCGGGGTTAGGTGTCATTAAAGGGAGTATGGAGTATAAGATAGTGTAAGTAAGAAAAGGAAAGGCACATGAGGAAAGTAGTCCCTGCTCTTGCGAGCTTACAATCTAAAAGGTAAGGGGCTAACAGTCCGGAGTGACACAGAAAGGGTAGACAGTGAGCATAGACAAGAGGGTTAGGAGGAGAGTTGGCTGAGTTTCGTGAAGAAGTGGGTCTTAAGAGCCCGTTTGAAGTTTTGTAGAGAGGTGGAGAGTCGGATGGGGAGAGGTAGAGAATTCCAGAGATAGGGAGCAGCACTTGCAAAATCTTGTAGGTAGGAGTGGGAGGAGGTAATCAGTTGGCAGGAGGTAATCAGTTGTGCATTAGTAGAGCGAAGAGGACGGGCGGGAATGTAAAGAGAGATAAGGTCAGAGATGTAAGTGGGAGAAGAGTGGGTGAGGGCTTTGTAGGTGAGTGTGAGGAGCTTGAATTGGATTCTGAATGGGAAGGGGAGCCAGTGAAGGTCCTGCAAGACAGGGGATGTGGATGTAGTATGTTCTTTTATTTGATATACTGTACACTATATAGACAAGTGATTGGACACTGACAGTAAATAGATCAACACGATTTTGATGTCAGTACTTTGTAGGTACACCATGTGCACTGATTATTGCAGACACCTATCTTGGCAAACTGTCCACAAGTTCCTGGACAACAGCAGGCGGTATGTCTACATAGTGTATAAGTGGACAGTTCTGAGGACATACCTGAGCAATTTTTTTATACACATTTCCCAACAGCATGATAACTTGGTGATGGGAGATGGAAAGAGTCCTGATTATAGAGTTGGAGAATATTTTAGTCCTTTTAATAAGAGTTTTTTAGGTTGTCTCATTGCGGCCCTCTATAATGTAAGACCTTCTCTCCTTGTGTTCTCCACTTAATTATGTAATCTGGATTATACAGTAATTATGTACACTTGTAAAATTGATAACTTGGGGTATATTTACTAAGGTCCCGATTTTGACCGAGATGCCGTTTTTTCATCAAAGTGTCATCTCGGTAATTTACTAAGCAATAATCACGGCAGTGATGAGGGCATTCGTAATTTTTTGGAAGTCCAACAAAAAAAATACAAATGAATACACCATCGGTCAAAACGCGGCTGTTTAAGTATGAATCTCGGTAATTTACTAAGAAGTGCAAAGCAAAAAAAAAAAAAAACACTGCCGTGAAAAATTACAACTCGTAAAAAAGTGCTAAAAAAAAACAGACCTGCTTTTTTAATCCGTGATTGTATAGGCATGCAGGGATCCATGAGATCCGTGCATGTATATCAGTGGGAAGGGGTGGGAAAGTGGTTATTTTCTTTAAAAAAATTGCGTGGGGTCCCCCCTCCTAAGCATAACCAGCCTCGGGCTCTTTGAGCCGACGATCCTGGTTGCAGAAATATGGGGAAAAAATTGACAGGGGTTCCCCCATATTTAAGCAACCAGCATCGGGCTCTGCGCCTGGTCCTGGTTCCAAAAATACGGGGGACAAAAAGAGTAGGGGTCCCCCGTATTTCTAAAACCAGCACCGGGCTCCACTAGCTGGACAGATAATGCCACAGCCGGGGGTCACTTTTATATAGTGCCCTGCGGCTGTGGCATCAAAAATCCAACTAGTCACCCCTGGCCGGGGTACCCTGGGGGAGTGGGGACCCCTTCAATCAAGGGGTCCCCCCCCAGCCACCCAAGGGCCAGGGGTGAAGCCCGAGGCTGTCCCCCCCCATCCAATGGGTTGCGGATGGGGGGGCTGATAGCCTTTTGTGATAATGAAAAGATATTGTTTTTAGTAGCAGTACTACAAGGCCCAGCAAGCCTCCCCCGCATGCTGGTACTTGGAGAACCACAAGTACCAGCATGCGGCGGAAAAACGGGCCCGCTGGTACCTGTAGTACTACTACTAAAAAAATACCCAAAAAAAGACTAGACACACACACCGTGAAAGTAAAGATTTATTACATACATGCACACAAACATACATACATACTTACCTTATGTTCACACGCAGGTCGGTCCTCTTCTCCAGTAGAATCCAAGGGGTACCTGTTGAATAAATTCTACTCACCAGATCCAGGGTCCCAGGGTCCTCGGGGCAACCATTTGTAATCCAGGTACTTGAATAAAATAACAAAACGGATACCCGAGCCACGAACTGAAAGGGGCCACATGTTTTCACATGGGACTCCTTTCCCCGAATGCCAGAAACCCACTCTGACTTCTGTCTAAGTGGGTTTCTTCAGCCAATCAGGGAGCGCCACGTTGTAGCACTCTCCTGATCGGCTGTGTGCTCCTGTACTGAGTGACAGGCGGCACACGGCAGTGTTACAATGTAGCGCCTATGCGCTCCATTGTAACCGATGGTGGGAACTTTCTGCTCAGCGGTGACGTCACTTTAGGTCAACCGCAGGGCAGAAAGTTCCCACCATTGGTTACAATGGAGCGCATAGGCGCTACATTGTAACACTGCCGTGTGCCGCCTGTCACTCAGTACAGGAGCACACAGCCGATCAGGAGAGTGCTACAACGTGGCGCTCCCTGATTGGCTGAAGAAACCCACTTAGACAGAAGTCAGAGTGGGTTTCTGGCATTCGGGGAAAGGAGTCCCATGTGAAAACATGGGGCCCCTTTCAGTTCGTGGCTCGGGTATCCGTTTTGTTATTTTAATCAAGCATCTGGATTACAAATGGTTGCCCCGAGGACCCTGGGACCCTGGATCTGGTGAGTAGAATTTATTCAACAGGTACCCCTTGGATTCTACTGGAGAAGAGGACCGACCTGCGTGTGAACATAAGGTAAGTATGTATGTATGTTTGTGTGCATGTATGTAATAAATCTTTACTTTCAAGGTGTGTGTGTCTAGTCTTTTTTTGGTTATTTTTTTAGTAGTAGTACTACAGGTACCAGCGGGCCCGTTTTTCCGCCGCATGCTGGTACTTGTGGTTCTCCAAGTACCAGCATGCGGGGGAGGCTTGCTGGGCCTTGTAGTACTGCTACTAAAAACAATATCTTTTCATTATCACAAAAGGCTATCAGCCCCCCCATCCGCAGCCCATTGGATGGGGGGGGACAGCCTCGGGCTTCACCCCTGGCCCTTGGGTGGCTGGGGGGGGGACCCCTTGATTGAAGGGGTCCCCACTCCCCCAGGGTACCCCGGCCAGGGGTGACTAGTTGGATTTTTGATGCCACGGCCGCAGGGCACTATATAAAAGTGACCCCCGGCTGTGGCATTATCTGTCCAGCTAGTGGAGCCCGGTGCTGGTTTTAAAAATACGGGGGACCCCTACTCTTTTTGTCCCCCGTATTTTTGGAACCAAGACCAGGCGCAGAGCCCGATGCTGGTTGCTTAAATATGGGGGAACCCCTGTCATTTTTCCCCCCATATTTCTGCAACCAGGATCGGCTCAAAGAGCCCGAGGCTGGTTATGCTTAGGAGGGGGGACCCCACGCAATTTTTTTTTTGATTTTACACTGTTTAATTTAAAAAAAAAAAATGAACCCCAGCACGGATCACACAGATCCGGCCGAGATTCATTTTTAAAAAGTCGGCAGTGTTTTGCTAATCACTGCCATTAAAAAAAAAAACACGAATGACATCGACATCGGAACAAAAGAAAAACCCGAATACGACAGCTTAGTAAATTAGTCGTAATAAATTCAAAAAGTTGCAGTTTTACACTTTCGATGTCATTCGTGATTGAACTTTGACCTGAAACGGGAAAATACGAATGTTAGTAAATTTACCCCCTTGTCTGGAATTGTCTTCTATGATCTCCTATGTTCTATATATATTTGCTTTATAATCCATCCACTATCTACAGTGCTACAAAACCCATGTGGCACCATGTAAATAAAGTATAATAATAATAATAATAATTATAGCCATGTGAAGAAAAATAATGTTGATGATTGAAGCAATTCAGATCGGTACACTTTTAGTTATTCTGCACTACCAGAAAATATTTTTTTTTTAAATACCCAATGGATCAGATTCAGAAGAATGTGTGGCTGAGCATGCTCTATGTTATCATGGGTGGAAAACCTTGATTATATTTGCTTGCCCCATTGTTGTAAATCAGTCACTCCAAAAAAGAAAAGCAGTTTGTTATTCTACAAAATTAGTCATTTCTTTAGTTGGGTCTTAATAGTATATTAATGTGTTTTTGTAGGTAATTGGTCAGCTTATTACTTCAGCAGCAGGATGTGTAATCATGTATATACAAAATAATAATATTATTATTATTATTATTATTATTATTATTATTATTTCTGTAATATAACCCATACCTCCCAACTTTATAGTTCCCTAAAGAGGGACACACGCGCGGCATCGCCGCGCGCGCTCCCGAAAAAGGGGCGTGACCTAAGAAAGGGGGTGTGGCTTTGCGGTGGACCCGCGATCGCGAGCCACGCCCCCATTTTCGTCACTGAGGGGGCATGCCCAGCGCTCTGTGAGCCGCTGGCATGCCCCCTCTCCCTCTGAATCCAGTGAATAGATGCTGTGCGCATGCGCACAGCGTCTATTCACCGCTGCTCTGCAAAGCAGGGCAGCGAGACACAGAGACTCCCAACTGTCCCCCCCCACCGCGGGACACTGCGGCCCGCTGGTGGGACAGCGGGACAGTCCTCAAAAAACGGGACTGTCCCGCGAAAATCGGGACAGTGTGGAGGTATGATATAACTCCACAACAGACAACCTTTGTACTAGCCTATTTTTGTGGTTTATAATGCATTGGTTTCAGTTTGTTGTGAGGTTTCCTGCTCAGATAACTTACATAGTAATAACATTCTGACAGAAGCTTGCGGCTGAAGGGCCTAATTCAGACCTGAGGGCTGCTGTGCGTTTTTCGCACAGTGGGCGATCAGTTCTGAACTGTGCATGTGCTAGCGCCACAGTGCGCCGACGCATGCCAGAGATGCTATCGGCATCTCAGCCCAGCGATCACCTCTGCCTGATTGACAGCTGCCATTTTAGGGGCACGGTCCGGGCAACGCAGGCGTGCCCAGACCGTGCGGGTGGCGGGCCGCGGCAGCTGCGTGACGTCACACTCAGCTGCTGCGACCCATACAGCGATGGGTAGCTCCCTGCCAGTGCGCAGGAGCTGCGCTGGTAGGGAGCTACTCTTCAGGTACAAAAGCGTCGCCGCCGTGCGATGCTTTTGTACCTGTGCGGGGGTGGGGGGTGGGTCGGGACTGACATGCCGGACGGACTTTCGGCCCTGACATGCGGGGCGGACTGTGGGGCAGACATGCGGGTCGGACTATGCTGCGGGCTCAGTGGCTCGCTGCGCTCACCACAGGTTCTATTACCTATCTGTGGGTGTCGTGGACAGCCATAGAGAAGTAAGCACTATAATATTTTTAAATCCATCTATACTGCACTAACCCTTTTATTCCCAAGGTCAGTGATTCTCAAACTGTGTGCCGTGGCACCCTGGGGTGCCACGGGACACTTGCAGGGGTGCCTTGGATTGGTGGTCCAGGACCAATTCAAATGGGGCAGTACGGATGGTGTAATGGTTAACATTACTGTCTCACAGCACTGAGGTCATGGGTTCCGTTCCCACCATGGCCCTAACTGTGTGGAGTTTGTATAGTCTCCCTGTACTTGCGTGGGATTCCTCACACAATCCAAAAATATACTGATAGGTTAATTGGCTTCCAGCAAAAATTAACCCTAGCGTGAATGTGTGTGCGTGTACATGTGGTAGGGAATATAGATTGTAAACTTCACTGGGGCAGGGACTGATGTGAATGGACAATTATTCTCTGTAAAGCACTGCAGAATATGTGTGCACTATATAAATAACTGGTAATAAATAATAAATAAATAATAAATGACCAATGGTCAATGTAATAGGCAAAACCAGTGCTGGTGGCTGTCAATCATAACATATGTGGACAATCCAAGCAAATCTTGTCCCTTAACACATAACTGAACATAAGTATGACATATAAATATAATTTAATTAATTTAGTATATCTTTCTAAATTTCTCAATAAGAAATTTTTGGCCTATGGGTGCCATGAAAAAAAATCTGATACTCTAGGGCAGAGGTTCTCAAACTCGGTCCTCGGGGGCACACACAGTGCATGTTTTGCAGGTAACCCAGCAGGTGCACAGGTGTATTAATCACTCACTGACACATTTTAAAAGGTCCACAGGTGGAGCTAATTATTTCACTTGCGATTCTGTGAGGAGACCTGCAAAACATGCACTGTGTGTGCCCCCGAGGACCGAGTTTGAGAACCTCTGCTCTAGGGTGCCGTGATTCAAAAAAGTTTGGGAACCACTGCCCTAGGTTCTTACTTATGGGCCCTCATTCCGAGTTGTTCGCTCGCTGCCGATTTTCGCTGTGCAGCGATCAGGTGGAAAAACGGCAATTCTGCGCATGCGCATGGTACGCAGCGCGCATGCACTAAGTACTTTCACACGAAACTTTGTAGTTTTACACTAGCTCAAGCGACCCCAGGAAGTGGGTGTTTCTGGGCGGCAACTCAGCGTTTTCAGGGAGTGTGCTAAAAAACGCAGGCGTGCCAGGTAAAATCGCAGGAGTGGCTGGAGAAACGGGGGAGTGGCTGGCCGAACGCAGGGCGTGTTTATGACGTCAAACCAGGAACTAAACAGACTGCAGTTATCGCAAGCTAGGAGTAAGTCTTGAGCCACTCTGAAACTGCATGACATTTTTAAGTAGCAGAACTGCTAACCTTTCGGTCGCACTTCTGCTAAGCTAAGATACACTCCCAGAGGGCGGCGGCCTAGCGTTTGCATTGCTGCTAAAAGCAGCTAGCCAGCGATCAACTCGGAATGAGGGCCATGGTCCAAACATTGAAATCTCACACTTGCCCAAGAGAGCAAATCTCTATTTTTAACCATGCCAGCTCCTGGGCCAACTTGATTCATCTGCTAATAAACAGAAATATGTCAGTACAACAACAGAACTTATGCTTGAAAATTTCAGCCCACATCAATTGTTACTATATTTTGAAAACTCAATATATAGTGTATAGCTATGCACATGAAACTTAAGTATATTAAAACTCCTCGCAAATACAGAAACCCCTTGTTTGCTGAAGGCCAGTAACACCAGTCTAAGCTATATTTTGGAGATAGTATTTATTACTTCTGGAATCAGGTTACACTATAGTTCATAACTTGCAAATTGAACAGAGGGCTCCAGTGATCATTCTAAATATGCAGTAAATTGCAGATACCTTGCTACGTATTTCAACATAAATCAGTCGCTCTTTGCATCATTTATGAGAACAGATGCTGTAGACTAGTCCGATGTGATGAACAGGTCTCTGGAGCAATATCTTAACACCAAGCCTGCTAGTATACTGCAATAAAAGGAACCATATTAACCTGTTCATCACCGGAAAAAAATAAAACGCTTATGGGGGAGCAGTATCATTGCTGTGTATTCCAATAAACAAAATCTAAAGATGAAACTATCCCTATCCACAGCTACTACTGATGCTTTTCACTAGCTGGTGCCATGCCTGGATGCTGCCTAGAGTGGTGCTCACAGGGTAGTGATGCCCACCATAAAATAACTCATTAAAACATGTTGCAGAGCCTCTGCAGAAGCAGGCTACAACCTTTTGGGCAATATATCCTCACCGTGGCATGGAGGTAGGTTGCCCACAGAAGGGGAGTGGACCATCCAAGTGCCCCCCTTGCCCAGCCCTACAAGCCACTTAACAGCACGGTTCCCTTAATTTTAGCTATCTTGATCATCAGCTTCTCCTTCATGTTGGCTGTTCCTGGTTGTGTAGTGGGGAACGTCCTGAATAAGTCACCTGACACTGCATCAAGCCACACCCCACTCAGTGAGGCAGATCTATTAGCTGCCTCCCCTTGTGATAAGCTTTGTAGTATTGGCCACAGTACGGCCCAGCCCCCAGCCCCAGGAACACTGCAAATTGGTGTGGGTTTTGACTATAAAACTTAGAAGTTCTAAAAATCTTCATCTTTGCTTGTGTGTTTTTATATGGCCAGTACAGATCATCTTAGGACCAGTTGCAAATGCATTAATTAGCCAACAGTTTTGCTTGTTACACAAGTTCCGAGCATATGAGCCTTTGTTACATCAAAGGGAAAAAGCAAAGACTTAACAAACCGTAACATGATAAATGACTTATTATGTACTGACACAAGCAATCACCATACCGTCTGCATGCCATTATTCACCGCGGTACCTGTCAGCACACTGACTACCGCCAGAAACTCAATCAGCCTACATCTAATATCAAAAAACTCTCACATAGCAGATTACGTTTTAAACTCCCTAAAGTAAGTTGAATTAATGGTAATAAAATAGCTAGGAAATTCCTCAGGGGAACACATAGTTCTTAATTTTTAGTTTTTTTAATATACAGTAAAGGCATGGTTTTGCCTATTTGGAAATCGTTGACACTGTGTTGTTCAATGAGAAAAACACATTGATATAAATTAAACGACTTAATTGTAAAGTCCTAAAAGTCCTAAAAGATTAAAATGCTGTTTACTCTTATAGCACACTGCAGGAGCAGCTCAAGATGTCTTGGTTTTGCACTTGATGGTCCATCCAATGCTCTCATGGAATCTCTCCACAAACGTCATATCAAAAGTGTAACCTTCCACCAATTCTATACCACCCTTTTTTTATTACATGTCACCTTTCAGTTCTTTCTCCTAAAATACTGCTCAGTTTAACCACATTTGGTAGAGTAAATACATAATGAAGCTGCTTGTTATATGTAGCACATTTGTGTGAAGTTTTTATTAACATTTGAGAAAGTCCATGCAAAAATTCACCGAAGTGGAATCACCCCACCCCTCAAATCTCATTTCAGTTTGTTACTGCCTAATATGCAAGTCATTTTTGAACTGATATTGACTAATAGATGTACATTGGTGGGTGCAGGTTTATGTTATCCCGCATACACATATATCACTGTGCCATCACAGATCTTCACCTTAAGTGACGTCTACTTTTCTTTAATGTTGAAAAATTGTAATTAGCATTTCCATTACCCTTGAGAAGAAAAGCAGTTTGTGATCCTACAAAATGAGTATTGTATTTTTGGCTTAATAGCAGGGCCGTAACTAGGTGTGTTACAAATGTACTGAGGGCGCACTATCTAGCAGCACACCCGCACAGCTGCTATCTCTAGTAACTAGAGTTGTGTGGCCTGACTGTTTTCAGGGCAGTTGTGTGACATTACATGCAGCCGCTATGATGAAAAAATGGCGGCGGTGCACCTGCGGATGTAGCAACTATGGATGACCTGGCAGAGGTCATCCATAGTTGCTACATCCGCAATCTAACTGCGGTGCGATCGCAATTAGATTGTGGTCGCAGCAGCTGGGCAATGGGTAGCATGCTGTGCGGCTTTGCCCTGCGCTGGGCGGTCTCAGCATGTAAATAGAAGCAGTAGCAGAATCTGCTGCTCTTTCTGAATCAGGTCCTTAATCCTTTATGTTTTCACAAGTTACTAGTTATATTAGTTATCCCACATATTGACCTACAAACTTGTACATATAAATGTATTTTTAAGATGTGTTCTCATACATTATTCTTGAGGTTGTGCCAAACAGCTAGGTCCTGTGAGACTCTGTTAGTGTCTGGCGTCTTAGTTGCGTCGTATTTGCTAAAACTGCTTATTAGCCACAACACTAAATGCATGATGAGACTGTGCTGTTTAATTTGATATATAACACATGTATATATTTGTGTTCGACTGAATCTCTGAACCTGCATACGAAGTGCTATAATGTAGCAGCCGCAGCTACTTTCCAATACAAGTTCCGTTGTGCTCTGTATACCGACTCAGTCACACACAATATACAAGTCGCTTATCAAATTAATCAGCACAGTCTCATCACACAATGCGAGATGCCTGACGCAAGTGAGCCACCAGGTCCTGTGCATCTCTGCTAGCATCAGGCGTCTTTTTTACGAAACTGTGTCTTAGTTGCAACATTATTGGCCAATAACACATGGGATCCGTTATAACAACGCAGACCCATGTGACCCCGGGGGCTGGTTATTGGTGATTCTGCTTCGCGTGTCAGCTTGCCGGAATCCGTTAGCTGAGGTAACTCACCGCAGCTAATAGGGTATCGGCTTTAGTGACTTTAACAGTGATTTCATTTACACTTTTTCTCTGCTCTGAAAACGTCTGTCCCACTGACTGTGTGGCAATGGGTCCACTTGAATATCCAGAAATAGTCCCAGCTGTTTGCAGAATCTCACATCACTACTATTGAAGGAGATGTTCCATAAGGCATCTGCAATGCTTTCTTTCCATACAGCTGACTGATGGCTTTTCTGCTAACATTTGATGGCTTTTCTGCTCACATACATTTAAATACTCCTCTCCCCACCTCATCGGCGATGATAGAGAATGAGCTGTCACTGTGCTCTTTATGTGAATCCATCTTATTTGAAAACCATGTCTATACCCCAGGGCGCACCACTGGGGAGGGCCATCATTCCAAAGAGAGTGTTTGGGGTTATTGTTGTGCTACGTGCAGCTTGGATTTTGTGGAAAGGATCGTTCCAACAAAGTGCTATTAAAAGATATTTTTCATGACAGCAAATGTTGGTGCAGACTTGTTGGCTTCAGAAGGTACTGTTTAGTTTGGACTCCATTCTGCCAGAGAACAGAATCTGGAGACAGTCATTTTACATTTAATGGCTTGCATAGCAGAATATTTCGCTTACAGTTAAGTGATCCAAGTGCCCAATTTATGATATGTCATGTACCTGGAAAATACATGTTAAGAACATAGACTTTTGTGAAGAAAGCCAGTGAGAGCCATCCAGGAAACGAGCAGGATGAACAACTGTGCCAAGCTCAAGCTCAAGTGGTTCATGGCAAATAGGGTCATGTTTACCAAACCACTTTCACTCGACAGGAAGTCCACACACTGCATACAGACAGCAAATGGTTCTCTTCTCTAGCTGACATACAATGGTCTACCCATAAACCCGTACCATCCAGAAACTCTTCCTTCTCACCTAGAGTATTTTTTATTACTTTTTTTTTTGTAAATAAGTATTTGCAGGTAATTACTATAGATCCCTATATAAATTGAAATATATCCTGTAAATATATATTCTTTACATTTACCATCAGGAGTAACTTCACAAGTTGTCTTACAGTAGTTTGACATTGCTTACTGAACATTTACAGATTTTGACACCACATGATTCATCCAAATAAGTCATTGCAGGAGCAGGTCTGAGCATGCGGGCTGGCTAATACAAATACTAAAAACTACATACTGCATATTATAAGTGAAGCATTATAGATGCAATTATATGACTTGAAATCCATTTTTATTGTCAGTTAAAATACATTGTGGATTTACTGTATTTATTTATTTATTTATTTAATTAATTACAGTTATTTATATACAGAGCCAGCATGGGCATTTCAGACAAATGCCTAGGGGCATCTGAAAAGCCTAGGGCAGGGGTTCTCAAACTATTTTCTTATGTGTGTTGTGGACACCCACGAGTGGGAATAGCCCCTGTTAGCCGGTGTTGTGGTTGGCGGTATTATCAGTCTTTGGGATCCTGGCGTCGGGATGTGGTGGTGTAAGATGGCTCGGGTTGTCAGAATGAGGTGGTCGAGAAATGGCTAGGGGTGTCAGAGACTGTGGTGGTGTAGAGATGGCTGTGGTGTCAGGATGGGGAGCTGGAGAGATGGCTGTGGTGTCAGGACGGGGTGCTGGAGAGATGGCTGGGGGTGTCAGAGACTGTGGTGGTGTAGAGATGGCTGGGATGTCAGGATTGGGTGCTGGAGAGATGGCTAGGGGTGTCAGAGACTGTGGTGGTGTAGAGATGGCTGGGGTGTCAGGATTGGGTGCTGGAGAGATGGCTAGGGGTGTCAGAGACTGTGGTGGTGTAGAGATGTCTGGGGTGTCAACATGAGGTGCTGGAGAGATGGCTAGGGTGTCAGAGACTATGGTGGTGTAGAGATGGCTGGAGTGTCAGGATGGTGTTGGAGAGATGGCTAGGGGTGTCAGAGAATGTGGTGGTGTAGAGATGGCTGTGGTGTCAGGATGGGGTGCTGGAGAGATGGTTAGGGGTGTCAGAGACTGTGGTGGTGTGGAGATGGCTGGGGGTGTCACAGACTGTGGTGATGTAGAGATGGCTGGGGTGTCAGAATGGGGTGCTGGAGAGATGGCTAGGGGTGTCAGAGACTGATGGTGTAGAGATGGCTGGGGATGTCAGAGACTATGGTGGTGTAGAGATGACTGGGGTGTCAGGATGGGGTGCTGGAGAGATGGCTGGGGGTGTCAGAGACTATGGTGGTGTAGAGATGGCTGGAGTGTCAGGATGGTGTTGGAGAGATGGCTGGGGGTGTCAGAGACTGTGGTGGTGTAGAGATGGCTGGGGTGTCAGGATGGGGTGCTGGAGAGATGGCTGGGGGTGTCAGAGAATGTGGTGGTGTAGAGATGGCTGGGGTGTCAGGATGGGGTGCTGGAGAGATGGCTGGGGGTGTCAGAGACTGTGGTGGTGTAGAGATAGCTAGGGGTGTCAGAGACTGGTGGTGTAGAGATGGCTGGGGGTGTCAGAGACTGTGGTGGTGTAGAGATGACTGGGGTGTCAGGATGGGGTGCTGGAGAGATGGCTGGGGGTGTCAGAGACTGGGTGGTGTAGAGATGACTGGGGTGTCAGGATGGGGTGCTGGAGAGATGGCTGGGGGTGTCAGAGACTGTGGTGGTGTAGAGATGACTGGGGTGTCAGGATGGGGTGCTGGAGAGATGGCTGGGGGTGCCAGAGAATGTGGTAGTGTAGAGATGACTGGGGTGTCAGGATGGGGTGCTGGAGAGATGGCTGGGGGTGCCAGAGAATGTGGTAGTGTAGAGATGACTGGGGTGTCAGGATGGGGTGCTGGTAAGATTTCAGTTATACTAGAAATCAGATTAAACAGAAGCTTAATAAAAGTCCATATAAAATGTCAAGGGGGTGTCCATGGGCAGTGACAGGGCCTGTTATGAGAGTGTAGCTGACGAGTCACTGTAGTGTTTGGGAACTCAGGCGCACAGTTGTTCAAAATAGAGGCCATACCCTGACAGAGAATGTGCACCTAGCATAGGGGAGGTACAATTTTCGATGGTATGATCGATGGTTAAATCTAAAGACGCTCAGAGTGGAGTGTCAGTCCTTGCACACTCAGACGCATGTCGGTACATCAATGAAGGGCTTGTAGCAGTGGCGGTAATTCCGAGTTGATCGCAGCATCAAATTTGTTATCAGTTGGGTAAAACCATGTGCACTGCAGGGGGGGGGGGCAGATATAACATTTGCAGAGAGAGTTAGATTTGGGTGGGTTATTTTGTTTCTGTGCAGGGTAAATACTGGCTGCTTTATTTTTACACTGCAATTTAGATTTCAGTTTGAACACACCCTACCCAAATCTAACTCTCTCTGCACATGTTATATCTGCCTTCCCTGCAGTGCACATGGGTGGTCATTCCGAGTTGTTCGCTCATTGCCGATTTTTGCTATATTGCGATTAGTCGCTTACTGCGCATGCGCAAGGTTCGCAGAGCGCATGCGCTTAGTTATTTTACTCAAAAGTTAGGTATTTTACTCACGGCATAACAAGGATTTTTCATCGTTCTGGTGATCGTACTGTGATTGACAGGAAGTGGGTGTTTCTGGGCGGAAACTGACCGTTTTCTGGGCGTGTGCGAAAAAACGCTTGCGTTTCTGGGAAAAACGCGGGAGTGTCTGTAGAAACGGGGGAGTGTCTGGGCAAACGCTGGGTGTGTTTGTGACATCAAACCAGGAACGAAACTGACTGAACTGATCGTAGTGTAGGAGTAAGTCTCGAGCTACTCAGAAACTGCTAAGAAATTTTTAATCGCAATTCTGCTAATCTTTCGTTCGCAATTCTGCTAAGGTAAGATTCACTCCCAGAGGGCGGCGGCTTAGCGTGTGCAATGCTGCTAAAAGCAGCTAGCGAGCGAACAACTCGGAATGAGGGCCATTATTTTACCCAACTGCTAACAAATTTGATGCTGCAATCAACTTGGAATTACCCCCAGTGTTTGTATAAAGTCACGGATGTGCAACCGGCAAAATGTAAGGCATTTTTTTTCTTAGCATTAGGGGATCTTAGGTACCTTAAACGTCTCCTAAACATGCACATAAGTAAGTTCACCTTGGCGTGATTTTATTAGTAGCAGTGATCCTTTTCTATACAAATAAACTGGCAAGCACAATGGTGTGACCATAACATGCATACCATGTGTAATGCAATGTCACCCAGCTATGCAATACATGTACTACATTCACAGATACCTCTAGTGTCCTGTGTGCTAGTATATAATGCATTGTGTCTGGTGGCTGGGCATCGCCACCTGTTCTTATGTGAGATCATATTTATATAACCTGCATTGTGGCATTATGGAACAGGAAGTCACACGTCGGCTATGCGACATGCTTATGTTGGCAATCTGCTCTAATATTAGCCACATAAACAATCTGCCCATGGTGTTAGGAACCAGTCTGCAATAAGAGACCTGAGAGTTATGCAGTGATCTGACCAAAATGAAAATGGTCAGATTGCTGATAGACCAATGTAAATGTAAATGAGTCAGTGAGCAGAATACAGGTTGAGTATCCCTTATCCAAAATGCTTGGGACCAGAGGAATTTTGGATATCGGATTTTTCCGTATTTTGGAATAATTGCATACCATGAGATATTATGGTGATGGGACCTAATCTAAGCACAGAATACATTTATGTTTAATATACACCTTATACACACAGCCTGAAGGTCATTTTAGCCAATCTTTTTTATAACTTTGTGCATTAAACAAAGTGTGTGTACATTCACACAATTCATTTATGTTTCATATACACCTTATACACACAGCCTAAAGGTCATGTAATACAATATTTTTAATAACTTTGTGTATTAAACAAAGTTTGTGTACATTGAGCCATCAAAAAACAAAGGTTTCACTATCTCACTCTCACTCAAAAAAGTCCGTATTTCGGAATATTCCGTATTTCGGAATATTTGGATATGGGATACTCAACCTGTATAGGGATTTCATTTATAATTTGCACTATTTTCCCTACATCTCATTTAGCCCCATTTCTTCAATCTATAGAAAGACACTTTTTAGGGTCTGGTGTAAAGAAATAAATGAATTCATTGGCACATTAAAAGTGTATATCTATTCTAACCACTTGCTATACTGTATATTAATACAATCTCCTTTCATTTATTTATGTATTTATTTTAATGCTTTGTAGCAGGGGTGTATCAAGAGAGGAGGGGCCCCGCGTACAGCCCCTGTCGCGGGCCCCCTCCTCTCCGGCATGCGCAGGTCTCCGGGAACATGGCACTGGCACCTTGTTCCCGGGGACACCTCCAGTGCGCATGTGCAAATAACTCGGAAATGGCCGTGGCGGCCATTTTCTTAGTGATTTGTGAGCACACAGCAGGGCCACCATCCGGAGGGGTAAGTATAATATATGGGTGCGGTGTGGGCCCCCTTCCCAGACCCAGGGGCCCATGTGCACCACACACACTGCACCCATTATAGAAACGCCTATGCTTTGTAGTCTTAATGTGTTTTGGTACATTATCTTTTATGCTAGTTTGTAGGTGAGGTTCTGCTGAGATGTGCGCTGCTGCCTGGTAAGCACACGGAACATAGGGCCTGATTCATGTTGTAAGTAAAGCAAAAAAGCAAGCAACTTGGCAAAACCATGTTGCACTGTAGGTGGGGCAGATGTAACATGTGCAGAGAGAGTTAGATTTGGATGGGTGGTGTCCAAACTGATATCTAAATTGCAGTGTAAAAATACAATTGTCTAACATTTGTGGGCCACATGCAAAAACAGCCAGTATTTACTACTCACAGAAAACATATAAATGTATTTGCTATCCTTGTATGGCAACATGGTTTGTTCCAGACACAAAATTACTTTATTTATTTTGTTTGAGTACAAACATGAATCAGGCCCCTAGTGTATTTTGCACATCAAGTATTAGCCATTTGTCTGGCACTAACGTATGAGATGCAACCGCAGCTAGGAGTGTGTTAACTGACCAGGTCACATCCCAAACGTTAGTGCTGTCCTGATGCGTCCCTCTTGTGTAATGTAGGAAATCCATTTCAGGAGTGTTCCCACTGATCACAAATATGCTGATCTCTGAGTGTTTGCTTGCTTGCTTGCGTGTGTGTGTGTGTGTGTGTGTGTGTGTGTGTGTGTGTGTGTGTATGTGGAGGGGGCATCATATGTTACAAAATAAAAAAATGACATAAAGTGTCTCATGGGTGAGGGGGGGGGGGACTAGACTGCGGGCCCATGGACACTGGGGGTTAGGGTGGGGGCTCTGCCACGGGGATCTACAGTATTACTGCTCGGGTGTTACAGGCTGATAATGCAGGTGATCTTATGGCACTGTGGGCGCTATTTCTGATGGGGGATGGGAAGTAAAATTACAATATGGGCATATGGACATGGGGGTGGGAAGCAAAATACACCCTAGGTTTATTTTTTAAAACAAAAGATTTCAATATATTTTTAAAAATACTTTTTAAACTTTATTAAATAAAAAAAAAACTTTCTGAGAAGTTTTGGTGAAAAAGTTTGTCGGTTAAGTGTTCATATAGTGGCCATCTGAATTAAGAATAGAGTGTTGATCATAATGACATTATTTGTCTATCATAGTATATAGTACTCATATACAATAAATATATTGTTACTTTCAATAAAACAGAAGGAAAATGATTAGTATGTACAGGGGCGTAACCAGAACCTTGAGGGCCCCATAGCAATGTATTGAAGGGGCCCTTGTCCTAATGTTCTAGAGAAACACATCTCTTCAGCAGTTATTCATTTTATTATTATTATTATTATTATTATTATTATTATTATTATCCTTTATTTTATGTCCCATAATAATTAGAGATGAGCGGGTTCGGTTTCTCTGAATCCGAACCCGCCAGAACTTCATGTTTTTTTTCACGGGTCCGAGCGACTCGGATCTTCCCGCCTTGCTCGGTTAACCCGAGCGCGCCCGAACGTCATCATGACGCTGTCGGATTCTCGCGAGGCTCGGATTCTATCGCGAGACTCGGATTCTATATAAGGAGCCGCGCGTCGCCGCCATTTTCACACGTGCATTGAGATTGATAGGGAGAGGACGTGGCTGGCGTCCTCTCCGTTTAGAATAGATTAGAGAGACACTTGATTTACTAATTTTGGGGAGCATTAGGAGTACTCAGTACAGTGCAGAGTTTTGCTGATAGTGACCACCAGTTTTATTTATAATCCGTTCTCTGCCTGAAAAAAGCGATACACAGCACACAGTGACTCAGTCACATACCATATCTGTGTGCACTGCTCAGGCTCAGGCCAGTGTGCTGCATCATCTATTATCTATATATAATATTATATATATCTGTCTGACTGCTCAGCTCACACAGCTTATAATTGTGGGGGAGACTGGGGAGCACTACTGCAGTGCCAGTTATAGGTTATAGCAGGAGCCAGGAGTACATAATATATTATATAGTGAGTGACCACCAGACACACAGTGCAGTTTATTTAATATATCCGTTCTCTGCCTGAAAAAAGCGATACACACAGTGACTCAGTCAGTCACATACCATATCTGTGTGCACTGCTCAGGCTCAGGCCAGTGTGCTGCATCATCTATATATATTATATATCTGTCTGACTGCTCAGCTCACACAGCTTATAATTGTGGGGGAGACTGGGGAGCACTACTGCAGTGCCAGTTATAGGTTATAGCAGGAGCCAGGAGTACATAATATTATATTAAAATTAAACAGTGCACACTTTTGCTGCAGGAGTGCCACTGCCAGTGTGACTAGTGACCAGTGACCTGACCACCAGTATATATAATATTAGTAGTATACTATCTCTTTATCAACCAGTCTATATTAGCAGCAGACACAGTACAGTGCGGTAGTTCACGGCTGTGGCTACCTCTGTGTCGGCACTCGGCAGCCCGTCCATAATTGTATATACCACCTAACCGTGGTTTTTTTTTCTTTCTTTATACATACATACTAGTTACGAGTATACTATCTCTTTATCAACCAGTCTATATTAGCAGCAGACACAGTACAGTGCGGTAGTTCACGGCTGTGGCTACCTCTGTGTCGGCACTCGGCAGCCCGTCCATAATTGTATATACCACCTAACCGTGGTTTTTTTTTCTTTCTTTATACATACATACTAGTTACGAGTATACTATCTCTTTATCAACCAGTCTATATATTAGCAGCAGACACAGTACAGTGCGGTAGTTCACGGCTGTGGCTACCTCTGTGTCGGCACTCGGCAGCCCGTCCATAATTGTATATACCACCTAACCGTGGTTTTTTTTTCTTTCTTTATACATACATACTAGTTACGAGTATACTATCTCTTTATCAACCAGTCTATATATTAGCAGCAGACACAGTACAGTGCGGTAGTTCACGGCTGTGGCTACCTCTGTGTCGGCACTCGGCAGCCCGTCCATAATTGTATATACCACCTAACCGTGGTTTTTTTTTCTTTCTTTATACATACATACTAGTTACGAGTATACTATCTCTTTATCAACCAGTCTATATATTAGCAGCAGACACAGTACAGTGCGGTAGTTCACGGCTGTGGCTACCTCTGTGTCGGCACTCGGCAGCCCGTCCATAATTGTATATACCACCTAACCGTGGTTTTTTTTCCTTTCTTTATACATACATACTAGTTACGAGTATACTATCTCTTTATCAACCAGTCTATATATTAGCAGCAGACACAGTACAGTGCGGTAGTTCACGGCTGTGGCTACCTCTGTGTCGGCACTCGGCAGCCCGTCCATAATTGTATATACCACCTAACCGTGGTTTTTTTTTCTTTCTTTATACATACATACTAGTTACGAGTATACTATCTCTTTATCAACCAGTCTATATATTAGCAGCAGACACAGTACAGTGCGGTAGTTCATGGCTGTGGCTACCTCTGTGTCGGCACTCGGCAGCCCGTCCATAATTGTATACTAGTATCCAATCCATCCATCTCCATTGTTTACCTGAGGTGCCTTTTAGTTGTGCCTATTAAAATATGGAGAACAAAAATGTTGAGGTTCCAAAATTAGGGAAAGATCAAGATCCACTTCCACCTCGTGCTGAAGCTGCTGCCACTAGTCATAGCCGAGACGATGAAATGCCAGCAACGTCGTCTGCCAAGGCCGATGCCCAATGTCATAGTACAGAGCATGTCAAATCCAAAACACCAAATATCAGTAAAAAAAGGACTCCAAAACCTAAAATAAAATTGTCGGAGGAGAAGCGTAAACTTGCCAATATGCCATTTACCACACGGAGTGGCAAGGAACGGCTGAGGCCCTGGCCTATGTTCATGGCTAGTGGTTCAGCTTCACATGAGGATGGAAGCACTCAGCCTCTCGCTAGAAAAATGAAAAGACTCAAGCTGGCAAAAGCAGCACAGCAAAGAACTGTGCATTCTTCGAAATCCCAAATCCACAAGGAGAGTCCAATTGTGTCGGTTGCGATGCCTGACCTTCCCAACACTGGACGTGAAGAGCATGCGCCTTCCACCATTTGCACGCCCCCTGCAAGTGCTGGAAGGAGCACCCGCAGTCCAGTTCCTGATAGTCAGATTGAAGATGTCAGTGTTGAAGTACACCAGGATGAGGAGGATATGGGTGTTGCTGGCGCTGGGGAGGAAATTGACCAGGAGGATTCTGATGGTGAGGTGGTTTGTTTAAGTCAGGCACCCGGGGAGACACCTGTTGTCCGTGGGAGGAATATGGCCGTTGACATGCCAGGTGAAAATACCAAAAAAATCAGCTCTTCGGTGTGGAGGTATTTCACCAGAAATGCGGACAACAGGTGTCAAGCCGTGTGTTCCCTTTGTCAAGCTGTAATAAGTAGGGGTAAGGACGTTAACCACCTCGGAACATCCTCCCTTATACGTCACCTGCAGCGCATTCATAATAAGTCAGTGACAAGTTCAAAAACTTTGGGTGACAGCGGAAGCAGTCCACTGACCAGTAAATCCCTTCCTCTTGTAACCAAGCTCACGCAAACCACCCCACCAACTCCCTCAGTGTCAATTTCCTCCTTCCCCAGGAATGCCAATAGTCCTGCAGGCCATGTCACTGGCAATTCTGACGAGTCCTCTCCTGCCTGGGATTCCTCCGATGCATCCTTGCGTGTAACGCCTACTGCTGCTGGCGCTGCTGTTGTTGCCGCTGGGAGTCGATGGTCATCCCAGAGGGGAAGTCGTAAGCCCACTTGTACTACTTCCAGTAAGCAATTGACTGTTCAACAGTCCTTTGCGAGGAAGATGAAATATCACAGCAGTCATCCTACTGCAAAGCGGATAACTGAGTCCTTGACAACTATGTTGGTGTTAGACGTGCGTCCGGTATCCGCCGTTAGTTCACAGGGAACTAGACAATTTATTGAGGCAGTGTGCCCCCGTTACCAAATACCATCTAGGTTCCACTTCTCTAGGCAGGCGATACCGAGAATGTACACGGACGTCAGAAAAAGACTCACCAGTGTCCTAAAAAATGCAGTTGTACCCAATGTCCACTTAACCACGGACATGTGGACAAGTGGAGCAGGGCAGGGTCAGGACTATATGACTGTGACAGCCCACTGGGTAGATGTATGGACTCCCGCCGCAAGAACAGCAGCGGCGGCACCAGTAGCAGCATCTCGCAAACGCCAACTCTTTCCTAGGCAGGCTACGCTTTGTATCACCGCTTTCCAGAATACGCACACAGCTGAAAACCTCTTACGGCAACTGAGGAAGATCATCGCGGAATGGCTTACCCCAATTGGACTCTCCTGTGGATTTGTGGCATCGGACAACGCCAGCAATATTGTGTGTGCATTAAATATGGGCAAATTCCAGCACGTCCCATGTTTTGCACATACCTTGAATTTGGTGGTGCAGAATTTTTTAAAAAACGACAGGGGCGTGCAAGAGATGCTGTCGGTGGCCAGAAAAATTGCGGGACACTTTCGGCGTACAGGCACCACGTACAGAAGACTGGAGCACCACCAAAAACTACTGAACCTGCCCTGCCATCATCTGAAGCAAGAAGTGGTAACGAGGTGGAATTCAACCCTCTATATGCTTCAGAGGTTGGAGGAGCAGCAAAAGGCCATTCAAGCCTATACAATTGAGCACGATATAGTAGGTGGAATGCACCTGTCTCAAGTGCAGTGGAGAATGATTTCAACGTTGTGCAAGGTTCTGATGCCCTTTGAACTTGCCACACGTGAAGTCAGTTCAGACACTGCCAGCCTGAGTCAGGTCATTCCCCTCATCAGGCTTTTGCAGAAGAAGCTGGAGGCATTGAAGAAGGAGCTAAAAGGGAGCGATTCCGCTAGGCATGTGGGACTTGTGGATGCAGCCCTTAATTCGCTTAACAAGGATTCACGGGTGGTCAATCTGTTGAAATCAGAGCACTACATTTTGGCCACCGTGCTCGATCCTAGATTTAAAGCCTACCTTGGATCTCTCTTTCCGGCAGACACAGGTCTGCTGGGGTTGAAAGACCTGCTGGTGACAAAATTGTCAAGTCAAGCGGAACGCGACCTGTCAACATCTCCTCCTTCACATTCTCCCGCAACTGGGGGTGCGAGGAAAAGGCTCAGAATTCCGAGCCCACCCGCTGGCGGTGATGCAGGGCAGTCTGGAGCGACTGCTGATGCTGACATCTGGTCCGGACTGAAGGACCTGACAACGATTACGGACATGTCGTCTACTGTCACTGCATATGATTCTCTCAACATTGATAGAATGGTGGAGGATTATATGAGTGACCGCATCCAAGTAGGCACGTCACACAGTCCGTACTTATACTGGCAGGAAAAAGAGGCAATTTGGAGGCCCTTGCACAAACTGGCTTTATTCTACCTAAGTTGCCCTCCCACAAGTGTGTACTCCGAAAGAGTGTTTAGTGCCGCCGCTCACCTTGTCAGCAATCGGCGTACGAGGTTACATCCAGAAAATGTGGAGAAGATGATGTTCATTAAAATGAATTATAATCAATTCCTCCGCAGAGACATTGACCAGCAGCAATTGCCTCCACAAAGTACACAGGGAGCTGAGATGGTGGATTCCAGTGGGGACGAATTGATAATCTGTGAGGAGGGGGATGTACACGGTGATATATCGGAGGGTGAAGATGAGGTGGACATCTTGCCTCTGTAGAGCCAGTTTGTGCAAGGAGAGATTAATTGCTTCTTTTTTGGGGGGGGTCCAAACCAACCCGTCATATCAGTCACAGTCGTGTGGCAGACCCTGTCACTGAAATGATGGGTTGGTTAAAGTGTGCATGTCCTGTTTTGTTTATACAACATAAGGGTGGGTGGGAGGGCCCAAGGACAATTCCATCTTGCACCTCTTTTTTCTTTTCTTTTTCTTTGCATCATGTGCTGATTGGGGAGGGTTTTTTGGAAGGGACATCCTGCGTGACACTGCAGTGCCACTCCTAGATGGGCCCGGTGTTTGTGTCGGCCACTAGGGTCGCTAATCTTACTCACACAGCTACCTCATTGCGCCTCTTTTTTTCTTTGCGTCATGTGCTGTTTGGGGAGGGTTTTTTGGAAGGGACATCCTGCGTGACACTGCAGTGCCACTCCTAGATGGGCCCGGTGTTTGTGTCGGCCACTAGGGTCGCTTATCTTACTCACACAGCGACCTCGGTGCAAATTTTAGGACTAAAAATAATATTGTGAGGTGTGAGGTATTCAGAATAGACTGAAAATGAGTGTAAATTATGGTTTTTGAGGTTAATAATACTTTGGGATCAAAATGACCCCCAAATTCTATGATTTAAGCTGTTTTTTAGTGTTTTTTGAAAAAAACACCCGAATCCAAAACACACCCGAATCCGACAAAAAAAATTCGGTGAGGTTTTGCCAAAACGCGTTCGAACCCAAAACACGGCCGCGGAACCGAACCCAAAACCAAAACACAAAACCCGAAAAATTTCAGGCGCTCATCTCTAATAATAATGCCCACGTTCACTTTCTGAACTACAGTAGTGTCTTGATGAATGTTATGCTGCATAGTAGTGCCCAAGTCTATTTTATGAACCATAATAGTGCCCTAGTTTACATTATGTCACATTGTAGGACTGCCAGTACACATAATGTAACACAGCACCCCTAATTCACATTCTGACATACAGGCATTGTTACCTGTCCTCCTGCATTCTGCTGGAGACTCCCGGAAATATCAGCAATCTCCCTGACTCCCTTGAATAGTCATCAATCTCCCTGATTGCACCTTATCCCCATTATGCAGCTGTTACATTCTTGGGGAAAAAAAGAGAAATCAGAGATAAAGACATTCAAATGGACTCATCAATGTCATTTCCCTGCATTGGTTATAAGGCACAATGATCCCTATGGCTATATACATTTTTAATAAGGTTTCTCATGGCCGCTTACACAATACATGAACATATCCTGAACAATATCAGTGTCTTTTCTTCAACAAGTAGATCTTACTAACTTTGGGGCTCATTTACATTTGGATGTAAGTCATGTTTATGACACGTCTCTCAGATGTAGTACTATACGTCGGCTCTGATAGGTGTTACTTTTATAATCTCTCTGAAATGGTTTTTCAGAAGTAGGCAAGTATGCATACAGGGGTCTATGTACTAAGCCTTGGAGAGTGATAAAGTGGAGAGAGACAAAGTACCAGCCAATCCTCTCCTAACTGCCATGTTACAGGCTGTGTTTGAAAAATGAAAGTTATGAGCTGATTGGTTGGTACTTTTATCTTGCTACACTTTATCACTTTCTAGGGCTTAGAAAATGTCCCCAGTCCATTTTATGCCACATTACAATGCCCCCTATTCATACTGTGCCACATTACAATGCCCCCTATTCATACTGTGCCACATTACAATGCCCCCTATTCATACTGTGCCACATTACAATGCCCCCTATTCATACTGTGCCACATTACAATGCCCCAGTACATATTATGCCACACTATAGTGCCTCCATTTAATATTATACCACATTAAAGTGCCCCAGTTCTTATTATGCAACATTATTATAATGCCCTCCACACATTACAATGAGCAGATCAGATTATGACACATTGCAGTGCCCGTCAGTGCATATTCTGCCACATTACAGTGGCCTCCAGTTCAGATTATACCACATGACCATTATAACATCTACTACACACTCCTCTCACTGAAAATGTAATGTCACACAATTGAGGCTGGACAATGGATCAAACCCAATTGCTCAGCAAGCACATCTGAGAACCATAACACTGGCACCCCTTGCACCCACTATAGAAACGCTCATGGGTTTGTATACATTGTAAGTAAGTCATTAAAGCTGCATGTTGTTATAATTCAACGGAGATATTTATATAAAATGGTCTGGAGCAAGGCAAAAAAACAAACAAGCAAGCAATCATACTTGCTTACCCTTCCGAATTGGCCGGGAAGCTCTTGAAAATTGAGTGGTGCTCCCAGTCTCCCGGGGAATCTAGTAAAGTCTCCCAGAGCTGGCTACACCTCCCTCAGACTCCCGCACCTCCCCGTAATTGCCATTGAAAGTGGGCGGTTTCGGGGAGGCTGATGACGCAATTCATGCTAAATCGCTCCATCATAGCCCTGCCCCCAACTTTTCAATGCCACTAGTCTGTATATTGAATAGCAGTGGCAGGGCCATGATGATGTGATCGCGTGTCCATTGCCTCAAACTGCCCACCTTTGGTGAAGCCACACCCCTCCCTGGTCTGACCTGGCTGTCCCTCCTGCATGTGGCAGCCAAAAGTAGGCAAGTAACTGTGCACATTGGTAAAATCATGTAGCACTGCAGGTGGGGCAGATATAACATGCACAGAGATAATCTGCCAGATCTGCTGGTTGGAATGAAAATCTGGTAATGATTGAGAGCAATTAAGAATTGACCATTTACTCCCAAACACACCAAAAAAACGGACAACTGTCGTTCATACAAATTGGTTAAAATACGTGATTTAACCATTTGGTCTGAAAGACAGTTTTTGTTCATTTTCCAGTGTGTTGGAGCAAATGTTCGAATTTCATTTGCTCTCATACAGTACCAGATTTTTTTTCCCGCCAGCCAGATCTGGCAGATTATCTGTCAGATATAAGAGTTTGAGGAAGGCATGTCCAAACTGAAATATAAATTGCAGTGTAAACATACAGTCTCCGTTTGTGGCCTACATGCAAAAGCAGCCAATATTTACCCTGCATGCGAAATACAATAAATGTATTTGCACTCCTTGCATTGCAGCATGATTTCAGGAAAAAAGTTACTTTTGTTTTCTTTTTTTTATGCTTTACTCTCAAATGAGAATCAGACCCAAAATATGGTGTTTCTAATGGAAAATTAAGAGTTTGATCGAATTTTCTAATTTTAATGGCACCATCCTTTTACTTTACATCAGTTTTTTCAATTAAGAAAAAAGTGTTTTTATAGAAAAAAATGAAGCCTTCATCGCCATTCTGTTAGATTGCAGATCTCCATTAAATGATAAAGTTCTACATATGATATAGGCAGCTACTATATAAGATTTTTAGTGCTACTGGATGGTTGCTACTTACAAGGACATTTATTGGTGATTAGGGAATTCTTGTGTTTTTCTTTGGTCTAATGAAAACCGTATACGTTGGCATGCTATAAAGTTAGTGCTTGTTGCATTAATGAGGTCGTTGCGGGTAAGGGAGTTATTTGGTGGCTGTGACTATATTGCTGGCATTCGGTCAAGTCAAGTGATCTGTCACATGGAAAGTGAAGTCTAGTTGTTGGCATACATAACGTTACTAGGTTATTCTATCGGTTTCAGGTCAATCAGATCAAGAGATCAGCTCAAGACAAGGGCTATCCCATGTGGCTTATAAACACATTTTACGGTACTGTTCAAAATAGTGGCTTCTGTCCATAAGGTTTTGTTATGCATTTGAGGGCAGCGCTACTTGCAATTTGACTATAATTGCTGCCACATTGCATGCACAGAAATAAATGGATATATTTACTTGTATGCACATTTGCACATATTTTGTGACCAGGCCACTCCTATCTGTTGGTACTATACCCGTCACCATCATCACTGTGCACTTTAATTATCTGTTTAAAACGTGATGTAATTACAAGAATGCACAACCCTGCGTAACCTTCAGTTCCATGGACATGCCGTATCTAAATTTGCTACATGAGAACGCCTGGCCAGGGCCGTAACTAGGGGGTGTGCGGCTGGTGCTGCCACACAGAGCACAAGGGCTCTGTAGGTGGCACCGTGATCATCCAACGGCCCTTGCTTCTGGGTAGCAGGGTGCTGGAACGGTACCCTGCAGCCAGAATCACTGCTGCAGCACTACTGGAGCATTCTGTGGACCTCCAGACAGACACCATGCAGTCTGTGCAGCCAAACGGAGCATCCCCAGGACGCCCGGTTGAGTGCTGCTCTTACCGGGCGTCACCCCTTCAGTGGAACGCACTCCCCCGCTCCATTAGACTCTCCCCGACCTTGCAAAGCTTCAAACGGGCACTAAAAACCCACCTATTCATCAAAGCATACCCTCCCGATGCATAACCCAGTGCTGAAGCCGCGCCTCCACCCCCCTGCCTCATGCCGTGAACATCTCAGCTTTGTTTGCATACTGCCATCAGGCTACCTCCCACTTGCCTGCACCTCTTGTCATCTGTCTGTCGCCCCTCCCCACTAGATTGTTAGCTCCTCAGAGCAGGGCCCTCTTTCCTCTTGTTATCTAAGCCCTCGTCTCGACAAATTTCACTCACAGCTCTCCCCTACTCAACGACCATCTTTATCCTGCTAGTAAAGGCTCACCTCTATCTATGGCCATCAGCCTCTAGTAGTACGATGAGCACTCCATCAATACTTACATCTTAGCTGTATTATGTCTTGAGAACGTGTGGTGCTCTATGTTACCTGTACACTATTTCTGTTATTTATTTACTGTAATGCTATATTTGTCTCCCTGTACTGTCCTTTGTACGGCGCTGCGAAACACATGTGGCGCCTTATAAATAAAATGTAATAATAATAATAATAATAATACCGGAGCTGCCAGCTCCTGCATGCAACATCATGACTTGGGCACTCAGTGAGTGGTGCCGCACAGGGCACATTTAAGCCTTGTTTCTGCTCTGTGTCTGCTTACTAATGCTCCTTCAGTCCCAAGTGGAGGTACACCTGAGATGTGTACGACTCTGCATGACCCAGAGGGCTAGATGCATCATCGCTTGGAAAGTGATAAAATGGAGAGTGAAAAAGTACCAGCCAATCAGCTCCTAACTGCCATTTTTCAAACACAGCCTGTGACATGGCAGGTAAGACCTGATTGGCTGGTACTTTTCACTCTCCATTTTATCACTTTAAAAGCGATGATGCATCTAGCCCATAGTCATAAAAGCTTGGCTAGTGTGCAGAACAAAGGCCCTCAAGGTACACTCCATAAATTTACTTGTGTTCTGTTCTTTGTTGGTGAAGGCGATGAAGCTAGCAAAATTATACCAACTGCAAAAAGAAAATAAAAGGAACACATCAGAGAATTCTGAGAAGCAGCGTTTTAATTGCTCCAATTTGAGTGACAGCCTTTTGGCACTAAAAAGTACATTTTCCAAACAGTACATGCTCTGCAACCATGTAACAAAATCTAAGAAACTAATAAAAGGCAAAATAAATGGACATGCATAGATTTCTGTATGTATAACAGAGCTGGCCCCTAAACAGAAACCAAAGGAAAAGTATGATGGGTGACTGTATACAAGCTTATTTTAACGGCAAGAAATGTTGTAAAATTTAAGGACATGCTGGCAGGACACAAGGTAAGTCCGTCCAGTGCAAAACAAACACAATTACCAGTATGATATCCAGCCAGACATTGGCAGAACCACGTAGTACTAGGACAAAATCTAATGTCTGAATTTTTGTGTGTGCGCTAGTAAAAAGTTAGATGGAACCCAATTGAGTTATTGCAGGAATGTTCAAATTAAATGTACTAGCGGAGATCAGTGGTTTTCAGATTTCTCCTGAGGGAATAGGGGCCTGCATTGGAAGCCAGTCTGGCTGTATGTCTATTATCCCCCGTGCTTTAATTCCCTTTGATAGCTTGTTACGGGGAGTTAAATCATGGACTAATAGTTATGCACGTGCATCATTTTTGTGTCTGCTTGTGAAGAATGTACGCCTCATATTTAACCCCAGTGAAATCAATCATCTGGGGGCTCTAAGATGGGTTCAAACACTTTCTTATGTTTGAAAGCTTCGTTAGTGATTTTTCTACCGTGCGCTTTGTGAATTAATGTTAAACGTTTCGTCTGCTGCTTTTCCAGCTAGATAAATGGATCCGTTAGATAGAGCTACAATATTTACTGTTTTGTTTTTAATAGGGCTATTTTCAGGGGGGTGGGTGGGGGGGGGGGTGTTATAATATGTATTAGATTAAATTAGGAAATCACAATGTTGTATATGAGGTGATTATGGAAGTAGAAATCTAATCTTGCGAGGCCTAGGTCGTTTAGCAGAAGAAATCTGCACAATGAGGGTAATTCCAAGTTGATCGCAGCAGGAATTTAGTTAGCAATTTGGCAAAACCATGTGCACTGCAGGGGGGGGGGGGGGGGGGGCAGATATAACATGTGCAGAGAGAGTTAGATTTGGGTGGGATGTGTTCAATCTGCAATCTAATTTGCAGTGTAAAAATAAAGCAGCCAGTATTTACCCTGCACAGAAATAAAATAACCCACCCAAATCTAACTCTCTCTGCACATGTTAAATCTGCCTCCCCTGCAGTACACATGGTTTTGCCAAATTGCTAACTAAATTCCTGCTGCGATCAATTTGGAATTACCCCCAATGTTATGAATTGTTGTAACTTTATAACAAGCAGTGACTGTGTACTGTAATCTGCTTTAAAGTAAGTACTGTACAAAGTAGTTGTTAGGTATAACTAGAGCTGGGTGTAGTATCAAGAAAGTAACAGACATCCGAGGTAACACACCAATTAAATAGAATTATAATTTATTTAATTAACACGTGTAAAGTATTAAAACGCAAGTAACACTAGGTACACACTATACAATTTTTGGGACGACCTGACAAGTATTGAGTCATTGACCTGACAATTGTTTAGGGTGCATTCTGCACCAGGGTGATGGTCTGTCCAAATCACATAGAATTGGTTCCCGATATAGTGAGTGCTGCACACCCTATGTCGTTCAAGGCATTTTGGGATCATTCAGAAAATGCAGTGTGTATGGAACTTGTGTGATGTTCAGAACTAAAGGGCCCCATACACTACAACGATATGTCTGAGGCTGAAGTCGGATGTAATTTCCCTTGAACTTCCCCGGTACCTTCCCGGGAGTGATTCCATACGATTTGGTACTTTTGTGCTATTTTTGCATAAGATATATTGCATGCGATTGATGAAGCAACTATACATCGCATGCAATATATCGTACAGCATACAATTGTACCATGAGATATATCTGATGGGCTGGATAGAGGGCTACGAGGGCTGGGAGTGTCCTGAGAATACCAGTCAAACTACCCTGTGATACATCGCATGCGCTATATCACATGCACAAAAAACACACTTTTTTCATCCGATTCCATCCAATTCCGATATATCATTAGTGCAGCACCAATGACCTAGGGGATCCTATCTGACAGCCACGGGGACGCGCATCAGATTGGATACGATCTAAAACACATACGTTTGTACACAATTTCATACAATATATCAGACGGATATATCGGAATTGTATGAAATCGTGTAAAATCGTCCTAGTATATGGGGCCCTTAATGATTATTGGGTAGTGTGTATGGTGTACACCGGGATTGCTTTGGCCTGTCTGAATCTGTCTGAATCGGTCTACATTAGGCAGAATCTTGTAGTATATGTCTAGTTTACATTAGGCACACACTATGCACTAATTAACCAAACAGGTGACTTTCACCCGCTTTGTCCGATTATTGCATAGTGTGTGCACAGCACCAAGGGCCAATTACTATTTAAACAGCTGTTTTATCTGCTCATATGATGTGTCCTATTGCATGACATTTGATGAATGTTTGACTCATGTATAGAGACGTGTATCTAATGCAAATGCAATAGTTAAACTTTAGCCATTATTTTTCTTCTGCCATTAATGTTTGTAGAATTGAGTCATTGAGTAATTGTATTTTGTTATAACTAGTACAGTATATCAATGTCTGCTACGTTAACACTTTAGCTATATGTAGAAATGAATGAATCCCCTGTATTTAATTTTTATTAACTATTCCACCTTTTGAGCTGGCAGAATCGTATTGTATGTATAGTAAGTCCAGGTACATATATACAGTATTATGGTTTGAAATCTAAAAGTTCAAAGTTTTCATGCTGTTCCTTTTTAGTGCTATGCTTGTCTTCTGATTCCGTAGTGTAGATACTGTACATTTTATGTACCCCCACTGTACACTGCAAGGAACAATTTACCCTACACAAATGAGCTTTGAAGCTCTATGTATTTTTGATGTCTGGACTCTGGAATATAGAGTGTGTTGTCCAAGGGCACTTGGAACAACAAAGTTTGGGGGTGGTTGTAATTAATTACTATATTATTGCTCAAGTGCAATTTGGATGTTTTCCTACTAGCACTGTAAGTACATGGTAAAAGAAAATATTTTTTTTTCCATAAGGTATGCTGAAGAGATTTTGACTCCAAGAAAGGGGACAACATTATGGTGGCTTTGGGTACAGCAACCTGTGCATTTTCCATCTAACACGCCAGTACGCAGATTTTCTTAAAGCTGCTCTCATGAAATAACCATTCTTTTGCATGTGAAATATATAATTTTGTATCACTAGAAAAATGATAAATGGTATTTTTAGAAACCTGACATGCAGTACACCATTCCGATCTGCATGATGCTGTAGTTAGACAGTTGTGTGCATTTTAGGTCAGTAATTTTAAGACCACCACTCAACATACAAAATCCTTGATCCATGGAAAGTGATACTTTAGTGTCCAAAATATCACACAGTAATGATGTAGCAGTACCCTATTTATACACACTATCCTTTTTGTAAATGTTAAATACAGAAGGGACAGTAATGTTACAACTCTGAGCCGTCTTTTTTGAGCATTGAGAAATCCTCACACTTCCATAACTTGTGCTGGCTACAAAAGAATCAGATGAATGTAAGTAGATTTAATGTTGTTGCAGAACTTGATGAATCGCAACATATATCCTGTATCTTTTTCAAATGTGTTACAACACTACATGAAGCCATTGGCTGCACACGCCATACATTTTTCCCCCATTATGTCAAAAATATAACAGGCTTTATACCTGCTGACCAACTTTTTGGGATTGAGTTACCCGTCATGATCCCTTTATATATGGTGTGCCTCAGGAAAACAACCAAGAATACACAGCCGTATCCAATGCATTTAACCACTGAGAGCCTGAAAATGTTTAATGCATATTATAAATATTTCCCCCATCCGATTAAGTAGCAAAATCAAGACAATCCTCATACATTACCTCCTGGATAATAAAATAATGAAAATAAAATGGTCACAAGAGGATCAGTCAGACAGTTGACACCTGACTGTTGCACATGATGTTGTATTATACCAGTGATTCCAAAACTTTTTTGAATCACAGCACCCTAGAATATCGGAATTTTTTTCACAGCACCCCTAGGCCATAAGTTTCTTATTCAGAAATTGTAAAAACAATATTAAAATAAGTATATTGTGTTTATATGTCATCTTTAGGTTCGGTTATGTGTAATGGACAGGCTTAACTTATGTGTCCACATATTTTATGATTTGCAGCCACAGTCACTGGTTTTGTCTATTACATTGAACATAAATAATTTGAATTAGTCCTGGACCAGCAACCCAGGGCACCCCTGCTTGTGCCTCGAGGAACTACCGTTTTAGGACCACTGTATTATACTGTTGTTCAGAAAGTTTGCATGTTTTGTTGATTTTGTTGGACATGAAGAGGGATAGGCATACCTCATACTGTACTACTGCACCAGCTGTAAATTGGAGCATGTTACTTGTGAACAGCATGTGGTCACTGGCACAGCTTTTTCTAGTTCTGCATCTTCTTATATCACCAATAATGAAAGAATCATTTGCAAATCATTATGGCAGAGGCAGCTGAATGTAATATTTTGTTTATTAAGTCCCACCATAAATGATTGAACCTTTTTAATTTAGTATAAAATGTTCTAAGAGCTCTAAACCAGCCACAATCTGATGAATTATGAAAATAGATAAACCTTGTTGCTCATTTGAATGTACTTACAGTACATAGGATATCCTAATGGGAAGCAGTCAGCTTACCGACGAACAGGATTCCGATAGAGGACACAATCCTGGTGTCAAAATACCGACACCAATTGGGATGCCGGCATCAAAATAACGACACCTGGCATTCCGAATGTCCTGACAGCGGGACATGCTGCCGTCCTGCCGCCCGTGGAAGGGTTTAGGTTCAGGCAGCAGAAGGGGGGTAAGGCTTAGGATACACACATGGGAACATTAGGGTTAGGGACCGGGAAGGGAGGGTTAGGCACATACAGTGGGAGGTTAGGCTTAGGCACATACAGGGGGAGGTTAGGGTTAGGCACATACAGGGGAGGTTAGGGTTAGGCACATACAGGGGGAGGTTAGGGTTAGGCACATACAGGGGAGGTTAGGGTTAGGCACATACAGGGGGAGGTTAGGGTTAGGCACATACAGGGAGAGGTTAGGGTTAGGCTTATACAGGGGGAGGTTAGGGTTAGGCACATACAGGGGGAGGTTAGGGTTAGGCACATACAGTGGGAAGTTAGGGTTAGGCACATACAGTGGGAGGTTAGGGTTAGGCACATACAGGGAGAGGTTAGGGTTAGGCTTATACAGGGGGAGGTTAGGGTTAGGCACATACAGGGAGAGGTTAGGGTTAGGCTTATACAGGCGGAGGTTAGGGTTAGGCTTATACAGGGGGAGGTTAGGGTTAGGCACATACAGGGGAGGTTAGGGTTAGGCACATACAGTGGGAGGTTAGGGTTAGGCACATACAGTGGGAGGTTAGGGTTAGGCACATACAGGGGGAGGTTAGGGTTAGGCACATACAGGGAGAGGTTAGGGTTAGGCTTATACAGGGGGAGGTTAGGGTTAGGCTTATACAGGGGGAGGTTAGGCACATACAGGGGAGGTTAGGGTTAGGCACATACAGGGAGAGGTTAGGGTTAGGCTTATACAGGGGGAGGTTAGGGTTAGGCTTATACAGGGGGAGGTTAGGAACATACAGGGGAGGTTAGGGTTAGTCACATACAGGGGGAGGTTAGGGTTAGGCACATACAGGGAGAGGTTAGGGTTAGGCTTATACAGGGGGAGGTTAGGGTTAGGCTTATACAGGGGGAGGTTAGGCACATACAGGGGAGGTTAGGGTTAGGCACATACAGGGGGAGGTTAGGTTTAGGCACAAACAGGGGGAGGTTAGGGTTAGGCACATACAGTGGGAGATTAGGGTTAGGCACATACAGGGGAGGTTAGGGTTAGGCACATACAGGGGGTGGTTAGGGTTAGGCACATACAGGGGGAGGTTAGGGTTAGGCACATACAGGGGGAGGTTAGGGTTAGGCTTATACAGTGGGAGGTTAGGGTTATACAGGGGGAGGTTAGGGTTAGGGTTATACAGGGGGAGGTTAGGGTTAGGCACATACAGGGGGATGTTAGGGTTAGGCACATACAGGGGGAGGTTAGGATTAGGCACATACAGGGGGAGGTTAGGGTTAGGCACATACAGGGGGGGTTAGGGTTAGGCACATACAGGGGGAGGTTAGGGTTAGGCACATACAGGGGCAGGTTAGGGTTAGGCACATACAGGGGAGGTTAGGGTTAGGTACATACAGGGGGAGGTTAGGGTTAGGCACATACAGGGGAGGTTAGGGTTAGGCACATACAGGGGGAGGTTAGGGTTAGGCACATACAGGGGGAGGTTAGGGTTAGGCACATACAGGGGAGGTTAGGGTTAGGCACATACAGGGGGGAGGTTAGGGTTAGGCACATACAGGGGGAGGTTAGGGTTAGGCACATACAGGGAGAGGTTAGGGTTAGGCTTATACAGGGGGAGGTTAGGGTTAGGCTTATACAGGGGGAGGTTAGGGTTAGGCACATACAGGGGGAGGTTAGGGTTAGGCACATACAGTGGGAGGTTAGGGTTAGGCACATACAGGGGGTGGTTAGGGTAAGGCACATACAGGGGGTGGTTAGGGTTAGGCTTATACAGGGGGAGGTTAGGGTTAGGCACATACAGGGGAGGTTAGGCTTAGGCACATACAGGGGGAGGTTAGGGTTAGGCACATACAGGGGAGGTTAGGGTTAGGCACATACAGGGGGATGTTAGGGTTAAGCTTATACAGGGGGAGGTTAGGGTTAGGCACATACAGGGAGAGGTTAGGGTTAGGCTTATACAGGGGGAGGTTAGGGTTAGGCTTATACAGGGGGAGGTTAGGGTTAGGCTTATACAGGGGGAGGTTAGGGTTAGGCACATACAGGGGGAGGTTAGGGTTAGGCACATGCAGGGGGAGGTTAGGGTTAGGCACATACAGGGGGAGGTTAGGGTTAGGTTTATACAGGGGGAGGTTAGGGTTAGGCACATCCAGGGGGAGGTTAGGGTTAGGCACATACAGGGGGAGGTTAGGGTTAGGCACATACAGGGGGAGGTTAGGGTTAGGCACATACAGGGGGAGGTTAGGGTTAGGCACATACAGGGGGTGGTTAGGGTTAGGCTTATAAAGGGGGAGGTTAAGGTTAGGCAAATACAGGGAGAGGTTAGGGTTAGGCTTATACAGGGGGAGGTTAGGGTTAGGCTTATACAGGGGGAGGTTAGGGTTAGGCTTACACAGGGGGAGGTTAGGGTTAGGCACATACAGGGGGAGGTTAGGGTTAGGCACATACAGGGGGTGGTTAGGGTTAGGCACATACAGGGGGTGGTTAGGGTTAGGCTTATACAGGGGGAGGTTAGGGTTAGGCACATACAGGGGAGGTTAGGCTTAGGCACATACAGGGGGAGGTTAGGGTTAGGCACATACAGGGGAGGTTAGGGTTAGGCACATACAGGGGGAGGTTAGGGTTAGGCTTATACAGGGGGAGGTTAGGGTTAGGCACATACAGGGAGAGGTTAGGGTTAGGCTTATACAGGGGGAGGTTAGGGTTAGGCTTATACAGGGGGAGGTTAGGGTTAGGCTTATACAGGGGGAGGTTAGGGTTAGGCACATACAGGGGGAGGTTAGGGTTAGGCACATACAGGGGAGGTTAGGATTAGGCACATACAGGGGGAGGTTAGGGTTAGGCTTATACAGGGGAAGGTTAGGGTTAGGCACATACAGGGAGAGGTTAGGGTTAGGCTTATACAGGGGGAGGTTAGGGTTAGGCTTATACAGGGGGAGGTTAGGGTTAGGCTTATACAGGGGGAGGTTAGGGTTAGGCACATACAGGGGGAGGTTAGGGTTAGGCACATGCAGGGAGAGGTTAGGGTTAGGCTTATACAGGGGGAGGTTAGGGTTAGGTACATACAGGGGAGGTTAGGGTTAGGCACATACAGGGGGAGGTTAGGGTTAGGCACATACAGGGGAGGTTAGGGTTAGGCACATACAGTGGGAGGTTAGGGTTAGGCACATACAGTGGGAGGTTAGGGTTAGGCACATACAGTGGGAGGTTAGGGTTAGGCACATACAGGGGGAGGTTAGGGTTAGGCACATACAGGGGGAGGTTAGGGTTAGGCACATACAGGGAGAGGTTAGGGTTAGGCTTATACAGGGGGAGGTTAGGGTTAGGCTTACACAGGGGGAGGTTAGGGTTAGGCACATACAGGGGAGGTTAGGGTTAGGCACATACAGGGGGAGGTTAGGGTTAGGCACAAACAGGGGGAGGTTAGGGTTAGGCACATACAGTGGAAGGTTAGGGTTAGGCACATACAGTGGGAGATTAGGGTTAGGCACATACAGGGGGAGGTTAGGGTTAGGCACATACAGGGGGATGTTAGGGTTAGGCACATACAGGGGGAAGTTAGGGTTAGGCACATACAGGGGGAGGTTAGGGTTAGGCACATACAGGGGGAGGTTAGGGTTAGGCACATACAGGGGAGGTTAGGGTTAGGCACATACAGGGGCAGGTTAGGGTTAGGCACATACAGGGGAGGTTAGGGTTAGGTACATACAGGGGGAGGTTAGGGTTAGGCACATACAGGGGAGGTTAGGGTTAGGCACATACAGGGGGAGGTTAGGGTTAGGCACATACAGGGGGAGGTTAGGGTTAGGCACATACAGGGGAGGTTAGGGTAAGGCACATACAGGGGGGAGGTTAGGGTTAGGCACATACAGGGGGAGGTTAGGGTTAGGCACATACAGGGGAGGTTAGGGTTAGGCTTATACAGGGGGAGGTTAGGGTTAGGCACATGCAGGGGAAAGTTAGGGTTAGGCACATGCAGGGGGAGGTAAGGGTTAGGCACATGCAGGGGGTGGTTAGGGTCAGGCACATACAGTGGGAGGTTAGGGTTAGGCACATACAGGGGGAGGTTAGTGTTAGGCACATACAGGGAGAGGTTAGGGTTAGGCACATACAGGGGGAGGTTAGGGTTAGGCACATGCAGGGGGAGGTTAGGGTTAGGCACATGCAGGGGGAGGTTAGGGTTAGGCACATACAGGGGGAGGTTAGGGTTAGGCACATACAGGGGAGGTTAGGGTTAGGCACATGCAGGGGCCCGTTAGGGTTAGGCACATACAGAGGGAGGTTAGGCACATACAGGGGGAGGTTAGGGTTAGGCACATACAGGGGGAGGCTAGGGTTAGGCACATACAGGGGAGGTTAGGGTTAGGCACATGCAGGGGGAGGTTAGGGTTAGGCACATACAGGGGAGGTTAGGGTTAGGCACATGCAGGGGTGGTTAGGGTTAGGCACATGCAGGGGAGGTTATGGTTAGGCACATGCAGGGGGTGGTTAGGGTTAGGCACATGCAGGGAGAGGTTAGGGTTAGGCACATGCAGGGGGAGGTTAGGGTTAGGCACATGCAGGGGGAGGTTAGGGTTAGGCACATACAGGGGGAGGTTAGGGTTAGGCTTATACAGGGGGAGGTTAGGGTTAGGCACATCCAGGGGGAGGTTAGGGTTAGGCACATCCAGGGGGAGGTTAGGGTTAAGCACATACAGGGGGAGGTTAGGGTTAGGCACATACAGGGGAAGGTTAGGGTTAGGCACATACAGGGGAGGTTAGGGTTAGGCACATACAGGGGGAGGTTAGGGTTAGGCACATGCAGGGGGTGGTTAGGGTTAGGCACATGCAGGGGGAGGTTAGGGTTAGGCACATGCAGGGGGAGGTTAGGGTTAGGCACATACAGGGGTAGGTTAGGGTTAGGTTTATACAGGGGGAGGTTAGGGTTAGGCACATCCAGGGGGAGGTTAGGGTTAGGCACATACAGGGGGAGGTTAGGGTTAGGCACATACAGGGGGAGGTTAGGGTTAGGCACATACAGGGGGAGGTTAGGGTTAGGCACATACAGGGGGTGGTTACTGTTAGGCTTATACAGGGGGAGGTTAGGGTTAGGCAAATACAGGGAGAGGTTAGGGTTAGGCACATACAGGGGGAGGTTAGGGTTAGGCACATACAGGGGGAGGTTAGGGTTAGGCACATACAGGGGGTGGTTAGGGTTAGGCACATACAGGGGGTGGTTAGGGTTAGGCTTATACAGGGGGAGGTTAGGGTTAGGCACATACAGGGGAGGTTAGGCTTAGGCACATACAGGGGGAGGTTAGGGTTAGGCACATACAGGGGAGGTTAGGGTTAGGCACATACAGGGGGAGGTTAGGGTTAGGCACATGCAAGGGGTGGTTAGGGTTAGGCACATGCAGGGGGAGGTTAGGGTTAGGCACATACAGGGGGAGGTTAGCGTTAGGCACATACAGGGGAGGTTAGGGTTAGGCACATACAGTGGGAGGTTAGGGTTAGGCACATACAGTGGGAGGTTAGGGTTAGGCACATACAGTGGGAGGTTAGGGTTAGGCACATACAGGGGGAGGTTAGGGTTAGGCTTATACAGGGGGAGGTTAGGGTTAGGCTTACACAGGGGGAGGTTAGGGTTAGGCACATACAGGGGAGGTTAGGGTTAGGCACATACAGGGGCAGGTTAGGGTTAGGCACATACAGGGGAGGTTAGGGTTAGGTACATACAGGGGGAGGTTAGGGTTAGGCACATACAGGGGAGGTTAGGGTTAGGCACATACAGGGGGAGGTTAGGGTTAGGCACATACAGGGGGAGGTTAGGGTTAGGCACATACAGGGGAGGTTAGGGTAAGGCACATACAGGGGGGAGGTTAGGGTTAGGCACATACAGGGGGAGGTTAGGGTTAGGCACATACAGGGGAGGTTAGGGTTAGGCTTATACAGGGGGAGGTTAGGGTTAGGCACATGCAGGGGAAAGTTAGGGTTAGGCACATGCAGGGGGAGGTAAGGGTTAGGCACATGCAGGGGGTGGTTAGGGTCAGGCACATACAGTGGGAGGTTAGGGTTAGGCACATACAGGGGGAGGTTAGTGTTAGGCACATACAGGGAGAGGTTAGGGTTAGGCACATACAGGGGGAGGTTAGGGTTAGGCACATGCAGGGGGAGGTTAGGGTTAGGCACATGCAGGGGGAGGTTAGGGTTAGGCACATACAGGGGGAGGTTAGGGTTAGGCACATACAGGGGAGGTTAGGGTTAGGCACATGCAGGGGCCCGTTAGGGTTAGGCACATACAGAGGGAGGTTAGGCACATACAGGGGGAGGTTAGGGTTAGGCACATACAGGGGGAGGCTAGGGTTAGGCACATACAGGGGAGGTTAGGGTTAGGCACATGCAGGGGGAGGTTAGGGTTAGGCACATACAGGGGAGGTTAGGGTTAGGCACATGCAGGGGTGGTTAGGGTTAGGCACATGCAGGGGAGGTTATGGTTAGGCACATGCAGGGGGTGGTTAGGGTTAGGCACATGCAGGGAGAGGTTAGGGTTAGGCACATGCAGGGGGAGGTTAGGGTTAGGCACATGCAGGGGGAGGTTAGGGTTAGGCACATACAGGGGGAGGTTAGGGTTAGGCTTATACAGGGGGAGGTTAGGGTTAGGCACATCCAGGGGGAGGTTAGGGTTAGGCACATCCAGGGGGAGGTTAGGGTTAAGCACATACAGGGGGAGGTTAGGGTTAGGCACATACAGGGGAAGGTTAGGGTTAGGCACATACAGGGGAGGTTAGGGTTAGGCACATACAGGGGGAGGTTAGGGTTAGGCACATGCAGGGGGTGGTTAGGGTTAGGCACATGCAGGGGGAGGTTAGGGTTAGGCACATGCAGGGGGAGGTTAGGGTTAGGCACATACAGGGGTAGGTTAGGGTTAGGTTTATACAGGGGGAGGTTAGGGTTAGGCACATCCAGGGGGAGGTTAGGGTTAGGCACATACAGGGGGAGGTTAGGGTTAGGCACATACAGGGGGAGGTTAGGGTTAGGCACATACAGGGGGAGGTTAGGGTTAGGCACATACAGGGGGTGGTTACTGTTAGGCTTATACAGGGGGAGGTTAGGGTTAGGCAAATACAGGGAGAGGTTAGGGTTAGGCACATACAGGGGGAGGTTAGGGTTAGGCACATACAGGGGGAGGTTAGGGTTAGGCACATACAGGGGGTGGTTAGGGTTAGGCACATACAGGGGGTGGTTAGGGTTAGGCTTATACAGGGGGAGGTTAGGGTTAGGCACATACAGGGGAGGTTAGGCTTAGGCACATACAGGGGGAGGTTAGGGTTAGGCACATACAGGGGAGGTTAGGGTTAGGCACATACAGGGGGAGGTTAGGGTTAGGCTTATACAGGGGGAGGTTAGGGTTAGGCACATACAGGGAGAGGTTAGGGTTAGGCTTATACAGGGGGAGGTTAAGGTTAGGCTTATACAGGGGGAGGTTAGGGTTAGGCTTATACAGGGGGAGGTTAGGGTTAGGCACATACAGGGGGAGGTTAGGGTTAGGCACATACAGGGGAGGTTAGGGTTAGGCACATACAGGGGGAGGTTAGGGTTAGGCTTATACAGGGGGAGGTTAGGGTTAGGCACATACAGAGAGAGGTTAGGGTTAGGCTTATACAGGGGGAGGTTAGGGTTAGGCTTATACAGGGGGAGGTTAGGGTTAGGCTTATACAGGGGGAGGTTAGGGTTAGGCACATACAGGGGGAGGTTAGGGTTAGGCACATGCAGGGAGAGGTTAGGGTTAGGCTTATACAGGGGTAGGTTAGGGTTAGGTACATACAGGGGAGGTTAGGGTTAGGCACATACAGGGGGAGGTTAGCGTTAGGCACATACAGGGGAGGTTAGGGTTAGGCACATACAGTGGGAGGTTAGGGTTAGGCACATACAGTGGGAGGTTAGGGTTAGGCACATACAGTGGGAGGTTAGGGTTAGGCACATACAGGGGGAGGTTAGGGTTAGGCTTATACAGGGGGAGGTTAGGGTTAGGCTTACACAGGGGGAGGTTAGGGTTAGGCACATACAGGGGAGGTTAGGGTTAGGCACATACAGGGGGAGGTTAGGGTTAGGCACAAACAGGGGGAGGTTAGGGTTAGGCACATACAGTGGAAGGTTAGGGTTAGGCACATACAGTGGGAGATTAGGGTTAGGCACATACAGGGGGAGGTTAGGGTTAGGCACATACAGGGGGATGTTAGGGTTAGGCACATACAGGGGGAGGTTAGGGTTAGGCACATACAGGGGGAGGTTAGGGTTAGGCACATACAGGGGGAGGTTAGGGTTAGGCACATACAGGGGGAGGTTAGGGTTAGGCACATACAGGGGAGGTTAGGGTTAGGCACATACAGGGGCAGGTTAGGGTTAGGCACATACAGGGGAGGTTAGGGTTAGGCACATACAGGGGAGGTTAGGGTTAGGCACATACAGGGGGAGGTTAGGGTTAGGCACATACAGGGGAGGTTAGGGTTAGGCACATACAGGGGGAGGTTAGGGTTAGGCACATACAGGGGGAGGTTAGGGTTAGGCACATACAGGGGGAGGTTAGGGTTAGGCACATACAGGGGAGGTTAGGGTTAAGCTTATACAGGGGGAGGTTAGGGTTAGGCACATACAGGGAGAGGTTAGGGTTAGGCACATACAGGGGGAGGTTAGGGTTAGGCACATGCAGGGGGAGGTTAGGGTTAGGCACATGCAGGGGGAGGTTTGGGTTAGGCACATACAGGGGGAGGTTAGGGTTAGGCACATACAGGGGCCCGTTAGGGTTAGGCACATACAGAGGGAGGTTAGGCACATACAGGGGGAGGTTAGGGTTAGGCACATACAGGGGGAGGCTAGGGTTAGGCACATACAGGGGAGGTTAGGGTTAGGCACATGCAGGGGGAGGTTAGGGTTAGGCACATACAGGGGAGGTTAGGGTTAGGCACATGCAGGGGGTGGTTAGGGTTAGGCACATGCAGGGGAGGTTATGGTTAGGCACATGCAGGGGGTGGTTAGGGTTAGGCACATGCAGGGAGAGGTTAGGGTTAGGCACATGCAGGGGGAGGTTAGGGTTAGGCACATGCAGGGGGAGGTTAGGGTTAGGCACATACAGGGGGAGGTTAGGGTTAGGCTTATACAGGGGGAGGTTAGGGTTAGGCACATCCAGGGGGAGGTTAGGGTTAGGCACATCCAGGGGGAGGTTAGGGTTAGGCACATACAGGGGGAGGTTAGGGTTAGGCACATACAGGGGAAGGTTAGGGTTAGGCACATACAGGGGAGGTTAGGGTTAGGCACATACAGGGGGAGGTTAGGGTTAGGCACATGCAAGGGGTGGTTAGGGTTAGGCACATGCAGGGGGAGGTTAGGGTTAGGCACATGCAGGGGGAGGTTAGGGTTAGGCACATACAGGGGGAGGTTAGGGTTAGGTTTATACAGGGGGAGGTTAGGGTTAGGCACATCCAGGGGGAGGTTAGGGTTAGGCACATACAGGGGGAGGTTAGGGTTAGGCACATCCAGGGGGAGGTTAGGGTTAGGCACATACAGGGGGAGGTTAGGGTTAGGCACATACAGGGGAGGTTAGGGTTAGGCACATACAGGGGCAGGTTAGGGTTAGGCACATACAGGGGAGGTTAGGGTTAGGCACATACAGGGGAGGTTAGGGTTAGGCACATACAGGGGGAGGTTAGGGTTAGGCACATACAGGGGAGGTTAGGGTTAGGCACATACAGGGGGAGGTTAGGGTTAGGCACATACAGGGGGAGGTTAGGGTTAGGCACATACAGGGGGAGGTTAGGGTTAGGCACATACAGGGGAGGTTAAGGTTAAGCTTATACAGGGGGAGGTTAGGGTTAGGCACATACAGGGAGAGGTTAGGGTTAGGCACATACAGGGGGAGGTTAGGGTTAGGCACATGCAGGGGGAGGTTAGGGTTAGGCACATGCAGGGGGAGGTTTGGGTTAGGCACATACAGGGGGAGGTTAGGGTTAGGCACATACAGGGGCCCGTTAGGGTTAGGCACATACAGAGGGAGGTTAGGCACATACAGGGGGAGGTTAGGGTTAGGCACATACAGGGGGAGGCTAGGGTTAGGCACATACAGGGGAGGTTAGGGTTAGGCACATGCAGGGGGAGGTTAGGGTTAGGCACATACAGGGGAGGTTAGGGTTAGGCACATGCAGGGGGTGGTTAGGGTTAGGCACATGCAGGGGAGGTTATGGTTAGGCACATGCAGGGGGTGGTTAGGGTTAGGCACATGCAGGGAGAGGTTAGGGTTAGGCACATGCAGGGTGAGGTTAGGGTTAGGCACATGCAGGGGGAGGTTAGGGTTAGGCACATACAGGGGGAGGTTAGGGTTAGGCTTATACAGGGGGAGGTTAGGGTTAGGCACATCCAGGGGGAGGTTAGGGTTAGGCACATCCAGGGGGAGGTTAGGGTTAGGCACATACAGGGGGAGGTTAGGGTTAGGCACATACAGGGGAAGGTTAGGGTTAGGCACATACAGGGGAGGTTAGGGTTAGGCACATACAGGGGGAGGTTAGGGTTAGGCACATGCAAGGGGTGGTTAGGGTTAGGCACATGCAGGGGGAGGTTAGGGTTAGGCACATGCAGGGGGAGGTTAGGGTTAGGCACATACAGGGGGAGGTTAGGGTTAGGTTTATACAGGGGGAGGTTAGGGTTAGGCACATCCAGGGGGAGGTTAGGGTTAGGCACATACAGGGGGAGGTTAGGGTTAGGCACATCCAGGGGGAGGTTAGGGTTAGGCACATACAGGGGGAGGTTAGGGTTAGGCACATACAGGGGGAGGTTAGAGTTAGGCACATACAGGGGGAGGTTAGGGTTAGGCACATACAGGGGAGGTTAGGGTTAGGCTTATACAGGGGGAGGTTAGGGTTAGGCACATACAGGGAGAGGTTAGGGTTAAGCACATACAGGGGGAGGTTAGGGTTAGGCACATGCAGGGGGAGGTTAGGGTTAGGCACATGCAGGGGGAGGTTTGGGTTAGGCACATACAGGGGGAGGTTAGGGTTAGGCACATACAGGGGAGGTTAGGGTTAGGCACATGCAGGGGCCCGTTAGGGTTAGCCACATACAGAGGGAGGTTAGGCACATACAGGGGGAGGTTAGGGTTAGGCACATACAGGGGGAGGCTAGGGTTAGGCACATACAGGGGAGGTTAGGGTTAGGCACATGCAGGGGGAGGTTAGGGTTAGGCACATACAGGGGAGGTTAGGGTTAGGCACATGCAGGGGGTGGTTAGGGTTAGGCACATGCAGGGGAGGTTATGGTTAGGCACATGCAGGGGGTGGTTAGGGTTAGGCACATGCAGGGAGAGGTTAGGGTTAGGCACATGCAGGGGGAGGTTAGGGTTAGGCACATGCAGGGGGAGGTTAGGGTTAGGCACATACAGGGGGAGGTTAGGGTTAGGCACATGCAGGGGGAGGTTAGGGTTAGGCACATACAGGGGGAGGTTAGGGTTAGGCTTATACAGGGGGAGGTTAGGGTTAGGCACATCCAGGAGGAGGTTAGGGTTAGGCACATCCAGGGGGAGGTTAGGGTTAGGCACATACAGGGGGAGGTTAGGGTTAGGCACATACAGGGGAAGGTTAGGGTTAGGCACATACAGGGGAGGTTAGGGTTAGGCACATACAGGGGGAGGTTAGGGTTAGGCACATGCAGGGGGTGGTTAGGGTTAGGCACATGCAGGGGGAGGTTAGGGTTAGGCACATACAGGGGGAGGCTAGGGTTAGGCACATACAGGGGTAGGTTAGGGTTAGGTTTATACAGGGGGAGGTTAGGGTTAGGCACATCCAGGGGGAGGTTAGGGTTAGGCACATACAGGGGGAGGTTAGGGTTAGGCACATACAGGGGGAGGTTAGGGTTAGGCACATACAGGGGGAGGTTAGGGTTAGGCACATACAGGGGGTGGTTACTGTTAGGCTTATACAGGGGGAGGTTAGGGTTAGGCAAATACAGGGAGAGGTTAGGGTTAGGCACATACAGGGGGAGGTTAGGGTTAGGCACATACAGGGGGAGGTTAGGGTTAGGCACATACAGGGGGTGGTTAGGGTTAGGCACATACAGGGGGTGGTTAGGGTTAGGCTTATACAGGGGGAGGTTAGGGTTAGGCACATACAGGGGAGGTTAGGCTTAGGCACATACAGGGGGAGGTTAGGGTTAGGCACATACAGGGGAGGTTAGGGTTAGGCACATACAGGGGGAGGTTAGGGTTAGGCTTATACAGGGGGAGGTTAGGGTTAGGCACATACAGGGAGAGGTTAGGGTTAGGCTTATACAGGGGGAGGTTAAGGTTAGGCTTATACAGGGGGAGGTTAGGGTTAGGCTTATACAGGGGGAGGTTAGGGTTAGGCACATACAGGGGGAGGTTAGGGTTAGGCACATACAGGGGAGGTTAGGGTTAGGCACATACAGGGGGAGGTTAGGGTTAGGCTTATACAGGGGGAGGTTAGGGTTAGGCACATACAGAGAGAGGTTAGGGTTAGGCTTATACAGGGGGAGGTTAGGGTTAGGCTTATACAGGGGGAGGTTAGGGTTAGGCTTATACAGGGGGAGGTTAGGGTTAGGCACATACAGGGGGAGGTTAGGGTTAGGCACATGCAGGGAGAGGTTAGGGTTAGGCTTATACAGGGGTAGGTTAGGGTTAGGTACATACAGGGGAGGTTAGGGTTAGGCACATACAGGGGGAGGTTAGGGTTAGGCACATACAGGGGAGGTTAGGGTTAGGCACATACAGTGGGAGGTTAGGGTTAGGCACATACAGTGGGAGGTTAGGGTTAGGCACATACAGTGGGAGGTTAGGGTTAGGCACATACAGGGGGAGGTTAGGGTTAGGCTTATACAGGGGGAGGTTAGGGTTAGGCTTACACAGGGGGAGGTTAGGGTTAGGCACATACAGGGGAGGTTAGGGTTAGGCACATACAGGGGGAGGTTAGGGTTAGGCACAAACAGGGGGAGGTTAGGGTTAGGCACATACAGTGGAAGGTTAGGGTTAGGCACATACAGTGGGAGATTAGGGTTAGGCACATACAGGGGGAGGTTAGGGTTAGGCACATACAGGGGGATGTTAGGGTTAGGCACATACAGGGGGAGGTTAGGGTTAGGCACATACAGGGGGAGGTTAGGGTTAGGCACATACAGGGGGAGGTTAGGGTTAGGCACATACAGGGGAGGTTAGGGTTAGGCACATACAGGGGCAGGTTAGGGTTCGGCACATACAGGGGAGGTTAGGGTTAGGCACATACAGGGGAGGTTAGGGTTAGGCACATACAGGGGGAGGTTAGGGTTAGGCACATACAGGGGAGGTTAGGGTTAGGCACATACAGGGGGAGGTTAGGGTTAGGCACATACAGGGGGAGGTTAGGGTTAGGCACATACAGGGGGAGGTTAGGGTTAGGCACATACAGGGGAGGTTAGGGTTAAGCTTATACAGGGGGAGGTTAGGGTTAGGCACATACAGGGAGAGGTTAGGGTTAGGCACATACAGGGGAGGTTAGGGTTAGGCACATGCAGGGGGTGGTTAGGGTTAGGCACATGCAGGGGAGGTTATGGTTAGGCACATGCAGGGGGTGGTTAGGGTTAGGCACATGCAGGGAGAGGTTAGGGTTAGGCACATGCAGGGGGAGGTTAGGGTTAGGCACATGCAGGGGGAGGTTAGGGTTAGGCTTATACAGGGGGAGGTTAGGGTTAGGCACATCCAGGGGGAGGTTAGGGTTAGGCACATCCAGGGGGAGGTTAGGGTTAGGCACATACAGGGGGAGGTTAGGGTTAGGCACATACAGGGGAAGGTTAGGGTTAGGCACATACAGGGGAGGTTAGGGTTAGGCACATACAGGGGGAGGTTAGGGTTAGGCACATGCAAGGGGTGGTTAGGGTTAGGCACATGCAGGGGGAGGTTAGGGTTAGGCACATGCAGGGGGAGGTTAGGGTTAGGCACATACAAGGGGAGGTTAGGGTTAGGTTTATACAGGGGGAGGTTAGGGTTAGGCACATCCAGGGGGAGGTTAGGGTTAGGCACATACAGGGGGAGGTTAGGGTTAGGCACATCCAGGGGGAGGTTAGGGTTAGGCACATACAGGGGGAGGTTAGGGTTAGGCACATACAGGGGGAGGTTAGAGTTAGGCACATACAGGGGGATGTTAGGGTTAGGCACATACAGGGGAGGTTAGGGTTAGGCTTATACAGGGGGAGGTTAGGGTTAGGCACATACAGGGAGAGGTTAGGGTTAGGCACATACAGGGGGAGGTTAGGGTTAGGCACATGCAGGGGGAGGTTAGGGTTAGGCACATGCAGGGGGAGGTTTGGGTTAGGCACATACAGGGGGAGGTTAGGGTTAGGCACATACAGGGGAGGTTAGGGTTAGGCACATGCAGGGGCCCGTTAGGGTTAGCCACATACAGAGGGAGGTTAGGCACATACAGGGGGAGGTTAGGGTTAGGCACATACAGGGGGAGGCTAGGGTTAGGCACATACAGGGGAGGTTAGGGTTAGGCACATGCAGGGGGAGGTTAGGGTTAGGCACATACAGGGGAGGTTAGGGTTAGGCACATGCAGGGGGTGGTTAGGGTTAGGCACATGCAGGGGAGGTTATGATTAGGCACATGCAGGGGGTGGTTAGGGTTAGGCACATGCAGGGAGAGGTTAGGGTTAGGCACATGCAGGGGGAGGTTAGGGTTAGGCACATGCAGGGGGAGGTTAGGGTTAGGCACATACAGGGGGAGGTTAGGGTTAGGCACATGCAGGGGGTGGTTAGGGTTAGGCACATGCAGGGGGAGGTTAGGGTTAGGCACATGCAGGGGGAGGTTAGGGTTAGGCACATACAGGGGGAGGTTAGGGTTAGGTTTATACAGGGGGAGGTTAGGGTTAGGCACATCCAGGGGGAGGTTAGGGTTAGGCACATACAGGGGGAGGTTAGGGTTAGGCACATCCAGGGGGAGGTTAGGGTTAGGCACATACAGGGGGAGGTTAGGGTTAGGCACATACAGGGGGAGGTTAGGGTTAGGCACATACAGGGGGAGGTTAGGGTTAGGCACATACAGGGGAGGTTAGGGTTAGGCTTATACAGGGGGAGGTTAGGGTTAGGCACATACAGGGAGAGGTTAGGGTTAGGCACATACAGGGGGAGGTTAGGGTTAGGCACATGCAGGGGGAGGTTAGGGTTAGGCACATGCAGGGGGAGGTTTGGGTTAGGCACATACAGGGGGAGGTTAGGGTTAGGCACATACAGGGGAGGTTAGGGTTAGGCACATGCAGGGGCCCGTTAGGGTTAGGCACATACAGAGGGAGGTTAGGCACATACAGGGGGAGGTTAGGGTTAGGCACATACAGGGGGAGGCTAGGGTTAGGCACATACAGGGGAGGTTAGGGTTAGGCACATGCAGGGGGAGGTTAGGGTTAGGCACATACAGGGGAGGTTAGGGTTAGGCACATGCAGGGGGTGGTTAGGGTTAGGCACATGCAGGGGAGGTTATGGTTAGGCACATGCAGGGGGTGGTTAGGGTTAGGCACATGCAGGGAGAGGTTAGGGTTAGGCACATGCAGGGGGAGGTTAGGGTTAGGCACATGCAGGGGGAGGTTAGGGTTAGGCACATACAGGGGGAGGTTAGGGTTAGGCACATACAGGGGGAGGTTAGGGTTAGGCACATCCAGGGGGAGGTTAGGGTTAGGCACATCCAGGGGGAGGTTAGGGTTAGGCACATCCAGGGGGAGGTTAGGGTTAGGCACATACAGGGGAAGGTTAGGGTTAGGCACATACAGGGGAGGTTAGGGTTAGGCACATACAGGGGGAGGTTAGGGTTAGGCACATGCAGGGGGTGGTTAGGGTTAGGCACATGCAGGGGGAGGTTAGGGTTAGGCACATGGAGGGGGAGGTTAGGGTTAGGCACATACAGGGGGAGGTTAAGGTTAGGTTTATACAGGGGGAGGTTAGGGTTAGGCACATCCAGGGGGAGGTTAGGGTTAGGCACATACAGGGGGAGGTTAGGGTTAGGCACATGCAGGGGGTGGTTAGGGTTAGGCACATGCAGGGGGAGGTTAGGGTTAGGCACATGGAGGGGGAGGTTAGGGTTAGGCACATACAGGGGGTGGTTAGGGTTAGGCTTATACAGGGGGAGGTTAGGGTTAGGCACATACAGGGGAGGTTAGGCTTAGGCACATACAGGGGGAGGTTAGGGTTAGGCACATACAGGGGAGGTTAGGGTTAGGCACATACAGGGGGAGGTTAGGGTTAGGCACATGCAGGGGGTGGTTAGGGTTAGGCACATGCAGGGGGAGGTTAGGGTTAGGCACATGCAGGGGGAGGTTAGGGTTAGGCACATACAGGGGGAGGTTAGGGTTAGGTTTATACAGGGGGAGGTTAGGGTTAGGCACATCCAGGGGGAGGTTAGGGTTAGGCACATACAGGGGGAGGTTAGGGTTAGGCACATACAGGGGGGTTAGGGTTAGGCACATACAGGGGGAGGTTAGGGTTAGGCACATACAGGGGGTGGTTAGGGTTAGGCTTATACAGGGGGAGGTTAGGGTTAGGCAAATACAGGGAGAGGTTAGGGTTAGGCTTATACAGGGGGAGGTTAGGGTTAGGCTTATACAGGGGGAGGTTAGGGTTAGGCTTACACAGGGGGAGGTTAGGGTTAGGCACATACAGGGGGAGGTTAGGGTTAGGCACATACAGGGGGTGGTTAGGGTTAGGCACATACAGGGGGTGGTTAGGGTTAGGCTTATACAGGGGGAGGTTAGGGTTAGGCACATACAGGGGAGGTTAGGCTTAGGCACATACAGGGGGAGGTTAGGGTTAGGCACATACAGGGGAGGTTAGGGTTAGGCACATACAGGGGGAGGTTAGGGTTAGGCTTATACAGGGGGAGGTTAGGGTTAGGCACATACAGGGAGAGGTTAGGGTTAGGCTTATACAGGGGGAGGTTAGGGTTACGCTTATACAGGGGGAGGTTAGGGTTAGGCTTATACAGGGGGAGGTAAGGGTTAGGCACATACAGGGGGAGGTCAGGGTTAGGCACATACAGGGGAGGTTAGGGTTAGGCACATACAGGGGGAGGTTAGGGTTAGGCACATACAGGGGGAGGTTAGGGTTAGGCACATGCAGGGGGTGGTTAGGGTTAGGCACATGCAGGGGGAGGTTAGGGTTAGGCACATGGAGGGGGAGGTTAGGGTTAGGCACATACAGGGGGTGGTTAGGGTTAGGCTTATACAGGGGGAGGTTAGGGTTAGGCACATACAGGGGAGGTTAGGCTTAGGCACATACAGGGGGAGGTTAGGGTTAGGCACATACAGGGGAGGTTAGGGTTAGGCACATACAGGGGGAGGTTAGGGTTAGGCACATGCAGGGGGTGGTTAGGGTTAGGCACATGCAGGGGGAGGTTAGGGTTAGGCACATGCAGGGGGAGGTTAGGGTTAGGCACATACAGGGGGAGGTTAGGGTTAGGTTTATACAGGGGGAGGTTAGGGTTAGGCACATCCAGGGGGAGGTTAGGGTTAGGCACATACAGGGGGAGGTTAGGGTTAGGCACATACAGGGGGGTTAGGGTTAGGCACATACAGGGGGAGGTTAGGGTTAGGCACATACAGGGGGTGGTTAGGGTTAGGCTTATACAGGGGGAGGTTAGGGTTAGGCAAATACAGGGAGAGGTTAGGGTTAGGCTTATACAGGGGGAGGTTAGGGTTAGGCTTATACAGGGGGAGGTTAGGGTTAGGCTTACACAGGGGGAGGTTAGGGTTAGGCACATACAGGGGGAGGTTAGGGTTAGGCACATACAGGGGGTGGTTAGGGTTAGGCACATACAGGGGGTGGTTAGGGTTAGGCTTATACAGGGGGAGGTTAGGGTTAGGCACATACAGGGGAGGTTAGGCTTAGGCACATACAGGGGGAGGTTAGGGTTAGGCACATACAGGGGAGGTTAGGGTTAGGCACATACAGGGGGAGGTTAGGGTTAGGCTTATACAGGGGGAGGTTAGGGTTAGGCACATACAGGGAGAGGTTAGGGTTAGGCTTATACAGGGGGAGGTTAGGGTTACGCTTATACAGGGGGAGGTTAGGGTTAGGCTTATACAGGGGGAGGTAAGGGTTAGGCACATACAGGGGGAGGTCAGGGTTAGGCACATACAGGGGAGGTTAGGGTTAGGCACATACAGGGGGAGGTTAGGGTTAGGCTTATACAGGGGGAGGTTAGGGTTAGGCACATACAGGGAGAGGTTAGGGTTAGGCTTATACAGGGGGAGGTAAGGGTTAGGTTTATACAGGGGGAGGTTAGGGTTAGGCTTATACAGGGGGAGGTTAGGGTTAGGCACATACAGGGGGAGGTTAGGGTTAGGCACATGCATGGAGATTTTAGGGTTAGGCTTATACAGGGGGAGGTTAGGGTTAGGTACATACAGGGGAGGTTATGGTTAGGCACATACAGGGGGAGGTTAGGGTTAGGCACATACAGGGGAGGTTAGGGTTAGGCACATACAGTGGGAGGTTAGGGTTAGGCACATACAGTGGGAGGTTAGGGTTAGGCACATACAGGGGGAGGTTAGGGTTAGGCACATACAGGGGGAGGTTAGGGTTAGGCACATACAGGGAGAGGTTAGGGTTAGGCTTATACAGGGGAAGGTTAGGGTTAGGCTTACACAGGGGGAGGTTAGGGTTAGGCACATACAGGGGAGGTTAGGGTTAGGCACATCCAGGGGGAGTTTAGGGTTAGGCACAAACAGGGGGCGGTTAGGGTTAGGCACATACAGTGGAAGGTTAGGGTTAGGCACATACAGTGGGAGATTAGGGTTAGGCACATACAGAGGGAGGTTAGGGTTAGGCACATACAGGGGGATGTTAGGGTTAGGCACATACAGGGGGAGGTTAGGGTTAGGCACATACAGGGGGAGGTTAGGGTTAGGCACATACAGGGGGAGGTTAGGGTTAGGCACATACAGGGGAGGTTAGGGTTAGGCACATACAGGGGCAGGTTAGGGTTAGGCACATACAGGGGAGGTTAGGGTTAGGTACATACAGGGGGAGGTTAGGGTTAGGCACATACAGGGGAGGTTAGGGTTAGGCACATACAGGGGGAGGTTAGGGTTAGGCACATACAGGGGGAGGTTAGGGTTAGGCACATACAGGGGAGGTTAGGGTTAGGCACATACAGGGGGGAGGTTAGGGTTAGGCACATACAGGGGGAGGTTAGGGTTAGGCACATACAGGGGAGGTTAGGGTTAGGCTTATACAGGGGGAGGTTAGGGTTAGGCACATGCAGGGGGAAGTTAGGGTTAGGCACATGCAGGGGGAGGTAAGGGTTAGGCACATGCAGGGGGTGGTTAGGGTTAGGCACATACAGTGGGAGGTTAGGGTTAGGCACATACAGGGGGAGGTTAGTGTTAGGCACATACAGGGAGAGGTTAGGGTTAGGCACATACAGGGGGAGGTTAGGGTTAGGCACATGCAGGGGGAGGTTAGGGTTAGGCACATGCAGGGGGAGGTTAGGGTTAGGCACATACAGGGGGAGGTTAGGGTTAGGCACATACAGGGGAGGTTAGGGTTAGGCACATGCAGGGGCCCGTTAGGGTTAGGCACATACAGAGGGAGGTTAGGCACATACAGGGGGAGGTTAGGGTTAGGCACATACAGGGGGAGGTTAGGGTTAGGCACATACAGGGGGAGGTTAGGGTTAGGCACATACAGGGGGAGGTTAGGGTTAGGCACATACAGGGGAAGGTTAGGGTTAGGCACATACAGTGGGAGATTAGGGTTAGGCACATACAGAGGGAGGTTAGGGTTAGGCACATACAGGGGGATGTTAGGGTTAGGCACATACAGGGGGAGGTTAGGGTTAGGCACATACAGGGGGAGGTTAGGGTTAGGCACATACAGGGGGAGGTTAGGGTTAGGCACATACAGGGGAGGTTAGGGTTAGGCACATACAGGGGCAGGTTAGGGTTAGGCACATACAGGGGAGGTTAGGGTTAGGTACATACAGGGGGAGGTTAGGGTTAGGCACATACAGGGGAGGTTAGGGTTAGGCACATACAGGGGGAGGTTAGGGTTAGGCACATACAGGGGGAGGTTAGGGTTAGGCACATACAGGGGAGGTTAGGGTTAGGCACATACAGGGGGGAGGTTAGGGTTAGGCACATACAGGGGGAGGTTAGGGTTAGGCACATACAGGGGAGGTTAGGGTTAGGCTTATACAGGGGGAGGTTAGGGTTAGGCACATGCAGGGGGAAGTTAGGGTTAGGCACATGCAGGGGGAGGTAAGGGTTAGGCACATGCAGGGGGTGGTTAGGGTTAGGCACATACAGTGGGAGGTTAGGGTTAGGCACATACAGGGGGAGGTTAGTGTTAGGCACATACAGGGAGAGGTTAGGGTTAGGCACATACAGGGGGAGGTTAGGGTTAGGCACATGCAGGGGGAGGTTAGGGTTAGGCACATGCAGGGGGAGGTTAGGGTTAGGCACATACAGGGGGAGGTTAGGGTTAGGCACATACAGGGGAGGTTAGGGTTAGGCACATGCAGGGGCCCGTTAGGGTTAGGCACATACAGAGGGAGGTTAGGCACATACAGGGGGAGGTTAGGGTTAGGCACATACAGGGGGAGGCTAGGGTTAGGCACATACAGGGGAGGTTAGGGTTAGGCACATGCAGGGGGAGGTTAGGGTTAGGCACATACAGGGGAGGTTAGGGTTAGGCACATGCAGGGGATGGTTAGGGTTAGGCACATGCAGGGGAGGTTATGGTTAGGCACATGCAGGGGGTGGTTAGGGTTAGGCACATGCAGGGAGAGGTTAGGGTTAGGCACATGCAGGGGGAGGTTAGGGTTAGGCACATGCAGGGGGAGGTTAGGGTTAGGCACATACAGGGGGAGGTTAGGGTTAGGCTTATACAGGGGGAGGTTAGGGTTAGGCACATCCAGGGGGAGGTTAGGGTTAGGCACATCCAGGGGGAGGTTAGGGTTAGGCACATACAGGGGGAGGTTAGGGTTAGGCACATACAGGGGAAGGTTAGGGTTAGGCACATACAGGGGAGGTTAGGGTTAGGCACATACAGGGGGAGGTTAGGGTTAGGCACATGCAGGGGGTGGTTAGGGTTAGGCACATGCAGGGGGAGGTTAGGGTTAGGCACATGCAGGGGGAGGTTAGGGTTAGGCACATGCAGGGGGAGGTTAGGGTTAAGCACATACAGGAGGAGGTTAGGGTTAGGCACATGCAGGGGGAGGTTAGGGTTAGGCACATGCAGGGGGAGGTTAGGGTTAGTCACATGCAAGGGGAGGTTAGGGTTAGGCACATACAGGGGGAGGTTAGGGTTAGGCACATACATGGGGAGGTTAGGGTTAGGCACATACAGGGGGAGGTTAGGGTTAGGCACATGCAGGGGATGGTTAGGGTTAGGCACATGCAGGGGAAGGTTAGGGTTAGGCACATACAGGGGGAAGTTAGGGTTAGGCACATACAGGGGAGGTTAGGGTTAGGCACATACAGGGGGTGGTTAGGGTTAGGCACATACAGGGGAGGTTAGAGTTAGGGACATACAGGGGGTGGTTAGGGTTAGGCACATACAGGGGGAGGTTAGGGTTAGGCACATGCAGGGGTAGGTTAGGGTTAGCCACATACAGCGGGTGGTTAGAGATAGGCACATACAGGGGAGGTTAGGGTTAGGCACCCACAAGGGAGGGTTAGGGTTAGCCACATACAGCGGGTGGTTAGAGATAGGCACATACAGGGGAGGTTAGGGTTAGGCACCCACAAGTGAGGGTTAGGGTTAGGCAGATACAGGGGAGATAAGGGTTAGGCACCCACAAGGGAGGGTTGGGGTTAGGCACATACAGGGGGAGGTTAGGGTTAGCCACATACAGCGGGTGGTTAGAGATAGGCACATACAGGGGAGGTTAGGGTTAGGCACCCACAAGTGAGGGTTAGGGTTAGGCAGATACAGGGGAGATAAGGGTTAGGCACCCACAAGGGAGGGTTGGGGTTAGGCACATACAGGGGGAGGTTAGGGTTAGGCACATGCAGGGGGAGGTTAGGGTTAGGCACCCACAAGGGAGGGTTAGGGTTAGGGTAGGGAAAACATGAGGGTTAGAAGGCTAAATGGGGGGCTGTTGGGATTATGATGGACAGGATGCCACTTTCGGTATATAATATTGTCTATGGCTAGCTGTCCTCTATAGCTGGCAGTGTCTGCTGGCACATGCAGTACGTCTTAAATGGAATATTCGCCCTTAGTAGGGATGAAGCTGTCTCCGACAATGTAGCATTATTTTGTGTGCTTCAGGCACTTTTGCCCTTATGTTTCACATTGTCTCTTTGTAGAGGTTTTTCTTTCTAGACGTCATTCCAGCACACTGCATTTTATCACAAGCTGGAGTTGACCTGTGGTTACAAAAAAATATTTCTAAGGATTTTCTTCACTATTTTGCCCATGTGTTGGAATTTTCCAAAGTATGTGGTGAGTCTTCTAATTGGTTGTGAGGTTTAGTCCCGGAAGACCATATTCTATCTTTGAACAAATTTAAATTTCAATAACTCCCCTAAGACATTTGTCTGTGTAGCCCAGATCTGTTTTATATTACTTTTTACATTGCTTTGATTCTGCAGACAGAGAAAGGACGCTCCTTGTTATAATTTAAAGCTAGATATTGATTGCCAGAGAATGGTTTAATATGTCATGTCTAAGTGCAGCTACAGTATGTATGGTAGGTTATAATTGCATATGTGTCTCTATTTAATTATGAGCAAAAACATTAAAATACTCCTAGAGGGGAACAGGGCACATCATATTATAGAGACAGAGCCTTTATTGTACTCTTCTTCCAATAGCCGTCCAACCTTGGCAATACACAAACATGATTGCAGATAAAAGCTTTTCAGGGTTTTCTAATCATTTATTGCTCCTTTTACAAAGTACATTGTAACTATTTTACAGTCTCAAATTGCATGTTTGTTTAGCCCACACAGCTGGTCTAATAAAGCTTCTAAAGCAGGCTTATTGTATTTACGTAATTATGAAATCACAATAAAACTTTTACTGGCAACATGTTAATTTTCTTCTTTCTCGTACTGTGGGCCTAATTCAGACCTGATCACTCTTCTGTGATTTTGCAGAGGTCTGCGATCAGATAGCCACCGCCAGGGTTGGAATGGCCAACAGGGGTACAGGAGAAACCACCGGTAGGCTCTACTTGCCTGGGGCCCCACCCCCTCCTCTAGGGATCAGGTTCCAGACTGTGCAGTTCCTAATCTATTACATTATCTTGCATACACTACAGTACAGGTTGAGTATGCCATATCCAAATATTCCGAAATACGGAATATTCCGAATTACGGATTTTTTTTAGTGAGAGTGAGATAGTGAAATCGTTGTTTTCTGATGGCTCAATGTCCACAAACTTTGTTTAATACACAAAGTTATTAAAAATATTGTATTAAATGACCTTCAGGCTGTGTGTATAAGGTGTATATGAAACATAAATGCATTCTGTGCTTATACTTAGGTCTCATCACCATGACATCTCATTATGGTATGCAATTATTCCAAAATACGGAAAAATCCGATATCCAAAAGTCTTCCGGTCCCAAGCATTTTGGATAAGGGATACTCAACCTGTATTTACTGTATATATTTATCTAGGGGACCAACACTTGCAAAATGGTTAGGTAAACCAATGTGGTGACTGAGCACTCCCCCTCTAGAGACTGGCCACACCCCTAAACATGGGCTCCTACCACTGCATCCCCCCGGTGGGCCCTACATGCCCCAGTCCGTCACTGGCCATCGCACATAGCGAGTGAAAGCCTGCCCCGTGCATGTGTGTGAATGCATGTGTGCGCTGTGTGAAAACTTCACCAGACAGCGGACATCTGCAAATCCATTCGCGACTCACTCACCTTCTAATGATTTTTCCAGTCTGTGCGTAGCCCAGGACTTACTCCTAGACTTACTCCTAGATACAAACAGGCTGATCGGGGCCGGAGCTAACATCACACACCCTCCTAGAAAACGCTTGGGAACTCCTGCGTTTTTCCTGACACTCCCGGAAAACGGGCAGTTACCACCCTCAAACGTCCACTTCCTGTCAATCAGCTTGCGTACGCCTAGCGATCGAAATTTTCGCACCATTCTTTCACAGTTTGGCCTCGTGCCTGTGCATTGCGATCCGTACGCATGCGCTGTCGTTTGATAATTGCCCGTCATGCGAAATCGCACAACAGTGATCAGGTCTGAATTAGGCGCTATGAACGCACAGAGAACATTGAGGGCATAGTCTCTGCTGCTGGGTGTACTATAAAGCTGACAATGTCTCATTTTTGGAGTCTGTTGCTTTCAGTTTAACTGATCTGGCAAAATTATTATTGTCAAATAAAGCTTTCACTTAACCGGCAAAATAACCAACATAGGGAGGTATTCAATTGTAGTTGGAAATGCCATCTTGTCGGAAAGACGGCAGTTTCCGACTTTTTATTCAATCCCCCTGACGTTTTTCCGAAAAGTCGGCATTTCTCTGGCACAGCACCAGAGTCTATTAGCCCTCAGTGCAGCACTGTCTGCTACAGAGCAGGGGAAGGGGCGCGGATGGAGACTGCTCACAAGCCCTTTCTTCTATTTATAAGCACCAGTGTTTTAGCATCTGTTCTCTTTTTGTAAAGCACAATGGGGCTGATGTATTAACCTGGAGAAGGCATAAGGAAGTGATAAACCAGTGATAAATGCACCAGCCAATCAGCTCCAATATGCAAATTGACAGTTTGGAGCTGACTGGCTAGTGCGTTTATCACCTTGCACTTATCACTGGTATATTACTTCCTTATGCCGTCTCCAGACTTAATACATCTGCCCAAATGTAACATGTCTGATTACAGTTACAGATGCTGCAGTGTGTGTTGCTGTGAATGATGCGCTATGGCCGAGGTATAAGTAGAGTATTAGAGCAACCTGTGACAAACCACAAATATGATATATGGGCAGTACGGATGGTGTAATGGTTAGTGTTACTGCCTCACAGCACTGAGGTCATGGGTTCGATTCCCACCATGGTCCTAACTGTGTGGAGTTTGTATATTGTCCCCGTACTTGCGTGGGTTTCCTCTGGGTACTCCGGTTTCCTCCCACAATCCAAAAATATACTGGTAGGTTAATTGGCTCCCAACAAAATTAACCCTAGTGTGAATGTGTGTGCGTGTACATGTGATAGGGTATATAGATTGTAAGCTCCACTGGGGCAGGGACTGATGTGAATGGCCAAATATTCTCTGTAAATCTGCGGAATATGTGTGCACTATATAAATAACTGGTAATAATAAAAAATATGCCTCTGGACCTGTATGAAAGGCATGGCTTCAGTTACTATAAATGGGGGAAATATTGCTTAGGGCCTCAGTCAGAGTCGGACGCAGCCGCATTTATGACTGTGTCTTTTGCCGCATCTAGGACTTTATGCTAAGGTCGCTACAAAGCCCTTCTCTGTTATGTGTCCATGTGTCCACATGTGCTAACCCCTGAGACGCTGTTGCGCTGGAGATGCACGGTAGCAGAAATGTTGTGGAAAAGTGAGTGGTGACTTGGAGGTGGCTAGTAAATACACACAAGAATAGTCTGATTAATGGGCCTGTTATGAGAGCATTGTGGGCATGTCAGTGGCTGTGTACTCAGACACACAGACATAATAGGCCATAGCCAGTCAGAAAACTAGGGCTGGTACAAGTTTCGATGGCAGGACCAATGGTGGCATCTATGAGCACATCAATCAGCATTACTGTGTTACGGGCGCTGAAAGTACATGGCTCAGTCCTTCACGTTCGGACACTCGGATGTACACAAGGAAAGGAGTCTGTAGCAGATTTTGCACATAGTCACAGACAGGCAACCGACAATGGGGGTCATTCCAACCCGTTCGCACGCTGCAGTTTATCGCAGCGGTGCGAACGGGTCAGAACTGCGCCTGCGCGACGCCTGCAATGCGCACGCGTGTCGTTGCTCAGTGACAGCCGTCACCGGGTAACGACCAGATGAAAGATGAAAGTGGTCGCTAGTGCGATCGCAAGAAGATTGACAGCAGGGAGGCGTTCCGGGGTGGATACTCACCGTTTTCCGGGCGTGGAGATCCAAACGCAGGCGTCTCCAGGCGTTTGGAGGGTGGATCTCTGACGTCAATTCCGGGACCTTCATTGCTGGATCCATCGCACGGGATAAGTAACTGCAGGGCTAGTCTAGTTTCACACAAAACTTTTTTAGCATAGCAGGGATGCACAAGCAATCAGGTTTGTCCCCGTCCCGACAATGGCAATCCGACTTTTTTTTAAAGTCAGATTGACATTGGACCTAATTCAGACCTGGTCGCACGCAGGCGGTTTTCTGCACTGCTGTGACCAGGTATTTGCCGCCTACAGGGGAGGGGGTAATCGCTGTGCGGGGGTGAGATCAGCTGTGCAGTGAGCTGCACAAACAAAAGTTTGTGCAGTTTCTGCACCGCCCAGGACTTACTCAGCCACTGCGACGATCCAGGCCATTGCTGCCATCAGGAATCCTCCTTCCGAGCGGCTGGGCACGCCTGCGTTTTTCTGGACACTCCCTGGAAACGGTGAGTTGCCGCCGACATACGCCTTCTTCCTGTCAATCTTCTTACGATCGCTGGTGCGATCGCTTTCTTTGTTAGTTCTGTCGCTACCCGGCAATCCCTGTTGCCGGCGACTGACGCACCTGCGCATTGCGGTTCATACGCATGCGCTGTTCAGTCCCAATTACACGGCTGTGAAAAAAGGCAGCGTGCAATCGGGTCTGAATGACCCCTATTGTCGGAAACAGGGCTAAAACCTGTCGGGTTTTGGCCGCGCTTACGACAATACACGCGGATCGGCGGCTGAAAACTCCGATCCACATGCATTCCAACAGCTTTCTGACTATTGAATAGATCGAAACCCCTTTCCGAACTATACCTGTCGGAAGCTGCCGTCTTTCCGACAAGACGTCAGCTTCCAACACTTATTGAATACACCCCATAGTGAACTATATCGCTCATTTTCCCTCTCCCGAGCGATATAGTTTACTACAGATGGGTCCATGGTTATCTTGGCTAGTTTGCTGCGCCTAGGCACAACATGGTTTATTAACATAAACCCTTCATCTATTGTTCTCAGCTGCAATACAATACAGAGAACAATATAGAAGGGGATTAAGTCCAACTGCCCAGTCTCAGTTAATCCTATTAAAGGTCAAGATAAACATGGACCATCTGTATATCCCTCAGTGTGTATGCCGCTGTAGCCGAGCGATGCACCGGTCGTTAATGACCCTCAGTCTTGGCCGTGCATGCAGCTCAATTTGGACTCATCATCCAAAGCATGCATGCTCCGGCAGGCTGCAGCATGACGTCACTATGCGATATCATTAGTGATATTGCACAGTGTGTATGCCCGCCATCAGGCGGCCCGACCAGGGAGGGGAAACATTAGGCGATGTCGCTCACCGAGAACATGGCCTAGTATGTACCCACCTTTACCGTTACTCATTCAAAATGCACTGCAGACAGAATATGATGAGGATACAAATCTTCATTTTGTAGTCACAGTTCCCTATAAAAGAATAACTTGTATTAAACACAAGAGGCCTCATGTACAGTTGGGCATAAGTGCATCATGGTGCAAAATGCCCTTTTCCAGAATGCGGATTTCCAATAAAATGTAGCATGTTTGTACGCAGACTAAGCCGTTTCTTGCCATTGCGCCTCTCAACACTTATAGAGGTGGTGCAGGGAGGAGAATATTTAGGTTAAATGCATTTATACAACAGAATTGTGGAGTGGAGGAATATATTGTGGTTATATACACAAGTACTGTATATACAGTAAAGTTGTATATGATATTTCCTGTATAGATATACTCTACATATAATATTGCAGACGGAATACATATGATATCCCAGCAGACGGAATGCCAGCTGTCTCTATACCAATAGCGGTATCCCGACTGCCGGAATCCATACCCACTCTCCCTGAATGTTCTAAGTGTGTAGAACAACCTCCCAGATCTAAACACACTTCCCCAGAGAAGCGGGAGACTATGAACATCATTATGCCCCCGGATTCATAATGCTGGAAACCATGGCATTGTACAGCATCTTGCACAATACCCTCAGCATCTCCTAGGCGAAAACACACCTGACCTAATTTTGGGACTGATGCAGCGGCGGCATCCGTCTAATTGTAGTAGGGGGGCTGCCATTACCCTCATGCCTGAAGAGGAGACAGCCAGCTTGGGATGCCGGCACCTGCACAATAGATCTGGACGCCACGGTGCGACTGCTCATGTGCAAACCCTTGGCTTCTATGGTGAAGCCAGTGTAGTTATAACACTGAGTTGGGTGGCAGATTTTACCTGGGGGACTGCAGTCCTGCAGCCCTTAGGTAAAATCTCCAACTGGACTGATATTTATAATAATAAATTACCTTGCCTGCAAATGTTATAGTAACGTTCACCCTGAATAATAATAATAAAAATAATAATAATGTTTCAGAGTTTTGGAGGGTAATTCAATTGCTGGTGATGATTTAACCCGCCCAAATTTGTACTCGCTGCATCTCAGATTGGTAGGATCTTGAACTAAAGAGTAGCAAGCACTTTTGTGCGAATCTGGGTGAGAATGGACTGGACGAAGACTATAAGATGGTCTGCCATTACTGGTGCTTAAACGCAGTGGCAATGGCAATTCGAACCCTTCACCGGCAATGAACATCTCCTTAGGTGCACGCATATAAATGTGGATACCTACAACAGAGGTCTTTCATTTCTGATCATAAATATCCATGTTTGGAAGTGTATGAGAGAAGACAGTTATTTGCCTGTCTCTACAGACTCAGGTGAAGAGGCACCGCACTGCTGTAGATGTATATTAATATTAGTGATGAGCGGGTTCGGTTTCCGAGAAACCGAACCCACCCGAGCTTTACCTTTTTTACACGGGTCCGAGCAGACTCGGATCCTCCCGCCTTGCTCGGCTAACCCGAGCGCGCCCGAACATCATCATCCCGCTGTCGGATTCGCGCGAGATTCGGATTCTATATAAGCAGCCGCGCGTCGCCGCCATTTTCACACGTGCATTGAGATTGATAGGGAGAGGACGTGGCTGGCGTCCTCTCCGTTTATATAGTTAATTATTAATAGTATACTACACAGTTGATCTGATTGCTTAGCTTATTGTGGGGAGGATTGGGGACTGGGGAGCAGCTGTTAGGAGGAGTACAGTGCAGAGTTTTGCTAGTTTTTTATCCGTTCTCTGCCTGAAAAAAACGCTCCATACCATATCTGTGCTCAGTGTGCTGCATGATATATATCTGTGCTGAGTGCTCACACTGCCTAATTGTGGGGACTGGGGAGCAGTTATAGCAGGAGTACAGTGCACAGTTTTGCTGACAGTGACCACCAGTATACGTTTGTCTGCCTGAAAAACACTCCTGTGGTGGCTTTTTTTTATACTAGTTTAGCAGTCTGCTGACAGTGTCCACCAGGTCCATTATACTGTATATAGCAGTACGGTAGGCCACTGCTGGACCTACCTCTGTGTCGTCACTCGTCGTCCATAAGTATACTACAGTATCCATCCATCTACAGTGTATACCTGTGGTGTCTTTTTTTTTAATACTATAAACGCAGTCTGCTGACAGTGTCCACCAGGTCCATTATACTGTATATAGCAGTACGGTAGGCCACTGCTGTACCTACCTCTGTGTCGTCACTCGTCGTCCATAAGTATACTATAGTATCCATCCATCTACATTGTATACCTGTGGTGTCTTTTTTTTTATACTATAAACGCAGTCTGCTGACAGTGTCCACCAGGTCCATTATACTGTATATAGCAGTACAGTAGGCCACTGCTGTACCTACCTCTGTGTCGTCACTCGTCGTCCATAAGTATACTATAGTATCCATCCATCTACATTGTATACCTGTGGTGTCTTTTTTTTTATACTATAAACGCGGTCTGCTGACAGTGTCCACCAGGTCCATTATACTGTATATAGCAGTACGGTAGGCCACTGCTGTACCTACCTCTGTGTCGTCACTCGTCGTCCATAAGTATACTATAGTATTCATCCATCTACATTGTATACCTGTGGTGTCTTTTTTTTATACTATAAACGCAGTCTGCTGACAGTGTCCACCAGGTCCATTATACTGTATATAGCAGTACGGTAGGTTACTGCTGTACCTACCTCTGTGTCGTCACTCGTCATCCATAAGTATACTATAGTATCCATCCATCTACATTATATACCTGTGGTGTCTTTTTTTTTTATACTATAAACGCAGTCTGCTGACAGTGTCCACCAGGTCCATTATACTGTATATAGCAGTACGGTAGGCCACTGCTGTACCTACCTCTGTGTCGTCACTCGTCGTCCATAAGTATACTATAGTATCCATCCATCTACATTGTATACCTGTGGTGTCTTTTTTTTTATACTATAAACGCAGTCTGCTGACAGTGTCCACCAGGTCCATTATACTGTATATAGCAGTACGGTAGGCCACTGCTGTACCTACCTCTGTGTCGTCACTCGTCGTCCATAAGTATACTATAGTATCCATCCATCTACATTGTATACCTGTGGTGTCTTTTTTTTTTATATACTATAAACGCAGTCTGCTGACAGTGTCCACCAGGTCCATTATACTGTATATAGCAGTACGGTAGGCCACTGCTGTACCTACCTCTGTGTCGTCACTCGTCGTCCATAAGTATACTATAGTATCCATCCATCTACATTGTATACCTGTGGTGTCTTTTTTTTTTATACTATAAACGCAGTCTGCTGACAGTGTCCACCAGGTCCATTATACTGTATATAGCAGTATGGTAGACCACTGCTGTACCTACCTCTGTGTCGTCACTCGTCGTCCATAAGTATACTATAGTATCCATCCATCTACATTGTATACCTGTGGTGTCTTTTTTTTTATACTATAAACGCAGTCTGCTGACAGTGTCCACCAGGTCCATTATACTGTATATAGCAGTACAGTAGGCCACTGCTGTACCTACCTCTGTGTCGTCACTCGTCGTCCATAAGTATACTATAGTATCCATCCATCTACATTGTATACCTATGGTGTCTTTTTTTTATACTATAAATGCAGTCTGCTGACAGTGTCCACCAGGTCCATTATACTGTATATAGCAGTACGGTAGGCCACTGCTGTACCTACCTCTGTGTCGTCACTCGTCGTCCATAAGTATACTATAGTATTCATCCATCTACATTGTATACCTGTGGTGTCTTTTTTTTTATACTATAAACGCAGTCTGCTGACAGTGTCCACCAGGTCCATTATACTGTATATAGCAGTACGGTAGGCCACTGCTGTACCTACCTCTGTGTCGTCACTCGTCGTCCATAAGTATACTATAGTATCCATCCATCTACATTGTATACCTGTGGTGTCTTTTTTTTTATACTATAAACGCAGTCTGCTGACAGTGTCCACCAGGTCCATTATACTGTATATAGCAGTACGGTAGGCCACTGCTGTACCTACCTCTGTGTCGTCACTCGTCGTCCATAAGTATACTATAGTATCCATCCATCTACATTTTATACCTGTGGTGTCTTTTTTTTATACTATAAACGCAGTCTGCTGACAGTGTCCACCAGGTCCATTATACTGTATATAGCAGTACAGTAGGCCACTGCTGTACCTACCTCTGTGTCGTCACTCATTGTCCATAAGTATACTATAGTATCCATCCATCTACATTGTATACCTGTGGTGTCTTTTTTTTTTATACTATAAACGCAGTCTGCTGACAGTGTCCACCAGGTCCATTATACTGTATATAGCAGTACGGTAGGCCACTGCTGTACCTACCTCTGTGTCGTCACTCGTCGTCCATAAGTATACTATAGTATCCATCCATCTACATTGTATACCTGTGGTGTCTTTTTTTTATACTATAAACGCAGTCTGCTGACAGTGTCCACCAGGTCCATTATACTGTATATAGCAGTACGGTAGGCCACTGCTGTACCTACCTCTGTGTCGTCACTCGTCGTCCATAAGTATACTATAGAATCCATCCATCTACATTGTATACCTGTGGTGCCTTTTAGTTGTGCGCATTAAAATATGGAGAACAAAAATGTGGAGGTTAAAAAAATAGGGAAAGATCAAGATCCACTTCCACCTGGTGCTGAAGCTGCTGCCACTAGTCATGGCCGAGACGATGAATTGCCATCAACGTCGTCTGCCAAGGCCGATGCCCAATGTCATAGTACAGAACATGTAAAATCCAAAACACAAAAGATCAGTAAAATGACCCAAAAATCAAAATTAAAAGCGTCTGAGGAGAAGCGTAAACTTGCCAATATGCCATTTACGACACGGAGTGGCAAGGAACGGCTGAGGCCCTGGCCTATGTTCATGGCTAGTGGTTCAGCTTCCCATGAGGATGGAAGCACTCATCCTCTCGCTAGAAAAAAGAAAAGATTTAAGCTGGCAAAAGCACAGCAAAGAACTGTGCGTTCTTCGAAATCACAAATCTCCAAGGAGAGTCCAATTGTGTCGGTTGCGATGCCTGACCTTCCCAACACTGGACGGGAAGAGCTTGCGCCTTCCACCATTTGCACGCCCCCTGCAAGTGCTGGAAGGAGCACCCGCAGTCCAGTTCCTGATAGTCAAATTGAAGATGTCAGTGTTGAAGTACACCAGGATGAGGATATGGGTGTTGCTGGCGCTGGGGAGGAAATTGACAAGGAGGATTCTGATGGTGAGGTGGTTTGTTTAAGTCAGGCACCCGGGGAGACACCTGTTGTCCGTGGGAGGAATATTCCTCCCACGGAATAGTCAGGCCATTGACATGCCTGGTCAAAATACAAAAAAAATCAGCTCTTCGGTGTGGAATTATTTCAACACAAATGCGGACAACAGGTGTCAAGCCATGTGTTGCCTTTGTCAAGCTATAATAAGTATGGGTAAGGACGTTAACCACCTCGGAACATCCTCCCTTATACGTCACCTGCAGCGCATTCATCATAAGTCAGTGACAAGTTCAAAAACTTTGGGCGACAGCGGAAGCAGTCCACTGACCAGTAAATCCCTTCCTCTTGTAACCAAGCTCCCGCAAACCACACCACCAACTCCCTCAGTGTCAATTTCCTCCTTACCCAGGAAAGCCAATAGTCCTGCAGGCCATGTCACTGGCAAGTCTGCTGAATCCTCTCCTGCCTGGGATTCCTCCAATGCATCCTTGAGTGTAACGCCTACTGCTGCTGGCGCTGCTGTTGTTGCTGCTGGGAGTCGATCGTCATCCCAGAGGGGAAGTCGGAAGACCACTTGTACTACTTCCAGTAAGCAATTGACTGTCCAACAGTCCTTTGCGAGGAAGATGAAATATCACAGCAGTCATCCTGCTGCAAAGCGGATAACTGAGGCCTTGGCAGCCTGGGCGGTGAGAAACGTGGTTCCGGTATCCATCGTTACTTCAGAGCCAACTATAGACTTGATTGAGGTACTGTGTCCCAGGTACCAAATACCATCTAGGTTCCATTTCTCTAGGCAGGCGATACCGAAAATGTACACAGACCTCAGAAAAAGAGTCACCAGTGTCCTAAAAAATGCAGTTGTACCCAATGTCCACTTAACCACGGACATGTGGACAAGTGGAGCAGGGCAGACTCAGGACTACATGACTGTGACAGCCCACTGGGTAGATGTATTGCCTCCCGCTGCAAGAACAGCAGCGGCGGCACCAGTAGCAGCATCTCGCAAACGCCAACTCGTTCCTAGGCAGGCTACGCTTTGTATCACCGCTTTCCAGAATACGCACACAGCTGAAAACCTCTTACGGCAACTGAGGAAGATCATCGCAGAATGGCTTACCCCAATTGGACTCTCCTGGGGATTTGTGGCATCGGACAACGCCAGCAATATTGTGCGTGCATTACATCTGGGCAAATTCCATCACGTCCCATGTTTTGCACATACCTTGAATTTGGTGGTGCAGAATTATTTAAAAAACGACAGGGGCGTGCAAGAGATGCTGTCGGTGGCCAGAAGAATTGCGGGCCACTTTCGGCGTACAGGCACCGCGTACAGAAGACTGGAGCACCACCAAAACACCTGAACCTGCCCTGCCATCATCTGAAGCAAGAGGTGGTAACGAGGTGGAATTCAACCCTCTATATGCTTCAGAGGATGGAGGAGCAGCAAAAGGCCATTCAAGCCTATACATCTGGCCACGATATAGGCAAAGGAGGTGGAATGCACCTGACTCAAGCGCAGTGGAGAATGATTTCAACGTTGTGCAAGGTTCTGCAACCTTTTGAACTTGCCACACGTGAAGTCAGTTCAGACACTGCCAGCCTGAGTCAGGTCATTCCCCTCATCAGGCTTTTGCAGAAGAAGCTGGAGACATTGATGGAGGAGCTAAAACAGAGCGATTCCGCTAGGCATGTGGGACTTGTGGATGGAGCCCTTCATTCGCTTAACCAGGATTCACGGGTGGTCAATCTGTTGAAATCAGAGCACTACATTTTGGCCACCGTGCTCGATCCTAGATTTAAAACCTACGTTGAATCTCTCTTTCCGGCAGACACAAGTCTGCAGAGGTTCAAAGACCTGCTGGTGAGAAAATTGTCAAGTCAAGCGGAACGTGACCCGTCAACATCTCCTCCTTCACATTCTCCCGCAACTGGGGGTGCGAGGAAAAGGCTAAGCATTCCGAGCCCACCCGCTGGCGGTGATGCAGGGCAGTCTGGAGCGAGTGCTGACATCTGGTCCTGACTGAAGGACCTGCCAACGATTACTGACATGTCGTCTACTGTCACTGCATATGATTCTCTCTACCATTGAAAGAATGGTGGAGGATTATATGAGTGACCGCATCCAAGTAGGCACGTCAGACAGTCCGTACGTATACTGGCAGGAAAAAGAGGCAATTTGGAGGCCCTTGCAGAAACTGGCTTTATTCTACCTAAGTTGCCCTCCCTCCAGTGTGTACTCCGAAAGAGTGTTTAGTGCCGCCGCTCACCTTGTCAGCAATCGGCGTACGAGGTTACTTCCAGAAAATGTGGAGAAGATGATGTTCATTAAAATGAATTATAATTAATTCCTCCGTGGAAACATTCACCAGCAGCAATTGCCTCCAGAAAGTACACGGGGACCTGAGATGGTGGATTCCAGTGGGGACGAATTAATAATCTGTGAGGAGGGGGATGTACACAGTGAAAGGGGTGATGAATCGGACGATGATGATGAGGTGGACATCTTGCCTCTGTAGAGCCAGTTTGTGCAAGGAGAGATTGGTTGCTTCTTTTTTGGTGGGGGCCCAAACCAACCAGTCATTTCAGTCACAGTCGTGTGGCAGACCCTGTCGCTGAAATAATGGGTTCGTTAAAGTGTGCATGTCCTGTTTATACAACATAAGGGTGGGCGGGAGGGCCCAAGGACAATTCCATCTTGCACCTCTTTTTTCTTTCATTTTTCTTTGCGTCATGTGCTCTTTGGGGAGTATTTTTTTGAAGGGCCATCCTGCGTGACACTGCAGTGCCACTCCTAGATGGGCCAGGTGTTTGTGTCGGCCACTTGGGTCGCTTATCTTAGTCACACAGCTACCTCATTGCGCCTCTTTTTTTCTTTGCGTCATGTGCTGTTTGGGGAGTATTTTTTTCAAGTGCCATCCTGTCTGACACTGCAGTGCCACTCCTAGATGAGCCAGGTGTTTGTGTCGGCCACTTGGGTCGCTTAGCTTAGTCACACAGCTACCTCATTGCGCCTCTTTTTTTCTTTGCGTCATGTGCTGTTTGGGGAGTATTTTTTTGAAGGGCCATCCTGCGTGACACTGCAGTGACACTCCTAGATGGGCCAGGTGTTTGAGTCGGCCACTTGGGTCGCTTATCTTAGTCACACAGCTACCTCATTGCGCCTCTTTTTTTCTTTGCGTCATGTGCTGTTTGCTGAGTATTTTTTTGAAGTGCCATCCTGTCTGACACTGCAGTGCCACTCCTAGATGGGCCAGGTGTTTGTGTCGGCCACTTGGGTCGCTTAGCTTAGTCACACAGCGACCTCGGTGCAAATTTTAGGACTAAAAATAATATTGTGAGGTGTGAGGTGTTCAGAATAGACTGAAAATGAGTGGAAATTATGGTTATTTAGGTTAATAATACTTTGGGATCAAAATGACCCCCAAATTCTATGATTTAAGCTGTTTTTCAGGTTTTTTTAAAAAAAACACCCGAATCCCAAACACACCCGAATCCGACAATAAATTTTCGGTGAGGTTTTGCCAAAACGCGTCCGAATCCAAAACACGGCCGCGGAACCGAACCCAAAACCAAAACACAAAACCCGAAAAATGTCCGGTGCACAGTAACCATCAAGTTGCAGCCAATAACTGTCTGTTGTAGTCTATTGGCAAGTGGAGAGTAAACATTAGCTATGCTGATATCGATATACACCTGATAATATTAAGTAAATCATATTTATGTTGCACCTAACCTGACACCTAATGCTACTTTTTATTATACTCTGAACATGGATCCCATGTATTCAGAACCTTATTTTGTGTTTTGGTTTTTCTCTCTGCCTCTGGCTGGGAAGAAGTTGAAAGAAAGGGATATGTGCGCTAAGAGCTTTGGCACGGACGCGGCTATGCAATCAGATACCGTACAGAGAGCCGGCATTAAACACTCATCACGGCAGGCATCTTACGCCGGAGAGTCCAGCCAAATTGCACTCATACTCCAAACCTACAAACTTCAAGAAGCTGTCATCTATTCACAATGCCAGGCTACTGATGTATAGATGGCTCTGAAAACAAAAATCCCTAATAGATTAGGAACATCTGCTTATATCATGTTAAGGATATAGCAAAAAGATTCTATTACTTTCTCATAAGCTACCCACAGAAGAGATGCAGAGTAATTTAATTACAGTGTTTCCCTTGGAGTTTGTAGCAACCTTCTTCATAACACAAGCATAATGTATTGTAAAAACGTAATTGAGCAAATGTGAACTAAAAGTTGTAACTCATGGAATCTCCATGCTGTTACAGTAATCAGTGGCCCAATACATCAAGCATATTGATTGCATTTCTTGGGTTTTATTATTATTATTATTATTATTATTATTATTATTACTACTACTATGATTTTAATTATGAGTGATGACATAGATGCAGATTTCGGGAAACTTAGTGTAGCTAATATAATAGTGATCCTCACAGGTATTGCTGATCCTTTTACCTCTCAGTGGGATGGAAGAGGTTTAACCTTTCATGAAAGTTGAGACTCCCTTGGAAAATAGTAGGCTGTTTTATTTCATGGTTTTAATGGTTACTGTGTGTTTTCAATAGTAGTAAAGTAGCAATGGGGGAGGTAAAAGGAACATCAGACCGTCCGTTTTCTCACTGTTTTCTGCTCTTGTGCAGCTGGGAGGGAGGACTGGGCAAATTAATAGTAAGTTTGTAATTAAAATTGGGGGGTGGGGTGGGGTAGAATCTATTTTGGCAATCACTGTGTCGATGAGTCCTCATAGAAGTCAAGTCTGTATGCTCTGAAGAAGTCAATTTCTGCAAGATGCTCTATATTAAAAAGTTAATAGCACATTATTGTTTGGTGCCTCATGCATAGTGGTTGGCTGATGTGACTAAGGGGGATATTTCATAAAACATAATTATCTCATAGAAACTGGAAAGTGTGATATTTGTGTTTTCTGGAGATGGAGATAAATAACTCCTCTCCAGTGACAGTTGCAGCACAGTCCAAAATTTAAACACCAACTGCCAGTGAGTCCCGAACAGCAATGCCTGGCAGTGTTTGGAGTGGCAGTTGATATGGCTCCCCTGTTTGAATTGTGGACTGCTCTGCAACTGCCACTGGAGAGGAGATATTTATCTCCATCTCCAGAGAACATAAATATCACATTTTCCAGCTTTTATGAGATAATTATGTTTTATTAAATATCCCCCTATATGCCTTTCATACCAGGGGCGCGCTTAAACTATTCATCTTGCCAAAATAACCGCATACACTTGAATTACATCCACCAATACATGTGTGGAACACGGATCTGTTAGTCTCCACAAATCATCAAATGGTTAGCCAAGGGCATTTTGGCTATATGAGTGCTTGTATAGACATATTGGGCCTATTGTGAGAGCTGACAGCCTGTTGACATATATAGAAATATGGATATATTGAATACTATGCGTGTGGCATAATAAAAGAAGCAAAGTTAATAATTAATACAGTAGACAAACATTCCTACTGACAATAGTCATAGTATGGCATTAGAGTCAATTTCTTATGTACAGAACTCTGAATAGATACGCTACAGTAGGTATGGCTTTATCCGGACTTAGGGCCCGATGTCTGCGCAGATTCCCAATTATCGGGAATGTGCGCAGGACCCTTTCTGCGCATATGCAGAATGGCTCCTGAGTGATCATACACAGTCCTCCTTCTGCATCTGCCTGATTGACAGACAGGCATTTAGGGGCGTTACGGAGGTGGGGATTACCTGCGATTCTGGAAATGGGGTGTATCGCGCCCATTTTCTGTCTCTGTACGCATACTTCCTGAGCTTGCAAGGTGCCCTGCAACAGCCTACCTGAGCAAGCTGATGCTTACTCAACTGGCCGTCTGCAGGAAACATCGCAACGATCGGTCATGATGTTGATCCCAGGCTGCGACCTCTGCTACAGCACTAAGATCGCAAGTGCAGCAAGTAGGTGTCTGACACCTTCTGCATTTGCATTTTCAGTGGACCGATTTGCAAGCCGCTTGTGTGTGGCTTTGCATATCCATCTACTGCTGAATCAGGCTCTTATTCCTTAGAGCTGGGTCACAGCCTGAAAGCGACCAAACTTCAATAGATTTCCCCAATACAGTGTATTATTGCACTTGTTAATGCATAAAAAAACAAGGTATGCTGCGCTCTAAAATTCTATATGCAGCATTATCCTTTTAGAATGTTATAGTCCGAAGAATCCCATAAAGAAACTGTCCATTCTGTTTTAATGCTTCTTTAGGTTTTAATGAGCAGCTAGAAATCTGCAGAGAATAGGTAGGTGCCTTAAATATTTACAACTTACTGTATACAAGCTATTTGGCCATTTACATTCAGTGAAGGACAGGTTCTCTATCCACTATTCCTGGTGAGTGCAGAACGGGTGTGGATCATTGGGTCAACAGTAACTAGGTCAACCACTATGGGTCGACAGTGACTAGGTCGACACCTGAAATAGGTCGACATGGTCATTAGGTTGACATGGACAAGGTCGACATGGAAAAAGGTTGACATGAGTTGTTTATGTTTTTTTATGTTGTTTTCTTCATAAAGTGACTGGAAACCCCAATTAGTACGCCGTGTCCCCTCGCATGGCTAGCTTCGCTCGCCATGCTTCGGGCAAGGTGCCTTGCTATGCTTGACACAGGTTACCATTCCCAATCATAGTCCACGTGGATCGTAAAGTATGAAAAAGTTCAAAAAATTGAAAAAAAAGTGAAAAACTCACGTCAGCCTTTTCCCATGTTGACCTATAGACCATGTCGACCTAAAGCATGTTGACCAATAGTGGTTGATCTAATGAGTGTCGACCTAAAGACCGGATACCATGCAGATCTTGGGTCACGGTTTCCTATTGCCTGATGCTGGTGACATGGCCTTGGCTTCAGATAAGAAACATGGCTTAGGATATGTATGATGAGCGCCCACCTTCTCTACATTTTATTCCTAATAGTTAAAAAAGGATCTATTTTGTAATTAGACAACAAGTCTTTTCTGATCACCCTGGTATTGGAAACCTTGTATTTTATATGTAGTTTGCTTTTTATAGATAGATTGCTATTAAGTAGTCAATCTTTAAATACAGTAGTTGGTGTTAATGGATGGATAAATGTAGATTATCAAGCTATCTTCACATGTATGAGATATCTGACTAGTCTAAATGTCCCTGTTTAGATCATGCAGGAATGTATAAACTTAATGCACAGCTGTACATGGTTCAATGTCAAATGGAAATATTGTCAAAATATTATTTATTTCTTTTACTGTAAACTAAAGTAGCAGTCAGATACATTTCACCTGTGTATTTGGGGGAATGGAATATTGGGTCCCTTTAAACAAAAATAAGATTTGAATTTCAGAGTTGCTGGCTTTGATGCTTTAATAATTCCCAGAATATTCTGTTGCAAGGTCATGCTAATTTTAACTCGTGGCTTTTAATGGCACACATACTTTAACTGGCTCACTTTCATAGTATAAATATGGGCACAGATACAATTGGGGAGTTAAGTAAGCATTGGTTGGCATTAGTTATTATTGGTTTAGTCATTGTATGTTTTCTTGGCTACTTTATTTTGTATTCTGATTTGTCTCCTCACACTTTGCATACTATTTTTTTTTATTCATATCAGTTGTATACTACGCAAACACAATGACACTCAAACACACACATCAAGGTTGTAGACAGCAGCCATAACTTAAATGTCTTCTAAAGTCACCTTTTCTTATGTCTGAAACCATTATACCACAAATAGAGTTTAAAATAATGGGCCTGATTCAGAAGCAGCTTCGGATGCAGACACTTTTTGTGACTATCAGCAGACTGTGCAAAAAGAAATTGATGACTGTGCATGCGCCACACCATGCAAATGTACCTTGGGGGTAATGCAGAGTGGATTGCAGCACCAAATTTGTTAGCAGTTGGGCAAAACCATGTGCACTGCAGTTGGGGCAGATATAACATTTGCAGAGAGAGTTAGATTTGGGTGGGTTATTTTGTTTCTGTGCAGGGTAAATACTGGCTGCTTTATTTTTACACTGCAATTTAGATTTCAGGTTGAACACACCCCACCCAAATCTAACTCTCTCTGCACATGTTATATCTGCACCATCTGCAGTGCATATGGTTTTGCCCAACTGCTAACAAATTTGCTGCTGCGATCAACTCTTAATTAGGCCCCATGATGGAGGATGCGAAAGTGGCTGGTGTGCTCCATACGTGGCCAGATCTCTTTGTCTGTGAGATGTAGCACCTCAGCTCACCACAGAAACTCAGATGAGAATTCCAGTTAACTGTAGTCCTCCCTCTTTTAATTCCAAATTATAACCACACCGTCGCTTACCTACAGGAAAATAACCTACACTAAAGGCCCTAAAATATATTTCTTACATTACATTACATTACTTGTCTGCTCTACACACCCACAAATAAATGTTAATATTCTAGATATAAATATATCAAATATATATTTAGAAAGTATGTGCTGGTAGTGGCAGACAACTGGTAATGACTCAAAAGTTAAAAAAAAACTGTCACAAGAGAAGAACATCCACAGCAGTGGCTCTATTAAAATTAATATTGAAATTCTCTGCTTGTCACACAGTGGGGTCAATCCAATTAATTGCGAGTTCATTGTGGCGCAAGTAAGGGCGGCTGTATACCGGACTTGCAGTACTGACGAACTCGCACATTTTTATTCACAGCCTCATAAGTCTGCATACAAAAATCCGTTAGTCTGGAGTGAGATCAGGCCACATTGGGGGGTGAATTGTGGTGTCATTACCGGCATAATGGCAGCTCACCCCCTTAACAGTTAATTGGATTGACCCAATGTATATTGTAATGAGGTGATATAGAAACACATTGGCTGGGATGTAATGAAGTCCGAGTTCAGAGGCCGTGTGGGAGGCCGGCCAAACTCTGACTTTTTTTTTAAAGGGGTAATCATTTACAAGGCTAAATCATACCTTCTAAATAATTGCCCCTTTAAAAAAAAAGTCTGGGTTTGGCTAGCATCCTGCACTGCCACTGAACTCTGTATATTTATTAATACATTAAATACTTTGTTTTTTTATAAGCACAATGAATATTTATTAACACATAAATATCAGTCCATCCATACTTGAACTATCTTGCTATTACTACTCCTAGAGGATCAGCAGAAGCCAGGTTTCCTTTATATTCTTTTTATTTATTAGGAAGCCATTTTTGGGTGGTGACTGACTGTTTTTTGGGAGTGTCTGGAAAAACACAGGCGTGTCCAAGCGGTTTCAGGGAGGGTGTCTGACGTCAGCTCCTGCCCCAATCAGCCTGATGTGATCGCACTGTAGGAGTAAGTCCTGGGCTGTGCACAGACTGCACACAGTGGATTTTTGCAGCTCGGCGTACCCATGGGATCACACACTTGCACTGAGAATTTACACTCCCCCTGGAGGCGGCGACTATCTGATCACAGGACAGTAAAGTTTGCAGCCCAGCGATCAGGTCTGAATCACCCCCTTAGTCTCAATTAAGCTATCTCCTAATCTTGATTTACCCGAGACGACCGCTCTTAGTTGTTGTATTTGGTTTTTTTTTGTACTATGGTCTTCCCTGTTCTAATGTTCTCTATATTGCACTGTGTACATTTTGATGTTGTGGTGCATTCCCTATTTATGTGCACCCCTCTTTCTTTTTTTGTGTACCTTTCCCATGAAAAGCCTTAATAAACATTATTGACGGAAGAAAGATCCCAATTGAACTAATGGAAGTTAAGCCTACACTGGTCAGTTCAGCGATGAGGTATACTCTCTAACAGTGGTCCCTGTAGTCTTATCAAGACTGTAAAATAAGGTAGCCAGTGTTGTGGGATGGGATCTTTAGGCAATGCTTTTAAACTCACCCCTGGGGATATCAGGATATATATGCTTAACTTTTTAACACAGCTCAAATACTGTATTTCAGAAGACACCTTTTAACATTACTAAATGATGTTGGCTATACCCTTAACAGATTACAATTGAAGAGCTAACAGATGCTATTAAACTGTTGCAAATCTAAACATTATGTAAATTTGTTCCTTATTTGTCTTGCTAGTTAAAAACACTCAAAGGAAATACTGTATGATTAATGTATTTTGGACTTTTAGAATTCCTAATAACTGCGGGAATGGAACATTCCACATAGTTGCCATCAAGCTGCTTCATGTCAGCCCGTCAATTGGTCCTTTTTGATCTCATCCAATCAGAATGCTTCTGGCCTTTGCACAGCAACCAGAGAACACACTAGGGGAAAGATAAAAAGCAGTTCCTTGGACACCACCAATAAGATAATTAGGTGTGGCAGATTTGTAATGGAGAGAAAAATAAAACAATGTATACATTCCTTCCTTGGTACTGGTAATATATTGGTACAGAAGCAACAGCAGATGATATTAAAATATATCTTAGCTGATAGTAGCATTTTTAGGAAGCTTGTTTACTTTTTAAATACTTCTGACAAAATATTATACATTTATTATAAACCAGCTTCAGAGGACATTTTTATTACATGAGCTGAAATAAGAAAAAGCAGCATGGTTATAGGGGTTTAATTTAAACCTATTAAAAACAGATGTACAATTTGTTTTTATATAATTTAAGGACCTATCCAAGATACATTTTTGTGTAATTGGTGAATGGCACTTGTTAGACTTTTTACTGGTATTGGTCATATTTACAGCATGGATTTTAGCTTTTCTTGTGATTGGGAAGCATGCAGCAAATCTTCAACATTTTTGGCTGTTGTTTTATTGAATGTAACTAATGAGAACTATTGATTTGTGGTCCCAGAAATGTACTGTGGGCCTAATTACGACTTGATCGTAGATGTGCTAAATTTAGCACAGCTACGATCAGCCACCCTGACATGTGGGGGGACGGCCAGCACAGGGCTAGTCTGCCCCGCATGTCAGGCCCTACCCCGCCGCACAAGTACAAAAGCATCACACAGCGGCAATGCTTTTGTACTGGTAGAGTAGCTCCCTGACAGCGCAGTTCCTGCGTGCTGGCAGGCGCTACTTGTCGCTGTGAGGGTTGCAGCGGCTGCGTGTGACGTCACTCAGCCGCCGCGGCCCGCCCCCCCAACGGTCCGGACACGCTTGCATTGCCCGGACCGTGCACCCTAAATGGCGGCCAAACACCGCCAGCCCCGCCCCCTCCCACCCAGCGACCGCCTCTGCCTATCAATCAGGCAGAGGCAATCGCAAGGCTAAGACAGCCGTCGGCTGTCTGGCATGCGCCGGCGCATGCGCAGTTCAGACCTAATCGCTGCTATGCGAAAACGCACAGCAGCAATCAGGTCTGAATTTAGGCCCTTTATGTGTTGGGGTTGTTTGCACAGGCGTGCGCAGAGACTGACTGGCGGGTGCCGCTCCGGACTTCCCCCCCTCCACGGCATTATAGTGTTCTCTCACCTCCCCTGTCCTGGATATAGACTGCTCACCTGGTCCGCTCACCTGGGCCGCCCAGGTGAGCAGTTTATATCCAGGACAGGGGAGGTGAGAGAACACTATAATGCCGTGGAGGGGGGGAAGTCCGGAGCGGCACCCGCCAGTCAGTCTCTGCGCACGCCTGTGGTTGTTTGTGTTTGTCTAGATATTAAAAAGGCTGCAATATACAATAGACAATGGACCGGCCATAGTTAGATCTTGAGGGTTATTACTGTGTGCAGTATGTTTGCTCATAGATTATTAGGTTTATGCTTTTTGTGTCACATTTGGTATTGCTCTGTACTGCTTTGTATTTGCATGCTGAATATGTACATTTCCCAGTGGGTACTTTAAATGGATTCTTAGAATACAGATTTGTCTTCTTATTTTGCTAAGTAAAACGATTAATGGGCAATGAAAAACTCCTTAAGGCCCCAAAAACTCCCTAAACATTCTTCATTATAAGAATGTTTAGGTATTAGGATCAGTAATGTATAATTATTAATCCATAGACATAAGATGCATATGATTAATTGGATGGTGTGTGGAGAAATAGTGGCGCTGGGGTATTCTTCATTTGACAGGGCTAGTGCAATGAAGCCAAGTTCTTGCCTTACATGAATCTAAATAATAGTTTCAGTTACTTTTTTTGAAGCTGCTGTTCAAAGTAAAGCAGAATTCACAGTTAATCCCAAATAATATATTTAATGTAATGTCAACCTATCAAGCATAACAGCTGCGACAGACATTCAATCAGTGCCCTTGGCAATAATAATAATGAATGGTGAGCTGAAACTCAGCATTTTCCTTAAAAACGAAGCAGAACATTTGCCCTGGACATAGCCCATCGTGATAGTTGCAGGGAGGATTACTTGAACAGTAAATAATTGAGCGGACACATCGTTTTCAAATTCCTAAAGCTCCAGACCCACTAAGGAGGATATTCAATTAGCCGGGTAAAATCCCTGCGATGCAGGGAAAGGCTATTCAATTGAATAGACTTTTTCCAGCGCCTAAAATTGGGTTTCAGGATGGAAACCCACTGATTCCGCATAAACTGTGGAATCAATGGGTTTTCCCCACGCGCGAACCACCAACTTTATCTCACAGCTCCACCATCGAGCATTTACAAGCGGGGTAATCTCCACTACTTGAATTGCTCTGGTGTGGCAATTAGACATGGGGTAAACCCAGCAACTAATTTAATTGAATATCCCCCTAAGCATTCACTTAAGTCTTCAGATCAGTCATAATACGGAATTTTCTTTCATTTGCAATTGATTGAGTTAAAAAAATTACTTTGTTGTTCTTCTTTCTCACATCCAAAATTGTGGTGTCTTTAGTCGTTGTGGAGCTGAATGGCCTTTTCTCTAAATCCCTTAAAACTTCTTAAGTTGGCCACAAAAGCATGTGCCTGGTATTCAAATTCAGTGATATTTTTTATTGCTTATTAATGAAAGTTTCCATCTTTCCTTCTTGTTCTTCTTTGCTCAATTTCCTTAGCTCTTAGCGGACTGTTTGCCTTAACACCTCTAGCCTTTTTTCTTTTCTAAAGCTAAAGAGCAATTCTTCTTCCAACACAAATTAAGTTATAATGAGCAGAAACTGATAGAGGAGTCTGTACCTGTTACATTATTGTATTCCATTCTTAAACCATGCCAGAAAAATCACATATAGTTTTCCTTGTTATTCCACAAAGTCGGTAATGAATTGAACTGTGTGCCACAAAGAAATTGATTGAAAGAACCTATCTTGGCTGATCCATGATAGTGATCGCAGAGACAGCCAGATTATTATATTGACCGGACTGAGAAATGCAACATAAGTTTGAAATAGTCCAACAGCACATTTCTATTTCCACAGCCAGTGAAATTAAAAGTTTTGTTTGTCTTTACATCATCCTGCAATTAATTGTTACAAATATCCGATGCAGTGTTTAAAAATGTGCACTAATTGTAGTGTGCCAAAAATGGTTGCCTCTTTTGTAATACAAGACCATATGTATTAAGTCTTAAAAAGTGATCAAGTGGAGACAGATAAAGAGTGCTAAAGTTACATTTTTAAAACCTATAAAATCCTCAAACATGGATTGTGAAACCTAATTTTAGTTTTTTAGATCCTAAAAATCCGGGGCCTAGTCATTATAGAGCATTCAAAAGTATGGATATCATGAAATGTATTTGCAAATTGAAATGGAATATTCTGACGCTATATAGTATTAATAAATATAACTGGTAGTAATGCAGGGTGATGCTAGGATAATAATGAAGGATTATGAGCATAGCAGTATAAATTAGCTTATTTTATGTTCTTTGTTATTGTGTCAGTAGTTATTTCTATTTTAGATAATGCTAGTTTACATACAGTAATTAAAAGTGAGTCCTCCCTGTATATTTCTGGTGAAAATATGATATAATAATATTTCAGGAAATAGTCCTAAAACATGCACCAGACTAAACCAAGCTCCACTGATTTACTACTGTATATAGTCACCCATGTATTCACAGATAGACCGTTTTAATGACATAATTGTTTTATTGTGACACCTCATGTTGGCTCTGAGCTGTCCACTTAAGTAAATCCTAGTTCTTCTGGAAGTCACATGAATAGGAAGCTTTCAGCTGGCTTTATATAAAACATTGGATGTTTTTCTTTCATTACCCTATGAACAGGCAAAGCTATATTTTTTATTCACTTTTCAACATATTAGCTGAAAATAGAAGGTTGTTAAGCATAGGATGAGAACAAATATATGACAAATGTTTTTCCTACTGTTGCAGACTTTTCTTTTTAATCCAGTGGTTAACCTCTGATCATGACATTCAACCAATATATCCAAAAATAGTGACTCTTTAGCTGAATGAGACCCTTTACAAGAACATATAAAACTGTATGTATTTGGAAAAAAATACTTATGCTGTTTTATAAATACAAAGTAGTGAAGTGTCAGCCACATTGTATAAAAATAAAACATAATTTCCATAGTACGCTTCTTGTTAAAGATTAACTGCTCTACGGTCTCCATTTGGCGACACTCAGGCATCCAGCTAACATCAGCAATAACTACAGAGAAGCGGCCCAGTTAGTTCCTGAGATCTGATTTGTGGACAGGCAGGGAACTGATGAGGAAAACTTGCTTGAGGTGAAAGTAATTTACAGGCATGCAAGCTCAGATGAAACTAGAAAATCTATAAAATAGAGAATAATGCATCATCTTATTACAGTTTTCATCCTTTCTGCACCTTGTGCAAAACATTGGAATCCTGGGATTGGCACACCATTATGCAGTATCACCTCACAGGGCAGTACTGTCAAAGACATTCATGAGATACAGTAAAATCATTTGTGAACCATACACTATTAAAACATATACAGCTTCCAATACGGATTCAGTATTTTTTACTGGTGGACGGGATGCCAGCTGTCAGTATTCCAACAGCAGCATTGGCGATTGTCGGGATTCCGGTGTCGGTATCCTGACTGCCGGGATCCTGACAGCCGTCAAATTAAACGCATCCCTTCGGTACAGCTGTGGACACACACAAAGTTTGGAAGTTAAAAGTCCTCTTCTAATAATGCTTGCTTGATTGATTGATTGATTGATTGATTGCTTGATTGATTGAGTATATTTAAATCTTACATTTGGCACAAATGTCCATTGGCCATAAATGTATCCTAATGTGAACATGGTGCTGATAGTAAGTAAGAGTTGACAGGGTCAGGGCACAGGGCAGAGAAATAAGATGGGACCCTCTAATTGTTATGGTGCCCATACACTTGTGTGATGCCCCGCGATGCGACATCGCGGCGATCGCACCTGAACTTCCAAAGTGATTACCATGCGATCATGCGATAGATCGCATGGTAATTACGTGATGGGTACATCACTGCCGAGTGGGAGAGGCCTCCATCTGCTCCCGGTGGGTGCCCATCACGCATCGCAGTGCGATATATCGCATGTGTTTTATGGACTACATTACAGTTTTAATGAGTTTTTATTAGTAATGAAATAAAATTAACAACATCATATTAAATAAGAATCCCATGCTAAGATATGTCCATCCCCTTTGCTCACATACAGTAGCTGTAGGGAATGTTCAGTACACCCCAACCCACACCTCAGTATCCCAGACACCTTAGTTTACAGTCTGGCTCTGTGCAGGACTATTGGCTTGCTGATAGGGTGGACCCAGAGGGCCCCAAGCATTTGCACTCTTTGCTGTAAATGCCAGACACATCCAGGTCAGCAATCTGCGTCCATTCTAAAACAGGATAATCTAAATGTGAGAAAAAAAGCATATACTGTAGCAGCATAAACTTGACAATCACACTTTAACTGCTGTTAAAATAAAAGTCAACGTAGCCTACCAGGTATTTAATCACTTTTTGAAAGACAGTTGCTGCATATACAGTATGTGTTAATTACTTTACAAAGGAGCCTGCAGGGTGCAGTTATACAATATGCTTGAAGATACACAGCGCTAAATGGATCAGATTCCATATTTTGCTTTTCTGCAGGAAAATACAGGACATTTTCCTCAGAGACGCCATGCAGAGAGAGGAACCAATGAACTCTATTTTTAGTTGTAGGAATTGTCAATATGAAATTCTAAGCCGAATCGTTAATGGCATTTTAACAATCAGTAGCTGTCTGGCTCATACAGTGTAACATTGTTTTTGAAATATCTGTGAATTAAAAAGGACCTTCTGGCTTTTACTTTGTACCCTCCAAGGGCAGAAGTTTCCACTTCTTCAGTCTATCAGCAATGCCTTCTCCATTTCTTTTGTACATAAACATTTATCCTGATAATCTTTCTCTTTAATTGCAGAAGCATCAGCTTTTTAGGAGCAAAGTACAGACATAATGGGCCTCATTTAAAGTTAGGAACAAATCTAGGTAAATGCCGAAAATTGGGATAAAGTGCGGGCAACACTGCCCCATTTGCATATGGCACACAAATATTTGCTTTATTTTAAGTTTGTAATCTAGAGTTGAGCTAGTACATGCTTGATCCCTCCCCTGACAACTCTAAAACCGTCCACACATTCGGCTTAATTCTGATTTGAACACAATGCCGATATTTGCGCAAATGTCAAAGTTGTACAACTGCGCGTGATTCTAAGTAGCTAAAATGTCGCACAATGCATGCATACCATGGTGTATATGCACTGAGGCACAGTTGTAATCAGATGCACAATATCCCAAGTGTCTTGGAAATGTGCTGGGCATTCCTGGATGGTGACTGGGAGGTGGCTTTACAAATGCACAAAAAATGGTCCATCTTCTGGTTGTGTTATGGGAGAGTCGCGGGGGTGTTGCTGAACTGGTTGGAAACTCAGGCACTCTAATGAGAACATGGGCGCCTAGTTCCTGGGGGCCCACACTGCACACCCTGCACCCATATAATTATACTTACCTCTCCAGAGTCCTGCGGCGGGCGCAGTGTTCCTAGAGAACAGATGCCAGAGAGGAGTGGCCTGCATGGAGTCTCCACATGGGCCCTCTCTTCTCTTAATGCCCTTGTGATTTATCACTCACATTGAAAGCCATTGTCAGAAGGATACTAGCTGGAGCTGGGTTCAGGTTGGATAGTAGACTCTCCATCATGGAAGCGGGCTGTTTGGACTGAGTCTTTAGTTAGCACCGAGGTAGTGTCTGGATTTAGTGTCTCAGTGCTTAGTTCCGATTGGAAGGCAGTCTCTCTGGTATGGTTGAATAAAGTTCCTTCACATGAAGACAAGGTCAATAAAGAAAAAGAGGGTGAGCCGGAATTGAGGGTCCGAACTGACGACTAAATAGGAGACATAGGAACTGGTATGCCATGATCCGTGGCTGTGCCAACTCTCGTGGGCTTGACAGTGACGGAGGAGACTATGGAGGATCGGCCCCGGCAGTTGGACTTACATGGTGCCGTTCTCGGCCCATGAGCGTAGGGACCAAACAGGTAGAGACTCTGGAGATGGAGTTTGTTAAGATAACTGGAATCAGGAACTAGATGCAAAACTCTGGAAACTGGGAGTCAGAGAACTAACTTGCAAACAGACTGCAGAAGACATTGCACAGACATCAGAATGCCCCAGAATGCTCCAATAAATACCCTGCCCTTACCTGGGATTCTCTGCAGCAGGATTATCAGCAGCATGCCTCTGATTGGTCCAGTGGGATCACATGGTCAGCACCAAGATGGCAGTGCCCTGAGCCCAGTACACAGCTGCTCAGAGCTTGCTCTGCACCCTGGCCCCATGCTGCCCGCCAGCCACCTTTGCCTGCCGCAGTGCCGCTGAGGGAACAGCCACAGGCCCTTATTCCAAGTTGATCGCTCGCTAGCTGCTTTTAGCAGCAGTGCAAACGCTAAGCCGCCACCCTCTGGGAGTGTATCTTAGCTTAGCAGATGTGCGACTGAAAGATTAGCAGAACTGCTCGGAAAAAAATTCATGCCGTTTCAGAGTAGCTCCAGACCTACTCCTACCTTGCGAGCACTTCAGTCAGTTTAGTTCCTGCTTTGACGTCACAAACACGCCCTGCTTTCGGCCAGCCACTCCCCCGTTTCCCCAGGCACGCCAGCGTTTTTACCTGACACGCCTGCGTTTTTTAGCACACTCCCGGAAAACGGTCAGTTACCTCCCAGAAATGCCCCTTTCCTGTCAATCACTCACCGATCAACACAGCGACTGAAAAGCATCGCTAAACCTTGTGTTAAACTGCATCGGCATTTGTGAAAGTACTTCGCGCGTGCGCACTGCGTATCATGCGCATGCGCAGAAATGCCGATTTTTAGCCTGATTGCTATGCTGCGAACAACGGCAGCTAGTGATCAACTCAGAATGACCACCACAGTGCGTGGACAGGTAAGCTCCGGTGCCTACCCCGCTGGCCATGATAGCCATACTCTGACGTAGATTCTGCGCCTAGCATGGGGCTGATGGAAGTATCATTGATGTGACCGATGGTATCGTCTAAAGATGCACCAAACGGTATTACAGCAACTAAAGACAGTTGGTCCTATAGCTCTCTTAGTTATTGCATTTAACTACTGAGGCTGAATAGTGTAGGACATAGTTATGTTGAGGGGGATGGGGGGCATATACTGTTATATGTTCCACTCCCATACCATATATGAACCACCTCTGTTCTGTGCCTATTGCTTTTCCAAATATGATTAGAGATTTCTGCTATAGGGCAATAAGACCCTACAAACACCGTAAAGTTTATGCATCCAATGACTGGGTTCTGCTTAGTCTGCTAATTACACTAGCAACATGCGGTGAGGTCAATGACTAGTCTCAGAGATGGATTTACACACACCTATATGCAGGACCGGATTAAGGGCTGTGGGGGGCCCCTGGGCAACAAATTTGAGGGGGCCTCTATGAATAAGATTATCAAAGATGAAAAATGGTGTCCTGGGTCCAGGAGTGCCATTCCCATTTGAGATATTATATATATATATATATATATATATATACAGCCAAAAAACGAGGCGGCACTCAGAGACTGAATTTCAGAAGAAAACTTTAGTGCAAAAACTGCAAAGGCAAATCAACGTTTCGGGGTCTTTCACCCCTTCGTCAGGATAACAATACAGTGAATAGTCACAAACATTTATAGGTACACTTACCCCCTACGACCTCCCCCATGCCTGGCTGCCGCTGGCCGCGCCATCCCGGGCCCGTTTGTCCTCCCACCTGGAGTGACCACTTCCGCCGGAAGTGGCGTCGCATGGTGACGTCTCCGGTCCCAGACCGCGTTACCCCGGTAACCCTGTAACAACAGGAAACAATCACAAGCTTACAGCAACACCGTAGATGATCTGACAGAGGGTGTGACAATATAGACAAATGTAAAAAGACATCCACTAGTGTCAGTGTCTACAAGATGATAAAAAACATGGTTATTAAGATATGGTTATTAAAAATAGACCACATAATGAAAAAAAGAAAACGTGCTAGTGCTAATACAGAAAAATATATGTAAGAGGTAAATCATGTAACAAACATGAAACCACACTATATTATGGGTCTCAATAGCCAGTGTTCACATACATTAGGAAAACATAGCGCCCAAAGGGCTGCTATATATACAATATTAATGTGCAAGATATCACACCTACTAGACTTACACCGGTGTTGTTGTAAAGCTAGAAACATACAGTATCCCACATAAACACATATACCCTACACATATAACAGATACACATACAGTTTTAAAATGGGGGCCCGCAGAACCCCCCCTCAACCCCTACAATACAGTGCCTTCCCACTTTATTCTATCTAAAACATAAACCTCATAAAAGCACATGTAAACTCTACACACACAGGAGATCTGTGCGCTATTTCATTAATGATTCCCTATTTGGCCCACACAGAGGCTGTCCCCCCACAGTGTCCTTCCCATCTCACATATCCCTACCCTACAGGAAATTGTGGAAGCCCAACGATTCGTTCAATCCCTTGGGATGAAGGGTATCCAGCCTGTAGATCCATCTGGATTCTAGCTGAAGCAACTTAAGGGCCCTGTTACCCCCCCTAATGGACTCCGGTACATGATCAATTACCCGGTATCTCAGGGTGGCCATGCCATGTTTAAAGTCAAGAAAATGGCGGGCCACAGGTTGATCACTAGATCCCATGTTGATGGCAGCTCTAATAGCCTGTCTATGTTGTGCCATCCTTACCTTAAACTGGCATTCAGTCTTGCCTATGTAATAAAGGCTACAAGGGCACATGATTACATAGACAACAAATTTGGAATGGCAGGAGAGTGGCCAATTAATAGTAAACTTCTTAGCGGAGTGTGGATGTCCAATGACATCACTCGTGGACATGTAGCTGCAGGTTGTGCACCCAATGCACTTATAGCAGCCATTCGCTCTGCTCAGAAAGTGTTGCGGGGCCTTCTTTTTGAATTTGCTGAGGTCAGTTTTGACCACTAAGTCCTTGATGTTTTTACCCCTCCTGTAACTGGGCATGATCCTGGTGTTCTTAAAGAATCTCAGGTCAGGGTCAGAGGCAACAATGGGCCATAGTGCCCTGGCCTTTTTGCTGGTGTGACAGCTGTTGGTGTCATATGTATTGACCCACGGGAGTCGGTCCTTCCTTTTTGGGGAAATCACGTTAGTGAGAAGCTTGGATCTATCCTGTGCTAAAGCTTTAGCACGAGCTGATTTTAATAAGGGCAACGGGTATCCCCTTTGTATAAATTTCTGCTCCATGAGATCCAATTGTGTATCAACATCCTCAGCACGGCTGGTAATTCTACATACCCGTAAAAATTGGGAATAGGGTAGTCCATGAGTGGAGGGAGTGGGATGAAAACTGCTAAAACTTAAAAGGGTGTTCCTATCTGTTGGTTTAGTGAAAAGGTTGGTAATGATCTCGCCATTACAAATACTGATAGAGATATCCAAAAACTCAATGTGTGTATGGCTACTCTTCATGGTCAACTTAATGGGACTGGGAGACTCATTCTGCTTCTTGATAATGTCACGGAGTGAGTCCTCACTCCCTGTCCAAAACAACAATAAGTCGTCTATGTACCGGTAATACAGGAAAATCTCCTTAGTAATTACCGGATCTTCATGGAACAGACTTTTTTCAACATCCCACATGTATGTATTGGCAAAGGCTGGTGCCACTGCAGACCCCATCGCACAACCCGTTGTCTGTCTGAAGAACTTGTCCTCAAACAGAAAATAGTTGTGCGTGAGGGTGAATTCCAACAGTTGAATAAACAATTCCACATCAGGTCCTGTATAGATCGAGTTACCTATCAACAGTCTCCTTACAGCCTGCAAACCCCCATCATGGGGGATACAGGTGTAGAGACTTGTGACATCCATGGTTGCCATGAGCATGTCAGCTGGTACTTTCTCAACCTTTAAAAAATGTCTTAATAACTCATTAGAGTCTTTTAAATGTGTGAATGTATGTTGGATGCATGGCTGAAGGTAAGTGTCAAGAAAGATTGCCACTGGTTTGCACAGAGACCCCCGGGCCGAAGTGATCGGTCTCCCCGGAGGTCTCTGTGCGTCTTTGTGGACTTTGGGAAGGGTGTAAAAGATTGGTACCACGGGAAAGTCAGTGGTGAGTTTTTGAATGACAGTATTAGACAATAACCCTTGTTCCCCGGCCTTTTTCAAAAGACCTGCCAATTCTTTTTTATATGACACTGTGGGGTCCTTATCCAACACACAATAAGTATTTGTATCACTTAATAACCTATGACATTCCTTCACATAATCAACAGTGTCTTGCACTACCACAGAGCCCCCCTTATCCGCCCCCCTAATGATAATGTCCTGTCTTGTGCTCAATGCTTTAAGGGCAGCGTTCTCCTCCTTGGAGAGATTGTCAAACATATGCAGTGTTTTTTCTGTACCGGCCATTTCTAGTAATCTGCTGAATGTTTTCAAGTACGAGTTGGTAGACAGGGGGTCAAAACGGGAATGAGGTCCCAATTTCCTAATTCTAGCTGGAAGGTTATTCTCAGATACCCCTTTGGGTTTTTTATCGAAATGTTCTTTCAACTTCAATGTTCGATGTAATCTGAACGTATCAACTTTCCACTGGAATTTATTGGGTCTATTAGTCGGTACAAAGGTAAGTCCCTTTTCGAGCACACTTGCCTCAGCCAGGGAAAGTGGGCTAGAGGACAGATTGAAAATCAAGTCCTTCTTGCTCTCGGGGGCCTTCCCCTTCTTCTGCCGGTTTGTTTGCCCGCCCCTTCTGGTCCATCTACCTCTCGAGCCGTTGGTATTGCCCGAGTCTCTGCCCCTAAAGGGGTCGCTTGTGTCACTCCACTGCCATGTGCCATTCGCCTATTGCTCGGTTCATCCGAGTCGCTGGCCGAGGTGGTACCCTGGCGTGCAGTGGGGTATCTTGGACGAAATCTTGGTGCCCTATTACCTAGGGTTTGGCCTCCCGTGCTGCCCAACCAGGTATACACACGGTGTTGTGCATAGTCCTGTTGTACTTTAAGCAGTTTTTCTCTCTTAAATTTCAGTAAGTCAGCCCGGTATTGCTCTATTTGTTCTCCTAATTTAGTCATCCTGGGCTGATCTGCAGTAAACGCTTCACTGTGCTCCATTTCATAGTTGCTGATCTTCTCTTTAGTAACCGTATATTCCCTGGTGGCCTCCTCGATAACCAAGAGGAGCAAGTCCATGGAGCACTTGTTCAGCACTGCTATCCATCTTTTACAGAAATTGATGTTATACCTGCCAATCGTCGGTGCATTGTGTATGCGAAATCCCCTCGGAATATGTTTGGCACGGTAATAGTCAGAAAGCGTGCGGCTGTGATAGAGGTAGTCCACCTCCCTCTTCTTAAGTTTGAAAAGTTCACGGAAGGCGTCATCATTGGTAGTTACTGGACTGTCGCCAAAAGCAGATTCTTTGGTAAGTATACCCTCCGCCTCTAGATCTGAAAAGCTCAAGGTATCACAGGTATCACACTGTAGTAAAAATGTGGTGCAGTCCTCATCCACTCTCTGAGGTATGGGGGTTTTCCCAGTGGAGGGCACCAGAGCAAGCTAGCCCTGTGGGGAGGACCGAGTGCCGGCGTTTGGTGTGGGGATAGATATATATATATATATATATATATATATATGTGTCCACAGCAGCCTGAGCAAATTAATGCAACTATTTCCAAAAAAGAATGGCACTGGAGGCTTTTTATATAAATGCAGCAAACTTGTATTCATGAACAATAGCCGTTTCAGGGCATCCGCCCCTTCCTCAGGCCCCACTTGTCATTTGTGTGGGGCCTGAGGAAGGGGTGGATGCCCTGAAACAGCTGTGAATACAAGTTTGCTGCTTTTATATGAAAAGCCTCCAGTGCCGTTCTTTTTTGGGGGGGGGGGAATAAATAAATAAACAAATAAATAATAAAAATAATAAAAAATAAAAATAAAAAACCTATATATATATATATATATATATATACATATATATATACAGCAGAAAATAGTCAGGCACTCAATACGTCTGTATCCACAACTTGCTCCGGTGCCCCTCCTCCTTAAATATGTAAAGAAGTCCAAACAGGGATGGCACTCATGGAGACTCGCAAGCTTTCAGAAATAAACACGCTGACAGCGTCTTAATGATCGACGTTTCGGAGCTATGCTCCTTTATCAAGATTAAAAAACACAATGACAAACATAACATTTATAGTGCTTACCCAAAATGTGCAGGTGTTTCCGGACACACGCCACTCATGGAGTCCCGGTAACCTCACCCACGCTTGCTGGCGCCAGCGGACCCGACGGACTTCCGGGGGCTCAGTCTCATGACGCACCTCATCACGTGAACGGGGGTTTGCCGTGCACACTGACATTACACGTCATGCGCTAAGCTAAACTCCCTTGTCATAACAAACAACTGTGAAAACAAAAAACCACAGTGAACATCTAAAACCATTGTACACTTATAACATGTTGAGAAGAGACAACTGTAGATACAGTACATATATTAGGCTAAATCTCTAAATTGCGCATATATACTATCGGTCAATGAGGCTAATTTACACATAGCTCACTCTGTCGGGGGTTAGCAGTACCGATGCGCCACTGGGGGGTTGGGTCAGGGGACACACAGGAGGCATGGCCATCACAAACCAAGCACTGAGTACAGCGGCGCTGTCACGATCCGGGTATCTGGACGCCATTACTTACCCTTCAGATGCCTCCTGAGGCTGGCTCAGCGTTCCAGGACCGGATCCCATCCGTTACACTGATGTCCACATTCCTGCCTCCTCTCCTGTCACTCTGAGACGCGGTCACCGCGGCGCCATGTTACATCTGGAATGGCGTTCCCCGCGGCCTCCACCGCTGTCCCTGAGTTCCTGCATGCAGAGTGTCAGAGTGGCGATTATGTCAGCCGCGGCCTCCGCTGTGCCCGCGTGGTTTAGATGTGCAATCATCAGTCTGGCGTCTCCTGTCTCCTGTGGCCGGCGCCGCCATTGCTGTTTCAATTCTCACATGGATTACAAACCAAACTTCCCTCCAAGTGTCTGCATGGGCGCAGCCATCTTGGATTTTGTCATCTGATCATTTCCACCAATCTGCTGTCTGTATTGTTAATCTGCATAATTGCCTAGCCAACCCCTTCCTTGCTGCAGGTATAAATATGCTGTGCCTGAGCAAGGAAGGCGTCAGTGCTTTGGTTGTCAAACCTAGTTCCAGTTTGTCTCTCTCCTGTGGTTGGTTTCCAGGTTCCAGTTCCTATCTCCAAACCTCCACTAAAGAGACCCGCACCAGTATTCCACCTGCGGTGTAGCCTGACTCTCCTATCCTCATTGGATTCATCTGCTTCCAGCTACAGAACCACCTGCTTTCTGCATCCAGCTTCCAGCAGAGGTCAGCTCTTCTTAAAGTGCCGGTACCCTTTTCTGCATATTATCATTTATCACCGGCATTATAATTTCACCGCTCTCAATCTCCAAACATCACTTCATATTTCATCGCTCTCAAGCTACATTTATTATTTGACTGGTTCCAGCCAGTACCCACTCCGTGTCAACATCAGTCTGGTTCCAGCCAGTACCCACAGCAGCCGTTTTATCCACAGCAGCCCAGCTTTTCCTGGAACACCAGCTGGTACGATCCTGGGCTATCTCCATTGCTACAGTCGGGCCTGGTAAGGACTTTCCAACTAGAAGATTATAAGAACTATCTCACACTACCAGAGCCCTGTGGCCCTTGCCACCCTGTAGTACCCAGGAACTGTATTTATTCTCTGCTGATTTTTATGTTTTCTTTTACTACTGCTGTGTTACGGAGTTTTGTCATAAATAAACATCATTGACTTTTATCCTGGTTGTCGTGGTCACGCCTTCGGGCAATTCTGTTACATGTTACTTACATGTCTAGGGGTCTGATACAACCTCCCAGGTTCCACTATACCTCAGCCCCTACAACTGAGGCTGCCTCCCGTCAGCTCAGGCCCTCAGTTGTGACAGTAAGCACTGACCATATGAATCCAGCCGGAGACCAGGATCAAGCGGCTAGGCCGATGCAAGAACTGGCAGCCCGACTTGAACATCAGGAGGCTGCACAGGGCCACATCATCCGCTGTCTCCAGGATCTCTCTACTCGGCTGGATGGGATTCAGACAACCCTCCGTGGATCAGACGCGTCCGGTGCGTCAACCACAGTGACTCCAGCTATAACCCCACCCACCTTACCCATTTCTGCTCCACGTCTTCATCTTCCAACGCCAGCAAAATTTGACGGATCTCCAAGATTCTGCAGGGGATTTCTCAACCAGTGTGAGATTCAGTTTGAGCTACAACCTGGCAATTTTCCCAGTGACCGTACAAAAATTGCCTACATTATCTCTCTTCTCAGTGGCTCAGCCCTTGATTGGGCATCACCGTTATGGGAGAGGTCCGACACCCTGCTATCCTCCTATACTGCATTCGTGTCAACATTCAGGCGTATCTTCGACGAGCCAGGCCGGGTAACTTCAGCTTCATCTGAGATTCTCCGTTTACGCCAGGGATCATGTACTGTAGGACAATATCTTATACAGTTCCAGATCCTGGCATCCGAACTGGCATGGAACGACGAGGCCCTGTATGCTGCATTCTGGCATGGCTTATCTGAGCGTATTAAAGATGAGTTAGCTACCAGAGACTTACCTTCCAAGTTAGATGAGCTAATCTCACTCTGCACGAAAGTTGATTTACGTTTCAGAGAGAGAGCAACTGAGCGTGGAAGATCATCTGCTCCAAAATCTTCTGCTCCTCCTCCTCGCCAACTGTCACCATCTAAAGATGAGCCCATGCAAATTGGCCGTTCCCGTTTAACTCCTGCTGAGCGCCGAAGACGTCTCTCCGAGTCTCTCTGTCTTTACTGTGCAGCTCCGTCTCACACCATCAATGCCTGTCCCGAACGTTCGGGAAAACTCCAAACCCTAGCTCGCCCAGGAGAGGGCCGGCTAGGAGTAATGATCTCCTCTCCATCTCCTCATGATTGTAATCTCCCAGTGTCGCTCCAAATTGCTCAACGTTATCGGAACGTCATTGCCCTCCTTGATTCCGGAGCAGCTGGGAACTTTATTACCGAAGCTTATGTTAAACGGTGGTCCCTACCCACCGAAAGACTTCCTTCATCCATTTCCTTAACTGCCGTGGATGGCAGCAAGATTTTTGATACAGTTATTTCTCTAAGGACTCTACCAGTTCGTCTGAAAGTGGGAGTTCTTCATTCCGAACTTATTTCTTTTTTAGTGATTCCAAGAGCCACACATCCTGTGGTCCTGGGCCTTCCATGGCTCCGTCTTCACAATCCTACAATTGATTGGACGACTACGCAAATTCTGGCATGGGGTTCCTCCTGTGCTGAGACATGTTTGTTTAAAGTATTGCCTGTCTGTTCTTCCTCCCCCAGGTCGTCTGATGTTCCACCTCCTCCATATCAAGATTTCACGGATGTGTTCAGTAAAGCTTCTGCTGATATCCTTCCTCCTCATAGAGAATGGGACTGCCCGATTGATCTCGTTCCAGGGAAGGTTCCACCTCGAGGCCGAACTTATCCGTTGTCTCTGCCTGAGACGCATTCTATGGAGGAATACATTAAAGAGAACCTAGCAAAGGGGTTCATTCGACCTTCTTCTTCTCCAGCCGGCGCAGGCTTCTTTTTTGTAAAGAAGAAAGATGGTGGTCTGCGGCCGTGCATCGACTACAGAGGTTTGAACGACATTACCATCAAGAACCGCTATCCTTTACCCCTGATTACTGAGCTCTTTGATAGAGTTAGCGGAGCTACCATCTTCACAAAGCTGGACTTGAGAGGTGCATACAATCTCATCCGGATCCGTGAGGGTGACGAGTGGAAGACCGCCTTTAACACCCGTGACGGACATTATGAGTACCTCGTCATGCCCTTCGGATTGAGCAATGCTCCAGCTGTCTTCCAGCATTTTGTCAATGAGATCTTCAGAGACATTTTATACCGTCATGTCGTGGTCTATCTAGATGATATCCTCATTTTTGCTAACAATTTAGAGGAACATCGTTTTTGGGTAAAAGAGGTTCTGTCCCGTCTCCGTGTCAATCATCTCTATTGCAAATTAGAGAAATGCGTCTTTGAAGTCAAGTCCATTCCGTTTCTAGGTTACATTGTGTCCGGTTCCGGACTAGAGATGGATCCTGAGAAACTACAAGCAATCCAGAATTGGCCGATACCCTTAACCCTCAAAGGGGTCCAGAGGTTCTTAGGGTTCGCCAATTATTACAGAAAGTTTATACGAGACTTTTCCACCATTGTGGCGCCTATTACTGCTTTAACTAAGAAGGGTGCTAACCCGTCCAAGTGGTCTGAAGAAGCTACGCAAGCTTTTCATCTTTTAAAACAGCGGTTCATCTCAGCACCAGTTCTGAAACAGCCCGACATCGACTCCCCTTTCATCTTAGAGGTGGATGCCTCCTCCGTTGGAGTAGGAGCAGTGTTATCTCAGAGGGCTAAAGATGGTCATTTACACCCTTGCAGTTTCTTCTCCCGGAAGTTCTCCCCAGCTGAGCGCAACTATGCCATTGGCGACCAGGAGTTGCTAGCCATCAAGCTCGCTCTAGAAGAGTGGAGGTATCTGTTGGAGGGAGCTTCTCATTCAATCACCATACTTACAGACCACAAGAATCTTTTATATCTGAAAGGCGCACAATGTCTCAATCCTCGTCAGGCCAGATGGGCACTTTTCTTTTCCAGGTTCGACTTTAAGCTCCAGTTCTGTCCGGGCTCTCAGAATCGCAAGGCCGATGCCCTTTCCCGCTCATGGGAGCAAGAAAATGAGTCAGAGTTTTCAGACAAGCATCCTATTATAAATCCGTTGGCATTCTCCACGGTAGGGATGGACTCTACGCCCCCACCAGGGAAAAGTTTTGTGAAGCCGATGCTAAGGAAGAAGCTCATGCATTGGGCCCATGCTTCCCGTTTTGCCGGACATACAGGTATCCAAAAAACCCTGGAGTTTATCTCTAGGTCCTATTGGTGGCCAACTCTGAAAAAGGACGTCATGGAGTTTATTGCATCTTGCCCAAAGTGTGCCCAACATAAGGTATCCCGCCAGTCGCCTGCGGGGCAACTGGTTCCACTATCCGTTCCCCGTCGACCATGGACCCATTTGTCGATGGATTTCATTACAGACTTACCCATGTGCAACAAGTTCAATACCATCTGGGTGGTAGTTGACCGGTTCACCAAGATGGCGCACTTCATTCCTCTCACCGGTCTTCCGTCAGCTTCCAAGTTGGCTCAAGTATTCATACAAGAGATCTTCCGACTCCACGGTCTTCCTGAAGAAATTATCTCAGATCGAGGAGTTCAATTCACAGCCAAATTCTGGCGAAGTTTATGTCAAGTCCTCCAAGTCAAGCTAAAGTTTTCCACGGCTTACCATCCTCAGACCAATGGTCAAACCGAGAGGGTGAATCAGGACTTGGAGGCCTTCCTCCGCATCTATGTGTCCTCCTCTCAAGATGACTGGGTTCAATTACTTCCCTGGGCCGAGTTCTGTCATAACAACCAGTATCATTCTTCATCTGCTTCAACACCATTCTTCACTAACTTTGGATTCCACCCTAAAGTCCCTGAGTTCCAACCGCTTCCAGCAACTTCTGTTCCCGCAGTGGATATCACCTTGCATCAGTTTGCCAATATCTGGAAGAGCGTACGATCAGCTCTGCTCAAGGCATCGTTCAGGTACAAGAAGTTTGCGGATAAGAAGCGTCGAGCAGTTCCTGCTCTCAAGGTGGGTGATCGGGTATGGTTATCCACGAAGAATTTGAGGTTAAGAGTTCCCAGTATGAAGTTTGCACCTCGCTATATCGGTCCTTTCAAGATTGAACAAGTCATCAATCCTGTTGCTTACAGACTCCAGTTGCCTCCCTTCTTAAAAATACCCAGGACATTCCATGTTTCCCTGTTGAAACCGCTGATCTTGAATCGGTTTCATTCCTCACTTCCTCCAACTCCGAAAGTCCAAACTCAACGAGGCGTTGAGTATGAAGTGGCCAAGATCCTGGACTCACGTCACCGTTACGGTCAACTACAATATCTTATTGACTGGAAGGGTTACGGCCCTGAGGAACGCTCATGGACCAATGCTTCTGATGTCCATGCTCCTGCCTTGGTCCGGAGATTCCATTCCAAGTTTCCTCAAAAGCCAAAGAAGTGTCCTGGGGCCACTCCTAAAGGGGGGGGTGCTGTCACGATCCGGGTATCTGGACGCCATTACTTACCCTTCAGATGCCTCCTGAGGCTGGCTCAGCGTTCCAGGACCGGATCCCATCCGTTACACTGATGTCCACATTCCTGCCTCCTCTCCTGTCACTCTGAGACGCGGTCACCGCGGCGCCATGTTACATCTGGAATGGCGTTCCCCGCGGCCTCCACCGCTGTCCCTGAGTTCCTGCATGCAGAGTGTCAGAGTGGCGATTACGTCAGCCGCGGCCTCCGCTGTGCCCGCGTGGTTTAGATGTGCAATCATCAGTCTGGCGTCTCCTGTCTCCTGTGGCCGGCGCCGCCATTGCTGTTTCAATTCTCACATGGATTACAAACCAAACTTCCCTCCAAGTGTCTGCATGGGCGCAGCCATCTTGGATTTTGTCATCTGATCATTTCCACCAATCTGCTGTCTGTATTGTTAATCTGCATAATTGCCTAGCCAACCCCTTCCTTGCTGCAGGTATAAATATGCTGTGCCTGAGCAAGGAAGGCGTCAGTGCTTTGGTTGTCAAACCTAGTTCCAGTTTGTCTCTCTCCTGTGGTTGGTTTCCAGGTTCCAGTTCCTATCTCCAAACCTCCACTAAAGAGACCCGCACCAGCATTCCACCTGCGGTGTAGCCTGACTCTCCTATCCTCATTGGATTCATCTGCTTCCAGCTACAGAACCACCTGCTTTCTGCATCCAGCTTCCAGCAGAGGTCAGCTCTTCTTAAAGTGCCGGTACCCTTTTCTGCATATTATCATTTATCACCGGCATTATAATTTCACCGCTCTCAATCTCCAAACATCACTTCATATTTCATCGCTCTCAAGCTACATTTATTATTTGACTGGTTCCAGCCAGTACCCACTCCGTGTCAACATCAGTCTGGTTCCAGCCAGTACCCACAGCAGCCGTTTTATCCACAGCAGCCCAGCTTTTCCTGGAACACCAGCTGGTACGATCCTGGGCTATCTCCATTGCTACAGTCGGGCCTGGTAAGGACTTTCCAACTAGAAGATTATAAGAACTATCTCACACTACCAGAGCCCTGTGGCCCTTGCCACCCTGTAGTACCCAGGAACTGTATTTATTCTCTGCTGATTTTTATGTTTTCTTTTACTACTGCTGTGTTACGGAGTTTTGTCATAAATAAACATCATTGACTTTTATCCTGGTTGTCGTGGTCACGCCTTCGGGCAATTCTGTTACATGTTACTTACATGTCTAGGGGTCTGATACAACCTCCCAGGTTCCACTATACCTCAGCCCCTACAACTGAGGCTGCCTCCCGTCAGCTCAGGCCCTCAGTTGTGACAGGCGCTGAGTGCCATGGCAGGCATACTCAGCTTTTCTGCCCGCTTCTGCTGCTGCCCTAGACACAGTCTCGCGAGATTTACGTCATGATCCCGCGAGACTCTGACTACAGTGAAGCTCGGCGGCGGTGGCTGTCAGGTAACAGCTGAGCCGCTGAAGAGGAAAAAAATGGAGACAGCTAAATGCTGTACTCCAGTTTTATGTTAATAGCAGTGGGAAGTCTGGGGACAATGTGTGGGGGCCCCTAATCTGTGGGGGGCCAAGGACGACTGCCCCTGTCGTCCCTCCCATAATCCTTCCCTGCCTATATCAACCGAATGGTTCATGTGGGCATTATACAAAGGTGCAGCAGTATATACTTTGTTATCCTATATAAGTTATAAATATCTTCTTTGTACTATTCTAATTCTTTTTATAGGGAAAACTCTGGAGAATACTGGAGTTTGACAATGGAGGCTCTGCCTCTCCTGCCTACCCTGGTCGCACGTCACTGAATTACACCATTCTTTCTGAACTGACTCTTCCTAATGAAAGCAAGAACAGTTAGTCTGCAAAAAGCTTGCCCTCTGACCTTCTTACCAGTCCTCATTAGCTGTATACCTTATAATATATGTTCCACTACTTTCTTTTCTTCAAAAACTTCTATAATTCCTCAAAATCTTTAGTACCAGACATGGGAAATATATATTCAATGGCAAACAGTCACGTCTGACTTGCTAGTTATGATGCTTCATACATAGTATATGCAGATTTAATTTAAAAAGTGAGAATAAAAATTGTTTCCTTTACACTTCTGACCCTTCTCACTGTTGTGATTTTACCTATGGGGTTGTCTTTTCAGTGTATTTGTGCTACTCATGCTGAGATAAAGGTGCCTTTTAAAAGCTGAATGAAGGACTTTTTTGTGTAAATTTGATTTGTCCTTCAACTAAACCCAGGATAACCCACCTCATCAGAGGCTTAGTCTAAATTGCTTTGCAAGCTGTTGCTGAAAGCCCAAGTGGTTGTGGGGTTAAGCATCAGCTGATTCATCTGGGAGCAATAGGAACGCATATGATTTCTTCACAGGACAAAATACAAAAATAAAACCACTATGCCAATAAAAACACATTGTGATGCTTCAAATACCACTTGGATTAGTGCACAGATTGGCAAGGGATGTGCATTTCCCTTCAAACCCAGTTTATGTTTTTTTTAAGCTTTTAAGGAAATCTTTCAAAAATGCATGTGTCTCGGTGAAAATATGTGTTCGAGGAATGGACATTTGATTTTTTGACAAATTATATTACTGATCACTACTACACCTGTTAACCTATTTTAAAAAATAAATAAAGGGGGTGTGGCCACGGCAGCAAGGGAGTCAGACACGTTTGTCTGGAGCTTCTCTGTACCTCTAACCTGTAGCCCATCCTGCACTGTGTCCAGGCTCCTGGCCCGTCAGTCACCTGCGATCCTGTGCCACTGCTGGTGTGCTGAGAGGCTGCCCTGTCCTTCCTGCCTGGTGGCGCAGCTGAGCTCTGTGATTGCGGCCTGTGCACTCTGGGAGCCTCCGTGGTGGTAGCGGACTTCCGGTTGCGCACCGCCGCCTTCCCGGCTCCCGCTTCAGAGGCGCAGTCCGCACTACCCTGCCTCCTTCATATGCGGTTGGCCCTCTGTGCTGGAGGATTACTGCGCTGACTATACCCTGCACCCTGCGCTTGGGAGTTTGTGAAGAGAAGTGGAGGCCTGTGTGTCCGGCGGCCATCTTGTGGGAGTGTGCTTTTCCCTGACTGCACATCCAGTCTGCAGCCTTTCCTGGGGATACAAAGCTCCTGGCAGCCCCTTTCAGGTACTGTGCTCTGCAATATTGGTGGCTGCTGTTTCTGCCTCTGTCCAGGCTCATCTGTTATTATATACTATTCCCTGCCATTGCTGGACTGGTGGTTTGCTGCCCTGATTGCTATCTCATATTACTGGGCCTTCTTTTGGGAACCCCTGCTTTATTGCCCTAGGATTTACCTGTGTCTCTCTGCCTTTGCTTGGCTCACTTTTTTTGCACTATGGTGAAAGGAGGCTCTGCTGCGGCCAAGCTGGAGAAGTATGCCAGACAATCTGCAACTCAGGCTCCTGCCTCCTTGCCCTTACCTGATCAGTCTGCTCATCCTGACCCTCCTTCTGCGGCGGACCCCAGCTCCCCACCTTCGCCGTCTATGCAACAGGTGCTTGAGGCTATTGCAGGCAGTGAAAAGCATATACAACCAAACAACAGAGTGGTCCACAAGCACCGCTAGAAAAGACCAATGCCAGTCTCCGAAGTATCCGCCCGAATGTCCTGTTATAGAAGATTATTCAGTGGAAGAACAGAAGATCACATCAGTAAAACCACACTTTATATTCTCTTCATGCAGTGAGCTGGTATCTCAGGACTGACCTTTTCTTAATAAAATGCGTACATCAAAAGGTTTCTTTAACTCTTTGTGTGCAATGACAGCAGATATGCGATAGACCTTGTCTTATCCCTTATGGAAGGCACTCACCTGAACACTTCTCCCTATATTCCTTGAAAGGTTTCTTTTCCGTGCCTCCACCAAGTAGTATTAGGGTTTAAGACTTCCGTCCACCACCACGTAGAATTTAGAGGACAATTGGAAAAGGATTTTTGTCCAAACAAAAATATTTATAGTACAGTCACATTCATAAAAATTATAAAAAAAATGTAATCCATGGAAATTAATAAAAACAATCCCCTCAGGCTATCAGTTTGTTCCACCATACATCCTCAGTAAGACGGACGCTCAATCTTTCCCATTAAAAAACATTAATTATCCATGGGAAGAGAGCTATCTCGGCATGAGAAACCAGTCCTTATGTGGATGAACAAGCTTTAAAGAAAAAAACATCAAACCTGGGGTCCAATAAGCACCAAGCACCAATGCCTTTCGGATGATTTATCCTTCCTCAGGGTGTGAAAAGCGTCTGTCTGACAAAATGGAGAAAGTGCAGTGTGATTTATCCTTACTGCGGCAGGATGTGCAAAGTATTCGAGAACGAGTTGGGGAGGTCGAGACCCGTGTCTCCACGCTGTAAGATGTGAGTGGCCCTCTGAAACAAAATGTTTCCTCCTTGTCTCAGCAAGTTTCCTCTATCCAAACTAAGCTATTGGACATGGAGGGACGTCTGCATAGGAATAATGTCCGGTTCATTGACCTGCCGGAGAAAGAAGAGGGTTCACACCCTGATGAATATCTGGAGACCTGACTTAAGAAATTGTGTGGCGCAGCCTCCTTCACTCCTCAATTTGCAGTTGAACGTGCTCACAGGATCCCTTTCTGGCCTTTACCACCTGGTGCCCCTCCGCGCACGTTCATTACAAAGTCTTTGCATTATAAGGACAGAGACAGGGCCCACTCACCAGGAATGGTGTGCAGATATCCACTTTCCCCTAATTTTGCCGCAGATGTCCAAAAACACAGGGCTCAAATCATGCCTATCAAGAGACGCCTTTGAGACCTTAACCTCTCTTACTCCATGCTATTTCCTTCAGGCTTCGAGTGGTGGCGGAGGGGGAATCTACTTTCTTTAATACTCCTCGGGAGGTGGCTGCTTGGCTTGACCGATATGCACTGGTTGGCCAACAAATGGCTCCGGACTGAATTCTTTTGACGCATAATTGGTGTTCTGTCCTGGACATATACATATTAATCTGGGGAGCCACCATGCGTTGGTGGTATTAGAGTTCTTGTTTTACTGCTTTCAGATATACGTTGAATTTTTACTGCTTGCTGTGATTGTTTAGTGTATACATTATTTTGCATTTTGGGTTTGGTTTAAGGAGTGAAGTATGCCATTGTTCGGGGAGGTATACAGGGTGGGGGGCAGTTGGATTTTGGGTTTGTTATTTTACTGTTGTTGTTTTTTTGCTGACTCCATGTTTGTGCACCGCAGATGTCTGTTTGTCCTGTATTATGATGGTCAGTATGCGTGTGCTCCTCCCCATACTTTTTTATTTTTCTCTGTTATTGCTATCCTTATCCTGTATTTTGCCCTGTGTGTTTTATGTCTGCTCTACGATTTTTAGCCTGGGCTGTCCGGGGACTCAATGATAGAGTGAAGTGCTCCCTAGTCCTCAAAATGATTAGGAAGTATGACCCGGACATCGCCTGCCTTAGTGAAACACATTTAGAGTCTGTTATCACTTTGCAGACCGTGGGTTGGGTGGGCATATCTTGCCTCGCATTCCTCTTTCGCAAGGGGTGTCTCTGTTTTGATTATAAAGACGGTACAGTTTGAATTACTATCCCTGCAGACTGTTCCTCAAGGTAGATTTGTTTTTATAGACTGTAAACTGTACTCACAACAGACCTTTATATTAGCTGTTTACCCCCCCCCCTTCCTTTTTCGTATGATGTTTTGCAAAAGGCAGCCATTTTTATAGCTGCCTCTCCGAATACCCCTGTTATCTGCTTGGGTGACTTTAATAACCTCTTAGACATTTCCCTTGATAAATGGAGAGTACCTTCTTCCCCTGTGACTGGCAGTGGCACCTCGAAATTTGCAGGTTATGTCGACAGTTTAGGCTGGGTGGATGCATGGAGGACTCGTAATCCGTTGTTACAACAGTTTTGTTGTTTCTCTAAGACGCATGGCTCCTTCTCCAGAATTGACCTGGCCCTAGTATCACCTTTGCTTCTTCCCAGAATTTCTGATATTCACTATGAGGCTAGGGGAGTCTCTGACCACTCACCTTTATTGCTGTCACTCAATGTTGAATGCCAAAGGGGTCACTCTTACTGGAAACTACATCTGTCTTGGTTGGCACAGATTGGTGTTAATGTTGAGTTGATGGGACAGTAGGAGGACTATTTTAATATTAACCTTGGTTCTGCCCCCTGGCAGTTGTTTGGGATTCATTTAAAGCCTTCTTATGAGGCACATATATTAGAAGTATAGCTGTCATTAAATCATCCCAATGGCGCACTGAGAAAGACTTAGAGTCTGACTTTCGGGATTTGGAGATACAGTACCTGAGGGATGATTCTCCCATTACCAAGACTCGCTGGCAGGTGACTCAATCAGCTTGGTTAGTCCACCTGGCAGATAAAAATTCCCGAAGCCTTATGTTCCATGCAAATTCCTTATATATGCATGCTGACAGGCCTGATAGCCTGTTGGCCCATTTAGTTCATTATGATCGCCCGGAGACTGTTGTAACACAATTGATTGACCCTGCTGATATTACTGTTACTACAACACCTGATATTGCACAAGTGTTTTTGTTTTTTTACAAGGAGGTATATAGATCTAGGTTGTGCTACTCTGACCAGGAGCTGTCCCGATATCTTGCGACAGTTCCTCTTCCTAAATTGTCAGCTGCTGCGTTTGCTTTCCTGGATGTTCCTATCACTACTGATGAGATTTCTACAGCTATGTGTACCCTTCTGACTCAGTCTTGGTCTTCCTGAATGCGGCCAAGGCCTTCGATAGTGTGGAGTGACCGTATCTGTGGGAGGCTATGAGAGCCATGGGTTTTGGTCCTAAGTATATCCAATGGATTCAATTGCTGTATCAACAACCTTGTGCCAGGATCTCGGTGAATGAGTATGTCTCACATCCCTTTACACTGTTCTGTGGCACCAGACAGGGGTGTCCTCTTTCTTCCGCATTGTTTGCATTGGCCATTGAGCCACTTGCTTGTATGCTCCAGTCTCACCCGGATATAGTGGGATTGAGTGCAGGTACCAGAACTGACAAGGTAGCTCTCTATGCAGACGATCTCCTTTTATTCTTGCATGACTATGTGCTTTCTATGCCCTTGGTTTTGCAAGTTATTGATAACTTTGGTAACTACTCGGGTCTCTTCATAAACTGGAATAAGTCTTATATTATGCCTGTGGTGGGTCCTCCTCCCGATGTCCTGAAGGTTTCCCTACCTTTGTGCTGGACTACACAATTTACATACCTGGGTATTCAGGTTACGAATAACCCTTCTGAGTTTGTCCCTTTGAATTTAGATCCCTTAATGCAGTATATTATTCATAAGACTACGGTTTGGTGCAAAGTCCCTTTGACAGGAACCGGCAGGGTCAATCTAGTCAAAATGATACTGTTACCCAAAATTTTTTATATTCTTTCCTTCCTTTTTTAGGAAGTTGGGCAGTGTGCTCTCCTCCTTGGTCTGGGCCAATAAAAGGCCTAAAGTTCAATTGGCTCCTCTCACTAGGTCCAGACTGGATGGGGGATTGGCACTCCCCGACTTTCAATTGTACTATTATGCTGCTCAAATGTCGCATATACGGACTTGGTTACAAGATGTTGATGTTTGCTTACTACATTATGTGTTTATCCACTGAGCTCACTCCACTGCAGGTTTTACTGAGTGGGACTATGTCTACATATTCTCCTCCTATTGTTTTCCAATCTGTTAAAATCTGGCAGGCACTCTGTAAATTGGCTAGGTTTGAGGATTTGGATCCAGATATCCCCCTTTGGCATTCCCGTTGGCTTCCTGAGTTGAACTCTTTTGATGGTTGGATGGCATGGGCCCCTAGGGCTGTCGTATCCCTATCTCAGGTGTACTGTGATGGTGTATTAAAATCGTTTCAAAACTTAAAGTGGAGTTTAACCTGCCTAATTCCTTTTTTTATAGGTACCTCCAACTCAGGCATGTACTCGCAGGGCCGGATTAACAATGGGGCGGATGGAGCTGCAGCTCCAGGCCTCCCATTGAAAATAGGCCCACCAGAGATCCCCTGCAGTGCAGTCAGGGATTGACAGATTTTTTTTTCTATCTCCCAGCCACCCGAATAGCATTACTGACGCTGTTTAGCCCTGGGCCCGGCCCACACACAGTACCGCACGCAAGGTGGGAGTACCCGGAACTCTCCCTGCCCCACTCTGATCGTCATAATTATTTTTTTTAGAGTTGGAGCCAGCTGTATTTATTTCCATTTCAGTTCAAACCGCTACCGCGATCGCGATCACCGCTGTGCTGCAGGGAGCTTCTGTCTGCATTGCAGAGCTCTCTGCACAGAACTGACAGAGAATCTCTTGCTCAGACACACAGCAGCTCCGTGTGTACGACGTGCCACATACCTCACATTTTGCAGTGACCTGGTGCCCACCACTTTCCTCCTCTCAGCTGGGCCCTGGGTATGTGTGTGTATGTTTGTACGTATGTGAGGTACATATGTGTGTGTGTACATTTGTATGTATATGTAGTACAGTATGTGTGTGTGTGTGTGTGTGTGTGTGTGTGTGTGTGTGTGTGTGTACGTTTGTTTGTATATATGTGTAGTGTAGTATATGTGTGTGTCTATCTTGACTAGGTTCCCTATCCTGTGTATCCCTTTTTTTAATATGTGCAAAATATATACTCTTGAGGATTGGTCCATTATATGTGTTTTTTTAACTCCCAGATTGTCCTACTGTTTGTTCCACCCCTTCTTATTTTACTTATGAAGTCCCCTGTATAGTTTGCACTGGAACTTATTATACTATGTGATTTTTGATATAATTGTGAGTTGTTCACACATATTTGATTACTCCTTGGCATCAGCAATTTATGTTGCTGTTTGTACTTTTAAGTCTGTTTTTTTTTTTAGAATCCCCCTGTTACTCTATTTCTATTTATCACTAGATGCGTCCCAGAATGTTAAATGCATGAGCTCTGGCTAATGAGTCAGGACCCCAAAAGTTCAAGTTATCAATATCATAGTCACTTCCGGTTGCATTACAGAGTGTGGAACGCATGTTTTTTTCTGGTAGCAGTGCAGATCTCTCCAGCCACGTAGGGGACGGTGGTCGTGGCAAGTGATCCTGGTGGTTAGCTATTACAAAAAAAAAAAAAGTATAGCAGGTTGGCGAGACATATATTTATTGAACAGAAGCATTGTGTGGATGCATCGATTTGTTCACCATGGGGATGAAAATGCATTTCAGTAAACGTTTGTATTCTTAGGGGGTGTATTCAATAGCTGTCGGGTCCTTTCCGACGGAAAGGACCCTTCAACACTCTATTTAATGCCGGGCCAAACCCGACAGGTTCGGCCCGTTCCCGACAGTGTCAATCCGACTTTTTTTAAAGTCGGATTGACATTGTCAGAAACTGGGCTAAAACCTGTCGGGTTTGGCCCCGCTTCTGACGATACATGTGGGATCCGCGTGTATTCCGACAGTCTTCTGACAAGTCAGATTTCCAGATTTGACGGAAGAAACAACCCAACCTTGAATAGATCGGAACCCCCTCCCATTCTCAATCAGTCGGAATCTGCCGTCTTTCCGACAAGACAGCAGTTTCCGCCTCTTATTGAATATACCCCTTAGACATTAGAGAATGTACAGTATGATTAGAGAAGTATTATTACATTTGATTCTCTCCCTACAACTTATCTGGGTGGTATCAGTCTATGGGGAGAATTCAAATAGCTGCGGTAATATTCTATGCGTTAGTTGATCCCCTGGAACTATCCAATTAGCCCCAAAGTGCGGGCAACTGGCAGCACTGACCAGAGATTTTTTTCTGGACCTCGGCAGGCTCTGAAAAAAAATCTCTGATAAGTAGGTTGTTTTTGTGAATTGTGCAGCGAAAACACATAGGCCTTGAATTTATAATGGATTCTGTGCATTTTCGCTCGAAAACAGATAATTTTGGGGCACAAAAACTGGGCTTTAATTGAATAGCCCAAAGCAAAAATAAGTGAAAAGAGCAGTTTTTTGCGCCCCCAAAATTATCAAGGCTTATTGCGTTTCACCCTATATAAGTATTATTTGTATAGTGATCACCTGAATTTTTTCTTTCATTGACAGTAATAGACTGCCTGGTACAGCGGCCTATTACTTCGTTGCCGGAAGATTCACAATGCCACATACTGGCCTTTCTCACCTGTTTGTCAAAATGTAACCTAGTCTTGAGGCCGTTCTCCTAACCCACTGCCTTATGCATTGACCATCTCTGCCTCACTTACTTCCTGCCATCAGGCCACCTTCCGCTTGCTCGCACCTCATGTCACGTGTCTGTCTTCCCCTCCCCCTAGATTGTAAGCTCCTTGGAGCAGGGCCCTCTTCCCTCCTGTTCTCACACTTCTACTACAGCTCTCTCTTGTCTGGGGCTGTCTATACCTGCATCTCCTCTCTGTCGTTACTGTTCATCTCTGCCTATGGCTGCCCGCACCCAGTAGTACGCCGATTACTCCTTTGCTTCCTTACATCTTGGCTGTAGTGTGTACTGAGAATTGTGCTGCTAATTGTTGCCTGTGCTCTGTTTTAGTTTTTCAGTTACTGAAGTTCTGTGTATTGTTCTAATGTCTGCCGTATGTATGACATTGCAAAACACTTGTGGCGCCTTATAAATAAAATGTAATAATAATAATAATACTACTAATACTCAGTTAAACCAGGGGCAGAGTTCTTCTCGTGCACATGCTGCGCCCCCTGACCCTACTTCTGCTCCTCCCACAGTCCTCTGTTATGTCTCCCTCCACCTGATGCTCTCTTCTTGTGTGCCACTCAGAGAAGTACTGGGCAGGTATTGTGGTTGGGAGGATGTGCCGTCAGGTTGAGTTTTACCCTGAATGGTCTGGGTCCTGGACGTGATAGCAGTGCTGGATGTGGTTCAGATGTGGCTGCAGCTGTCTATATTTGACTGCATCATTCATACCACTGCCCCCTTAGAAAATGTTGCATTCAACCTATATCTTTGAACCTTCCCCACTTTTGTCTCTGTCCTTCATGCCTGCGCTACTGGTTCTTTTAGCATCTGTGCTTTCATGTTCCCATCTCACTTGTGGTTCTGCTCCCTTTCCTTCTGTTCTTCTGCCCCTTTTCCACCTGTATCACTGCCCCCCTCTCCACCTATATATCTGGCTTTCCCCCTGCCTGTCTTTGCCCTCTACTTGTGCCTCCCCTTTCTCCACACTTATGTCTCTGCAGCATCACACCTGTACCTCTGCCCCCTCCCCACCTGTGTCACTGCCTCTTTTACCACCTGTGTCACTGTCTCCCTCTGCACCTGTTTCTATCCCCCCTTACCATCTGTATCTCTGCCCACTTCACCACATGTGTTTCAGCCCCTATTGTCACTTGTGCCTCTTCCTCCCAAACCACTAGTGCTTCTGACATCAGAGTGCCCGGTGGCAGTAATGCAGGGGAACCCTGAACAGGATAAGGAGATCAGGTCAGTGGACTGTGTTGGATATATCCCCTGCACTGTTGAGAATAGGCAGACGTCCAGAGTAGTCCCTCACATCCGCAGGGACCAGGACGCGTTAAGTACGCAATCAGAGATGGAGGCAGATACATGACCCAAAAAACGGTCGCGACGCACCTGCATTTTTTTTACCCAGTACCTGTTACCTCCCCCAAATGTTCCTTTCCTGTCAATCACTATTCTAATAAATCCACTATCCACAATCCTCACTGGAAGCGGCTTTGCTAAGATGTTAATCACTCAGTTGCGTGAACATCGGCATTGCTTACAAATCGGAATCAGGCCCATAGTGAGGAGAGGTAGCGTAGTGATGTAGTATACCACTATACCCTCCCTTCCCACACAAGGAGAACTCTGTGACGCTGATATCCCCGTGGCGGCACACAATAGGCCCTTCATAAATTTCAGCTCCAGGCCTATGTGGACCTTAATCTGGTACTGTGTACTCCAAACGCAATTTAGGTACTCCCCGCCCTCAATTAGTGTGTTTCCTACTAAGATCTTTCTCCTTAGCCTTGGGCGTACTAAGACAGTCTCTTTGGGTTATTCCTTTCTTGTTGCTCAGTCTCACATTGATCCTCTCTCCCGTCTCTGAGCGAGCTGGGAGACTGACTTGGGTGTAATGGATAATGAAGAGTGGAATCTCGCTAGAGAATACCCTCGTACAGCTACAAAGTCTCTCAGATTTCAGCAGATTCAGTTTTATATTCTCCACATGACCTATATGACCCCTGTGAGACTGGGCAGGATTGGAGTTGGTCACTCTACGTTGTATCCTAAATGTAATATTTCCAGGGAACTTTTTGGCATTTAGTTTGGGACTGTAGCGTATTACAAGTATTCTGGATGGGGGTCAGGTCGATTCTGGAAGATACGGGTATCCCGTCAGTGGTCCTTACTCCGAAGTTATGTGCCCTTGGCACGGGTGTCTCTGATTCCCTCTCTAAATGGGAGGAATTGTATCTATATAATATGTGTGCCTTAGCAAAAGTGTGTATTGCCAGGAAGTGGATGGCGCATACTGGACCCACATTATCCTCTTTTAAAACATTGGTTACTGATACTGTATTTAAGGAACGCTATGTCTATATGTAAAATAATGCTAGTACTAGGTAGGGGAAAATTTGGTCTTTCTGGCTTGAATCTGCGCATTTCTACACCAGATTTTCCTCTGTAACTTTATTTTTCCATTGTATGGGGGTACTGATTACTGTTGTGCGAAGTTGTGGACGGGCTAGAGCGTTGCGGTGCACTTGGGGTTCTAGTCATCATGTTGCCTTTTGTTTTTCTTTGGTTTACTTTGGTTTTCTTGCCTGTTTAGGTAAGTTGCAAAAATGAAAAATTTGTATTGAGGAGGATATGAGTATGCACGTACAATATATTATTATTTTCCAGAATTGATTCTGTATATATGATATATGTTGTCACCTGTTATCTTGCCAATCTTTGCATCAGATTGTCTGTTTTGGATTGTTATTTCGTGCATGTACTGCCTTCTCTTCAATAAAAAAAATTACTCTATTTAAAAAAAATAAAAAAAAAATAAAAAAAATATTTATATTATTTTCTTTACTGTGCCTCTATTTCACTTAGCCTTCCTGAGGCAGATGTACTAAGCTTTGTAGAGTGATAAAATGTAGAAAGATAAAGTACTATCCAAATAAGGAACTGATTGGTTTGTAGTTTATCTCTCTCTCCACTCTCTCTCCAAGGCTTAGTACATTTGCCCCATGGCCTGTGTCTTGTTAATAGCTGAGCTGAGTTAACCCTCCTGTGTATTCACACTAGAAGGAGCTTTTTCTCCTGCCTACCTGAACCTCCTAAGCATAATTGAATTGTATATTTTATATGGATATGAATTTCCTAGCTTGGAAGTTAACTGCATGCACTGTGTATAGATCACGGAGGTCTTGGAGTCTAATTCAGAGGTTGTTGCAGGTACAGTTGCATCTTTTGGCAGTCATCCATCTGCGGCTTTATGCAAATGCTACTACATAGACCTTCCCTGGTGCACATCTGTGTGTATAATACCCCTTTCACATCACCAATGCTAGGTCCCACCCGGGAATTGGAAACGGGTCCTTCCTGGGTGGGACCCGGCCTTGGACCCTTAACAGCTGCTGGGTTGGGTTGCCATAGCTGTGGGGGCGGAGTCTGCAGTGGGGGCGGAGCTGGGAGATGAGCTAATCTCCGCGTCGCCTCTCCCTGTGTAGTGAGCGGGTCCCATCGACCCGGCAACCTGTTCACACTGCCACTTACCCGGTATTCAACCCGGGAATATTACTGCTTTATTCCCGGGTTGAATTTCCGGGTCAGGCGACCCAGGAATTCGACCATGGCCCCTTTCACACCGCACACCGACCCACGTCGACCCAGCAATATGTCGGGTTGATACCGGGTTATTTGTGCAAGGACTGAGACACCCTCTGTGAGCATCCATAGATGCTGTAATACTGCCTGGTGCATTAAGTTTTGATATTGCAGACTGAAAACTTACACCAGCCCTACGGCAGGTGCAGAGCATACTTGCCTACCTGACCCTCTCCATGAGGGAGAAAATGCTCTGTTCCTGGACTTTCCTGGTAATGTAGGAATACCATCACCTGTGGTGAAACACCTTTCTTATCAATTAACTAGCTCACCACAGGTGATGGCAATCATACATTACCAGGAAAGTCCAGGAACAGAGCATTTTCTCCCTCATGGAGATGGTCAGGTAGGCAAGTATGGTGCAGAGTTGCTGTCTGAGTATGGCCTCCACTGTGAACGATTGAGGGTCTCTGCACACAAACACTTCAGCAGCACGCCCGCAACATCCAATAACACGCCCATAAGACTGACTATTTTTCTGCATCCTAATAGCCACCTCCTAGTCACCGCCCCAGGCATTCCCAGCACTTTTCCAAGCCATTTTTAATACTGAGTCAATCGCAACAGCGACTTTGTGCGCAGACACTGTACACATGTGCCGTAAAAGCTTTTAGAGTGTTCATGCTCTGTGCATTGAAACTGGTCCTTTGTATGAGAACACTATTATCAGACTTCTCAATATTTCAGATAGCCAAATAAGGGCACTTGCGATTTGTAGAAACATGTACTTTTGTTGACCTTCCCTTTTAATATGTGCAAATATTTTAATAGACTGCAGACACAAAGTAACACAAACACTTTCTTTAAGCAGAATGATGCTTTAGCAGACGGGTGGGTTATGTTTGCACCTTTAGCTCATTAGTTAGCTCCAATTAGAGTGTGTTATCTTTTCTAAATTGAATGAGTTATAGGATGTAAATTACAGTTGCCCTTTCTGTAAAAAAAATAGCCATGTAATGTGGGTGAAGAAGTCAGTAAAAGGTTATGAGATATCATATGTTATATAGTTATTGGGCTACATCAGTGGTTCCCAAACTTTTTTAAATCATGGCGCCCTAGAGCATCAGATTATTTTTAATGGCATCCCTAGGCCAAAAGTTTCTTATTGCAGAAAAAATAAATATTAATAAATTAAGTAAATTGTGTTTATATGTCATCCTTAGGCATACCTCCCAACTGTCCCAATTTTCGCAGGACAGTCCCCTGTTTTCTGGACTTTCCCACTGTCCCACCTGCGGGCAGCAGTGTCCCGTGGTGGTGGGGGGGCAAAGCCACATCCCTTTTACTGAGGCCACACCCCTTTTGGGGCGGGGGCGGCTTTGTTGCACAACTTGAGTCCCAACTCTCAGCTAGGGCAAATTGGGAGGTATGCCTGAACTTCCATTGGGGCAGATGTATTAACCTGGAAAAGGGATAAAGAAGTGATAAGTGCAAGGTGATAACGCACCAGCCAGTCAGCTCCTGTCATTTTTAAAATCCGTAATGATTGGCTGGTGCGTTATCACTGCTTTATTGCTTCTTTATCCCTTCTCCAGGTCTATACATTTGCCCAATTGTGTGGTGAGGGACAGGATTTGCTTCTGTCTTCGCAGAGGAGTTTCTGATTTTCACAGTTGTAAATATAAATGAGTGTTAAAAATATGGTAAATCTATAGAGATGTAAATTCGAGACATCTTAATGTAAGTAAATATTAATCCATGGTTCTTGGCGTTACTCGAGGAGCAACCTTAGCAGATATGGTAAAAAAGTGACAGGACCATTTTTGTATTTTATTAAATTCTACCCACTCCGTTTGGACGTTATCATTCACGCAACGCAAGCCACACATCGGTAATGGCATCATTATGTCAGCCCCCTTTTTATCCCTTTAGGGGAGGTTTATTAAAATTGTAATTACGTAGCTTTCCTATTTCGTACCTGAATACCTATGTTACATTTCAGCTTCCTAACATATTGGGAAGTAAGAGAATTAGTGTTGTGAGTGCTTTCGCACACACACACATATATATATATATATATATATATATATACTGTATATAGATCGACAGCCACCAGCCTTGGTTTTGTCTATTACATTGACCATAAATAATTTGAATTGATACTGGACCACCAACCCAGGATGCCCCTGCAAGTGCTCCAAGGCACCCAAGGGTCCACGGCACACAGTTTGATACCCACTGGGCTACATAGTATTGGAGAAGCTCTTTTAATATGTTGTATCTACCAGTCATGTTACAGTATATTAAATATGAAGTGTTTTCTCCTACAGGGCACTGCACATACTAAATGTAGGTATCCGGCTGCCAAATGTCCCTGGATAATGTTCTCAAATGATCCGTTATAGGGTTAAAGAACTTGCAAAAAGTGGTACAGTAGGGAAATGTTATGGTGCCAGTTATAGTTGAAATAGGAGAGAATTGATGAAATACTCTATACAGCATAGTGAAATTAGTCACAATGCCTATAATTGGGTTCCTGATTTAATCGAACATATCCCAACCTATCTAAATCAATGGAGAGAATGTAGACATTGGGCATCATTTAACTGTTTTCAATAAGTATACTGTTGTAGTGCTTTCAATAAACAGAAGCTTAATCAAAAGGATACATTGTTATTGGCATATAATTAATGAACTGAATATGTACTATGAGCTAACATGGATCTCGTGCAAAAAAACACCAATTATTGCATATAGAGTTTTTAAGAAAATGTCTGCTTAGTGTCAAAGCGTGTTATTTAACCAAAACCATGCATTTCATAATATACTTGTGAACAATAAATCATTAATTTTGTACTGTTGGAGCCAGTCTGGTTCTCGTCAGATGGTGACTGCCTTGCAAGGATTTCCGAGTCCTCTCACGAAATGGCTGGCTGAGTCGTGTATGCTACAGGCAGCTCTGGGCACTGGAAGGAAGGCCTTGATGCCTAAATAAACACAAACTGCCACAATTAGGAATAATTACACCACTTAATAATTTCCAACTAAATACATGTACATGTACTCTGCGTATGTACTTGCTTGGGTTATAAAGCACTCATCAAGTGGATTTTCATGTACAGTAATAACAGCATAATTAAAACTGAAGTAAAAATGTAACACAAAGCATTATAGCTGTGGCCTTGATGGGAAAAAAGGGCAAAGAGCAGGCGCTAAATCTTGTGAGTAAAATTCTATTTATACATAAGTGGTTTATTTACTAAACAGTAGTTTTATGAACCACTGGTCTTCAGCAGTTTGACCACCATGGCCCTCATTCCGAGTTGATCGCTCGCTAGCTGCTTTTAGCAGCATTGCACACGCTAGGCGCCGCCCTCTGGGAGTGTATCTTAGCTTAGCAGAATAGCGAACGAAAGATTAGCAGAACTGCTCGAAAATCTTTTCCTGCAGTTTCTGAGTAGCTCCAGACCTACTCCTAGATTGCAAGCAGCTCAGTCCGTTTAGTTCCTGCTTTGAAGTCACAAACACGCCATGCGTTTGGCCAGTCACTCCCCCGTTTCTCCAGACACTCCTGCGTTTTCGGCTGGCACGCCTGCGTTTTTTAGCACACTCCCGGAAAACGCTCAGTTACCACCCAGAAACACCCACTTCCTGTCAATCACTCACCGATCAGCAGAGCGACTGAGATGCGTCGCTCGGCCCTGTGTAAAATTGCATAGTTTTGTGTGAAAGTACTTAGCGCGTGCGCCCTGCGGCCCATACGCATGCGCAGAACTGCCGGTTTTTATCCCGATCGCAATTCTGCTAAAAACGGCAGCGAGCGAACAACTTGGAATGACCCCCTATATGTAAAGTTAGTTGCGTATCTACTGTCTTATATGGTGCACACTGGCCCCTGGGTCCGGTAGACCGGCCACACCAAACACTTACCTCTCCGAAGGCCCGTGTCAGTGCTGCAGCAGCAGGATAAATCACTGGCTTAATGAAATGCATGCACAATAGAGAAATCTCTAGGAACATGGCACAGATGCCTTGTTCACAGAAACATCTCTGTTGCGCATGTGCAAATCTTTTGGGCCACCATGCCATTTTCTAAGTGATTTGCGCTGCTGCTGCAGCACCGACATGGAACTTAAAAGAGGTTAAGCATTTAAACATGGGTGCAGGGTCTTCCGTGTGGGCCCACCTAGACCCAGAGAAACGTGTGCACTGCACACTCTGCACCTGCTATAGACACACGCATGCCCCAAGTAGGACCTTTTCCTCTGTGTAAGTGGCAATTTTTTAAACACACCGTTTTTAAAATGAATCCTAAAGTTTCAAAACATCCTGCTCTCACCTTACCATGAACATTAGTATATTTTTGTCTTGCCCTACTGTTGCCAATGCTATTTTCTCTGAATGCTGGGAAATACTTTGCCCATATGAAAACCTTGTTGTTTGTTTCTGTCACAGACTTCCAGAATTACACGTTCCGATAATGAGAAAGACAGCGGATGGGATGCTTGGGGCAACTGGAGTGACTGTTCTCGTACCTGTGGTGGGGGGGCATCCTACTCTTTACGGAGATGCTTGAACGGCCGGTGAGTAAGAAATGTGTAATACTGTACTAGCCTGAAAATCAACAGGGACAGCTCTTGCTATTGCCATGGGAATCTCTTACTGTAATGTGTGTTATTCCCTAATACTCAGACTACTTATAGATCTGTAGTAACATTGACATTGTGGACTGGTTCCTATAATTATGTATCTGCTGTCCAGTATGGGATCTGGGACCCTAATTATACTCCAACAGTGACTGTCTCTCATCCAAATATCCTTAATACTTTCAGTGGCCAATGACTGGGAGAAATTAGTCCCTGAAGAAAATGTAACAAACAGGGACAAACTATAATACCATGAATTCTGCTAGATAAAAAGTTAATGCCATTTGAAAAAAAAAAAAGAAATGGAAAATAAAAACAAGTATGTATATTGTCTTACAAACTAGTTGTTTCCAATCCTCTTCAAATGTACTGGATAGAGAAACTGTATTCAGGACTAGATGGGTCCAGTACACCTGCTCTTTCAGAGTGTATTATGGTTTCCGCTGGCTCCTGGCTTCAGAAATTGGATTGAGTCCCGGCTGAGGTGCCATCCCTGTTTGCTACACCAGAAACAGGCCTTAATGAGGGACATTTCCAGAACATTATCAGCCACTCTAAGTTATCTAATGCTTGTAAGCATGATGTTTTAGTTTTCATATCAGTTCAGCAGTCAGAGGCCCTCATTCCGAGTCGTTCGCTCGGTAATTTTCATCGCATCGCAGTGAAATTCCGCTTAGTACGCATGCGCAATATTCGCACTGCGACTGCGCCAAGTAATTTTACAATGAAGATAGTATTTTTACTCACGGCTTTTTCTTCGCTCCGGCGAACGTAGTGTGATTGACAGGAAATGGGTGTTACTGGGCGGAAACACGGCGTTTTAGGGGCGTGTGGATAAAAACGCTACCGTTTCCGGAAAAAACGCAGGAGTGGCCGGAGAAACGGGGGAGTGTCTGGCCGAACGCTGGGTGTGTTTATGACGTCAAACCAGGAACGACAAGCACTGAACTGATCGCAGATGCCGAGTAAGTCTGAAGCTACTCTGAAACTGCTAAGTAGTTTGAAATCGCAATATTGCGAATACATCGGTCGCAATTTTAAGAAGCTAAGATACACTCCCAGTAGGCGTAGGCTTAGCGTGAGCAACTCTGCTAAATTCGCCTTGCGAGCGATCAACTCGGAATGAGGGCCAGAACTCACGCTCCCTCCCTTACCAATTCACTACAATAGAACTTGGCAGGGAGCAAAACTACAGTTATTTTATTTTGTAATAATATTGCATCTCTCTGCCAAAATAGTTAACCCTTACTGCTGCATAGAAACTTGCAATTATACAGTAAGTGTTTGTTGTTGTTGTTTAGAATAGGAAACAGAATGACAATCCGGGCACCACATAGGGCTGTGTTCCCATTGATAAACACTATGATCAGGCTTCTGTGCTCTACACTATAGCAGCTCCCTCACCCTTAGTTATAGCAGTTGTTTCCAGTTGTCTCCTTATTGATGAGTCAGAGGTGTTAAGTGAAAACAAGAACCAGTCCCAGGAAACCACAGGGATAAAACAAGATCCAGAGACATTTTAAGCAAGACCAGTGTCAGGCCATGTTCACCAGCATCATATGGGTAGATTCTGTACCCAAACAGAAAATTAGCATGCACACTGCCACTTAATGGCACAACCAACAGGAGGCACAGTTTGTCTACATGAGCTGACACACAAATAACCCCAACTCCTTCCCCCGACCCTCCTGCCATCCACATGCACACACATACACTCATATACATTCGTCCCCCCCTCTCTGATATACTGTAAGCTCCCTCAGATCTGTAATTCCTCCCTCAACTAACCTATAATTATTTTCCCACCCTGCCCTCAGCATGACATTTCTGCCCTTATTTATCAACAAATGATAAATTTCACTGTGAGTGATAAATTGCACCAGCCAATCAGCTCCTAACTTCCATCTTACAGTCTGTCTTTGAAAAATGACAGGAGCTGGTTGGCTGGTACAATTTGTCACTCACAGTGAAATTTATCACTCATTGATAAATAAGCGCATTCATTTCCTACTCTCACACCTCTCTGTGGCTCACCACCTATGCACATACTTGCCTACTTTTATAAAAGCATTATAGGAAGATTTTGAAGTAGATGTGTACTGCTACTGTACATCTGAGAGGCCTGACATAAAAATGACTTACAGCCAATTGTAAATGAGCCCCAAAGCAACTTGTAACATCTGCTTGTTGATGAAAAGGCACTGATGTTTTTCAGAGCTTGGCCATGTATTGTGTTTTACAGGTGGTTCCATATAAGTGGCCACAAGAAATCTTATTTGAAAATGCATGTAGCCATAGGGATCATTGGGGCAGATGTATTAACCTGGAGACGGCATAAGGAAGTGATAAACCAGTGATAAGTGCAAGGTGATAAATGCACCAGCCAATCAGCTCCCATATGTAAATTAACAGTTAGGATCTGATTGGCTGGTGCGTTATCACCTTGCACATATCACTGGTTTATCACTTCCTTATGCCTTCTCCAGGTTAATACATCTGCCCCATTGTGCCTTATACAGGTTGAGTATCCCTTATCCAAAATGCTTGGGACCAGAAGTATTTTGGATATCGGATTTTTCTGTATTTTGGAATAATTGCATACCATAATGAGATATCATGGTGATGGGACCTAAATCTAAGCACATAATGCATTTATGTTACATATACACCTTATACACACAGCCTGAAGGTCATTTTAGCCAATATTTTTTATAACTTTGTGCATTAAACAAAGTGTGTGTACATTCACACAATTCATTTATGTTTCATATACACCTTATACACACAGCCTGAAGGTCATTTAATACAATATTTTTAATAACTTTGTGTATTAAACAAAGTTTGTGTACATTGAGCCAATAAAAAACAAAGGTTTCACTATCTCACTCTACTCAAAAAATTCCGTATTTCGGAATATTCCGTATTTCGGAATATTTGGATATGGGATACTCAACCTGTATAACCAATACAGGAAAATTACACTGATGATCCCATTTGAATGTGTATTTCAGATTTCATTTATCCCCAAGAATATAGCAGCTACACAATGAGGGTATAATCAGGGAGATTGCTAGACTCTTCAGGGAGTCAGGGAGATTGCTGCTATTTCAGGGAGTCTCCTTGATAATCAGAGAGACTTGGCAAGTATAGCTATGCAATTATTTTCCCACTTGAATCACCATCCCTCATGTCATGCATTCAACATCCTCCCTTTCCAAAATCCACTTATTTTACCTTCTTTTATCCTCCTCCTTAATCTGTAACATTTTGTTTAGGTGACCATATGTAACCTGTAGCCCGGGGTGCGGTAGGCATTAATTTTGCCAGCTGTCGGGATCCCGGCTGTCAGGATACCGATGGCGAAATCCCGACACCCGGTGAAATACCGGCGGTCGAAATCCCCACTCGGATGGTGGTCCGCGGCACCACCTGAGGGGGAATATAACCCTGTCCGGGCCTGAAACGCGGAGCGCACATCGAGCCCGTGAGGCGACACGCTGCACTCGCCGATGGTATTCTGGCTGTCGGGCTCCCAGCGTTGATCACCTGACTGCCGGGATCCCAACAGCCGGGATATCATACTGAATCCCGGGGAGTAAATGGTTACCTGTAGCTTGGGGACCATCTATAGCTTAGGGTGCAATATGTAGCCTGTAGCTGCAAAATCTCTGGAAAAAAAACAGTGGTGTAGCAATAGCTCCCGCAGACCCCGCAGTGGCTTGGAGGCACTGGATAGATTGTGAGCTCTGGGTGACTACGGGGATAATTGCTACGCCACTGCCTGGACCTGCAGATACTTGTCTGCGGTCCCGTTGCGCCTGCCCCCATTGAAAATGTCTCTCCCAATCTGGCTGCCACCTCAGAAGAGTAAGTTATAAAGGCCCAAATGTATTAAGCGTTAACAAGAGATAAATCTGAGACGCATAAGGAGAGATAAAGTACCAGCCAATCAGCTCCTAACTGTCATTTTTCAAACACAGCCTGTGACATGGCAGTTAGTAAGCTGATTGGCTGGTCATCTATCTTTCCTTATGCGTCTCAGATTTATCTCTTGTTAATGGATAATACATTTGGACCTAAGGATGCTAGAGGAGGTGGTGGCCATTTTGGAAGGGACATTAAGGGCGTGACCGGACCGCAGACTCCCATGACAATGAACAGGTACCATGGGAAGGAAGGGGGGGGGGGGGGGGAGGTGCATGACTCTTGTTGGGTGGGGGTAGGGGGGCTATTGTATAGTTACGCCCCACGTAAAACTGACATATCTGTCATAACTGGATCTGTCATAACGGTCGAAAATGTGTAGTGGTTTGACCTCATGGAAGTTAAAATAAATGTATACATGGGAGTATGATTCAGTGTTATTAAATTCGATCTTCCACCGCATTCTATTTTAGGAGCTGTGAAGGCCGGAACATTCGTTACAGAACATGCAGCAATAATGTAAGTCTGAATGTCATTATTAATTTCCTTTCTTTCATTGTCTCCAAGTTCCGAAGTCTAAAGTTGGTGCAAGTCCCTGTCTCTGTTTTCCTACTTCTTCTTTACTTCATTTGAAGTAATTGACAGCACGAGGCTTTGAACTCACACTTCCCCGATGCTGTCTCTCCTCAGCTGAGTCTTCCTGCCAAGCGCTGATTCACAATGTTTTATGTGTGTCAGAAGGAAGTTGCACTTTACAGAGGATTTAAGAAACACTATTTTTTATCTTGAAGTAGCCAATATTTATACAAGTATTGTCTACAAAAATGAGACATTTTTGTTTGTTTAAGAGAAAGGATTTCATTGCAGTTAGTCTAAGAAGGCATATATTACTCTGTTTATCACACTTGTAATGTTTAATTCTGATTGTGCTGTAAGAAAAGTGAATGTTGTTTATTACATTTCCTAAAGCACAACACTGGCCTCCTGTGGTCAAAATCGGCAAAAAACAGCATGTACTGTATCATAAAACACAGGTGTAATACAAACCGCAAGTCACATGCATATATTAAATAAAGTAAAAATACATTTAAACACAAATGAACATAACATAATAAAAAGTTAGCATTTTTAATGAAGTGTTTTAAATGTAACATGTTAAAGTGACAGTGCCAGGCAGTATGTTTAAGGTTGAATTTAATGATCATTTAATGGTTTAATGCTGAAAAGAACAAGCAACAATAATAATTATTTTTTTTTTTAAATAAAGGCATGTGCTCACACAAAGACACTGTGGGGGGAGATGTACTAAGCCTTGGAGATTGTGGAAAAAGATAATGTACCAGCCGATCGACTCCTACCTGTCACATTACAGGTTATTGAGCCGATTCAGATGCTGCTACGACAGTGGTCACAGGCAGAAGGCGTTCGTGGGGCGGGAGGTGATGTCACACACCGCCGCTGCGACCCGAAACCTGACTTCACAGGTCTACTCGAATCATGCAAAAGCATCACCACCGTGCAATGCTTTCGCATGTCTGTGGGGGAAGGGGGTGAATCCGGCATGCGGGTGGTGGGGTGGTGATACTTGACCTGTGCTTGGCATCTCCCGGCATGTCTAAGAATTTCTCACATCTACGATCAGGTCTGATTTACCCCTATTTACTAAAATGATAGTTGATTGGTTGGTACTTTGGGGGTTATTGAGAGACGTACGCAGATCACTGCATACACAGCCAGATCTGCGTTCATCTCTGCTGAGGGCCGCCCAGCACAGGGCAAGGCCACCCTTCATGTGTGGGGCCGCCTCCCGATGCGTCCACAATCTAATTGCGAACACTTCGGATCTAAGTTTGACCTCTGGCAGCGCTGGCAGGTGGTCAGTGACCTTTTTTTCGGAGCGGCTGCGCGTGACGTCGTGCAGCTGCCCGAAAACTGTCCCGGCCCGCCTGCACAACACTTGAACTCCACCCCAGCAAGGGCCTTGTTTGTAATTCACATTGCGGTCCAATCCATCAGGGATGCGACCGCAATATGTATGGCTGTGCAGCCCCTGCACATGTGCAGTTTGCTGCCACTGGCAAATACTGTGGCCCGCTATTGCGGCCGGGTCTGAATGACCCCCTTTATCTCTCCCTACTTTATCATTCGCCAAAGTTTAGTACAACTGCTCCACAGGCATAATACATTGTTCTTATTGTATTCAAGGAATTTCACTATATATAATTTATCAAATGCTACTGATAAAAGTGTGGAGTCACTACTCAATAATGATGGGTCGGAATAATCAAGATGATTGGTTGGTGTACTATAGAGGGTCCTAAATTCAGAGTTGGAAGCAAAGCAAAAAAGGAACAAATTTGCACCTCTGCAGAACCATGTTGCACTGCATGCAAAAAGATAAAAGAAAAAAAAAGCATTTGCACCCCTTGCATTGGCACAGTGCCGTAACTAGCCATTTTAGCGCTGTGTGCGAGAAACGACAGTGGCGCCCCCCCCCCCATGCAAGACAGGGGCAGTGCGCGCCGCAGGCGTGCAAAAAAATTATAGGGCGTGGCTTCACGGGGAAGGGGCGTGGCCACAAAATAACAGCAATTCATACTACGGTGCACAGTAGTCTACATTATTCAAATTACGCTGCACAGTAGCGCCACTACACCAGGTAGAGCCCCTTTTATACATTGCAGCAGACAGCGTCCCCCTTTTTACACATTACGGCAGCCAGTCCCCCTCTTTACACATTGCGGCAGCCAGGCCCCCTCTTTACACATTGCGGCAGCCAGGCACCCTTTTTACACATTGCGGCAGCCAGACCCCCTTTTTATACATTGTGACAGCCAGTCCCCCTTTGTACACATTGCGGCAGCCAGGACCCCATTTTACACATTGCGGCAGCCAGGACCCCATTTTACACATTGCGGCAGCCAGGATCCCTCCTTTTTACACATTACGGCAGCCAGTCCCCCTTTTTACACATTGCGGCAGCCAGGACCCCTTTTTACACATTGCGGCAGCCAGGACCCCATTTTACACATTGCGGCAGCCAGTCCCCCTTTTTACACATTGCGGCAGCCAGGACCCCATTTTACACATTGCGGCAGCCAGTCCCCCTTTTTACACATTGCGGCAGCCAGGACCCCATTTTACACATTGCGGCAGCCAGTCCCTCTTTTTACACATTGCGGCAGCCAGGACCCCATTTTACACATTGCGGCAGCCAGTCCCCCTTTTTACACATTGCGGCAGCCAGTCCCCCTTTTTACACATTGCGGCAGCCAGGACCCCATTTTACACATTGCGGCAGCCAGTCCCTCTTTTTACACATTGCGGCAGCCAGGCCCCCTTTTTACACATTGCGGCAGCCAGACCCCCTTTTTATACATTGCGGCAGCCAGGACCCCTTTTTACACATTGCGGCAGACGGTGTCCCCCTGAGAGAGAGAGAGAGAGAGAAAGAGAGAGAGAGAAAGAGAGAGAGAGAGAGAGAGAGAGAGAGACATACTTACCTTCTCCCCGCTGACAGGCTCCTCGTGCAGCTCCCTCTCGGTGCAGGCTGTGTGAGGTGAGAAGGAGGAGGAGGGAGGGGGAGCAGGGAGCCGCAGCAGCGCTATTTGATTGGTAGTAAGCGCCTCTGCAGCATCCCCCTCTCCTTCTGTATTGGTTGCCTGGCGCTGCTGTGGATGCTGGGATGAAGGAACCGCATCCCAGCATCCATAGCAGCGCCGGGCAGCCAATACAGAAGGAGAGGGGGATGCTGCAGCGGCGCTTACTACCAATCAAATAGCGCTGCTGCGGCTCCCTGCTCCCCCTCCCTCCTCCTCCTTGAACCCGGCGCTGGTCTCTCTCCTCCAGAGGCGGCATGTAATGAGTCAATTTGACTCATTACATGCCGCTGGCCGTTGCGCCCCCAGGGCAACTGCGCTGTGTGCCAAGCCCCCTTGGCACACACGTAGTTACGGCCCTGCATTGGCAATATGATTTGTCCAGCTGAAATCTTTGCTCCCATCTTTGATGTATAGGGCTGATTCAGAGGTGGATGTTGTAGCACAGCAGCTGTGCTAAATTATGCTAAATCTGCGGGAGTTTTTTAAGTAGACTTCCACTGCAGGCTTGTCTGATCCACTTGTGTGTCTGAAGATGTAGTATCAGATCCCGCTGCGTGAACATCAGATATCTGAGCATCCCCCGGGGAAATCACGTTACTGGAGCCAGTGAAGCTTGGCCTAAAGATGCAGCCACTGGCTTCATTACACTTATGCTGCTTTCACATCGCAAAACCTGCTTTTGAAACGGTTCTTTAAACGGTTCTTAAAACGGGTCTGAGCAGTTAAACCCCCTTCACATCGCATGTTGTAACCAGTATATTACCATTTCATTACCGTTTTGGTACCTTTCACACTGAACCCGTTTCACCTATAGAAAACAGTGGTTGTCATTATAAATGGACTTTTCTGGCTCACACATTATTAATAATTATTAATTAATTATTTATTAATAATTTGGATAGTCGTACGATGGAACCCAGCAGCTTGAAGCATTTTAACAATGTTTTTATATATGAGGGCATCCTTGACTGTCCCAGTTATTTGTCTGCAGATTTCCTCATCCCCTCTGATTCTTATTCTTAGCAGCTCCCTCACCTCTTCATCACTCCAAGTTGCCATTGTGTAATATATTTGCAGTAAGAAATCGCTTCTAAACCCACTCTCATGTGTCTGATGTGTTTTTCCTCCAGCTTCCTGCTTCTGCCTGGTGACATCACACATGGAGACAGCCTATCACCTCCTGTGGCTTGGAAATACCGTTTCAGAGCCTTTCACACTGCACAGTGAAACGGTTCTGAACCAGGTAGGACCCTGCTTTTTAACCGTTTCAAAATACCAGTATTTTGAAAACGGTAAATTCAAGGTGGCCCTTTCACACCGCAGCTAGAACCGTTTAGGAAGGCTGAAAAATCGGCAATTTACCGGGTTAAAACTGCGGTGTGAAAGGGGTATTAGAAAATGGGGCCGTTATGCCCCCAGTTTATGCAACGCTGCTTGATGCTGTAGCATCTGGGGCACTTAGAGCAACATCTGTGCACCAAATCTGCACATGTGCAGTGCGGCTCCTGTGCAGATCTGCAAACATTGTCAAATTGCAAAACAATTGCTACAGCGTCCACCTCTCAATATATATATATATATATATATATATATATATATGTGTAACCAAGTCTTTATACAGATGGATGGATATATATTCCTCAAGTAATACACACAGTAACACATTTGCAGAACTCTTGTTTGTTCATGTTTTAGACCACTTTAGATGAAGTGGAATAATCAGGGCGGCAAGTAACACTGTGGGCTCAGGGCCTAATTCAGATCTGATCACAGCAGCAAATTTGTTAGCAGTTGGGCAAAACCATGTGCACTGCGGGGGGGGGGGGGGGGGGGGGGCAGATATAACATGTGCAGAGTGAGTTAGATTTCGATGGGGTGTGTTCAAACTGAAATCTAAATTGCAGTCTGAAAATAAAGCAGCTAGTATTTACCCTGCACAGAAACAAAATAACCCATCCAAATCTAACTCTCTCTGCACATGTTATGTCTGCCCCCCTGCAGTGCACATGGGGACTAATTCAGACCTGATCGCTGCTGTGCGTTTTTTACACAGCAGCCGATCAGGTCTGAACTGCGCATGCCAGACAGCCAATGGCCATCTCAGCCCTGCGATTGCCTCTGCCTGATTGATAGGCAGAGGCATTCGCTGGGCAAGAGAGGGCGGTCCGGCGGCGTTGGGATGCCATTTTAGGGGCACAGTCCAGACAAAGCAGGCGTGCCCGGACTGTGAGGGTTAAGGCCGCGGCAGCTGCATGATGTCACAAGCAGCCCCTGCGACCTGGACAGCGACGGGTAGCTTCCTGCCAGCATGCAGGAGCTGCGCTGGTAGGGAGCTACTCTTCAGGTACAAAAGCATCGCCGCTGTGCAATGCTTTTGTACCTGTGCAGAAGGGAGGGGGGAGGGCCTGACATGCGGGGCAGACTAACCCTGTGCTGGGCGTCCCCCTGCATGTCTGAGTAACTGATTGTAGCCGTGCAAAATTTTGCACACCTACGATCAGGTCTGAATTAGGCCCATGGTTTTGCCCAACTGCTAACAAATTTGCTGCTGCGATCAGATCTGAATTACCCCCATAGGACGGATGGGTACATGGCCAAATTCAGGGAGGCATGTCCATGCACCTTCAGAGAAAATAAAACAATGAAATATGCTTCTCGCTGGTCAAGATTATCGCTCACTTTCTTATAGACGCTAACTAAGTTAGTTTGACATGATCTGTCCCTCTCAAACCCATGCTGGGTCTTGCTAATAATCTTAGCGGGCTGCAGATACTCCTGTATGCTATCCCTTAAAATTCCTTCCAGTATTTTCCCCATTATAGATGTCAAACTAACCGGTCTGTAGTTACCCGGATGATTTTTAGATTCCTTTTTAAATAATGGCACTACCTCAGCTTTACGCCAAGTCTTCGGTACCATGCCTGATCTAATTTAACTATTGAAAATCAGGTATAAAGGTCTTGCTAGTTGTGACCTAAGCTCCATAAGAACCCTCGGGTGAAGTCCATCTGGGCCAGATGATTTATTCATCTTAATTTTGTTTAGTCTCTCCCGGACTACTTCTTCACTTAAACAAGTATCTAGTCATGAATCAATGCTGTCACTATCATTATGCACTGCTCCCACCGTCAGTTCTTCTCTGGTGAACACTGATGGAAAAACATTTCTTCAGTATTTCTGCTTTTATTTCATCATCATTTATCAGTATTCCAAATTCATCTTTTATTGTACCTACGTTCTCCTTTTTTAACCTTTTACTGTTTATGTATTTAAAAAACTTTTTAGGATTGGTTTTACTCTCTATAGCTATTTGCTTTTCATTTTCAATTTAGGCTGATCTTATTACTTTTTTGCATCATTTATTGCATTCCTTGTAGTACTGGAATGACTGCTCCTTTCCATTAGATTTAAATGCTTTGAAAGCACGCTTCTTTTTATCCATTTCTTCCTTGACCTTCTTATTAAGCCACATCGGTTTGAGTTTGGTACTCCTGCGTTTACTGCCCATGGGAATTAATTTGTGAATATTGCTATCTAGCAACCCTTTTAAAGCATCCCACATTTTTGTAGTGTTCTTGCCATGAAACAAAACTTCCCAGTCCATGTCGTTTAGTGCACATCTCAGCATACTGAACTTAGCTTTTCTAAAGTTAAATGTTTTGGTTGATCCCTTATAGCTATGTTTCTTGAAACTGATGTCAAATGTGATCATATAGTGATCACTGTTACTCAAAGTCCCCCCAACTTTAGTGTTTGATATAATGTCCACATTATTGGTAATTACTAGATCCAGAGTAGTTTTACAGTACCTCTAGTTTGTCCTCGACTAAGACAAGTAGTTATCCTTTAACGTATTTAAGAACCTGTTGCCCCTAGCTTTAACACATGAATCGTTACTCCAATTTCTATAAGGATAATTAAAATCCCCAATCACTAGAGTGTCCCCCAATCCCGTAGCCTTTTCAATTTTCCCTTATGCTACGTACATTTTCTATATGCTGTAATGATGACCCATAATTGTTGTTAGTTAATGTTTTGCCAATACCTTTGGTAATACCCTTTTAGTACCCATGTAAATACCCTTGCCCTTGCCGACTGTTCTTTCCCTCCCCCCTTCTCCACCCCATTTAGTTCACTACCACCACCCTTACTATTCTCACTGCATGACCCATAGTTTTCAGCTAAACCCTCCCCCCAGGCTCCTAGTTTAAAAGCTCCTCCAACCTTCTAACCATCCTTCCCCCCAGCACCGCAGCTTCCTCCTCATTCAGGTGCAATCCATTGCGACAAAAGAGATGGCACCTGACTGAGAAGTCCGCCCAGTGTTCCAGGAACACAAACCCCTCTTTCCTACACCAGTCTCTAAGCCACACATTCACCTCCCTGATCTCCCTCTGCTTCCCTGGGCTAGCGCGTGGCACAGATAGTATTTCGGAGAATATTACCTTAGATGTCCTTTCCTTTAGTTTCTGGCCTAAGTCCCTACAATCTTTTTTAAGGACATCCCACCTACCACTAACTTTGTCGGTGCCAACGTGCACCATGACCACCGGGTCATTCCTAGCCCCTCCCAACAATCTATCTACCCGATCTACGATGTGCCGTACCTAAGCACCCGGGAGACAACAGCCTGATCACGATCCCGGTAGCAGATTGCCCTATCTGTCTTCCTGATGATAGAGTCCCCTACCACCACAATCTGCCTGGGTACCTCATCCCATCTGTGCTGGAGGGACCACAGTCTCCTCCAGCTCCGTCCTTTTGTCACTATCATCCACCGAATTTTCGTCCAATCTGGCAAATTTGTTCGGGTTTGATAGTTCAGAGATGTCGTGCCTCCCCCTCTTTTTCTTCCTTCTAACAGTGACCCAGCTAGCTACCTGATTATCCTCGTCTACCGGTGTCCCCTCTGCAACTCCTCACCGTTCTATCTAAACTTTGCTCAAGATGTTTGAAGAACATGCTCTAAGTATGCCTATTTGACCAAGCAGTAAAAGGAAGTATACACTGACAGGGTATATAAAATAACATGAATACACACACTACATAAATGAACAGGACATTACAGAAACTATAAAGGGCATGAGCAGAGACACTATTGTACCAGGGAAGCCTTTTCATTTGGACACCTGATAAATGCATGTTACATGAATGCTTTCCATCCTTTCCCCTCGGTGTGAGTAGTGTGCTCTCTTCCCCACTTATTTCTCTACTCTAGTGGTCTGTGTTGAATTTAATTCGATCTGTCACCTAATCATATTGGAGGCAGTCATTTTGTAATCTGATCAATGTGTAAAAAGAAAAAAACAGTAAAAAACAAAAAAACAAAACCAATCTTACCTGTCCAGGGAGCCGGTGTCTGCTGCTCTGGTGTGCGCTGCCGGGCGCCGGGTTCTCCATATACTGCAGTGTGACCCCGGTGCAGTAAAGTGACGCTGCAAAGCATCAGCGCACTTTACAGCACCGCGTGTCACCGCAGCACACAGGATCCGGTGCCCGGCAGCCCAGCAGAAGCAGTGCGGACCGGCTCCCTGGACTGGTAAGTATATTGACCTGCTGGGGTCCGCGGCGCATGGGGGTAGTCGTGACGGGGGGGGGGCGGGGGGCGACCGAGTGGCGACGGTAGCGGCAATGTTTGCGGGGGCGGTGCATACGCAGCAGTACATCGGGGTAATTTTTTTACGAAAAATAGCCCGATGATGAAGAGGCATCGCAGGGAAAGAGCGTAACCGCAAGCTCTGTCCCTGCATGCGATAATCGATACATCCCTGCGATGTAATCAGTTATCGCAGTGCGAGTTTGGGCGATTTGGGGATCTATTCATGAAGCAGTGAAAAGTGTGGAGAAGTGAGCCAGTGCAGAAATTGCCCATGGCAACCAATCAGCATTGAAGTAACATTTATAATTTGCATACTGCACGGAGCAGCTGATTTGTTTCCATGGGCAACTTCTCCACAGGCTCAATTCTCCACACTTTTCACTGCTTCATGAGTAGACCCCTTTATTACATGACATCCGCATCCAAGGATGCCGATGGTGATAAATAGGCCCCACAGTGTGTTATTAAGCTTAGCAGATATGGTTGTTAGGTATGAGCATGTATGTTCAAACAAGTCACGTTGGAACCAGTGACATGTCAATCTTAGTTCCTTTTAGGGAACATGACAATGTTTATGTTGTAGATACATCTGTTTCCCTTTCATTTGCTGGGTGTCCCTTATTCTGTGTTATGCCCTGTCTGCTAGAAGTTTACTTAAAACAGCCCCAGTATGTTATACACAAATGGAAACAAACTGACAGGCATGCGTCTGCAAATAGCTCCAAGGTTCTGGAGAGACCAGTACGTGGCCCCACATAATATAAATGTCTTTATAATCAGGGAACCAGAATTATTTTACAATAAAATTGGTTTCATGTGTTTTCTCTGTCGAGTGCTTTCATAGTAAGCAGCCGGGAGAGCGTTTCCATTGATGCTTTTCAGTCAGAGTGTTGTCCTGTGCTGCACACATACTTCTCTGCTTTGTAATATATACAATAATTATGATATTGTTTCATTGTTTATTATTAGAACCATAGGTGATTGTGTGCATGTAAAGACATTTCCCATGTCTCATACTCTTATACAGACTCTAAAATATTGCAGCAAAGCAAGCTTGGCAATCTTTGACTATTGTGGAAGTAAGAGCACAACCTACAGCTGTTGTGGAACTACAAGTACGAGCACAGCCTACCAGTGTTTTTCGTTCTACGGGGGTAATTCCAAGTTGATCGCAGCAGGAAATTTTTTAGCAGTTGGGCAAAACCATGTGCACTGCAGGGGAGGCAGATATAACATGTGCAGAGAGAGTTAGATTTGGGTGGGTTATTTTGTTTCTGTGCAGGGTAAATACTGACTGCTTTATTTTTACACTGCAATTTAGATTGCAGATTGAACTCACCACACCCAAATCTATCTCTCTCTGCACATGTTATATCTGCCCCCCTGCAGTGCACATGGGCCCTCATTCCGAGTTGATCGGTCGCAAGGCGAATTTAGCAGAGTTACACACGCTAAGCCGCCGCCTACTGGGAGTGTATCTTAGCATGTTAAAATTGCGACCGATGTATTCGCAATATTGCGATCACAAACTACTTAGCAGTTTTAGAGTAGCTCCACACTTACTCTGCCTGTGCGATCAGTTCAGTGCTTGTCGTTCCTGGTTTGACGTCACAAACACACCCAGCGTTCGCCCAACCACTCCCCCGTTTCTCCGGCCACTCCTGCGTTTTTTCCGGAAACGGTAGCGTTTTCATCCACACGCCCATAAAACGCCGTGTTTCCGCCCAGTAACACCCATTTCCTGTCAATCACATTACGATCGCCGGAGCGATGAAAAAGCCGTGAGTAAAAATACTATCTTCATAGCAAAGATACTTGGCGCAGTCGCAGTGCGAATATTGCGCATGCGCACTAAGCGGAATTTCACTGCGATGCGATGAAAAATACCGAGCGAACGACTCGGAATGAGGGCCATGGTTTTGCCCAACTGCTAAAATATTTCCTGCTGCGATCAACTTGGAATTACCCCCTACAACTACAGGTCGTCTTGACTGTGCTGTAATGTGTCTGTTTTTCCCCAGACAAAGCAAATGCACATTTCTCTCCTTTTGGTTCCACATTGATGTTCAGCTGTTACATTCTGAAGCTATTATGTACATTGGCAACTTTAAGATAAGCCTTCAGAATTCATATGCTAAAAGTTTATTTGGGCGACATAAATATCCACCGTTTATTTAAATGCTAGGCTTCAATATGCATGCTTTATTTAGAGGAGGAAAGGAAAATCTGTATCATTTTGCCTATATTGAAGATATAGATGCTTAGTACATACTTGCCGACTTTTTGGCTGCTCTCTCCAGGAGAGAGCAGCCAGGTCGGCTCAGCAGGGGGGCGGGCTCCGACGAGCAGTGCAGAGGGGGGCAGGCCAGAGGCGTGGTGGAGGCCGAACGGGGGCGTGGCGGCGGGACGCGTCATGTAAGCCACGCCCCCGCTGTGTAATGCCGCGATTACAGGTATTGTCCAGCAGGGGGCGTGGCTATGATGACGCGATTCAACAAGAATTTTACAAGTTCCTCAGCTGCCATCTGCATTAAGTACGACAAGGTTGTCTTTCGTGGTAACATCCCTAGTTTTGTGTTGGCACCCTAGGCAGCTGCCTAATGGAAGAACTTTTCAGTTATTTAAGAACTTCACAGAGTATTTACCTTACAGTAAGTAGACCAAAGGCAAGAAAGTACATTGAGAAAAATGCAACACTACTGAGCGCTAGTAAAAACTTTTCCGTTAAATGGAATTTCCTCTGATACTGCAAAATAAAAGCTATTAATACTGTAAGTAACGTTTTCGCTGTTCAGTTTACTGTGCACTATAATTAGAATTATGCTCAATGAGATATTATATTAGCCAGAATGGTGTACTGTAGCTCTTAAAGATTGGATGTCTGTTAAAGTTACCATGTAGGCATGTACGCCCATAGCTGCTGCAGGTTAGGTGCGACATGCCCAAGCTTGATTCTCACAACAATAATAAAGAATATTTTGTCTAGATGTTAGCACATTTACATCAGAAGATCAGTCCCAGCATATCTTTCACTCCGGTCCCGTTTTGAGATGTTAACCTTACTGAAAGGCCAGTGTCATAGATTTGCACATGTGCATTCAGTTCCTCTGTTTACTATGCATATCTCTTCATTTACTTACAGGGTAGCCTGTGTTTTTCAAACACTCTCCAGATTTTTTAGTATAATTTTAAATAGAATTCCGAACAAAATATGTTGTTTTTCTCTGCAACATTTTTATGGGGGAGATTTTTCAAGCCTTAGAGAGAGTTAAAGTACCAACCAATCCGCTCCTGTAATTTTTTTAAGCACAGTGTGTCAAATAACAGAAGCTGATTGGTTAGCACTTTATCTCTCTCCACTTTATCTCTCTCTAAGGTTTGATACATCTCGCCCTATGAGTTTATTGAACATGTTATTACCATTCTGTGAAGTTGAACAGCACTATACATCCATTTTGCATAGACTGTGACACTGTTTTTGTTTTTCTTTCATCCCCTTATTATCTATAGAAGAAGAAATGATCATTGACCCCATTAAAAAATATAAAGGATTATTTGTGCTAATGTTTTTTAATTTCCTTAAGATTCAATGATAGCGGGTAAATATATTTTAATATGCTTTGTATCACATCCCTGTGAATTAAAGAGAAGTTTCATAAAATGTATAATGTAAAACAAAATATAGAGGCAAATAATATAACTACTATAATAAATGACATAAATTACAAAGACAAAAACATGAATGCAATACTAAATACAAAGTGACAAATAAAATACAAAGTGACATATGTTGTTGTTTTTATTATTATTATAATCATTATTATTATAATCATTATTGTTATTATTATTAGAATGTTCAAGTTTGGTGTGCTCTCTCAGCTGTATTCGGACTAAAGGGCCCTACACACTGGCAGATAACACTGCACGATATGAACGTTCTCGTTCATATTGTGCAGTGTGTAGGCACCAACGATGAAAGATGCACGGCCCCGCGCTCGTTCATCGTTGGTGCCCCGTCGCTTATGCATGCAGGCCAATATGGACGAGATTGTCCATATTAGCATGCATTGCTATGGCGCCGGGTGACGGGGGGAGTGAAGAAACTTCACTCCCCCCATCACCTCCTCCCCTCCGCCGGGTCGCCCGTCTGCCGTATCGGCGGTCGGACAGCTCGGCGGCGGGTCGCCCAGTCTATAGGGCCCTTAACACATCCTTTATACAGTATGAGCAATATTCAAGCAAATCTCTGCAATACATTTTTTACATAATAGATAAATACCACAGTTCAACAATTACTTTTATTGCTTATGATTATATCCATTGTATGTTTCTTGTTTTCAAATAATGAAACATTTTATTCCATACTTCCTATTAGATGAATAGTAATTAGAAACCAGCATTAGAGTTAGCAATAGACATGGTAGGTTAGTATCTAAGGACAGGGCCAACAACAGAAATCTTAAGGCCTCATGATTTTTGGGTCCCATCCCACCCCAGTAGGTACAGGATGGTTAGCTTTAGGGGGAAATTCAATTACCTGCAGTAAAATACAGCGGATGAAAACTGGAGGTAGCCTCAGGCTATTCAGTTAGCCTCCTGACTTCTCCCGAGAGGCTTGTTAGTACCCATTATCGTAACATACCCTGAGTCTGTCCAGCAGACTCAACTCCCATCTCTCTAGCAGCCTTCCCATGTATTTCCAGCTGCTTCAATCAGCCCCATTGTTTTTTTCTAGCAGCGTCAGTTCCCCATGTCCCTCCAGTAGCCCCAGCTTCCTCGTATCTCTATAGTCGTCTCAGCCTCCCCTTTTCAACTCTCCAGGAGCATCATCCCCACCGTTTATCTACAGCAGCCTCTTCGACCTTTGTTTCACTAGCAGCCATAGTCCCCTATCTCTCATCTCCAGCCTAATCACCCTGTGTTTCTCCAGCACCTCCAGCCCTGTGTCTCTCCAGCCATGTCATCCCCCCTGTGTGTGCTTCTCTAAATGCCCTGATACCCCGTTTCTCTCCAGCAGCATCATTCTCCCCGTGTGTCTACAGCATCTTCATCGCACCTGTGTCTAGCCAGCAACCTCATCCCTACCTGTGTAATTTCAGCAGCATCATCCCCGTGTCTCTCCAGCATCCTTATACTTCCTGTGTCTCTCCAATCAGCAGCCTGATCACATCAGTGTCTCTTTAGTAGCCTCTACCTCCCCTTTGTCTCTCTAGTCGTTTTATCCACCCGGTGTCTCTCCAGTAGCCTCAACTTCCCGTTTGTCTCTCCAGGAGACTTATCCCACCCTGTGTCTCCCCAACAGCCTTATCTTCCCCATGTCTTCCTGGCAGCCTCAGCCCCACCATTTCTCTTGCAAGTTATTTCATACTTGCCTTTGGTATTGGGATAGTTGATCCTCACATGTTGTGATGTACTCTGCCTAAGTCAAGTGGACACTGAATGCTTGCCATTATTTTTTCTGCCATCATACCTCTGTTATTTGTAAATGTCTGTTGTACCCCCTGCCAAGGGTCTGTCCAAGGGCGGCAGTGTCTGGCCGGGGCATGAGTCTTTGCCCGCACAGGGCAATTTTCATCAGCAAAGAAAAAAATAGCTGAAGGACTGAGAAAAATCAAATGATGTGTGATCAGGCTAATACATGCAATTACTAAGTAATCCATGTTATTATCTAGTAAAGAGACAATATATATGGTCTGCACCATAAATAAAGCTAGTTCAGACACACAATATAGAGGGAATACTCCCAGTGTTTGTGTATTGAAATTAAGAATTTCGTACTAATTAAATTATTTGATTTAATCAGCTCTATGTGGGATCATTTTTTGTGTACAACTTATTTACCATTTATATATGTACAGCTATTTATCCATTCTATTATCTGGGACTAATACTGAGGTTTGGACAGATTTAGCTACAGATAACTGTCATCCATGTTGAGATTATAAAACCAATATAATAAATTCAACCACTCCTGCTTATCCATACATTGAGGGCATAAAGAGAACGCACAAGAGAGGCACACAGTTGTTCTTCTGTACACACACTGTATCCATTTTAATATTGTGCTGCTTGATTTTGATATATGCATTGTAGTAACCTATATTAAACATTAAGAATAAAAGATGCAATTTATTTAATTTTATCTCAGGGCACCAAATCCACATTCATCCTTTTCCCTTTTCTTTCTTTCCAAATTATGGTCAACTTCTCACAGATGTATGTAAACCTGATGGTCTCCGATGGTGGGGTGCCTACACATGCACAGGACCTGTTCTGCACATGTGCAGGGCCCCCTGTGCAGCAGGCTGATTGACAGGTTGCTGGCGTTTTGGGGCAGGGGTGGTCAGAGCAGGGCCCATTTCCTGGACCCAGCAGCATGAATAGGCTGGCCATCCTGCGGAACCCGTGGGTTACTCAGATGGCTGATGTTCACGCAAGTGATCCGATGTTGTGTCCTCAGACACAGCAGCAGACCGCAGAGGCAGGCAGGAGGTGTTTTGTTCCTCAAGTTGTGCAATTTGTACATTGTAATTTGATATGCACAATTCCCCTTTTTATAACTTTATAAAGTGCATTGTTTCCTTCATTTTGCAGGACTGTCCTTCTGAAGTTGGGGACTTCAGGGCCCAGCAGTGCTCAGCTCACAATGATGTCAAGTACCAGGGACAGTATTATGAGTGGCATCCAGTCTACAATGATGCCACTGCTCCGTGTGCACTCAAGTGTCAAGCTGTGGGGAAGAACGTGGTCGTGGAGCTCGCTCCTAAAGTCCTCGATGGTACACGGTGTAACACAGAGTCTCCAGATATGTGTATCAGTGGTATCTGCCAGGTGAGTGTCTTTCTTATACGCATGATTACCTGGATTCCAGTAGACTTATTGTTGATTTATTGGCTTGTGGATTATAAAGCATATACTGTATCTGCAACTCTTAGATATACAATGTAAAAGATCCTGCATTTGTGATTTGGGTAAAAAGGTTCAAGATTCACCCTTGCACAACATTACATGTGAACCATTAAAATATTCTGTTTGCATAGTTTAGTATAACGTTGTTTTTGTGGAATTATCTTTTACATTCACCTTTACTCTGAGCCATATTGTTTTTAATTGTCTTAACTGAACTATATAATGCATTATTATACAGACTTATTAGTGAGGGGTCCAGTTACGTGTCCTGTTTCAAACCTTAAGAAAATGTGAGGACTTTTGTATGCGTATCTTCAGATTCCAGCCAGACACTTTATATACTTTCATTAGCCAAAAAAAAGGAAAGGGGGTTTCCATTTCAGCGCTGGCCCTCGTGTCTGATGTAACTTTGTCAGCAAATACAGGAGTTTGGTGATATCAGCCAATTAAACGGACCATAAAACTGACACTGCTTAAAAAAAGCAATTCTCAATCATCTCCCTGACATCAGGGCTCATTCTCTCAGAATGGAAAAAACGACAGACTTCTGTTCAGTTTCAATCAGAAAATATTTTTTTAGCTTGGATCGTAGGTTGTAAAATGGTGGGATGCGTTGGCCAGCACAGGATTATATGAAACGACATAAAGAAGAGTAGATTCTGCGAGATATACAGTAGAAGACATACATGTTCATAAAACTGAAATGGAAAATTATATATTTTATATTGCCAGTTGTCTTGAGTGATTTAAGTACCAAAAGTATAAAGAAACAAAGTTGTTACTGCTTTGTGAAGAGTAAAAGAACGCCAGATGGCGAAGTTAAATACAGGACTTTGTTTTACATGTATATCTTTGTGCATTTAATAATAAGATTAGGAGAATTTATCTTTCCTATTTTGTTAAATATATTGTGCCACGCAAAATAATTTCTAATAGTTTAGCACTGAAATACAGTACCAACAGCTTTACACCTTATATACGGTATGTACATTTGTATATGTATAGGTTACCAATAGCACAGTCCAAGGCTGGGTACATACTAGAGCGATCTCAGCCTGATATGTCATTTCCGGCATATCAGACGGATCATTCTGTGTGTACGCTCAATCTGCGCGCTCCCACAGTCACATGCAATATCTTCCAGTATCGTCCGGTCGGCCCTGCTGTACGGCTAACGGGACGATATTGCATGCGGTGCTGTGCGGGGTAACGAGTTATCAAACCGTCCTTCATTACACTGTTCTGATGTGTACCGGGGATAAAAATTGTCGGTTCGTCATCTGGCAAATCATCCAGGTACACATTGGGGGTCATTCCGAGTTGATCATAGCTGTGCTAAATTTAGCATAGCTACGATCAGGCACTCAAGACATGCGGGGGGACGCCCAACACAGGGCTAGTCCGCCCCGCATGTCAATGCCGGCTCCCCCCCCTGCAGAAATGCAAAAGCATCGTACTGCGGAGATGCTTTTGCATTTGAGGAGTAACTCAAATAACTGGCTGGGAGAACCTCCTCGCTGCCTGGGTCGCAGCGGCTGCGTGTGACGTCAAGGCAGCCACCGCGGCCCGCCTGCACCCCCTAAACTGCGGCTTAACGCCGCCGTCCAGCCCCCTCCCGCCCAGCGACCGCCTCTGCATGTCAATCAGGCAGAGGCGACCGCTAGGCAACGATGGCCTTCGGCCGTCTGGCATTTGTTGGCGCACTGCGGCTCCGGCGCATGTGCAGTACTGACCCGATCGCACTGCTGTGATAAACTGCAGCGTGCAATCGGGTCAGAGTGACCCCCATTGTTCTAGTGTGTACCCAGCCTAGGACAGGTAGGTATCTCAAATCCAGCAATTTACAGGAGCCCAGAGAGCATGGCTTTACAGGGGGATCATGCCAAACGCATTTTGTTGACTTTTTTGATTGGGTTACTAAAGTAATAGATCAAAGGTGAGGGCCATAGATATAGCTTATCTAGACTTTAATAAGGCTTTTGAAATGGTCCCACATCCCAAACCACTAATAAACTTGAAAGCGTAAGCTTGGATTCTAAGAAGGGTGAATGGATTGCAAGATAGGAAACAGAGAGTTATAGTAAATGGAGTGCATTCACAGGAGGGAAATGTTACCAGTGGAGTACCCTGGGGATCTGTACTTGGACCAGTGCTATTTAATATCTTTGTTGGTGACATTGCAAATAGCATCAAAGGGAAAGTATGCCTTTTTTTTGCAGATGACACAAAGGTATGCAGCAGGGTAGACACACCAGGAGGGATAAAACAAATGATTGAGGATCTAGGTAGACTAGAGGAATGGTCAAGATCATGGCTATTTCAGGTGACTTCAAGGCAGATAAGCAATGTAACAAAGCAATGAGGAAGGCAAGTCAAGGAAAGGAAAGCTAGCAGCTATAAAGTGATGAGCAGGAAATAAAGTTTTGTGAATTTTTTTTTCTTTTAATGCAGAAATTAAGAATTGAGAAACGAAGGAACAGTTTTACTTTTTTTTTAAAAAATTTAAATAGTTACAGGCGTATCTAGAAACTCAGAGGAGCTTGTCCTGGATCTCCCGGTTACAGAGACACCAAAATCTCATGATCACTTTCTGTCCTTACACTGTGTTCTCCAGTGATTTGTTGTTGCCACTTATCCTATGTTTCGCAGTCACTGGCGGCTGCTAACTAATCTGCATTTGTAGTTTTTGTACCAATATGCCAAATACTTGCTTAATTCATCAGTTTGACATTTTTATATATTTATTTCAGACATGTAATACATGCCCTAGGGGTGGTATTCAGTATGCCGGCTGTTGGGATCCCGGCGCTCAGTATACCGGCGCCGGAATCCCGACACCCGGCATACCGACAACTATTCTCCCTCTTGGAGAATACTTCACTATCTGCACCCCCTATTTTCGTTTTTCAAATATAGGAATCTTTATTGCTCTTGTGGAAGGGTAATTAGGCAAGCAGGGACGGCTGCAGGATTGACTGGACTTGTAATAAGGACATATATTCTACTAGACTATGGCTAAGGGGTCAATCGAATTAGCTGTGATGATATCGCAAGAGCGAATCATCGCAGCAGCGTTCAAACTTTACGGCGGACAGAACTCACTCAAAAGTGCTTGCTGGCCCATAGGGTAGTGAGCAATTTTTAACAAATTCAGGCAGAATCCAGGATGTGAACTGTGTGTTCGGGTGCCGTTGCCGGCGTTTAAACGCCACGCCAATGGCACTGCGCACCCTTTGCAGCTATTTGGATTGGGTGATCAGAGTAGTTTGGAGAGAATCTTGTGCCTGCTACACCTATGACTTTGGTACTAAAGATGTGGTTTTCATCCTGTCTCAGGAGAAAAATATCCATAATTGGACAGGAGTCATGGTCAATCAATTCAGGTCTTTCATAAGGTGCACACACCCTGCCCTAAATTCCTCTGTCCTTAGAAAGGAAGATCTCTAGCATCTTCTTCTGCCTGCTGTCGAAATGGAACCAGGAGAAACTGTCCAACTGCCAGAAATAACGTTTTGTATGAGTTGATATAATTATATCTATGAGAAGACACTGGCATTAGATTGGAGAAGATAACAGTAGTTGGGCGTATGTCATCAGGACATTGACCAAACAATGCAATAAGTACATATACATTGAAGTTTCTTGTGAGTTCAGGGCATAATTGCAGGACACAGCTGTCAGCTTATCAGGAGTTGCGGCCTCTACCTGCTACACACTATTCCATTATGTAAACGTGGGTGGCGTGTAACTGTCGTGGGTATGTAATGTACTTGTGCTTGCTCCAAGGTTGAAAGTTCCTAGATCTTCCCTGGGATATATACAGATGATTTCCTTGCCTCTAGCATGTAGTGTGTATGGTAAAAATAATACAAGCATACAAAAAAAAAAAAAGAAAAACACAGAAAATGTTTATTGTTCAAGGCAATGTGTTCTGGCTGTTATGGTCAAATAGAACCGTTGGCCAAGATTCATCAGTTGAAGCACTAAACAACACTTTATTGTATAATCATTTTTAAAATCTAATATGAATGTCTTTGTTTCTTAGCCTTTGAACAATAAAATGTGTATTGTTTATTGGCCCAGTAAACCATTTTTACTATGCTATTCTATTTATATGAATTTGGCTAAACAAAAAAAACTTAATGGATTACCCTCACTTGATATAAGTGTAAACATTACTTGTGCTTTTGAAATTTCCCAGGCAAGGTTTTTTTTTTTTGCGTTTTGAGTTTCGTGATTTCTTCTGTTGTCTGTTCCTGCATTCATTTTTTTTTTTCATGTTAGACATTTGACATTTTATAAACTACTGATGCAGTTAAGCTTTGTAACTTAAGAGAAGATTGCCTTTAGATGTTACTGCTCTTGCATAATTTTGTCCTTGGCTTGGAATAGTGGTAATGGGAACATTATATTATGGTGCCATAAAAAGTTTCTTAGTACCCAATCCAAAATGTCGTATTTAGGGTAAGGCTGAAGAACAGGTGGGTCAGGATTAGGCTCTAGGGGGGAGGTTAATGTTTGACTATGGGGTGTGGGCAGGGAGGGTGAGACACTAGAGGAAGAGTTAGTGCCAGAATGCTCACTGAAATGTCTCTCCCTCAGATGACTCCTCTGGAAGTGATGGTCACATGACCACTGGTATCTGAAAGATGCAGCTGGAGCAGGGCAGCTGTCGGGAGCAGGTAGGCCACTGCTAGGCCACCTTGGACAATATGTCAACATTCTATCATGTCAGCATTTTGTCAGTGTCTACATTGATTAATGTTGACATGGTTAGTGTTGACATTTAACATTGTCATCATTTTCATGTCGACATTATGAATATATACATAACCCCCCAAAATAAATCCATTTGCACCATTGTACATGGTTTGTCTCAGGAGCAAACAACTCCTTTTTGTACTGTACATGTCAAGTTGTACAGTTCATCAAACTATATAATACAAGGTAATGTCATTGTACTTGGGGGCTAATTCAGACCTGATCGCTGCTCAGCAGGCGATCAGGTCTGAACTGTGAATGCGCATACGCCGCAGTGCGCATGTGCATGCCAGACATGCTACCGGCATCTCAGCCCAGCGATCGCCTCTGCCTGATTTAGCACATCTACGATCAACTCTGAATTACCCCCTTAGAACATAGAGAGCACAAGGAACACTTTTTCACATCCACTAATACTTTTTTTGATAAATGTTATTCTTTGTACATATCTGTTGTTCATCTTCAGCACAAAGCTCAAATTTGGAAAACAAATATGATGGATGTGACTGACTGTACCTATCCAAGTTAGTGGTATTCTTAAATGGAGGGGCTAGGAAACGTTTCTGGAATTCAGATGAGGGTTTTTTTACCGACTGATCCGTTGATGTCTGTAATCCACATTTTATAATGTTCATAGGGTTACCCCCCGCTGTTAGTTGTTTGGAGACTACCCAGTCCTGGACAGGTGGTGTCCAGAATGCCTATGACAGGCACAGGGTGCAGTGCCGGTGATGTCACTGTCTGTATGTTGCCGACCGGCTCTCCGTGCTGATCAACCACTCCCACCTCCTCTGGGTAGCGGTGCAGTGCATTTGACATTATGATGTCATGCCTCACCACCTAATGGCAGAGGATTTGGGCAGAGGAGCCGTGAAGAGGAGCAGCTGGATGGTAAATGTGGGCAAGAGCCGGAGAAAAGCAAGCAGCTGGAGCCAGATGCACCGTGGCAGTTGAAGCTGATAAGACCCGAGGGTGCTGAAGCTAAGAGACTCAGAAGGGTTGAAGAAACACAAAGGGCTAGAGCTGGGGAGAAGTGGGCGATCTGGAGAGACACAGCGGGCCTGGAATTTTAGAGATGGCTGGAGACTGGACCTCGAGCAGTGCAGAGGGGCTTTGAGGCCTATAAAAGGGCATGAGAGTGCTCTGGGCTGCTCTCTGAGGCATATCAAGTGGCATGAGGCACACCTTATTAGCGTGGTTAGAAAATGGTCTGAAATCTGATAAATAAAATGGTTTACAGATGGTGTAATGGTTAGCATTACTGCTTCACAGCACTGAGGTCATGGGTCCGATTCCCACCATGTCTGTGGGAACTCAAACAGTGTGGAGTTTGTATATTTCCCCCCTGTACTTGCGTGGGTTTCCTCCGGGTACTCCGGTTTCCTCCCACAATCCAAAAACTTACTGATAGGATAATTGGCTCCCAACAAAATTAACCCTAGCGTGAATGTGTTGGCGTGTACATGTGGTAGGGAATATAGGGCCTAATTCAGGCCTGATCACTCTTCTGCGAGTTTGCAGAGGTTTGCGATCAGATTGTCACTGCCCAGACAGAGTTATACCCGCCCCGTGCAAGTCTGCGTACACGTGGGGTAATTTCGAGTTGATCGCAGCATCAAATTTGTTAGCAGTTGGGCGAAACCATTTGCACTGAAGGGGGGGGGGGCAGATATAACATTTGCAGAGAGAGTTAGATTTGGGTGGGGTGTGTTCAAACTGAAATCTAAACTGCAGTGTAAAAATAAAGCAGCCAGTATTTACCCTGTACAGAAACAAAATAACCCACCCAAATCTAACTCTCTCTGCAAATGTTATATCTGCCCCCCCCTGCAGTGCACATAGGGGGTAATTCCAAGTTGATCGCAGCAGGAAATTTTTTAGCAGTTGGGCAAAACCATGTGCACCGCAGGGGGGCAGATATAACCTTTGCAGAGAGAGTTAGATTTGGGTGGGTTATTTTGTTTCTGTGCAGGGTAAATACTGGCTGCTTTATTATTACACTGCAAATTAGATTGAAGATTGAACACACCACACCCAAATCTAACTCTCTCTGCACATGTTATATCTGCCTCCCCTGCAATGCACATGGTTTTGCCCAACTGCTAAAAAAATTCCTGCTGCGATCAACTTGGAATTACCCCCATGGTTTTACCCAACTGCTAACAAATTTGATGCTGCGATCAACTCGGAATTACCCCCACTGTGCGAAAAGCTTTACAAATGCCGGTCAGCTGCAAATCCGTTCGCAACTCACTCACCATCTAATGTTTTTTCCAGTCTGTGCCTATCCCAGGACTTACTCCTACAGTGCGATAGAAACAGGCTGTTCGGGGCGGGGCTGAAGTCACACACCCTCCCAGAAAACGCTTGGGAACGCCTGCATTTTTCCTGACACTCCTAGAAAACAGCCAGTTACCACCTCCAAACGTCTGCTTCCTATCAATCAACTTGCGTACGCCTAGTGATAAAAAAAGACGCTGGATTCTTTTGCAGGTTTGGCCTCGCGCGTATGCACTACGATCCGTATAAATGAGCAGTCAATCGATAATCGGCTGTCTTGCGAATTCATACAACAACGATCGGGTCTGAATTAGGACCATAGATTGTAAGATCCACTGGGGCAGGGACTGATGTGAATGGCCAAATATTCTCTGTAAAGCCCTGTGAAATATGTGTGCGCTATATAAATACCTGGTAATAAATAACTGGTAATAATGTAACCTGACTGTTTTGGCCACTTCCCTTCTCAAGAATATAAAGATGAAAAGGTGGTAACCTAAATGTACACAATAAACACACTTCTCTCTCTGATGTCTGTACATCTCAACATTCCAATAACTACATGATACTCAGCTCCCTGATACCTGAATAAGGCCCAGCCTTCCACCTTCTTTCCTGATTAAACTCTGCTAAGAACACTAAGGGGGTGATTCAGAGTTGATCGTAGATGTGATAAATTTAGCACAGCTACGATCAGGCACACTGACATGTGGGGGGACGCCCAGCACAGGGTTAACCGCATGTCAGTCCCTGCCCTGTCGCACAAGTACAAAAGCATTGCACAGCGGCTGCTTTTGTACTTCAGGAGTAGCTCCCGGCCACCGCAGTTCCTGCGCGCTGGCCGGGAGCTACTCGTCGCTGCCCAAGTCACAGCGGCTGCTTGTGACGTCACGCAGATGCTGCGACCCGCCCCCAGCATGGTCCGGCCACGGCTGCGTTGGCTGGACCGTGCCCCTTAAACAGCGGCTTAAGGCCGCCGTCCCATCCCCTCCCGCCCAGCGACCACCTCTGCGTGTCAATCAGGCCTGCTCGCTGCTCAGGCCTGAACGCTGCTGTGCGAACACGCACAGCACCAATCAGGTCTGAATTAGCCCCTAAATTCAACCAAGACTCAAAATTATAAGGTAGAATTAACAGTTCCAAAAAATCAGGGTGCTAAATGTTGAGGATCCCTGGTGTGTGTATCTGACACCCTTTCAACGTCTCTGTAGGGATCTGTTCTTTCGCCATATGTGTCAGAAAAATTTTGAATCACTTGTGTCAAAGGGGCTGATGAGATGTCTCAGACATTAAGAATAATTTTGCCTCTTCTGGGGCACGCTGGTGGGCAGAGCCAAATTCCAAACCCATTCCCTAAACAAGATAGTGGGTTAAGGTCCTTACTTCTTCACTCAGTCCTGTCAACATTCCGGTCCTTACTTCTTCACTCGGGGGTGTAAGCATGTAATGCCGGCATGTCGACAGTAAGGCAGGCACAAAAGAGCCCCTTGCGGGCTTGCTGAGCTCGCCACGCTGCAGGCACAGTGGCGCGCTACGTGTGCCATGCTATTTATTCTCCCTCCACCTAATTATGGTGTGCAAACTAGCCCCCCCCCCCTCCTTTGCAACTGATTCTATGTATTCTATTCATACATATATCTGAAGGCTTGAGACACTTCAGCTAGTTTAGTACCCTGCCCAACCCACCCCTTACTGATTTTAAATAGAGGGCCCAGCACTCTGGCTTGCATATGTGGAATGAGCACACTGAGGTAAGACTTCTACATTTGTTTATTATGGCAGTCAATATTGGGGGGATTCTCTGGGCTGGACACCCATGGGGCATCGCAATCCAATTTATTTTAATACACTATGGCAGTTATGGCTTGTTTTATATATGTGTAACACTTTCACACCATTTTTTTTTTCACTTTTCACATTACTCACACATGCAGCAGTAGCTGCTCCTACCTATTTAACTCTTTACTTGTATCACTCTTGCGGTGCCCTGGGGTTGTCTGGCTGGGTTGCTTTGGGGTGTCCTGCCCCCCAGACCTGAACCCCTGCAGTTAGTGTTAGGGACTTACCCAAATAGAGGCTACCTTGGTGCGGTGGGTAAGCTCAAAGCCCTGGCCAGGATTATGCTAAATGCCTCTGGTTATTACAGGTTGAGCTAGTGTGAGATAGTGCACCTGCATCTTTTTCCCTCTGTACATTGGCCCTCATTCCGAGTCGTTCGCTCGGTATTTTTCATCGCATCGCAATGAAAATCCGCTTAGTACGCATGCGCAATATTCGCACTGCGACTGCGCCAAGTAATTTAACAATGAAGATAGTATTTTTACTCACGGCTTTTTCATCGCTCCGGCGATCGTAATGTGATTGACAGGAAATGGGTGTTACTGGGCGGAAACACGGCGTTTTATGGGCGTGTGGTTGAAAACGCTACCGTTTCCGGAAAAAACGCAGGAGTGGCTGGAGAAACGGGGGTGTGTCTGGGCGAACGCTGGGTGTGTTTGTGACGTCAAACCAGGAACGACAAGCACTGAACTGATCGCACAGGCAGAGTAAGGTTGAAGTTACTCAGAAACTGCTCAGTAGTTTGTAATCGCAATATTGCGATTACATCGGTCGCAATTTTAAGAAGCTAAGATACACTCCCAGTAGGCGTAGGCTTAGCGTGTGTAACTCTGCTAAATTCGCCTTGCGACCGATCAACTCGGAATGAGGGCCATTGTATTAAGTCTCAAGCAGAGTAGCACCTCAATACCTAATTATGGTGTGCAAACTAGGACCCCCCTTCCTTTGCGGGTCGTAGACGCCCCAAGAAGGAGAATAGTTTTCGGTATGCCGGCTGTCGGGATTCTGGCGCCGGTATACTGAGCGCCGGGCTAACCAACAGCCGGCATATCAAATACCACCCCTGAGTGCCAGTAGAGGAGCTTACAATCTAATTCCCTACCACAAGCACACATACTGTACAAGAGCACTCGGAGGAAGTTTGCAAGAACATGGGCAAAACTTACAAACGTAACTCAGAGAGAACCCTGATTGGAACTGAGCCAGTATACAAGGCAACAATTTTATCCTTTCTGGCACAAAGCCTCCAAAATACAGTACTAGAAAATTCAAAGGGAATATCCAATAATTTACCATGATGTTATATACAGGGCCGGTTCTAGACCTTGTGGTTCCCAGGGTGAAAGTTTCCTTTAGCGCCCCCCCCCCCCCCCCCCAAACAGGTAAGAAAGGGTTCATGCATATGGCAAAGAATAGGGGCGTGGCTTCATAGGGAAGGGGCGTGGTCACAGTTATGCCCCTTGTAGCTGTGCCCCCAGTAGGTTTGCCCCCTGTATCTGTGCCCTCAGAAGTTGTGCCCCTGTAGTTTTACCCCCTGTTGCTATGCCTCTTTAGTTTTGCCCCCTGTTGCTGTACCCCTGTAGTTTTGCCCCCTGTTGCTGTGTCCTCAGTAGTTGTGCCCCTGTTGCTGTGCCCTTAGTAGATGTGCCCCTGTAGTTTTACCCCCTGTTGCTGTGCCCATGTAGTTTTACCCCCTGTTGCTGTGCCCATGTAGTTTTGCCCCCTGTTGCTGTGCCCCCAGTTTTTTTTGCCCCCTGTTGCTGTGCCCTCAGTAGTTGTGCCCCTGTTGATGTGCCCTTAGTAGATGTTCCCCTGTAGTTTTACCCCCTGTTGCTGTGCCCCTGTAGTTTTGCCCCCTGTTGCTGTACCCCTGTAGTTTTTCCCACTGTTGCTGTGCCCTCAGTAGTTGTACCCCTGTAGTTTTGCGCCCAGTAGCTGTGCCCTTAGTAGTTGTGCTCCTGTTGCTGTGCCCTCAGTAGATGTGCCCATGTAGTTTTACCCCTTTGCTGTGCCCCTCAGTAGTTGTACCCCCTGCTGCTGTGCCCTCAGTAGATGTGCCCCTGTTGCTCTGCCCCTAGTAGCAGCGATTTAAAAAAAAAAAAATCACCAGCCCCACTGCTGCTTCCCGACCGCTGCTGCTGCTGCTGTCCTCCGTCTCCAGCCGTCGCTCCTCGGATCTATGGGAGAGACGTCATGACATCTCTCCCATAGCGCCGCACACTGTACAGACACTAGAGGTCAATTATGACCTCTAACGTCTGCGGCCACTCCCATAATGCCGTGTGGTGCACGATGAAGTCAGGCGCGCGGCACCGGCGCAGTAGCGGGCGGCTCTTGCCACGGCGAGGCACCGCCCTCAGAGCAGCGGTGCCCCGGGCAAAAAGCCTGCTTGCTACTAGTTATCTACTTATCTGTGCCTAGCATAAGGGACTTTTTGCAGTTTTTGACATGCAGTATTGTGCTCTATTTATGCATTCGTCCAAATATATTAATACTAAATGCTGTACAGATACGTTTTTTCTTTGTTTTTAAGCAAATTACTTTAAGTAGGATATATTTAATGTAATGATTTACACATACAGAATACACAGTATTAAGGGAATAGTTACTGTATTGTAACATGTTATTACATTATAACATTTATTTTTCTTAAATGAAAATATATATATTGGTATTCTGAATAACACGTTATCATATAAGACTAGGCTTAGTCTAACTTGTCTGAAGCCAGACAAGGCCTCTGTATCATGTACTAGATTAGTTTCTGAGAAGAGCGCTGTACTTTGGTTGCTGTAACTAATACACTAAATACTTATCCTCTTAATACTGCTCCATGGCTGTGTAATCCTCATGTCAGGTCCCAGATAAGGGTAATGGCTCTATGCAAGTTATTCCATACTGAGCTATCTGACCTATTTGACTGTATGGAGAGCATGGAGCTCAGCAGCCTTTAGATAGCAGTGAGTACTGAATCCCTGGTCAGTGCTGGAGCTCTGACACGTCTTTGGCAGGGTCTGTAGATGATTTGGCATGTGTTTTGACTCCTACAGTAACTCATCTAAACAAACATATCCTTCTGCTGACGTGGACTCATTTTCTTCACTGTCTGCAAGTAACAAATCATTTTCTTGGGAGTCTTCCCCAGTGACATGATAGTTGGGATTGACATCATAAAGGCAATAGGTGTTCAGCGATAAATTACTTTGCCTAAACAATGTATTGTAGTCATCCCATTTCATGCATTTCATGTGATGGTTTATGTCCACAGTAGGCTGAATGTGCACAGGCTCAAACTGTCCTTTTTGTTCTACATCAAATTGGTTAGCGTGTCCGGTATCTCCAAGCACCAAGCTCAGTGTCATGTTTTTAAATCCTTCCCTATTTTCCTAATGTACTCCACACACTTCTCACTTCTGTTGTAATAAAAGCTAAAATACACATAAAGTTATATTAAAGTTGAAGCCATTTAATCCTTCTTTCTGGATATAGATACAGTTGTCTTGGTACACTGTGACCATATACCAGTGGTTCTCAAACTGTGTGCCGTGGCACCCTGTGGTGCCTCAGGACACTTGCAGGGGTGCCCTGGGTTGGTGGTCCAGGACCAATTCAATTTATTTATGGTCAATGTAATAGGCAAAACCAGTGCTGGTGGCTGCCAATCATAGAATATGTCAACAAATAGAAGCAAATCTTGTCCCTCACCACAAAAGTGAACCTAAGGTTGACATATACACATAATTTACTTAATTTAATTTTTATTTCTAAATTTCTCAGTAAGAAACTTTTGGCCTAGGATTGCCGTGATTCAAAAAAGTTTGGGAACCACTGCCATATACTATGCAATTAGTGGCCCCATATGCCAATACATGATGATTGGACAACTGCTCAACTTTCTTTCTCTCCAACAAAAAACAAACCCAAGGCAATGGTCTAGGAATTAATAATAATTATAAAGATGAGCCAAACAGCTGTTAAAAGGTTGCCAACCAGTCACACATAAAAAAAGAGAATAAAAAGCACTGCATTCATCAATCTATTAAAAAAAAAAAGTAATACTATAAGAGATAATTCTGTATTTATAATAAAACTGTCAATATTTATTAATGGTGGATTTAGGAACAAAGGGCGGTTAGCTAGCATTAATATAGACATTGCAATGTGAACGCAATGTAATATGATGAGGATCGACATCCTCTGGTGTAGTAGTTCAAAAGTAATATACTGTATACGTGCATAATTGTGTAAATTAGCTTTTTGCTGACTAAATGATAATATGAGGCTCATCTGAGACTGTACTTGTTTGACCCATTGGTCGTCCCTATTTGTCAGGTCATCTTCTAGCAGGATTTAAAAGCAACCATATAGTTTAGTAGATTAATAAACAATGGTAATAAAATATAGAAAATATAAGTAGTATATACATCAACATATATCATATAGAATAAAAAACAGCTTAGTTAAACAAAGCATTTAATGATGCTCAATTGCTGTGGGGCAATCATTGAATCAAATTAGTGTCCATCAAACTCCTAGTAGATTTTGTCCTGCCCTAGCTTATGTACAATATGAAGACACATATAGTTGTAGCATTTGGAACACAGAGGACTACGCAGGCAAACGCATGGGGGTTCCGGTCCCTCCACTTGGCCAGCAGCTCAAATTATAACCACAATAGCAATAGTATATACTACAATTACTAGAGCAGCCTGCACACCATGCAGTTTAAGGGACAGAGTGGTAGAAGCTTCTTCTACCAAGTTTGCTGTGTGTGTGGATCTGAACGTTCAGTCAGTGCAATAGACCAGAGCGTAACCTAACACTCCACCTACTGCCTAACCCTACCTTCTGTAACCTAGCCCTAATCATTCACCCAGTGCCTAACCCTAACCCTCCCCTCCCGTAACCTACTATAACCTTACTTCTTCTTTTAGTGCCTAACCCTAACCCTCCTCTCCCGTAACCTACTATAACCTTAATTCTTCTTTTAGTGCCTAACCCTAACCCTCCTCTCCCGTAACCTACTATAACCTTACTTCTTCTTTTAGTGCCTAACCCTAACCCTCCTCTCCCGTAATATGTCACCAGGACCCCTCCTGCACATGCCACTTTATATGCCATCAAACCCCTCCTCCATATGCCAATATAGATAGCCACTGCATGTCCTTTATATGCTATCAGAGAGCCCCAATATGCCCCTTTTGCCATCAGACTCCAAGTAACACACTGTAGATTACCTTGTGATTGTGTACTAGTACTGAATCCAGTGATGGTGCTGGCAGGAATGCAGGGGCTCCCTGAGCTAAGAGGAGGCAGGAGCTGACATGTCAGTCACTCACATTAGGTTGTTTTAGAGGGAAAAAAATATTTTAGATTTCCGGACACGGCCCTTCAGGGATTATTAACACTACGGACGGACACATGTCCTGATTTCTGGACTAACTGGAGTATTGCTATTATGTACTTTAAATTAGCATGTTATAAATGACAGATTATCTATGATGAGGTTAAAATCATCACTTCATTAAAGTGTGACCATTACCAGTCAGAATGTGACCTAGCGCGCATTCTCTAGAGATTGTTGAGGGTAGACGCCTCTCTTGGTGTCTATGTCAGACTTGTAATGAGAATGCAGGGGGGTGAGGGTTTGTAGACTTTAGCTGGGACTAAGAACCCCAGACCAATATTTCATAAACTGTGCAAGCCTGATTTCACATATTCCTAGGCTAATTTCTTTCTTTTACAGAGACGAAACAGAGCTGATTCATACCTAAAATATTCTTGTCTTGTGTTTCCTAATCTTGTTATGTCATGCTGTTCACTCTGTGTATTGGTTCAGTTGCTGCTTTCTGAGAGTTTATGACGTTTCACTCGAAAACCTTTTTAATGCATTTTATTACCATATCTCTTTATATAAACAGTAGTCTGGATGCACTTTCACTTGAAGCACAGCGTTAGCCTGCAGGGCACAAAGGGAGCGATCTCACACCAACATACTCTGATTTATGTCTCCTTTCTCTATAACCACTTGGCATTTTAGTGCTATGGACACTCGCTTTTTCTTTGTCCAATTCCTACTTTCTCTGACGTCCTAGTGGATGCTGGGAACTCCGTAAGGACCATGGGGATTAGCGGCTCCGCAGGAGACTGGGCACAAAAGTAAAGCTTTAGGACTACCTGGTGTGCACTGGCTCCTCCCCCTATGACCCTCCTCCAAGCCTCAGTTAGATTTTTGTGCCCGGCCGAGAAGGGTGCACACTAGGGGCTCTCCTGAGCTTCTTAGTGAAAGTTTAGTTTTAGGTTTTTTATTTTCAGTGAGACCTGCTGGCAACAGGCTCACTGCATCGAGGGACTAAGGGGAGAAGAAGCGAACCTGCCTGCTTGCAGCCAGCTTGGGCTTCTTAGGCTACTGGACACCATTAGCTCCAGAGGGACCGAACACAGGCCCAGCCTCGGAGCTCGGTCCCAGAGCCGCGCCGCCGGCCCCCTTACAGAGCCAGAAACAAGAAGAGGTCCGGAAAAATCGGCGGCAGAAGACATCAGTCTTCAACAAGGTAGCGCACAGCACTGCAGCTGTGCGCCATTGTTACTCAGGCACACTTCACACTTTGGTCACTGAGGGTGCAGGGCGCTAGGGGGGGCGCCCTGAGCAGCAATGTAAACACCTTGGCTGGCAAAAATACACCACATATAACCCCCAGGGCTATATGGATGTATTTTAACCCCTGCCAGAACTCACCAAAAAGCGGGAGAAAAGGCCGCCGAGAAGGGGGCGGAGCCTATCTCCTCAGCACACGGGCGCCATTTTCCATCACAGCTCCGCTGGAAGGACGTCTCCCTGACTCTCCCCTGCAGTCCTGCACTACAGAAAAGGGTAAAAAAGAGAGGGGGGCACTAATTTGGCGCAGTTTTCATAATAACAGCAGCTATAAAGGGAAAAGCACATTTTATAGTGGTATTCCTGTCTATATATAGCGCTCTGGTGTGTGCTGGCATACTCTCCCTCTGTCTCCCCAAAGGGCTAGTGGGGTCCTGTCCTCTATCAGAGCATTCCCTGTGTGTGTGCGGTGTGTCGGTACGATTGTGTCGACATGTTTGAGGAGGAAAATGAGATGGAGGCGGAGCAATTACCTATTATAGAGTTGTCACCCCCTAGGGAGTCGACACCTGAGTGGATGAGCTTATGGAAGGAATTGCGTGACAGTGTCAGCTCTTTACGAAAGACAGTTGATGACATGAGACAGCCGGCTACTCAGCTTGTGCCTGTCCAGGGGTCTCAAACGCCACCAGGGGCTTTAAAACGCCCGTTACCTCAAATGGCAGACACAGACACGGATACTGACTCCAGTGTTGATGATGAGGAGACAAACGTGACTTCCACTAGGGCAACACGTTACATGATTGAAGCAATGAAAAATGTATTGCATATCTCTGATAATACAAGTACCACTAAAAAGGGTATTATGTTTGGTGAGAAAAAACTGCCTGTAGTTTTTCCTGTATCCGAGGAATTAAATGAAGTGTGTGATGAGGCGTGGGTTTCCCCCGATAAAAAACTGATAATTCCTAAAAGGTTATTGGCATCATACCCTTTCCCGCCAGAGGATAGGGCACGTTGGGAAACACCCCCTAGGGTGGATAAAGCGCTCACACGCTTGTCTAAACAGGTAGCACTACCCTCTCCTGATACGGCCGCCCTAAAGGAACCTGCCGATAGAAAGCTGGAGAATATCCTAAAATGTATATACACTCACACGGGTGTTATACTGCGACCAGCAATCGCCTCAGCCTGGATGTGCAGTGCGGGCGTGGCGTGGTCGGATTCCCTGACTGAAAATATTGATACCCTAGATAGGGACAGTATATTACTGACTATAGAGCAATTGAAAGATGCATTTCTATATATGCGTGATGCACAGAGGGATATTTGCCGACTGGCATCAAGAGTTAGCGCGCTGTCCATTTCTGCAAGAAGAGGTTTATGGAAGCGGCAGTGGTCAGGTGATGCGGATTCTAAAAGGCACATGGAAGTATTGCCTTATAAGGGGGAGGAGTTATTTGGGGTAGGTCTATCAGACCTGGTAGCCACGGCAACTGCTGGAAAATCCACATTTTTACCCCAGGTAGCTTCTCAACCTAAGAAGACGCCGTATTATCAGGCGCAGTCCTTTCGGCCCCATAAGGGCAAGCGGGCAAAAGGCGCCTCATTTCTGCCCCGTGGCAGAGGGAGAGGAAAAAGGCTGCAGCAAACAGCCAGTTCCCAGGAACAAAAGCCCTCTCCCGCCTCCGCAAAGTCCTCAGCATGACGCTGGGGCTTTACAAGCGGACTCAGGCACGGTGGGGGCCCGTCTCAAGAAGTTCAGTGCGCAGTGGGCCCACTCGCAAGTGGACCCCTGGATCCTTCAGGTGGTATCTCAGGGGTACAAATTGGAATTCGAGACGTCTCCCCCTCGCCGTTTTCTAAAGTCTGCTTTACCGACGTCTCCCTCAGACAGGGAGGCAGTATTGGAAGCCATTCACAAGCTGTATTCCCAGCAGGTGATAATCAAGGTACCCCTCCTACAACAGGGAAAGGGGTACTATTCCACACTATTTGTGGTACCGAAGCCGGACGGCTCGGTGAGACCAATTTTAAATCTAAAATCCTTGAACACTTACATACAAAGGTTCAAATTCAAGATGGAGTCACTCAGAGCAGTGATTGCAAACCTGGAAGAAGGGGACTATATGGTGTCTCTGGACATCAAAGATGCTTACCTACATGTCCCAATTTACCCTTCTCACCAAGGGTACCTCAGGTTTGTGGTACAGAACTGTCACTATCAGTTTCAGACGCTGCCGTTTGGATTGTCCACGGCACCCCGGGTCTTTACCAAGGTAATGGCCGAAATGATGATACTCCTTCGAAGGAAGGGAGTTTTAGTTATCCCTTACTTGGACGATCTCCTGATAAGGGCAAGATCCAGGGAACAGTTGGAAGTCGGGGTAGCACTATCTCAGATAGTGCTGCGACAGCACGGTTGGATTCTCAATATTCCAAAATCGCAGCTGATCCCGACGACACGCCTTCTATTCCTAGGGATGATCCTGGACACAGTCCAGAAAAAGGTGTTTCTCCCGGAGGAGAAAGCCAGGGAGTTATCCGAGCTAGTCAGAAATCTCCTAAAACCAGGCCAAGTCTCAGTGCATCAATGCACAAGGGTCCTGGGAAAAATGGTGGCTTCTTACGAAGCAATCCCATTCGGCAGATTCCACGCAAGAACCTTCCAGTGGGATCTGCTAGACAAATGGTCCGGGTCGCATCTTCAGATGCATCAGCGGATAATCTTGTCACCAAGGACAAGGGTGTCTCTCCTGTGGTGGTTGCAGAGTGCTCATCTTCTAGAGGGCCGCAGATTCGGCATTCAGGACTGGGTCCTGGTGACCACGGATGCCAGCCTGAGAGGCTGGGGAGCAGTCACACAGGGAAGAAATTTCCAGGGCTTGTGGTCAAGCCTGGAGACATCACTTCACATAAATATCCTGGAGCTAAGGGCCATCTACAATGCTCTAAGCCTAGCAAGACCTCTGCTTCAAGGGCAGCCGGTGCTGATCCAGTCAGACAACATCACGGCAGTCGCCCACGTAAACAGACAGGGCGGCACAAGAAGCAGGAGGGCAATGGCAGAAGCTGCAAGGATTCTTCGCTGGGCGGAAAATCATGTGATAGCACTGTCAGCAGTGTTCATTCCGGGAGTGGACAACTGGGAAGCAGACTTCCTCAGCAGACACGACCTCCACCCGGGAGAGTGGGGACTTCACCCAGAAGTCTTCCACATGATTGTGAACCGTTGGGAAAAACCAAAGGTGGACATGATGGCGTCCCGCCTCAACAAAAAACTAGACAGGTATTGCGCCAGGTCAAGGGACCCTCAGGCAATAGCTGTGGACGCTCTGGTAACACCGTGGGTGTACCAGTCAGTGTATGTGTTCCCTCCTCTGCCTCTCATACCCAAGGTACTGAGAATCATAAGAAGGAGAGGAGCAAGGACTATACTCGTGGCTCCGGATTGGCCAAGAAGGACTTGGTACCCGGAACTTCAAGAGATGCTCACAAAGAAGGGACCTGCTCCAGCAGGGACCCTGTCTGTTCCAAGACTTACCGCGGCTGCGTTTGACGGCATGGCGGTTGAACGCCGGATCCTGAAGGAAAAAGGCATTCCGGATGAAGTCATCCCTACCCTGATCAAAGCCAGGAAGGATGTAACCGTACAGCATTATCACCGTATTTGGCGTAAATATGTTGCGTGGTGCGAGGCCAGGAAGGCCCCTACAGAGGAATTTCAACTGGGTCGTTTCCTGCATTTCCTGCAAACAGGACTGTCTATGGGCCTAAAATTAGGGTCCATTAAGGTTCAAATTTCGGCCCTGTCGATTTTCTTCCAGAAAGAACTGGCTTCAGTTCCTGAAGTTCAGACGTTTGTCAAGGGGGTACTGCATATACAGCCTCCTTTTGTGCCTCCAGTGGCACCTTGGGATCTCAATGTAGTTTGGGGTTCCTAAAATCACATTGGTTTGAACCACTCACCACTGTGGACTTAAAATATCTCACATGGAAAGTGGTAATGCTGTTGGCCCTGGCTTCAGCCAGGCGTGTCTCAGAATTGGCGGCTTTATCCTATAAAAGCCCTTACCTAATTTTTCATACGGACAGGGCAGAATTGAGGACTCGTCCTCAATTTCTCCCTAAGGTGGTTTCAGCGTTTCACTTGAACCAGCCTATTGTGGTACCTGCGGCTACTAGGGACTTGGAGGACTCCAAGTTGCTGGACGTAGTCAGGGCCCTGAAAGTATATGTTTCCAGGACGGCTGGAGTCAGAAAATCTGACTCGCTGTTTATCCTGTATGCACCCAACAAGCTGGGTGCTCCTGCTTCTAAGCAGACTATTGCTCGTTGGATTTGTAGTACAATTCAGCTTGCACATTCTGTGGCAGGCCTGCCACAGCCAAAATCTGTAAAAGCCCATTCCACAAGGAAGGTGGGCTCATCTTGGGCGGCTGCCCGAGGGGTCTCGGCTTTACAACTTTGCCGAGCAGCTACTTGGTCAGGGGCAAACACGTTTGCTAAATTCTACAAATTTGATACCCTGGCTGAGGAGGACCTGGAGTTCTCTCATTCGGTGCTGCAGAGTCATCCGCACTCTCCCGCCCGTTTGGGAGCTTTGGTATAATCCCCATGGTCCTTACGGAGTTCCCAGCATCCACTAGGACGTCAGAGAAAATAAGAATTTACTTACCGATAATTCTATTTCTCGTAGTCCGTAGTGGATGCTGGGCGCCCATCCCAAGTGCGGATTGTCTGCAATACTTGTACATAGTTATTGTTACAAAAATCGGGTTATTATTGTTGTGAGCCATCTTTTCAGAGGCTCGTCTGTTATCATGCTGTTAACTGGGTTCAGATCACAGGTTGTACGGTGTGATTGGTGTGGCTGGTATGAGTCTTACCCGGGATTCAAAATCCTTCCTTATTGTGTACGCTCGTCCGGGCACAGTATCCTAACTGAGGCTTGGAGGAGGGTCATAGGGGGAGGAGCCAGTGCACACCAGGTAGTCCTAAAGCTTTACTTTTGTGCCCAGTCTCCTGCGGAGCCGCTAATCCCCATGGTCCTTACGGAGTTCCCAGCATCCACTACGGACTACGAGAAATAGAATTATCGGTAAGTAAATTCTTATTTTTTTTTTACTTTCCTGTTTCTCTTAATAAAGCATTTGGAAAAATTAACAGCAAGAAATTATCTTGTTCTCAGGTGATCAGTCACTACAAGGTCAGTGTGAAGACAATCCGGTTCTGTAATTACTGATTTCTGAAAAGTAATTTTCTACATTTGTTTTATCAGTGATAAAAATCACAAAGGACATTAAACCAAACTGCACATTTTCAGTAATCATTTTGACACTACAAGCTGAAGAGCAAATAAAGCTATTATTTGACATATATATTAAGAGGGGGTGTGCACCGGGCCATTTTACGGGTTTTGTGTTTTAGTTTTGAATCTGGATTGGTTTTGCCAAAACCACCCTTTCGGGTTTTGGATCTGGATTTTGTTTGAAAAAAATCATCAAAACAGCTAAAATAACAGAATTTGGGGGTGTTTTTGTTCCTACAGTATTATTAACCTCAATTATACCTCTTTTACACTGCCAGCAAATAACACGGGTTATTGCACATGAACGTGCATAACCCGTGTTGCTGGTTGGTGTAAAAGGATTGAGTTGGAATAATCCAGGTCGAGTGACCCGGTATTCCAACTCGGGTAGTTTGCAGGGTTGAACACGGGTTCAACCCGGCAAACTGTGCTGTGTAAACGGGAGCCGGGTTGCTTCAACTCGGCTTCCCGTTCACTGTGAATGGACAAACGCTGCTTGGAGATCATGTGTTCTCCAAATGCCGCCCCCGACGTCACCGGCAACGTCACCAACCCGGCAATATGCCGGGTTGGTGACTGCTGTGGGAAAGGGGGTTGAAGCGGGTCGCAGCCGGGTAGCACCTGCGTCAGGCTCCCGACTGTGACCCGCTGTATTTAGTGTCAAAGCGGTATTACATTAATTTCCACTTATTTCTAGTCAGTTTTGACCACCTCACTGCTCACAATATTGGGTTAATTCAGATCTTATCGCAGCAGCAAATTTGTTAGCTAATGGGCAAAACCATGTGCACTGCCCTATCCATTTGATAGATAGACAGTGTCTAGTTAGACAGTCAATAGACACCATATATTAGACAGACATTAGGTCGACAGGGTCAAAAGGTCGACATGAAAATGTCGACAGGTCAAAAAGTCAACAGGTCAGAAGGTCGACATGGTCAAAAGGTCGACATAAAAAATGGTCGACATAAAAAAGATAGACAACATATTTTTTTTTATGTAACATGTTTTTGGATTATTTCATACTTTCTCTATCCATGTCGGCATAGAGTTGGTGATAAACCTTGTGGCGAGCGCAGCGAGCCACCGTGCCCGAAGCGTGGTGAGCAAAGCGAGCCCCGCGAGGGTATGCCTTTCTACAATTGGGGGTCCCAGATGACAAAACTATCCACACAAACCACAAAAATGCAAAAAACATGGTGTCTACCTTTTTCATGTCGACCATTTTCATGTCGACCTTTTGACCGGTCGACCTTTTCCATGTCGACCTTTTGACCCTGTCGACCTAATGTCTGTCTAACATATGGTGTCAATCTATTGACTGTCTAACTAGACACTATCTATCTTTCATACCGGAACCGTGCACTGCAGGGGGGCTGATATAACATTTGCAGAGAGAGTTAGATTTGGGTGGGTTGTGTTCAAACTAAAATCTAAATTGCAGTGTAAAAATAAAGCAGCCAGTATTTACCCTGCACAGAAACAAAATAACCAGCCCAAATCTAACTCTCTCTGCACATGTTATATCTGCCCATCCTGCAGTGCACAGGGTAGGTCATTCAGATTGCATCTATGATCAGGTCTGATTGAATTACCCCCATGGTTTTGCCCTTTAGCTAACAAATTTGCTGCTGCAATCAGATCTGAATTACCCCCATTGTTCACCAGCATAGGGGGTCATTCCGAGTTGATCGCATGTAGCAACTTTTTGCTGCTCGTGCGATCAACTAGACGGCTGCGATCGCTTGTGCAGCCCGGCTATGCTAAAAAAGTTTTGTGTAAAAGAAGACTAATCCTGCAGTTACTTACCCTTTGTGATGAATCAAACAATGAAGGTCCTGGAATTGACATCAGACATCCGCCCTCCAAACGCCTCGACACGCCTGCGTTCGGATCTCCACTCCCGGAAAACGGTGAGTAGACGCCCTGAAACGCCTCCCGCCTGTCAATCATCTTGTGGTCCGCACTTCGACTGCTTTCTTCATTCCTGGCCTCGTTGCCCAGTGACTGCCGGCACTGCGCAACGGCACGCCTGTGCATTGCATCTACTGCGCATGCGCAGAACCGACCCATTCGCACCGCTGCGATGAACCGCAGCATGTGAACGGGTCGGAATGACCCCCATAGGCCAAAGCCTGGCTGGCTAAACTAAGCAACAGAGCAGCGTCATAAACACACGGCAGTTATTTCTGTTTAAAAATATTTTACAATTTAGTACTGTATTAGCAATAACCAATCAAACCAACTTACAAGTACTATCAATGGAAAACAATCCAACACAGAAACTTCCTGAGAATAGTGTGTACAATATCATTGCTCTAAAGTAGTTACCAAACGGCAAAGAAAATAACCTAGAAACCATGTGTAAAATAGCAACAGCAGACATTGATGCCCCCTACACAAGTACACATGCACCCAGCACATGCCTATTCTCAGTGCCCAGTCTGTACCTCCTTCCTGGGGGCCCTGGGTCACTGATGACTGGCATTCTGTGCCCATGAAAAGCCCCGATCAATCATCCTTTTTGTTGAGCAGCTCCCCAAAATCTCCACAATCTCAAATAACAGCATTCCGTACCTGCGTAGTACAGTGCGGAATACTTTGGGACACACAGTTAACCAGGATTGACCAGGTTACAGTGCTGGTCAGATACAGTGCAGGTCAGACACAGTTCGGGTTGCAGTGCAGGTTGGATACAAAGCGGGTCGGATACAATGTAGGTTACAGTGTGGGTCAGATACAGTGCAAGTGGATACAGGGCAGGTTGGATACAGTGTGGGTGGAATTCATTGCAGGTTGTATATAGTGTATATCGGATACAGTGTGGGTTGGATACAGTGCGGGCCGGATACAGTGCAGGATACAGTGCGGGTTGGATACAGTGCAGGTCGGAGTACAGGTTGGATATAGTGCACGTTGCCTACAGTGCAATGTTGGATATAGTGCGAGATACAGTGCAGGTCGGATACAGGGCGGGATACAGTTCGAGTTGGATACAGTGCTGGTCAGAGTGTTGGTTGGATACAGTATGGGTTGGATACAGTGTAGGCTACAGTGCAGGTTGGATACAGTACTTGTCGCATGCAGTTAGGGTTGGCTACAGTGCAAGGTCAGATACAGTGCACGTCGGATACAGTCCAGGTCAGATACATTATGGGTCGCAAACACTGTGAGTTGTATATATTGTGGGTCAGATATAGCATGAGCCGGATAAAGTGTACAGTAGGTTACAGTGCCAGTCAAATACAGTGTAGGTTGGATACAGAGTGGGTTGAATACAATGTGGGTCGGATACGGTGTGGGTCAGATATATCGCAGGTTTCAGTGCAGGTCAAATACAATGTGGGTCGGATACGGTGTGGGTCAAATACAGCACGGGTTACAGTGTAGGTTGGATACAGTGTTGGTTAGATACACCAATAGTGCACTTACTGTGACAGAGGGTCCTTGGTGCGGGATTGTCAGCGGTGTCTTCAGTGTGGTGGTGCCAGCAGTGTCGGCAGTGCAGGGGTGCCAGCGGTATCCTCATTGCGGTAGTGTCGGCAGTGCAGGGGTGCTAACGGTGTCCTCAGTGTGGTGGAGCCAGCAGTGTTGACAGTGCAGGTTTGCCAGCGACGTACTCAGAATGGTGGTGCCAGCAGTGTCGGCAGTGCAGGGGTGTCAGCTGTATCCTCAGTGCAGTGGTGTCAGTAGTGCAGGGGTGCCAGTGGTGTCCTCAGTGCGGTGGTCCTGGCTGTGTCGGTAGTGCAGGGGTGACGGCAGTGTCCTCAGTGTGGTGGTGCTGGCAGTGTCGGCAGTGCAGGGGTGTCAGCGGTGTCCTCAATGCAGTGGTGTCAGCAGTGCAGGGGTGCCAGAGGTGTCCTCAGTACAGTGGTTCCGGCAGTGTCGGCTGTGCAGGGGTGCCAGCGGTGTCCTCAGTGCGTTGATGCCAGCAGTGTCACAAGTGGAGGGCTGTCACCAGTGTCCTCAATGCGGTGGTGCTGGCAGTTTCAGCAGTGCAGGGGTGCCAGTGGTGTTCTCAGTGCGGTGGTGTCGGTAGCGTTGGCAGTGCGGAAGTGCTGGATGTGTCCTCAGTGCAGGGGAGCCTGCAATGCGGGCGTGCCTGAGGTGTCCTCAGTGCAGGAGTGCCTGAGGTGTCCTCAGTGCAGGAGTGCCTGAGGTGTCCTCAGTGCAGGAGTGCCTGAGGTGTCCTCAGTGCAGGAGTGCCTGAGGTGTCCTCAGTACAGGAGTGCCGGCAGTGTTCTCCGTGCAGGAGTGTCGGCAGTGTCCTTGTCCGTGCAGGAGTGCCAGCAGTGTCCTCCGTGCGGGAGTGCCGGCAGTGTCAACAGTGCAGGGGTGCCGGTAGTGTACCCAGTGCGGGGGTCCTGGCAGTGTTGTCAGTGCAGGAGTTCTGGAGGTGTCCTCAGTGCAGGTGTGCAGGCAGTGTCCTCAGTGCAGGGGTGCCGGCAGTGCGGGAGTGCTGGAGGTGTCCTCAGTGCAGGAGTGCCGGCAGTGTCCCCAATGCAGGTGTGCCGGCAGTGTTGGCAGTGGTGCCAGCAGTGCAGACCTCAACACTATTAGCGCTGTGGGGGCATCCATCTTGCCCATGGTAGCCTATGGGGACACGCTGATTGGCTGAGAGCCATGACAGACAGCTCTCTTAACCAATCAGCGGTCTTCCATAGGTTACTATGGAGACCGAAGTCCAAGCCAAAACCTCAGGATCCAACAGCAGGATCCTGAAGGTTTTGCCTCAGGGAAATCTGAGCCTGACTCGGATCCGTGCTCGGATCTCAGAGTTCGGGGGGTTCGGTTCTCTGAGAACCAAACCCGATCATCCCTAATATTAAGGGATGTGTATTACTGAATATTGTACATAGGGATGCATTTAGCATCCCGACAGTCAGGTTACCGACGGCCATATGACTGACACTAGAATCCAGGCACCGCTCAGGAGACCGGCGCTGATCCACCGACAGCCAGCATCCTGAAGGTAAGTATCGTGAGTGGTATTAGGGTTAGGGCCCAAGGGTGGTAGGGTTAGGCATTAGAGGGGGGTTAGGCACTAGTAGGGATGGTTAGCCGTAGCCACCCCAATCCCCCCAGGATTTAGCCTTAGCCGCCACCGCAGGAGGGTTAGGGTAGGGGGAGGGTTAGTGTACTAATCCCCCACAGGTGTCTGCATTCTTGGTTTCAGGATGTAACCGCCGGCATCCCGAACGCCAGGATATCATACTGAACTCTATACATAATACATGGTCAAGTCACATTATTATGACCACCTCCTACATTTGACGTTGGCAGCGCATAGCCCACAAAGTATGTCAAGTGTCGGGCGCTGGCTTGGTGGGTATATAAGGTGTGCTATAGGCCTTCTGCACACATATCACTCGTTAATGTCATGGGTAAAAGGGCGATTTATCAGAGTTGCAAAAAGGGATTATTAGCACTGAATATGGACACCATGCCCTTACTCCCTCCTCTGCACTGATTATGGCCACCATGCTCTCTTACGTCTCTGCACTAGATTTTTCCACATACCAACCAACTTCTCCCTGGTGAATTGCGGGACCCTTGTGCACACCCAAAATTAGAAGCGTGGCAAGGGGTATAGTTTCATGTGAAATTCCATGCCATGACCCAAGTCCCCTGTTTTCATCACACTGGAGGCATGCCTAGCACTCCGACAGCTGCTGAGTATGCCCCTAATCCCTCTTCTATTCACCACTTACTCTAAGCAGAGCAAAGGGTTAGAGGGAGCCTCCCAATCTCCTCCCACACTGCAAGACACTGCGGGTCGTGGGTGGGGCTGTGCCCAGAAAGCAGATTGTCCCTCCAGCATCGGGATGTTTGGGAGGTATGTTTCCACAATGCCCTCTGTCCCCTCTACATTGAATATGGCCACCATGCCCTCTCCCCTCCTCTGCACTGAATATGGCAACCATTCCCTCTTTTCCTCCTCTGCACTGGATATGACCATCATGCCCTCTCTCCCTCCTCTGCACCGAATATGGCCACCATCCCTCTTTCCCTCCTCTGCACTGGATATGACCATCATGCCCTTTACCCTCCTCTGCACCGAATATGGCCACCATTCCCTCTCTCCCTCCTTTGCACTGAATATGGCCACCATTCCCTCTCTCCCTCGTCTACACTCTATATGGCCGCCATGCCCTCTCCCCACCTCTGGACTGAATATGGCCACTATGCCCTTTCTCCCTCCTCTGCACTGAGTATGGCCACCATGCTCTCTCTGTCCCGCCTCTGCACCAAATATTTCCATCATGTTCTCTTTCCCTCCTCTGCACTGAATATTTCTGTCATGTTCTCTTTCCCTCCTCTGCACTGAATATGGCCACCATGCTCTCTGTGCCTCCTCCGCACCAAATATTTCTGTCATGCTCTCTTTCCCTCTCTGCACTGAATATGACCACGATTCCCACACTCACTCCTCTGCACCAAATATTTCCACAATGCCTTCTCTCCCTCCTCTGCACTGAATATGGTCACCTTGTCCTCTCTCCCTCCTTTGCACTGAATGTGATAATAGCTATTTCCTAGCATTTCCTTATGCTTCCATAGTGTCACTCGAATTCAGCATCGCATCTGGCATGGAGGAAAACAAAATGTGCCTTCATCAGGCCCACCAAAGAATCTGTGAAATCAACATACAGTTAAAGAGCCAGGTCGGCTCAGCAGGGGAGCAGGGCAAGGCAATGATGGCAGGAGGGGGCGGGGAGATATTACTGGCATACTGCAGGGGGCGGGGCTCTAATATTTTTACACAAATGACTGCATCTCCAGGGACAAGTCTGTGAAACTCCTTAAATTTGCGGACGACACCACGCTAATTGGCCTGATCACGGATGGAGAGGAGACTGCTTACAGGAATGAGGTAGATCGGCTGGTCACCTGTTGCAACACTAACAATCTACAGTTAAATGTATCAAAGACGGTTAAGATGATCATAGACTTCAGGAAGTATCCCCCTACACTCCCCCCACTAACAGTTGCGGGCAGTGCAGTAGCGGTAGTTGAATCCTTTAGATTTTTAGACTCCACGATTGCTAGGGATCTGAAGTGGAAGGCCAACATCGACGGCATTGTGGGGAAAGCCCAGCAGAGGCTGGACTTCTTACGACAACTTAAGAAGTTCAAATTGCTGCAGGAACTCCTGGTGCTCTTCTACTCAGCTATTATCCAATCCATTATTTGCACCTCGATAATAGTGTGGTTCAGCTCGGCCTCAACTCATGACAAGAACAGACTACAGCGAATAGTGGGGGCAGCGGAAAAAATCATAGGGACAAATCTCCCGGCGATTGAGGCTATATATCGGGCAAGGGTTACTAAGTGGGCGAAAAGGATCATCGGTGATCACTCCCACCCCGCCCACGACCCCCGACATGTTCAGAAGGCTGCTGTCTGGGAGGCATTACAGCTCGAAACTGGTGAAACCACCAGACACAGGAACAGTTTTTCCCCAAGCAACTACCCTAATAAATTCGATGGGCAATTCAACCTGGCACATGTATCTACGGACCTATCATGCTGATCTTCCCCATGTGTATTTTGTCTTGTTATGTATGTATACTGTCTTAGAGAGGTGGCTATCGGAAACAAATTCATTGTGTATTGTGCACTGATATACTTGCCAATAAAGTGATTCTGATGACGCAATTCAGCAACAATTGCGTCATCGACTCCCCGCCCACTTTACTCACTAAGTGGGCGGGTGGGCAGGGGGGACATTAAAAATCGGGAGACTTGCCTGCTCTTCCGGAGGGCCACCCGATTTTCGGGAGCCTCCCGGCCATTCCGGGAGAGTAGACAAGTATGATCCAACACATGCCTAATAGGGACGTGCGGTGAAGTAAATGGTTCAGGAGGCACTGGCTAGTACCAGAGCCAGATTTACACACAATATATGGCCCCAAGGGTTCATGTGGGCAATATACACAGGTGCTGCAGTATATACTTCTGGAAATTTGGTGAGTTTTGATCACCTGTTATAGACTATTTACTCCAGAATTTTGACTATAAAAATGATTAGAAAAATACATTGTTTGTATTTTTCATATACTTTATATAGTCAAAACTTTGGCATACATGTTAGTATGACAGGAAAGGCTCTGCCTCACCTCACCGCACATCACTGATACCTACTCCCACAGATAAGTTGAGTCTGCAGAGCTTTTTGGGTATGACTATCTACCATTCAAAATTTCTGCCACACTACAGTGAGGTCACAGCCTCGCTCCGCCAGCCTTTGCACAACAACGTTGAATGATGTTGGTTGGACTGCCATGCTGCTTCTATTACTCGCCTCAAGGCTATGCTTCCTTCCAGCACGGTGCTCCAGTTTTTCATATACATATTGCTGTTGTGATCTCTGCTGATGCTACCCAGCATGGACTTGGTGCTGTTTGCCTGCAGTGTAACAAACCTATCGGTTTTGCTTTCAAGCAGTGATGTGCAGTCAGGGTATGCTAGAAATACAGGGACTGTCTGGGAGAAACCACAGATGAGGCAGCTATGAGCTCATCCTCCTCTGTGACAGTCAGAAACTGCCAGGGGCTGGGAGTGGGCCCACACTGTGACTAGAAAAAAAAAAAAAAACATGGGGAGGCAGCTATTGACTCACTAATTAATGTCAGGTGACCTATACAAGAAGTTCCCCAGCATATCACGTCACTAGGGGACATATCACATGTCACCAGAAGTCCTCACTAACCACAATGCAACGGACTGGCAAAAAAGGAAATATGTTCTGCGAAGCATCTGTTAGACAAAAGTTATAGAGATGGTTTTGATGTGTTTATGGTTCTCCTTAGTTTGAGAAATTCTCAAAGATATGGACTTCCTCCTTCTGTCCTCCTCATTCATACCACCAAGTTCAAACATAGACGCAAGAATAACGTGCAAGATACTCTGCAGGACTCCAGATTACGGCTCATAGACACTCATGATAAAACATCTCATCACTTAAGACCATTGTACCCTTGGCAGACTGTCTACATCAAGACCCCGGTCAGTTGTGACAGTGTTGGGACTTTGCAGGGATTTTCCAACAGGCCCAACAGCTATGTGGTACAATCTGACAGTGTTTTATATGAGCGCAACAGGCGCCACATCCTAGAGGTGGGTGTGTTTGTGTCAGAACACCCATCATCATATACAATGATTCCCTTGAAGAAACATGTATTGGTGTATAGAACAGTCCCTTGCCCAATAGTGAGCTTGTAATCACGCGGGTGGTGATACCCACACTCACCTTATGTTGTGGCTATATGATTATGACCATCTAATGTGAATGAGGGCAACTGGGCAAAAGACAATATTACACTACAGTCTAGAGTGGCAAGGGATCCTAGGCTTTGTGGCTGCTGCTTTTCTGCCCCCAGGGCAACGCACCCTGTTTGAAGGCACTGGCTGCACTGCCCTCCCTGCAGCCCTATGGAGATGAATGAAAAACATCTTTTTAACACTCATTCTGGATACATTGAGTATATAGTTATGTGATTTGTGCTAATTGAATGCTCATACCTTGTTCCAAGACAAACAATATGTTCAGATGTTTCTTGGTTAAAATAATGTATATCTATTTGGTTATCTACAGTATTTGGACTACATTTTTGTATTCTCTTCCTCTCTGGAGGAAAATCGTAACCAGTTTTCTGGCTTTGTAAAGGTTAAGACAAAATCACCTATAAGCCAAGTATGAGAAATGTGAATTCAAGGTTGATAAAGTGGCATTTTTAGGCTCTCACACAAGAGGTAATATTTGCTGTATGTAGACTTTGGCACTTACTGTATAGATTACTCATGAATAGTCATTCTGTGTAATTATCACCTATGATAAATATCAGAACTATCATTATTACAGCATTACTACCAGGCTATTCCAATGGTTGTAGCGCATGCATTCATTGACTAATTTGCATGTTACACCAATTATTTATTTATTTATTTATTGTTTATTTATTAACAGTTTCTTATATAGCGCAGCAAATTCCGTTGTGCTTTACAATTTGAAATAACAATAACAAAATGGGTGATAACAAACAGTCATAGAGGTAGGAAGGCCCTGCTCGCAAGCTTACAATCTATAGGGAAATAGGCATGTGTGCATAAGGAAAGGTGCTATCTATTGCATAGAATAAATTATTTTACATTTGCATAACAAAGATTAGTATTATAATATCTGTAATCTATTAATGTATTCACATTGCAACCCCCTTCCTCTTTAGTTAAATAAACATATATTTTTTATTTATTAGATATGGCAGTCTTCATTGATGACTCACATTCAAACAAAAACAATTTAAGGGCAAAGAGTACACATGTATGTATGGCTGAGTGGATAGGTGAAAAATGAATATTGGTGGCCCTTGGGGGTTGTAAGGTGGAAAGGGTCCTGAGTGAGGAGTTTTGGTGGTAAATGGTGAGGTCAGTAGATGGTAGAAGAATTGGAAGCAGAAAATAGAATGGGGAGGGATTGAAAGAAGGGGAAAAAAAGAAATATATGAACACAGGTAGTGTATGTAAGAACAGATACAGGCACAGTTGAGATCTTATGTAGATATACAACAAACTATAAAATAGAATATACAATATATACGTAAATATTAAAAATGAGAAAACTAGAATTGAGGCCCACCAGTCAACTGCTTAGGCTCCCCTGCACTGGGTGGGTAGGTTTGCGGGGCCGGCGGGTGCCCCCTGTTCCCGTGCGGGTTGCGGCCTGCCTGCCTGATTGGAGCCGGGGACTCGAGCCGGGTGCTATCCCAGACCGGAAGTGACGCGGCGGGGCATTGATCGTGGGCTGAAGCGGACCTTCTCCTGCCTCCCCTGAAGTCTCCTCACCTGCCTCCTGCCCGGCTGCCCTGTGTGGCGATCCACTCGCTGGCCACGGCGCCCGCTGTGAAGCTCCGTGGAGCAGGAGAGTGCGGCGCTGATCACGCGGCTGTGCTCTCAGGGCTGCCCGCGGCTGATGCCGCCTCCTCCATCTGTCCTCTGCTCTCCGCTGTTCTACTGAGAGGGGGGCCCTGTGACTGCCGGGATACTCACCGCTTCCACCAACGCATCTTCCCCCGCTGGCTGGGGCACAGGTACCTGCACTGCTGGAGCTCAGAGTTGGAGCCTGGCGGCGCCATCTTGGGGTCTGGCAGAGTGCCCATACTGGGAGCTGCTGTTCTGTGGGGGGACACTGCCCTGCTCTCACTATATTACTGGTAGTAGGGGCTGCTAGGAACCCTCTCCCCTCTGCTTTTAGGGATATTGACTACCCATGCTAGGCACTGTCAGGGGGAGAAGTGAACCTTGAAGTGGTCTGCAGCTGCCCTTATCCCACTACTCCCACCCTGCATTATTGTGGGCTCTATGACCTCTAATTTACTGAATAATTGTGTTATATACACCCATTGGAAATGCTTCACTGAGCAGATTCCCTGCCATTTTATTAGCTATATGGGTCGTGTCAAGCCTAAATACACACTCTTTGCCTGACCAGGGGAACGGAAGCTCCCCCTTGTGGGAACCTGCTGAATCTCACCTTCCTTGCTGTCAAACTTGCTTGTATTATAACAAATCATCCTGCCTAAATTGGAGTAGTCACTGCCATGTGAACTTGCCCCCACCTTCCCGGAAATGGATGCTTCTTTCAACCAATATGTGCGGCCATCTCAAGGAGTAATGGCTGATACCTTCTGACACATACTTCCTACAAAGCGACCACGGGTTTGTCTCACTAACCCTACATACTTCTGCTAGACCCGGCACGACTACGCGGCCATTCCGATATGCTCACATTCCGCGACCATGTAATTTGGTATCTATAGCCACAGCTGCACCTGTCACTCTCTTCTAAATGGTTGCTCCGTAGTGTTCTTCAAATATTTGTTCCCAACTGTGAGAGGTGGAGCAGGGGAGCTGATTAGTGGCATCCAGTCATCCTATGCTTCTTTTTCCGTTCTTGTCGTAAAGGTGCTGTCGCTTCCATCCTCTCCCTGCTACTCTTCATTGGATTGCCCTCTCCGGATTCAAAGGCTGCCTTTTCATGAGTCGCAGGAAACGTAAGGGAGTGAAAACCTCTGTCTGTCTGAAGTTTCCCCCCTGTTCAGACCTAAGACGATATATCAATCTCCAAAAAGATACGTACATGTCGGCCCCGTCGACGACCACCTCTCCCGCTCACTCTGAGGGGTCTGAGATACAAGTCGAAACCAGGGCGACCCCACCTGCTCTGGGCTCCTCTGGACAGCAGGATATGCAGAAAGTCCTTAAACTCTTACAGTCCTTGCCTACAAGGCAGACTTCACATCCATGGAAAGTAAACTTCGGGACGTGGTACACTCCGAAGTGTCCACGCTTCAGTCCGAATTGACTCAGCTGGGCTCTCGCATCGAAATGCTGGAGACTACTGAGGAGGAATCCAACGCTTTCCATCATGCATTGGTAGACACCATTAAACTCCAAGCAGAAGAGATTCAGAACCTACATGACCATCTTGACGATTTAGATAATAGGGGATGCAGAAACAACCTGCGAGTGAGGGGCATCCCTGAGGATATACCCCAACAAAACATCCCAGACGTCCTCTTCATCTTCCTCGCCGGCTGCGAAGACCTGATTATCCCACTTTCTGATTTGTAACTTTTGCTTAATACGTGGGATCTATCGGCCCATGGACAACTGTTTCACCATGCCCGGCACTCTGTGGGGGAGGGGGGCGTTGTCCATTTGGTGGATTTCCCCAGTGGGATACTATGCAGTCGGAAGGCGCAATGCCTCTCAGGCCCTGTTTCTTTCTTTATTTGATAGTTGCCTTTTGCTTGAGGGGCCTGGACATTGTATTTCTCGGTTAGGGAGATGACCCCACATCTCTACCATAGTATATACTGGTTTAAAATAGTTTGGGTTGCGTATTGTTATCATTATATCGATAAGTTGTGTTTTCATTCCTGTGGTCGCTAAATGTTTGTTTTTGGTTTTTTTCTGTATGTCAATTATGTGGTTTGTGTCGGAGGGTTGATCCGTTCCTCCCTTGTTACCCCATTTGCACTGCATTGTCTGGTCCCGGACCGATTGGTGAGATTACTGTCTCCACCGCTCTAACAACCGGGAGCGGTGTCTTGTTTCCACTATGGTTTCTTGTTCGATTGTTCTATAATGTTATGTCTTTATATTCTGATGTTCTCCTTTTCTCTTTTCTCTTTTTTCCTTCTGGTTCTCTCTCCCTTCCTGACCTATCTGGATCCGCTTGTGCCCGACCCCTACTTTATACTGTTGGAATCTTTATAAGGCTAGATTCACTATTTATTTTTGAAACAAGTAAATGGCACTGTTAAAGGTAGTTTCTATTAACGCCCAGGGACTCAACATTCCTGAGAGACGGTCAAGGGCCTTGCGAGAACTAAAGGCAGAGAAAGCAGATGTTGCCTTTGTGCAAGAAATCCACTTTAAAGAGGGGGCAGCCCCTTCTCTCAGGAATAGGGACTTCCCTACAGGTTATTTTTCTAATACAGGTTGAGTATCCCATATCCAATTATTCCGAAATACGTAATATTCCAAAATATGGAATTTTTTGTGTGAGAGTGAAATAGTGAAACCTTTGTTTTCTGATGGATCAGTGTACACAAACTTTGTTTAATACACAAAGTTATTAAAAATATCGTATTAAATGACCTTCAGGCTGTGTGTATAAGGTGTATATGAAACATAAATGAATTGTGTGAATGTACACACAATGTGTTTAATGCACAAAGTTATTAAAAATATTGGCTAAAATTACCTTCAGGCTGTGTGTACAAGGTGTATATGAAACATATATGTATTCAGTGTTTAGACTTAGGTTCCATCGCCATGATATCTCATTATGGTATGCAATTATTCCAAACTACGGAAAAATCCGATATCCAAAATACTTTTGGTCCCAAGCATTTTGGATAAGGGATACTCAACCTGTAATACTGAAGGTAGAAACCTTAGGTGTAGCAATATCGTTTGCCAAACATGTTACCCTCGCTGATGTTATATGTCATCAACTTATTCCCGGCAGGGCTCTGCTTATTAATTGCAATGTGGCCAATAGGCCTTTCACCTTTCTTTACATCTATGCCCCGAATAAGGTACAACCGGCCTTTTTAGAAAGGGTCCTTACCCTCGCCCAGCCCCATATTAACGGGAGTTTGCTCTTTGGTGGGCACTTAAATTGGTCCCTAGAGCCTCGTTTAGACTCCTCTAACCCCTCACCTAGGTATTCTGATAAACTCCATCGCAGGGTCCGGAGAATTCTCCATAACTTCCAACTCATTGATGTATGGAGGATACAACACCCCTCTACTCGTGACTTCACTTTTTATTCACACCCGCACAACACTTACACTAGGATTGACTACTTATTTATCCCTCATAGGTTTTTACACTTGGCTGAGGTCTCTGCTGTGGGTAACATATCCTGGGCTGATCATGCTCCAGTCTCTTTGGGGGTTTGTTTGTCCTCTCCACGCCAAAATTCTTACACATGGAGATTGAACGAGCTGATCCTTCAGGATCCTTATTGCGAGCAGCAGATTAGGGATGCTATAACTGACTATATTGACGTTAACGACACTGCTGAGATCTCTAAAGTAGTAGTCTGGGAGGCTCACAAATACGTCATAAGGGGTAAACTCATACAACTGGGTGCTCAAAGAAAAAAAACCACATGGCGGCACGGGTGGCCTTGATTCAAAAAATTCAAGCCTTAGAACTTCTCCATAAATCTGCCTTGTCAGATGATACCCTTCAGGCTCAATGGGCAGCAAAGTTAAATCACATACTGGAGCAACACAGAATACCACGACAGAGATAGCGGCAGCCTTCCGATGTTATTACACCGAGTTATATAATCTCAGAGGTTCTACTGAAGCCGGGCTTGACCTCTCCCGAAAGGCCTCTATTGCAGAGTTCCTACGTGAAATTAATTTCCCCACACTTACACCAGAGGAAGTCGAATCACTCGAGACCCCCTACACTCTTTCGGAGCTTGAGGAAGCTATTAAAACTATCCCTAATGGCAGGTGTCTGGGCCCTGATGGTTTCTCTTTAGCATATTGTAAGACATTTGGAGATATTTTGTTGCCACTGATGCTTAGAGCCTTTAATCAGGTTTCGGACCAGTCCCCCTTCTCTCCCCAGTCTAAACTTGGACACATTACGGTGATCCCTAAGGAGGGTAAGGACCCGGCCCAATGTTCCAGCTATAGGCCCATTTCCATGTTAAATGTAGACTTAAAGCTCTTCGCCAAATTAATGGCGAATCGCCTAAAACTCTTTCTTCCAAACCTAGTACACTCGGACCAAGTGGGATTTGTCCCGGGCCGTGAGGCCAGAGATAACACCACGAAGGTTCTGGACTTAATCTCTTACGCCTCAACCTGCAAATCTCCTTCTATTCTCCTCTACACTGACGCAGAAAAAGCGTTCGATAGAGTTGATTGGGATTTTCTGTTGGGGGTAATGGAACGCTTGGGCCGAGTAGGTTTCCAGAGAATTTGGGCCCTGTACTCTGGGCCTGCAGCACGTGTCGGTATAAATGGGGAGCTGTCGGACCCGTTCCAGATACAGAATGGCACTCGTCAGGGTTGTCCTTTGTCACCGCTTACTTTTGTACTATGCATGGAGGCCCTGGTGAGGGCCATTCGTCAGAACGTGAACATCACAGGGCTGCAGGTGGGAAAGAAAGAATATAAGCTTGCCTTGTTTGCTGACGATCTCCTCGCAGTGATATCTAACCCTCTGACCTCCATACCCAATCTCCTTAAAGAATTTAAACGTTTTGGCACTCTCTCCAATTTAAAAATTAACTTACATAAGTCCACGGCATTGAATTTAACATTGGATCAGACGAGTCTTCAAGTTCTCCAATCCATTTCGCCCTTCGCATGGCATCCAACACAATTAAAATATTTAGGGGTGATCCTCCATAGGGATCTTTCCTAGATTTACCATTCAAATTTCCCCCCACTCTTATCCAAACTTCAATCTGACCTTACCAACTAGGGTGGGGAAAAAATTTCATGGATAGGTAGAATAGGAGTCATTAAGATGAATATCTTACCCAGAATCCTTTACCTGCTGCAAACGTTGCCCATCGCTATCCCCCGAACATGGTTTACCTCACTACAACGTAAGATTAGAGACTACATTTGGGCGGGTCGTAAAACCCCGATTTAAGCATGAAATTCTTTTTAGACGAAAACACCAAGGAGGTATCCAACTTCCCCACTTTTTCTCCTACTACCAAGCAGTACTCCTTACGAGAGTATTGGAGTGGAGTCGTGAACTCCACAGGAAACAATGGGTAGACATTGAATTGGCCTCTCTCCCCTCCCTTAGCTCGGACTCCCCTTGGCTCTCCAAAGTCCCCCGGGTGCTGCACCCGCTAGCTGGCCCTATTTTTATGTGTTGGCGCCTTTTACGTACCCTTCCTCATGTTTCTGCGCGTCCTTCTCCACTCTCACCATTGTTTGGAAATCCTGAGTTTCCCCCAGGCTGCCACTCCGTGTTGTTTTGTCTATGGCGAGAAAGAGGCATCCTGAGAGCAGATCAGCTGCTGGACACATCTGGCATAATATCCTTTCCCGAATTGCAGGCTAAATGGAATCTACAAAACAAAGAAATATGGAGATATCTCCAAATTAAACATTACCTAATGACTTTTTGCTCTTCTGGGAAAGGTAAACGAGCTATGACTTTGTTTGAGCAGCTGTGTCTCTCCCATACATATCCCAGACACACACTCTCTACATTTTATAAATGGATAATAGACCACAGATTTTCTTCCCAACCTAAATATGTCAAGGATTGGGAACTAGATCTCGCGGGTTTCTTTAACTACAGATGATTGGGAAAATATCTATAATAATACTTTCTCCTTAACTACCAATGTTTTGGTTTTGGAGACTCACTACAGAGTACTCACAAGGTGGTATAGATGCCCGAATCTCCTTGCGAAAATTTACCCCGGAGTACCCAACACATGTTGGAGATGTGGGATAGCAGCAGGTACCCCTCTACATATATGGTGGGAATGCTCTCTTCTTCAACCATATTGGCACAAAGTGGTGGAGGCAGCTAACATTATTCTTGGCGAAGATTTACCCTCTTGTCCTAGTTTTTGGCTATTAAATCTTACACGTACACTCAGACATCAACTCAAGAAATCGCTACTACGTCATATTTTAAGTGCCTCTAAGACAGTCATTCCAGTACACTGGAAATCTACAGTGATTCCTAATATGAAGGAGTGGAACGCCCGCCTAGATCATTATATGGCAATGGATGACCTCATTTCGTCCCTAGAAGTGAGAAACACATCCTTTACTGCTACTTGGAGCCCTTGGCTGGAATACAAAGAGACAATCCATTATAAATCTACCCTTTAAGGGATAAAAGCTCATTCTCTATTAAATTCAAATAGTCCCCTGCTGTTGTTGCGTCAGGGCTCCCTGAGTTGGGTGGAGAGAACCCTCCCCCCCCATCCCCCCTTCCCTCTAAATCTCTTTTCTTGTGATATCCTTTCCCTTCCTCCTCTATCTTGGGAGTAACTTTGCTCCTTTTCTCTCGGCTTTCTCTTTCTTGTTCTTTATCTTTCCTCTCCCTCTTCCATTTTTTCGTTTTTTATATATATGAGAAGTTGTAATTTTAGTTATGTTTTTAGAGATATGATATGTTAGTGGAAATGCAGCATTCCCTTTACGGATCTCATTAATGTTTGTGGCTTTGGGAACTTTTTGATATTACTATTTGATGTTTGTATTTTTGAAAATATCAATAAAAATTAATTTGCAAAAAAAAAAAAAGAAATGAGAAAACTACTGATTATGATGTATTCAGTGATATGCACATATATCTACCATAGTATATTTGACACATATTTACCTGTGTCCTCTGGGTAATGGTGCATATTTAAAAAATTTCCACTTGTCATGTTTCTCCCCACTATCTATAGTGCACTGCTGGATCTCATACTGTCTTCATTACATCCCGCCTATTATCTTCTTTAGACTCCAAAGTCCATCACACTGGAGTTCTCCCCTACAGCTGGGCACTCTGCACAGACACTTTGGTTCCTTCCCCAGAATTCTCCAGACAATTTCAGCTGCCTCTTAGCTCTCCAAAACCTGGCAGCTTCTTGTCTCTACTGGTACATAGCTTCTCCTCCTCTACTGCCCTGGATAAAAGCATCCCATTTTCTATTCCCCACACTCCATTCCCAGAAAACGCTCTGATTCCAAGGCAGTTTGGGAGATGCAGTCTCTGAAGAATTTCCCAGTGTTCCATTTCACATGTGCTGCCTGTCACAGGCACCTGCGCTACATAAAGGGCCCCATATACTAGAATGATTATGCCTAATTTCAGCCCAATTCGGGCATTTGGCCCGATATATTGGGGGAAATCGGGCATTTTGGCTGTGGATCCGATCCGATGCGCGGCCCCGTGATATCGGATTGGATCCTCCAGATTGAATGTGCTGCACATTTAATCTGGTCTGACCCCGCAGGCGTGGCTGGGGTCGCCCAGAATCGCCCAAGATACATCTTATGCAAAAGGACAGCATACGATGTATCTTGGGCGATCCTGCCGCCCGGGAGGCTGCCGGGGTGATCACCAGCGATCGCCTGCGACATGTCAGATGGACATGTCGCAGTAGTGTATGGGGCCCTTTAGTCTAGTAGTACTGTATAGCGGATTTGATTTTACATGTTGTAAGTAATATAGGATTATACTATATGACTTGAGCACCTTTCCTGTGCTCACCTAAAGTTATAAATTGGTACAAAATGTATAATAGGTTTCGCTCTCTAGATAAGTGTGCTAAAACTCATTTTATTATTTTCTGAAGTGACTATGCTGAGCTCTTCCTGTTTCAGGAACTAGGTATTAGAAATAAAAATAGCTGGGTACCGCTGAGTGCCACCACAAAACAGCACTGATCTCACTAGTAACTGTATCTCTGCTAGATAATGAGACCATACATCTATAAAGTTCTCCAAAGAAACCACTAAAGGTTTCATTAGTCTGACTACACTTAGGGTTCTTTTCATTAAGGTGAATGGGCCTGTTACACATGTGAAAACATTAGTTGGCCCACTTATCATTTGAGTTGGGATGTGGACTCCGTTTATTCAACTACAGTTTTCGGAGCTTGATTGCGGGTATTACTGCCATCTGTAGCCCATACCTGCCTCCTATTGGAAGGAGATCCAAAGTGCAAAGTGGAATCCATTAAGAATGTCTCCTCTGACTTTCTCTGCGCATGTGTGGACCAGGTTCATGCACTTGCTGTTATACTGCCTGTCAGTGTAAACTTTTGCCGCTAATAATTAGAGGTGTAAGAGGCAGTGACAGGGATTGTGGGACAGCTGCTTTTCTGAGCATTTCCAAGCTGCTGTCCTGGGACTGGAGCAGTACCAAATTGCACCAATACATTTACATCTGCCTTTGCAATACCTTCGGTACATTGGATACTTGATTAACAGAGGTCTTAGTAATGAATCGGCCCCTTATAGTGTTATAAAAATATGTATGTATGGATATATATATATATATATATATATACATACAGGTTGAGAATCCCTTATCCAAAATGCTTGGGACCAGGGGTATTTTGGATATCGGATTTTTCCGTATTTTGGAATAATTGCATACCATAATGAGATATCATGGTGATGGGACCCAAGTCTAAGCACAGAATGCATTTATGTTTCATATACACCTTATACACACAGCCTGAAGGTCATTTAATAGAATATTTTAAATTCTTTTGTGTATTAAACAAAGTTTGTGTACATTGAGCCACAGAAAACAAAGGTTTCACTATCTCAGTCTCACTCAAAAAATTCCATATTTCGGAATATTTGTATATGGGATACTCAACCTGTATATGTATATATATATATATATATATATATATATAAAGAAAATGTTAGAGGAGATTTTGACTCTTTATACCATATATTTTAAAAAGCTGACTTGTGGAGGTAACAGCCCTGCATCTTTGCAAAGAATTGTTAAACAACTGCCAATCGAAATTGTTACCAGTGAGCTGTAGTTAAACGTTTGGCTCTTCCTGTTCCACAAGCTACAAAAAGACACATTCTTTCTCCTATTTACTGTTCTATTATTTGTGGCCCCTGGCCAGTACAAGCGTATGGACATTTCAACCACTATTCAGCATGGGAGCCAAGTCTTCTATCTCAAAAGAGTATTTTGCTAAAATGTTTATATTTCATTACTTTTTGAAATATTTAGCTTGGTTATTAGTAGGTGTTTTGTCTCCACTTCCACCTCTCGGTATATGATGTAAAATCCATCTTCCCCTAGGCTAAAAGCAATTTAATTAGTCCCATAAACATTAAAATTCTCACTTCAGACTTCAAGTACATTTGTTCTTCGAGCCTTATTTTTTGGATGGTCTGATACTTTTCTTTTTGATCATCTTAAATATAATACTTGATGCAGCTCACTATTTCCCCTCATCTGCCCCTTAGGCCATACTTGTCTACCTGACCCTCTCCATGAGGGAGAAAATGCTCTTTTCCTGGACTTTCCTGGTAATGTATGCTTGCCATCACTTGTGGTGAGCTAGTTAATTGATAAGAAAGGTGTTTCACCACAGGTGATGGCAATCATACATTACCAGGAAAGTCCAGGAACAAAGCATTTTCTCCCTCATGGAGAGGGTCAGGTAGGCAAGTATGCCTTAGGTTAGTATGGTGTAGTCTGGCCATGAAAAATAACTGTGTCCTTATTGTGCACTTACTGTGTCATCAATTAGGGACTAGTTATCAAAATTCCTATAAACTTTATCTTTGAAATTATCCAGGATTAGGAAGTAAAATAATATTTGAGCGACGGATGACATCAGTATGAGTATGAGAACATAGGAATTACAGATATAATCAGCTTCAGGAACCGACAAGTGCTGCACAAAATTCATTGCTGTAACCAAAAAGGAGCAGTAAGGATTCCAGAATGCTGTGGCTAAAGTAAGATTATGAACATGGTTCGAGTGTCTCGTGTTCGAGTGTCTCGGACCACTAATAACTTGCGCGTGTTGAGTATGATCATTTTAGTTCTCTTGTATTAATTACTGTAACTCTAAGCTACATCATATAACTTTTACAGTATATCAATCTCACTGTACCATAAATTGAACTACTGACTATTTTTGATTGGCCATAGATCCGTAGGCCCTCATTCCGAGTTGATCGGTCGCAAGGCGAATTTAGCAGAGTTGCTCACGCTAAGCCGCCGCCTACTGGGAGTGTATCTTAGCATCTTAAAATTGCGAACGAAGTATTCGCAATATTGCGATTACAAACTACTTAGCAGTTTCTGAGTAGCTTCAGGCTTACTCGGCATCTGCGATCAGTTCAGTGCTTGTCGTTCCTGGTTTGACGTCACAAACACACCCAGCGTTCGCCCAGACACTCCCCCGTTTCTCCGGCCACTCCTGCATTTTTTCCGGAAACGGTAGCGTTTTTATCCACACGCCCATAAAACGCTGTGTTTCCGCCTAGTAACACCCATTTCCTGTCAATCACACTACGATCGCCGGAGCGAAGAAAAAGGCGTGAGTAAAAATACTATCTTCATAGCAAAATTACTTGCCGCAGTCGCAGTGCGAACATTGCGCATGCGCACTACGCAGAAAAACGCTGCGATGCGAAGAAATTTAACGAGCGAACGACTCGGAATGAGGGCCATAGTGCATACCTCCCAACTGACCATCTTTTTGAAAGGTTGTTCTATTCTTATCTCTGATGAGGGTTTTGCTTCAAGGAAACGAGTTGGGTCCCCTGAGGTGACACTCCTTCAGAGGTCTGGTCTTTATTGTAGACTTGTGGCAATCACCAGCTAACTGGGACTTTCATCCAGATTCTACTGCCGAGCTGGTTATCTGCAAAGATTCTTCTTTGCTTATGGGACTCCACCTGGCAGAAGGACTGGTAACATTTATTCTATCTTCATTGTTGGACAGTATTCACCATTATTCTTTGATACTGCCTCATTACGTATACCTTATGGAACAGTGACCTTGGCCTAAATGCATCATTACTTAGAGAGTGATAAAATGAAGAAAGAAAAAATACCAGCCAATCAGGTCCTAACTGCCATGTCACAGGCTGTGTTTGAAAAATGGCAGTTAGGAGCTGATTGGCTGGCATGCTTTCACTCCATTTTATCACTTTCCAAGCGATGATGCATCTGGCCCCTTTTCTCTTAAAGCGATACTGTACCATATAAGTCTAAATATTCAGCAGTGCCCCTTATGTCTGCTGCTTATAGAAATTATTTTAACTATTACGTTTCATATTTAAATGTGTGACTATTAAAATTTGATATATATTTCATATATGAGTCCACAGAAAGAGTCATTTATTACTTTCTTCTGTATAATGTAATACCATTTTTGCTGTTCTTTCATTGGACTTGAATGCCCTGTTCTTCTTTACATCCAGATTGTTCTCTTTGTGTTACAGCTCTGTATAAATAATCTCCTCCACTGGATCCTGAGAACGTCTGTTTGGCTCCTAATTGTATTATAGTCTGTACTCTACACTCTGTATGTGATTAGGTGTTTTAGTGCTTTTTGGTGTTTGTAATAAGTTGTGTTTTCTGATACTTTGTATCAGAAAGTCTGCCATGGCTATGTACTTTTTGGAACACAAAAATTTTGTAGCTATTTATAAAAACAACATGTTCTTTTTGGCAATTGCATTTGTGGGAAGTATGACAGTGTGTTTATAATCTTTTCCATGAATATCCATATTACACTGTCCATAGCAGCCCAGCCCCCCAACGTACTCTGGGGGTCATTCCGAGTTAATCGCTCGCTGGCGATTTTTGCAGGTGAAAAAAAGGCATTTCTGCGCATGCATATGCCCCGCAATGCGCACGCGCGTGGTACGGGTACAAAGCTCTTTGTGGTTGTGCTCAGGTTCTAGCGAAGTTTTCCTTCGCACCGGCGGCCGCAAGAAGATTGACAGGAAGGGGGCGTTACTGGGTGTCAACTGACCGTTTTTAGGGAGTGTTTGCAAAAACACAGGCGTGTCTGAAAAAACACAGGCGTGGCTGGGCGTTAGCTGGGTGGGAGTATGACATCAAATCCGGACACGAATAGGCTGAAGTGATAGCAAGCGCTGAGTAGGTTCAGAGCTACTCTGAAACTGCACAAACTGTTCTTGCAGAGCTCGGCTGCACATGCGTTCGCACTTCTGCTAAGCTAAAACACACTCCCCAGTGGGCGGCGGCATAGCATTTGCACGGCTGCTAAAACTAGCTAGTGAGCGATCAACTCGGAATGACCCCCTCTGTCCATTCTGGGACTATGTTCTGTCACCTTTGCCACTGCTGAAAATAGTAATTCTTCCGGCACTTAATACCTTTGAAGACATAACTCTAATGTGCCATCTAGGATGCATTATTTTATTTTTTATGACCTCTTTATTGAGTGTTTAATAATTTACAAATTAGGTAAATGCAGACAAAAAAAGTATGACGAAAGCAACTCACAGAAGGTCATACATCAAAAAAGTGAGGGTAATAACCCCATTCATTTAAAATTGCAGAGATGTGTAAAAAAAAGATAAGATGGGTGACTAATAAGATTACAAATGTATCAAAGCAAAATACAGCTTTATACATGAGAGTAATTGTAAGATCTGTGATGATGTCAGAGACATTAGTCTGGAGTGAGAAACATCTAAAATAATAAAACAGTAATTGAAAAATATGACAAGGGAAAAAAAGGACAGGATAAAAAGAAGAAGGGAAGGGGAAACATACAGCAAAATGTGTAAGTTTGTCCAGAACGTACTGTAAACTACACTTAGGGGGTTATTCAGGGTTGTTAGCAAACCAAAAAAGCACACTAATGGGCAAAACCATGTTGCACTGCAGGTGGGGCAGATGTAACGTGTGCAGAGAGACTAAAGGCCCCCATCCACTAGTCCGATTTGGGCAGTTTTCTTCAGATTTCGACGCATCTGACCATCAAATCTGAAGAAAAGTGTCACATCGGATGGCTCTTCCGATCCGATGCGCACTCCCATGTCAGATTTGTCTGAACTACAAATCTCTGAGGCTGCCCCAACTATTTATCTGAATCTGAAGAAATCAGGTGCACATCGGAGTGTTTTTTTTACTTCAGATGTATCTGATCAGATTCATCTGAAGCGTCACTTGACTGGCATCTCCCTGGCCACTCCCACCCACCACAGGACGGGGCGGCAGCAGCAGCAGCATCAGATCAATCGCATGTAGCATGTGTGCATCAGATATATCTGATGCGATCTGACACATGATAGATCGTATCAGATACATCTGAAGTGAATGTAGTGAAAATTAAGCCCAGGGTCAGATCCGAATCCCGGGAAATCTGATGAGATCTGCAGTTCAGACAAGTCTGAGTAGTGGATGGCCACCTTTAGATTTGGGTGGGGTGTGTTTAAACTGAAATCAAAATTTCAGCGAAAAATAAAGCAGACAGTATTTACCATGCACAAAAACAATATAACCCACCCAAATCTAAATCTCTCTGCACATGTTCCATCTGCCCCACCTGCAGTGCAAAATACTTTTGCCCAATTGCTAATTTTTTGGTTTGCTAACAACTCTGAATAACCCCCTTAATGTACTGTAATTAAGAGAGATAGAAGAATAATCAAAATGGCAAGGAAGCCACCATATTAGAACACATTTCAATTAGAAATAAGCAGTTGGCACATCAAATACAAATCAGTATTTTCAAATAGTTTATAGATGCGTGATTGAAGATGAAGTTGTAATTGATCCATGGTATAGGCCCAATTTGTTGTGTAACTTGATCACACCCTTTTCACTTTTTGCAGCATAGAGGGCATATAAAAAAATAGTAACTTTAACAGCCATGTCCTCACACAGCTAAGAAAGAGAGATTTGTTTGTCCAATTTAACAGTAAAACTTTCTGAGCCCCTATGACAATCACCGTGAGAAGAGAGATAATTTTCTTCTGATCAGGCGCAGAACTGCATGAGGGGCATGTTCGGATTTTTTTTTTCAATTGGTTCCCGGAAATGGGCGTGTAGGGGCCCCAGTACATTGATTTACACAGGGCCTACAATGCTGTTAAAATGGACCTGGCTGGATGGGTGTAATAGGATTAGGGTTAAAATACTCACTGGGATCCGTTGGAATTTTGAACATCGGGAAGCCGCTGTCAACATTCGGACCATTGGTATTTTAACTGTCGTGATATTGTTACCATCCCTTATATTCACACTCGTCTGTGGGCATAGCAAATTCTCCAGGGAGTTTAAACCTGGAAAATTGACGTTTACTAGTGGAGGTTCTCAGGAATTTCAGAGGTCCTGGTCATGAAAAGATTTTGCCAGTTGGTGGAAGACCGTTTAAGCTCTAAATATTGTATAAATTATTCATAATATATCCTAATAGATATATAATCTTTTCTGAAGCATTTTCTGATTCCTAAACATCCTATAAATTAAGGTGGTACAAACTGAGACGACATGAATTCAGACACTGAAAAAAACACAGGTTGTTGATCTTGCACCGAACTAGATTCAGAAATACAGGGAATTATATAGGAGCCAGAAATGGACGATCATATATTGGAAATCCCTATCTGTCCGTATGGCGGTGCGCCCAGGGTCATAAAACGAAGTACATATGTATCTACAAAGAGAAAAAGTATGACACTAGTTTGGGCGCACTCTTAAGAGTGCGCCCAAACTAGTGTCATACTTTTTCTCTTTGTAGATACATATGAATTCAGACACTGTCAACTCTTGGATAGTGTCACCTTCCTATGTAGCAATTATCTTTTAAGACCAGTTTACACTCTAGTACATAAAAATTACACTCTATTCTACAGCGTGTATCCAACCATCTGCTTTCATCATGGTAGACGGACAGTAATAAACGTCTGTTAAACATTGCCAACCCAAGATCTTGCCATATGCTGGAGTAAAGTAGAAAATAAAAGCATTGTAAATGACATCATGTGCAATTGGGTTCTTTTAGATCCGAGACTAAACAGAATACTTGTAATCAGAATGTGGGTCACATAAACTCAAATAACTACCATGGGGTCAGTGCTAGTTCACATCCGTAATGTGGGGTATTTGGCACTGTCCAGTTTAGAAATCTTTTCTGCAATGTATCAGTTTTTATTTTAAAAGCGTCCTTAACATAATAAGCACTTGATCTGTAAAATTTGGAGAGTTTTTTATACATAAAACACATGTTGTCATTGTTTGAAAGCAATCTATTTTCTTTGCAAGAAGTATAAAGTTATTATTTCAGCTCACGTTAGCAAATCAGATTGGATTATGGATCAGGTTGACTCTTATTGAATCCTTTTCCCCATTTGATCTGCACATGTAATTTAAAGGTTTCGCAAAATATAACAGGTACCCAACATTGACCACTGGACATTGTCATAAAGAAATGCTATTACACAATATACTGGCACAGGGCGCTGCTACAAACATAAGTTATGTAACTACTAGACATAACAATAATAATAATGTAATAATATTGTATTTTAATTTGGGATTGGACAGCCCATCACTGAGCAGTGATGCACAAAAGCATCCAGAGCAATTTTAACATCTCAAAGTTGTCCCTCCTCCGGTCATCTTTCAGCATAACCTGTGTTATAATGAATTGAGATGTAATGGTTACATGCTCAAATTAATATATTGAATTAACATTATATCATTTTGATTTCTAAGGTCTTTACACAATTCAGAAGAAAGAGAAGAAAGAGTTTTATATATTGGGAAAATGTACACCCATTAAAATCCAATTCTTTTCTCTTTTCTTGATATTATTCACTTTACACAATTCATTTAATGGCGGCCATACAATTATTGTCCCGATCAGCCATCTATCGGCTGATTATACAGTGTAGGGCTTCGACCAAGCACCAGTTATCACTCTGTCGGGCATGAAAAATCTTTCAGTGTGCCTGACAGATACAGTAAGTAGTATTCGGATCTGACAGCTGATATACTCACCATCAGACAGACTAATTATCTGACAGTGTATGGGAATGTCAGATATTTGGTCTGTCTGTCTAGAGAAGGGAAGGGGGGGGGGGGGGGGGTTATCTTGCAGAGTTTGGCCAACATAACTAATGTCTTTTATGTCCTGCTCATACTAGGCATTAAACTTGGTTGACTTTTTGGGCAGTAGAAAATAACCAATCTAATTGTATGTGATATCAAAAATGTCTGTATGATATGTAGGCAGTCACAATGTCAACACTGACCATGACAACATTCATCATGTAGACACTGATGAAATATCGACATGTTAGAATGTCAACATATCATCCCTGGTGGCCCAGCGGTGACTTTCCTGCTCCTGATGGCTGCAGCGGCTACCGGCGGTCATGTGACCGTCACTTCTGGTGGAATCATCTGATTTTCCAGCATTCTGGTATTATTCACCTGTCCCTAAGCCTAATACCTATCCCATACATTAACCCTCCCTCTAGTTCCTAACCTTGACTCCCTCCTAGTACCTAACCCTCCCATCCCACAGCCTAACCCTTATATCAGGATTCTGATATTGTTGACATTTGATATAACTGTTGACATTTGTGAACTTCAACATAAAGAGCATGCCATATCCCATAGAAAACTATTCACTTATATTGTCTGTATTCAGCATTATTGTGTGTTTATACCGTATTCAATATGGATACTAGTATGGATATGCAATAACCCACACCAGCTTGTCATCAATTATCTTTGTTGAGCCTAAAGCAGATTACATCAGTGATGGCCATGCTGACACACTGTGCTTCAAACGCTGCATGTACGTCACTCCAGGTTTCACAAGGGCCTGCACATTACCTTTATTTTGCAGAATGAAAGAGCAGCACCATTATCTCTGAAAGCAAATAGCGTCTAAAAAAGCCCCCACATGCTACTAAGACATCCCACTTACTGCAAAATTGCCCCTCATACCCTCAGATCTCCACCTGCCACAATATGCATTCACGAACACCCTGACTTCAGACTATACTCCAATGTTTATGCATAGGTAGTGATTTAATATTGGTGCCATTGTATCTATTGTTAAAAAAAGGATTCCATGGAAAGAAATGTTTGTGATGTAGCTATTTCCTATGTTGTTTACAGTTTCCATAACCGTGAATGCTCATTTCAATGCCGAGATTGAGAACTTTTCTTGAAAAAAATAAAATCCTTTGCTGGCTGGTCCTCACATCGGATTACGTTCTTTCATCAGGAGTAAACAGAAGTCTTTCACATTTAGAGATGAAAGGAACTCTTTTAAGTGGCATATTTTTAGCTGGAGCGTGTGGGCCATTGAAACAGTGTATGAAATGAGAGAGCCGTGCTGGTAAAATGCCAATTTGTAGTCTAAGAAAGCATATACAATAAGTAAGAGACATATTCTGCAACCTTTATATGTGCTTGGCTGTCTGTACTTTCAATGGTTTTCTGATTTTATGGTTTGCAACTTTTTATAAATTATAAACCACTAACCCACTAACCACAGTAACGTTATATTGTGCTGGCCTCATCATTACTTTGCAGCATAAAGGAAATGAGGATTTAAAAATATAAATACATAATGGTAATAATACTCCGGATAACATAAATGCACTCATTGACAATACAATCTATTTAATTTATTGCGAAAGATTATATAAATAATAATTATATTCCATAAATAATCAATATCATTCAGTAAGTCACTGACAAGGGGTGCAGGGTGGTATTTGCCCATGGGCCAGTTGAATTTAATGATTTGAGCCTGCGTCAAGCCGCACTGACAGTAGGAAAGTGAGGATCTCCAATATACAGTTGGTGTATTCCCATAGTGTCGGACTATGGCATATGTGAATGCTGTTACCAGCACGTAAATTATTGCTACAATGCTTGATAAATAGGCTCCCTCTTGTCAACAACAGTAACCCCATTAATAGTCATTTAGCAACAATTTAGCTAGAAATAGCTTTGTTCCCCTTTTTATAATACAGCCCCTGTGTTTTTTTGTGTAAATCCACCTTGTAAAGGTGGTTGTTTGTTGACAATGGACTATTTAGGGATGCAGCCATTGAGGTTGGGTCAGGAAGCAGCTCTGCTTAATGATGGTACCTCTCTACTACTGTAGTCATCTATTTATACAAAATTTAGTCTTATTGTAAGTGACCTATAGTTATTACTGTATATGCTGCTAATGTCATAATAGTATTTACTAGTGTTCATTCTAGCACCCTGCACCTTTCAAAACATGTGCAGTTCCTCTTTACTGCCTGGGGTGTCGCTCTCTCCTCTGGTGCTTCTCAGCACACTCTGTTCTGTATTTCAGTGCTGAGATACAGACCAGAGTGTTCTGAGAAGCACCAGAGCATAGAGCGACACCCCAGGCAGGAAAGTAGAACTGCATGGATTTTGAAAGGGTGCTAGAATGAACACTAATTAACCACATTCACTCCTCACTACAAATAGCAAGCCTACTGTTAGTAATCCATGGTCATTCTTCATTTACAAATGTAAGCTGTACCCAAGTGACTGACTGTATATTTACTCTTTGCTATAGGTGATTTTTGTGATTTTGAAGATTAGGGGCTTCAAGTAGAGTTGGACGTACTTGTGTTCTTTTCTGTGTAAAATATGTATTTCGTTCATGGGCTCAAAGTAGTGTTACACTTCCATTTGCATTAATCTTATGCTTATGACACGTTACACTGTAAAGTCTCCCTTGGCTTGCTTAAATACAGATGTCAACATTGTAAAGACTGAAACTTTTGTAGGTTGAGGTCAAAACTCATTATTTCTCTGACGTCCTAGTGGATGCTGGGAACTCCGTAAGGACCATGGGGAATAGCGGCTCCGCAGGAGACTAGGCACAAAAGTAAAAGCTTTAGGACTACCTGGTGTGCACTGGCTCCTCCCCCTATGACCCTCCTCCAAGCCTCAGTTAGATTTTTGTGCCCGGCCGAGAAGGGTGCACACTAGGGGCTCTCCTGAGCTTCTTAGTGAAAGTTTAGTTTTAGGTTTTTTATTTTCAGTGAGACCTGCTGGCAACAGGCTCACTGCATCGAGGGACTAAGGGGAGAAGAAGCGAACTCACCTGCGTGCAGAGTGGATTGGGCTTCTTAGGCTACTGGACACCATTAGCTCCAGAGGGACCGAACACAGGCCCAGCCTCGGAGCTCGGTCCCGGAGCCGCGCCGCCGGCCCCCTTACAGAGCCAGAAGCAAGAAAATGTCCGGAAAAATCGGCGGCAGAAGACATCAGTCTTCAACAAGGTAGCGCACAGCACTGCAGCTGTGCGCCATTGTTACTTAGCACACTTCACACTCCGGTCACTGAGGGTGCAGGGCGCTAGGGGGGGGCGCCCTGAGCAGCAATGTAAAACACCTTGGCTGGCATAAATACACCACATATAACCCCCAGGGCTATATGGGTGTATTTTAACCCCTGCCAGAACTCACCTAAAAAGCGGGAGAAAAGGCCGCCGAGAAGGGGGCGGAGCCTATCTCCTCAGCACACGGGCGCCATTTTCCATCACAGCTCCGCTGGAAGGACGTCTCCCTGACTCTCCCCTGCAGTCCTGCACTACAGAAAAGGGTAAAAAAGAGAGAGGGGCACTAATTTGGCGCAGTTTTATACTAACAGCAGCTATAAAGGGAAAAGCACATTTTATAGTGGTATTCCTGTATATATATAGCGCTCTGGTGTGTGCTGGCATACTCTCCCTCTGTCTCCCCAAAGGGCTAGTGGGGTCCTGTCCTCTATCAGAGCATTCCCTGTGTGTGTGCGGTGTGTCGGTACGATTGTGTCGACATGTTTGAGGAGGAAAATGAGATGGAGGCGGAGCAATTGCCTATTATACAGTTGTCACCCCCTAGGGAGTCGACACCTGAGTGGATGAGCTTGTGGAAGGAATTGCGTGACAGTGTCAGCTCCTTACGACAGACAGTTGACGACATGAGACAGCCGGCTACTCAGCTTGTGCCTGTCCAGGGGTCTCAAACGCCATCAGGGGCTTTAAAACGCCCGTTACCTCAAATGGCAGACACAGACACGGATACTGACTCCAGTGTCGATGATAAGGAGACAAACGTGACTTCCACTAGGACCACACGTTACATGATTGAAGCAATAAAAAATGTATTGCATATATCTGATAATACAAGTACCACTAAAAAGGGTATTATGTTTGGTGAGAAAAAACTGCCTGTAGTTTTTCCTGTATCCGAGGAATTAAATGAAGTGTGTGATGAGGCGTGGGTTTCCCCCGATAAATAACTGATAATTCCTAAAAGGTTATTGGCATCGTACCCTTTCCCGCCAGAGGATAGGGCACGTTGGGAAACACCCCCTAGGGTGGATAAAGCGCTCACACGCTTGTCTAAACAGGTAGCACTACCCTCTCCTGATACGGCCGCCCTAAAGGAACCTGCCGATAGAAAGCTGGAGAATATCCTAAAATGTATATACTCTCACACGGGTGTTATACTGCGACCAGCAATCGCCTCAGCCTGGATGTGCAGTGCGGGCCTGGCGTGGTCGGATTCCCTGACTGAAAATATTGATACCCTAGATAGGGACAGTATATTACTGACTATAGAGCATTTGAAGGATGCATTTCTATATATGCGTGATGCACAGAGGGATATTTGCCGACTGGCATCAAGAGTTAGCGCGCTGTCCATTTCTGCAAGAAGAGGATTATGGACGCGGCAGTGGTCAGGTGATGCGGATTCTAAAAGGCACATGGAAGTATTGCCTTATAAGGGGGAGGAGTTATTTGGGGTAGGTCTATCAGACCTGGTAGCCACGGCAACTGCTGGAAAATCCACATTTTTACCCCAGGTAGCTTCTCAACCAAAGAAGACGCCATATTATCAGGCGCAGTCCTTTCGGCCCCATAAGGGCAAGCGGGCAAAAGGCGCCTCATTTCTGCCCCGTGGCAGAGGGAGAGGAAAAAGGCTGCAACAAACAGCCAGTTCCCAGGAACAAAAGCCCTCTCCCGCCTCCGCAAAGTCCTCAGCATGACGCTGGGGCTTTACAAGCGGACTCAGGCACGGTGGGGGCCCGTCTCAGGAAGTTCAGTGCGCAGTGGGCCCACTCGCAAGTGGACCCCTGGATCCTTCAGGTGGTATCTCAGGGGTACAAATTGGAATTCGAGACGTCTCCCCCTCGCCGTTTTCTAAAGTCTGCTTTACCGACGTCTCCCTCAGACAGGGAGGCAGTATTGGAAGCCATTCACAAGCTGTATTCCCAGCAGGTGATAATCAAGGTACCCCTCCTACAACAGGGAAAGGGGTACTATTCCACACTATTTGTGGTACCGAAGCCGGACGGCTCGGTGAGACCAATTTTAAACCTAAAATCCTTGAACACTTACATACAAAGGTTCAAATTCAAGATGGAGTCACTCAGAGCAGTGATTGCAAACCTGGAAGAAGGGGACTATATGGTGTCTCTGGACATCAAAGATGCTTACCTACATGTCCCAATTTACCCTTCTCACCAAGGGTACCTCAGGTTTGTGGTACAGAACTGTCACTATCAGTTTCAGACGCTGCCGTTTGGATTGTCCACGGCACCCCGGGTCTTTACCAAGGTAATGGCCGAAATGATGATACTCCTTCGAAGGAAGGGAGTTTTAGTTATCCCTTACTTGGATGATCTCCTGATAAGGGCAAGATCCAGGGAACAGTTGGAAGTCGGAGTAGCACTATCTCAGATAGTGCTGCGCCAGCACGGTTGGATTCTCAATATTCCAAAATCGCAGCTGATCCCGACGACACGACTTCTATTCCTAGGGATGATCCTGGACACAGTCCAGAAAAAGGTGTTTCTCCCGGAGGAGAAAGCCAGGGAGTTATCCGAACTAGTCAGAAATCTCCTAAAGCCAGGCCAAGTCTCAGTGCATCAATGCACAAGGGTCCTGGGAAAGATGGTGGCTTCTTACGAAGCAATCCCATTCGGCAGATTCCACGCAAGAACCTTCCAGTGGGATCTGCTAGACAAATGGTCCGGGTCGCATCTTCAGATGCATCAGCGGATAATCTTGTCACCAAGGACAAGGGTGTCTCTCCTGTGGTGGTTGCAGAGTGCTCATCTTCTAGAGGGCCGCAGATTCGGCATTCAGGACTGGGTTCTGGTGACCACGGATGCCAGCCTGAGAGGCTGGGGAGCAGTCACACAGGGAAGAAATTTCCAGGGCTTGTGGTCAAGCCTGGAGACATCACTTCACATAAATATCCTGGAGCTAAGAGCCATCTACAATGCTCTAAGCCTAGCAAGACCTCTGCTTCAAGGTCAGCCGGTGCTGATCCAGTCGGACAACATCACGGCAGTCGCCCACGTAAACAGACAGGGCGGCACAAGAAGCAGGAGGGCAATGACGGAAGTTGCAAGGATTCTTCGCTGGGCGGAAAATCATGTGATAGCACTGTCAGCAGTGTTCATTCCGGGAGTGGACAACTGGGAAGCAGACTTCCTCAGCAGACACGACCTCCACCCGGGGGAGTGGGGACTTCACCCAGAAATCTTCCACATGATTGTGAACCGTTGGGAAAAACCAAAGGTGGACATGATGGCGTCCCGCCTCAACAAAAAACTAGACAGGTATTGCGCCAGGTCAAGGGACCCTCAGGCAATAGCTGTGGACGCTCTGGTAACACCGTGGGTGTACCAGTCAGTGTATGTGTTCCCTCCTCTGCCTCTCATACCCAAGGTACTGAGAATCATAAGAAGGAGAGGAGTAAGGACTATACTCGTGGCTCCGGATTGGCCAAGAAGGACTTGGTACCCGGAACTTCAAGAGATGCTCACGGAGGACCCGTGGCCTCTACCTCTAAGAAAGGACCTGCTCCAGCAGGGTCCCTGTCTGTTCCAAGACTTACCGCGGCAGCGTTTGACGGCATGGCGGTTGAACGCCGGATCCTGAAGGAAAAAGGCATTCCGGATGAAGTCATCCCTACCCTGATCAAAGCCAGGAAGGATGTAACTGTACAACATTATCACCGTATTTGGCGTAAATATGTTGCGTGGTGCGAGGCCAGGAAGGCCCCTACAGAGGAATTTCAACTGGGTCGTTTCCTGCATTTCCTGCAAACAGGACTGTCTATGGGCCTAAAATTAGGGTCCATTAAGGTTCAAATTTCGGCCCTGTCGATTTTCTTCCAAAAAGAACTGGCTTCAGTTCCTGAAGTTCAAACGTTTGTCAAGGGGGTACTGCATATACAGCCTCCTTTTGTGCCTCCAGTGGCACCTTGGGATCTCAATGTAGTTTTGGGGTTCCTAAAATCACATTGGTTTGAACCACTCTCCACTGTGGACTTAAAATATCTCACATGGAAAGTGGTAATGCTGTTAGCCCTGGCTTCAGCCAGGCGTGTCTCAGAATTGGCGGCTTTATCCTATAAAAGCCCTTACCTAATTTTTCATACGGACAGGGCAGAATTGAGGACTCGTCCTCAATTTCTCCCTAAGGTGGTTTCAGCGTTTCACTTGAACCAGCCTATTGTGGTACCTGCGGCTACTAGGGACTTGGAGGACTCCAAGTTGCTGGATGTAGTCAGGGCCCTGAAAATATATGTTTCCAGGACGGCTGGAGTCAGAAAATCTGACTCGCCGTTTATCCTGTATGCACCCAACAAGCTGGGTGCTCCTGCTTCTAAGCAGACTATTGCTCGTTGGATTTGTAGTACAATTCAGCTTGCTCATTCTGTGGCAGGCCTGCCACAGCCAAAATCTGTAAAAGCCCATTCCACAAGGAAGGTGGGCTCATCTTGGGCGGCTGCCCGAGGGGTCTCGGCTTTACAACTTTGCCGAGCAGCTACTTGGTCAGGGGCAAACACGTTTGCTAAATTCTACAAATTTGATACCCTGGCTGAGGAGGACCTGGAGTTCTCTCATTCGGTGCTGCAGAGTCATCCACACTCTCCCGCCCGTTTGGGAGCTTTGGTATAATCCCCATGGTCCTTACGGAGTTCCCAGCATCCACTAGGACGTCAGAGAAAATAAGAATTTACTTACCGATAATTCTATTTCTCAGAGGCCGTAGTGGATGCTGGGCGCCCATCCCAAGTGCGGATTGTCTGCAATACTTGTACATAGTTATTGTTACAAAAATCGGGTTATTATTGTTGTGAGCCATCTTTTCAGAGGCTCCTCTGTTATCATGCTGTTAACTGGGTTCAGATCACAGGTCGTACGGTGTGATTGGTGTGGCTGGTATGAGTCTTACCCGGGATTCAAAATCCTTCCTTATTGTGTACGCTCGTCCGGGCACAGTATCCTAACTGAGGCTTGGAGGAGGGTCATAGGGGGAGGAGCCAGTGCACACCAGGTAGTCCTAAAGCTTTTACTTTTGTGCCCAGTCTCCTGCGGAGCCGCTATTCCCCATGGTCCTTACGGAGTTCCCAGCATCCACTACGGACTACGAGAAATAGAATTATCGGTAAGTAAATTCTTATTATTAAGGTGCCAGCAGCTCCTGCATTTACTCTATGATTCTAGGGTATGTTCACTTTTAAATGGAGCTAGCAGGCTCACTGGTCTCATTGCCTGTACTACACTACCTTATACACCACAAACATCACAGTGCCTGAATTTGAATGCAGAGAACATCAGAGCGACTTTCATATAATACAGAGAACATCACTTGGACCACCATATAATACAGGGAACATCACAATGATCACACTATAACTTAAAAACATTACAGTGACCACTATATAAAACCCCTTTCACACTGCCAATGCCGGATCCCACCCGGGAATTGGAAACGGGTTCTTCTCGGGTGGGATCCGGCATTGGCAGCTGCTGCAGGCTTCCCCTATACGCCGGGCAGGTTGCCATAGCATCGGGGTGCGGAGCCGGTGGGGGGGGGGGGGGGGTGGAGGCGGTGCTGGGAGATGAGATCATCTCCGCGCCGCCTCTCCCTGCTGTAGTAAACGGGTCCTGGGACGCATCTTCCTGGGAGCCTGTTTACGCAGCCACTGACCCAGTATTCAACCCGGGTATAACACTGCTTTGTTCCCAGGTTGAATTGCCGGGTCAGGTGACCAGCGATTTTGGCTATGCCCATTTCACATCGCACGCTGACCTGTGCAATATGCCGGGTCGATGCTGGGTTATTCGTGCGGCGTGAAAGGGGTATAATTATTATTATTACATTTTATTTATAAGGCGCCACATGTGTTTCGCAGCGCCGTACAAAGGACAGTACAGGGAGACAAAACATAGCATTACAGTAAATAAATAACAGAAGTAGAGTACAGGTAACATAGAGCACCACACATTCTCAAGACATAATACAGCTAAGCTGTAAGTATTGAGGGATTGATCATCGTACTACTAGAGGCTGGTGGCCATAGATAGAGATGAGCCTTTACTTGTAGGGTAAAGATGGTCTTTGAGTAGGGGAGAGCTGCGAGTGAAATGTGTCGAGACGAGGGCTTAGATAACAAGAGGAAAGAGGGCCCTGCTCTGAAGAGCTAACAATCTAGTGGGGAGGGGCGACAGACAGATGACAAGAGGTGCAGGCAAGCGGGAGTTAGCCTGATGGCAGTATGCAAGCAAAGCTGAGATGTCCACGGCATGAGGCAGGGGGGTGGAGGCGCGGCTTCAGGACTGGGTTATGCATCGGGAGGGTATGCTTTGATGAGTAGGTGGGTTTTTAGTGCCCGTTTGAAGCTTTGCAAGGTCGGGGAGAGTCTAATGGAGCTGGGGAGTGCGTTCCACTGAAGGGGAGCAGCACGGGCATAGTCTTGAACATGAGCATGGGAAGCAGTGATCAGGGCGGTAGAGAGGTGACGGTCATTAGTTGACCGTAGGGGGCGGGAGGGAGTATGAAGGGAGAGGAGGTTGGAGATGTAGGGAGCAGTGGAATTAGAGATGGCCTTGTATGTGAGGGTGAGGAGTTTGAAGAGGATTCTGTAGGGGAATGGGAGCCAGTGTAGATTTTGGCGAAGGGGAGTGGCAGATGTGGTGCGGCGGGAGAGGAAGATAAGCCTAGCTGCAGAGTTTAGGACAGACTTGAGGGGACCAAGATGGGAGCAAGCGAGGCCAGTGAGGAGAACATTGCAGTAGTTAAGTCGTGAGATGACCAGTGAGTGGATGATGAGTTTAGTTGCACTCTGGGAGAGATATGGCCTGATATAATGCAGAGAAGATCACACTGACCACCATATGATACAGAGAGCATAACCATGAACATAATGCAGAAAACATCATAGTGGCTACCATATAATAAAAGAGCATCACAGTGGCTGTCATATACAGTAATAAGAAATCATCACTGCGACTGCCACATAATGCAGACAACATCACAATGTATACTGTATAATGCAGGGAATGTTCCTGTGACCACCATATAATGCAGAGATAATAAAGATATTCCCTTCAGCGACACTACAGAGTATTGCGATGGTGCACTTTACTCACTACTTCATTGAGGGGTTTAGTTATCATTGATAATGCATTGGAAGAGTTATGTATCACCTCATATCACAGCGGCGTGTAATGAAATTGCATCCATATTTATTGGAGCTCTAGCAAAAACCCCACTCTCCAGTTTCGTGGGTCCCTTATTGCTTGGTATAGGTTACCAGCTCCTGTCCTGCTGGGTAGTATTAAAATGGAAGCATGGCGGATTGTGTGTTGCAGCCTTTCTACCTATAGGCAGTGTTTTATAAGTGGTGTAATATAAGAGTTTAAAAAAAATATATATACAGTAACTACAGTATTAAGTACATACTGTATTCAAAAATGAAACATTCCTGATATTAAGCATGTTTGCATGTGGCCATAAAGCAATTAAGTGTGTCATTTAGGATAGACATCAAAATCCTTTTTGTATCAGTCTTATTTACTACCATGAACTCTTCATTCTTCATATTTTAATATTATTTTGGACACATGCTTAAGTTCCTAACAGTTACTTTAAGCATTCCTGTCACCTACTCACAACTGGACATTAAACAGATATATACACGCAGTCGGCACATATCATATGTTTACGTTTACAGTTGCATAGTATGTCCATAGCTTCTCTTCTCTTTTACATGTCAGAATAAAGTTCGCCATCTTCTGCACAGTTATAAATATTCTTGTGTAATAATGAGTATATGAACAATCCATGTACAGCTGCTGACAAACTCTTGGTGATATTGTAAGGAACTGAAAAGATGGGGCAATCATTGACAAGGATTCATCGTTTTAACATATTTAGTTAGTCTTTTGTTTTTCATGCCATTTTCCAGTATTCTTAAATGTTCTCCAAGTTATCATTAAAGTTATTAACCACTTAACTGGCTAATTTTTCTTTCCCAAAAGTGTCCCAAAATTGTTGATTTTTATTTACTATTTAAACCTGATTCAGTATAATTTTAAAAACGTGAGTTTTATATATATATATATATATATATATATATATATATATAAACACAGTAGTATCTTTATCTCGCGCCAACCTAGGAGCAGCACAATGGGAGAGATCTTTGTTGGGAGACCTCAAAAGCATACAGGAAAAACACAAATTCCCAAATGTGCTAAAGTGGAATGTAATTACACACTTCTTCCAGCGTTAATTTCGTCGGAATGTAGACTGGAGGATATTTAAATCTGGGGACCTGTAACAGACACCCCTCACCAAATAGTCACCCAAACAAGAGGCCAACAGGCCAATTAGTAAAAAGTTATTTTAATAACGTGTAATTGAACATATGAATTTTTATACACAGTTCAAAGTATAAAATTGTGTCAATAAAATACAACCAATAAAATACACAACCAACACGTTTGGAAGATGGATTCTAGATACTCCCTCACCTTTTACAAGGTGCGAGCTCGAAAAGGGAGTATCTTCACAAACTAGGTTGCTATTTTCTGACTGACAAATCCAACGCGTTTTGTCTTATCGACTTCATCAGGGGTAACTTGTTTGGGGAAAGATAAAAATAAAAATAATATTCTATTTGAGAAAAACTGTTATTGCAAATTAGGAATATTATATATATGGGGTATGTAAAAAGTACCTACCGAATATAGGAAAAGGGCTAATTTGCTCTTGATGAATTTATGTAAAAGATCATGACCTAAAATATGAATATAAGTAACACATTCTTAGATGTGTTTATTTGATGGAACTACTCAAACATTATTATTATTATTACAGATGGTAACTGGACATACCTCAAATATAAGATTAATCAAAATCTCCTATATCGGGATATATATATCTATATAGATAGCAGACTGGCGGTGCGGCACTCCAAGGATTTTCACACTGACAGTGAATGGATAATAACGTTTCAATGCCTTTTATTCAAAGTGGCATTTTCGTCAGGTAACAACATACAATGCAAAGATCTTACCTTAAATACTCATACCACCACGTGTGGCGCCAAACACCGCAGCGGGACTGCACACCCGGCGGCCGCGCATAACCTATGACGTCATGATGCGCCGAAGGCAGCGTCATATGATGTGTGACAAATGAACCCGCAACCATAGAAACATACAAATCCATACAATAACAATACAAGAGCTTGCCGATGCACTTAAAGTAAGACTGATTCCTAAGATCATAATAGGAACATGACATAGCACCAATAAGGTGCTGTAATAGTCCACCTGACAAAAGGAAATACCTTAACAGTAATGCAGCTCACCTACTCACTTCTAGATAGTAATAAACAATACACTGATGAGATCAGAGATATAAGAGCCAGCAATACATACATAAAGATATTTAAATATATAAGTGTCTTGACTCAGCACATATAAAGCATAAAAAGAAAACATTCGTTAGAGCAGTGAGATTGGCCTTTAAGGAAAAATCAAAATGTAAAAATAAATAAAAATCAAAAACACAAATGTAAATCAGCCATGTGAGGCCAATATACTAATACCTGAATGCTCGTTTAAGCCCTTGGGGGCCAGAGTCCCTAGGCGAAAAATCCAACGGGCCTCGCATTGTAAGACTAAGGGATAAGAGATTGGAAAAAATCCTGCCGCGCCCTCTGGACTGCTGCGAAAGGTAGGTAAAGGGAGATGTCACACAATCTCCAGAAGGGTAATTAGACAGAAAAAGAAATATTACCACCTAAACGCGCTGTCCAACCAAATTAATTATAAAAGCATCAACATAAACATAAATGGGGATATCCCAGCAGTGAGGAGTTAATAATCAATGTCCCAATTGATGAGAAAAAAGAGTCTCTAGTCTTAAGAGGAAGAGTTCAAAATGAGGAGATTCTTGAAAACGGAGAATTCCACGGGGTACACACCGTACTCACGTCGACGAGGGAAGTCAAATGTTCGTAAAGGTTTCTTTTCACATCAAAGATCCACTGGCGGGATGTCTCTGGAGGAGAAGTCCTTCAAACACGAATGCCCAATTTCCTCGGAAATACAAATGTGAAAAAAACTGATGGTGTAGTATGTTTTAACCAATTTATGGATCGTGATGATGGGGAAAGGATTCTGAGTATTGAGGGAAGATTTAGCGTACCGAACTTACGTTGGCACATATATGAATCCTCATATAAAAGTATCTTTGATAAATAATTCACAAGAGGGCATGTCCTAAGGTACAGGAGTGTAAGTTATTTCTTGGTACACACCGTACTCACGTGGGTTCTAGATGATTGAAGCTCATAAGGGTTTCTTTTTCCGGCAGTAATTCGTCTGGTTGATGTCCTTTTAATGGTACTTTTTCATAGTAATGGATCTCCCCGGTGGACCGGAAATAAAAGTGATAAAGAGACCAATGATATGGTATATCTCACACGTGAAAAATATGATAAAATGATGCGGACAGGGGGAACGTACCAAACTCACATAGACAAAAAACCAGATTACCAGTTACCATCTGTAATAATAATAATTACTTACTCGAATGAACTTGGCGAACTATAAGAAACAGGTTGCTCTTCATTTGGAGGACTCTAAGACCTATCGACGACTCCCAGAAGATCCTACCAATTATTTAAAGGAGAATTATCAACTATCCTCAAACAGGCGGTGGACAATGGGATTATTTCAGATCAATTGAGTAAAGCCTTATTACCTGTGTTCCCGTTGGTCCCCCTGTTTTATTCCATACCTAAGATACACAAGTCGCTCACTGACCCCCCGGGCAGACCTATAATTGCTGCCCGTGGTAGTCTCACACAACCCTTGTCAGTATATCTAGATGCGATACTACAACCATATATAAGGAAACACCCGAGATATTTGCTAGATACAACATAACTTTTAGTGAAATTACTAGCTCTTCCAGAATTATCTTCTGATGTTACCATGTTTTCAATTGATGTAGTCAGCCTATATACCGTCATTCCTCATGATATGGGTTTGACGGCGATAGGACGGTTTTTGAATGACCTGACGACTTATGATGGCCCTGATGTTTCTTTCCTAGTGGATATACTTCAATTAATTTTGACAATTTTTTTTTTCTTTATAATGGGGCATTCTATCTGCAATTGATTGGGTGTGCTATGGGGGCGGCGGTAGCCCCCTCATACGCCAAAAACATCTTCATGTTTGACGTTGAACAAGCTACATTTTTTTCAGACCCCTCAATTGCAGATAGAATCCTCTTTTTTTGCCGTTACATAGATGACTTGCTCATCTTTTGGCGTGGGGACAGTTGCGATTTGGTCAGACATCTTGAATCACACAACTCCAGTACCAGCCCAGTTAAGTTTACTTTTTCTTTTAGTACAACAGATATTCACTTTTTGGACGTGGCCATCTCCATTGTAGACGGCCGTATTTCAACTAATCTTTATTCTAAACCTACTGACCGTAATAATTTACTTTTGGCCAACAGTTGTCACTCAGTATCTTTAATTAAAGGGCTCCCTTACTCGCAGTTCATTCGAGTAAGGCGCATAACTTCCGATATTAAGCAAGCGGAGATCCAGATTGACACATTACTTGAGAAGTTTTTGAAACGTGGGTATGACTTTGCTCAGTTACAACAAACCAAAGCTAAGGTTTTAAATATTGACAGAGTGTCTTTATTGCAATCCAACCCTAAATCCAAGAAAACCTTCTTGCCCTGGGTCACTCAGTATACACCAGCCAGCCCTGGTATTAATAAAATAGCCAAAAGTTTATGGCCAATTATTAAGTCCGACCAAGATTGTGGTCTTTCAGACACACAATTGTTGTCTTGCTACAAGCGGGGACGTAATATCCGTGATGTCCTTGTTAAAGCAGACATAACTGAACCCATTCCTGGTATTTATCGTGGTAAAACAGGCTGCATTAGATGTACTTGTGTAACCTGCAAGTATTTGATCCCAGGTGACACATTCTACCATCCGCATAATGGTAAAGCACTACATATTAAATACAGACTCACATGTAATTCCATTTTTACTGTCTATCAAATCATTTGTCCGTGCGGCCTATCTTATATAGGCAAGAAGGAACGTCCCTTTAAGGAACGGATGGCAGCACATCGTTCAGCCATCAAAGCTGCACTGTCTACGGGTAAGAGTGATCAGCCTGTTGCGAGACACTTCGCTAAAGCTGCACATAACCTTACCACGCTGAAGTATCGAATGATCGCTCATGTCCCACACTCTATACGTGGGGGTAACCGTGGTCTTAAACTATTACAATGCGAGGCCCGTTGGATTTTTCGCCTAGGGACTCTGGCCCCCAAGGGCTTAAATGAGCATTCAGGTATTAGTATATTGGCCTCACATGGCTGATTTACATTTGTGTTTTTGATTTTTATTTATTTTTACATTTTGATTTTTCCTTAAAGGCCAATCTCACTGCTCTAATGAATGTTTTATTTTTATGCTTTATATGTGCTGAGTCAAGACACTTATATATTTAAATATCATTATGTATGTATTGCTGGCTCTTATATCTCTGATCTCATCAGTGTATTGTTTATTACTATCTAGAAGTGAGTAGGTGAGCTGCACTACTGTAAAGGTATTTCCTTTTGTCAGGTGGGCTATTACAGCACCTTATTGGTGCTATGTCATGTTCCTATTATGATCTTAGGAATCAGTCTTACTTTAAGTGCATCGGCAAGCTCTTGTATTGTTATTGTATGGATTTGTTGTATGTTTCTATGGTTGCGGGTTCATTTGTCACACGTCATATGAAGCTGCCTTCGGCGCGTCATGACGTCATAGGTTATGCGCGGCCGCCGGGTGTGCAGTCCCGCTGCGGTGTTTGGCGCCACACGTGGTGGTATGGGTATTTAAGGTAAGATCTTTGCATTGTATGTTGTTACCTGACGAAAATGCCACTTTGAATAAAAGGCATTGAAACGTTGTTATTTATTCACTGTCAGTGTGAAAATCCTTGGAGTGCCGCACCGCCAGTCTGCTATCCATTCTTCCTCTGTGAGGGCACCCAGGTTACTATTGCATTATGTGGCTGTGCCGGATCACCACCTCTGTCTATCTATATAGATATATATATATATAAGTAAAATGTCCAAGGGAGCTGTATTATATCATCTGTAAGGCTTCTTCCAAATTTTGACCACAATTCACTTAAAAAGCTTTAATTTATTTGCATATTAGCATTGAACAATATATCGCAATGAATACAATAATGTCAATTGGCTAACATATCCACATTAAAATATAAACATCAGATGTATAAAAGAAGAAATATAAGAAAATTGTTACTCCAATGATGTTTCTTAGTTAATGCATATCTGATGTTCTCACATCCGAACCAATTCCAACGCGTTTCGTCCGATTGGACTTCTCCTGGTCAGCAGAGTCACCCATTCTGTGAAGCTTGATCAACACTAATGATATTGTAGCTTGTAGTGAATGCAGCTATATTGTGTCTTGTTTACTTTATCATGTTGACGTGACCAACACAAACGTGATTGTGAATAACTGTGAACTCAATGTTTGTTTATTAATATTGTATTTCTCTGACGTCCTAAGTGGATGCTGGGGACTCCGTAAGGACCATGGGGAATAGCGGCTCCGCAGGAGACAGGGCACAAAAGTAAAAGCTTTAGGATCAGGTGGTGTGCACTGGCTCCTCCCCCTATGACCCTCCTCCAAGCCTCAGTTAGGTTTTTGTGCCCGGCCGAGAAGGGTGCAATCTAGGTGGCTCTCCTAAAGAGCTGCTTAGAGTAAAAGTTTTATTAGGTTTTTTATTTTCAGTGAGTCCTGCTGGCAACAGGCTCACTGCAACGAGGGACTTAGGGGAGAAGAAGTGAACTCACCTGCGTGCAGGATGGATTGGCTTCTTAGGCTACTGGACACTAGCTCCAGAGGGACGATCACAGGTACAGCCTGGATGGGTCACCGGAGCCGCGCCGCCGACCCCCTTGCAGATGCTGAAGAGAGAAGAGGTCCAGAAATCGGCGGCTGAAGACTTCCCAGTCTTCTTAAGGTAGCGCACAGCACTGCAGCTGTGCGCCATTGCTCTCAGCACACTTCACACCAACGGTCACTGAGGGTGCAGGGCGCTGGGGGGGGCGCCCTGGGCAGCAATGAAAGTACCTATGCTGGCTAAATATACATCACATATAGCCTCTGGGCTATATGGATGTATTTAACCCCTGCCAGGTTGTCAGAAAAACGGGAGAAGAAGCCCGCCGAAAAGGGGGTGGGGCCTATTCTCCTCAGCACACAGCGCCATTTTCCCTCACAGAACTGCTGGTGGGAAGGCTCCCAGGCTCTCCCCTGCACTGCACTACAGAAACAGGGTTAAAACAGAGAGGGGGGGCATTTTTGTGGCGATATTATTACATATTAAGATGCTATAAGGGAAAACACTTATATAAGGTTGTCCCTGTAAAATTATAGCGTTTTGGTGTGTGCTGGCAAACTCTCCCTCTGTCTCCCCAAAGGGCTAGTGGGGTCCTGTCCTCTATCAGAGCATTCCCTGTGTGTGTGCTGTGTGTCGGTACGTGTGTGTCGACATGTATGAGGACGATGTTGGTGAGGAGGCGGAGCAATTGCCTGTAATGGTGATGTCACTCTCTAGGGAGTCGACACCGGAATGGATGGCTTATTTAGGGAATTACGTGATAATGTCAACACGCTGCAAGGTCGGTTGACGACATGAGACGGCCGGCAAACCAATTAGTACCTGCCCAGGCGTCTCAAACACCGTCAGGGGCTTTAAAACGCCCATTACCTCAGTCGGTCGACACAGACACAGACACGGACACTGACTCCAGTGTCGACGGTGAAGAAACAAACGTATTTTCCATTAGGGCCACACGTTACATGTTAAGGGCAATGAAGGAGGTGTTACATATTTCTGATACTACAAGTACCTCAAAAAAGGGTATTATGTGGGGTGTGAAAAAACTACCTGTAGTTTTTCCTGAATCAGATAAATTAAATGAAGTGTGTGATGATGCGTGGGTTTCCCCCGATAGAAAATTATTGGCGTTATACCCTTTTCCGCCAGAAGTTAGGGCGAGTTGGGAAACACCCCCTAGGGTGGATAAGGCGCTCACACGCTTATCAAAACAAGTGGCGTTACCGTCTCCAGATACGGCCGCCCTCAAGGAGCCAGCTAATAGGAGGCTGGAAAATATCCTAAAAAGTATATACACACATACTGGTGTTATACCAGCGATCGCCTCAGCCTGGATGTGCAGCGCTGGGGTGGCTTGGTCGGATTCCCTGACTGAAAATATTGATACCCTTGACAGGGACAGTATTTTATTGACTATAGAGCATTTAAAGGATGCATTACTATATATGAGAGATGCACAGAGGGATATTTGCACTCTGGCATCAAGAGTAAGTGCGATGTCCATGTCTGCCAGAAGATGTTTATGGACACGACAGTGGTCAGGTGATGCAGATTCCAAACGGCACATGGAAGTATTGCCGTATAAAGAAAAAGACACCGTCTTTCAGCCTCAGTCCTTTCGTCCCCATAAGGGCAAGCGGGCAAAAGGCCAGTCATATCTGCCCAGGGGTAGAGGAAAGGGAAGAAGACTGCAGCAGGCAGCCCCTTCCCAGGAACAGAAGCCCTCCACCGCTTCTGCCAAGTCCTCAGCATGACGCTGGGGCCGTACAAGCGGACTCAGGTGCGGTGGGGGGTCGTCTCAAGAGTTTCAGTGCGCAGTGGGCTCACTCGCAAGTGGACCCCTGGATCCTACAAGTAGTATCCAAGGGGTACAGATTGGAAATTCGAGACGTCTCCCCCTCGCAGGTTCCTGAAGTCTGCTTTACCAACGTCTCCCTCCGACAGGGAGGCAGTATTGGAAACAATTCACAAGCTGTATTCCCAGCAGGTGATAATCAAAGTACCCCTCCTACAACAAGGAAAGGGGTATTATTCCACACTATTTGTGGTACTGAAGCCAGACGGCTCGGTGAGATCTATTCTAAATCTGAAATCTTTGAACACTTACATACAAAGGTTCAAATCAAGACGGAGTCACTCAGAGCAGTGATAGCGAACCAGGAAGAAGGGGACTATATGGTGTCCCTGGACATCAAGGATGCTTACCTCCATGTCCCAAATTGCCCTTCTCACCAAGGGTACCTCAGGTTCGTGGTACAGAACTGTCACTATCAGTTTCAGACGCTGCCGTTTGGATTGTCCACGGCACCCCGGGTCTTTACCAAGGTAATGGCCGAAATGATGATTCTTCTTCAAAGAAAAGGCGTCTTAATTATCCCTTACTTGGACGATCTCCTGATAAGGGCAAGGTCCAGAGAACAGTTGGAGGTCGGAGTAGCACTATCTCAAGTAGTTCTACGACAGCACGGATGGATTCTAAATATTCCAAAATCGCAGCTGATTCCGACGACACGTCTGCTGTTCCTAGGGATGATTCTGGACACAGTCCAGAAAAAGGTGTTTCTCCCGGAGGAGAAAGCCAGGGAGTTATCCGAGCTAGTTAGGAACCTCCTAGAACCAGGCCAAGTGTCAGTGCATCAATGCACAAGAGTCCTGGGAAAAATGGTGGCTTCTTACGAAGCGATTCCATTCGGCAGATTTCACGCAAGAATTTTTCAGTGGGATCTGATGGACGAATGGTCCGGATCGCATCTTCAGATGCATCAGCGGATAATCCTGTCTCCAAGGACAAGGGTGTCTCTTCTGTGGTGGCTGCAGAGTGCTCATCTACTAGAGGGCAGCAGATTCGGCATTCAGGACTGGGTCCTGGTGACCACGGATGCCAGCCTGAGAGGCTGGGGAGCAGTCACACAGGGAAGAAATTTCCAAGGAGTGTGGTCAAGTCTGGAGACTTCTCTCCACATAAATATACTGGAGCTAAGGGCAAGTTACAATGCTCTGAGCCTAGGAAGACCTCTGCTTCAAAGTCAACTGGTGCTGATCCAGTCGGACAACATCACGGCAGTCGCCCACGTAAACAGACAGGGCGGCACAAGAAGCAGGAGGGCAATGGCAGCAAGGATTCTTCGCTGGGCGAAAAATCATGTGATAACACTGTCAGCGGTGTTCATTCCGGGAGTGGACAACTGGGAAGCAGACTTCCTCAGCAGGCACGACCTCCACCCGGGAGAGTGGGGACTTCATCTGGAAGTCTTCCACATGATTGTGAACCGTTGGGAAAGACCCATGATGGCGTCCCGTCTGAACAAAAAACTGGACAGGTATTGCGCCAGGTCAAGAGACCCTCAGGCAATAGCTGGGACGCTCTGGTAACACCGTGGGTGTACCAGTCGGTGTATGTGTTCCCTCCTCTGCCTCTCATACCCAAGGTACTGAGAATTATAAGACGGAGAGGAGTAAGAACTATACTCGTGGCTCCGGATTGGCCAAGAAGGACTTGGTACCCGGAACTTCAAGAGATACTAAGAAGGGACTTGCTTCAGCAAGGATCATGTCTGTTCCAAGACTTACCGCGGCTGCGTTTGACAGCATGGCGGTTGAACGCCGGATCCTAAGGGAAAAAGGCATTCCGGAAGAGGTCATCCCTACCCTGGTCAGAGCCAGGAAGGAGGTGACCGCACAACATTATCACCGCATTTGGCGAAAATATGTTGCATGGTGGGAGGCCAGGAAGGCCCCCACGGAGGAATTTCAACTCGGTCGATTCCTGCATTTCCTGCAAACAGGACTGTCTATGGGCCTCAAATTGGGGTCCATTAAGGTTCAAATTTCGGCCCTGTCAATTTTCTTCCAGAAAGAATTGGCTTCAGTTCCTGAAGTCCAGAAGTTTGTCAAGGGAGTACTGCATATACAACCCCCTTTTGTGCCTCCAGTGGCACTGTGGGATCTCAACGTAGTTCTGGGATTCCTCAAATCACATTGGTTTAAACCGCTCAAATCTGTGGATTTGAAATATCTCACATGGAAAGTGACCATGCTGTTGGCCCTGGCCTCGGCCAGGCGAGTGTCAGAATTGGCGGCTTTGTCTCACAAAAGCCCATATCTGATTGTCCATTCGGACAGGGCAGAGCTGCGGACTCGTCCCCAGTTTCTCCCTAAGGTGGTGTCAGCGTTTCACCTGAACCAGCTTATTGTGGTACCTGCGGCTACTAGGGACTTGGAGGACTCCAAGTTGCTAGATGTTGTCAGGGCCCTGAAAATATATGTTTCCAGGACGGCTGGAGTCAGGAAAACTGACTTGCTGTTATCCTGTATGCACCCAACAAACGGGGTGCTCTTGCTTCTAAGCAGACGATTGCTAGTTGGATGTGTAGTACAATTCAGCTTGCACATTCTGTGGCAGGCCTGCCACAGCCAAAATATGTAAATGCCCATTCCACAAGGAAGGTGGGCTCATCTTGGGCGGCTGCCCGAGGGGTCTCGGCTTTACAACTTTGCCGAGCTGCTACTTGGTCAGGGGCAAACACGTTTGCAAAATTCTACAAATTTGATACCCTGGCTGAGGAGGACCTGGAGTTCTCTCATTCGGTGCTGCAGAGTCATCCGCACTCTCCCGCCCGTTTGGGAGCTTTGGTATAATCCCCATGGTCCTTACGGAGTCCCCAGCATCCACTTAGGACGTCAGAGAAAATAAGAATTTACTTACCGATAATTCTATTTCTCGTAGTCCGTAGTGGATGCTGGGCGCCCATCCCAAGTGCGGATTGTCTGCAATACTTGTACATAGTTATTGTTACAAAAATCGGGTTATTATTGTTGTGAGCCATCTTTTCTGAGGCTCCGCTGTTATCATGCTGTTAACTGGGTTCAGATCACAGGTTGTACAGTGTGATTGGTGTGGCTGGTATGAGTCTTACCCGGGATTCAAAATCCTTCCTTATTGTGTACGCTCGTCCGGGCACAGTATCCTAACTGAGGCTTGGAGGAGGGTCATAGGGGGAGGAGCCAGTGCACACCACCTGATCCTAAAGCTTTTACTTTTGTGCCCTGTCTCCTGCGGAGCCGCTATTCCCCATGGTCCTTACGGAGTCCCCAGCATCCACTACGGACTACGAGAAATAGAATTATCGGTAAGTAAATTCTTATTTTTATCGATTTTTATTGTGGGAACAACACGTCCATAAGGTTGGTCCTTTGCCCCCTAAAGCTCTTTCGATCCATTTGATATAAGCCCTGATGAAATCCAATCAGACAAAACGCGTTGGGTTTGGTTCGGATGTGAGAACATCAGATATGCATTAACTAAGAAACATCATTGGAGTAACAATCTGCTTATATTTCTTCTTTTATACATCTTTTGTTTATATTTTAATGTGGATATGTTAGCCAATTGACATTATTGTATTCATTGCGATATATTGTTCAATGCTAATATGCAAATAAATTGAAGCTTTTTAAGTGAATTGTGGTCAAAATTTGGAAGAAGCCTTACAGATTATATAATACAGCTCCTTTGGACATTTTACTTCTTGCATTTGATTCTTGTACTCTATCTAACAGACAGTACGTCACAGGGTCGAGCTCCAGACATAGCGCAGAATTAGGTCTAATCCACACCCATATATACAGTGTATATATATATATATATATATATATATATATATTTGGGAGCACTCACCAGTCTTCCAGATATAATTATTTAATCAAACCATCACAGAAGGTGAAATCAGTTGGCGCATCATACCTCACAAAGTTGGGAGGAGGGACACAGACGCGAACCGTAGGCGTGCGCCCGAAAATAGGGAGGTGGCCTCACGGGTAGTGCCGTGATCGCTGGTCACACCCCCATTTTTCGCAGCTGTGGGGGGCATGCCAAGAGCTCTGTGAGCTGCTGGCATGCCCTTTGTCCCTCTCTCCCAATGAACAGACGCTGTGCGTATGCGTCTATTCACCGCTGCGCAGCGAGTTAAAGAGGGTCTCCCAACTGCCCCCACCGTGGGACACTGCGACCTGCGGGTGGACAGCAGGACAGTCCCAGAAAAACAGGACTGTCCTGCCAAAATCGGGACAGTTGGGAGGTATGGGCGTATGAATATCATTCTGTGTCTTTAGCTTCCTGCAGATCTCCAGTAAAGAAGCATGCAACACTCATTGTGTCCCGGTTACATTAAAAAAAACCCTTGTTGAAATATAAGTCACAGACTTAACACTATGTTTTTCTCCTTCTTTGGTGAATAACTCCCATTGAAACCCGCATTGACGTGATGTGGATTTTTAATTGAATAGCAAAAAGTCGCTGCTGCCAGTTTTTGTGAGAAAAGAGAAAATGAGTGTGGCTAATTGAATCTGGTCATTTGCCTTTTGACATACTGATCTTGTATTTGCACCAGTGACAGCATGTCAGTGTGACAAGGTAGCAGAGACTTACGTTAGCAGTGGTGTGGTAGTGGTCTTCTTACGTGATATCAAGAGAGGCCAGATGGTGGGAGGATGGGTAAGCTTCATTCTTAGTTATGTCACCACTAGAGAAGTGGACACATCTGACAGATGAGCCATGAGGACAACAAAAGACTTGACTGAAGAGGTTTGACCGACTGTCACTATACCTTTACCATACTGGAAAGTGTGTACAACCACATGGTGGCTATTCAGGGAGGTATGAACGCAGATCGCTGCAAACGCAGCCAGATCTGCGTTCAACTCTGCACATGCTGAGGGCCGCTCAGCACAGGGCAAGGCCGCCCAGCATGTGTAGTGCCGCCTCCTGATGCATCCGCAATCTAATTGCGAACGTATTGAATCTAAGATTGACCCCTGGCAGTGCATGGCTGCGTATGACGTCAAACAGCTGGTTTGAAAACGCTCCCGACGTGCCCCCATTCGGTACGCCGCACCTCCAATACCGCAACAACGGCCACTGCTGTCAATCACACTGCAGCCGAATCCTTCCTGGATGTGGCCACAATGTGTAAGGTCACGCACGTGCACTGCAGTAAGTGCACGTGCGCATATCAGATGGACACGGCCACTACGAGCTACCATGCGGCTGTGTCTATCTCTGAATTACGCCTCATATGCATTCCTATGTGACTAGAACCTAAAAATATACATGTGAACCTTCTGTGTCACTCATTTGTTTACTTTTAGACTGTAAGCTCTTAATAACAGTCATAAAATTTGTCTCAAGAAACCCTGTATTGAAATGTATGTCTCTCTCTCTGTTATACAAGCTGCTTCTATGTTGATACTTTATAAATAAAAGAAAAATAATATAACATAATAGACAAGTAATCAAACCGAATACTTTTTTGTAAATAATAAGCTGAATCATGGATATTGAAGGTGAAACCCAGACTAATTGTAAGATTCCCTTTTCTCCTGCATGCCGTGCCCTTGTGTTGATCCTTAGTTGTAAACCAACAATATAAAATGAAAAGCTATCCCCTTAACTGCATTTCTCAGATGGAGTTAACAGAACTCAGAATAAAATGATTACTACCCTGACATGGTTTATGTGGATCCAAGTTTTTTTTTTTTATTATTCCTTCACACAGCCATGGACGAATGAAAAGCAGCTTCTAAAGCAAATGGGGTTGATGACCTCTTAGTAGGTCAAGCGAGACAGCGCCAGACATAATAATAAAAAAATTGTATAATAATATGTATATGTAATGGAAATCTCTGTATTAAATCCATCCTATTGGGACCTTTTAAGTTGGATTTTAATGTGTGGAATGTGTCAAAGCTTACCTTAAGATAGTATATCAAAATATTTATATGTGACAGCTTAAAGACCAGTGATGCAAAGATCTATTCAGCTGCTGGTCCCTGCTGCTGCAGGGCAGCATGTTCTTCTATGCTAGGCTGGCAGTGCCCAGTAATGCCTAGCGAGTGCTTGGCATTAATATGTAAACTGATTACTGGCACTGTTCTGATGAATTCTATGATCTAAGTATTATATTTGTACTACAGTCCTTGCATGATAAATTTAATTTAAAATAGTTTCCACCATATATGATAAATATTACATTCATAATGAAACATGTTGTAAGTAGTAAATATACATACAAATGACAAATGACAGGGCCGGATATTGCCATGGGGGTGCCCAAGCACTTAAGACAGGCAGGGGGGCCCAGATGGAAGGTGGGGGATGTATATTAAATTGTGCATACCTCCCAATATGTCCCATTCCAGGAGGCACAAAATTCTCTCTACCTGGACATCCCACTGAATATATGATTGGCGTCATCTGTGTCGAACTATTTAATTGATAAGAAAGGTACTTCAACACAGGTGATTGCAATCCTAAATTAAGAAGATAGAGAGCATGTTGTCCCTCCTGGGGTGGGTCATGGTGGGAGGTATAGATTGTGTATATTAAATTTAAACCCATGGTGTATATTAGTTTTAACTAATCGTTTAATAATGCCTGGCTACTCTTTATAGCTCCACATAATTGAAAGACAACTATTTTATAAACTTTTCTTGTAATGGAACAAAGAAAACATAAGCTTAAAATACACATTGAAAAAATAAATAAATCTTGTCACATGCAAGAATAGCAGTAGCCTCTGTACTACTTACACACTGGGACAGGACTGAGGAGGTCTCTGTGTGTGTCTCTAGCTCCTGACCAAGGGGGGCCCGGGGTACAGTATGCCCTGCATCCCCCCTTAATCTGGCTATGCTATGTACTGATCAGGGAAATAGTAGAGGACCTAGAGATAAATCCTTTATAAACAACTAATTTGATGCACCACCATCGTTCTGTCTTTCCAGATAAGAACAACTATACTGTACACTATGTGAATGCCAAATACCCACACCTCAAGCTATTTCTTGTACTCCCCCTTCCATGTAACAGATGTAATTACATTGTTTTATAGTAGAGGATGGTGGGATGAATTGGAGGGGGCCACTAAGGGCAATTTGTGGACGCCTGCTGTTTTTAAGCAAACATCTTCATCCAAAGATACAGGGGGAGATGTATCAAACCTTGGAGAGAGAGAAAGTACCAATCACTCAGCTCCTGTCATATTTTTTTTTTGAAAAACATTTTACTGATGCATTCATGCATAAAATACAAATCAAAAACACAGTAACCATGAAAAGATACCGAGGAAATGACAAGAAGTACGCATAAAATCGCAGGGTAAAAGAATGCTCTATCTAATCCTGTTACGTACTTCAATATATCTAGAAATCAGCAGAGGAAAACCTTAGTTTGTCCAGAGCATTAAATTGGATAATATAGCAATCCATAAATACCATTAATCACAACAGAATACCCTTTCTCTGACGTCCTAAGTGGATGCTGGGACTCCGTAAGGACCATGGGGAATAGCGGCTCCGCAGGAGACTGGGCACAACTAAAAGAAAGCTTTAGACTACTGGTGGGCACTGGCTCCTCCCACTATGACCCTCCTCCAGACTTCAGTTAGAATCTTGTGCCCGGCTGAGCTGGATGCACACTAGGGGCTCTCCTGAGCTCCTAGAAAGAAAGTATATTTTAGGTTTTTTATTTTACAGTGAGATCTGCTGGCAACAGACTCACTGCAGCGAGGGACTAAGGGGAGAAGAAGCGAACCTAGCTAACTGGTGGTAGCTTGGGCTTCTTAGGCTACTGGACACCATTAGCTCCAGAGGGATCGACCACAGGACCCGACCTCGATGTTCGGTCCCGGAGCCGCGCCGCCGGCCCCCTTACAGAGCCAGAAGCAAGAAGTGTTCCGGAAAATCGGCGGCAGAAGACTTCTGTCTCCAACAAGGTAGCGCACAGCACGGCAGCTGTGCGCCATTGCTCCTCATGCACACCTCACACTCCGGTCACTGATGGGTGCAGGGCGCTGGGGGGGGGGGCGCCCTGAGGGCAATATAATACACCTTGGCTGGCAAATCTACACCATATATAGTCAGGAAGGCTATATAGGTGTAAAAATACCCCTGCCAGAATTCCAGAAAAGGCGGGAGAAGTCCGCCGGAAAAGGGGCGGGGCCATCTCCCTCAGCACACTGTCGCCATTTTTCCCTCACAGCTCCGCTGGAAGGACGCTCCCTGGCTCTCCCCTGCAGTGTCAAGCTACATAAGGGTAAAAAAGAGAGGGGGGGCACTAAATTTAGGCGCAGTATATATATAATATAAGCAGCTATAAGGGAAAAAACACTCATTTATAGTGGGATCCCTGTGTTATATAGCGCTCTGGTGTGTGCTGGCATACTCTCTCTCTGTCTCCCCAAAGGGCTTTGTGGGGTCCTGTCCTCTGTCAGAGCATTCCCTGTGTGTGTGCGGTGTGTCGGTACGGCTGTGTCGACATGTTTGATGAGGAGGCTTATGTGGAGGCGGAGCAAATGCCGGTAAATGTGATGTCACCCCCTGCGGGGTCGACACCTGAGTGGATGGTTCTGTGGAAGGAATTACGCGACAGTGTCGACTCCTTGCATAAAAGGTTTGACGACATACCAAATATGGGACAGCCGGCTTCTCAGCCTGTGCCTGCCCAGGCGTCTCAAAAGCCATCAGGGGCTCTAAAACGCCCGCTACCTCAGATGGCAGACACAGATGTCGACACGGATACTGACTCCAGTGTCGACGACGATGAGACTAATGTATCTTCCAATAGGGCCACACGTTATATGATTGAGGCAATGAAAAATGTGTTGCATATTTCTGATGTTACCCCGGGTACCACAAAAAAGGGTATTATGTTTGGAGAGAAAAAACTACCAGTTGTTTTTCCTCCATCTGAGGAATTAAATGAAGTGTGTGAAGAAGCGTGGGCTTCCCCCGATAAGAAACTGGTAATTTCTAAGAGGTTACTAATGGCGTACCCTTTCCCGCCAGAGGATAGGTCACGTTGGGAAACATCCCCTAGGGTGGATAAAGCGCTCACACACTTGTCAAAGAAGGTGGCACTACCGTCTCCGGATACGGCCGCCCTGAAGGAATCTGCAGATAGAAAGGAGGAGGCTATCCTGAAGTCTATATATACACACACAGGTGTTATATTGAGACCAGCTATTGCTTCAGCATGGATGTGCAGTGCTGCAGCTGCGTGGTCAGATTCCCTGTAGGAAAATATTGATACCCTAGACAGGGACACTATATTGCTAACCGTAGAGCATATTAAAGACGCACTCTTATACATGAGGGATGCACAGAGGGATATTTGCCGGCTGGCATCTAAAATAAGTGCAATGTCCATTTCTGCCAGGAGAGGGTTATGGACTCGGCAGTGGACAGGAGATGCAGATTCTAAAAGGCACATGGAAGTTTTGCCTTATAAGGGTGAGGAGTTGTTCGGGGATGGTCTCTCGGACCTTGTTTCCACAGCAACAGCTGGGAAGTCTACATTTTTACCCCATGTTCCCTCACAGCCAAAGAAAGCACCGTATTATCAGGTACAGTCCTTTCGGCCCAATAAGGGCAAGCGGGTTAAAGGCGCGTCCTTTCTGCCTAGAGGCAGAGGTAGAGGGAAAAAGCTGCAGCATACAGCCAGTTCCCAGGAGCAAAAGTCCTCCCCCGCTTCCTCTAAGTCCACAGCATGACGCTGGGCCAGGAGCCAGGTACGGTGGGGGCCCGTCTCAAAAATTTCAGCGATCAGTGGGCTCGCTCACGGGTGGATCCCTGGATCTTTCAAGTAGTATCTCAGGGGTACAAGCTGGAATTCGAGACGTCTCCCCCCCGCCGTTTCCTCAAATCTGCCTTGCCAACAACTCCCTCAGCCAGGGAGGCAGTGTTAGAGGCAATTCACAAGCTGTATTCCCAGCAGGTGATAGTAAAGGTGCCCCTACTTCAACAAGGACGGGGTTACTATTCCACAATGTTTGTGGTACCGAAACCGGACGGTTCGGTGAGACCCATTTTAAATTTGAAATCCTTGAACACGTATATAAAAAAATTCAAGTTCAAGATGGAATCGCTCAGGGCGGTTATTGCAAGCCTGGACGAGGGGGATTACATGGTATCACTGGACATCAAGGATGCTTACCTGCATGTTCCCATTTACCATCCTCACCAGGAGTACCTCAGATTTGTGGTACAGGATTGTCATTACCAATTCCAGACGTTGCCGTTCGGTCTATCCACGGCTCCGAGGGTCTTTACCAAGGTAATGGCCGAAATGATGATACTCCTTCGAAAGAAGGGAGTTTTAATTATCCCGTACTTGGACGATCTCCTGATAAAGGCGAGGTCCGGCGAGCAGTTGTTGGTCGGGGTAGCACTATCTCGGGAGGTGCTACAACAGCACGGCTGGATTCTAAATATTCCAAAGTCACAGCTGGTCCCTACGACACGTCTACTGTTCTGGGGATGGTTCTGGACACAGAACAGAAAAAAGTGTTTCTCCCGAAGGAGAAGGCCAAGGAGCTGTCATCTCTAGTCAGAGGCCTCCTAAAACCAAAACAGGTGTCGGTGCATCACTGCACGTGGATCCTGGGAAAGATGGTAGCTTCCTACGAAGCAATTCCATTCGGCAGGTTCCATGCAAGAACTTTTCAGTGGGACCTGTTGGACAAGTGGTCCGGATCGCATCTTCAGATGCATCGGCTGATAACCCTGTCTCCAAGGACCAGGGTGTCTCTGCTGTGGTGGCTGCAGAGTGCTCATTTTCAAGAGGGCCGCAGATTCGGCATACAGGACTGGGTCCTGGTGACCACGGATGCCAGCCTTCGAGGCTGGGGGGCAGTCACACAGGGAAGAAACTTCCAAGGACTATGGTCAAGTCAGGAGACTTCCCTGCACATAAATATTCTGGAACTGAGGGCCATTTACAATGCCCTAAGTCAGGCAAAACCCCTGCTTCAAAACCAGCCGGTACTGATCCAGTCAGACAACATCACGGCGGTCGCCCATGTCAACCGACAGGGCGGCACGAGAAGCAGGACGGCGATGGCAGAAGCCACAAGGATTCTTCGATGGGCGGAAAATCACGTGTTAGCACTGTCAGCAGTGTTCATTCCGGGAGTGGACAACTGGGAAGCAGACTTCCTCAGCAGGCACGACCTCCACCCGGGAGAGTGGGGACTTCATCCAGAAGTCTTCCAACTGATTGTAAACCGTTGGGAAAGGCCACAGGTGGACATGATGGCGTCCCGCCTAAACAAAAAGCTAGAAAGATATTGCGCCAGGTCGAGAGACCCTCAGGCGATAGCTGTGGACGCTCTAGTGACACCGTGGGTGTACCGGTCGGTTTATGTGTTCCCTCCTCTTCCTCTCATACCAAAGGTACTGAGGATAATAAGGAGAAGAGGAGTAAGAACTATACTCATTGTTCCGGATTGGCCAAGAAGAGCTTGGTACCCGGAACTTCAAGAAATGATGTCAGAGGACCCATGGCCTCTGCCGCTCAGACAGGACCTGCTGCAGCAGGGGCCCTGTCTGTTCCAAGACTTACCGCGGCTGCGTTTGACGGCATGGCGGTTGAACACCGGATCCTGAAGGAAAAGGGCATTCCGGAAGAAGTCATTCCTACGCTGATTAAAGCTAGGAAAGAAGTAACCGCAAACCATTATCACCGCATATGGCGAAAATATGTTGCGTGGTGTGAGACCAGGAAGGCCCCAACGGAGGATTTTCAGCTGGGCCGTTTCCTGCACTTCCTACAGTCAGGGGTGACTATGGGCCTAAAATTGGGTTCCATTAAGGTCCAGATTTCGGCTCTATCGATTTTCTTCCAGAGAGAACTGGCTTCACTACCTGAAGTTCAAACTTTTGTTAAGGGAGTGCTGCATATTCAGCCCCCTTTTGTGCCTCCACAACGTGTGGATCTCAACGTGGTGTTGGATTTCCTAAAGTCACATTGGTTTGAGCCACTTAAAACCGTGGAATTGAAGTATCTCACGTGGAAAGTGGTCATGTTGTTGGCCTTGGCTTCGGCCAGGCGGGTATCAGAATTGGCGGCTTTGTCATGTAAAAGCCCTTATCTGATTTTCCATATGGATAGGGCAGAATTGAGGACTCGTCCCCAATTTCTCCCAAAGGTGGTATCAGCCTTTCACCTGAACCAACCTATCGTGGTGCCTGCGGCTACTAAAGACTTGGAGGCTTCCAAGTTGTTGGATGTAGTCAGGGCCCTGAAAATTTATGTTTCCAGGACAGCTGGAGTCAGAAAGACTGACTCGCTATTTATCCTGTATGTGCCCAACAAGTTGGGTGCACCTGCTTCAAAGCAGACTATTGCTCGCTGGATCTGTAGTACAATTCAGCTTGCACATTCTGCGGCTGGACTGCCGCATCCTAAATCAGTGAAAGCCCATTCCACGAGGAAGGTGGGCTCTTCTTGGGCGGCTGCCCGAGGGGTCTCGGCTCTACAACTTTGCCGAGCAGCTACTTGGTCGGGGTCAAACACATTTGCTAAATTCTACAAGTTTGACACCCTGGCTGAGGAGGACCTAGAGTTTGCCCATTCGGTGCTGCAGAGTCATCCGCACTCTCCAGCCCGTTTGGGAGCTTTGGTATAATCCCCATGGTCCTTACGGAGTCCCAGCATCCACTTAGGACGTCAGAGAAAATAAGAATTTACTCACCGGTAATTCTATTTCTCGTAGTCCGTAGTGGATGCTGGGCGCCCATCCCAAGTGCGGATTGTCTGCAATACTTGTATATAGTTATTGTTTAACTAAAGGGTTATTGATGAGCCATATGTTGAGAGGCTCAGTTGTTCTCATACTGTTAACTGGGTATTGTATCACGAGTTATACGGTGTGATTGGTGTGGCTGGTATGAGTCTTACCCGGGATTCAAAATCCTTCCTTATTGTGTCAGCTCTTCCGGGCACAGTATCCTAACTGAAGTCTGGAGGAGGGTCATAGTGGGAGGAGCCAGTGCACACCAGTAGTCTAAAGCTTTCTTTTAGTTGTGCCCAGTCTCCTGCGGAGCCACTATTCCCCATGGTCCTTACGGAGTCCCAGCATCCACTACGGACTACGAGAAATAGAATTACCGGTGAGTAAATTCTTATTTTTTTTGTTTTAGAACAGGATAGTGTAGAAAGAGAAAGAAAAGAAAAGGAAGAAAAGAAAACAAAGAAAGAAGGAGAATAAGATAGAGAAAGAAGACAGGAACAAAACAAACCAGATAGAAGGAGTGGGAAGGGAGAGGAGGGGGACAATTGCAACATGGTGACATCAACTCAACATATGCCAGAGTTGGCACATATTAGGGCAATCTCAGGAAATATGGTGAAGGAAAAAGCAAAAATAATAGAGGCAATCAAATTTGGTATAAAATCTAAGATAATCTATGTTTGAGTGACCAGGTAGTATTATAAAAAAAAATTGCATAATGTGTACATTTACATCTTGTGGTAAAAATTCTAACTAAAAACTCAATTTTTTATAAAACGTCTCTACTCCCTTGTCAATGTTGGTCAAAGTCACTTTGCGATCATAATAAAGGAAATTAAGAAGTTCAGCCTTCAATAGCGTTATTGTAGGTACAGATTTGGAGATCCAAAAGGACAGTATGAGTTTTTTGGCTAACATTACCAGTACTGTTAAAAAGGGAAGAATAGACCTATGTAAGAGGGAAGGTACCCAGCCTGAAAAATCAGCCAATAAAAAGAGTTCCCAAGAGAATGGCAGTCTAACCTTAGTAACCTGTTGGAGAAAGTTATGAAAGCTCCTGTCATTTTTCAAACACAGAAAAAATATCTTATTCTGAGGCACAATTATTAACAATTTGCAAATGGAATAAATATTAAAACATAACTTTTACTGAATAATACCCATAAAAAGGACTCTCAGGTTCAAAGGTGGGATATATGAGTATATACAGTATAAAGATAAAATCATTTTAAATCAAAAGAAAAGAAACCTAGAGGAGAGGGTGATTGTTCTTCACGCCATACACATACAAATTGGCGAAAATGTGAAGATTCCCTTCAGATGCTTATTACAGTCCTACAGTACGTGTGGGATTAATAGCCTCTCTTAGGACCATATCACCGTGCTGTGTTATGCTGGACACCTCGTAATCCTTGGTGGTCTCCCATCCAGGTACTAACCAGGCCCAAAAAAATGCCAGGCACGCGTTGGGTTAATAGCCACTCCTAAAGCAATATCACCATACTGTTAATGTGTTTGAAATTGGGCAGGGAAATGAACAATAGACCTCTTACTGGAACAAGAGAGATTTTATTTCTGCATTATACTTATTATTATTATTTCTACAAGTAGTACTGGTCCAGCACACTAGTGCTCACTGTATACTGACAACCTGTCCACACCCCACAAACAGCTTCCCATGTGTTGTTAGCCAAATAAAGCACAGCCAGGATCTCTTTTCTAGTTACTGCTGGTATGTTCCCATCATCTCTGTATTAGAGGGCAGATCAGGCCAGTGGAGTCTACAGCTTACAAGTGTCATCCTCTGCATCATTAGTTAGCAGGACATTATGGTCCTTTAAGTTCCACCATGGCTGGACAGTACGCACCAGCTGGGAGCCACCAATGGGTCATTTTATTGATTGAGCATTTCTTAAAGAATCACTAAACATAAAATACAAGTTGCCTTTTGTACAATTCCTATTCGTAGCATAGATGAATGTAAATGTGAAAGTGCCAGGAGTTGATCACAGCTGAAACTATCTGAGTTTGTGGGTGTCATGGTGGGATGACGCGTTCTCTATAAACCTATTGAACAACACTGCAAACAACTTTTATTAATTCAAAGCAGATAATAACATAGAAAAATAGCTTACTCTCAGCTGCATGGCAATGGTGGAAACAATGTTAATTGTCTTGAGTTCTGTAAGGAACATATACTTATGCATTTGTAAGTACAACATGATGATATTTACTATTGAATCCACTTCTATCTTATGTTTAGTAGCCCTTTAAATGACAAAATAATTCAGTGGAAAACAATCATAACAGTCATAAAATGTTGGGAATCATAAAGACGTTAGACGTGACCCGCAGAGTGCACGTTGCACAATATACATAGATCTCCTGTGTGGGGGGAGGGCCAGTGGTTTAATCCCTAATGGTAGATATCTCCATTAAATTTCACAATGAGTCAGAAATATCTGTCAGACACTATAGTAATACTATACATTTCAGTTTCCCTTAGGGCTTGCAGTGAAACAACTGATAACCAATCTACCTTATTAACGTAGCAAAAACGATACGGTGCCACAGGATGTGTCTAACATCAGCCCAGCAACAATATATGCTCAGACAGAGTTAGGCCAGCTCATAAAGTGAAAAGCATAACATAATAAATACAATTCCAGAAACCTGAGCATGTGTACTATGGGTCTGCCCTCCTTCTGACTGTGCTGTTAATGTTGGCAGGCTGTGGGCTGTGATCGGCAGCTTGGGAGCAACGCCAAAGAAGACAATTGTGGAGTGTGTGCCGGAGATGGCTCTACGTGCAGGCTGGTGAGGGGACAATCCAAAACCCATATGTCCCCTGAAAAAAGTAGGTGCCACTTTATTCCTCTAACCTTATACTCAAGAAAGATGTCATTTAAAAAAATCTGTGTAGATGATTACTTGTACTAGCTTAGTAATTAAAACTCCAATCTGTAATGGGAAGACTCTCTCCTCTTTGTACTTCTGTGCTGTTAATAGGTACAAATAAAGCACGTTGGAAAGCTTACTATTATATATATATATATATATTGATAAAGATATAGATATATAGATATACAGTAGAGGACTCCAAAAGATTTGGAAGGTGCACTCGCACTCATAAAGGAATAGCAGATACTTCTTCTTAAAATCACCGCAGCTTTTATTGTCGACGTTTCGGTCTGATGACAGGCCTTTTTCAAGACAGGTGATGCATCATCCTCATCATTTCATCATCATAGACAACAAATACATAATCTGCAAATACACAGTAATACACAATCACAAGCAATATGCCTCACCGGCCCCTATGGGCACCCGACAGTGACAATAATGGACCCGTCACCAAAAAACACCCATTAGAAATGTGCCTAAAGGATATAACCATCCTAATCAGATTACCTGGGATACATAGAAGAATCCACACCGGGTATCTCCTATGTCAGGACACTCAGACATAATCAAATACTAAAAATCATGCAGAGCTACTTCCATCTGTCAAATAGATACATAAACAGGTTTATCATAGATCTTTAAACTCTCCACCAAAAATACCTCACATCCAAGGTGATGTCAGTGTATAGTCTCATACCTTATCGGAGTAGCCAGAGAGCTAATGCAGCAATGATGCAGGAGGCATAGGCTTAAAAAGATCCAACCTACCAACACCAGAAAGAAACAATATCCTCACTGAATACTAATAGACATATCATCACAGAACCAATAGTGTGAAATTAAATCAGTAGTATAGAGTAAGACATCAGTACTCACATCAGCCCAGGGACACCACAGGCATTGCTGCATGCTGTCCCTACAAACAAATGGGCTATTTAAACCGCACTGGCCGGATGAATCTACGAAAGAAAATGATTAGATGCCCATATTTGGGGAATATATGTGTACTCTCGTACCATGCCATAAATAAATTAGCATATGCAGGTGCCAGATTAGACCCCATTGCTGTACCGGCTATTTGCATATAGAAATCCTTCTTATATACAAAGTGATTCTGCGTGAGTACCAACTCGGTCAGCTCAAGCAGGAACTCTGTGGGGTACTCAGCACAGGGTGTACGTTCAAATGCTGTCCTAAGCACTTCCAGTCCTGCCTGATGGGGTATAACAGTGTATAGTGAACATACATCGAGAGTGGCCAGAAGAGTTCCCCTGGTCACCTCGATGTCTATCACATGTTGGAGAAAATCTCCCATATCCCTAATATAACTAGGGATAGAACGAACCAATGGTTGTAATAAACTATCCAAAATTTGCGGCTAGGACACTCGAATGTACACTTCCGGTTGCTGAACCGCACGGAAGTACCGTTGGAACGCATGATGACGCGTTTCCGGCGGGTTGTAACTCGAATGACGGCGTCTGGATGAAGCCAGCGCGGAGGTTCGAGCGGCTAAGCGGCTGGGTCCGCAGGTGAAGCGCCTTGCTCACAGCATGCTTTAGGGCATGATTGAACAGCGGGAAGTGTCTTTTTATAAGTTTACTAGGTTTGTAAGGGGGATTTCCGGGTTGAACGTCACTTCCGGCCAGTACGGTTTAAATAGCCCATTTATTTGTAGGGACAGCATGCAGCAATGCCTGTGGTGTCCCTGGGCTGATGTGAGTACTGATGTCTTACTCTATACTACTGATTTAATTTCACACTATTGGTTCTGTGATGATATGTCTATTAGTATTCAGTGAGGATATTGTTTCTTTCTGGTGTTGGTAGGTTGGATCTTTTTAAGCCTATGCCTCCTGCATCATTGCTGCATTAGCTCTCTGGCTACTCCGATAAGGTATGAGACTATACACTGACATCACCTTGGATGTGAGGTATTTTTGGTGGAGAGTATAAAGATCTATGATAAACCTGTTTATGTATCTATTTGACAGATGGAAGTAGCTCTGCATGATTTTTAGTATTTGATTATGTCTGAGTGTCCTGACATAGGAGATACCCGGTGTGGATTCTTCTATGTATCCCAGGTAATCTGATTAGGATGGTTATATCCTTTAGGCACATTTCTAATGGGTGTTTTTTGGTGACGGGTCCATTATTGTCACTGTCGGGTGCCCATAGGGGCCGGTGAGGCATATTGCTTGTGATTGTGTATTACTGTGTATTTGCAGATTATGTATTTGTTGTCTATGATGATGAAATGATGAGGATAATACATCACCTGTCTTGAAAAAGGCCTGTCATCAGACCGAAACGTCGACAATAAAAGCTGCGGTGATTTTAAGAAGAAGTATCTGCTATTCCTTTATGAGTGCGAGTGCACCTTCCAAATCTTTTGGAGTCCTCTACTGTATGTGTGTGGGCCGATTCGGTCCATTGGGAGCACCCACTATTTGATGAACTTTTTATTGATGAGAGTGCAGGATTATCGCTATTGATATATAGATATAGATATATATATATATTTATATATATATATATATCTCCACAATATGTAGCAATCCACATATGTATACCAGCACACCACTCGAGTAGCATCAATACTTCACATCTTTTTAATATCCATAAAGTGCATGGTGCTTCACAATGACCGTGACAGGAATTCCATAAGAATGAAGATACTTAGCGTGTTATATGCATCATGGCAAATGGCACAGCGGGTGGCAATTCCTACAGCTGGTTCGGTGCACATAGAACCTTCTTCCAGGGAAACGCCATTGATCTATCTCATCATAGTCAAACACTGAATACATACACACATAAAGACATACCATAACACCTGTGCTGTCCCTTTTGGCACCATCTCTGGGCTACCTAAAACACATTGTATTCAATCCACAGCATTTCACCACACCTACAATGACAGCCACCTCTCACCCCACTCCGGGACTTGGCGTTTTCTACCAAGCACCCGCAAATAATTGTCATTGAAGTGTGTGCGATCCAATTATTTGGTGTGTGTATGTATGTATATATATATATATATATATATATATATATATATACACACACTGTATCTTACCAGTTTATGCAGCCTAAACAATCTCATAGAGTCTGATGAAGCTATCAGAATTCAGTGTCCGTTATATTATTATCTTTTATATATAAAGTGTTGCACAATGAGGGGATGACATTGTTGTATGACATGTCCCAGGAGTTACCATTATACACCATGCCCTGCCCTAGACCATCCTTGTCCAGTATATAACTCGGCACAGCAGTTCTGTTCCCATTATAACATATATTCCATCAGTTATGTGCACAATATATAAAATGGTCAAGCCAAAAATGTTTTACATGCCTATTATACAGTTTTGCAAGTAAGGTGGTATGGGCTGGTAGGATGTACCATTAAAAAACTAGTTGCCGGTAAACTGTACATGCTACCATCTTACCGCTGGTGCCATTAGCTGCCACAGCACTCGTCAGCAAGAGGGCCATGACTGACCAGGAGCAATCCAGCAGCTCCCGGAGAGCTGGGCATGCCACCAGAATGACCAGAAAGGTTGTATCATGCAGACACGCCCCTATGATGCATGACCACTCCCCTCATGATATGACACCACACCCACTGGCATATGTACAGAGTACCGACATAAAATAAAACTCAATGCATCACAACTAGTATATATTATGGTCAAGTATTGACTTGCTCAATACGTAACGTATTCCATAGGTTGCATGTCTTATATATAATAAAAAAAATGTTTTGTGCCCATTATACGTATAATATGGTCCAGGGATTACATTCAGGTATATGCTATGACTGTGAAGTCTTATATCTAGTATATAGCAGGACTGAAACATTATTTGTACTTTTATCTGGACATTTAGGGGGACATTTACTAAGCAGTGATAAGAGCAGAGAAGTGAGCCTGTGGAGAAGTGGCCCCATCAACCAATCAGCAGCTCTGTAAAATGTTATAGTAGCAAATTATAAATGTTACTTCAGTGCTGATTGGTTGCCATGGGCAGCTTCTTCACTGGCTCACTTCTCTGCTCTTATCACTGCTTAGTAAATGTCCCCCTTAATCTTTTAGTCACTTTGAATATACTAGATCTGTGGTTGAGCAGTTTTGCCTGGCTAGAGCTCTGTGGCATGACAAGCTGTTCTGGAGAGCTATAAAGTCCTGGCGATACAATCTTCATTTCCGCTTCTGTTCTGCCATTCTGCAGAATGCATTTCTGCACTGTACATGTAAATTTGCATTTTGCTGAATTTATAGTCTATGAATACAGCTGGGAGGACAGCGGTCAGTTAATTCTGCTGTGGTGTGGTTTTGGTAGGATTGGGAACACTTAGATTCCGCAGACAACATGTGCCAAATGTGGAATGAGGTGAACATTCCGCAGAGCAGTTTTGAAATTTTATCTCATGTTAGCCTAGAACTATGATCCATCTATTGGGAAATGGAGACATTCACTTTGAAATGAGTTATGCTGTGTTCTCTAGTTGTTCCAATGAATAAATGGTTGTTGTATATGCAGTAGTTAGTTATACATTAGCACCATGGTGTACTGTGAGAAGTAAGAAATGTGGTTTATCAGAGAGTCAGTGATGTGCCATGGCGGATGTTGTGCAGCACATTGCTCAATTCATGTCTTTATTGAGTATCAGATTATCCACCTTATAAATTCATTCTTTCTTCATCCTTAAACATCTATAGCCGGGTACACACTAGACGACATTTTAAACGAATTTGCCATTCGTTACGTCAAATTCTTAAAATTATCCAGACTGTACCCACTACATCAGTAGCAATATGCACTCCTGCAGGTTACTAGTGACAGCCCCCCTTCCCCCTTGTCTGTACATGTAGCCCAACCTGGGAATGTCGCTAGCGAGGCCATGCTGTAGCCCCGCTCCCTCCTGCCGTTGCTGCGCCACTGCCGGTATCAGCAAGTGTATATGCATTTGCCGATGCCTGCGGTGTCCTGTCGCCCGTAATGTCGTGCTGGGTACACATCGTCTAATGTTCACCCAGCATTAGTGTTGAAGTCACAAAGCACAGAGAATGGGGAGACCAGAATTAAGCACAATCACATGCAGTACCAAGAGTTTTCCTAAAATAAAGTAGTTAGGGGCCCATTTATCCAACTACTTTTACCTATTTAAAAATTGTTGCGTATAATAAATGGTGCTCCAGCCAATCAGTTCCTGTCATTTTTCAAGCACATGACAGGAGCTGATTGGCTGGAGTACCATTTATCATAGCTAAAACTCATTGATAAATGGACCTCTTAATCCACTAAACAAATAAGCTATTTTTGTTTATTTTCTTAATGCACAATTCATTACAATTTTACTAGGAATTAATGATACGGAGGCTTGAATAGCATTGTATTTACAAAGAAGAATCCTATAGGCACACCATTTTTGGGGGCTTATTATTATTATTATCATTATTATTATTATTATTAATATAATAATAATTATAATAATAATAACAACAATAATAATCATAATACACAATAGTAATAATAATAATAATAATAATAATAATAATAATTATTATTATTATTATTATTATGTATTTAGTTACTTATCTGTGACAAGATCAAAAAGTTACTAATAAAGAAAATATATTGACACTAATTTCTCTATATGGACTCTTTCGGCTTCTCGATTGCAGTGAGTTGTCATTATAGAGAAAGCTCCCCTCTTTCTTTTAAAACGTGATCAGTTAGCAAAACAGAATATGTGCAATATAAATAGTTGGAGTGGATGTACGTATATATGTGTGGACAAGTATTATGCCATTGGCATTTCTTTCACTAACTATCAGAATGGTCGTTTGCTGTATCCCGGAATAACATACCATCTCATGTTTTCATCATGTCAATTTCACAAGCTCCACGGCATCCAGTGGCCACACAAGCTCCACAGCATTCAGAGGCCACACAAGCTCCATGGCGTACAGAGGCCACACAAGCTCCATGGCATACAGAGGCCACAAAGCTCCATGGCATCCAGAGGCCACACCCTTTCATGAGTCAAAAGCACTGTCATGATTTGAGGCCTGCAATGTGGATTTGTGTAATTACTCCACAGCCTCAGAGATTTTACACCCAGCTATGGCTGGTGACTCATGGGAAGTCAACTCATCCTTTATGGGATCAGTCAGATCTTGCCAAAAGGTTGCCATTAAGGCCTCATTACTCTACTGAATCTCTGAGGTATATGTTCTGAACTGAATAGAATAATGTCTCACAGACTGTGTTCTCTGGTTTCATCGAGCAGTTTCTTGAAAGCATCAAAGAAGGCATTACAGTCAAGCAAGAGAGGTGGGCCATAATGTTACTACAATGGAGAAGCATATGCCAGGGCCTGGCCAGTAACTAGGGAAATAGTATAAGTCACTTGTTCTCACTCAGACATTTGTATAGAAATATCAGTGAAAATAACACATGTGGCATGAACCCCCTGGGTACTGGTTAAACCACAAGTCACAGAATTGTAGCAGTGAATACAGTATGAGGTTTTGGCAGGAGGGTGCAGGTCAAATTTGTGTTTTTTTGCATGTTATTTTTATTGAGCCACAAACATAAAAAATAACAGAATACCGTGATAATCCAATATACGAAAGCAAGAACAAAATATAAGGTAGTTGTACTGTAGTCTCTAAAAACAGACTTGTAAAAGGTCAAAAACGTTATGTTATGACAACAATGTCATTGGGCAATAGTCAGAAGATGTGTGGATACAAGTATTAAGCCACTATGCAGGTATGAACATGGCATCATACAAAAAGAATCATAATACTCAAAAGAGAAAGGAAAGAATAAAAAGGTAAGAGAGGAAAGAGAAAGAAAATAGAGATAAAACAAAAGAATTTGGGTTGGGGGGGGGGGGGGTTTGGAGATTTTCCACCGGGACCCAAATGAATAGGAAAGACCGGTATTAGATCACATAAGGATCACATAAGGATCACATAAGGAGGTACATGGTCTGTGAGGCACTGTTAAGAGATATTAGCCTATCAGATTTGCAGAATTCCTAACAGCTAAGCCACAAAGTCAAATACTGTAGTTCCATAATTTATCAGCAGAAAAAATAATATTGTCCATTGACCTATACAATTCTATACTGTGACACCAGTCAGTAAGGCTAGAGGTAGATTGCCATTGCGTGGGAATTACTGTCTTAGCTGCACTGTTAAGATATTTCAAGAGTGATTTTTTTTATACACAGATAAAGGCATGGTAGTTTGATTCAAAAGCCAAAACTCAGGCACATCTGGAACATCCAAGCCTAAAATTTCCTGCGCAATCAAAACCAGGTGGAGGTAAACTTTATATGCAGACAAACTTAGAAAACACAGGTTACTGGAAACTGCATGAATACTGGGGATGCAGGTACTTAAGCAATGCAGATATAGTTGATGAACTTGTCAAGGCTGATGAAATTGGCAAAGTAATGACAGAAGTAAATAGGGTCCAGAAACAAATAGCAGAATGTTCACCTGATTAATGGCAGAGTTCCTATAGCTTGGCAGCCACAGAAGCTCACAAGAACATACACAGGTGCTGGTAATCAGGAATCTTGGCAAAGCAAACATAAAACAGAAGTCCAAACAGAAGTTCCTTGGCTGGGCAGATCCAGAATATACTGTATGAACAGGTAACATTAACAGGAGCAGGAATCCAGAAAATATCAACATCAATGACCCAGCCCTGAGTGCTGGGATCAGACAGACTGAGTAGGCAGCTGCCAGACAAAGTCCATGCTTGTTATTATTAAATCATCCATTTCTCTATCGTCCTAAGTGGATGCTGGGGTTCCTGAAAGGACCATGGGGAATAGCGGCTCCGCAGGAGACAGGGCACAAAAAAGTAAAGCTTTACTAGGTCAGGTGGTGTGCACTGGCTCCTCCCCCTATGACCCTCCTCCAGACTCCAGTTAGATTTTGTGCCCGAACGAGAAGGGTGCAATCTAGGTGGCTCTCCTAAAGAGCTGCTTAGAGAAAGTTTAGTTTAGGTTTTTTTTCTTTACAGTGAGTCCTGCTGGCAACAGGATCACTGCAACGTGGGACTTAGGGGGAAAGTAGTAAACTCACCTGCATGCAGAGTGGATTTGCTGCTTGGCTACTGGACACCATTAGCTCCAGAGGGATCGAACACAGGCCCAGCCGTGGAGTCCGGTCCCGGAGCCGCGCCGCCGACCCCCTTGCAGATGCTGAAGCGTGAAGAGGTCCGGAAACCGGCGGCTGAAGACTCCTCAGTCTTCATAAGGTAGCGCACAGCACTGCAGCTGTGCGCCATTTTCCTCTCAGCACACTTCACTGGGCAGTCACTGAGGGTGCAGAGCGCTGGGGGGGGGCGCTCTGAGAGGCAAATATAAACCTTATACAAGGCTAAAAATACCTCACATATAGCCCATAGGGGCTATATGGAGATATTTAACCCCTGCCTGACTGGAAAAATAGCGGGAGAAGAACCCGCCGAAAAAGGGGCGGGGCCTATCTCCTCAGCACACGGCGCCATTTTCTGTCACAGCTCCGCTGGTCAGAACGGCTCCCAGGTCTCTCCCCTGCACTGCACTACAGAAACAGGGTAAAACAGAGAGGGGGGGCACATTAATGGCTATATATATATATATTAAAGCAGCTATAAGGGAGCACTTAATATAAGGATATCCCTTGTATATATAGCGCTTTGTGGTGTGTGCTGGCAGACTCTCCCTCTGTCTCCCCAAAAGGGCTAGTGGGTCCTGTCTTCATTAGAGCATTCCCTGTGAGTTTGCGGTGTGTGTCGGTACGTGGTGTCGACATGTATGAGGACGATATTGGTGTGGAGGCGGAGCAATTGCCAAATATGCAGATGTCACCCCCCAGGGGGTCGACACCAGAATGGATGCCTTTATTTGTGGAATTACGTGATGGTTTATCTTCCCTTAAACAGTCAGTTGAGGACATGAGGCGGCCGGACAATCAATTAATGCCTGTCCAGGCGCCTCAAACACCGTCAGGGGCTGTAAAACGCCCTTTGCCTCAGTCGGTCGACACAGACCCAGACACGGGCACTGATTCCAGTGACGACGGTAGAAATTCAAACGTATTTTCCAGTAGGGCCACACGTTATATGATTTTGGCAATGAAGGAGACGTTACATTTAGCTGATACTACAGATACCGTAAAACAGGGTATTATGTATGGTGTGAAAAAACTACAAACAGTTTTTTCCTGAATCAGAAGAATTAAATGACGTGTGTGATGAAGCGTGGGTTGCTCCTGATAAAAAGTTGATAATTTCAAAAAAGTTATTGGCATTATACCCTTTCCCGCCAGAGGTTAGGGCGCGCTGGGAAACACCCCCTAAGGTGGACAAGGCGCTCACACGCTTATCCAAACAAGTGGCGTTACCCTCTCCTGAGACGGCCGCACTTAAGGATCCATCAGATAGAAAGATGGAAGTTATTCAAAAGAATATATACACACATGCAGGTGTTATACTACGACCAGCTATAGCAACTGCCTGGATGTGCAGTGCTGGAGTAGTTTGGTCAGAATCCCTGATTGAAAATATTGATACCCTAGATAGGGACAATGTTTTACTGTCGTTAGAACAAATAAAGGATGCATTTATCTATATGCGTGATGCACAGAGGGATATTTGCACACTGGCATCTCGGGTGAGTGCTATGTCCATTTCAGCCAGAAGAGCCTTATGGACACGACAGTGGACAGGCGATGCGGATTCAAAACGTCACATGGAGGTTTTGCCGTATAAAGGGGAGGAGTTATTTGGAGTTGGTCTATCAGACTTGGTGGCCACGGCTACTGCCGGGAAATCCACTTTTTTACCTCAAGTCACTCCCCAACAGAGAAAGGCACCGACCTTTCAACCGCAGCCTTTTCGCTCCTACAAAAATAAGAGAGCAAAGGGCTTGTCGTACCTGCCACGAGGCAGAGGAAGAGGGAAGAGACACCAACAGGCAGCTCCTTCCCAGGAACAGAAGCCCTCCCCGGCTCCTGCAAAAACCTCAGCATGACGCTGGGGCCTCTCAAGCGGACTCGGGGACAGTGGGGGGCCGTCTCAAAAATTACAGCGCGCAGTGGGCTCACTCGCAGGTAGACCCCTGGATCCTGCAGATAATATCTCAGGGGTACAGGTTGGAATTAGAGACGGATCCTCCTCATCGTTTCCTGAAGTCTGCCTTACCAACCGTCTCTTCCGAAAGGGAGAGGGTGTTGGAAGCCATTCACAAGCTGTACGCTCAGCAGGTGATAGTCAAAGTACCCCTATTACAACAAGGAAAGGGGTATTATTCCACTCTATTTGTGGTACCGAAGCCGGATGGCTCGGTAAGGCCTATTCTAAATCTGAAGCCCTTGAACCTCTACATAAAAAAGTTCAAGTTCAAGATGGAGTCACTCAGAGCAGTGATAGCGAACCTGGAAGAAGGGGACTTTATGGTATCCTTGGACATCAAGGATGCGTATCTACACGTTCCGATTTACCCCGCACACCAGGGGTACCTCAGGTTCATTGTTCAAAACTGTCACTATCAGTTTCAGACGCTGCCGTTCGGATTGTTCACGGCGCCTCGGGTCTTTACCAAGGTAATGGCCGAGATGATGATTCTTCTTCGAAGAAAAGGCGTATTAGTTATCCCATACTTGGACGATCTCCTAATAAGGGCAAGGTCCAGAGAACAGCTGGAGACAGCTTTAGCACTATCTCAAGAGGTGCTAAGACAACACGGGTGGATTCTGAATATTCCAAAATCCCATTTAATCCCGACAACTCGTCTGCTGTTCCTAGGAATGATTCTGGACACGGTTCAGAAAAAGGTTTTCCTTCCAGAGGAAAAAGCCAAGGAGTTATCCGATCTGGTCAGGAACCTCCTAAAACCAGGAAAAGTGTCAGTACATCAATGCACAAGAGTCCTGGGAAAAATGGTGGCTTCTTACGAAGCAATTCCATTCGGCAGATTCCATGCAAGAATATTCCAAAGGGATCTGTTGGACAAATGGTCAGGGTCGCATCTGCAGATGCACCTGCGAATAACCCTGTCACCAAAGACAAGGGTGTCACTTCTGTGGTGGTTGCAGAAGGCTCACCTATTAGAAGGCCGCAGATTCGGCATTCAGGATTGGATCCTGGTGACCACGGACGCCAGCCTGAGAGGCTGGGGAGCAGTCACACAAGGAAGAAACTTCCAGGGAGTATGGACGAGTCTGGAAAAGTCTCTTCACATAAACATTCTGGAACTAAGAGCAATCTACAATGCTCTAAGCCAGGCGGAACTTCTCCTGCAAGGAAAGCCGGTGTTGATTCAGTCGGACAACATCACGGCGGTCGCCCATGTAAACAGGCAGGGCGGCACAAGAAGCAGGAGTGCAATGGCAGAAGCTGCCAAGATTCTTCGCTGGGCGGAGAATCACGTGATAGCACTGTCAGCAGTGTTCATCCCGGGCGTGGACAACTGGGAAGCAGACTTCCTCAGCAGACACGATCTTCATCCGGGAGAGTGGGGTCTACATCCAGAAGTCTTCAACATGTTAATAGACCGTTGGGAAAGACCAATTGTAGACATGATGGCGTCTCGCCTCAACAAGAAACTGGACAAATATTGCGCCAGGTCAAGAGATCCACAGGCAATAGCTGTGGACGCACTGGTAACTCCTTGGGTGTACCAGTCAGTGTATGTGTTTCCTCCTCTGCCGCTCATACCAAAGGTATTGAAGATCATACGGCAAAGAAGAGTAAGAACAATACTAGTGGTTCCGGATTGGCCGAGAAGGACTTGGTATCCGGAACTTCAAGAGATGCTCACGGACGAACCGTGGCCTCTACCTCTGAGAAGGGACCTGCTACAGCAGGGTCCCTGTCTTTTTCAAGACTTACCGCGGCTGCGTTTGACGGCATGGCGGTTGAACGCCAGATCCTAAAAGGGAAAGGCATTCCAGAAGAAGTCATTCCTACCTTGATTAAGGCACGGAAGGAAGTCACCGTGAAACATTATCACCGCATTTGGCGAAAATATGTAGCGTGGTGCGAGGATCGGAGGGTTCCGACGGAGGAATTCCAACTGGGTCGTTTCCTACATTTCCTGCAATCAGGATTATCTATGGGTCTCAAATTGGGATCCATTAAGGTTCAAATTTCGGCCCTGTCAATATTCTTCCAAAAAGAATTGGCCTCTGTCCCTGAGGTCCAGACTTTTGTCAAGGGAGTACTGCATATACAGCCTCCTGTGGTGCCTCCGGTGGCACCGTGGGATCTAAATGTAGTTTTAGATTTCCTCAAATCCCATTGGTTTGAACCATTGAAAAAGGTGGATTTGAAATATCTCACATTGAAAGTGACTATGTTACTAGCCCTGGCCTCTGCCAGGAGAGTATCTGAATTGGCGGCTTTATCTTATAAAAGTCCTTATCTAATCTTCCATTCGGATAGGGCAGAACTGCGGACTCGTCCGCATTTTCTCCCTAAAGTGGTATCAGCATTTCATCTGAACCAACCTATTGTGGTGCCTGCGGCCACTAGCGACTTGGAGGACTCCAAGTTGTTGGACGTTGTCAGAGCCTTAAAAATATACATTGCAAGGACGGCTGGAGTCAGAAAATCTGACTCGCTGTTTATATTGTATGCACCCAACAAGTTGGGCGCACCTGCTTCTAAGCAGTCGATTGCTCGTTGGATTTGTAACACAATTCAACTTGCACATTCTGTGGCAGGCCTGCCACAGCCTAAAACTGTAAAAGCCCACTCCACAAGGAAGGTGGGCTCATCTTGGGCGGCTGCCCGAGGGGTCTCGGCATTACAACTCTGCCGAGCAGCTACGTGGTCGGGGGAGAACACGTTTGTAAAATTTTACAATTTTGATACCCTGGCAAAGGAGGACCTGGAGTTCTCTCATTCGGTGCTGCAGAGTCATCCGCACTCTCCCGCCCGTTTGGGAGCTTTGGTATAATCCCCATGGTCCTTTCAGGAACCCCAGCATCCACTTAGGACGATAGAGAAAATAAGAATTTACTTACCGATAATTCTATTTCTCGGAGTCCGTAGTGGATGCTGGGCGCCCATCCCAAGTGCGGATTATCTGCAATACTTGTACATAGTTATTGTTAACTAATTCGGGTTATTGTTAAGGAGCCATCTTTAAGAGGCCCTTTCTGTTGTCATACTGTTAACTGGGTTTAGATCACAAGTTGTACGGTGTGATTGGTGTGGCTGGTATGAGTCTTACCCGGGATTCAAAATGCCTCCCTTATTGTGTATGCTCGTCCGGGCACAGTACCTAACTGGAGTCTGGAGGAGGGTCATAGGGGGAGGAGCCAGTGCACACCACCTGACCTAGTAAAGCTTTACTTTTTTGTGCCCTGTCTCCTGCGGAGCCGCTATTCCCCATGGTCCTTTCAGGAACCCCAGCATCCACTACGGACTCCGAGAAATAGAATTATCGGTAAGTAAATTCTTATTTTCCCAACATCTGAGTGCAGAACAGTCCAAAGAGCAGCACCTCTGGTAAGGACCAGTACTGCAACTCACATAGTAGGAGCCCTGGCTACTCCTGGTGGCGGGCAAACATATTGCCAGGGAAACATAGTAAAACAGACAGTTCTGACATGTTATTAAAGTAAACACACAGGGCAAAGTAATAAGCATGATAATAAGAAAAATATTTAATACTCAGTGATGGTCAGTTCATAGATATACATCAGCAGTGATTTTGGGTGTCGGTTAGACACCCAGATGAAAAAATTGTGGAGAATGGACACTGTCAGCATGGATTCCAGGAGAGGCTATGGTGTATTATTGTAGCTACTTTTATATACCCTTATGTGGTAGTGGCTCCTCAGTTATGAATACAAACAAATAATTAATATATTAGTTCTCTACTCTATTTAACTGCAGAAGACAGCAGCTCCCCAGTTATGGATCTAAACAAAGAATAATACATTAACTCTCTTATTTAGTTGTGCCAGCAAAACACCAAGGCCATATACCTGTTGTTGATGCCCAAACTCCTGTACTTTCTGCACATATCAGCATTTTCATCAACTTCCTCAATATATATTCAATAATGACTTCTGTTACAAAAGTTAGTTTATACAATTTTCTGCCTGTAATATTTTCTTTCCAAGGCTTTCAACTGTTTCAGAGCAATACAAAGACACACACAGACTTACACAGATGATCAAAATGTGGCGCCATGATTCAACGTTTGAGAACCACTGGGCAACAGTCAGGTACCCACTGTCATTAACCCCTACTGGTACACCACCTTAGCATTCTCTAAGGGTAACTTAGATGTCTGAAGCCTGAATTGATTTGAATGCTTATTCAGAAACCCTCTGTATTAGGATCTCCATTTGGAACTGTGGCTTGTGAAGAAATACCTGTAGCATCAGCAGCAGGAACAATGGCAACAGGATCTAGGATCAGATCTGCTGGTAGCAGGTGCATAGCATCCATGCTTTCCATCAGGGACCGCAAGCACTGCATTCATTGATCGTGATTGGCCTCCTATTTATCCACTTGACTAAATGATGCAGCAGGTCCTTAGTAGAGAGATCACAAGCAGAACCCATCGGTGTGGTCAGAGGTTTTTGTAACAATTCGAGGACGGAAATGTGGATCTGTGCTACCAGCTGGGATTTGCGCAGCCAATAACAGAGGAGTGAGGTCTAACACACTAGTGGTGTCCACAAGGGACCCTCATAAAGAGGTTTGGACTTTGCTGCATCCAATATGCAGGTTGTAACCCCCTGAATTTGGCGCCTCTTGACATGGCCACAAGTGTGAGTTGCTGGTAGAGCTGCACACCTGCCTCTATACCAACAAACGGCACACCCACTGTGAGAAGAAACCAGCATAAGGAAGGAAGCGAAGAGAGTCAGCATTCCGAAGGAAAATGTACAGTAGCAAGTGATGTATATATGGTAAGCACCAATGGGTCCTGGTGTTGCCTGGCAAGTGCACAGCTCAGTGGAAACAAAAGCTACCATGAAGTCATCCATACAAACAAATGTGCAGATTATATTTACATGGGTTCACTACGATATGCCGGCGGTCGGGCTCCCGGCGACCAGCATACCGGCGCCGGGTGCCCGACCGCCGGCTTGCCGACAGTGTGGCGAGCGCAAATGAGCCCCTTGCAGGCTCGCTGCGCTTGCCACACTACGGGCATGGTGACGCGCGCCACACTATTTTATTCTCCCTCCAGGGGGGGCGTGGACCCCCACGAGGGAGAATAAGTTTCGGTATGCCGGCTGTCGGGATCCCGGCGCCGGTATACTGTGCGCCGGGATCCCGTCAGTCGGCATACTGAAGACCACCCTATTTACATATACAATAGCAAGTGATACAGTGAATTTGACCTTTCATATAGAATAAGACATCTGATAATTTAACTTGGGTCAAATTCTGGTTTGATTTTTGTAGTTTGTGTGTTTAGATAGAGTATGAGTTTTTTGTAACATCTGGTTTGCTGGTTTGATTCAAATGTAAATTTAGGAAGGGATGTTAGGGACATACATTTTTGGGGAGCTGAGAGAGAGGTAGGAGACACGTGGCCATACTGCTTCAATGAAATGTCATCATTTCGCTGTGTCACACAATGCCTCAACAATTGTCATGATCCATCACGGAACTGATCCCAAAACATACTGTAGTATTATTCAAATTGCATGTTGTATCAAGATATTGATAAGAAACAGTAATATCCTGCTTGTAGAACATTGTAAGTAATCTTAAAATAAACTGTAAAACAATGAGAGAAATCCTAAAGCTGAGGACGTGTTGCTGCTGTAATTAGTTATACTGCACTGGAACTATATTTTTAGGTATCCTTTCACAGTAAACATTACAAGTAGACAATAAAAGGGCTTCCAATTGTAGAACATCTTATCACATTGACATCTAAATGCTGGTAACCCTCATCAGAAGGGATCTCCCTTCTATAATAATGGCATGGGAGGAAATGGGCAGGTCTTCTGTAGACAGTGTGATATTGTAGCATTCACAGGATATCCTTATCAGTGTAAGATGATTGTTGTAAGTGACAATACAGCGGACAACCCATATACATCCTCTTGCTGTAAGGTGAGAGGGAAAAAATGAATAAATCTGGAGTAGTAACACTGCATTTATGGATTTGTATAGGGATTTTCACTTAAATATCTGTATCAGGCAAATACAACTTGTGTACCTTTAAGAAGAATTCCATTGTGTTAATCAACAGATGCACACATTCAAATTACTGTAATATTAGGACATTTCTGAATGTGCAGTCTAATAATTTGTATGATTGGCAGTTTATTCCTTACCATATATTCTCCATAGGTGGGTTATTACAATGCGCAGAATGTGTGCCGCACAGTGGAAAATCAGCTTTGGCTCTGCCATGTGCCTACAGTAGCTGAATTGGTTTACAGAGTAGTGTTTGCAGAGGGGTGGGCAAATGTTTGCTAAGGCTTATGGGAGGAGGGTTTCCTTGGAACAAGTAGGCACCTGTAACACCCCGTTAAGTTGTGGTAACGTTAGTACTCTTACCGGTGATATCTTGATACACGCTCTTCTTTCTTTCTTCACAGAGAGGTAGTGAGATGGGCTAGTATTCTCTCTTTACCAGTGATAAGGTACAACAGTTTGAAAGATTTCAAGTTTATTCAAAACGATAATCAATATATGTGCAATTCTCCTCACGTTCCATGAGCTTCAGAACACTTTCTTAGTTCTGTAAGGGAATTATAACCATACCTCAGCATAGTAATTCTACGTGGGAACTAGCTACTGTAAACAGAGTAGTCGGCCATTATAACTACAACTTTTTCCAGTGCCCTTGTTACCGTTAGATGCTGTCAGGCCTTGCACCAAATGAACGAATATTGCATATCTTTTACGTAGAGGCAAAAAGGACAAGTCGCCCTGTACCTGCACCAATGTGACGGTAGCAACTAGACTGGTTGATTATTCACCAGTAAACCATATAACTCTTTCTAATTACTGAGTTCACTTTATAATCAGATATACATACACTTTGCTCTTTGGTATATTAATTTAAACTTCTGTCGGGTACCCGAGTATAACTACTGCACATCAATGTCCCAGTTCTGTCCTGTAACCTGTGCACAGGGTTTGTTATTTTGATTTGATGAACAAGGTATAATCCCATTTAGATGGGACCCATTCAATGTCCCTGGTCCAGTTATGGCCGGTAGATGATCCAAAAGGAGTGGGGATTAACTTGGAGACCTGTGTTGGACTGTTACTTACATGTAAGTCTTTTCACAGTCTAGGCGTTTCCAACAATAAGTATCAGAAAGAGTGTCTTCAATAGTAATCCTTAGCCAGATATAGATATAACTTTTCACAGTCTCTGGCCAAACACTTTCTTACTGTAACCCACGTGGGCATAAAGCATGAACAGTCTAATGGACTTATTCTTTGTAGACAGAATCACACTATGACTGGGGCACCCCAACTAGTGTTCACCCTAGAGTTCTAAGGTGTAGTTATAACACAGCTTCTGCGCTTCCTGCACTTCTATACAGTTAAAGGGTGTCTCTCTTAATCAGGCAGGATCACACATGATGCATATAATGAAGTCAGTGTTCCTTAATAAGGTAATGGGCTACTCAGTTTCTGTTATTCCTGGGACTATGGCGTGCAGTGCGGGGCTCTTTGAGTGTTAGATGCCACCTGATGCCCCCAGAGCCCTTACTGGCCTTACTTGCGTCTCTGCTACCGGGACCTCAGCGTCCGCTTATCCTGTGCCTTCTGCTCCTATTCCGTCACTCTCCGCGCTGCTGAGTGGCGTAAGGGATTCTCCGCTCGGTGCCGCCGGACAACTTACACTGCGCCGTCCGCTACAGCCGCTTCCACTCTGGCGGGGTCACAGCACCAAGGAGGATCTCCCTGGTCACTCCGCTCTATAGCCACACTTCTGTTACCCCCACGAGCGCGGAGTGGAAACCACGGTTTGTGATCAACTTAAAAGAGAAATCCCACGATTGTGGGATGGCACACACCTCCCAGGGTTATACTCATCAAGCTAATTCTCACATATCTCCTGCTTTCCGATTGCAAGCTCTTTCAGGAGCTGTGCCCATAGTTGTGTGCGGGTATATAATAAGCACTGAAAAGTGGAATTTTTACATACAAAAGCTTAATTTTTCAAAACTTCTCTGTGGTAGTTAATAGCATATCCAGATGGCGTAAAGCTACCTGTTCCCTAAAGGGAAGGTCAGTGAGCTGGAGTGATCACAATGCCCATTGCAACGTTATTGAAATGCACAACTGTGACTGCGTCTGAACCAGGAAGTAAAGTGATATGCGGTGATAAGGAACATTTATTTTGCAGAAAGAAGATCTCATTGCTGAAATGCGACATACAGGTTCAAAACCTGTCCAACTGAAGGTTTGCCTATACAAACAAGAAATTCCTACTTCAATTAAGCTATTTTGCTCTGTAAACCCACTGAGGTTCATGGTGGGCCCAAAGCTGGTTTTGCACTGCGTATAGCTGACATTTGTATTTTGTGCTTTGTATGATGTCCTTTTGTTTTCAGAAGTAATGTTGATAATAATGCAACCTATAAATTCACTGTACACCAGCATTGTCGATTGTTTCTGAAGTACACGCAATTGCCAAACTCCTTGGTTTTGTCCCAGTATGGGGGTATTCAATTGTAGTCGGAAACTGCCGTCTTGTCGGAAAGAAGGCAGTTTCTGACTTTATTTTAGGTCGGAAACTGTTTCGACCTACCTGTATTCAATCCCCCTGCCTTTTTTCCGACAAGTCGGCAATTCCAACTTGTTGGAAAACATGTGGATCGGTGGGATAGCCGCGTATCCACGTGTTTTGTCGGATTCCGCGGCCAAATCCAACAGGTTTTAACCCCGTTTCCGACAATGGGCCCAATTCAGAGTTTATCGCAGCAGTAAATTTGTTAGCAGTTGGGCAAAACCATGTGCACTGCAAGGGGGGGGGGGTCGGGGGGGTTTCAGATATAACGTGGGCAGAGAGAGTTAGATTTGGGGGGGGGGGTTTCAAACTGAAATCTAAATTGCAGTGTAAGAATAAAGCAGCTAGTATCTACCCTGCACAGAAACAAAATAACCCACCCAAATCTAACTCTCTCTGCAAATGTTATATCTTCCCTCTCCCCTGCAGTGCACATGGTTTTGCCCAACTGCTAACAAATTTGCTGCTGCGATCAACTCTGAATTAACCCCAATGTCAATCTGACTTTAAAAAAAGTCAGATTGGCTTTGTTACTGCTACAAATTTTTTCAATAAACATATTTTGCACTAAAAAAAGTCGGATTGGCATTGTCGGGAACGGCCAAATCCTGTCTCATTGAATACTGAGATCTTGGATCCTTTCCGTCGGAAAGGATCCGACATCAGTTGAATATACCCCTATGTGTCAGTGGCCTGCCCAGTGCACACAAGGAACATACCACTTCCCTGCTCCTGGAAGCCACATCTACATTCTGAAAGTGTCTCTACATCTGAAGAGAAGCAGATGCATTTTGAGGGGGGACATTGCTTATTTAAGGTTATTTATTTTATTCTGTTTATTACACAGTGCATTGTGTATGGGATGTAATTTGTCTTAATAAAAATAGAGGTTTTCAAAATATGATGTACACATTGGAAGATGTTGAAATACTTGACATCCCCGTTCTCAATGCAGACGATACTAACTCAAAAGATATTGGGGGTAATTCCAAGTTGATCACAGCAGGAAATTTTTTAGCAGTTGGGCAAAACCATGTGCACTGCAGGGGAGGCATATATAACATGTGCAGAGAGAGTTAGATTTGGGTGGGGTTTGTTCAATCTGCAATCTAAATTGTAGTGTAAAATAAAGCAGCCAGTATTTACCCTGCACAGAAACAAAATAACCCACCCAAATCTAACTCTCTCTGCACATGTTATATCTGCCTCCCCTGCAGTGCACATGGTTTTGCCCAACTGCTAAAAAATTTCCTGCTGCGACCAACTTGGAATTACCCCCATTGTATTTATCATTTTCTTGCCATGTGCTGTCTCAAGCTTCAATAAAAATAAATTGTTTAAAAAGAAAAGTAGAGAATTAATACCTGATCTCCTCTCAGTTCAGTCCTGTTGTGGAAGGACAATTACTTTGCATGTAATGTTCCTGAGAATATATCCTCTCCATCCAAATTTCTCATTATAATTTCGCTCATCAAGAGAAAATCTGCAATGCTCTGCAAAACACTGCACTGGGCCTGCCTTTTCTGTGCTTCACAGCAGAGCACTTCATATTAAAGAGTTCCATGTGTGGTCAGTTAGCTCTTTAAATCTATCCATTTATCAACTACACGCAGGGTCACAAGGTTTATTTCACTACAGAGCGGCATTTTGCCATTCGGCTAGGACAGCCACTGTGTGCAGGATATATTACTGTCGCATGAACGCATGTATATTACAACACCTCCTCATAGGCAAACGAAGGAGGGGTTTCCGGTTGCCCGGAAACCCCCTCCTCTTGGTAAGTGGCTCAAATTATGACAACAATAGTAGTGGTATATGATACTACTACTAGAGCTGCCGCCACATCATGCAGTTTAGGAGACAGAACAGAGCTGCTAAACATGCCCAGTAGTAGCAGCTGCTTCTACCAACTTTGCTGTGTGTGTGTGGATTTGAGTCCTCAATCAGTGCACTTACCCAGAGAGTAGCTGCCAGGAAGAAGAAACAGGAGCCTTACCATGAGGTGGGAGAATGTGTGCTTAGAAAGTGCAGTACTGGTTCTACTATGTTTGTGTATTTATTTATTTATTTATTTATTATGGTATGTTAAGCCTTTTCCCGACCACTTATCTTATTTGTATTATTTAAATATGTTTGATACAGCCTATACACTAGACCATCTATAGTGTTAAATATTAATACTGTATTCCATACAGTATCCAGTGTATAAAAAGACCAGTGTGTACATTAATGTCCAAGGTCATTAATTACGAGGTTCTTCTATTGCTCTCCCAAACTCCCGCACTTGCTCCAATATTTCGCAGGGCGTGAGACTGTGGATTGCATTTGGAAACCCCCCTCTAGAAATCCAGGGTTTGCCACTGCTCCTGCATAAAGAAATGGAATAGACTGCCACAGCATCTGCAAACTGCTATGCCACATAGATTGTTGAGAAAATAGTCTTGGTTTGCAACAAACAGAAGCTTTTAATGTCCATAGTATACAGCATTTCCTTATAAGGCCTTCCTTTAGAAAGTTCCCCATCTGTGACTATGAGTTTAATCTTACATCAGCTTGAAAACATTACAAATGAGTCAGGCAGCCGAGGCACTCGGAATGGTTGTGTCAGGTGATACGTTTGATAAATACAAGTCTGCCTATTGATACAGCTCCAGAAAGCTCAATACTGCAAACACAGACCTTGTCAAACAAAATATGTTTGTGTTTTATTCAATGTGACATATGAAGTGATTGTTGTAATTAGCTTGTCTGGGACTCCCAGTGCATCTATACGTAATGTCCAATGTATGAACATGTAGAATTATGCCTCTTAAAATCAGCCTTTTTTTTTTTATTGTTTATAACGGTAGGTTTACTGGACAGCAACATTTTAAAGCATGTCCTTAAATAGTAGCTATTGGACATTAATTGGTTCTTTGTGATCCTAGTTACTAAAATAAAGGGACAAACGTTTAGCATGGCACAAACAATTCAACTAATTTACTGTGTATACTTACAGCTATGTTATTAGTGGGAAACTATATATATATTTTACAGATAGATCCACGGTTATCTTGGCTTCTTTGCTGCACCTAGGCACACCATGGTTTATTTAGATAAATCCTTCATCTATTCTCAGCTGCAATACAATACAGAGAACAATACAGCAGGGGATTACGTCATTACAGCAGGGGATTAAGTCTGACTGCCCTGGCTCAGCTAATCCTATTAAAAACCAAGATAAACATGGACCCATGTATATGTCGCCTCTGTCCTGCCTGCAGTTGGGGTGGGAGTGTGTGGGTGGATAATTTTGCAAGAGAGTCTAACAGGCCAGCAAATCACTTTAGGTTACTTAAAGTGGCTAAAGTGACTGTAATTATATAATAAAAGTTGTATAAAAACAGACCCTACTGTACAGTGGCGTGCGGTGAGGTCAGTGGCTGGTGAGGCACTGCAGCCATAATGTCCGCCGAATCCTACTGATCACCCCTATCGCCGCCGAGCCAATGCCCGCTACTGAGCCCACAAATACGAATCAATAGACCATCGGTCAAACACGAGTGTTATTTAATAGAACTCGGTAATTTACTAAGAATTTGTATTCCCAATCACTGCCGACATTAGCCAAACACTGCCAGGAAAGCATAGAATTCTTTAAAAAATGGAGCTTTCAAAGAGACCTGCTTTTTGCTGGCGTGTTGCGATAGTCATGCACGGATCAGTGCGATCCGTGCATGGTTATCTTTGGAAAAGGGTGTGAATGGGTTAAAAAAAATGTGTGAGGTCCCCCCTCCTAAGTATAACCAGCCTCGGGCTCTTTTCAGCCGGTCCTGGTTGTTTAAATATTGGTAAAAAATTGGACAGGGGTTCCCCGTATTTAGACAACCAGTACCGGGCTCTTAGTCCGGTCCTGGTTCCAAAAATCCGGCGGACAAAAGATGTAGGGTTCCCCTGTATTTTTAAAACCAGCACCGGGCTCCACTAGCCACGGAGATAATGCCACAGCCGGAGGACACTTTTCTATTGGTCCCTGCGGCCCTGGCATTACCCCCCCAACTAGTCACCCCTGGCCGGGTTTCCCTGGAGGAGTGGTGACCCCTTAAATCAAGGGGTCCCCCCCTCCGGGCACCCAAGGGCCAGTGGTGAAGCCCGAGGCTGATAGCCATGTGTGTAAAAAAGGAATATTGTTTTTTTTGTGGAACTACAAGGCCCAGCAATCCTCCCCCGCTTGCTGGTGCTTGGATAACCACAAGTACCAGCATGCGGGGAAATAACGGGCTCGCTGGTACCTGTAGTTCTACAACAACAAAAAATACCCAAATAAAAACACAACACACACACCGTGATAGTAAAAATTTATTAAAACACACTTACACACTCACACATACTTACCTAAATCCCACGCCGGTCACGTCCAGTAGAATCCAATAGGGGTACCTGTAAAAAGGAGGGGGTGATTACTTACCTACATCCCACGCCGGTCACGTCCACTTGTATAGGGCCGGTACACCTGTAAAACATGAAAATAAAATTATACTTACATACAATCTAGTGAAGCTCGGTCCTGTTCCTGGTGTAATCCACAAAAGAGGACGAGAGAGAGAGAGAGATCGATCTCCAGCGCTCACCGTCTAAACTCTCCTCACCGCGGCCACTGATTCTCCCGCTCTCCACAGCTTGGTCAGCGCTGCCCGCCCCGGAATCAAACACGTGATGCGCCTGTCTCCTGTAGCCGAGTCCTGTAGCCGGAAAGTGTCCTCCCCTACTCACGCACTGCCCAATCGCAGCTTCAAAGCGGCACTTCAAGTAGGTGCCGCATATAGTGATTTTTTTTCAATGGTTTTCTCCTTTCAAATCCCTAGCCCTGCCCTCCGCTTCCAGCCCTTACACAGTGACAGCGGGAGGCACTGATAGCGCTGCCTCACAAACACTTAGAGGAGCGCTTTAACAAAGGTAATAATTACTAAAATAATACAAAGGCTAAAGCAGGTACTTATAACAAGTGTCATAAGTATCTTCTTTGTATTATTTTCATCATTGCCTCCCCTGCCTCCCCTGACTGCACGTCCCTGCTACTGTATTATAAATTAGATTCAAATCATTTGCATAAACAATTGCATGATGCTCAGTAAAGAAATATAGTCATCAGCAGAACATTGAAGACAATGACATCAGTTCATAATAATAATGATAACAAAGGTTCAGCATATATCCATATAACTAGTTGCAGTACTGTTTTAAAGACTCCACTGTTAACATATAACCACTCATTGATGGTCCTAACATATAACTTTCAACGGGACTGCCATGAATCATGGACCTCAAAATCGGAAGAGTGTATAATGAATTGGGTAGAGATTTGCACAAAACTGGCATTTCGAGAAGGATCTGGACAGGTTTGGGTGGTCAGGTAGGGGCTTACCATGTCTTGAGTCTGTGTCTGTCTATAATTACTTTTAAGGAAGACAACATGTAGTGGAAAGACACTGGGCGCCAAATGTTATAGAGTGAGAGTTTCAGAAAGTGAGAGATTTGGTAAGGTTTTTCAGTTTATTTTAACGTGGCAATCATTTACACTGCAAAACCAGGTTGATCTTGCTGTGTAAATGATTGCCACTTTAAAAAAAACTGCAAAACCTTACCAAATCTCTCACTTTTTGAAACTTTTGGTATGAAGTCGTGCCCTTATTTGGAATATACCACACATGTAGTGCTGAAAGTCACTCAGAGAATTAGTTACACACAAAGTATTTCTATAATAACAGCAAGTCCTCTCATTAGTAATGCTAACCATAGTAAATGAACAAGATGAGGAGAATAGTCCCAACAATTGCAATGACCATACAGATGTGTCCACTCACATTTAGCCACCCTGCACCTTAAACACCCTTCCTCGGTAGCGCCAAGCATTTTTACATGCAACATTTTCCATTAAAATGCGTCTTATTCACACAATTATGTGAATAGGATGCGCAAGCAACTTATGCTGATTAAAATGATATGCGGCATGCCTATATTCTGTATGCGACAGTGGCTGTATCTGCATATGAAATGGTACGTTACAATGTTTTCCTAGAAAACACTGTACTATAACATTTTGTATACAGTTACAGCCGCAGACGCACAGAAAATATAGGCATGCCGCATATCATTCTAATCAGCAGAGTCTACTTGTACATCCTAGTCACATAGCGATGTGAATAAGACACATATTTTCCAAAAAAAGACACCCAATGCTAACGGAGTTGCACAGGATCTGTCAGCTCACTCATGCCAGACATCTCCCTCTGGGGAGGCGTATTAAAGCAAGATGTATGAGGACACATCTGTATATGTGGAAGTTGAGTAGAAAAGTAGGCAATGTTAAATAGATAAAGGCCAGACCTCCAGCTCAGGTGGATCACTGAATTGATGCTCCACACTTCTTGGGGTGTACAGGACTAGTGTAGTGGGCTTTGATACACATTGGTCCTTTAGATGGACATCAGATAAACCATTCATCTAAATATTCTAATAACTGGCTCAGTCTGTTCTACCAGCTATCTGCTCTGTCATGAAAGTGAACATTGCATAGAATGGTGGTGCTTCTCTACATTACATCACTTTGGGACGGTGAAAAGCTAGTGTTTTATTAGGCTCCTTGGTAAGAACTATTTTCAGTGCACACTGCAGATTAATGGAATCTATGCGCTTTATGGGCCCAAGTCAGTAAGGATTGCAGTTTCTGCTTAAAAGCAGTGTCTGCGATCAAATAGCTGCCGCCCAGAAATAATGCCTATCGTAAAAATTGCGCAACGATTTTTCCTATCTGCACCAGGCAAGGTTGACCACAATTTTTGCTAAACAAGAGGCTGGAAGTTGTCATCGCTGACATCAGAGACCCTTCTTAAAAACACCTGGGCATGCCTGCGTTTTCTCAGACACACCCAGAAAACGTTGGGTTTCCGCCCTGAAACGTTGGCTTCCTGTCACTCAAACAGTGGCTGCATTGCGATCACAATGTGTACGCATTTTCTGTTGCTGTTTTTGCTAGCACGTGTGCAATGCGAATGCTGCGCATGCACAGTCGTTCGATAATTGGCTAGATTGCAATTCGCAAATTTTGCAATTCTTACTGAATCGGGCCCTATGAGCGATTTTCCACCTATATCAGCACCAGTTTATTCGCATTTAATTGCTTTGTAAAGACTACAGGGGGGATGTATCAAGCAGTGTAAAGAGTGGAGAAATGGGCCAGTGGAGAAGTTGCCCATAGCAATTAATTAGCTTCTACCTATCATTTTATAGAATGTACTTGCTAAATGCTATATTGAAGCTGATTGGTTGATATGGATAACTTCACTAGTCCACTTTTCACAGCTTGATACATCTCTCCCTATATTTGTTTGTGAACTGTCTTTCCTCTGATGTCACTACACTTTCAGGGTGAAATTATATTCTATTTATTAATATCCCCCAACTTTTTAACATTATCCTATATCTACAGTAAGTATACTTTTCTTTTACCAGTGATCACAACACCTCACGTGATAACACAATATTGTTTTAGACTAGCAATCTCTCTGTGAAAAATTCACACAGCAAATAGCCTTAATCTGTACCTCTGCAACAAGTAATGTCAAGAATTGCTGTATAAATTCTACATTTTCTTTAGGATTTATTTCATGCCTTTAGTCAGTTGCCAAAGAAGGTTGCAAATCACTAACTAACTGGCATATGAACCAGGCTCCAACCTTCCGAGTTTATCTTGCGGGTACTCAAATCGTGGCTTTTACATTAAAGTACCGGATTATTTTGAGGGGGAAAAAAATACATGTGAAATGTACTTAAGTGTATTATGGAAACTCCATACTGTAATAGGAGTATTGTACATGTCAAAGACAGCAGTTTGGGTTCCTATAAATTTCCAATGTTGTGTATTTCTTTTCCAAGCAAAATATATCTAAACCAAGTATTGTGTATCCCTAGGTGTAGGTCCATGGTGATTATGATCAGTCATTTACAAGCCTGTTGCTAGAACCTCCACTGTAATAAATTGATAGTAAGCTTGATGGTGGTTGAAGGTAGGGTTAGGAGAGCGGGTCTGTAAAAGGTTTGGCCAAAAGTAGCTTTGTTATGGCAGAGTTCCACTGCTGACTGGCTGACTGGCCTATGTATGGTGAACGTGACTCATTGCCTTTGACAGAGCTAACATGTTTGTGAAAGACTAACAGCATGTCAAGAGCTCTAGGCATGAGCTCTCTTTCCAGTGATACTGTGTAGATGATAAATAGTTTCTACAAATGTGTTTATTGAAGCATGTGAGCTGTTTATTTTTCTTAGTATGGTCTACAAATCCAGTATTCGTACAACCTGCAATTAGCAGGTAACAGTATGAGCGCTAGTAAGTGCCAAAGTGTGCACTGGATGGAGAGGTCAATCAGATAATAAGGGGTTTGATATTTACTGTTTGGTGAAATCTCTCCCATGCAATTTCCAATGTGTTTCGTCAGAAGCCAGGACCACATAATGCATTCACTTTCTCTGTCATTGTAATACATTCAGCAGAGTGTGATTACTCCATGGCAGGGTTATCTATGAGTTGACAGCGATGTATTCTTGTTAGCATGATTAACCAACATAGTAACATAGTAACATAGTAATTGAGGTTGAAAAGAGGCAAATTGCCCATCGTGTTCAACCTGTATTAAGTTGTGATGATTCTACATACCCGCTGAATAATGTTTTATGACTAGTTAACTACTGTAACTCATATAACCCCAGGATTAACCATGTTGATATTTTAAATATTATAACATTGGATATCATTTTCATTCAGAAATGTATCCATTCCTTTTTTAAATCCATTTACAGAGTCCGCCATTACCACCTTCCCTGGCAGGGAATTTCACATCCTAATTGCCCTAACAGTGAAGAACCCTTTCCTCCGTTCAGAACTTTCTCTCCTCCAGCCGCAGCGAGTGCCCACGTGTCCTAAACTGTGTTCTTTTAATAAATAATTCCTCTGGTAACTCTTTGCGATGTCCCTTTACATATTTGAAGATATTAATAATATCTCCTCTTAGACGCCTCTATTCTAGTGTATACATATTCAACCTAGTAAGCCTTTCCTCATAATCCAGTCCCTGTAGGCCTTTAATCAATTTAGTAGCTCGCCTTTGAACCCTTTCGAGTTCACCGATATTTCTTTTATACAGTGGTGCCCAAAACTGTACACAATATTCCAGGTGCGGCGTACCAATGCTTTATACAGCGGCAGGATTAGATCCGAGTCCCTCGACTCAATTCCCCGTTTTATGCACGCTAGCACCTTACTTGCCTTCTTTACTGCGCTTTGACATTGTGTGTGGTTATTAAGCCTATTATCAATGAATACCCCCAAATCTTTTTCCAACTCTGTTTCCCCTAGGCGTTCCCCATTTAATATGTATGCTGCAAGTTTGTTTTTAGTCTCGAAATGCATAACCTTGCATTTGTCTGTATTGAACCTCATTTTCCATTTAGACGCCCAGAGTTTAAGTTTAGATAGTTCATTCTGCAATATTTTCCCCACTATAGATGTCAAACTAACTGGTCTGTAGTTACACGGAAGAGTTTTGGATCCCTTTTTAAATAATGGCATTACCTCAGCTATACGCGAATCCTTCAGTACCATGCCTGATCTAATTGAACTACTGAAAATCAAGTATAGGGTTCGTGCTAGTTGTGAACTAAGCTCCATAAGAACCCTCGGGTGAAGTCCATCAGGACCAGATGATTTATTAACCTTAATTTTGCTTAGTCTCTCTCGGATTACTTCTTCACTTAAACAAGTATCTAACCATGAATCATTACTGTCACATTTGTTATGCTCTACTCCTACCATCAGCTCTTCTCTGGTGAATACTGATGAAAAAAAATTGTTCAGTATTTCCGCTTTTATTTCGTCATCATTTATCAATTCTCCAAATTCATCTTTTAATGGACCTATATTCTCCTTTTTTAACCTTTTACCGTTTATGTATTTAAAAAAAAATTTAGGATTGGTTTTACTCTCTATAGCAATTTGCTTTTCATTTTCCATTTTAGCTCTCTGCAAGATATATTGGCATTGACTGTGCTGTAGGGCAATACCGATATTTCTGTGAACAACGTCGTTCACAGACATATCGGGTGTACACACCCGCCGATACACTACTGATATATTGCCCATTCATGTACAGATGTATATTTATTAGTGTGTACAGATATATAGCGCCACTAAGCAGAACAAGCAGGCATTCAAGTGAATGACAGAGCAGTCAAAATTAGACTGATTACAACCAACAATGGAGTGTTGGAGGGAAATTCCTAAAATAGCCAATCATCACAAGTCCAGAAACCAAGCAACGTTCTGAACTTAGCTTTAGCAATCAAAATTCAGCACACAGCCCAGCATGATAACTCCTGGTCTGCACTACTATCTGGTGACTGGGAGACTGATTAAAGTCACTAGAGATAACCTAACCAGGAGCTGATGAACTGGATATCCTCCAGATTCTAATAGCAGCAATGTGTAGACCTGGGAACTTTGGGTCATGTGATGGCAACTGTTGACCGTTTTGTCACATGGACTGCTTTTTCTGCCTCACACAGACCTAGTGCAAGTTTCAAGTTGATGATGACAAGGCAGTATTTGTACGTTGCACATATCTGTGAGAGTGGTTCAATATGTAAGTTATCAACAACTCTCACATGTGTAATGTTCTCTATTTCATTCTAATTTCCCACCAGGCCTGACCACTGCTTTCCCTCATGGTCAATAAACTGTGCCTCATATCACTCACACTGTCCCAGCATTGGTTGTAAGATGGCGGAACTGACGGAAACATGGTCAAACATTGAGGTACATAGTGTGATCAATTTCTGCGTCTAAAGGGCACATCAGCAGCTGAAATTCATCAACAACTTGTCAAGGTGTACAGTGATAACATCTTGTCATGGAAACAGGTTTGGGTTTGGTGCACTGCCTTTGATAATGGCAGGAGAGACAAGCAGCGAACCGGACGTCCGAGCATGTCCACCACAGATGACAATTACATTGAGTGGTTTCCATCTCTTTGGACTATTGAAAAAGCACCTGGGTGGAAGGTGATTCACAACTGACGGTGAAGTTCAGCAAGCCGTCACGTCGTGGCTTCCAGTGCTTGACACTGATTTCTTCTATTCTGGGATAGCATACCTGCCTTTTGGAAAAAGACGCCCTGCTGGCGTTGAAACGCATTAAGGAAACAGGTGTACATTCTATTGAACTACTCCTGCCTTACAACTTGAAGTTAGGCTCAGTCGGAGCCATCTGCAGGAGACTAGCCCTAACACGGCCGCTGAGAGCACAGCCTGCCGCTAGCTCACGCACAGGTACCGGGGCTTCGGTGCCTCAATCCCCGCCGGCGGCACATCACAGCAAGGCTGAACTGAAGCTACCTGTGGGAGTGCAGCCTCCACATCGTCACTGACAGCGCGGCTGGCTATAACACACAGTCAGCGGAACACCACTGTGGTTTCAATACCATCCATCTTCTCCACATGGTAGATTGCAGTGAGGCTCAATCGGAACTGCCCGTGGGAGCTCAGCCCAGGTACTGCCGCTGAGAGCCCATCTAAACACCTTGCCGCACAGGTAACATCATCAAGCGCCAGAGTTATCATCTGTTCATCGGTGGCCATCCGACAGCTCTGGGAACGGCTGCATTCCATCTTAAGCCTGGCGGTAATTGCGGACACTGCTCTCTTCCCCCTGCAGGGGCTCAGTGGCTGGCTGTAAGAGACTGCTCCGGGCTCTCTCTGCGATCACCAATCCCGCGGCCTGGGTTTTTCATACAGTCTATCTGCTCCATTATCACTGCTCACTTGAGTACTATATTATAAATCATAAGGGATCCATTCACCATAGGATTGCCAGACCCGGCACATACTCTTATGAATTAAGGACTGCCTGGGACTCTTATTTATCAAGTGAGTTATGTGTATTTGCACATATACCTTTTAGTCAATGTTAATAGTTTCAACATTGTTGGTATTATATTTAAATGATACCTCTGGGGTTTGCGTATTCTAAGGAATCTTTTAACATTAATTCTGTTACCCTAAATCACATTGGTTTAGGGACACTATATACAACATATTTCATGTTCTATTAATTTGTTTTAATTATACTCCCGGGAGTATTGTTGTTATACATATTTTTTAAATAAATGTTTTCAACATCTGATTGTTGAGCGCAACTTAGCTCTTGTTTATTCTGGGATAGATGCCTTGGTGTTCCGTTGGAACAAATGCTTAGACAAATATGGGGACTAAGTGGGAAAAAAATCTGTGCCAAGGCCATACTATTGATTATTTGTATATGTAGAAGCAAAATACATTTATGCAATTAGAGGTCTTGTTACCTCATTTATCAAACCACCCTCATTTATACCACATGTAAAGTACACTACAATCAAAAGCTTAATGGCGTTGAGTATGTGTAGTTAATGCAGCTGTTTATGGAGACCGCCGGTCACAATACCGGCACCTACATCCCACCCCCATCACAATCCCGACAGTCGGCATGCCGACTAACAGGGACTATTCCCACTCGTGGGTGTCCACGACACCCATAGAGTGGGAATAGAACCTGTGTCGAGCTAAGCTCGCAACCGAGCCCGCAAGGAGCTTCGTTGTACTTGCCCCGCCGGCCATCTGATTGCCAGGATCCTGGGGTCAGTATGGTGTCCGGCGGTCTCCCGAACGCCGGTCATGTGATACCAACCCCATACTCATGCATAGATGCAGATATTTTAAAATGCCTACTGCTCAAAATACAGCTGTAGGAATGTAAGTTTGTGGACACATTTTCTGTGTGTAAGCAAAAGTTGCAATTTTACTTTTAACTCATATATTGGCTCTATGTGTATATATTTTGATTGGTTGTGTTTGGCCAGAAAGTGCAGTCTCACTGAACACTGGAGTCTTGTGTGCTGTTTGGCAATTTATTTTTACCACAAACATAGCCTGCATCACACAAGTGCATTTATAAATAACTAAACTTGTATAAACATCTGAAATAGCTCGCGGCTGCTGTCCATAATGCATACATAATTAATACTATGATGTTGAGAGATGTCAGAGGATAGGTTATTGAGCAAGGAGATGTCCATTTCTTTGCAAAGCACTCCAGTTTTTATTTTTTATTTTTGCATACATAGACTAGTCCCCAGGTTTCCCTATGTTGGAATTTCAAGTGGAAACTGTCTATGCTCCTAGACATACTTACAGCAACTCACTCCACTTGGGCACTAAGAAAAGTATTGTAAAGATTCAAATTCAGACTTGACGTATGTGATAGGGCTTAGTGCGGCAGGAGTCCTGATTGCTGTTATAATGTAAGATATGTGTTGGGATCATTCTTTTTTTTTTTTAGTTTGTGACATTTTATAGCATCCTTGTTTTTTATATATATAATATTTCATGTTTCCAGTACAGTAATATCATTTATGCAATGCTGCTGACTTTGGGGAGCTAATTATTTTACCCCAACTCTTACTCTTCTAAACTAATAGGCCCATGAGAGTCGCTCCCACTTTGTGTGAGCTATGCATACTTCTGTAGGACCGTCGTGGTACCTATTAGTAGGAGGCAGGATTGTGGCAATTTTATACTTTGCCCATATACAGTATATACCTTACTATACTTAATTAAACAATTTCGTTTTAGACATGGTACTTCAAACATGGCAAACGTTTATTACATTTTGTGTTTAAATTTCATGCATTTTCCAGATACGTGTTTCCTTAGAAATTGTGGGAGGCCTGGATGCTATTTTCTCCTCAGCTTCGTCTTTAGAATAAAATAGTATTTTCTGCAATTCTTAGATGTTCTTCTAATGTAAAGCGCATACACCTGTGTTTTTATTCAGCCATTTAGCCCTCAGCACTGCTCCAGTCACACGATACTCACAACATCTGTCTCGATCAGTGTAACGTCTTGCTTTTTTTTTCTTTTTTTTCCACAGGAGAAGAGACAGTAATTGCTGTACCGCATGGAAGCCGCAGCGTGAGAATCACACTGAAGGGACCAGCTCACATTTGTATGAACCATTTTAAGTTTTATGTGATCTATGTTTTTAAGTGTACTGTACATGTGTGATTAATACACATATGTGGCCTCTAGGAAGGAAGGAACATATAAACATATGATGTTGCTTCTATTAGTAGTAAGAGTAAATACGCTGCTTGACACCTGTTTTCCAGGTCTAGTGGAAGTTCTAATGTTTGAGGGATTACTTGTAGTTTCTAAGCAGAGGTCTGCAATCATCATCTGTACTTTAGAGCTATGAACAGAGTGCTCCTCCAGCAATAGAGAGAACACCTCCTAAATGTAGTTCGACATCTGGGGATATATTACCATTTCAACATTCACTTCCAAACCCGGTAAATGAGACATTTAAGGAGCATTGGCAGTGGTGACTACTCGTTGGGTGGCATGACCAGTCTTACCAGATCTGTGACTGGTAAAGAGTCATACACACGCAGTATGCTTTATGTCTCATGATTTTTCCAATAGATTTAATTTCCACCAGAAAGGCCACCACACCCTGTTTGCATAAGCACAAATGCCAGCAAGGCTTTTCTGCTGTACACTGTTGACCTCTCTTTCTTTATAACAGTAAACAGTTTATACTATTTTAATAGGGTGTGTATGCTAACCTATTAGTAAATCCATGGTCAATTTTAATCACACACCTGCATTTCTTTCCTTACATACATACATACATACATACATACACGCATACATACACAAACAAACACACACACATAAACACACACACACACACACACTTCCTTTCACTCATTTTCCATCTATTACATGTAACATTCAGATTTAAATATTGTCAAGTAAATCAGTGCCACCTCCATGACTTGGATGTTACTGATAACACCTGATGTTAGCACTCACGGGTCACACAGCTGATCCACTCCCCTAAAGTTGGACTCTCACCATATAAGCTTATAGCTGTCTCCATCTTTTGTATTTAGGGTAATAGTTCATGAAAGGTTTTTAGAGTACCAAGGACAAAACTAATTAAATTTTAGATTTAATTTAACAAGGTAAGGGGTATTGGATGGAATTAAAAATATATATATAATAGAAGGCACACGAAAGTGCAATTTTACACAAAAAAAAAGGGAAAAGAATTACCTAAATTCAGCAGTAAGGTAGCTTATATCATCTATATGCCTGGAATAAGTCATAATAAGGTAGGTAGATCTTTAGTTGAATTGACGTCCAAAAACTGATGATTTTTCATAACATGTTCCCTTGGTAGGTCTAACAGAGGGGCAGTGTTTACATTATGCGTTTGGTTAGATTAATCTGCCCACTTGATGAAATGAACCATGTCCTCAATGCCTTTACTCGTTTTCTTTTTTTTACTCAGCCACGTAATCTTATACTAACTTATAATAATGTCTATTTATTTATTTATTCACTGTCAGTAGGTAACATTTTAAGACACTGTCTGACCAATATTCTTGAGGCTTAAGGTGCATACACACGGAGAGATTTTGGCTATGAGAGATTTTGACTAACTTTTCCCTTGAACTGGCAGTAGGAGATTTTGACTAACTTTACCAGAGATTTTGTCTAACTATGCAAGAGATTTTGGCTATGGGAGATTTTGGCTATGGGAGATTTTGACTATCTCATTTAAATAAGGGGATAAGTGTCATATATAGGACGATTTTACAGGGTGGCTGGTATTTAAATAGCTGAAAGTTAAAAAAAAAATTTGCGTGGGGTCCCCCCTCCTATGTAAAACCAGCCTCGGGCTCTTTGAGCCAGTCCTGGTTGTTAAAATACAGAGGAAAAAATGAGTAGGGTTCCCCCATATTTAGACAACCAGCACCGGGCTCTGCGTCCAGTCCTGGTTTAAAAAATACGGGGGACAAAAGACATAGGGGTCCCCCGTATTTTCCAAACCAGCACCGGGCTCCACTAGCCAGGGAGATAATGCCACAGGCGGGGGACACTTTTATATTGGTCCCTGCGGCCGTGCCATTACCCCCCCAACTAGTCACCCCTGGCCGGGGTACACTGGAGGAGTGAGGACCCCTTAAATCAAGGAGTCCCCCCCTCCAGCCACCCAAGGGCCAGGGGTGAAGCCCGAGGCTGTCCCCCCCATCCGTGGCCCGGTGGATGGGAGGCTGATAGCCTTTCAATAGTAATATTGTTCTTTACAGGAGGCCTACAGGTCCCAGCAAGCCTGCCCCAGCATGTTGGCACTTGGAGAACCACAAGTGCCAGCATGCCCGGACATAAAGGGCCCGCTGGCACCTGTAGTCCACCTGTAAAGAAAATATAAAAAGAAAACACAACACATTCTTTTAAAAATCCTTTATTAAACTGGGTCTTCACCTGGGGGCGGCGGCCTTTAAGCTCTTTTGCATGGCCGCCGCCTTCCCAGGGCTTCCGGCGTCTTCACCTGGGGGGGCGCCACCTCCCCAGGGCTTCTGGGGTCTTGCTCCGGCGTCTTCACCTGGTGGGCGGCGGCTGCTAAGCTCTTTTGCATAGCCGCCGCCCATCCAGGACTTTCACGGCGTCTTCAGGAGCTCTTCTACGCTCCTCCTCCGCCGTCGGACTGAAAGCCGCTGCCTCGCGCTGACTTATATAAGTCAGCGGGAGGGGGCGGGGCGATGACGCGGCGAGCCGTGATTGGCTCGCGGCGGCCATCTTGAATTTCAAAAATGACGCTGAGGCGCCATTTTTGAAACTGGTACCGCTCCGCTGCCAAACTCTGCAAGATAAAGGTAAATTTCCCCCGCCCGCACCGCCGCCGCCCGCACCGCCGCCTCATCCCGCCGCCGCCCACACCGCCACCGCAACCCGCCGCCGCCCACACTGCCACCCGCCGCCGCCCGCACCGCCGCCACCACCCGCCGCCGCCCGCACCACCGCCAACATCGCTATCGCTGGGAAAAATCGCTGGCCTCTAGCGATTTTAACTAACTTTCCCAGCGACATAGCCAAAATTGACTTGCCTGCACTGACTATTTTTCCCAGCGATAGCGACCTGGCGGGGACGCGCATCGCTATCGCTGCCTGTGTACACACGGAGCGATCTGCACTAACTTTCTGAGCGATTTTGACTATATAGTCAAAATCGCTCAGTTATATCGCTCCGTGTGTATGCACCTAGCTTATATTTATTATATTAGCTTATATATTATATTATATTAGCTATATATATATATATATATATATATTATATTAGCTTATATATTTATTATATTAGCTTATATTTATTATGTTATGGCTCTCAGTGGCTATTCTTTCATGGATACTGTATTATGCTAGTTTAGTTCACAAAATCGTATATACGTGCCTTTTTATTCAGTGATTTATCAATCTGTCTGTCGATTGATCTATCTATCTATCTATCTATCTATCTATCTATCTAAACTCAGAAAAGCTTGATTGAATGGCACCTTGACGTCTGTAATTATAATTTTTCATATTGCTATTAAAATACAATATTCATTTTATGTTCATGCAAAACAGTATAAATAACCAACTTTATATCCAAAAAACAATAAGATTTAACTACTGCATAGTCTTTTCACCACAACTACAATAGGAAACTTTTCAAAGTCTAAAAGACTCAATAGACAGTATAATATATTTTAGCGTCTACAGATCTGCAAAGGGTATTACACATATTGATGTGTTCCACAGATCTGATTTTGAGATGATGGAAAATGTATAAAAATTATGTGCCCCATTTGCAAAAAGTTATTCCCTTTTGTGCATTAAAGTAGTTGAAAAATCGAAAAAAACTCCTGTGCACAGACAGCGTACAAGATCAAAGAGTGTGTAATTGAAGTATTAGGTTATATGGCTGTAGTTTTCCAAGAAAAAGTGCTACAGGTGTCTGCAACAACAGAGGGTGTCATCACTGAAGGCCAAATCCAGATTTGATTTGACCATGTTGCTTATAGATAGATCAAGATAAAGTCTTCCACATTGGTATTCCCTTTATAGTTGTCATAACATGCAGTGGAGTCACAAGGGTCAGACAATGGTGTTCGGTTCTCCTATATAATTTAATGATATACTTCACAACATGACAAATATAAGAGATTGGCAGAAAATACAATAGGTCCTGGCACGAACTACTCCGAGCACGCCCACGAGGAATACAGTCATTCCACTGACAACCCACCACCCAAGGAGGTACAGTAGCTACCATAGGTGCAGTGAGTGCATCTACTATGGGGCCCAGAGGCGAGAGGGGCCCACCTTCCCTGTCAAAGTTACATGTGTTATATACATTTTTCACTATTGGGTGGTACATAGTGGCCCTTACAGACTTTTGCCTTAGTGCCTGCAATACATCTAGGTATGCCCCTGAATCTGCTAATTGTAATGTGGTGTAAATTGAACTGGAGGGAATTATGATGTTACATAATATGTACTGGGGCACTGGAACTGGGGACACTAAAGGTATTGTGTTGCATAATGTATACTGGCAGCCATACAATGTGACATAACGTGAATTAGGGCAATTCTATGGAACAGAAAATAAACTAGTTCACTACTGAGGTGCATAATATTAGCTAGGGCACTACTGTCATTCATACCCCTTTTCCACATACTGAGCACGGGTCGCAGCCAGAAGCCTGACACGAGTGCTACCGGCTGTGGCCCATGCTCAGCCCCCTTTCCCACTGCACTCGCCAACCCGGCCGGGTTGGTGACACTGCTAGTGACGCGGCAGGGGCGGCGTTGGGAAATCACATGATCTCCCAGCGCTGCCCTTCCATGCAGTGTAAACGGGAGCGACACAGCTTCTGTTTACACTACAACCCTACCCGGATCATTCCCGTGTCCTACCCAGGTAGTGTTTTTTGAGCTAGTGGAAAAGGGGTATCAGAAAATGAACTAGGGCTCCACTATAGGGCATACTATTAACTGCTGCTGCTGAGAGGTGTCTCTCTAGAAGCATTGTCAGAGGGGCCCCTTCAAAATGTTGCTATGGGGCCCACAAAGTTCTGGATTTGCCTGCACCACCAGTCACTTATAGCACTTATTGGGCAAAACATAGTTTACACAGTACTATGATATCCTGTACTTCAGTGAGTACTACAGTTGGAACAATCTCATTCTCATTTTGCTAGGATTAGAGTAACCGCTGTGCATCTGCCATTTACAGAGTGCTGCTCTATCGCATTGTAAATGAATGAAAATGTATGCTACACTTTCACATATTGGACCTGATTCTGAGTTATACATAATGTGAACACAACTGTGGACATCTGCTGTGGATAGCATTAGAATGAACTGCAAATTAGGGATGACCATCAACCATCGATGATTCTAATCATCGATGGTTTATGCCCGATATCGAATGCTTTTGCCATCGATGGGAGAGAACCAGATGGTTTCCATCCATCGATGGCACAGCATAAATGAACTTTCTTTTTTGCAAGGTGCTGGGACACGGAGTATAGCTCTTCCCACGTTACCCACTAAGCCCCGCCTCCATTTTTTTTATTGCCCCGCAGCCCAGCCAGCACCTTCCAGCGGTGGCCATCGAGTGGTGCAAACCATCAATGGTTCGCCATAGATGGTTTGTGTGCCATTGATAATTATCACCGATGGTGTCATCAATGGCAACCATTGATGGACAGCCCACCGAAAGCCATCCCTACTGCAAAATTGAATGTTAATGCTACTATACACACATACTAATGTGTATGTATTTATGCAATTGTACCACCCCAATCTAGGTAAAATCATCAGCGCTAACACCAACTCCATTCTGGGTACAAGAGATCTATCCACATTGCATACAGAAACCAGACGCTTTTGCTACTGGTGCCGACCAGCCTGCATCTTGTGATAGTTGCAGCTGTGCACTTGGAGGCAGTTGCAGATTATTTAGCGGACACATTTTGCACCTGTAATTAGGTCAGTTGCAGACAGCACAGCATCAGCCCCTGTGCTTATATTTCCCATAAAGAAATTACATTCATTTTGGCTCCACCCCAAGTGTGGTTGAATCTTCCATTCTTGGCAGGAATTGTTACGATATAAACTATATATACTGTGGTGGTGCACAATGTAACAACCTATGCATCATCAGCTTAATGATTTGCCAGCATTACTCAGTTCCTTTTTCAACCTTGAGTCACATGGAAAGAGCAAGATCATTGTCAAGTTTTGGTGTGGAATCTGGTGTCTGTGAATGACACACAATATAAGGCGATTATCACATTCATAAACTAGTGACAAATTTGTCTGGCTTAGTAACACTTGATGCTTTTGTGCCAAGTAACGGCAGCAAGCAGTATGGTCAGCTGTAGATCTATGTGTTGACATCCTGTACTGACACATAACTCCTGCCAGTAACTTATAGATACATTGTCAAAATGCTTGCTGGTGGTAGTACATAGAGGGGTCTATTTACTAAGCCTTGAACAGAGATAAAGTAGACGGAGATAAAGTACCAGCCAATCAGCTCCTAACTACCATGTCACAGACTGGGTTTGAAAAATGACAGTTATGACCTGGTTGGGTGGTACTTTATCTCCATCTAAGGCTTAGTAAATAGACCCCATAGTCTCTAATGACTGCAGTCACCTCTCTTACTACATTACGTTATTGCGTCTAACCTGGAAAATATATTATGACTTTGCAGAATATGTATACAATCTTAAATGTGTTCTGCACTCCATGCATGTTACCAACACAAAACTGCTATTTATCCTGCTCTTGTAGTCATTTTGTGTTTCTGCATTTCTTTCCCATTTTACTAGTTGTAGAGACAAAAACCTTGCAAGGTGACAGTGCAGAGCACATCTTTACTAATGCCGGGACATACACTCTGGAAAACACAACAGTAGAATTTCAAAAGGGATCAGAAAGGGAAGTTTTAAAGATGCCTGGGCCACTGCGTGCAGATTTCATCATTAAGGTAAATCCAGCTTCATTATTGTCTCTCCCATAGCTGCCCGGGATCGGCTCAGACTTTTAAGATTTTTCCTGGCAACGTTTATCTCCTTGACTGTGAGAGTATTACTGGACATACAATGCCATAACAGTTGTATTGAATTGACAATAAAACAATTGATACTCTTCCAATGTAATTTAAATAGACTGCATTTGAACTTTTAATATGAAATGTCTTTTTGCAGATTATAGGAATCTATGTCTATGTCACCATTAATTCGACTTAAAAAATCTCTGTACCTACAAAATATACAAGATGATATTGCACTAGTATGAAAGACTTTCTGTTTTCAGAGCATAGTCAATATTTTCTTTCTGTGAGAGCAGCAACGCTAAAAAATGCTTACAATACAATAAGATTACTCTTGGCCTACCCTCACGGCACCTGTCATTCTAGCCTTAACTTGTTTGACAGAGCTCCTCACAGTGACATGGTGCTTGGTGGTCATGTCCACTCAACCAGTAATTTATGTTTTGTTTTTTTTGTTTGCATTCTGTCTAATAATAATTTACAGATTAAAAAATGAGTGAATGTCCTGTATGTAATGTATAATCTGGTGCCTGATATGAAAAGGTGTAGGTTAGAAGTGTTACTCTAGTTTAATAGACTATGACCTTTTGTTGGCATCATTTTTTTAAATAGCATTGTTGTGACCTTATGTAACATAGTAACATAGTAACATAGTTAATGAGGTTGAAAAGAGGCAAAATGCCCATCTGGTTCAACCTGTATTCTGTCTTATGCCAAGTTCATTATAATGTCCCAATTGAAATAATGTTTGTTTAGTTATCAACTGTAAATCATGTTCCTCCCAGATTAAAAATGTCAATATTTTAAATGCTATAACCTTGAATATCTTTTTCAGTCAGAAATGTATCCAATCCGTTTTTTAAATGCATATATAGAGTCCGCCATTACCACCTTCTCTGGCAGGGAATTCCAGATCCTTATTGCCCTAACAGTGAAGAACCCTTTCCTACGTTGCGTATGGAATTTTCTCTCCTCTAGCCTCAGCGAGTGACCTCGTGTCATAAACAGAGTTCTTTTAATAAACAATTCCTCTGATAACTCTTTGTAATTTCCCTTTATATATTTGAAGATATTAATAATGTCTCCTCTTAGATGCCTCTTTTCTAGTGTATACAAATTAAACCTAGTAAGCCTTTCCCCGTACTCCAGTCCCTTTGAACCCTTTCGAGTTCACAGATATCTTTTTTATAATGTGGTGCCCAAAATTGAACACAATATTCCAGGTGCGGACGTACCAATGATTTGTACAGCGGCAGGATTACACTCTCGTCCCTTGTCTCAATTCCCCGTTTTATGCATGCTAGCACCTTCCTTGCCTTCTTTGCTGCACTTTGACATTGTATACGGTTATTAAGCCTATTATCAATGAGTACCCCCAAATCTTTTTCCAATACTGTTACCCCTAGATTTTCCCCATTTAATATGTAGGTTGCAAGTTTTGTTTTTAGTCCCGAAGTGCATAACTTTGCATTTTTTCTATATTGAATCCCATTTTCCATTTAGACGTCCAGATTTCAAGTTTAGACAAGTCATTCTGTAGAGACTCCACATCTATTTCCGAATTAATTACCTTACACAGTTTAGTATCATCTGCAAAGATTGACACTGTGCTTTCCAGGCCTATTTCCAGGTCATTGATAAATATGTTGAACAGTAGTGGCCCGAGTACGGACCCTTGTGGTATTCCACTGACTACTAGTGCCCAGCTGGAGGACATCCCATTGACCACTACTCGCTGTACCCTGTTATCCAGCCAATTACTTATCCATGTACAAATAGTTTTTCCTAGGCCAATCTCCTTTAATTTGATGATCAGTCTCCTGTGAGGCACTGTATCGAAGGCTTTTGCAAAATCTAAGTATACCACATCCACAGCTTTTCCCTGGTCAAGATTGTCACTCACTTCCTCATAGAAGCTAACTAAGTTAGTTTGACATGATCTGTCCCTCACAAACCCATGCTGGTTCTTGCTAATACACTTAGCGGCATGCAGATACTCCTGTATGCTATCCCTTAAAATTCCCTCCAATAATTTCCCCACTATAGATGTCAAACTAACTGGTCTGTAGTTAACTGAATGATTTTTAGATCCTTTTTTAAATAATGGCACTACCTCAGCTATACGCCAGTCCATTAGTACCATGCCTGATCTAATTGAACTATTGAAAATCAAGTATAGGGGTCTTGCTAGTTGTGACCTGAGCATCATAAGAACCCTCGGGTGAAGTCCATCTGGGCCAGGTGATTTATTAATCTTAATTTTGCTTAGTCTCTCCCTGACTATGTATTCACTTAAAAAAGTATCTAGCCACGAATCATTGCTGTCACTATCGTTATTCACTGCTCCCATCGTCAGTTCTTCTCTGGTGAACACCGATGACAAAAATTTGTTCAGTATTTCCGCTTTTGTTTCGTCCTTATTTATCAATACTCCAATTTCATCTTTTGTTGGACCTACGTTCGACTTTTTTAACCTTTTACTGTTTATGTATTTAAAACACTTTTAAGGATTGGTTTTGCTCTCTATAGCGATTTGCTTTTCGTTTTCAATTTTAGCTGCTCTTATTGCATTTTTGCATCTTCTATTGCATTCCTTGTAGTACTGAAATGACTCCTCCGTTCCATTAGATTTAAATGCTTTGAAAGCACGCCTCTTATTATCCATTTCTTCCTTGACCTTCTTATTAAGCCACATCGTTTTGAGTTTGGTACTCCTGCATTTGCTGCCCATGGGAATGAATTTGTGAATATTGCTATCTAGCAACCCTTTTAATGCATCCCACATTTCCGGAGTGTTCTTGCCATGAAACAAATCTTCCCAGTCAATGTTGTTTATTGCACTTCTCAGCATACTGAAGTTAGCCTTTCTAAAGTTAAATGTTTTGGTTGATCCCTTATAGCTATGTTTCTTGAAACTGATTTCAAATGTGATCATATAGGGATCACTGTTCCCCAAAGTCTCCCCAACTTTAGTGTTTGATATAATGTCAACATTATTAGTAATTACTAGATCCAGAGTAGCTTTACCTCTAGTTGGGTCCTCAACTAGTTGAGACCTGTAGTGATCCTTTAACGTATTTAAGAACCTGTTGCCCCTAGCCTTACCACATGACTCATTACTCTAGTTTATATCAGGGTAATTAAAATCCCCAATCACCAGGATATCCCCAATCCCGCAGCCTTTTCAATTTGCTGCAAGAGCTGTTCTTCCTCATGTATGCTAATATCCGGCTGCTTGTAGCACATGCCTATAACTAGTTTCTTTGCATCAATACCCCCACTTGAGATTTCTACCCATTTTGACTCCACATTATCTCCAATCCCTTCGCAGATAACCTCCTTTAAGAATGGTTTAAGAGATGGCTTAACATAAAGACATACACCTCCTCCTCTTTTGTTAGCCCTGTCTCTCCTGAAAAGAGAATACCCCTCCAAGTTTGCCACCCAGTCGTGAGAGTCGTCCCACCATGTTCCCGTAATACCTGTAAGATCATACTCAGCCTTTGATGCTATCAATTCCAATTCCCCCATTTTACCTGCTAGGCTTCTTGAGTTCGCAAGCATACATTTTAATTTAGAGTTTCCCTTGTTTGTTTTCTTAAGGGTATCCTATCATTGTTTACATGTGCCTCCCTAGAGTTACTCTTACTGACAGTTCTTCTGCTCCCTCCCTTATTACCCCCTCATACTTACCATTCTCTTTGATCAACTCATTTAGTCCTTCTAAACTCTCCGCCCCAACATAAATATTTTCCCTTATGCTACTTACATTATTTTCTATATGCTGTAATGAAGACCCGCAATTGTTGTTAGCTAAAGTTTTGGCAATACCTTTGGTAATACCCTTTTTAGTACCCTTGCCAGCTGTTCTTTCCCTCCCCCCTTCTCCAACCCCATTTATCTCACTACTACCATCCTTGCTATTCTCACTGCATTATCCGTAGTTTCTAACTAAACGCTCCCCCCAGGTTCCTAGTTTAAAAGCTCCTCAACCGTCTAACCATCCTTCCCCCCAGCACCGCAGCCCCCTCCTCTTTCAGGTGCAATCTATCGCAACAAAAAAGATGGCGCCTGAACAAGCAGTCCACCCAGTGTTCCAGAAACACAAACCCCTCCTTCCTACACCAGTCTCTAAGCCACACATTCACCTCCCTGATCTCCCTCTGCCTCCCTGGGCTAGCGCGTGGCATGGGTAATATTTGGAGAATATTACCCTAGATGTCCTTTCCTTAAGTTTACGGCCTAAATCCCTATAATCTTTCTTAAGGACATCCCACCTACCATTAACTGTGTCGTTGGTGCCAACGTGCACCAAGACCTCCAGGTCATTCCCAGCTCCTCCCAACAATCTATCTTCACGGTCCGCGATGTGCCGTAACCGAGCACCCGGGAGACAACAGACCGTACGGCAATCACGGTCTCAGTAGCAGATTGCCCTATCTGTCTTCCTGATGATAGAGTCCCCTACCACCACAATCTGCCTGGGTACCTCTCTCTCTTTCATCTCATCTGTGACGGAGGTACCACTCCTCTGGTTGCTAGAGGGAACAGTCTCCTCCATCTCCGTCATTTCCTCGCTGTCATCCTCCGAATCTTCATCCAATCGGGCGCATTTGTTCAGGTTTGATAGTTCAGCGATGTCATGCCTTTCCCTCTTTTTCTGCCTTCTAACAGTGACCCAGCTAGCTACCTGATTATCCTTGTCTACCGGTGTCTCCCCTGCAACTCATCCACCGTTCTATCTAAACTTTGTTCCAGATTGTGAATATCCCTCAGTTGCGTAACGGTTTGCTCTAGATCAGTTACCTTGGCTGCCAGGGCAACAGTTCGCACACATCTCGTGCAGATGTATTCACACTGGGTCGGCTGCTCCAGGTGTGCATACATCTTGCACGACACGCACTGAGTGAGATTCTCAATCAGGGCCCCTCCCATTGCTTGACAACTCAACTCCCTATTACCTTCTGAAGAGCAATGCAAAACAATACAAAACTATGCAATACGATATTATAAGAGCTGCTAAAATTGCAAACGAAAAGCAAATCGCTATAGAGAGTAAAACCAATCCTAAAAAGTTTTATAAATATATAAACAGCAAAAGGTTGAAGAAGGAGAACGTGGGCCCATTAGAAGATGAATTGGGATCATTGACAAACGATGACAAATTAAAAGCGGAAATATTGAACAATTTTTTTTCGTCAGTATTCACCAGGGAGGATACACAGGTGGCAGTAGTGCTTAACGACAGTGAAGGTAATGACTCTTGGTTAGATACCTGTTTAAGTGAGGAAGTAGTCCTGGAGAGGCTAAGCAAGTTAAAGATTAATAAATCACCAGGCCCAGATGGTTTTCATCCTAGGGTTATTATGGAGCTTAGGACACAGCTAGCAAAACCCTTATACCTGATTTTCAATAGTTCGATTAGATCAGGCATGGTACCAAAGGATTGGCGCATAGCTGACGTAGTGCCTTTATTTAAAAAGGGAGCTAAAAATAATCCTGGAAACTATAGACCAGTTAGTTTAACATCTATAGTGGGTAAAATATTGGAAGGCATTTTGAGGGATAGCATAGAGGAGCACCTACAGGCAACTAAGTTTATTACTAAAAGTCAGCATGGGTTTGTAAGGAACAGATCATGTCAAACCAATTTAATTAGCTTCTACGAGGAAGTGAGCAAGAATCTTGACCATGGAAAAGCAGTGGACGTGGTTTACTTTGATTTTGCAAAAGCCTTCGATACAGTGCCACATAGGAGACTGGTCCACAAATTAAGGGAACTTGGCCTAGGAAATACTATTTGTACATGGATAGGTAATTGGCTGGATAACAGGGTACAACGAGTAGTGGTCAATGGGAGCTTCTCCAGCTGGGCACCAGTAGTCAGCGGAATACCACAAGGGTCTGTTCTTGGCCCACTGCTGTTCATTATATTTATCAATGATCTAGGAATAGGCCTGGAAAGCACAGTGTCAATCTTTGCAGATGACACTAAACTGTGTAAGGTAATTAACTCAGAAACCGATGTAGAGTCTCTACAGAATGACTTAGTTAAACTGGAATTATGGGCATCTAAATGGAAAATGAGGTTCAACATACAAAAATGCAAAGTTATGCATTTTGGGACAAAAAACACACTTGCATCCTACACTCTAGATGGAGAAAATCTAGGAGTAACTATGGTGGAAAAAGATTTGGGGGTGCTCATAGATAAAAGGCTTAGTAACAGTACACAATGCCAAACTGCAGCAAAGAAGGCAAGTAAAGTGCTTGCGTGCATTAAACGGGGCATTGAGACCAGGGATGAAGATGTAATCCTGCCATTGTGCAAATCATTGGTACGCCCACACCTGGAATATTGCGTTCAGTTCTGGGCCCCATATTACAAAAAGGATATCGGGGAACTAGAAAGAGTTCAAAGACGAGCTACTAAATTGATTAAAGGGTTAGCTACACTGGAATATGAGGAGAGGCTTACTAAATTAAATATGTATTCACTAGAAAAGAGGAGACTAAGAGGAGACATTATTAATATCTTCAAATATGTAAAGGGTCATTACAAGGTGTTAGCAGCGGATTTGTTTATTAAAAGAACTCTGTATAGGACGCGAGAGCACTCACTGAGACTAGAAGAAAGAAAATTCCGTACACAACGTAGGAAAGGGTTCTTCTCCGTAAGGGGAATAAAGATTTGGAACTCCCTGCCGGAGAAGGTAGTAATGGTAGACTCTGTAATTGCATTTAAAGATGGATTGGACAAATTTCTAACAGGAAAATGCATCAAGGGCTTTATCATTTAGCATTTTGACATTAACATTATCTGGGAGTGGTTGGAATTATTGCTGTAAATCGGTACTAAAACATTACTTCAGCATGCACATTATAATATGAACAGATTAAGCAGAATACTGGTTGAACCCGATGGGCATTTTGCCTCTTTTCAACCTCACTGACTATGTAACTATGTAACTATGTAACTATATTGACTATGACCTAGCTTTGAACAGAACCAATATTCACAACAGAACAGAAATAGCTAATTCAATCTCATACACAATGAAGTAGATAATCAATACTTATCTGAGTGAGCCCTCACCTGCGTCACCGCTACTCCTACTTGCAGTTTCTCCATCTCTCTGCACCTACTTTTCACTTGCTGCTGTGCACCCGGCTTCCGGCACCTAGTTCGTCCACCGTTCGCAGTCCCTTCTCATGCAGGCTGTGGCTGCAGCAGCACACTCTCACTCACCCAGCAGCAACAGCCCTCACACGCTTTCTCTCCCCTAGCAGCGCACACGCACTCACCCTGCAGCAGCAGCCCACACAACTTTTCTCTCCCCCAGCACCCTCTCTCTCACCCAGCAGCAGCATCAGCCCTCACACACCTCTTTCACAGACATGGAAACGTGGCTCTCTTTCACACACAGTACTGTCCCTCACACTCTTACTCCCTTACTTCCCCCACTTGCTGCAGCAGCGGTGGCCCAGCAGTGGTGGGGACCTTCACACTCACCCACTCTCTCTCACTCACTCCAACACACACACCGGCGGCAGTAGCAGCGATCCTCTTGCTGCATGCTCCGCTGCGCTCAGCCCGTCACCTGCCCCGACTTCCGCCGCTGCTTCACTTCCGGTTTCCATCAGCATCCTAGCGTCCCAGCTCCTCCTCCTCCTCTCGGTTTTGATGAAGAACTAGAATTTGCGAGCCCGTCTGAAGTTTGGTAGAGCGTCTCCTTATCATGCACAGAAACTGTTCTTCTCGTGTCTATTGTATGCGTCTAATGCCCAAAACTAAACATAATTCATTTTATAAATAGCATCTTGTGCAACTGTTTTATAGAACATTTGTATTCTGTACCACCCCTGAAAATGTATATGTGACCTCAGAACAATGTCCCCCAGCCATTTAAAAAAAATAAAAAATGAAAAAAAATCCACATATTCCCACTACCACGGCCAAGGTAGATAATACCTAATTTCTCATTGATTCCTAGTGAATTGATAAACTGAGTCCACAAAAATGGCTACTTCCTCCAGTGTATAGGTGACAGGTACACAGTAAAGAGGTGTAGTTTGAACTCATTGGGGTGGCCTAGTCAAATGATGGTGAAATGATGGTGAAAAATGTCAGCACGTCAATACTTTGACTGAAAATGTGGCTTTAGACTAAGAGTCAACAAGGCACAATTTTCTGTAATAGTTTGCTTCCTTCCCTTACTGCTTCTTTCGTTTTGGTACTAGTATGCTGAGTTCTTTTGCCATGTTTCCATAATCTGTTTTTTACAACTTCTAATTAGGAGCTAAATTAAGTTTTCAGAGCATAAAGCCTTCCAAAAACTGTCTCCAGAGGTAGTATGGAACGACATATCTGGCAAACCTCTCTGGACCTGTGTTCATGATCCTTAGTAAATTAAATCATTTTATGTGTAATTTTTAATTATAACTTACCAGTGATTTAAAAATAGGTTCATTTTTCCCGTCAGCTAAGATTATTATTCCTGTGTGTATAGATAGCACTTCAAAACGATTTTATTATTTACGTGCATTTCATTGCTTAACACAGAAATATGGTAAAGAACAGGCCCTATTTGATGTTTTAAAAAGAGTCTACAGTATTTACCAGAATATTTATCCATAGACTTTACACGTTCGTATTAGCTTATGTTATAATAACATTCTCAAAGCACTCTGGGAATGCTAGAGTACACATTCAGACATTACTAGTAGAATCAGAGTGGTAATCCACAGGCTCTGGTCTAATTTGATGAAAGTCTGTTCGTTTTTCAGATAAGTGTTTTCGGAAATAACAACGAAAAATAAATAAAATAAAAAAATTATAGAAATAAAATGTTAATTGAATACAATTGTTATTGATAGAAATTGTATAACAGATTATATATTATCATGTCACAATTATTGCACATTAATATTTTGTCCCAAAACTCTCTCCAGACGAAGTACGTTTCTCCTAAAGATAGCGTGGTACAGTTTTTTTTCTACCAACCCATTAGTCACCAGTGGAGGCAGACAGACTTCTTTCCGTGCACTGTAACCTGTGGGGGAGGTGAGTAATTCAGGAATATTTCTATTCATTTGCTGCTCAGAAACTATGCAACATTTTAACAAAATAACTATATTTCCATCCATATACATTCAAATACCTCCCAAAAAAGTTTTCAAATCATGGAAACTTGTTATGATCCAAGTATGGTATGAAAAATAATTTAATTTAGTTGGGGTAGAGCTATTCCTTTAACATCACACACTTTACTTTGCATTATTCAGGGAGGGGTGTCTCGGGGTAAATTCATGAAGAATAATTCATGAATAGAGATTGTGTTGTAGCTCCTATTGACGTCAATAGGATTTACAGAGCCGATATAGTGGAAAGCACAGAAGCTGCTTGTAGCAATTAGGTGATGTGTTTTAGACATGACAGAGCACCAGCTAATATTGATGTTAGCCAGTAAAGCCTGCGCTTCTTATGGACAGGCATTAGAATTTCTCTTGGGAGAACAAAACATTTTTACCTCACAGAATCCTATTTTGTTCTTGTATATGTGGGTGTGCTGGTGCAATTGAAACTAATTTATGCAATGGGAAATGTATTGCAGGTAGAGTAAATGGTGTTTTGTCATGTGTGCCTGTTTGTATGAATACTTTTGTTTACGTGGAGAAGAGCATAGATAGGTGGCTCTAAATGGTGTAAACATAGAAACATAGAATTTGACCGCAGATAAGAACCACTTGGCCCATCTAGCCTGCCCAGTTTTCAATCCACATTCTGTACCCATTGCTCTCTAAACACATTGTTTTGATAGAATGAATATTTGAGTTATACTCAAGGGAAGTACAGATGGAGCCTCGCTCATCTATACTGTCTATGGAGTTAGTCCTGATCACGGAGTCGCAGCGTGCCTGTGCGCAAGGCGGCGTGCCTAGTTGTAGGAAGGCTCACAGAGCTTATTATAGCGTTCGGCGTTACCAGTGAGTGTAATACCTGCGATCATCCACCAGATCTTGCTTTTTAAAATCACCATTGCGCATGCGTGTGGTCTCCATTGAAATACAGTACACTATAGCGCAAGAACTACTTTACTGTACACTGTATGGGCAATGCTGTACGCGCGTATCATTACGATATTTAAGATATATTGCGGCAATGAGACCCAGTAGACAAATCAATAAATAAAAATAGTCTATACAGATGCAAACGAACGTGTTAAAGCAATGGTCAATTAACGTTAGATTTATGTGAGCTATTAAATGAAATGAAATTAAAATAGGCTTAATACTTAATATCTCTGGTTCTGGGGGTCCAATCAGTGCAGAACCGGGTTGGTATGGAAGGGAAGATACCAACCCAAAGTTTATGTGACCCCAACAAAGCTAACATCAAGCATCAGAACCCATGGTGGGTCTTAATTAATGGGCCCATTATAGTCTATAGGAAAATGGGTTCATTTTGCACCCCGATATCTCCGGTTCTTGGTGTCCGTGAGACTCGAGACTGGTACCATACGAAAGAGGAGACTCTTGTCTTTCGGGGCAGACCGGCCACTAGTTTATGTGACACAGCAAAGGGAAACGGCAAGCAACCGTGTGTTGGGTCCCCTCCGATTGCCCAACCAGCTTGCACGGGGTGCGGGGATCTTGACTAGATAAAAAATACTCTACAGAGACGCTAAGCACTGTGTTTTGGCATACAAGAACTTAGGGATGAGCTTTTACCTCTCCCCATTATACTTAGAAAGATAACACTTGCTTCTGTAGCCTTTAGAGCAGAGTATGTTACAAGCTGTTCATGCTACTTAGTACTCAAATAGAAAATACTGTGCAGAGATGATAAGCACTGTGTTTTGGCATCCAGGATCTTAGGGAGGAGCTTTTATCTCTCCCCATTATACTTATAAAGATAACACATGCCACCATGGGTTCCAACGCTTGCTGTTAGCCTTGTGGGGGTTATAGAAACTTTGGGTAGGTATCCTCTGGTAGCTAATCATCTCCCCTTCCATACCAACCCAGTTCTGAGCCGATTGGACCCCCAGAACCGGAGATATTAAGCTTTAAGCCTAATTTAATTTAATAGCTCACATAAACCTAACGTCAAAGGACCATTGCTTTAACACATTTGTTTGCGTATGTGTACACTATTTTTATTTATTGGTTTCTTTTTTTTGGTTCCCGACAGAGAATTAATATTTTCTACAGCGTCTCTGAACTCACCACCTCCCCCCTCATCCTTCCCCCTCCCCTGAGATACTGATCTTTTCAGACAAAGAGGCCAGCTCAGTATGTAAATAAAGGCTGATATTACAGTCGCTATGGTTGGGGTAAAGGACTAGAGAGGGCCAGAGTGAATGTACATTAAACAGTACAGTACTGTACTACGGATTTGCGTATCAGATGCCCCGACAGTTAGTTATGGAAACAGGTCTTTTCTTGTGTGCATAATTCTATTGAATGTAAGGCTCTTAAATATATGAATGTTATAAAAAAAAAAAAGTGTCAAGAAGAAAAAAAACAAAGGCATTCACACTTTGGGAATCGAACCCGGGACTCTGAGCATGGAATGCGGGACACTTCACCACTTGGCCACAACACCTGTTGATAGAGACACAAGCTCATGTGTAAATGTAAGCAGTGATCACTTCACATGGGTTTTGCTGCATTTTCTATGAGACTTGGATGCTCACATATAGTACTGTATGCCTAACGTCAAAGGACCATTGCTTTAACATGTTTGTTTGCATCTGTGTACACTATTTTTATTTATTGATTAGTCTACGGACTTGGACGTTCACATAACCCATCAATGGACCATTGCTTTAACACATTCGCTTGCGTCTGTATACACTAATTTTATTGACTGATTTATTAGTTTGTTTGTTTTTAAATTGACTCTCTCCGTCTGACCATTGGTCTGTGTGTACAGTATACAGTAACATTACAGTCATCACTGACTATTTGCCAGAGCTTGTAGATCAATCACCGCTATTCGCTCTACAGTACTGGATTAGTGGAACATTAGCCATCTAGTGGTGAAGATGTGTATTGCATGCTGTATATGTAGTCATGCCTCAACGCGCTTGTCCGTGCAACAATTGAACAACCTGAGCTATCGCTTAGGCGTGACTAATCCTCCATTTAGGCAGAGGCACAGCAATGATGAGGGAGGCTCCATCTGTAGGGAGCACATTTACATGGGCTGTCAGAGCAGCATCTTCTTCTCCCAACAAAAGGGCTTTATGCTCATCGTCTTCCTACATATTCAGTGGAACACATTTTGCATCTTACACACATGGCCTATTTAGTGAATCCCATTTATAGACAGGGTTCTAGCAAAAAAATGTAATGTACGATAGTGATCCATCATAAAGACAGAGAAGATGTCACTCACTCTAATGATGTATTTGAGACATATTGTAGGATTTATAAGGAAAGTTGATCAATTACTGCATGTATAACCAGCTGGACTCACAGAGTGCAGAGCATTCTCTTAGGAATTTCAAAAGAGCGCAGACATTCATCTATTATGTGCCAGACAATCATGCATATTTGCGCATAGTGAAATGTATTGTGGGTCCATATTTCCCAGTTGTAAATTATCCCCCATGATTTCAGTGCAGAGAAAACCAATGATAGCTAGAAGGAAGGCTATGGGGTTCATTCTGAGGGTTCAGTATGGATTACCGGTGGGCGGGGTGCAAGCTGTCAAAATCCCGACAGCGGCATCCCGCCCGCCAGAATGCTGGCAGCAAGGCGAGTGCTAAGAGTCCCCTTGCAGGATCTATTCCCACTCTGTGGACGAGTGGGAATAGCCCTGTTGCGCCAGGATTCTGGCCGGCGGCATTGTTGGCTGTCGAGAGTCCGGCATCGGTATCCTAACCGTCGGGATCCCGACAGCTGGTAAATTAAATGCATCCCTATTCTGAGTCACATACAGATTGGCTATATCGGCCTGATTCGGATTTGGAAGCAAGGTAGAAAAAGCACATAAGATTGTATCTGGAGCAAACCATTTTGAAATGCAACGGGGAGGAAATACATTTTTTTCTGTGCAGGGTTAATACTGGCTGCTTTTGCATGTAGCAAATATCACTGCACATGTTACATCTGTCCCACCTGCTTTTTGCTTCCACATCTTAATAACCCCCAATTTGCGGGCAGCTGTGGAAAACTGACTTACTACACTATGTGGACAAAAGCTATTGGACACTGACAGCAAACAAATTTTGTGGATGTCAGTACTTTGTATGTCCACCATGTGCAGTGATTACTGCAGACAGTCCTCTTGGCAAACTGACCACAAGTTCCTGATCAACAGCAGAAGGTACATTTTGCAGTTCTGCCTTAAGTACATCGACCAATTGTGACACTGAAGAAGGTCAAGTCGGCCTAAAACACACCTGTCACTCCAATTTGTCCCAGAGGTTCTGAGTGGGGTTAAGGAGTTTGCCAGTCCATCTGGGCCATTGAATTTTCTGTATACTAGTCCAGCATCACCCTTAAAACATGACAGGTGGCAATATCGTCTATAGGGAGCACAGAGTTCTTGAGAAGAGAACATCTCTATACTTCTTAGAGATTTTGTGACCATGCATTACAACTAGTGGGTCCATGCTAAACCAGCTGAAACAGCCCCACAGCATAACACCACCACCACCTCCATGCTTTACTGTAGGTACTGTACACTCTGGCATCAGATGTTCTCCTGGCACTCGCCGAACCCAAACACATCCATCTGATCTGAAAAGTGTAAATTGTGATTCGTCACTTCATAACATTCGCTGCCATTCTTCCATTGTCCAGTTTTTGTGCTCTTTACACCATTGTTAGTGCTGGACTGCATTCTTCTTTGTGATTAGAGGTTCATGAGCAGCTGCTTGCCCATAATATTCAAGTGCATGGGCCTCCCTACGAAGTGTTCTTCTCTAAACGGGCACATTAGTGGCCATTTAGATGTCATGTGCAGTGGTATTCATGGGTGGGATGACCCGTGTTCTTTCGCAGCTCACTGGTTATCACTCTGCGGTCCCTGGGTTGCAGTTTCATTTGTCGTCCAGGACGAGGTGCATTCCTGCAATGACCTTTTTCTTCCACGCATTAATGACAAAAGACACAGTGGATTTAGGAACCTTCCTAACATCTGCAATGTTTCTCACACTTATACCTCCGATCGAGCAGCATACGATAACTCGGTTATCTCCTTCCTCCTTTCAATAGGCCATTATGTTTGCATATTATCTAATCAGTGCCCCTCTACTCACTTTATACCCTCGGTCCATTGTTTTTAGAGCAGCAGATCTGTTGGAAACAGGCTTCCCTTCCGCGTACACACATCTCAGTATTGCACAGAGTTCTAGATATGCCCATGACAGTCTTGTGACATTCCCCAAAGACCATACTTGCCTACTGTCACGGATCGGCCGGGAGGCTCTTGGAATTCAGGTAGTGCTCCTGGCCCCACAGAAAGATAGGCAAGTCTCCCAGAGTTGGCTTAACCATTCTCAGCCTCCTACATCCCACGCAGCATCATTGCAGCTGTTCTTTAAAGTAGGTGGTCTGGGAAGACTGATGAAGCGATTCGCTCTCAATTGTGTCATTGTAGCCCCGCCCCCACACTTTTCAATGCTGGTAATCTGATCATTGAATAGCGGGGCCACGATGACGCGATCGCACTTCCATGCCCCCTCACCACCCACCGATTATGAGGCCAGGCTCCCTGCTGTATGACCTGGCTGCCAGAAAGTCGGTAAGTATGCCCAATACAGGGCTGTTTTGTGAGCTCACATTTAGCTGTCATGTTCCGGGCCGAATGGGCCATTTTCACAGAAAGACTGATCCAACCAACTCAGAGTACTGTAGGACGGAGATAAGCGAAAATGCGTCCGTGCACAGAGAGCCGTCCGACAGCAGATTCAGGCCCCATAACAGCAGAAGAGTGTAGAACAGACAAAAGAGTGTACCTCAGTTTTTCAGACCATTATTATTAGGGTCATTGTCAGAGATATGTTAAAATATTTATTTGAAAGATCTTCAAAGTAAGCCTGCAGGCAGCAGACATTTTATTTTACTGCAGAGCTCAAGAATGGCTAAAATGTGTATGTAGAGATGGATTAAGGCTCCAGGGTGGCCAGGGGCACTAAAGAGCAGGGGGCCCCCATGGACTAAAATAAAAGTTTTATATATCTATATATATCTATATATATATCTATATATATATATATATACACACACATACACACACACCAGGCTTGATCCGGCACTCCGCTCTCTGCTATAAATTATCTTGCTCTGGTGCCCTCTAGTTTGAAGTGTCACTCGATGCAGGCGGCACTCATAGGCTTGTAGCGTTTATAAATGCTGTGTTTCCTGATAAAGGGGACTCGATCCCCGAAACTTAGAAATAAACATTTCACAGTTTTATTCACGCTACAAGTCTCTGCGTGCCACCTGCATTGGTATATACATATATATATATATATATATATATATATGTGTATATATATATATATATATATATGTGTATATATGTGTGTATATATATATATATATATATATATATACAGATGGGGCCTCGCTCATCTAGTCTTCTCTACTGCGCCTAGGTGCACCATGTCTTATTAGTATAAGCCTTTCATCTATTGTTCTCAGCTGCAATACAATACAGAGAGAACAATACAGCAGGAAATTAAGTCATTACAGCAGGGGATTAAGTCCGACTGCCCTGGCTCAGTTAATCCTATTAAAGGGATAGATGAGGAGGACTTCATCTGTATATCTATATCACTGGGCACCACACACACACAGAGGTGCAGGGGGTGCAAAGTGGATCAAACATAGGGGAATGGGGGCACAGAGTATCATGAACACAGGGTACGGGACACACAATGCACCACACATGGGGGAGCATAGAATGTTATGCACACAGGAGTAGGGGGGCACAGGCTGACACACATACACACACACACACACACACACACACACACAAAGGCTGCGGGCACAGGGGGCCACAGAACAACTTGAGGAGGGGAGTAGATGGTGCCACACACACAAAAGACAGGTGGTAGAGGGGCCACACACAGGAGGTTGGGGGGGTGGGGCAGGAGGGCACAAGGGGTCATACACACACACAGGGGGGCACAGGGGGCCACACACCAGGCTGAGGGGGGTAGAGGGTGCCACACACACATAAGGCAGGGGGGTACATGGGGCCACACACAGGGCGGTGGGGGGGCAGGAGGGCACAGGGCTCTCTGGTCACTCACCGCTAATGAGGCCCGCGGACCCAGGCACAGGATGAAGAGGAGGCCAGCGGCTGGAGGATCAGAGTGCCAGCGCCAATGCAGCACCATGGCGCCGCACTGTAGTGTGAGGCCGGAGTCGAGTACACTCCTGGAACTGTCCGGTAACTGCTTCACCCCCAACACAGGGCGGCTGCTGGAGAAGGGAGGATGGCGGGGCCGCTGAAGTCGGGCATCTTCCGGCAGGTGGAGGAGACGGGGGGAGATAGCGGATGCTGTGTGGTGTGAGAGCTCTCCGGCGCGTGGGGGGATGAGGGGGAAAATGCAGTGAGTGTAGTGTGACAGGGTACAGGAGGAGCAGCGGCCCCTGAAGGCAGTCTGGAGCCATGGCAGCCACATCCCTGCACCCACCACAGTCACACAGCCTGCATCCTCGCGCACCGCAGTAGCAGCCAGAGGGAGCACTGTCCACACACCATGTGGTGGACAGCCCCTGGGAGAGGGGGCCCAGAGTAATGTACCCCCTGGGCACCCCTTAATCCGGCTCTGTGTGTATGGGCAGATAGTTGAGGAATGTAGACTTTTGATGTAAGATCAAAATATGCAATCTGGTTTATAAAGTTTAGAAATAAGCCTATGTAGTAACAAAAGTCTTTATTATATCTCAGACAGTATTATAGTTTGAATTATAAGATAGCTAATATAAGATGTGCCCAGAGTGTCACAGTTACTTACAGGATTTTGTAGTCATTCTCTTGTGCTTTGTTTGCAGGTTATCAGCTAAATTCAGCAGAATGTGTCGATATGCGATTTAATCGAACTGTCCCGGATCACTATTGTCATCATTATCCAGAAAACAAGAAGCCTAAACCTAAGCTGAAGGAGTGCAATATGGATCCCTGTCCATCTAGGTTGGTACATAAAGCTATAGATTTGTATTGATATTGATAGTGTGCAGTAGTAGATTTAATAATAGTGTCAGGCTGTCATTGTACACATCTCACTAGAGCCGCAGAACATGGAGAAGAACAGCCTAGGAAACCCTCCAGTTTATTTCCAGTTCCTGCTCCATTTCCCTTATTCCACGCTAACCACACCTCTGCCTTTGCTTATGACACATATGTGGTTAGCCTAAGTAAATGCAGAACATAAATACATTTTACATGTAGTTTCTGAAGCAATACTGTAAGACCACCTCCTGTCTGGAGATCATTGTCTGCTTGGAAACACGCATGGCTGCTTAGTCAAACCAAATTATAATCCCATTCATTAAAATTTTAGCTGAATTATGCTGCTTCATTTAGGTAATCAGATGTCCAGACTAAGTGCTGTTTCCTCTCAAGGAGGAGAACATTAAATCCTGTGTCAATGCAGCCCTAACAGCAGTAAATCCAAGCCCCATCAATCTTCTACCTCCATGATTTAGGAGTTTGATGTTGTTGTGTCAGATCCTCCACCCACCTTGTGACTTTACTGAATCCATGATTTCCTGTCGGCTCACAGAAGGAAGTGTGTATCAGATGGGAGAGGCAGAGGAAACATTACAAGTAACTGTAGATGAAGTAAAGGGATGAGGAAAATGAATTTTGTTTATGTTTTCAAGGCTTTAACTTATATTTTGAGCTTCCACATAAATTCTTCGTTACATTAGTGTTCATTCCAACTTGGAGCCTCTTTGTCAACTACACAGTACAGGAAGAGAAGGGCAATATGGATTTGTACATGTAAAAGAGCTCTTCATATATACAGCAGTACATGTAATATTTGACCTTTATTCTGTTTGTGTTCTGAGACTATATTCAACACAGTGGCGGAACTAGCGAGCAGTGGGCCCAGGTGCGACGAAATGCTTTGCGCCCCCCCACATCCCATCCAAGTCCACCCCCTCACCCCTGGAGAGGATCTGGTGAGGTGGACCTGCTCAGGGCCAGAGAAATGGATACCTAGCAACAGTGCCGTAACTAGACATTTTAGCACTGTGTGCAAGAAACGGCATCGGAGCCCCACCCCTGCATGCAAAACAGGGGCAGTGCGCGCCGTGGGTGCGCGCAAAAATACATAGTGGCGTGGCTTCATGGGGAAGGGGTGTGGCCACAAAATAATACCAATTCATAAAACGGTGCACAGTAGTCTCCATTATTCAAATTACGCCGCACAGTAACACCACTACACCAAGTAGAGACCCTTTTACACCTTACAGTGGACAGATTCCTCTTTTTACACATTACGGCAGACAGCGTCCCCTTTTTACACATTACGGCAGACAGCGTCCCCCTTTTTACACATAACGGCAGACAGCGTGCACTTTTTACACAGAACGGCAGACAGCGTCCCCTTTTTACACAGAACGGCAGACAGCGTGCCCTTGTTACACATAGCGGCAGACAGCGTACACTTTTTACACATAACGGCAGACAGCGTGCCCTTGTTAAACATAGCGGCAGACAGCGTACACTTTTTACACATAACGGCAGACATCGTACCCCTTTTTACACATAACGGCAGACAGCGTCCCCTTTTTACACATAACGGCAGACAGCGTCCCCTTTTTACACATAACGGCAGACAGCGTCCCCTTTTTACACATTACGGCAGACAGCGTGCCCTTTTTACACATTACGGCAGGCAGATTCCCCCTTTTTACACATAGCGGCAGGCAGATTCCCCATTTTTACACACAGCGGCAGGCAGTCCCCCATTTTTGCACATTGTGGCAGGCAGATTCCCCCTTTTTACATATAGCGGCAGGCAGTCCCCCATTTTTACACATAGCGGCAAGCAGATTCCCCCTTTTTACACATTGCGGCAGGCAGATTCCCCCTTTTTACACATAGCGGCAGGCAGTCCCCCATTTTTACACATAGTGGCAAGCAGATTCCCCCTTTTTACACATTGCGGCCGGCAGATTCACCCTTTTTACACATAGCGGCAGGCAGATTCCCCCTGTTTACACATAGCGGCAGGCAGTCCCCCATTTGTACACATTGCGGCAGGCAGTCCCAACAAAGACAGAAAGACAGAAAGAAAGAAAGAGACAGAAAGAAAGAAGAATTATACTTACCCTCTCCGCAGGCTCAGGCTCCTCGGTGCAGCTTGACGATTCCCGGGCAGGAGAGAATGAGGAGGGAGGTGGAGGAGGGAGCCGCAGCAGCGCTGTGTTATTGGTGGAGGCGCTGCTGCTGCTGCCCCTCTGCTTCACTATAGGCTGTTCTCGGAAGACAGCCTATAGTGAAGCAGAGGGGCAGCAGCAGCAGCGCCTCCACCAATAACACAGCGCTGCTGCGGCTCCCTCCTCCACCTCCCTCCTCATTCTCTCCTGCCCGGGAATCGTCAATACTGGTCTGTAATTCTGAATCCCCGAGTGTAAGTCCAGTTGGTTGGCTATGCTGCAGTCTTGTCCTTTGATGTTGCGGTCGTATCATAAGGACCTCTGTTTTATCCGGGTTCAGTCGCAGCCAACTGGCGCTCATCCACTCCTGTAGTTCAGCTAGACAGCCATTCAGGGTTGCTACTGGGTTATCAGTGCCCGGAGCAAAGGACAAGTACAGTTGTGTATCATCTGCATAGCAGTGGTAGACCAGGCCATGGCGCCTGATTATTTCGCCCAATGGGAGCATGTATACTGCAAAAAGCATGGGGGATAGTATAGAACCTTGTGGGACACCACATGGCAATGGCACTGGTGGTGATGAGTATAATCCAGATTACATGCTTTGGGCACCTGGACAGAGGCGGGCCCCAGTGTAACGCACTGGTTGCACTGGCGGTAGTTCCGCCTCTGATTCAACAAGAAAAGGCAGTGCAGTTTCTTCTCTATAAATAATGAAATGACAATGAGGCTGATGTATCAAAAATGTAATACGTTTCGACAGTTTTTTGTCACTTATCGTGTCTTTTTCGTGACTTTTTTTATTTTTTTATCGAAGTATTTATCATTTATTTATTTTTTATTGAAAATGTGATTGCTATAAAAGCACAAAAATGTGATAATTATCGCAATCTACCTTTTGGTCGTTTTATCGCATGAAAATTTTTTTTTATGAAGTGCGCATGCTCTGTTTCAGAGCTGAAAATGCAGTGAGTTCCTTGGTGACGGTCAGCACATACTTGACCTACAGCAGTAAATAATAGCTAGTTTACTATGGGGACACTTATTAGAAAACTGAAAGGGGAGGGAACTTTTACAAAGACAGTTCGATTAGTTATTCTAATGACTGTTATAAACATGTTACTAAGATGAAATTCAACTGGCCTTTAGTAGTGTGTGCTGTTTACTTCCAACAGAACTATTAAGAGACTCACAAACAAAACATCTATCTATCTATCTATCTATCTATCTATCTATCTATCTATCTATCTATCTATCTACACACACATACATATATCTATATGTGTATATATACTGCGTGTTTTACTAGCATATTCTTTTTGTAAAAAAAAGTAAATTTAGAGGTGGAACTACAAGAACAATCATGGCCTATTGCTAAACTCGCCAGTAAAAGCTGGCGAAAAAAAGATCTGAAAAGTTACAGTCTATTTTCACGATAATCCAATGATACATAAGGTTTCCATTCATTTTCAATAGAAGTTGGAAAAGTTCGAACCCCCCTCCCGAAAAGTATAATTTAGCGAAAACAAAAACGATAAATAAAATTGAAAAACTTATATATATTCAGATGATACTTAAAAAATGCGAAAAGTATAGAAAAATGAAATATATCTCTTTTTTAACGCAAATAACTGTTGATAGATCAGGCCCAATAAGTGTACTTAACATACTGTATTGCATCTCACCATACCGTAGTGATACAGTAAGAAATACCCCTGTAATTTACTAATGTAGGTCATCTTACTTAATGTAGTCCCCCAAAGGACACATAAGTTGGCTGGTCAGATGTCAGACTTGTCTCTCTTTGCTTGATAAGGATAGGAGGCCTGATTCAGTGGTGCACGCAATGCCGATGTCGGACACAGTGGAGCAATTTTTTGCCACTGTGCATGCGCCAAAGCAGCAAATTGCATGTACTGCTATTGATTGCCGATAGTGCATGCACAGAGGGTTTATTCGCAAACTGAGTGACATGTAGTCAGCATTTGGGAAAGCTAATGGGTGGGGGGGGGGGGGGGTGGCTGTGTCAGGACCATTTCTTGGGTGTTCCTTAGTCAGCCACTGCAAAGTCATTCACAGCTGAAGAGGCCCCTGCATCTTAGGTGAGATGCTCAGTCTTAGACAGCATTGGGTTCCTCAGAGGTCCGATAGTGCGACCATTGTGCGTCCGATATTTCCATGTATGTACAAGATGGGCGAGTGTGAGACCCTGGCAGTGGGCGTCTCTATGCACAAGATGGTGGCTGAGCCATTAGCATTAGCGATCACAGCTGTACATGCAACTGCGTGCACCTCTAAATTGGACGCACCAGATGACTGTGCCGATTAATTTGATATGTGACACTTGTATATCTGTGTGCGACTATGTATATATATGAAACACAATGGAACATGGCATTGAAAAAAGATGCAGCTGCTGCATTGTAGCACTTCATATACAGATTCAGAGACTCCGTCACATACAGATATACAAGTGTCATATAACAGATTAATTAGCGCAGTCTCCTGGGGCGAACTAGGTGTGCAGAGTAGGGCTGTTTGGTTCGTCTGCAGCAATGGTGTATGAGGGCACATCTGTAGCCTTCAAGTCAGAACTATCCCAAAATTGCTTTGTCAATAGATCATATAGCTCACTAAGCACTTTCCCCATTGCAAACTGGATGGACCTATATGGAATATGAGGTACTTCGGGAACTATTTATAAATATGCAGCAATAGAAGGATTTTCTGTTGCCCTTCATAATAGTAATTTTATTTATATAGTGCTCTTTCTCCAACTGGACTTAATCATCGTAATAGAAAATATTCTATAGTTAGTACATATGCGATTAGTATGGATGCGATGTGTGGCGGGATGTACACCGCAAGATTAGTACATGCCGCCCTCTAAGGGCCAGATGTACTAAGCTACAGGCTCTCAAACTCAGTCCTCAGGACCCCACACAGTGCATGGTCTGCATGTAACCCAGCAGGTGCACAGGTGTATTAATTACTCACAGACACATTTTATAAGGTCCACAGGTGGAGCTAATTATTTCACTTGTGATTCTATGAGGAGACCTGCAAAACATGCACTGTGTGGGGTCCCGAGGACCGAGTTTGAGAACCTGTGTACTAAGCCTTCAAAAGTGATAAATTTCGCAGTGATAAATTGCCAACCAATAAGCTGCTGTCATTTTTCAAACCGGGCCTGTAACATGGCAGTTAGGAGCTCATTGGCTGGTTCTCTATCACTGTGAAATGTAACACTTTTCAAGGCTTAGTACATCTCCCCCTAAGGCATACCTCCCAACATGACCCTCTCCAGGACTTCCCTCTTAAATTATGATTGCCATCACCTGTGCTGAAACACCTTTCTTATCCATTAACCTGTTCAAAACAGGTACTGGTAATCATAAATTAGGAGAAAAGTGCAGAAGCAGAACATTTTGTCCCTCCTGGAAAGGGTCATTTTGGGAGGTATGCCCTAAGGGGTGTATTCAATACCTGTCGGAAACTGCTGTCTTGTCGGAAAGATGACAGTTTCCGACAAGTTTAGGTCGGAAGGGGTTCCGACCTATTCAATGCCGGGCCATTTTTTGCGACAAGTCAGGAATTCCCAACTTCTCGGAAAACACGTGGATCGGCGGAATAGCTGCGGACCCACGTGTTTTTGACGGAAACGCGGCCAAATCCGGTTTTGGCCCCGTTTCCGACAATCTCAATCCGACTTTAAAAAAAGTCAGATTGAGGAGATGAGACGTGGGAGCAGGGACATGTTTTGAGGGGTGCGGGAATGAGACGGCGGGCGGGTGAGGAGGACGGGAGAAGGAATGGAGCGGGAACGGGTGAGGGTTAGGAGGAGCTGAGAGGAGGAGACGGGTATCAGAGCCGAGACCTTGCTTGCTGGAGCCGGGTGAGTACCGTGATGTCTGGCGGCGGCGCCACATCCTCCTGCTACGCTGCTCTGCCTGCCGCTGCTGTAGGTGCTGGTGCGCCTTGATTGAAGACCACTGTGGCCGGTGCCTCCCCGATCCACCCGGCCAGACTGTGACAGCAGCCGAGGCTGACCAGGGAGCCCAGCACAGGCGGCGAGAGAGCCCTCCTCCTTCCCGGGTGTGGCTGCTGCTGTCGCAGAGAGGAGGCGCTCAGTGCTGGCACGTCTCTCAGCGCCGAGCACAGCCTGCTTGCGGCACTGTGATACATCCCGCGGTGCTCAGCATGGAGGATGTCAGTGCTCATAACCAAGCTTCCTGCTGCTGTCACCGGCTTCTTCTTCCTACTACAGTGACAGCACTTTGCCTGACGGGAGAGGCTGGTGGTCTGTCTGTGATAAACACATTATTATATATATGATGCTGGGAGTGTCCTTTCCGACAATGTCAATCCGACTTTAAAAAAAGCCGGATTGGAGTTGTCTTTGAATACTGGCTTGTCAGATCCTTTCCGTTGGAAGGGGTGTAGTATGGCATGCCGGCGGCCGGCGACCAGCATACTGGCGCCGGGAGCCCGACCGCCGGCATACCGACAGCGTGGCGAGCGCAAATGAGCCCCATGCGGGCACGGTGGCGCGCTACGCGAGCCACGCTATTTTATTCTCCCTCCAGGGGGGTCGTGGACCCCCACGAGTGAGAAAAAGTGACGGTATGCCGGCTGTCGGGATTCCGGCGCCGGTATACTGTGCGCCGGGATCCCGACAGTCGGCATACTGAAGACCACCCGTTGGAAAGGATCTGACAGCTATTGAATACACCCCTAAGGCTGTAAGGTCCCACTTGTAGGACAATTTAAGCATGAACAGCTAATGCTTTTCTCTGCCCCAAACAAGCTGGCTGTTTCCTTTTCATAGGAGTTAGCCACCCCTTTCTGGTGAGCTGCTCTCAGGTTCCATTTGTTATTAGACTGGAAATGGAAGCGCCTAGTTTTTCTTTTCATTTGTGTTCTGCAGAAGCCTGATCAGTGTGATTTGTGCAGTGCTTCTTTGTGTCTAAAAATGAATAAATAGTTTTAAAAAAAAAGAGCAGTCCCTGGTTCAAAAAATACATGGACAAAATGGGTAGAGGTCCCCCGTATTAATGAACTAGCACCAGGCTCTTGGAGATGGCTCTGGTTCTAAATATCCTAGGGTGGGGGGTTTGGGAACCAGTCCCGAGTTTGCTTTGTGTATATAAACACGGGATCCCAGCTGTCAGGTTACCGATGCCAGAATCCTGACACTATTTGAAATGGTGACACAGGCATGCCGAATAGGTAGACATCCCGACGTCGGAATTCCGACAGCCGGGATGCCAAATGGAGGTAAGCCGCGGGAAGGGGGGGGGGGGGGGGGTTAGGTTTAGGCTGCAGGGGGAGGTATAGGGTTAGGCAGCGCCCCAGGAGGGTTAGGGTGCAGGGAGGGGGAGTTAAGGTTAGGCACCCCCCTCTGAGGGTTAGGGTTAGGCAGCGGACCAGGAGTGTTAGGTTTAGGCAGTGGGGACGGGAGGTTAGGTTTAGGCACTGGCGGGGGAAGGGAAGGGTTAGGCGCTCAGTGGGCGGTTAGGGTTAGGCAGCGGGCAGGGAGGGTTAGGGGGAAAGGGGAAAAAGTATAGCACCCCTTACTCACCTCTGCTGGCTTCTTCACGGTCGGGTTCCCGTACTGATCCCATAAACTCGATTCTTTGGAAATGTCTGTGTTGCATTCTTTTCTATTGAAAGTACTTTCGAGTTGGTTCGATGGTGTATTAAATCGTAATTGCAGATTCAACTGTTTTTTGCAGTTCAAATCCTGATTGGGGGGTCATTCCGAGTTGATCGCTTGCTAGCTACTTTTAGCAGCCGTGTAAACGCATTGTCGCCGCCCACCGGGGAGTGTATTTTCGCTTTGCAGAAGTGCAAACGCTTGTGCAGCAGAGCGCCTGCAAAATCATTTTGTGCAAAACAAGACCAGCCCTGTAGTTACTCTTCGTGTGCGTTGATTCTCACGACGGAGGGACGGCTTTTGACGTCACACACCCGCCCAGCATTCGCCCAGCCATGCCTGCGTTTTCCCCGACACGCCTGCGTTTTTCTAAGCTCTCCCAGAAAACGGTCGGTTGACACCCAGAAACGCCCCCTTCCTGTCAATCTTCCAGCGTTCGGCCATGTGACTGAAAGCTTCGCTAGAACCTGTGCAAAACCACAAAGGACTTTGTAACCGTACGTCGCGCGTGCGCATTGCGGTGCGTACACATGCGCAGATTAGATGTTTTTTCCACTGATTGCTGCGCTGCGAACAACGGCAGCTAGCGATCAACTCGGACTGACCCCCATGGTTTTGCCCATTTGCTAACAAATTTGCTGCTGCATCCCGTCTTCTGATAGGCTTCTTCAGCCTCTTATAGAGTGTGGGACAGTTTTCAACTAATTTAAGGGAGAGCATGAATGGGAAAAGTAGTTGCCTCAACTTGGTTTCACACATGCATACAATGAACGAGACAGCTGATAGAGGGATCTGAGCAGGAGCAGAGGGATCAGAATGGATATCTCTTTGCAACCCTGGACTCCCCATATGAAGGACCAGGTAATTCAGAATGGGCGCCATCTGAAGATGATGTCTGTTCTCGCAATCAAATTCTGAATTTTTTGGAGTTTGACAAATACAGTTTGAGAGGCCCCCACTCTAGAATCCTTCAAAAATTAACTCAAGACTTTCCGGTTTACTCAAGCATTTCCATAATTGTCCCTTTAATATCTCCATGCTCTCTGTATTTTATGAAAAGCGTTTCTGTTCTTCATTGTTTCTTTAATGTATTATGTTAATTCTGTTAAGCGCCTTGAGTCCTATTGGACAAAGGGGGTCATTCCGACCCGTTCGCACACAGCGGTTCTTTGCTGCGGTGCAAACGGGTCGCGCATGCGCAGCGGACGCATTGCACATGCGCGTTGTTGCCTGGCGATGATCGTCGCTGGGCAACAACGGTGCCAGCGAGAAATGTGATCGCAGCGGCGATCGCAAGAAGACGGACAGGCGGGAGGCGTTCCAGGGCAGATACTCACCATTTTCCAGGCGTGGTGAGTCCAACGCAGGCGTGTCCAGGCGTTTGGAGGGCAGATATCTGACGTCAGGACCGGGACCTTCATCGCTGGATCAGTCGCACTGGGTGAGTAACTGCAGCCCTGGTCTTGTTTTGCTTGAAACCTTTTTAGCATAGCAGGAGTGCACAAGCATTCGCAGCCCTGATATGCTAAAATACACTCCCCCATAGGCGGCGTCAGGTTGATCGCATGAGCAGCAAAAAGTTGCTACGTGAGATCAACTCGGAATGACCCCCAAAGAGCGTTATATAACTAAAATTATTATTATTATTATAATACGAGAATAAGGTGTCCCCATACCAGTGTATGACTGGTAAGCAGGAGATGCGTTACCTGTTTAATGAATGGGGACAAAACTATAGTTTTACAAAAGTAGGGGAACATTAATATTTTCACCCAATTTTAATGATAAAGAAAAGACCATTATATCACATAATCTGTATTGACTGAAATATCATATGAGGCTGATATCAAGGCCGTAGCTACCATAGGTGCACAGGGAGTGCAGCTGCTATGGGCCCAGAGCTGATAGGGGCCCACCATCCCTGTCCCAGTTGCATGTGTTTTATATATATATATATATATATATATAAATAATTATTTTTTCACCATTGGGTGATAGATAGCTACCCTTTCAAACTTTTGTCTTGAGGCTTACAGTATATGTAGTTATGCCCCTGGACCTGCTCATTGTAATCTGGTATAAATGTACTGGAGTACATTATAATTAGGCTTACCATACTATCCCTTTAAACCAGGGCACTCATGAATTACATAGGTTCTGTGGCTGGTTGGCTGGCTGGCTTCAAGCCTACATTTCATCTGGTTTTAAGCAGATAGAGAACCTGCGTCATTCAGTCCTGATTTAAAGGGATAGTATGGTAAGCCTATCTGTAATGTTACATAGCATGAACTGGAGCACTGTAATTTGGCACAATATGAAGTGGAGGCACTATAATGTGGCATAATATAAACTTTGGGAACCTTAAGGGCACTGTATGCCATCTTGTGGATTGGGGGGTACTATGTGGCATAATGTGTACTGGCAGTGCTACAATGTAACATAATGTGACCTAGGACACTATTATGAGGCATAACATTAACAACTGCTGTGAAGAGGTGACTCTATAGAAGCATTGGGACAGGGGCCCCTTCAAAATGATGCTATGGTGCCCACAAATTTTTGGCTACGCCCCAGGCTGCTATATCAATATTTTCATTTTATGCCCATATCTACTGTACTTTTCTCTAACGTCCTAGTGGACTGGATGCTGGGGACTCCGTAAGGACCATGGGGAATAGACAGGCTCCGCAGGAGACTGGGCACTCTAAGAAAGATTTAGTACTACTGGTGTGCACTGGCTCCTCCCTCTATGCCCCTCCTCCAGACCTCAGTTAGAATCTGTGCCCGGCCAGAGCTGGGTGCTTTTAGTGGGCTCTCCTGAGCTTGCTAATAAAGTATTTTAGTTAGGTTTTTTATTTTCAGAGAGCTTCTGCTGGCAACAGACTCTCTGCTACGAGGGACTGAGGGGAGAGAAGCAAACCTACTAACTGCGGCTAGGTTGCGCTTCTTAGGCTACTGGACACCATTAGCTCCAGAGGGTTTGAACACAGGATCTTAACCTTGGTCGTCCGTTCCCGGAGCGGCGCCGCCGTCCCCCTCGCAGAGCCAGAAGACAGAAGCCGGCAGAAGCAAGAAGACATCGAAATCGGCGGCAGAAGACTCCTGTCTTCACATGAGGTAGCGCACAGCACTGCAGCTGTGCGCCATTGCTCCCGCATTACACCCACACACTTCGGTCACTGTAGGGTGCAGGGCGCAGGGGGGGCGCCCTGGGCAGCAATTAAGTACCTCCTGGCAAAAGCAGCATATATACAGTTGGACACTGTTATATGCATGAGCCCCCGCCATTAATTTTACACAAAATCGCGGGAGAAGCCCGCCGCTGAGGGGGCGGGGCCTTCTTCCTCAGCATTCACCAGCGCCATTTTCTCTCCACAGATCTGCTGAGAGGAAGCTCCCCAGGCATTCCCCTGCCCGATAGAGAGGGTGAAAAAGAGAGGGGGGCACATAAATTTGGCGTAAAAACAATATATACAGCAGCTACTGGGTTAACACTAAGTTACTGTGTGATTCCTGGGTCATATAGCGCTGGGGTGTGTGCTGGCATACTCTCTCTCTGTCTCTCCAAAGGGCCTTGTGGGGGAACTATCTTCAAATAGAGAATCCCCTGTGTGTGTGGTGTGTCGGTACGTGTGTGTCGACATGTCTGAGGTAAAAGGCTCCCCTAAGAAGGAGATAGAGCAAATATGTGCGTGAGAGGGTGTCTCCGTCGACAACGCCGACACTTGTTTGGATATGTGTAAGAGCTGAGGTAAATTTATTGCACAAAAGATTAGAGAACAGACAGGAAATCTACCCTTGTCTGTTCCTATGTCACAGAGACCTTCAGAGTCTCACAATGCTCACTATCCAAAATAATAAACACTGATATCGACACGGAGTTTGACTCCAGTGTCGACTACGATAATGCAAAGTTACAGCCAAGATGGCTGAAAGGTATTCAATATATGATTATTGTAATAAAAGATGATTTGCATATCACTGATGACTCATTTGTCCCTGACACAAGGGTACACATGTTAAGGGGAAGAAAGCTGAGGTAAATTTCCCTCCTCTCATGAGGAAAAAGAGCGGGAATCTCCAGACAAGAGACTGCAGCTTCCCACAAAAAATTCTCAAGCAGTATCCTTTCCCCACTAAGGCCAGGATGTGATGGGAATCTTCCCCTAGGGTGTCCCGTTTGCACAGAAGGTAGCACTAGCTATTCTCAGGGATCCTGCAGATAGCGTGCACATTCTAGTATACTACTCAGACCGGCGATTGTGTCGGCAGGGGTTTATAGCGCTGTGGCAGCGTGGACAGGTACCTTATCAGCAGAGATTGAGACCCTAGTATGCATATAGATATATATATATATATATGTATATATAGAGATATATATATATTAAAGATGCTGTCTTAAGTGATAGGTATATATATATATATATATATATTAAACATGCCCAAAGAGACATGAGTATACTGGGTCCTAGAGTCAATGCTATGTCGATTTCTGCTTGACGTGTCCTGTATAATATGCAATGGACAGATGATGCCGACTTAAGAGGCATGTGGAAGGCTGAGGATTGTGTGGAGAAGGGTTCTCGGACCTGGTCTCCACAGCTATAGCTGGTAATTCTGATATTTTGCCTTATATTCCTGCACAGCCTAGGAAAGCACGACATTATCAAATGCAGCCTTTCGAATAAAGAAACAAGAAAGTCCGAGGTGCGTCCTTTCTTGCCAGAGGCGGGGGCAGAGGAAAGAAGCTGCACAACACAGCTAGTTCCCAGGAACAGAAGTCCTCCCCGGCCTCTACAAAAATCCACCGCATGTCGCTGGGGCTCCACAGGCGGAGCTAGGCCCGGTGGGGGCACGCCTTCGTGAGTTCAGCCACAAGTGGGTTTACTCCCTGTTAGATCCCTGGGCAATAGATATTGTGTCTCAGGGATACAAGCTGGACTTTGAGAAGATGCCCCCTCACCGACGGCCCTGCCGGCTTCCCCCCACGAGAGGGAAACAGTGTTAACTGCAATTCATAAATTGTATCTTCAACAGGTGGTGGTCAAGGTTCCCCTCCTTCAACAAGGAGGGGGTTATTATTCGACCATGTTGTAGTCCCGAAACCAGACGGTTCGGTCGGACCCATATTAAATTTAAAATCCCTGAACATATACCTGAAAGGGTTCAAGTTCAAGATGGAATCGCTAAGAGCGGTTATTGCAAGCCTGAGAGGGGGAGATATTATGGTGACTCGGGACATAAAGGATGCATTCCTTCATGTCCCCATTTATCCACCTCATCAAGCGTACCTCAGAATTGCGGTACGGGATGGTCATTACCAATTTCAGACGTTGCCGTTTGGTCTCTCCACGGCCTTGAGAATATTCACCAAGGTAATGGCGGAAATTATGGTGCTCCTGCGGAAGCAAGGTGTCACTATTATCACGTACTTGGACGATCTCCTCATAAAAGCGAGATCAAGAGAGCAGTTGCTGAACAGCGTATCGCTTTCTCCGGAAGTGAAACGGCAACACGGCTGGATTCTATATAGTCCAAAGTCGCAGTTGGTTCTTACAGCTCATCTGCCTCTCCTAGGCGTGATCCTAGACACAGACCAGAAAAAGGTTTATCTCCCGATAGAGAGAGCTCAGGAGCTCGTGACACTAGTCAGGAATCTATTAAAACTAAAACAGGTGTCAGTACATCACTGCACTCGAGTCCTGGGAAGGAGGGTGGCATCATACGAGGCCATTCTCTTCAGCAGGTTCCATACCTTCCAATGGGACTTACTGGACAAGTGGTCCGGATCACATCTTCGGATGCATCGGTTAATCACCCTATCCCACAGAGCAAGGGTGTCTCTCCTGTGGTGACTGCAGAGTGCTCACCTTCTCGAAGGTCGCAGATTCGGCATTCAGGCCTGGGTCCTGGTGACCACGGATGCAAGCCACAGAGGGTGGGGGGCAGTCACACAGGGAAGAAATTTCCAAGGGCTGTGGTCAAGGCAGGAGACTTGACTTCACATCAATATCCTGGAACTAAGGGCCATATACAACACCCTAAGTCAAGCGGAGACCCTGCTTCGCGACCAACCGGTTCTGATCCAGTCAGACAATATCACCGCAGTGGCTCATGTAAACCGCCAAGGCGGCACAAGGAGCAGGGTGGCGATGGTAGAAGCCACCAGAATTCTTCGCTGGGCGGAGAATCACGTAAGCACACTGTCAGCAGTGTTCATTGCGGGAGTGGACAACTGGGAAGCAGACTTCCTCAGCAGGCACGACCTCCACCCGGGAGAGTGGGGACTTCACCAAGAAGTCTTCACGCAGATTGCACGGGAACTGCCACAGGTGGACATGATGGCGTCCCGCCTCAACAAAAAGCTAAAAAGGTATTGCGCCAGGTCAAGGGACCCTCAGGCGATAGCTGTGGACGCACTAGTAACACCGTGGGTGTTCCAGTCGGTCTATGTGTTTCCTCCTCTTCCTCTCATACCAAAGGTGCTGAGAATTGTAAGAAAAAGAGGAGTGAGAACAATACTCATTGTTCCGGATTGGCCAAGAAGGACTTGGTACCCGGAACTGCAAGAAATGCTCACAGAGGACCCATGGCCTCTGCCTCTCAGACAGGACCTGTTGCAACAAGGGCCCTGTCTGTTCCAAGACTTACCGCGGCTGCGTTTGACGGCATGGCGGTTGAACGCCGGATCCTAGCGGAAAAAGGCATTCCGGATGAAGTTATTCCTACGCTGATAAAGTCTAGGAAGGACGTGACAGCAAAGCATTATCACCGTATATGGCGAAAATATGTTGCTTGGTGTGAGGCCAGGAAGGCCCTACAGAAGAATTCCAGCTGGGTCGATTCCTGCACTTCCTACAGTCAGGAGTGACTATGGGCCTAAAATTAGGGTCCATAAAGGTGCAGATTTCGGCCCTATCCATTTTCTTTCAAAAAGAACTGGCTTCACTGCCTGAGGTTCAGACGTTTGTTAAGGGAGTGCTGCATATTCAGCCCCCTTTTGTGCCACCAGTGGCACCTTGGGATCTTAACGTGGTGTTGGGTTTCCTGAAATCCCACTGGTTTGAGCCACTTAAGACTGTGGAGCTAAAGTATCTCACGTGGAAAGTGGTCATGCTGTTGGCCTTAGCTTCGGCTAGGCGTGTGTCAGAATTGGCGGCTTTGTCATGTAAAAGCCCCTATCTGGTTTTCCAGATGGACAGGGCAGAATTGCGGACTCGTCCGCAATTTCTGCCAAAGGTGGTGTCATCTTTTCATTTGAACCAACCTATTGTGGTGCCTGCGGCTACTTGTGACTTGGAGGATTCTAAGTTGCTTGACGTAGTCCGGGCTTTGAAGATTTATGTAACCAGAACGGCTTGAGTCAGGAAGACTGACTCGCTGTTTATCCTGTATGCATCCAACAAACTGGGTGCTCCTGCTTCAAGGCAGGCTATTGCTCGCTGGATCTGTAACGCGATTCAGCAGGCTCATTCTGCGGCTGGATTGCCGCATCCAAAATCAGTGAAAGCCCATTCCACAAGGAAGGTGGGCTCTTCTTGGGCGGCTGCCCGAGGGGTCTCGGCATTACAGCTTTGCCGAGCTGCTACTTGGTCGGGTTCAAACACATTTGCAAAATTCTACAAGTTTGATACCCTGGTTGAGGAGGACCTGGTGTTTGCCCATTCGGTGCTGCAGAGTCATCCGCACTCTCCCGCCCGTTTGGGAGCTTTGGTATAATCCCCATGGTCCTTACGGAGTCCCCAGCATCCACTAGGACGTTAGAGAAAATAAGATTTTACTCACCGGTAAATCTATTTCTCGTAGTCCGTAGTGGATGCTGGGCGCCCGTCCCAAGTGCGGACTTTCTGCAATACGTGTATATAGTTATTGCTTAATAAAGGGTTATGTTATGTTGGCATCCATTGGGTGATGCTCTGTTGTTTGTTCATACTGTTAACTGGGTAAGTTTATCACAAGTTATACGGTGTGATCGGTGTGGCTGGTATAAGTCTTACCCTGGATTCCAAAATCCTTTCCTTGTAATGTCAGCTCTTCCGGGCACAGTTTCCTTAACTGAGGTCTGGAAGAGGGATATAGAGGGAGGAGCCAGTGCACACCAGTAGTACTAAATCTTTCTTAGAGTGCCCAGTCTCCTGTGGAGCCCGTCTATTCCCCATGGTCCTTACGGAGTCCCCAGCATCCACTACGGACTACGAGAAATAGATTTACCGGTGAGTAAAATCTTATTTTAGAAGAAATGTTTCATTGTAATTATAAAGCATTTTAATTTGTTGCCACCTAAACTCTCTCTTCCTCTACGTTGGTTTTCCTTTTAAATGTCCACTGCTTTAAAAATAGTCAGAGTCCCTGGAGTGTGCAGCTCGCAGGCTATTATATAAGCCCCATGTACTATTTGCAGCGTGCCTTTTGGAGTAGTCTATAGCTGCTGCTAGCTAGGTATCTTCTTTTCTTTCAGTCATAAACAGAGTGCTAACTTTCACGCATCAAGCTCCTATATTTCTATATATTGTATGCTTGGGTTCTCTTGCATCCCTGTTTAGCTGGTAATACAGGCTGTGTTTGGAAAAAGACAGGAGCTTTAGCAAGTGCAATTTTATCAGTTTCGAAACTGCTGAAATGAACAAGTGAAACTGCCGCCATCGCACACTCATTCGCAATGGCGTACACATTCTCAGCCTATACGTAAAGCTGAGGAACATCGACTGCTAGGCTAGACCTATGTCTAAGCAGACTGGACATGGCAGTACTGACGCAAGAGTTACTTTTTTGTACGTACGAGCCAGCAACTGAAGCAGATACACGCCCCTGACGCCTCATTAACACTTCCAAATGGTCACTTTCTGGCAAACACTTTCCCATAAAATCCTGAGCTGGATTACAGTGGCACCCTGATGCATGCGCAGTACGATTGCAGCACATGCCACTCTGATGATAATCGCTCACTTGCGTGAACATCAGCTATTGCATACAAACATGAATTAAGCCCACAGTAACAAAACAAGGCTAATTAATAACAGCTAACCAAAGAGGCCTTAATAATTATATCCAACACTCTAAAAGTGATTGCAAAATGTTAAATAAAGGATGCAAATTATTACTTATGAGTACTGTAATTACATGCAGTATGGGTTTTAGTTCCATTCACATACTGTACATCAGCGGTGAACAGTTCTTCAGTTCTTGGGGCAATCCTGAGTTTTGAGCATTTGTACATGGGAATGTTTCTTTTCCTTCTATTCTGTGTATATAATGCAGTTCTCACTATTCATTCTTATTCTCCAGGCTTTATACGTATCTTCCGTGCCGTAACTAGACATTTTAGCGCTGTGTGCAAGAAACAGCATCAGCGCCCCTTCCCCTCCCCCCATATGCAAAACAGGGCCAGTGCATGCCGTAGGAGTGTGCCAAAAATATAGGGGCGTGGCAACAGAGCTCCCTTTTACACATTACGTCAGGCAGAGCCCATTTTTACACAGTACGGCAGGTAGAGTCCCCTTTTCAACCCAGTACGGCAGGTAGAGTACCCCTTTTACACAGTACAGCAGGTAGAGTCCCCCTTTCAACCCAGTACGGCAAGAGGAGTACCCCTTTTACACAGTATGGCAGGTAGAGTCACCCTTTTGCATAGTACAGCAGGCAGAGTCCCCTATTTACACATTATGGCAGGCAGAGTTCTCCTTATTTACAGATTAAGCAGGCAGAGTCCCCCTGTACCAGACAGCACCCTTATACACACTGCACCAGGAAGCACCCTTATACACACTGCATCAGGTAGCCTCTTATATGCACTGTACCAGGTAGCTTCTCATATACACTGTACCCCCTTATACACTCTGCACCAGGCAGCACCCTTATACACTCTGCACCAGGCAGCACCCTTATACACTCTGCACCAGGCAGCACCCTTATACACTCTGCAGCAGGCAGCACCCTTATACACTCTGCACCAGGCAGCACCCTTACACACACTGCGTCAGGTAGCCTCTTATTTGCACTGTACCAGGTAGCTTCTTATATACTGTACACTGCACCCAGTAGCCCCTTATACACTCTGCCTCACCCGTTACTGTAGCGCAGTTAGGGGCAGAGTATGGCAGCGGAAGGGCTTGCAGCGTGTACACTGTGTCTCACCCCTCGCTGCCACCTCCGATCCAGCTCCTTCACTCTGCAGCGCCGGGCTGCGCTCCTTGCTGGGGTCCGCCTGCGATGCCCTCTCACCACCCGGGCTCGTCCTTGGCTCTGCTGCCGGGGTCTTCTCTCTTCTCCGTCTACTATGTCAGCGTAAGCTTCAAGTTCCCTGGTGTCTTGAGGGGTCCTTCTTGGGTCCTCACCTCTGGGTAGGCGTCCTCCGCAGTGCATGCGCTGCCCCTCTCTGGCCAGCACTGCTCCTCTGCTTCTCCTCCTCAGGATGGGGGGGTCTTTCGCGAAGTCCTAGTATCCTGGCTGCTCCTCCGGTTCAGCGCTGCTGCAGCTCCTCTTCAGCGACGTCTCCCAGTCCTCCCCGCAGGCAGTGACTCGGTAGCTTTCTTCCTCACAGGGGTACTCTGTGGTTGCTGCTCCTCCTGGCGTTGCACACTCCAGTCTGGGCACCGAGCAGTGATGGTGAAGGGGGGACGCGGGCCAGGTGGGTGTTGCTGGAGGTCCTGCGCCTCCAGCGCTTCTGCGCTGTTTGCCAGGCACCACTAGCACACACCTAGTTACGGCTTTGCATATCTTTTAAACATTTGTACATTTTTAGAATGCACAAAAATGACATAACAAAGTTCAGTAAATATGTAATGGTGGGATTGTAGTACATTGTGGCTCGCCCACTCTAGAACTTGCTACAGTACATGCTTAGATTTACCTGCAAAGTGGAAATAATTTTTACATTTTGTGTGTACCTGTGCACAGTGGCGCTGAGATGGGTGGGGGGAGCGGGTACTCTTTACCTATGCCCGGGCCTGTTGGAGGGGCCTGGCAGGGTCCCACTACCCCCGTTCCCCTTCCTCGTTGCACAGAGCCACAGTGTGGGAAAGCTGCCATGTGCTGGACTGGGTAGACAAACATCTGCAAAAATAGTCCTCCTCTCCCTGCCCACCAGAATGTACAACACCCCCCCTACCCCCTGTTGTGGCACACGTAAAACTTGGTTTTAAGCTTTATAATGTGAGGTCTAGCCGCACCTCTGCCACATTGGCCATGCCCACCCTCTTTTACCTGGGCCTGGCAGAACTTTTGGCACCCCTGCCTATGCGTGAGTGAAACTACTGGAGCAGGAAGCCAATTAGAAGGCCCATACAGAGTAGTTAACCCTCTCAGTGAGTAGCTGCAGTGCCTAAGCAAACCAGCAGCAACTGAAGGGACTAAGGATTGTGTTGGTCACTACTCTGACATTATGTCCCTTTTTATGTATCTACTCAGCACTGCACAGCACCATAGTGCCTCAAATATAACAATTAAAGCCAGAATTCCCTCTGAAGATCTGACAAAAGTCATACATGCATTAGTATGGGCATGCATTCAATATCACGGCTGTCGAGATCCCGACGCACAGCATATTGGCGCAGGGATCCCGACCGCCGGGATACTGACACCTTGCGAGCACAAGGAGCTCTTTTGCGCTCACCCTGCTGCCGGTATTCCGGCGCCCGCCATCCCGCGGTCGGGATTCTGACCGCCGGGATGACGGGCGCCAGTATATAGATACCAACCCATTTGTATCATCTTGATTAGGCTACTGCAGTGCCCTCTACCTTGATCTACCAGCAAAAGAATTGCACTGCTTACAGCTGGTACAAAATGCAGCTGCCTGACTATTAACCAATCAGCCCCGTTTCATCGCTCATTCTATACTCCCTTCACTGGCAGCCTGTAAGATGGCGAATTGTTTTCAAGATTGGCTTACTGATTTTCAAAGCCCTACATGACCAGGGTCCAAGGTACCTGAAGCAGCTTATGATTCCATACTGCTCCACTCAATTACTGCGATCTGTAGATGAAGGACTATTAGCAGTACCTAGGATCTCTCAGAATAATATGGGGTCAAGTTTTTAGCCATGTAGCTCTGACTCTATGGAACTTGCTTCCCCGCACAGATATGTTATCCCGGTGATCAGAATGCTAACTGCATCCCCTAGAATCCTTCAAAAACTCAAGACTGCTCTCTGTATTTTATGAAAAGCTTTTCTGTACCTTATTGTTTCTGTACTGTATTATGTTCATTAAGGGGGTATGCAATTAGCTCCATTTTTTCGCCTAGGTGAAAAAACTGAGCTTTTTTGCTATTTTAGTGCGAATGGAGATTCGCCCTAAGCAATAGCAGGGCCGGATTTTTGCCTAGGCGAATCCACTTGTTTTCCATCGAAAATGCGGGCAATTTTTGCTGATTTTGAGGCATTTTTTTCCAATGCCTTTTCACTTGGTAAAAAAGGTGAAAAGACATTGGCGAAAATGCCTTCAAAACTGCCAAAAACGTCCCTAGTTGAATACTCATGTGGGGCGATTTCATTAGCTCTGAAATGATCAGAACTAATTGCAAACCCCCCTCTATCTGTTAATTGCCTTGAGTCCTGTTGGAGAAAACCCTGTAGAAATAAAATTATTATTATTATTATTATTATTATTATTATGATTATTATTATTGTGCATGCTAATGAACTGCACATTTTTTTTAATTCTTCTTCCTTTCACTGGTTCCTTAGACCACTCCAGAGACAGAGATGGGAACATACTCATGTATTAGAATATATTTTTTAGCATCCTTTGGTCATTACACATCACCCTGACACCCCTTTTAGACCGCCAGCTGTAACCCGTGTTATTGCACATGAGCATGCATAACCTGGGTTGCTGTGCAGTCTGAAAGCTACCCCATGGTAGATGCCAGGGTTGAACTGGATGCGACCCGTTTCCCGTTCACACTGTATGGACAGGGGGCGCCAGGAGATCATCTAATCTCCAAGTGCCGCCTCTGCACGCGTCAGCGTTGGTGTCACCAACCCGGCAAAATGCCTGGCTGGGGACGCCAGTGTGGAAGGGGCCGAGGTGGGTCATAGTAACATAGTAACATACATAGTAACATAGTATCTAAGGTTTAAAAAAGACCATTTGTCCATCGAGTTCAACCTATTTGTGGTCTCCTATGCAGTTTAATTTTAGGACTAATTTTGCCTGATGCTGATGTCAGCCGTTGTGTATTAATAGCTATAGTGCGTGACTACGCACCCAAACCCTGAATATCCTAATCCAAAAGGAATTTATCTAACCCATTCTTAAAGGTGTTGACTGAGTCCGCCGTTACTACTTTCTCTGGCCGGGAATTCCAAAAACATATTGTCCTTACTGTGAAAAAACCTTTTCACCGCATTGTGTGTCCTCTATGCTGATTTTATCAAAAGATTAAAATTGGCTGATAAGCTACCGTGTAAGGCTCCTGGATGTGGCCCACCTATTGCGATCTGAAAGGGGTATTACTGTGACCACAGTCTATTTTGTCTGTTCACTTTTTCAGCTCTAGAATGTTTCCTAAAACTTCAGTTTGCAGTGCGGAACTGCCAAAAGTGTATCTGCATTTTCTGCCACATAAGCACAGCATCAGAAACGGTCCAAGTGCAACTTTTTCATTTATTGATCTATCATTCACAAATAATTTGTCACTTTTTGGTTTCACATGAGTTGTTGCTTGCTATCCTGTTTTTGTAGGCTTGAGAATGATCGCAATAGGTGGCTGGGAAGAGCTGAACCCGTCCCAAACACAGCCTCTTAAAAGTACTAACCTGTGAAAATGTTTTTACTCTAAAATTGTGTTCCTCTGCCAACAGCAAGCCAGAGGAGTCAGGGATCATATTGGCTGCAATTTGCTTCTGTGGCGCCAGGTCTGACTGCAGGGAAGGCTCTAAAATGCTGACAGCTCCAAAAGCTTTGCACCGTTTTAAAATGTGGGCAAAGATCTTGATCATAAACCCCCCCCCCTCCCCAAAACATGATAACATTCTCAAAAGCAATAATGTCTACCTTAAAACACTTATACTGTATTAATACAGACTAGGGGTTAAATTATTATTATTATTATTATTAGTCCTTATGTAATATTTGTAAACTTCATATCTCTGGTATATTGCATTAAAATATATGTTCTATTTACAACTGTGGTGTATTTGTATATTACAATGATATGTAGAGAGGTTTTCCTTCCCAAATACAATGTTCTTCTGTTCTTTTTTTACTTATAAGTGCAATCTTGCTCAGCTGAGGTAAGATGTAATGTATCCATAGATACTAGTTTGACACAAAGTGGAAAAATCGTTGTGAAAAATTGCAGAATGCATATATGGACATAAAGTAGAGTAGTAGTATATTTCCAACAACACTCAGACACTAGAGTATACTTACTGAATTATATATACTTTTTTTTGCATTTTAATAAATCTTGCAAAATATAGGTTATGTGTAAATAATTAACAACTTGTGTTTTGCCCTAATACTGTCATGGCTGAAGTGATGGACTGCATATGGTATTTTCTAGCATGCAGCATGTTAGCAATGAATTGTTTTATGTAGAAAGAATAACACAGTATTTCTGTATGTGTTTACAGTGATGGGTTTAAGGAGATAATGCCCTACGACCATTTCCAGCCTCTCCCACGGTATGTAAATAAAAAATATTAACTGTTCTTCTTGATGTAAGTGATATCTTAAACTATCATGTTAAACCTTTTCTTAATTTTATATCAAATCACTCATCTGTAATAAAAATAAAATAATCCAGATGAACGGTTTGAGCTATTTCTGTAGGTTTTTTGTGCGGCTCAGTATGGCCATATTGGGCTGTTCCAGCAGCTGACCATGATCTGGAAGTGTGTGTGCTTATCAGCCAATTGTACTAATTGGGTCCCAGTTAATTTTATGCCACATTACAGTGCTTCAGTTCATATTATTCCCCATTACAGTGCTTCAGTTCATATTATGCCACACTATAGTGCCTCCACTTCTTATTGTGCATACTACAGCATCCAAGTTCATATTATTTATTTATTTATTAACAGTTTCTTATATAGCGCAGCAAATTCCGTTGCACTTTACAATTGGACACCATGGTAAAACAAAACTGGGTAATAAACAAAAACAGTCATAGAGGTAGGAAGGCCTACAATCTATAGGGAAATAGGCATTGATACACAAGGATAGATACTATCTATTGCATATTTGTCCACCGGATTGCAAAGGTTCTACGTGGGTTGCATGATATCACGTCACAGTCATGATGAACCATGGTCAGAAAGAAGGGAAAGTGAAGAAAGAGAAAATATGTGGAGGATATGTGCGGACCATACAGTGGGGATATAGGGGGTCACTCCGACACGATCGCACGCTGCAGTTGTTCGCAGTGGAGTGATCGGGTCAGAACTGCGCATGCACCGTCACCGCAGTGCGCTGGCGCATGCCAGATGGCCAAAGGCCGTCGTTGCCTAGCGATCGCCACTGCCGTATTGACATGGCAGAGGCGGTCACTGGGCGGGAAGGGGCACAACCTGAGCAGCAAAAAGGTTCTCCCAGCCAGCCGCAGGAGCTGCGCTGTACGGGAGGTACTCCTGAAATGCAAAAGCGATGCTTTTGCACTTCTGCAGGGGGGGGGGGGGGGGGGGCGGCACTGACATGCGGGGTGGACTAGTCCTGTGCTGGGCGTCCCCCGCATGTCTGAGTGCCTGATCGTAGCTGTGCTAAATTTAGCACAGCTACGATCAACTCAGAATGACCCCCATAATCGGATAGGAAAGCTTATGAAGGTTGAGTGAGCGGTTCCGGAATTTGATAAGCTTGACTGAAGAGGTGAGTTTTCAGGGAACGCTTGAAGGTTTGGAGACTAGAGGAGAGTCTTATTGTGCATGGAAGGACATTCCACAGAGAGGGTGCAGCCGAAGAAAGTCCTGCAATTGTGCACGGGAGCAAATAATGGGGGTAATTCCAAGTTGATCGCAGCAGGAAATTTTTTAGCAGTTGGGCAAAACCATGTGCACTGCAGGGAGGCAGATATAACATGTGCAGAGAGAGTTAGATTTGGGTGTGGTGTGTTCAATCTGCAATCTAAATTGCAGTGTAAAAATAAAGCAGTCAGTATTTACCCTGCACAGAAACAATATAACCCACCCAAATCTAACTCTCTCCTCACATGTTATATCTGCCTCCCCTGGAATTACCCCCAATGCGTGTGGATGAGAGATGTAGATCTTGTGAAGAGCAAAGAGGTCAGGTTGGGAGATATTTTGAGATAAGCAAAGAGATGTATGTTAGTGTAGTCTGGTTAATGGCCTTGTGTGTGAGTAAAAGTATTTTATATTGAATACAGTAGAATTAGGAGTGTTTCTCAAATACATCAACCTCGAAAACCTGGCGATACACTGTTTTTTTATAATATTCGGTTACACTCAATTCTTATCACACTCCCAGATGATTTCATGCATCTTGGAGTACAATGCTATGCTCATATTAGGACAAGGTACCAGATAGAAGCTAATTAGCCATATTTGGTGCTAATTCCAATTCTATTACACACAATCTGCTGATTTCCAAACTCTGTTTTAAGGTACATGTATCTGATAAGTTAACTAATGTCTGTACAAAGGTCACCTATCTAACAAAATGGATTAAGAGTTAAGGTATGTTATATGATAAGGTATGTTACAGTATATACCTTCATAAGATTTCCTATCCAATTATATCCCCACTGTACAGTCCACTCCACACATATCATCACATGTTTTCTCTTTGTCCACTTTCCCATCCTTCTCACTCCTGGCCAACATTGCTGTGTGACCATGTCGTACTGCCCACCAAGAACCTTTGCAATCTGGCAGGATCATTATGCAACAGACAGCATCTATCCTGTGTATCAATGCCTCTATAGATTGTAGGCTTGTGAGCGGGACCTTCCTACCTCTATACTGTCTGTTATTACCCAGTTTTTGTTTTATCACTGTTGTTTCCAAATATAAAGAGAAAAGAAATTTGCTGTTATATATAAGAAACTGTTAATAAGAATAAGAATAACATACTGTTGTCAATTTGTGTCTCCGGTTTCTTCCCAGCTGTGTCTTTCATCTTTTAGTGATTACCGTGTCTCATCCTAATTTCTGTTAGCTTCTTCATGTCACTATCACATTCTTTTCTCAGTAATAGTGTACAGATGTAGCCATGCTCATCGTGGCTACATCTGAGAATGCCACAATGAGCGTGCATTGAGAATGCATTGAACGGCAATTGCCACGGCTGGGCGTGGCCAGGTGCGACTAGGTGCGCCCAATGTGCACATATTGCCGCAGCGATGGCGTGGCTACATCTGTATGTACGCTTTGGCAAGTAATAAATCAGTTACTATGAACGTATCTACCTGTATCCCTAAGAAATTCTACATGTATTTCTCATGACTTCTGTGTTCCAGGTGGGAGCATAATCCATGGACAGCATGCTCGGTTTCCTGTGGCGGGGGTATTCAGAGACGTAGCATTGTGTGTGTAGAAGAAACAATGCATGGAGAGATATTGCAGGTGGAGGAATGGAAGTGCATGTATGCTCCCAAACCAGCTGTCATGCAGACCTGTAACCTCTTTGACTGCCCCAAGTGGATGGCTATGGAATGGTCACAGGTAACATGTAAACATCATATTTTAGGTGACATTTGAAAATTCCAATGTTAATAACGCTACCAATATACCATGCCAGTATGATAAGACTGCTCTGTGTTATTAGGGAACGCTGCTCCTTCCACTATCAACTGCTCAGTCTTTGGGGTCTATTCAAGAAGGGCATGAGTTGTCCTTGCAACATCATTTCCACACCGTTGCCAACACTGCAACTCATGGCTTGCATTTGCACCGAACTGGCACATTTTTGTTTGCAGACCAACATAAATCTGCAAATCTGGTGGTACTGGAAGTGCAGCATACAGCCACACTTTCTTACGGGTGCGATAGGATTGCACATAATTAAATGGTGGCGTCTAGACTCCCTACATGGAGGGGATCTTTCCCATAATGCACTGGGTCAGCCTCACCAACTATTTGGAATAGTAACCTGAGGCGAGCAGAGCGAGACACTTGGCCCAAAGCCAGGGGCGTAGCCAGAATTTTGTGGGCTCCATAGCAACATTTTGAAGGGCCCCCATCTCAATGCTTCTAGAGAGACACTTCTCAGCAACAGTTGTTTATTTTATGCCCTATAATAGTGCCCTAGTTCATTTTCTGAACCATAGTAGAGCCTTATTTAATGTTATGTCCCATAGTAGTGCCCTAGTTTCTTTTCTGAATCGCAGTAGTGCTTATGTTCACCCTGTGTCACATTTCAGAGCTGCCAGTACACATTATGCCGCACAGTACCTCCAATTCACATTATGGCATATAGTACTCCCCAGTCATATTGTGCCTCATTACAGTACCCCTATTCATATTATATAACATTAAAATGAGCAGGTCCAGGGGCATACCTAGCTAGATTGCAGGCCCCAAGGAAAAAGTTATAAAGGACTCCTACATGCCACTCAATGGCGAAAAAGTATATAACACATATATCTTTGACAGGAGGGTTGGCCCCTCTCAGCTCTGGACCCCATAGCAGCTGCACTGCCTGCACCTATGGTAGCTACGCCCTTGCCCGAAGCGTGCTAAGCAAAGCGAGCCTGCGAGGGTTCAATGCAGCATAAATAAAACAAAATGCCCTACACACAAACAGAGATTGGAGTAAACATTGACGTAGGAAAATAAGTTCCGCCCTTACCTGATGTCAAGGCGCAAGTGAGAAAACATGTGGATTCACCAATCCACATGTTTTTCGTTCCTGCTGCATTTTTCGGCTAGGCAAAAAAACGGCCCTGTTATTGAAAGCAGTGGTAGCCAGCCCTGGTCCTCAAGAGCTACCAACAGTTCACGTTTTCCAGCTCACCTGACAGGTGCACATGTGCAGTTATTACTAACTGTCATATTTTAAAAGAGGAGACCTGGAAAACGTGCACTGTTGGTAGCTCTTGAGGACCAGGGTTGGCTACCCCTGGAATAGGGCAAATGCCCGTTGCCCTAAAAATAGCGAAAAGTTCACCTTTCCGCCTTGGCAAAAAAAAACCCGGACCTAATTGAATATTCCCCTAAATCTACCTGCTTGCCTCCATTCCCCCGCCTCTTATGGCACTGTCCAATCAGGAAGGGCAGAATGAATACGAGAATTGCTTTGATCCTAGTTGAATACACATATCACCGGTATTTAATTAGTAGGTTTGCATGGCTGCACATTTCACTGCTAGTTACGGTAACGCAAAATCGCATATTTGGTGTGAGGAAAAATCTATGATGAGTGGCCTTGAGAAGCAGGAAGAATCATCGGATTGTACCTCGCTGCCATCACCCCCTTATAAATATAAATAGGACATTGCATTTCTAGAGTAAAAGACAAGTTTCACTTTGCACTTAATTGGCTTCAGCTTTCTCTAACATGCCGTGCTATGTAATTCTGTATTTATTCAGTGTACAGTGACGTGTGGACGAGGCTTACGCTATAGAGTAGTGTTATGCAATGACCATCGGGGACAGCACACCGGAGGCTGCAACCCTCAGCTAAAGCCACATATAAAGGAGGAATGCATTGTGCCTGTACCATGTTTTAAACCCAGAGGTAATATATTCTGCTTCCACTGATAATACACTGATTTGCAGTTTTATTTGAGACATTTTCTAAATGATATGTTTTGTCAAGCACTGAGTTATATTTATTTGTCTGCTAGAAAAGTTCCCTGTGGAAGCAAAACATCCGTGGCTGAAACAAGCGCAGGAACTAGAGGAGCCTAGAACAGCATCAGATCAGCCAACGTAAGTACAAATTCTGCTTATCCCAGTAATCTCAGTGGGATTAGAGCATTCTGTAGATCATTTGCTGCTTCATAAAATAACAATATAGAATGTGTTAACTACAGTGTAGAAATGTTTTAATACTTCTACATGTGCCTCAGTGAAATACAGGCAGCAGCCTGCGTCTTTTATTTCTCTTACGTCCTAGAGGATACTGGGGTCAATTTAGTACTATGGGGTATAGAAGGGTCCTCTAGGAGCCATGGGCATTTTAAGAATTTGATAGTGTGGGCTGGCACCTCCCTCTATGCCCCTCCTACCAGACTCAGAGCCGGAGGAGCCGGTCACGCTGGTTGGAAGCTCCTGAAGAGTTTTCTGCATTTATTTTATATGTTTGTTATTTTCAGACAGGTCTGGTTGGCACCAGCCTGCCTGCTTCGTGGGACTTAGGGGGAGGGAACGGCCCAACCTCTTGAAGGGTTAATGGTCCTGTTCCCCGCTGACAGGACACTAAGCTCCTGAGGGAACTATTCGCAAGCCCCACCACGGCGAGCGTACATTCCCGCAGCACGCCGCCACCCCTAACAGAGACAGAAGAATGAACAGTGGTGAGTACTGAGCCAGCGTCCCAGCTAGCGGGGCACCGGCCATTATGGCGGCATGAGGAAGATGCACGGCTTTTACACTGGGCGGAATGCGTCTCCGGACACAGTACACAACTGCGTCCGCGTACACTGTACACAGTACACAAACTGACACAACAGCCTTAAAATGGTTCTCTCCATTTTAAGCACCAGATTTCTCAGCCAGTATAAGAAAAGTGGAAAGACTGCGCGCCATTGAAGGTGTGGGGCTTCACTATGAGAGGATCCAGCAGCTCACCAGCGCCATTTTCCCTCTGCAGTGGACACAGACGCTGACAGGACAGGGATGCGCAGCTCCTCCAGTGTGCCTACAAATTACCTCAGCGGTACCAGGGGGTCATAGCAGAGGGAGAGATCTATTAGTGTACTATGTCCCCTATCAGGGTACTTAGTCTGCGAGCCGGCTAAGCTTGGCATTAGCGATAAGGGCGCGGTGGGGGATGGCTCCAAACAACTCTGTGTCTCCCTGAAGGGCTCTTTGTGGGTTAATTTTGCTTAACCTTTCGTGTGTGTGTGTGTGTGTGTGTGTGTGTGTGTGTGCGTGCGTGTGTGTGTGTGTGTGTGTGTGTGTGTGTGCTGTCACATTTACATTATGTCAGGCAAAGAGTGTGGATCTTGTACCGCAGAGTGTTTCTCTTCACCTGGGGGTTCACTACTGGGTACTCAGGGTTCACAGACTAGTGGAGCTGAACCGGAATGGGTTAATTCTCTTAAGGGAATGATCTCAACTGTTTCTACAAAATTGTCCCGCAATGAGAAAGAGAAGCAATACTTAAAACAGACTGTGGATGAGTTTATGAACAGAGACTCAATCCCCAAACCAGCGTCTCCATCACCTCCCATTTGTCCGCAAAAGCGATCTCTGGCCCATATCCTGCAGTCTGACGCTGACAGGTCAGACATGGAGGAGGGGGGGGGGGGGGGATAGAGCTCTGTCAAAGGGAATGGAGGCTCTTATAGAGGCTATCAGAGATGTTCTGATAAGGTGTCAGGGGAGTTTGAGGAATCTTATTTTAATGTAAAAAAGAAATCCTCAGTTACTTTTCCTGTGTCAAAGGAATTTAATACCCTGTTTGAAGAACCATGGGTTAATCCTGATAAGTTTCAGATCCCTAAAAGGTTACTCTCATCTTTTCCTTTTCCTCTGTAGGATAGGAAAAAATGGGAAAATCCACCGATAGTGGACGCATCAGTCTCTAGGCTGTCACGTAAAATTGTATTGCCTGTTCCTGGTGCAGCCTCCCTGAAAGACACGGCTGATCGTAAAATTGAGACTACACTCAAATCATTGCACACAGCTGCTGGGGTGGCCCAAAGACCCACTATTGCATGTGCGTGGATCACAAAAGCCATTGCTAAATGGTCAGGTAACCTAATTGAGGAGTTAGATTCCTTATCTAGGGGGGATGTTGTCTTACTCCTGCAGCATATACAGGACTCTGCGAACTTTATGGTGGAAGCCATAAAAGAAATAGGCTTGCTTAACGCACGCACCACTGCTATGGCAGTATCGGCACACAGGGGCTTGTGGCTACATCAGTGGACTGCTGATGCGGACTCCAGGAAAGGCGTGGAAGGTCTACCATTCACAGGAGAGGCTTTGTTTGGAGATGAATTAGACAAATGGCTCTCCACAGCTACTGCGGGTAAGTCTACGTATCTTCCTTCTGCAGCCCCACCTACCAAGAAGACTTATTCAGCTTCTAAGTTGCAGTCCTTTCGGATGGCCAAGTTCAAGGGCAAATCCAGAGGTGCTTCTACGTCCTCCAGTGGCACAAGAAGTAAACCGCAATGCCTGGAAGGCTGTCAGGTGGGAGCCCGACTACAATTCTTCAGTCAGATCTGGTCAAATTCATGCCAGGATCCCTGGGTCATAGATCTTATTTTCCAGAGCTACAGACTGGAGTTCCAAAAGCTCCCACCTTACAGATTCTTCAAATTAGGCTTGCCAGTTTCACAGTAGGCAAGTATAACTTTATAGCATGCCATCCAAAAACTTGTACAGACTCGGGTCATTGTTCCAGTTCCACCTCATCTACTAAGCAAGGGGTGCTATTCCAACTTGTTCATAGTACCGAAGCCGGACGGTTCGGTAAGACCAATTCTGAACCTCAAGTCTTTGAACCCGTACTTACGAGTGTTCAAATTCAAGATGGAGTCTCTGAGAGTGGTGATCTCAGGTCTGGTGGAGGGGGAATTCCTAGTGTCTCCGGATATCAAAGATGCGTACCTTCATATTCCGATCTGGCCGCCTCATCAGGCTTATCTCAGGTTTGCACTGCAGTACTGTCACTACCAGTTCCAGGCCCTGCCATTTGGTCTCTCCACGGCACCTAGGGTGTTCACCAAGGTGATGGCAGAGATGATGTTTCTACTCTGCAGGCAGGGAGTGAACATAATTCCGTACCTGGACGATCTCCTGATAAAAGCGCCGTCCAGGGAATGGTTGCTGCACAGCATTGCTCTCTTAACCAAACCTCTCCAGGATCACGGGTGGATTCTGAACCTTCCGAAATCTCACCTTGTGCCAACATGGAGGCTCCCATTCCTGGGAATGATACTGGACACGGAGTCACAAAAGGTGTTCGTTCCATTGGAAAAGGCATTGGTAATCCAGTCGATGGTTCGGGATGTACTGAAGCCAACCCGGTTGTCGGTGCATCTGTGCATTCGCCTTCTGGGGAAAATGGTGGCCTCTTACGAGGCACTTCGATACGGATGTTTTCATACAAGACCTTTCCAGCTCGATCTGTTGGACAAATGGTTTGGATCGCATCTTCACATGCACCAGAGGATCCGTCTGTCTCCAAAGGCCAGGATCTCCCTTCTGTGGTGGCTACAGACTTCTCACCTTATCGAGGGTTGGAGGTTTGGAATTCAGAACTGGATTCTTTTAACCACAGACGCAAGCCTCAAAGGTTGGGGAGCAGTCACTCGGGGGGTGCAGTTTCAGGGAAGATGGTCAAGTCAGGAAGTCGTCCTTCCAATCAACATTCTGGAACTCAGGGCCATATACAACGCCCTTTTGCAGGCCTCACATCTTCTTCAAGATCGGTCAATTCAGGTCCAGTCGGACAATGTGACAGCAGTGACGTACATAAACCGACAGGGCGGAACGTAAAGCAGAGCAGCAATGTCAGAGGTATCAAGAATTATCCTCTGGGCAGAAAGAAACGCTGTGGCGTTGTCAGCTGTCTCCATTCCGGGAGTAGTCAACTGGGAAGCAGACTTCCTCATGATAGAGTCAAATATCTACCTTTTAACATTAGCTATATATTAATACCGTGTAGCCGTAATGGCTGCTAAACCATGTGCACATGCTACGCACTCCGTACGCTATTTGCGTATGAAGACCTCGCACGTGGTACGCAAATAAAGTACACACGCTGTGCTGGGTGTACGGAATACCCACAGTGAGCATACACACAGACAGTAACCTTTATAAACTTTAAACACAGATTATGCTTACACTGTAACCCTTGTATGCAACACACTATGATTGAGTTTGTATTGTAAAACTTTACTACTGAAATACTGCAGCGATATAACACTGCTTAACCTTGTTAATGTAAATGCTGTTAGAGCGATTTAGAATTCAGAAACCCTTTGTACCAGCTAGAGAGACACAGACACCCTGCTGAGGTTCTAACACCTTATGTGAACGTTCTATTTGCAAAAGAATAATACAATACAAGTCATACACTACCAATATAACATAGACTACCTAACCAGATAACTACACTTAAAATACAATAACAGTACAATAACACTTAAGAGAAACGAGAGAGAAAGAGGAGAGGAGAGAGAGAGAGAGATATGGCTCACAATAACAATAAAGGCAATATGATTGCGGAGAAAACTTACGCACAAAGGAAACAATCGCATGCGCCTCTGGATATCCAGCTCCCGATTATCAGTGGTGAGAACCGTTGAAGAGAGTAGAGTAGAATGGGAGCTGGATCAGTTCGGCTTGTCTATTTATGCACCACACACAATACAATTCAATGGTCCCTACAATCTCATTGTTCATTGGACACAGGAATTCGTCTCCGCATTATAACAAAAGGTCATAGGTTGATTCATACAGGTGGGCTGTGACTATTTCCAACTGCTCAGGTGGGTGGGAAACTAGGTTTCCCGCCGCATGGATAATAAAGTGCAAATAATAGTGAATGTCCATAAACTTCTTATGTCCATAACTATTCGCACGAGCGAGTAATCCGCTTCAAACCAACACCGGAATATTGCTAATTAAATACTCTTCCGATGGATACTAAACACCACTGTATAACCCTTGTCTGACCCTTCGTATCAAACAAAGAGGGATCTCTTTGTTCATGAACATGCTACATTAACTAAACTTTCAGATTCTATCAAAGGGACCATAATCTACAAAATACATTATATGGTTAAGATATGTAACGATCGAGTCGCCCGCTAGACGCACACAAAATCTACCGTAAATGCGCATACAGTGCGCCTGCGGGTGCACGCACCAGCGGGTATGCGTACGCACGGGAGAGCGTGGGCACGCGCAGCGGGGACACGCATGAGGTGCAAATATGGTAGTGTGCATCATGATATTTTTCTGACTTTGACAGTCCACCCTTTGGCAGTCACCAATAACTGCCACTTCCTAAAACATTTCAAAAAGAGAAAAATATATGAAATGTGTAAATATTTCTATGGTTGGGTAGGGGAGGAGAGGAGAAGGTGAGAAAAGGGTATGACCTAGTGAGATAGCAGAAGCATGTGTGTATGAATCCATGTTTGGGGGGTCATGTATCATCGTGCCGTACGTGTCTTAAATCAAGCTTCGAGGTATTGCGAAGTATACATTTGAATTCCTTCTTATCCCGTATTAAGGGTCTGTGGATGGGCTGTCAAACTTTACCGAGCTCTTTTCGGCTTTTGGTTGCAACAAAATGGGGGAGCACATTTTAGTTGATGATACATGAATAGGGGAATATGTGAGTGCTGATATCTGTGTCTGTATTCCCTATCGACTATGTGTGTCATTACCTGAAGGTTGTAGAGATGAAGATAAAGAACACTTATGGTAAATGCATTGATATTCTATGTGAGGTTAATATGCATTTGTTGGTTTAAGTCTTGTCTGAAGTCTTGTCTGAAGTCTTGTTTGAAGTCTCCTTTGGGCTTTTGCTATTAACGGTATGCAAAAAGCCTTGTCAATGTCCATAGACTTACAAAAAAAGTTGGGCTAGCGTAAATTTAAAATTTCTAGGGAAACTGGGGGTCTATGGCATAGTCCATCTGTTGTTTGTGTACAAGGTCGTCAAACTTCTTCTTTAGTCCATCTGTTGTCTGTATACCGGGTCATCAAATTCCTCTTCCATGCGAGTCTTTTTACCTTGGAGAAAAACGAGAAACAGGTGAAAGAAACGGACCGTAGAATCATCACATCATTGTCTCTATCGTTGGGTCATAAATCAAATCCATTGGAATTACAATTTCCTCACTCCTTAGACTCATTACCCTGGTACTCCGTTTGCACTTCGTTAAAGCCTGACCGCATCTAAATATCAAGCCAATCGATATGACAACACCCAAGATACATAGAAGAAACTTCCCTACATCCATTATGACTCCTTGAGCCCATTCTCCTAAACCAGAGAACCAATTTCGCGGGTTCAACCATGACACCCAACTGGTCAGCTCATTACCCACAGCAGCAAGGGTGAGATTGTGTCTCCTGCGGAATTCCCACTTTAATTGGAGAATGTCGTCCATCTTTTGGTCTATGACCTCGACCGGGTCCTCGGTGCTATTCGTAATATAAGTGCAGCATTTCACACCGTACTGCATTGCCAGTGTGACACAATATCCACCTGTCACTGCCGTGAGATAATTAAGAACCATCCTATGCTGAACCAGTTCAGTTTTATAAGCTTGGAGCTCTCTTCCGGTATATCTAAAAGTGTCATCATACATTTCTGTGATATTTGTCTAATAGATTTGCAAGCGCTGATATATATTTATAATTTATCACTCCTCTGGCGGTGCGAGTGATATCTAACGCGATTAGGAATTGAATCCCGGTGGATTCACTGATCAGGTCAGAGGCCGGATGCTCTGTTCTCTCTATCAGGTGCCGTTTAACGATGTGCTCGTAATGAGTGTGAGTATAAGGAGCTTGGGCCCTGCGGTGAATATCTTTCATTTTAGTATGTGATACAGTCATTACCTCAGGCAGTACTTTTCCAATATAACATAACCCTTCTGAGTTTGGGGCAAGCCACTTATACGCCTTCCTCCCGCATATGAAATATGCATCATCGGGGAGAACATATGGGACGGAGTAGGACATAACCATATTACACATTTTCCATATGAAATTTCCTAACCCTAATTCTCCCATCTGTCTAGTACACGTATCTGTTTGTATGATATGTGCACAGTATCCTGGTGATACCTCTCCAACTCACATGGTCCTACTTCCTAGGGTATACCTATATCGGAAATATTTTCCACTACCAGCTATGTGGCGTATAAGTTCTGTATCTGTAGGCATTCTATCTGCTCTATATGAAAAGGTCATGGTTAGGTTACTCCATGACACTTCCCAATTTCCCGGCTTTCGGGGATTGGAAATGTTAAAACATATTAGGGACCTATCCACATGATATTGGTGGAGCTTCAAACTAGGAGGACTGGAGATATTAAACCTCCTGTCCACCGGTCTCCCACCCTTTAGCTCAAGTACCTCCCCTACCGTTAAAGGGAATGGTACTAATCCTGATTTGCTATGGCCTTGAGGTACTTGAGAGCATACCCAACAATCTGTCTGATTTAACACATTACCCACTAAGGAGTGATAGTCACTCAATGGATGCCGGTCCATGTGGATATTAAAACTGGACTGACATTTCTTGATGCACCCATCCTCAACTACATTGTCACAGAGTCTACAGATACAGTTCTCTTTTCAGCTAACAATCCTTCACAATGTTTACAAATAACATGGCTGCTAGATCGTTTCCGGTACTCGCCTTTGCTTGGTGGTTGTGTTGCTATTGGAAATTTACACCTCCGTCTCAGTCATCAGAACCTTTCTGGATCCTTTCTCGACCTCACTGGTACTCTCGCTGGAACAGACTGCTCTGGTCAACATCATGGTCAACAGGAAAATCCGTATCACAGTCTCTTGGGGCAAGTCCATCTTACAGGAGGAGAAAAGGAGAAATTTGTAATGGGGGTACAGGAAAACAGTTTGAGGGGGAGAGAAACGTGTTACGATAATTAGTTCTCTAGTCTTGTTGTTCTTCTTGTTCTGCTGTCATCTCAAAGGTGCTGTCTCTCAGTCTTCCAACCGAACATTCCGGTGATGCAATATTCCTTCCAAACCAGCGATCTTTCTGTAAGGAGCAAAAATCTTGCATTACCATTTGTCTAACTGATGTGTGACATACCATCTTTAAAACATGAAAACATGAGAAAGAAGAGGGAGAGGAGAAAAAAAACAACAAGAGAGAGAGAGAACCGTTCATATATGTATATATCACATAAATCAACAATAAACAACAGGAAAAAAAACATTTTTCAAACATTTTTAAAATATTGTCAGATCATCAGGCTGTCATATCTACATGTCCCATGGTTTCCTTGCGCAGTCCCTCCCACCAGCACCTCCATACTCCACCCTCTGTATCTGGCCAGGATACATTGATGCGGATAGGTCATGCTGGGGTTTGGTAGACTTCTGCAAAGACCAAGCAGATATGCAATGTTTGAGTCCTACCAATAATCGTCAGAGATGGGGAGAGAAAAAGAAACATTTCACAGATACATTTACAACGTTTCACCCGGTCATTCCTGTGTCTTCAGGGAATGACCTCCCAATTTATTAACCGTTACCTCAGGCTTACCATCAGTCCTAATGATCACCTTTCCTGACTACATATCATGAGTGTGGGACAAAATTCTTCCTATCTGATCCCTGGTTACAATTTGGTGTGTCCTAACTTTTGCTCATTTTCATGTCTAGGGGGTCTGACTTTATGTGGGCTGTTGCAGTTGCTGGCATAATGCCCTTCTCTTTTACAACGATAACAAATCCTTGAGTTCCTCCATGTGCCAATGGCCTGGGGTTTTGGTTGATTTGATGTCTCCTCTAATGCTTGGATGCCCATCGCCATCAACCGCTCTTTCTGTGTTTCTCTGGTTCTTTGACTATTATGGTCATGTTGTTGTCTATGGGGTGTATATACCTTGTGTGTGTTTTTAGACCTACAATCTCGTGCAACATGACCTTCCCTTAAGCAGTTGTAACAGCTTTTCACCTTTGACTTACCCACAGGGATCTGAGGCTTCTTTGTTTCCCCGTGCTTGATGCTGTTTTGCTCATGCCCAACAGCAGAGTCCCTTAATGCAGTTATTGATTTATCTCTCCAGTATGGATTTGTGATCTGTATCCTTGCTCTCAACACTTCCTTTAAACCATCCATTAGCACAGATACTGCTACTTCTCTGTGCGGTGCACTTGTTTCGATGTTTTCTATACCCGTATACCTAGTCATGTCCTGCAATGCCCGGTGGAAATAATTAGAAGTACTTTCCCCTTCGTTTTGTCTTATGGAGAAGATTTTGTTCCACTCGACAATGGCTGGGAAATATATTTCTAACTGTCGGTTGATCTGCTTAATACATTCCTGATTGTGTTCCTCCGTACAAGGTACCTCCGTGTCTAATTTACAATCAGCAATAAATTTCGCAGGGTCAACACTGGAGGGCAAACATGCCCTCAGCACTGTCCGCCACTCTTTGTTGGTGGGTTCTGTGGAGTTTCCTAGTTCTTTAATAAATCTTTGACATGTAACTAGATCTTCCCTAGGATCAGGGAATTCAGACATAATTGATCTCAATTCGGTCCGGGACCAGGGACAGCGCATTGCACTGTCCTTGACGGGAATGGTTCCCTGATCGTCAGTCTTCCCATTGGGGACTGTGATCACCCTGACAGGACTAAACTCAATTACATCACCTTATTTTGGTCTTACAATATGGGGTACATTTGTTTGTGCGTGATATAAAACATTGTACGTACCTGTGGACACGACCTCACCTGACCCTCCGTTAGGGGGTTTGATTATTGCCTTTACCGATTTGGTCGCGTCCACCTGGATGTCTTGTGTGATGGCTGCTGGTAAAGGTGCCGACATCGTGCTGGGCTCACTCTCTTGCTTGTAGTCCTGAGGGAAGTTTAACATGGGGTGCAACTTGCATAGGTTAATAGTTGTACATTTAACAGTATTACAATTATCATTGTTATGTTTATTACAATTATTCTTATCATCTATAATACAGTTGCTAAGTGCATTTTTATTGTACAACATTGTGCCTTTCTCCGCAACCATAATCCTCTCCATTGCCATGTCTCTCCTCCCAAGATGAGAGTCAGATATGTCAGTTAACTCTCTTTGCATTTCACTTTCCTGTTGCCACAATTTTAAACAATCATAATGTTTGATCCGTCTCTTTGCTGATTTAATAAGACCTATCCTTCTCCTTAGATTTAGTAACACATCTGGGCTAAAGCTGCCTACTCTTGGGAACTTCTCCCCGTCATGTACAGTCATTCTTTCCCATTCATCACATAAAACCTCTGTGTGTGAACCGTATTTTTCACACATTACATACCTTGCCGACCCGATTGGTCGGTTTACTAAATCAACCCGAACCGAGGTTGATCGCCCCCTACCTAAACAACTGGCCCCCATAGCTTGCAGGTGTTGCTTGCACTACCTCTGACCTTTATATCAGGGTCTTCAGCGAACCCTTACAAAAACCAAGATGTTCAAGATAGGTTGACGGTGGTAGTTTACCGAGTACCCCACTCACTCGCCCACGCCGACCAATACGCCCACACACTGCTTTAGCGCTGGCGTACTCGACCTAGGGCCCCTATGAACCTTTGTTTACTGGAACATGCGAGTGTGATCCGCAGAGCATTAACCCTTTCCAGTAACTGTTGGTTGTTGGATAATTCCTGAGTGACCAGCGAACTTCCCTTAAAAAATAAAAAATTACACAAATCACGTTAGAATGTACAAATAGCGTTTATGACCCCTTCCGTACGCAAATGGTACTGGGTCAAATTACTAACTAATGCACACAATTACGTGCGGTACAATCGTTCAGCACATAAGCAACTAATCTTATGTGCGAAGCGACCAGTGGAATCGAAATTTAGCAGCTGCGAATTCCTTCAGCCTGAGCTTTATGGCCTATATGGGTTCCGCACCAACCCTTCCTGGTGTTGTGCTACTTGTCTCTATAGCGGACTTATTTGTCTGCTGTACCTAGACCTCCTGGTCTGTATTCTGGACCTCCTGGTCTGCTACAGTATGACCTCCTGGTCTGCTACACTCTGACCTCCTGGTCTACTACACTCTAATGCTCTTTGTATATTTAACAAGGGATGCCTCCCTAGCCACCGTGCATGTCACTTACACGTATGTAATTCACGAGAACTCGATGATTTCTGTGGTTCAATCCCAAAAAATTGTAGAAACTTATATATGCAAACACTCACTCACCACATGTACACTTTACTTTTGTTTCTATTTCTATTTCTGCGCAGAAATTTCTTTCCTTTAGACCAGATGAGTCGTAAATTTAGAGAAGGATCTATTAATTTAAATTTCGGACACTAAAATCGATTTGCGCTATTTATCGCGTTGCCACCTTTTCGCCTGTTTAAAATAACCCTTATCGTGTGATTTGTTACGTGGGCGTACCCGGATGCTCCGTTGCGTAATATACGCTGCGTGCATCGGCCTTTGGGTTGTGTACGCGAGTCTCAGCTTTTTGTTAGAGACACGTGTACGCAAGGCAGATATCCACCGTAACACAATTAACACGTTTATCAATGTAGGTGATCCTCGATCATCTACCGAGCACCACACAGATCTCTCCTTGTATCTTTAGGCAAAGCTGTGTGTGTGTTTTACAAATTACCCCTTAATGTATCATTTTTACTCTTTAAGTACCAATAGCAACAAATCTTTCTCAGCACGTTATCAATTATGAAATGGCAACCAGGAAAGTGAGATGTGAAGATTACACAAATGAACATGCAATTCTAAATTAATCTAATAACATATATTGATGTAAGCACACGCATATAGATATTACATATATGAGACCCTATTCAGTGCTTCTAATTTGCATATGAATGTGCAATTTCTTTCACTGCTGGGAGAGAGAAAAAAAAACAACAAACCAGTCCCACAGGTCATTTGCATTTCAATGGCCATCCTACAAGTAGCAGCGTTAAAACAGGTTCTTGAAGAGAGACAGTTACCAAAAAAAAAAAAACTACTTGTGTATTTCTTAAATCAAATATTTAATTTATTATTAACTGTTATTAAACTCTATCTGAACTACTTATGATTGACTATGATATGGACTAAACAAATGCATAAAAAAAAAAAACTCATTAAATGATGATTTCTTTTTTTGACAGTGGATGGCTGATTATTTCCTGAGTCAACTGAAAATCAGCCGTTCAAAAAAAAATTGACCTTCCCAAAATGGCCGCTGCTCCTCCCCCATCCATGAGGTTTACACAAAATGGGGGACAGACCTTTTGTCACAAAGAAAAATCATCATGCCAGCCCCTTTTAGTTATCACGCTATGCAGAGCGATTAAAAATAATTTTAAACCTATTTTAAACAGACAAACCATCCAATCTGCGTGTGCAGTTGGCACCAAATAGAAATAAAAACCAGATTTACAAAGACAATAGCTTAATGTTCCTACCTTCTTCGGATTCCACCAGCATCCCTACAGACCAAAAGAATCAGACGCAGACTCTCATCTGATCAGCACTCCAAGATACTACCTTTTCCTCCCTTTGCTGATCGATAAAAGTCTGCGCCTTTTTCGCCTGACTGCGGATATGAGATGGACCGGACTTGCCCCCACTTGATAGAGTCAAATATCTACCTTTTAACATTAGCTATATATTAATACCGTGTAGCCGTAATGGCTGCTAAACCATGTGCACATGCTACGCACTCCGTACGCTATTTGCGTATGAAGACCTCGCACGTGGTACGCAAATAAAGTACACACGCTGTGCTGGGTGTACGGAATACCCACAGTGAGCATACACACAGACAGTAACCTATATAAACTTTAAACACAGATTATGCTTACACTGTAACCCTTGTATGCAACACACTATGATTGAGTTTGTATTGTAAAACTTTACTACTGAAATACTGCAGCGATATAACGCTGTTTAACCTTGTTAATGTAAATGCTGTTAGAGCGATTTAGAATTCAGAAACCCTTTGTACCAGCTAGAGAGACACAGACACCCTGCTGAGGTTCTAACACCTTATGTGAACGTTCTATTTGCAAAAGAATAATACAATACAAGTCATACACTACCAATATAACATAGACTACCTAACCAGATAACTACACTTAAAATACAATAACAGTACAATAACACTTAAGAGAAACGAGAGAGAAAGAGGAGAGGAGAGAGAGAGAGAGATATGGCTCACAATAACAATAAAGGCAATATGATTGCGGAGAAAACTTACGCACAAAGGAAACAATCGCATGCGCCTCTGGATATCCAGCTCCCGATTATCAGTGGTGAGAACTGTTGAAGAGAGTAGAGTAGAATGGGAGCTGGATCAGTTCGGCTTGTCTATTTATGCACCACACACAATACAATTCAATGGTCCCTACAATCTCATTGTTCATTGGACACACAGGAATTCGTCTCCGCATTATAACAAAAGGTCATAGGTTGATTCATACAGGTGGGCTGTGACTATTTCCAACTGCTCAGGTGGGTGGGAAACTAGGTTTCCCGCCGCATGGATAATAAAGTGCAAATAATAGTGAATGTCCATAAACTTCTTATGTCCATAACTATTCGCACGAGCGAGTAATCCGCTTCAAACCAACACCAGAATATTGCTAATTAAATACTCTTCCGATGGATACTAAACACCACTGTATAACCCTTGTCTGACCCTTCGTATCAAACAAAGAGGGATCTCTTTGTTCATGAACATGCTACATTAACTAAACTTTCAGATTCTATCAAAGGGACCATAATCTACAAAATACATTATATGGTTAAAATATGTAACGATCGAGTCGCCCGCTAGACGCACACAAAATCTACCGTAAATGCGCATACCGTGCGCCTGCGGGTGCACGCACCAGCGGGTATGCGTACGCACGGGAGAGCGTGGGCACGCGCAGCGGGGACACGCATGAGGTGCAAATATGGTAGTGTGCATCATGATATTTTTCTGACTTTGACACTCAGCAGACATGACCTGCACCCGGGCAGGTGGGGCCTTCACCTGGAAGTGTTCAGGTGCTTGACAAGTCGATGGGGATTGCCACAAATTGACATAATGGCCTCTCGTCTCAACAAGAAGCTCAGGCGGTATTGTTCCTGGTCGAGAGACCCACAGGCGGTGGCGATAGATGCCCTGACAACTCCATGGGTCTATCAGATGCTGTACGTGTTTCATCCACTTCCTCTGATCCCAAGAATTCTAAAACAAATAAAAAGGGAAAAGCTTCAAATAATACTCATTGCTCCGGACTGGACAAGAAGGGCCTGGTACGCGGACCTTCTGGAGATGCTCCTCAAAGATCCGTGGCCTCTACCTCTTTGCGAGGATCTTCTGCAACAGGGCCCGTTCGTCTATCAGGACTTACCGCAGCTACGTTTGACGGCATGGAAGTTGAACGGCTGATTCTAGCCAGCAGGGGGATCCCTAACAAGGTTATTCCGACTATGATCCAAGCCAGGAAGGGAGTTACGTCTAAGCATTACCATCGTATTTGGAAGAAATATGTCTCTTGATGTGAGAGCAGAAATTATTTTGCGGTGAAATTTCACCTGGGACGTTTCCTGCTATTTCTGCAGGCAGGCGTGGATGTGGGCCTGCATCTGGGCTCCATAGAAGTCCAGATTTCGTCCTTGTCCAATTTCTTTCAGAAACAATTGGCTTCTCTCCCTGAAGTCCAGACGTTCTTGAAAGGCGTTCTGCACATCCAACCTCCCTTTGTGCCTCCTACTGCACCTTGGGATCTCAATGTGGTGCTGCAGTTCCTCCAATCGGACTGGTTTGAGCCTTTTCAGGAGGTGGACGTAAAATATCTTACGTGGAAGACCGTCACACTGTTGGCCTTGGCTTCAGCAAGACGTGTGTCAGAGCTGGGGGCTTTGTCTCACAAAAGTCCCTATTTAATTTTCCATGAGGACAGAGCTGAACTCAGAACTCGTCAGCAATTTCTTCCTAAAGTGGTGTCTGCATTTCACATCAACCAGCCTATTGTGGTTCCGGTTGTCACCGACACCTCTGCTGCTTCAAAGTCTTTGGGTGTTGTGAGGGCTTTGAAGGTGTATGTGAAAAGAACAGCTCGTCACAGAAAGACGGACTCGCTGTTTGTTCTTTATGATCCCAATAAGATTAAGTGTCCTGCTTCAAAGCAGACTAATGCACGCTGGATCAGACTTACTATCCAGCATGCGTATACCACGGCAAGTTTACAGTGTCCAAAATCTGTACAGGTCCACTCTACTAGGTCGGTGGGTTCTTCCTGGGTGGCTGCCCGGGGTGTCTCGGCTTTACAGCTCTGCCGTGCAGCTACTTGGTCAGGTTCGAACATGTTTGCTAAGTTCTACAAGTTCGATATTTTGGCCTCTGATTACCTTCAGTTTGGTCAATCAGTTCTGTAGGAACCTCAGCACTCTCCCACCCAGTTTGGGAGCTTTGGTACATCCCCATGGTACTAAATGGACCCCAGTATCCTCTAGGACATAAGAGAAAATAGGATTTTAATTACCTACCGGTAAATCCTTTTCTCGTAGTCCGTAGAGGATACTGGGCGCCCGCCCGGTGCTTCGTACTTCCTGCACTGTTACTTGATTAAGTATTGTTGTTTGGTTCAGCTGTTGCTGTTCCTGTTTCAAGTTTGGTTAGCTTGGCTTTCCTCTTGTTGTGTGTGCTGGTTCGGAATCTCACCACTATCCTTATCTATCCTTCTCTCGAAGTATGTCCGTTTCCTAGACTGAGTCTGGTAGGAGGGGCATAGAGGGAGGAGCCAGCCCACACTATAAAATTCTTAAAGTGCCCATGGCTCCTAGTGGACCCGTCTATACCCCATGGTACTAAATGGACCCCAGTATCGACTACGAGAAAAGGATTTACCGGTAGGTAATTAAAATCCTATTTTCATGCGTGTTTTTGTAAATTCTGCGTATTGTACTGGGAAGATAATATACATATCTAAGGGCTCCATTTAGCAACGTGTCTTAATACCATTAGTATATTTTGTTTAGAATCGCAGGTATACTAATGAATATGCCATTCATATTTAACATTGCCTAACTGTGTGGCGAGGTCCGACTGCATTTTCCTCGAGCCTACCACTTCCAGCGACAGGCTGCTGAGTCATGGCGCTCATGGCAACCAGTCCATGCATGTGCATGACTCTATCACATAGCGTGGACCCGACAGTGGCTGGAAGGCTTTGCTGAAGCCAAAGGCTGCGCTCTGAGTCATCATTGGCTGCAATGCGGGCCGCATCGCTCTCGCTATCTATTGATGGCATAAACGATACAGGGACAAACTGTCAGTTTACAGCTGTTTGTTGAATACTGACAGAAGGACATAATCTCTTTAATGAATGATAAAGGGTTTATGCCTCGTTCTTAAATTGGGCCCTAAGTGTTTGGCATTCATGTCCATATTTTCCTTTGGTCATACATCTGAGTGAACAACCCAAACTTAGTTACTGAACCTGAGCCAGAGCTGGATAATTCCAAATTCCTGATAAACTCAGTTATACCCCTTAAAAATATACAGTATACTTACCTAATAAATAAAACACATGACAACAGGAGTTGGCTGAAAATAGAAATTTAATACCTGCTGGTAATTCCTTTTCTCGTAGTCCATAGGGGATACCGGGATGGATTAGTACCATGGGGTATGGATCGGGTCCATTGGAGCCTGGCACTTTAAGAAATGTTCAGTGTGTGCTGGCTCCTCCCCTCTATGCCCCTCCACCAGACTCAGTCTAGGAAAACTGTGCCCGAGGAGACGAACATACTTTGAGAGAAGGAAAACACATACCTCCCAACATGACCCTCTTCAGGAGGGACAAAATGCTCTGTTTCTGGATTTTTCTCTGAATTTATGATTGCCAGCACCTGTGTTGAACAGGTTAATGGATAAAAAAAGGAGTTTCAACACAGGTGATAGCAATCATACATTAAGAGGGAAGTCCAGGAGCAGAGCATTCTGTCCCTCCTGTTGGGAGGTATGAAAGCATAGAACTATAGCGGTGAGGTAACGAACCAACACACAACAACAGGAAAGGATAGCCGCACTAACCATAACAAAGGATAGCCACGCTAACCAAACCAAAAGGATAGCAACGCTAAGTCAAACAGTAATAGGGACAGCAACAGCAGACTCAACCAAGAACTTACAACCAGTTAAGCAGGAAACACGAAGCACTGAGGCGGGCACCCAGTGTCCCCTACGGACTGCGAGAAAAGGAATTACCGGTAGGTATTAAATTCCTATTTTCTCTAACGTCCTAGGGGATACTGGGATGTATTAGTACCATGGGGAATTCCCAAAGGTCCCAGAATGGGTGGGAGAGTGCTGAGACCCCTGCAAAACTGCCTGACCAAACTGAAGGTCTTCACCGGCCAAAGTATCGTACTTATAGAACTTCACAAACGTGTTTGAACTTGACCAAGTAGCCGCTCGGCACAACTGTAAGGCCAAGACGCCACAGGCAGCCGCCCAGGAAGAACCCACCGACCTAGTGGAATGGGCCTGAATAGAACTCAGCAGTGGCAATGCCACAGAAAAGTAGGCCTGTTGAATGGTCAATCTGAGCCATCGCGTAATGGACTGCTTAGAAGTGGGACATCCAATTTTGGTAGCGTCATGAAGGGCAAAAAGCTAATCAGACTTCCTGTGATGAGCTGTCCTCTTGACGTAAATCCTCAAAGCCCGAACCACGTCCAAGGACTTTGGAGTAACCGATATGTAAGACAGAACCGGAACCACTATCGGTTAATGTGAAAAGCCGATACCACTTTTGGCAAAAACTGTGGGCGAGTCCTGAGCTCCGCCCTATCCTCGTGAAAAATCAAATGAGGGCTCTTACAGGATAAGGTCCCCAATTCTGACACGCGCATCACAGAGGCCAAAGCCAGTAACATGACAGTCTTCCAAGTAAGATATTTCAATTTCATCCTGTGTAAAGGTTCAAACCAGTCCGATTGTAGAAAAGTCAAGACCACATTGAGATCCCACGGAGCCGTGGGAGGGACAAAGGGTGGTTGAATGTGAGGACACCCTTCAGGAATGTCAGCACTTCCGGAATTACAGCCAATTGCTTCTGGAAGAATATGGAGAGGGACGAAATCTGAACCTTAACCACTTAACTTACAATTTATTTCGCCGAAAACCGCTCCGAAGTTGTCGGGTTTTTTTATGAGTGAATTAGGTGAAGAACATGACTTTAACCCTATCCCAAATGATTTTAGTAAAAAAAAAAGGAAAAAAAAAATATATTTTTTAAATATTTTGCCAAACATCGAAACATCGATCGGCAACATTGTGCTCATCGAAACATCGGGAACATCGCGACCATCGCGGCTTTCATTTTGAAAGCCGGACAGCCTGCAGGTATACAGGGGGTGTGGGGGCGGGGGGTCTGGGTGTGGCTTGGCAGGGTTCATTTACTCTCCCCAGCAGCTGCCATTGTCTGCAGCTGCTGGAGGGGGGGATCCTGCTGTGCTGACCGATCAGCAGTGATCGGCAGCATGGCAGACACAGGGGGAGAGTGCAGGGAGGCAGAGGGACCTTCCGGTCCCTCTAACAGCAGCAGCGGAGGGAAGTTTATCTTCCCTGCCGCTGCTAACACTCTCTGACTGGTCGCATCCTGTGCGACCAGGTCAGATAGAGCACTTGCAGGCATGGTCGCATCTGATGCGACCATGCCAGGCAAGTGGTTAAAGGAGCCCAATCTTAGACCTATAGCCACACCTGCTTGCAGGAAGAGCAGAAAACGGGCAAGTTGAAAATCCACAGTAGAATATTTTCTACCCTCACACCACAAAACATATTTCTTCCAGATTCGGTGGTAGTGCTTAGACGTGACCACCTTCCTGGCTTGGACCATAGTCGTGATAAACCTGGAGGGAAGCCCTTTCCTGGCTAGAATCTCCCTTTCAGCCTCCAAGCCATAAAATGAAGCCGCAATAAGTCTGGATAGACGAATGGGCCTTGTCGAAGAAGGTCCTTGAGAAGCGGTAGAGGCCAGGGTTCCTCTAGAGACATGGTCAGAAGGTCCACATACCGGGTCAGTCGAGGCCAATCCGGGGCAATTAGAATTGCCTGAACGTTTTCCCTTTTGAGTCTTTTTAGAACTCTGGGGATGAGTGGTATTGGGGGAAACAGGTATATGAACTGGTAAGTCCACAGTGATGTCAGAGCATCCACCGCTGCAGCCTGCAGATCCCTCATCCTGGAACAGTAACGACACAGCTTCTTGTTGACACGAGAAGCCATCAGGTCTATCTGTGGACAGGCCCACCAGTGAACCAGTTGCTGAAACACCAGAGGGTAAAGGCCCCATTCCCCCCAATGGAGGTTGTGCCTGCTGAGGAAGTCCACTTCCCAGTTGTCCACGCCTGGGATGAATATGGCTGAGATGGCCCTTGTGTTGGCTGTAGCCCAGAGGAGTATCCGTGACACCTCTCGCATTGCGATCCTGCTGTACGCCACCGCCGTGGCATTGTCCAACTCTACTTGTATGGTCTGATATTGTAGAGGATAAGAGGCCTGCAGAAGAGCATTGTAAATTGCCCTGAGTTCCAAAACATTTATCGGGAGCGAAGATTCCTGACTCGACCACTTTCCCTGGAACTGAGCCCCTTGGGTCACTGCCTCCCGGCCCCGGAGGCTGGCATCCGTTGTCAGCAGAGTCCAAGACTGGGTACCGTAACTCTGGCACTCCACAAGGTGAGAGACTTGTAGCCACCATTACAGGGAGATCCATGCTCTTGGCGACAGAGCTATACTCTGGTACATGTGCAGGTGAGACCCTGACCACTTGTCTAGCAGATCCAGCTGGAACAGACGGTCATGGAACCTGCTCTACTGGATTGCCTCGTAGGAGGCCACCATCTTTCCCAGTAGGCGGATGCAAAGGTGAACAGAGACACCGTGTCCAGTATCAATCCCAGGAACTGAATCCTTTGAGACAGTTCCAGGTGAGATTTCTGGAAATTTAGGATCCAACCATGATCTATAAGAAGGCGAGTAGCCAAGATGATGCTGTTCAGCAGACTCTCCCTGGACACCGCCTTTATCAGGAGATCGTTCAAGTAAGGAACTATGTTGACTCCCATTATGCGGAGTTGCATCATCATCTCCGCCATGACTTTTGTGAATATCCTTGGGAATGTGTAGAGACCAAAGGGTAAGATCTGAAACTGGAAATGGTGGTCCAGAACAGCGAATCTGAGACAAGCCTGATGAGGGGGCCATATCAGGATGTGTAGATAGGCATCCTTGATATCCAGGTATACCAGGAATTCCCCTTCTTCCAGACCAGAGACCACTGCCCTTAGAGATTCCATCTTGAACTTTAACACCCGAAGATACGGGTTCAGAGATTTGAGGTTCAAAATCGGCTGCACCGAATCGTCTGGATTCGGTACCACAAACAGACTTGATTAAAATCCCCTGTTGTGTAACAGAGGAGGTACTGGAACAATAACCTTTGTCTGTAGTACTGTAGTTTTTGAATGGCGTCCTGCAAATTAACTCTTGTTACAGGTGAAGCTGGTAAGCTTGACTTGAAGAATCTGAGAGGAGGGGGTGCTTGAAATTCCAACCGATAACCCTGGAATATGAGGTCCCTCATTCACGGGTCCCGGCAGGATTTCGCCCACACATGGGCGAAGTGTGGAAGTCAAGCACCCACCTAAAATTCCCCCTGCAGCTGGGGCCAACGGTCACGCGGAGGGCTTAGTGGAGGAAGATCTGGAGGCCTGGTCCAGAGAACCGGCAGCCACTGGTTTACGGGACTTACCTCTATTTCCTCTAGCTGCATTGGAGGCACCTCTGGGCCTGCCTCTAAATCTGACCATACGAAAGGACTGCAGAGAGGGCCCAGGATAGGGACATCTAGCCGGAGGCGCAGCAGACGGAAAATAGATAGACTTACCCACCGTTGCTTGAGAGATACACTTGTTCAGTTCTTCCCCAAACAAGGCATCCTGTGTAAAAAGAAAATTTTCCATTCCTTTCTTGGAATCAGCATCCACTTTCCATTGTCGCAGCCACAGAGCCCTACGAGCTGAGACCGCCATTGCTGTGGCATGGGCATTAATGAGGCCTATTTCTTTGATCACCTCACAAATTAAATTTGCAGCATCCTGGATATGATGCAATAGAGTCAGGATTTCGTCCTGAGGTAGCATGTCAAACCCCTGTATCATATTATCCAACCATTTTACCATGGCTCTTGTAATCCAACAGCAAGCAATGGTGGGCCTCTGTGCTACACCCACTGAGGTATAAATTGATTTGAGTGTAGTCTCAATTTTACGGTCAGCAGGGTCTGAGAGAGAGATAGCACCAGGTACAGGTAGCACAATCTTACAAGACAGCCTGGACACTGAGGTATCCACACATGGGGGGTTCTCCCATAACTTCCTAACCTCAGGTGGGAAAGGGAAAGAATTTAGCAACCGTTTAGGGGTTTTACATTTTTTTTTGTCAGGATTGAGTCACGCTTCTTTAAAGAGTGAGGAGGCAGGGAAGGTGGCAGAAGATTTTGGTTTTATGTTAAAAAACAGCTCTTCCTCAGGTTCAGTCTCCTTATCTGGTATGTTGAGGACTTCTCTAATAGAATAAATTAGGGTATCCACACCTTGAGACAGAGTATTGTCCCCCACAATGTCTACCTCACCTTCAACCAAATCTGGCATGTCATTATCAGAGTCAGATTGGAGTACATGTGGGAGTGTGCATTTATGAGAGACCATCAGGGAGGGCTGAGGAGCCTGCCTGTGGTCAGCAGCCCTGATTAAAAAATCATCCACGGATTTCTTAAGGGTCTGCCTTTCTTGTCTGGCAGTAGCCAACTCTGTATTAATATTAGTAATTATTCCTTTGAATGATTCTAACCACTCTGGCTACTGAACACTACTACCCTGTGAGGGTAGAAAACACTGTGTACAAAGTAGGGAGGCCAATCCCGGACCGTTTTTTCAATCCCGGGATTCGGGATTGAAAAACGGTCAATCCCGGGATTCCCGGGATCCCGGGATTGCAGTAGGGATCAGTGAAAGTTGTAGGGAGCAGCGCTGGAGGGAGGGTGTAGGTAGCGGTGCGGGAGGTAGGGAGTGTGTAGGTAGCGGTGCGGGAGGTAGGGAGTGTGTAGGTAGCGGTGCGGGAGGTAGGGAGTGTGTAGGTAGCGGTGCGGGAGGTAGGGAGTGTGTAGGTAGCGGTGCGGGAGGTAGGGAGGGTGTAGGTAGCGGTAGGTAGGGAGTGTTTAGTTAGCGGTGCGGGAGGTAGGGAGGGTGTAGGTAGCGGTGCGGGAGGTAGGGAGGATGTAGGTAGCGGTGCGGGAGGTAGGGAGGGTGTAGGTAGCGGTGCGGGAGGAAGGAAGAGTGTAGGTAGCGGTGCAGGACTCAGGAGGGAGGATGTAGGTCGCGGCAGGGAGGGTTGGTAGCGGCGCGGGAGGGAGGAAGGCTGTAGGGAGCACCACTGACTGCACGGAAGGAGAGAGGGTGGGTGTAAGTAATAGTACTTACTATTAGGCGGGTGGCAACCATGAACACACTGAACGCGGCGGCATTTCAAATGAAGCGCCGGCCGCCAGCCAACCAGAGCTGGCGGACCGGCAGCCAATCAGGGAAGCGGCCGCAGCAGTCGCACCTGATTGGCTGCCGCTGCAGCTTCCCTGATTGGCTGCCGGTCCGCCAGCTCTGATTGGCTGGCGGCCGGCGCTACATTTGAAGTGCTGCCGCGTTCAACTTGTTCATGGCTGCCGCCCGCCTAATATTAGTAAGTAGTATTACTTATGCCCACCCTCCCACCGCCGCGCATGCGCAGTATAATCCCGTGAATCCCGGGATTGGATGCTCCAATCCCGGGATTCAAATCCCGGCATTTTTGGGCCCAAATCCCGGGATCCCGCCGATCCCGATCCCGGGATTGGCCTCCCTAGTACAAAGGAGAGATCCCCCGGTGAAGGGGAAAACTTTGTGTTGCATGAGGGACACACAGCCTTTTTGCCAGACATTCTGGCCCTCATTCCGAGTTGTTTGCTCGCAAGCTGCTTTTAGCAGCTTTGCACACGCTAAGCCGCCGCCTACTGGGAGTGAATCTTAGCTTATCAAAATTGCGAACGAAAGATTAGCAGAATTGCGAATAGACACTTCTTAGCAGTTTCTGAGTAGCTCCACACTTACTCAGCAACTGCGATCAGTTCAGTCAGTTTCGTTCCTGGTTTGACGTCACAAACACTCCCAGCGTTCGGCCAGACACTCCTCCGTTTCTCCAGCCTCTCCCGCGTTTTTCTCAGAAACTGTAGCGTTTTTTCGTACACACCCATAAAACGTCCAGTTTCCGCCCAGAAACACCCACTTCCTGTCAATCACATTACGATCACCAGAACGAAGAAAAAACCTTGTAATGCCGTGAGTAAAATACCTAACTGCATAGCAAAATTAATTGGCGCAGTCGCACTGCGGACATTGCGCATGCGCATTAGCGACTAATCGCTCCGTTGCGAGAAAAATATAACGAGCGAACAACTCGGAATGACCCCCTCTGATTCAGCAGAAATACACACAGTTTTGTGAGAAACACAGGACGGTGAAAAAACCCAGTAAACCCCAGACACCCTAATGGAGTGACACAGAGAGGAATGAGACCAGCACACAATACCTCTGCTCTGTGGGGTGCTCAGTGCTCTGCTGGGTATAATTCAGAGCCTTAGTAAGGCAGAATGTGGTAGAGCCAGCTATATGCTCCCCCCTTTCTATAACACCCCCTTGTACCAGTACAATTGGTGATTCAGCAGGGTCTGTGGAGGAGCAGCGCTTGCATGCAGCCTGGAGTCAGTAGCAGCTGTAAATGGCGCCTTTGAGCCGCTGGTCTCGCTCTCCGGGAAGCCCTGCTCTCCGGGAAGCCCCGCCCCCTGAATGGTGCGTGGTCCTTATATGATTATACTGGCTTTATTGCAAACATATACAGTGAAAAATGGAGTTTAAAACCCCTTTACTTCAGCGCCTGTGTGGGTGTCCACAGCGGGCACCGCAGCTTGGTGCCCGCCGCACCCTTGTGCCGCCATTGTCACCGTGGACCCCCTAACCAGGACCCCGGTTCTAGTACTCGCCTCACCGCGTCTTTTTCGGCATCTGTTAGGGGTGGCGGCATGCTGCTGACGTTTGTGCACACCTTGGGGTCATGTGGAACAGTGCCTCAGGAGCTAATGTCCTGTTAGCGGGGATACAAACCATTAACCCTATAGGAGGTTGGTTCGGTGTCGTCCCCCCCCTAAGTCCCATGACACAGGCAGACTGGTGCCAGCCAGTGCTGCCTGAAAATAATAAACTAAAATAAATTTCTGAAGAAAACTCTCTGGAGCTCCAGAGAATGCATCCGGCTCCTTGGGAACATTTTTCTAAACTGAGTCTGGTGGAGGGGCATAGAGGGGAGGAGCCAGCACACACTGAACATTTCTTAAACATTTCTTCTCTACCACATTCTGCCTTACTAAGGCTCCAATGCACCAGATCTATACCCCATGGTACTAATCCATCTAAGCAGAGCCGGCCCTAGGCATAGGCATACTAGGCAAATGCCTAGGGCATTTGGTATGCCTAGGGGCACAAGCAGCTTCTGATGATTAAAATGATATGCAGCATGCCTATATTCTGTGTGTGACTGCAGCTGTATCTGCATACGAAATGCTACATTACAGTGTATTCCTGGAAATCACTGTAACATAGTAGTTCGTATGCAGATGCAGTCACAGTATCACACAGAATACAGGCATGCCACAAATCATTTTAATCAGCAGAAGCTGCTTGTGCATTCTAGCCACAGAGTAATGTAAAGAAGACGCATTTTCATCAAAAGAGGTGCCCAACATTAGCAGAGTTGCCAGCTGACTCACGCCAGGCATCTCCTTCTGCATGGTGTATTGAGGCAAAATATACACATCTGTATCCAAGCAGAGGCAGAGGTCACAGTGTTTGCAGCTATGTGAGTTCTGTGTGCGGGTGGGTTGGTTGTGCAGTAGTGTTCGGCATATGTGTAAGGGGCATTATGCCTGTCGTGTATAAATGCATTAATAATGTGCGGTATATGTGTAAGGGGCACTATGTGTGTCATTATGTGTATAAGGGCATTAATAATGTGCGGCATATGTGTAAGGGACATTATGTGTAAAAGGGCATTAATAAAGGTTGTCATAATGTGTAAGGCGCATTATGTTTATAAGGACATTAATAATGTGTAAGGGGCATTACTGTGTGGAATTATGTGTATAAATGCATTACTAATGTGTGGCATTATGTGTATAAGGTGCTCTACTATGTGGCATTGCGTATAGAAAGGGCACTGCTGTGTCGTCTAATATGAATAAAGAGCAATAGAGTGTGGTGTAATGTGAATAAGGAGCAATTCAGTGTGATATAATGTGAATAAGGGGCTCTACTGTGAGGAGTAATGTTTATAAGGTAAAGTAATACTACTGTGGGATGTAATATGAATTATGGACACTATCGCATGATCAAATGTGAATAAAGTTGCAGTACTGTGTGGCGTAATGGGAATTGGGGTTACTATTGTGTGGCCATGCCCCTTGCCAGCAAAAACACACACCTTTTTGGGCTGTGCGCCAAATGTGCAAACTGTTCCAGTTTAAAATATAGGGGGTGAAAACACCAAAATAGGGACTGCTATGGGTGAGGGGTGATGGTGCTGGGAAAGAGGTGCAAGGTCAGAAGCAGAGCCAGCGGTGGTGCTAGGGGGCACCAGCCAAAATCTTGCCTAGGGCATCATATTGGTTAGGGCCGGCTCTGCTCATGGTGCCTGAACTATGTTCCCAGTGACTGCTATACTGCACATGCACATATCACTGGGGAAATATATTTTGCGGTCATATATCCTGTGATTTCTGCTCCTGTTGCAGTGCCGACACAGGACTCTGGAGAGATAAGTATAATTATATGGGTGCAGGAGGTGTGGCTCCACTGGACCCTGCACCCCTTATAGATACACCAATGCAATTAAGAAATAAATGACAACTAAACAGCCAATCTTACAGCTGCCAAAAAAACAATTACAACATCAAAAAAGGGGAGGGAGGGTTTCCAGCAGGCAAGGGAAAAAACAGCTGCATTTCGAAGGGCTGAAGTTACTGCTGCGACATGTGCGATACAATGAAGAATCATTTTGCCATAGAGACACAAGTCAATCACACCCTTAGAAATGTCTGATCATCACCAACAGAGCAGTTTTGTGTTTTATCCAAGGGCAAAGAAAACAACTTATTTATGTTGTGAAAAACACAATAGCAAACACTATAATTCGTAACAGTTACAGGAGGAAATTTGCAAACGAAATACACCTGAAAGAGTGATAAGAACTGTATGTGTATATATATATATATATATATATATATATATATACATGACATGTATTCTTCTGTGACTTTTTCCTTTAAATCCAGTGGTTTTCTGGAGAAGGACATAAATGACAGCACCGCTTCTGCATCATTCATCTTTTAATATGTATCCATTAGTCGTCTGTTTTTGTTAATTTAAGAGCTAATAATGTGCTGCCTGCCCGTCCTCAACCAATGACAATGCTGATAAAGTAGCCGCATTTGGAGCATTACGTTTGTCAGACGTTGAAGTTAATGATCCTTATGCTGTTATTTCCGAGCACAGATGCAGTGTACATACCTAGAGCCAGTCTTGTTTTGTGACTATGAACAGCAAAGTAATAAGTGCAGCTGTACTCCAAAGCACAGACCTGAGCATTGCCAAACCAGCCTCGTGCTAGATAAATACCTTGGCCTTTGCGGTCTACCACGGCTAGTGTCCTACATTTATATTACTGTACAACATTCAAAGAGCTTTTTTCTTTTACTGGCAGAATATAATATGACTTGCTTAAAAATCTGAGCCAAGAACAATGTGAGCCTGACCTTTTTTTTTGTTTTCAGTTGTGGAATGTGATGACAGTTGAAACCCATCATGATTTTAAATGCTGCCCCCCGGGCCTTCTTTCTTACAGCATAGGTTTCAGCAATGTTATGTATTACTTCTCTATTGTTTTTATTTCTGTACTGAATGATATAGAGATGTACAAATTATTAATGACTTTTGAGATCTCCAGGTGATCAGACTGGAACAGTACTTACTGACCAAAGTATTGAACACCGGGGCTGCTGACCTCAACTGGGACGAGGCTGGAGGTTGCAGACTGGTTTTCTATTGCATGCAGTGTAATGCTGGACAAGGCTTTTGTCACCAGGGAGGAATGTAATAGGGTGTGACAATCAGGAAGAGTGAGATTTTGTGAGAGTTCTCCTGTTTTTTTTTTTATTAAGTGGCAATCATTTACAAGGCAAAACCAAGTTGGTTTTGCCATGTACATGATTGCCACTTAAAAAAAAACAACAGAACTCTCACAAAATCTCTTACTTCCTGATTCTCATACCCTATTACACCCCCCTCCACCCCTGTTGTCTCATATATCATGAAGGCCACTTTCTCTGCACGCCTGCCAAATTGGTGCCATCACTTTTCTGCTGTAGATGTAATTTTTCTTATGCCACCATACAAGTCCAATTCCTGGGATAATTCTGTTGTTGCAGGACTCAAAAAAGCCTTTACACTATGAGCCGCAGCCAATGCACCCCATTCCATCTGTGTAGATCTGCATCAGAATGGTCCAATGTCCTCCTGCTTTTAATTGGTTGCCTGCACAGTGCACATGAGGTTCTTGTCATGGCTCTATAAGCAGCTGCATGAGAACCACACATTAGCAATTTATTGTGCAAGGCTCATTGAACCACTTCTCTGAACCTGTGCTCCTGATTTTATTGAATTATTAGATTGAGTTGACTTTGGCTTTGTAGGAATACACTTCTTGCTGTGGGTTGCCCTCCTGGCGCTCTCCATAAATGCTGGTTAAATTCACATAGAAGTTGCAGAGTATCCACTGTAATCACTTTGTACTACAATAATATCTTTATACAACATGCATCAACTGAAAATACATTATATATTGTAGTGTCCACTATGTATGATGTTCCATAAATCATCCACACAGGTTTATCCCAGAAGCCTGGTCACCTTGTAGTGCCACTTGTGGTCGAGGCGTACAGGTGAGGGAAGTCAAGTGCCGTATTCTGCTGACATTTACTCAGACTGAGCTGGAACTGCCAGAAGAGGAATGTGAGGAGGAAAAACCGATTATGGAAAGAACTTGCCATCTTCTGCCATGTCATGGGGATACAGTGGATCAAGTATTAGAACTTCCACCACAGGAGGAGGATTCAGCTGAGATGTATGACTGGGAATATATTGGCTTCACATCCTGCTCTAGCTCTTGTTCAGGAGGTACAGTGTACTGCCTTTATGTATCTGAACAGTGAGGAAAACATTCTGGTCATTTATATTCTTGTGTAGCCCATGTACACACACACACACACACACACACACACACACACACACACACACACACACACACACACAGAAATATGGATTTGGTTTTGTTTGTTTCCTACAACCTACCAGATGACTGTCTGATTATCAGGGCTGGTCAGTGTCAGCAATCTGCCAGTTAAGTCTTTCATTAACTGCACTCAGTGTGATCTGGTTGCTTGGATTGAGTACTACACAACAAGATCTGTTCAATCTGGTTGTGTATTGGGTCCAGTGGCATAGATCTAGCATCTATTCCAGTATGACTTCGTTTTAGGATTCCGTCTGATTGGCTGGTTTCTGCCTGCATATGGGGAGCTTCAGCTTACCACACTGTATGCTCACTATAACCATCCTAAAACTAACTCCACGCTGAACACCTCTTCAGTCCTCTTTACATCTACATACAGTATATGGCTATGCTTGTATAGCCAAGTCATAAACTTAAATGATGAGTGTACGTTTTGTTCATTGTACTGCTGAAACCTTGTCCAATTTATTACAGGGCCGCTTTTTATTGGCTAACCAAGCAGATGTAGAGATGACCTATTTTTACCAGTCATGGTATTTTAATAAAAGCAGGTGTATGTGATGTACAGTAGTAGGGGGAGGAGAATGGACCTGAAAGAGATGGGAAGAGAGATTTATCTGTAGGATTGGCTGCAAGAGATTCTATGTACCAGTGGTCAGGGAACAGGGGCAAATGACCCCAAATGGGGTAAAAATTAAATTCCTGGGGGTAATTGCTGGTTGCGCTGCCGAGACACAGCCCCGTCCAGCACCGTCTGGCTCGCGATGTGCATTGCTCCCTCACGCCCGCACGCCTGGCTGTCCTGTCCTCCCGCGGCCCACCAATCCAGACACAGAACTTGAAGTGTTCTGTGGCTGACCGCAGACGGAGTTCCACAGGATCAGACAGTGGCCCACATAACAGTGGGAAATTCCCACTGACATTACTTAATTAACACACTCATTGCCAAAAAATAATTGGCAAAAAAAATAAAAAAAATAATAAAAAGAAATAATTATCTAAATATAAATATACACACACACACACACACACACACACACACACACACACACACACACACACACACACACTATCTCAGAAATGCCATATAAACAGTGATAACCAGTATATATGCACAATAATATATGATTTCCTTCCTTTCAATTCAAGGGGGTAACGGCGTATCTAAATATATTTTGGGGTAGAAGGTAAAAATGTTCCCTGACCCCTGCTATATACCATGCCAAAGGATTGTAGTCTGGAGCAAACCCAGCAAATTTGGAGGAACGAGTCCTCAGTAGACCAGCCCCTCCAACCTGTGCTTGAGAGCTCACGGTTAATTTTGTGAAGTCTCAAAGGTAGTACAAGCAATATAAAAGCTTAGAGTGTTTTCACTGTCTGGGTTGGTGTGGCCAGACTGCCTCTGGGTATCATTATTGTAACACTGAGTCTAACACTTTTTAGTATTTAAACTGCTTTTTCACTAATGTAACACTTTTCAACACCCTAATTATTACATCCAACCTATCTAACACTTTTAGTACTGAGCTACTACTTCTTATTAATGAAACATCTTTTAACACTTACTGTAAGCCGGTATCCAATTGGCTGCGGTAATTTACCACAGTTAATGGATTCGTCCAGGGATATCCAATAAGCCCCGATACGCAGCATTTATCTGGGATTATGCTTCGGGTTCCTCAGGCACCCAAAGCATAATCCACTATAAATTGCTGCCATATACACATTTTACGCATGGGTCATGAAAATTATCCAGGATCCCGTGTGTTAGCTGCCGAAAATGGGTCATTTACCACATGGTAAAAATGGGCTATAATTGGATAGCCCAGTAATACTGTCAGGCTATTTTACCCCATTCTTGCGATGTGGTAAATTAACTCAATTGGATACCGATCTTAAACTCCTGTTTCTCACTAGTGTGATGCCTTGGGGCACTTGGGGTATGCTGGCCAAGGGGGTCCCATGTTCTGGACTTGCACCTTAGGAATGTTACAGTCACCTGGCCCATAATTCTTTGCCAAAACTTATCCTAATAACCTCAACTTTACTCCATGTTAAATTGCAGATTTTAATATAAATTTTCTGATTACCAGGTTTCTTAGTTGTTAGAGTGTGCACCTGCATTTTCTCTTTTTTTGGGGGGGTAGCATTTTCATTCATCTTTACACAATTAGAACTGGAAGCCATGTTCAAACAAATCTCTTGCCAGTCTTTGTTGTCCAGAGATTTACCGAGGAGTCAACCTGTGAGAATACATCAAGGAAGAATGTTTTAGATCAGCACAAATAGTGGAGATCAGGCCTTAAGTTGATGCCTGTCTCAAGTATACCAATTCAAATAAATATATATCGATCAAATGGTTAGTTGATCTTTGACTCTACTGTAGAAATGTCTCAATTGCAAGAATTGATAAAAACATTATTTTTTGTAGAATGAGAGCATTTTCTTCAGAAAAAGAGGGGCAAGTGGTTCCACAGGTGTGGCCATTCAGATATTTGACATTAGCTGACTGTCAAGGAGAGAACGTAGGGAGGTTACATTCAGGAAGGAAAGAAGGATTATTAAATAGAGGCATAAGAGGCCCTGGAAGGGGGGCTGAGCAAAATCACCTATTAGCATAGTCTTGACTCAATTGAGAAGACACTGACTTTGGGCAGCGAGGCCAGCAAGTCACAGGAGAGAGGAGGTAGATGCTTCCCTAACTAAGCATGCCTGCTTCAATTATTTTTATTTCGTTTATAGTTATAACCTTAGATTTTTTTTATAACATTTTAATATTTTAGTGAAATATAATTAATTGCATCTACAGATAAGATTGTGGTGATTTCAGTCAAATGATTTATTTCACTCTAGGAGCAAATGGTTTTAATCACTGTTGAATGGAGTGTAAAATGTTCTATTCACTATTTGTGAACGATTGGACACATGCCTTGTATTTATTTCCTTCCTTCCTTCTTTTTTATGTTTCTTTAATCCAGGAAGACAAGAAGCCATAGCAGCCTGCCTTCACATCCAGACTAAGCGAGCCGTGAACAATTCCCTCTGTGACAGCTCCATGCGCCCCCCTGCAATGACGAGAGTGTGCAATACCAAACTGTGCCCCCCAAGGTATTGTCTGGAGGCATTTAGAACACAGACTTATCTGTAAGAAAAATTGGTAAAGAGGGAATGTGTAAGTGGGTAAAATAAATAAGACAACATTTATAAAGTTTATTACGACAGTAATTCTGAAATCTTTGAATGTGTTGTAGGACGTGCTCCCATGTCTGTGGCTTTTCTAAGTACAGAAGCGCTCCCATGTCTGTGGCTTTCTCCGTACAGTCACCGTGGCTTGTGACCTGCCTTAGAGCATTCTTAATCACTGCATAAGGGCTAGTTTTTATACAGTACAGATGTGTCCTGATACATTCAGCCTCAATACGCCATGCAGTGTGAGATGCCTGGTGCGAGTGAGCCTCCAGGTCCCGTACAACAACATTGGACTTCTTTTTTTGCCGAAATGCATCTTAGTCGCAATGTAATGTGACTAGGACGCATAAGGAGACTGTGCTGATTAATTTGATATAAATTTATGACACTTGTATATTGTGTTCTACTGAGTCTGTATACGGAGCAGAACAGAACTTATTGGAAAGAAACTGCGGCTGCTACATTGTAGCACTTCGTATACAGATTCAGAGACTCAGTCGCACAAGTGTTGCATATCAAACTAATCAGCTCAGTCTCCTTGTGTGTCCTAAAATGTGACCGCTGATGGTGGTAGGGTGGCTGCTGCTACCCATGCCTGCCCGGAGAGGAGACGGTCAGCTGGATCCCGGCACCCGTGCAATGTGTCAAGCAGATGCCGGGACCGGCACATGCACACCAGAGGCCGCAGGACTGCGCTTGCGCTATCCCCCGGCTTTTATGGACTGCATCAGTTGCAGCCCATAGAAGCTGGCTAGGGCTGACGAGACAGGGAGTGACTTCCTACAGGAAGCCAGTTCTCTGCTAATCACAGCCTGGTCTGGCGTTCCAGAGGGAAGAAACACCTCCCAATGGGATTGCCTGTACTGCCTGTAACTGACAGTTAGGACTTCCAATAAGAAGTCACCGCCAGTCACAGTGAAGCCAGTGCAGTCACGGACTGCATCTGGCTTCACTGACACTAAGCTAGGTGGTGGAATTTACCTGGGGCGGCTGCAGTCCTTCAGCCTATAGGCAATATCCGCCACTGGTTGCGACTACAGTAAGATGAATTTTCGGCAAAAAAGACAACTGACACTAGAAGAGTCTCTGGCACAACAACAGGGGCTGTTTGGCAAAACTGCAGCAATGATGTATGAGGACACATCATACATCTCTAGAATTTTAAAGTCTGTATTTTCGAAAATTACATCTTTTGTACCTTCCTGGCACACTTCATATGGAAGGTGCATTTGTAGCTATGTTTCTTTAACTATAGTAAAAACATTGACATGTTTATGATCCAGAAAAGGTGTAGGATGTTTATTCTAGAGTATAGAACGGGTGGAAGCAAAAAGGTAGGGATCGATAAATAAAACCGCTATTTACTTACCTAGAAAAAACCTTAAAAGGAACGATATGCCATGTGTTGGTGACAGCGGCAGTGTAATTGCATGTGTGGCTGATAGTTGTGGCCCCTTTTTAATTTCTCATCTACTGTAGCCCCAAATCTATTAAGCCTTAACAAGAGATAAAGTGGAGACGGATAAAGAGTGATAAATGACCAGCCAACCAGCTCCTAACTGTCCTTCTGTCAAACATAGCCTGTGACATGGCAGTTAGGAAGCTGATTGGCTGCTCATTTATCACTCTTTATCCGTCTCCACTTTATCTCTTGTTAAGGCTTAATACATTTGGGCCCTAGGGTGCAACAAAACCCAGGGCCATCTCTGACTGTTGTAATACAACAATGATGACATTTTTAAGGTCAGATTCATATACAAATAATTATTTTGGAATGGATGGAGTTATTAAGTTTATCATGAGGATCATGATGCAGAGCGGTGGAACTACTATTGTAGCAGGTGCCCCTGTCATAGTCTCATTAAATAGCACTGGGGCTGTACAATATCTATGATCAGCCCATGGCTGCTGTCAAATTTAGTGATTGTGATTTATTAACAGTAAAGGTTTCTTCCTATTGGCTATATCAGCAGCCACATGCAATCATCAGAGACATGCAGTAAGCCGAAGGAGGGGATAATGGTCTGCTCCCTACACATAGTGGACCTTACAAAATGCTGCTACAGGGCCCAGAGCCGGCCCTAACCAATATGATGCCCTAGGCAAGATTTTGGCTGGTGCCCCCTAGCACCACCACTGGTTCCGCCTCTGACCTTGCACCTCTTTCCCAGCATTATCACCCCTCACCGGTAGTAGTCCTTATTTTGGTGTTTGTGCCCCTATATTTTAATTAGGAACATTTCTCACATTTGGCGCACAGCCCAAAAATGGGTGTGTTTTTGCTGGCAATGGGCATGGCCACACAATAGTAACCCCAATTCCAATTACGCCACACAGTACTGCAACTTTATTCACATTTGATCATGTGATAGTGTCCATAATTCATATTACATCCCACAGTAGTATCACTTTACCTTATAAATGTTACTCCTCACAGTAGAGCCCCTTATTCACATTACATCACACTGAATTGCTCTTTATTCACATTACACCACACCCTATTGCTCTTTATTCACATTAGATGACACAGTAGTGCCCTTTCTATACGCAACGCCACATAGTAGAGCACCTTATACACATAATGCCACACATTAGTAATGCATTTATACACATTCCACACAGTAATGCTCCTTACACATATGAGACACCTTATTAATGTCCTTATAAATATAATGCGCCTTACACATTATGATAACCTTTATTAATGCCCTTTTGCACATAATGTCCCTTACACATATGCCGCACATTATTAATGCTCTTATACACATAATGACACACATAGTGCCCCCTACACATTTGCTGCACATTATTAGTGCCCCTATACACATAATGACACACATACAGTAGTACCCTGTTACACATATGCCGCACATTATTGGTGCCCTTATACACATAATGACACACATAGTGCCCCTTACACATATGTTGCCCATTATTAATGCATTTTTACATGACACACATAATGCCCCTTATACATATGCCGAACACTACTGCACAACCAACCCACTCACATGCACACAGCACTCACACTGCCGCTAACACTGACCTCTGCCTCTGCTTGGATACAGATGTGTCCTCATAAATCTTGCCTCAATGCTAACGTCTGGCACCTTTTTTTATGAAAATGCATCTTATTTGCATTGCTATGTGGCTAGGATGCACAAGCAGCTTCTGCTGATTAAAATGATATGCGGCATGCCTATATACTATGTGAGACTGTGGCTGTATCTGCATATGAAATGCTACACACAGAATATAGGCATGCCGCATATCATTTTAATCAGCAGAAGCTGCTGATGCCCCTAGGCATATCAAATGCCCTAGGCAATTGCCTAGTTTGCCTATGCCTATGGCCGGCTCTGACAGGGCCCACAAATGTCCCTGATATCATGGGTATACTTCCACTTTAAGCCATGCCTATAGTCTGTCTGTCAGCCTAGTAATATAATGTAGCATGCAGAAGTACATAGTACCACATACAGTACCACACACTATGCGTGCCTTCTGTGGAGGGGAATCTTTTCAACGTGTTCTTGATTAAAAGTAGTTTAAAAGTAAATTGACATTCCAAACAGGAACTAGATGTAGACAAAGCAATAAAATGGAAAAGTCTGAGAGGTATAGGGCTGAAAGTAATATCAGACATCTCATCATAAACCTGCAGTGCCAGGCCTCTATGCATGATGCACACAGATGTAAACAATGCTGGTGGTATGTGCATCTATTTGTGTCTGGGACAGCTGCACGGAGGTAAGCGCTGCTTCGCCTGTCCCTGCGTCCAAGGAAATTACCACCTGACAATCCCTCATTTCTAAGTATCTCATTTTCTATATGCCATTAGTAAAGATTAATTTCAAAGTAAGAGCAGATGCCACAGTGGTTAGCATTGCTGCCTCACAGCGGTGTGCTCATGGGTTTGTACTTTGTTGGCACTATATAAATAACTGGTAATAAATATAGGTTATGTACATTATGAAATTTAGTAAAAGTGCATAATTACTCACAGTGACCGTTTTATAAGCATATTGGCCGGGTTTCTAGGTGTTTAAATGATGCTAGTAAAATGCATGTGCTATTATCCATATAAGTTTTAATTAAATTGTCTCCAGATTTCTAAATGTGTAAATCTGATTTGTTACCATTGCTTATAGCACTAACTGGCGTTGTAACTTTTTTTTCCCCTTTTTTTCTTGCTTAGAAATACCCCTCCCTTGCAAGCACCTGAGTGATATCACTAAGCTAATTGAGCATCTACAGTACTATATAGTGTATGTCTGGTGTTGTAACTTGTAATAGAACTGACTTGCAGGAGCAGACATGAGCAGGAATGGCTGTATCTAATAAGGATTAAAAATAAAGTATAGGGTGGTCTGTAGTGGCTGCATATAGGATATTCCAAAGAGGGGTCCTAGTGTTCCTTGTCACCAAACTGGTAGCTGCAACCAATTTTAGATTATCCTGTCATACTTTTTATGTCCTGTATCCATTGCTTTGTCCTGCAGTCTGTCTAATAACTTTCTTAGTGTCGTCTCTGAACCTAGTTGATCCTGTACCTTCTCACCTACGTCCAAATACTTGCAAGTATTTCCCTGGCACCCGAACTCTCCCATGGATAATATAAAACTCTGTCAATTAAAGCAGACATACAAAAAAAAAAAAAAAAAAGGAACAAAATCTGTCCTCCTTCATATGAAGTCAGGATTTAAAGAGCCGAATTCTTTATTGAGCCTCTCTAGGTTACAAATTAATCAGCGTTCCTTACACTTACCACATCTGGCAGACACATAATGAACAGATTTCAGTATTCCAATATCAAGTGCCAAAAGCAGGAAATCCTAGAACTGCTGTAAAATTTCGAAGCAAGAGAGATAAAGCGTAGAAACCCAGTTCACAGTGTTAATATTATATTATGTATAGGTTTTTATATCGTTTTAATTAAAGGGGTTTTTTTTCAACACATTTTTATTGGTTAAGATGCTGCAAAACTAAATGAAAATATATTGCAAACCTGTCATATCGGGTGGCACTTGATATGCCGGCTGTCGGGATCCCGGCGCTCAGCATACCGGCGCCAGATCCCGACAGCCGGCATACCGACAACTATTTTCCCTCTTGAGGTGTCCACGACAACCCTGGAAGGAGTATATGGGTGCCACCGTGCCCGCAGCGTGGCGAGGCAGCGAGCCAGCAAGGGGCTCTTTTGCGCTTGCCCCACTGCTGGTATACTGGCGGTCGGGATCCCGGCGCCGGTATGCTAGGCGCCAGGATCCCGAGTGCCGACATATCGTAGTACACCCATGATATCTATACATCTACACCGCTAATGTGGTCGCATAGCAGCTTGACGACTTTTGTTGCGATCTCAATACGGTGCAGCCCTTCTCATGCTAGGCAGCCTTGCCCTGCGATGGGCAGCCCCCAGCCTAGATTTTTCCAGTCGCAGTTTCTGCTAAGATTGCAGAAACTGCAGCTGATGCTGAATAAGGTCACAGTGTGCACGCACAGCGAGTGAATTGCGATTGCAGTTGCACCGAGGAATCAAAGTGAGTGATAGAAAGATAGCGTTTGTGGGTTTGGTAAATGCAGGCGTGCCATGGCCGTTCAGATGCTGATTTCTGGTCATGCATAAATTAGCAGTTGCAATCTTACTTGCTACTGGAGAGCCCTCTGCGTCCCGGGATAGCAGCAGAGCCTGCGCATCTTCAGAGGCAGTCAGGACTGTCCGTCATGACCCCATTTGCGACGATGGTACCGATGCGATGTATCAGCAGTTTTATGCAGTCCGATGGAAATGATGCAATAGCAGTGGGCATCCCGATGTTCAGGTTAGCTCTTGGCATATAACCGCAATTACATGCGCCAAAGATAGCAGCAGCAAGAAAAAACACACCTGAATGAACCTCATAGTGTTTGGCAAAATGCTATATGACATATCTTGTATTGATCTGGTGATTGTATAATATAAGAGTCTGATTCTGAGATGCGCAAACCCATTGTGTGCGCAGTTAAGCATTTGTCGACAATCTGTGTATGTGTCTAAGTAGCACTGCGCCTATGACGTGGTGGTCTTCTCACGGCAATTGTAGAGAGGATTTATTATTAAAGTGATTGACAGTCAGGGACAATTTAGGAGAGATAACAGGGGAGTGGCAGCAAAAATAAAGGGGCATCGTGTTGTGGCATGTTACTGCTTGTGACTGAGATCCTAGGCAGTTACAATGCATTCTGGTTTTACTTCCTGGTGCCATGCTGTGCGACCATTAGGGCTATTCAGACCTTCAGAAATTGACTCATCTGAGACTGATGCTGTGTCTTTGTACGCAGCCCCTTCCATTTGCAAAGCCACTGCTGGATGTCTTAATACAAATCCTGGCAGCTTTGACAGTTACATATTTTGTGTACATCTCTGAATAAGGCGCTGTGTCACAGTGGTGAAACTTGTCTGCGTCCTACAGGTTGCTGTGTCTATGTAGTACGGCTATTTTAGAACTCAGTCTTGGATATAAAATAATGGTCTGCAGAGTGTCCAGAACTTGGGGCCAGCCTCTAACATACACTGGCAGCCAGCTCCTTTTTTCCTCAGCCAGAAGTCACAAAAGGTCTGTTTAATAATGAGTCAGGAAATTGTTCCACATTGAAGCTGAAAGAAGATTTCATGTTGGTTTCATAATGATTTCTCAGTTTTAGCGGCAGACATTTCTCTTAAATATTCTCTTTGAAACTTGGTAATAAGCCTTGAACGTATTTATTTTCCTGTTTCACCTCTTTGGTTTCTATTCTACGAGAAACGTGCAGCAGTTTATGTGAGTGCTCTGATCTTTTCTTTTGCAATATCTTATTTTCATAGCAGAAAAATTATTAAACTTGAATTTAACATTGCTATTTCAAATACCCTATGGATCATATGTTTACCTTGGGGATTTCATATTCTATCCACTAGAGTAGCCATAGTAGCTTTCAGTCACCTTTCACCGATAAGTTACACGTGGTAAGCCCACAGTGGAAAAGAAGAGGAATGTAATATTTTAGCAAACATTATGCTTCTTAGGGTGGTGTCACACATTCACTTTAAACTCTCATATATGAGTAATATTAAGAGGGTGACACACGATCGCTTTAATTGCTTGAGTGCTTTGTAATATGCTGTGAGCAGTGTTTTGGACACACGTCCAAAGTGCTGGATAAAATGCTAGCCAATTGAATTGCATTATATTTAAGAATGTCTTGTTACAAAGAGCATTTTAAAGGCTCAATACAAACACTGACATGTTAAAGAGCCGCAATCATAATACTATAAAATTATGCGGGCCATACTGTACGTCTGAGCTGCGATTCCCCATTCAGCCAATCCGAACTGACGATTGGTGTACAGTGCATCGATGATTGGTGATCCGTCTGGGAATCTGGAAAATACAGCATGCTAAAATCCTCGATTCACAGATCCCAATAATCTTTTGTGTGGAATTTGCGAATGGAGAATTTCCATCATGGTGGATTTTCCCGGTCCCCCAACCCAGCCATCAGCTAAACAAGTAATTGCCCCAATAATTGCCAGATGTATGGGCCCCATTAGGCATGAGCAATGTCAATATCACAGTGTTGGCAGTTATGATGTTAAAATGTGAACATTGAACATGTCGGCATGTGAAATGTCAAAATATGAAATGCTGACATTCTGCATTGATCGACAACAGGGGTCAGGTTCAGGCTACAGGAGTGGAGGGTTAGGCTGTGGGAAGTGAGGTTATGTTTAGACTACAGGATGGGAGGTCTGCGTTGGGCTGCAGTAGGGGAGGTCATGGTTAGGCTGTGGGATGGGAGGTTAGGGTTAGTCTGTGGGAGGGGAGGTTAGAGTTAGACTACGGGAGGGGAGGTTTGGGTTAGGCTGAGAGAGGGGAGGTCATGGTTAGGCTACTAAAGGGGAGATTTGGGTTAGGCTGCGGGAGGGGAGGTTATGGTTAGGCTGCAGGAGGGAAGGTTTGGGTTAGGCTGCAGGAGGGTAAGGTACATGTTAGGCTGTGGAAGGAGAGATTAGGTTTAGGCTATGGGAGTGGACGGTTAGGCTGCAGGAGGGGAGGTTCAGGGTAGGCTGTGGGAAGGGAGGTTTGTTTAAGGCAGCGGAAAGGGAGGTTATGGTTAGGCTGCAGGAGAGGAGGTTACGTTTAGGCTATGGGAGTGGATAGTTAGGCTGCGGGAGGGAGGTTTGGGTTAGACTGTTGGAGGGAGGATTTGAGTTAGGCTGCAGGAGGGGAGGTTATGGTTAGGCTGCAGGAAGGGAGGTTCAGGTCAGGCTGCGGGAGGGGAGGTTAGGTTTATGCTATGGGAGTGTAAGGTTAGGCTATGGGAGGGTAGGTTTGGTTTAGGCATACTCACCACAGGAGGTACCGCTGGATCCTCTGGAAGTCATCATCAGCTTACCGCTGGATCCAAAAGATATAGCTGGAGCCACCATACTAGATAAGTTACCGCTAGACCACCAGGGACTTTATGTTGACATTGTAATCATCACGTCATTTCAGCAGCATCAACATGATGAATGTCAACAAAATATACCACAAACGCCTCAGTTAAGAAAAATACAAAAGAAATCAAATTCTGAGTCCATGCAAAGCTTGGTAAATAACAAGTTCTCTTAATTTAAACAAACCTGGAGTTCCTAAAGCTCTTATTTTCATCATTTTGCAAATAGCTTTCATTCATCAAACAAGTCAGTCAAAACTATTTATATCTAAAATGGAAATTCAGTATAACTTTATTTATTTTGCTTTGTAGTTGCAATTACATTTCAGTCAATACAAGGGCATCATGCTTCCAGTGAATTTAAGTTACAGTATATACTGTATCTGATTTAAATTCACAGTATAACAAAAAAACTGTGTGACCACAAAGGATATTTTATTTGCAATGTAGTAAAACATGGGGCTTGATTATCTCAATGAAACATAGGGACGGAAGCAAGAGTTGAAATATGTTGAGATATTTTATAAAAGGTAATCCTAAACAGATGGTAATACAATTACAGAAGCTAGACATGCATAGATTCATTTAGCAGAAAGATGCACAGGTTCATTGGAAAGTTTACTAAGGCAATTTCAGAGGCCCCAGTGAGGTGCGCCAGTCTTAGGAACACATTAAGGTTTTCTCAAAGTACTGCTCACATGTTGATAATAGTAGAATGTGATGTGAGAAAAAAGACAGGAAAACAGTGATAGAAAATCGGCATCTAGATCTTATAGGTGTGAATGGAGAGGTAATTAACACATGATTTACAGACGTTCTCCTTAGATTTTAAATCAATCTGCAGTTTGAATTAAAAGTTGCATTAAGTAAGAATAGGTTCAGTCTCCCATATCTGAAATTCCAAATACTGAATTATTTTGAGCGTGACTGAGAGAGACACCTTAGCTTTCTGATGGTTCCATGTACACAAACTTTGTTCCATGCACAAAATTAAAAATATTGTATAAAATGACCTTCAGGCTATGTGTATAAGGATGTATATGAAACATAAATGCATTCTGTGTTTAGACTTTGGTCCTATCCCAAAGCTATATTGCAATATATACTGCAATATTGCAATATATATGGAAAATCCGAAATCCAAAATGCTTCTGCATTTGGGATATGGGAGACTCAACCTGTTTCATTGTTAACGTTCATAGTCATGTGGTTTAGATTGTGTCTAATGCAGTGGTTCCCAAACTTTTTTGATTCACGGCTCCCTAGAGTATCAGAATTTTTCACGGCACCCCTATGCCAAAAGTTTCTTACTGAGAAATTTAAAAGAAATATTAAAGTAAGTAAATGGTGTTTAATGTCATCCTTACTGTAGGTTCAACTGTATGGTGAGAGACAAGCTTTGCCTCTGTATATGCACATGATTTATGACTGGCAGCCACTAACACTGGTTTTGCCTAATACATTGACCATAAATAGTTTGAATTGGTCCTGGACCACCAATCCAAGGCGCCACGGCACACAGTTTGAGAACTACTGGTCTAATGGACAATTTGCAATGGCCTTACTTTAGCAAGGAGATGAGTTGGAGAACATTCCAAGCTGCGATCCATTCTGTGGGAATGACATTCTAATTGGTTCAACAAGAGAATAGACTACTGGTTAGTGCTATTCTCATGGGTTCCACACCTATGAGTAGATTTACTACAGCTTCTGAAAAGAAAAAGTGGTGGTGTTGCCCATACTAACCAATCAGATTCTGTCTGTCATTTTCTAGGATGTAATGCAGAAATGATAGCTTAGAAGCTTTAGTAAATCTACCCTCTGAGATCTTGGAGCCTGAGGCCTGTGTGGGCTGACCAGTGGCACTGAGGAGTAGGTGTTATTATTTACCCAGGCCTGTTGGAGGGTCCGGGCGTTAGTCACATTTATAGAATTCAGGGTAGTCACATTTATAGAGGTATTTGGTTTCAAGAAATAACAATTTGGTTTTCAAGAAAAAACAATTAGAGCTGTACTCTCATGTGGTAGGTGGATGCAATGCACTTTGAATTTGGTGTCCCTGATGCACCCTTTGAATAAACTGAAATATATGGGTTGATTTTAAAATGCCAGAAAATGTTTTTGGTTGAATGACCGTAATGTATGTAATACTAGTTGTATTTGTTTAAATAACAGGTGGCAGATTGGGTCCTGGAGTCAGTGCTCTGCTACATGTGGGGTTGGAATACAAACAAGAGATGTGCATTGTTCCAGCCTGACTGAGTCTAGTAACAATTATGAGCAGGCGTGTGATGGTGAAAAGCCTTCAGCCTTGCAGCCTTGCAACCAGATCGATTGCCCTCCTGCTTGGCATGTAGAGGACTGGCAACAGGTAATCACACATTCTTTAAAGTATCAGGTATATTTTATTATATAGCAATCTGAACCTTCTAGCTCATTGCTGAATTCATGTAATTTTCGATTCACGTATATTTATATTTGAGTTCTTATGTATTTAAAATTAGCCAAGTAAATGTTGTGTATGGTCTCCTATGCACATGCCAATAGCGTTATGCAGCAAAGGATCTTCTTAGCCAGAGGTAACTATTGCGCCTCAGTGGTGAACAGCTCTAAATCCTAATATTTGTCTAATTCTGTAATTGTACATTGCCTGGCAAGCAGAACATTGCTTCTTGTGCTTGTTTTCATGGGACCTCCGTTTCAGGACTGGGGTTAAGGGGAGATGTCTCAAAGCTTCTAAAGAGTGGAGAAGTTTTCCCATAGTAATCAATAAGCTCCCTGATAACACTGCCAAGTACATTCCATAAAATAGTAGAATGTGATTGGTTGGTATGGGCAACTTCTCCACTCTTTGATACATCTCCCCCTCTCCTGCACTTCACTTTCTATTGTCTAATGAACCTATAACTACTGCTAATACCGACTGATTATTATCCCAACTAAGGTGTAGAAAGATTTCTGGTTGAGGCTTTGATGCTGACCTCCCACCACTTATCCCCTCAACCATTATAATGTTCTACTGGGAGAACAGCTAGTGGAAATGTATGATGTGGACTAATATTTTCACTTGTACAAACTTACATGGTTGTAAATATGCTCTTTGATTGATGATTCAGACTGCTAAAATATAATGTTGACACATTATTAATAATAGACCCTGAGCAAGAGCCAGTGATCCAGTCCATGAAAACATGAGGCTATTAGATAACACCCCGGACGGATTTGGCTGTGTAGTACACAATTCTGTTGAGGTGTCTGGACAAGTGACACTGCTGTGTGTAAAGATCCTGCTCTGCGCTGCCTAGGTGACGTGCGCCATGCTATACCCTGTGACTGGAGTGATACTGATGGCCTGAACAATGCTGTGTTTGTGTTCTTAGTGTTCTCGGATGTGTGGAGGAGGTGTCCAAAACCGCAAAGTGAGCTGCAAACAGTTGTTGGCAGATGGGAGCTTTATGAAGCTTTCTGAAGAACTGTGCCAGATGCAAAAGCCGGCTAGTCAGAAACCTTGTGGTAAAGTTGATTGCCCCCTACAGTTAACGACGGGAGAATGGTCCAAGGTTAGTGATATCCACAAATGGTGCCATGATAAATACTACACCTTTTGAAAGTTTAATTTAGTCAGTTTCTCAGGGGATCAGCAATTAAGTGGTAAAGGCGCGTCCACCTAATGTTGTTTTTTTGTATGAGGTAATGATTGCTTTGATCAAAGCAGTTTTGTATTTATAGGTCTTCTAACTTTGCAGAGTCATTTGTATTGTATCCAGTCGCTGACGCCTTTTTTCAGTCTGTGACTGCTCTGAGCTCTAACAGAACCACAGAGCTAAAGGATTAAGTGATCAGTGACAGCTTCACAAGTTTATTTGCCAATATGCATTTTTCTGCAGTTTTGCAGAGAGACATGGGGGTAATTCAGACCTGATCGTAGCAGCAAATTTGTTAGCAGTTGGGTAAAACCGCGTGCACTGCAAGGGGGAAGGGGGGGGGGCAGATATAACATGTGCAGAGAGAGTTAGATTTGGGTGGGGTGTGTTCATACTGAAATCTAAATTGCAGTGTAAAAATAGAGCATCCAGTATTTACCCTGCATAGAAACAAAATAACCCACCCAAATCTAACTTTCTCTGCAAATGTTATATCTGCCACACCTGCAGTGCACATGGCTTTGCACAACGATAAATAAACCTCTGAGTGTCACATGTGAGAGTCACTGACCACCGTAATTTCTGTATGTGACAGCCATGGTTTCTGAAGCTATTGGACACCTTTTAGACTTAGTGCCATATGTAGTGCCATATGTATCAAAGTGGAGAGAGATAAAGTGACAACCAATCAGCTCATAACTGTCATGTCACCAGCTGTGTTTGAAAAATTGCAGCTAGGGGCTGATTTGTTTGTTCTTTATCTCTCTCTACTTTATTTCTCTCCAAGCTATGATACATATACCCCTAAGTATGTTTGCTCAAGAACAGTAGATGTTCTAGGAGTAAAGGATAAAATGTTTCCTGTCACACAACTATCTGCTCTTTATTACCCAACCGAGAACCTAAAGCCAAGAGATGGCGAATTACAGTATTTGAAGGCACAGCCCGTCCATAGCACCCAGGATAGCTAACTATGCTGGGTGCTCTTGTTTTCACTACAGGGAAATAAGCCATTTGGTCGGCACTCAGTTTCAGGTGACACTTGCTGTATGGTGGGAGAGCGTGGGCTATGTTTTGTAGGGTTTGCCCAAAAATGGAAAATCGCGTTAGGAACCACACTGACAAATATACCCTGGTGGTTTTGTAAATGTATTCTACACAACAACATGTTTCATGAAGTAGAAATTGGTAAATTGTATAAAATATCATTTTCAAAACATAGCTCCATTTTGATGCATTGTATGCTTGACAAAGTAATATGGATTATGGCTAAATCGGTAAACATAATGTTGACATTATTAAAGTTGACAATGACAGAATGTCAGTATTACATTATGTCAACACTATGAATGTTGATAACTGATTTTAATGATGTTAGGTTTAGGCATACTTACCTCTGCAATGGAAATCTGTTGACATGTTGACATTATGGCATGTGTCAATATTCAGAACATGTTTACATTCTGGTGTCGATATTCTGAATGTCAGCATATTCAGAGACACTCGGATAAATCACAGGTATGGGCCCTGCAGACAAATAGTTTAAAGCTTCACTTTATTAGCAAATACATGTTAAAGTTCCAATGGCAAGAGCAGTGTACTGACGCTGTGTGTGTTACTGTAGTGCTCCGTGAGATGTGGTGTTGGAGTCCAGAGGAGGACGCTGGTTTGCCGGAAGATAACGTCTAAGGGACAAATCGTTATTGTGAATAAATCCCTATGTCATGGACTTCCTGTCCCAGCACTTGTTAGAGCGTGTCGCGTGGGGGCATGCCACAGTAAGTATGTTTCATGTATTGGACACTGAAGGATGTACAGATAATACTACATGAGAATGCAAGCACAGTTAATTGAAATATTCTCTACTATAATGTGGAAGTATTAAAGTGGATCCTGCCACAACTATACCACACTTATATATTGTATCATAAGGCAAACTCCACCTTCACTTCATTTTTTAGGGTAATATTTCCCTTACAATATATAAATTCTTAATTAATACAGAAATGTGGATTGTTCTACTGTAAATAATGTTTTGGAGAACCTAATAGTAAATATCTAATAAAGGTGAATATAGCCTTAATACATGGCATAGGGATATGTCTAGGGACCTTTTCCATCATCTCCTAAGCACAGTGACTGGGGCCATCTTTCTTTTTACACTGATAGACTACTGCTGAATTTGTCTCCTCCCCCTGATTAGCCTACTGGATCCATTGTCATTAAGAAGAAATGTCAACAGGGAAGGCAGTTATAGGTTGGTAGAAAGAGGAGAATACTCTGGCATAGGGTCTGAATTAGGGAGGCCAATCCCGGGCCGTTTTTTCAATCCCGGGATTCGGGATTGAAAAACGGTCAATCCCGGGGATCCCGGGATTGCAGTAGGGATCAGTGAAAGTTGTAGGGAGCAGCGCTGGAGGGAGGGTGTAGGTAGCGGTGCGGGAGGTAGGGAGTGTGTAGGTAGCGGTGCGGGAGGTAGGGAGTGTGTAGGTAGCGTTGCGGGAGGTAGGGAGAGTGTAGGTAGCGGTGCGGGAGGTAGGGAGGGTGTAGGTAGCGGTGCGGGAGGTAGGGAGGGTGTAGGTAGCGGTGCGGGAGGAAGGAAGAGTGTAGGTAGCGGTGCGGGACTCAGGAGGGAGGGTGTAGGCCACGGCAGGGAGGGATGGTAGCGGCGCGGGAGGGAGGAAGGCTGTAGGGAGCACCACTGACTGCACGGAGGGAGAGAGGGTGGGTGTAAGTAATAGTACTTACTATTAGGCGGGCGGCAACCATGAACACACTGAACGCGGCGGCATTTCAAATGAAGCGCCGGCCGCCAGCCAACCAGAGCTGGCAGACCGGCAGCCAATCAGGGAAGCGGCCGCAGCAGTCGCACCTGATTGGCTGCCGCTGCAGCTTCAATGGTTGGCTGCCGGTCCGCCAGCTCTGATTGGCTGGCGGCCGGCGCTACATTTGAAGTGCCGCTGCGTTCAACTTGTTCATGGCTGCCGCCCGCCTAATATTAGTAAGTAGTATTACTTACGCCCACCCTCCCGCCGCCGCGCATGCGCAGTATAATCCCGTGAATCCCGGGATTGGATGCTCCAATCCCGGGATTCAAATCCCGGCATTTTTGGGCCCAAATCCCGGGATCCCGCCGATCCCGATCCCGGGATTGGCCTCCCTAGTCTGAATGTATCAAACTCTCTAAATAAGGACAGGTGAAGTTGCCAATAACAACCACCTTCATCATATCATTTTATAGACTGTACTTGACAGATGCTAGCTAGAAAGCGATTGGTTGCTATGGGCAACTTCACCACCGCTCCACTATTTAGAAGGTTTGGCACATTTCCCCCATACAGTGAGTGTGATGGAACTCCGCAGAGAAATGCATTAAGAGGGAAACATTTGAAATCTGAACTCTGAAATACATATAGGAACAGAGCATCTAAGTTCCCTTGGTGAAGAAACATTTAATTTTGAGAATTGAAAGGCCAAACAATGGTGGTCATTCCGAGTTGTTCGCTCGCTGCTGTTTTTAGCAGAATAGCGACCAGGCTAAAAATGGGCGAATCTGCGCATGCGTATGGGCCGCAGGGCGCACGCGCCAAGTAATTTCACACAAAACTATGCAATTTTACACAGGGGCGAGCGACGCTTTTCAGTCGCTCTGCTGATCGGTGAGTGATTGACAGGAAGTGGGTGTTTCTGGGCAGAAACTGAGCGTTTTCCGGGAGTGTGCTAAAAAACGTAGGCATGTCAGGCTAAAATGCAGGAGTGGCTGGAGAAACAGGGGAGTGGCTGGCCGAACGCAGGGCGTGTTTGTGACGTCAAACCAGGAACTAAACGGACTGAGCTGATCGCAATCTAGGAGTAGGTCTGGAGCTACTCAGAAACTGTAGGGAAATATTTAATAGCAGAACTGGTAATCTTTCGTTCGCACTTCTGCTAAGCTAAGATACACTCCCAGAGGGCGGCGGCCTAGCATGTGCAATGCTGCTAAAAGCAGCTAGCGAGCGATCAACCCGGAATGAGGGCCAATGTGTTCATTTTACACTATGAGTTTTGACGCCACTTAAAACAGTTACTGTATCTGTTCGTTTGATAAATTCTTCTTACTAAGGTCTTCATTTTATTGTAAATCAATCACTTCTTATCATTCTGCAGTAGCTACAGTACTTAGGTTTTTTACCAAACATTGCTTCTGTGGATCTCCACCAGAGTGTGTCTGTAATGAGGGAAGCAAATGCCGTACAGTGACAATATCCCTGATGTGTGCCCCAGCGTGTGGTGATTTCTCACATATGGGGGTATATTTACTAAGATTCGTATTTGTGTCGATTTGGTGGGAGATGAATCATGAATGGCATCGAATGTATGAATTTGCAACTTTTTGAATTTGTTACGCCTCATTTACTATGCTGTCGTATTCTGCATTTTCGTGTTTTCCGATGTCTATGTCATTCGCAATGTCAGGCAGTGTTTTACGGGAGTGATTAGTAAAACACTGCCGGACATAACACAATGAATCCCGGCCGGATCTGTGAGATCCGTGCAGGGCTTCATTGTGTACCTTAAAAGAAGTCTATAATGTGTTAAAAATCTGTAAAAAAATTTGCATGGGGTCCCCCCTCCTAAGCATAACCAGCCTCAGGCTCTTTGAGCCGGTCCTGGTTGTAAAAATATGGGGGAAAAATTGACTGGGGTCCCCCCATATTTAAACAACCAGCACCGGGCTCTGTGCCTGGTCCTGGTGCAAAAAATACGGGGGACAAAAAACGTAGGGGTCCCCTGTATTTTTAACACCAGCATCGGGCTTCACTAGTCAGAGAGATAATGCCACAGCCGGGGGACACTTTTATATTGGTCCCTGCGGCCCTGGCATTAAATCATCCAGACATTAGCATCCAGTCATGGATTCCTCATCTGTACGCAGTATGTAGGTACTGTGCTCGTATGTTATGCACATAAGGATGATGGGAAAGCCAGAGATTTTGTATGTCTGTATGGCTACCTCTTGTTGGCCATCTATTACATGAACCACCAGAGATGACCTGTTATTTACAAGTCTTTGTAACTGAACAGCAAGTGTTTCATGCGAATGCCACAATTCAGATACAAAAAGCATCACCAGGGAATAGTCTTTGTATGAATAAAAATTATAACATTGGACGACTATGAAAAAAAAAAAATCACAATTCTATCCATAGAAGTGAAATCACATACAGCATGCACTATCTACTAAGCAGTGTTATACAGACACCATATGGCAGATTGAGTTGAATATTTTATAAGGTGTCTAACGGCTTAGCACTGCAAAGAGCTATAAATATGGCACACGGTGGCCTGGGGGTCTTTGAAAACACTAGAACAAGCTACAGGTGCAATGAAATGTGGATTTAATGATTTGAGTATGAAAAGAATGTGCAAATGAAAGTGTCACAAGTTTTTGCTTTTGATGTGAAAAGTTGACAAATTAACTATGCTTAAGTCCTGGGTGTGACTAGGGACGGCATGTTATGCCTTCAAATGAATTTATAGTTAGAAAAAAATAGTTCTTACAGCTCCCGCATAATAAGAGACTTTCTTCGCTTGGGCTTTATTTCAGATTAAAATGCCAACCGACTGGGATTGTAGCACATTTAAAACCCCAGTGGAGTTCCAGGAATGTTCTTGGCATAAGGTTTAAAAAAAGCGCTACATATCTTCGTTAGTGTAATTAATTGCAGAAAGCTGTATACTGGGGCAATGACTTTGAAGTGTGAGGTACATAGTGAAGAGTGATCTCCAGAAACATTGGCATCGCTTACTCAATTTACGTGAAAGTGGAAAGTAACAAACTTTCTGGGACTTGCCATATCGAAAATAGACCAAAGCAGCTCTGTAATTAATACGACTGGGCCTCATAGTGTACCTGATTTTACACCGGAGCGTATGCATGGTCCATTTGATGCACTTTAAGGTATAAATGTCAGTTCTACTCATCTGAAACTAAAGTGCACCTCTATGCTGAGAGGAGGAACACTGTGGGCTGCACTGTGCACTAGTCACAATAAAGTCCAACCTCCTACTCCATTAGTAACACATTTGTATATTTAATCACATTTTCTGCTTTCTTTAGCCTTAGTTATGGCTTAAATAATTCTTGGTGAAGAAGCACATTTGCAGCAGCACTTACTGTACCACCTGTAGTAAAACAGTTCTTACGTTCAGTGCCCTGTACCATAAAATAAATATGAGCACAGGTTTCAAATACTGAAGCAGACCCAGCGTTATAAGCTTGGGCCTGATTCCACTGTAATGAGAAGACCATGTCCCTCTGCCAGTGTTCAGCACAGGGCTGGTACCGCCATACCTCCCAACATGACCCTCTCCAGGAGGGATAGAATGCTCTGCTCCTGGACTTCCCTCTTAATTTATGATTGCCATCACCTGTGCTGAAACGCCTTTCTTTATTTATTTACCTGTTCAAAACAGGTGCTGCAATCACAAATTAAGAAAAAAGTCCAGAAGCAGAGCATTGTGTCCCTCCTGGAGAGGGTCATGTTGGGAGGTATGGGTACCGCTATGGCGTAAGGACAAACCCTAAAATTACTTACACACACAATATGAGCAACCAAAGCAAAATAAGCAGGGAGTCACTGGGACTCACTCTCACTCCCAGTGGGATTTTTAAGGTGTTTTTTTTTTTTGCCATTTTGACTAAGGTAGTATAGCACAAATCAGTCATGAGGGTGTTATTTCAGAATACATATATTTGACCGGCAGATGGGATGCCGGCTGTCACTATTGGACCCAGTGGCCAGCTTTGCTCGCCACAGGTTATATTCCCACTCTATTGGTGGCGTGCACCCACCAACCGAGTGGTAATACCCTGCGTTTGTCGGGATTCCAGACGGCGGCATTTCACATGCTATCGGGATTCCGGTGTTGGTCTCCTAAACACTCGGTTCCCGACGGCCGGTATATTAACTGCATCCCGTTATTTGAAGGAGAGACACAAATCGTACATTCTCTGTTGTTATTGCATACTGTATTGTGACTAGATACTGTAGGCGAAATTAAAAACTTAATTCAGTGATAATGAACCGTAAAGCCTACACTAAAGACAGAAAATATGTTCTAAAGGTAGTTACAGTATACGTTATATATTAATAAACCTTCCAACTATTAAACTTCTCCAAATGGGACATACAGTAATCTGCATACAGCCACTCACAGATGGGAGCATCATCAGGCTACATTACCCACAATCGGAAGATGTGTTGTTGTCGTTGTACCTGTTGTGATGCTCAGAGTGCCCTAACCCCCTGCCGCCAGCCTCCACATTTTTATTGAAGTGTTATTAACTGAAACTACAGCAGCTGATGAGTGACTGTTTTATAAACAAATGAATTTACTGATATTTTCTACATGTGTGTTGCTACAGGAAGCTAGAACAGTGGGCCTAATTCAGACCTGATCGGTACTGTGCATTTTCGCACAGCGGCGATCTGGTCTGAACTGTGCACGGCTGTCTCAGCCCTGCGATCGCCTCTGCCTGATTGAGAATCAGAGGCGGTCGCTGGGCAGAAGGGGCGGGACGGCAGTGTTTGGCCACCATTTAGGGGGTGCGGCCCGGGCAATGCAGGCGTGCCCAGACCATTGGGGGAGCAGGCCGCGGTGGCTGCGTGACTACACACGAAGCCGATGCGACCTGGGCAGCGATGAGTAGCTCCTGCCAGCGCGCAGGAGCTGCGCTGGCAGGGAGTTACTCTCCAAGCACAAAAGCATCGTCGCTGTGCGATGCTTTTGTACTTCTGCGGCGGGGCAGGGCCTGACATGCGGAGCGGACTAGCACTGTGCTGGGCTTCCCCCGCATGTCTGTGTAACTGATCGTAGATGTGCTAAATTTAGGTTTGAAATAGCCCCAGTAAAGGCAGTTTAGTCATGGCAATTAACATTACAATGCTACAAATCAAGATATATAGAATGCTGCCTTACAGTGTGCTCAGTTGACAGGTCACAAAATATCAGGTGAGCGGAACCAGCAACAAACACATGTAACCTACATCCACCCAGGGGCGGACTGGCACGCAGGGGAACAGGGGAAACCTCCGGTGGGCACCACTCCTTGGGGCCCCCACCTCCTCTAGGAATCAGGTTCCACACTGTGCGGTTGAATTATACATTATAGATATGTTAACTTATACTGCACAGGACTAAGGTGTATTTTCTACAGTGTATTGCTGTTATTAATCTGGTACATTATCATGCATACACTAGCAGTATTTACTATATATATATATAAATTTATCAAGGGGCCACGACTGTCTGGCCACACCCCAAAACATGGGCCCGGTGGGCTCTTCATGCCCCAGCCCGACACCACAAATACAAACACAAACTACAAATTTTTGGGAGGAGGCTTTTTTTATTTGACAGTGGCGGCTATGGAACTTACACCTCCACATTTTCACCTAAGGGACTGGAAAGTGGATATTGGTGGTGGTGGTTGGGGGGGAAACAGTAGCCAGAATTTTGCCTAGGTTACCAAGAAACCTCGCCCGGTGCATTTAAGACAGGGGGACCTGGGCACTTAAGACAGGGAGGCCCAGGGGTGGGACGGGTTTTCTAATTATGTGGATTCAGTATATATACCGGTGGATGGGATGCTGGTGGTCAGAATACCAACAGCGGCATCCCAACCCATAAGAATCCTGACAGATCCCCAAAAGTACCCTAGCCCTCCCCTGACCCCTACCCTAACCCTCCTTTGTGGGTGCCTAACCCTAATCCTTCCTTCCCTGCTGCCTAAATCTAATCCTCCCCACATGGTGCCTAACCGTAACCTCCCCTTCCAAGTGCCTCACCCTAACCCCCCTTCCTCGGTACCTAACCATAACCTTCCCATCCCTGCACCCTAAACCTATCCCCCCTTTTAATGCCTAAACCTAACCTTCCACCCCCTGAGGCAGGACGCAAGTTCATCCCGCTGAAAGAATGATCAGGATTCCGAGCATCGGTATTTTGACACCAGGATCCTGACCTCCGTCGGGATTTTGACACCTGTCTTATGCTGTTGTTCGGATTCCGACCTGCAGTGGCATTTTAACTACATCCCCATTATGCATACCTCCCAACACGACCCATTCCAGGAGGGGCAAAATGCTCTGCATCTGGACTTTCCTCTTAATATATGATTGGCGTCACCTGTGTTGAACTATTTAATTGATAAGAAAAGTATTTCAACATTACAGCGATAACCCCACAGGCTGCACTTAGGGGGTTATTCAGGTTTGATAGCAAACCAAGAAAGCAAGCAAATGAGCAAAATAATGTTGCACTGCAGGTAGTGCAGATGTAACATGTGCGGAGAGTTTAGCTTTACAGACATCCACTGTAAGTGCCTTTATCACGGGTGCTGCAAACACATTAACCCATAACTCCGGGTACTTATCCAGAAACCTATGGGTTAATGGTCATTAGTATCAAATTTACCAACGAAGAAAAAGGGGCTGTAATTAAATAGCGAGGCTACCCCCTTTCTCCTGTGCTGTAAATTGCCTCGACTAATTGAATCCGCCCCAGAATGTGAGTTTTCGTATAATGATCATGTATGTGTCTGAGACCTATATTGTCGATTTGACTAGTCATCTGTTACTGTATACAGTAGAATTGACCCCCTTTAACATTTTTCACATTTTATTTTCTCATTAATAAGGGTTGATTTATTTAGCAGTTATGTTTTCCAAATTGCCGACAAATAAAAAACAGATAGTGATTGATTGCATACATTTTTGCTGCCTTATTTTATTACTTCTTAGAATATCTTTAACTGCAAGTGAAGCTTTAATTCTGTTTGGGTAAATTGCTACCAGCTTTGCACATCCGGACACTAGAATTTACTCTCATTTTTATTTGAAAAACGACTTGATTTTCATCAGGTTGATTAAGGACTGTTGGTGAAAAGCAGTTTACAAATTATTCCATAGTTTCCCACTAGAATTGACTGTTTGATTGTTTGGCCTTAACTGGGCCACTCAAGGACATTGATTGTGTTTTATATTTAAACCACTCCAGTGTGTTTTGTTTTCTTTGATCATTCTCCTGCTGGAATAAGTCTCTTGCAGACTGCAGCAAATTTTGATCCAAATTAATTTGGGTCAATTTGCTGCATTAATTTTTTCATCTATTGTACTTGCAGTTTTTCTGTACATGAATCAGAGAATCATCCCAGTAGCATTATGGTGCCAACATCAGGTTTTACGGTAGAGAGGTTATGTGTGTGACGTGTAACGTTAATCTTGCCCAGTGAGACTAATAATAATAAATTCAAATATTAATCAGACCATAGAATTTAGCATCACTTCAGTTGCAGATGACTTAAGCTGGGTACACACTGAGTCAATATCGGCCCGATTTGTCGTTTCTGGCTGAAGTAGAACGACACATTAAGCAAATCGCTCAGTGTGTATGACTGACTTGCGGTAGCTAGCAATGTCGTCCTTTTGGTCCTGCTGCATGGCCAACTGGGTGACAACACTAGCGACCGTGCCATGTGTAATGAAGGAAGAAGCGATATGTTGCTATGACCTTCATTACATAGCTCAATGTGTACCCACGATCCGATATGTCAGCCTGCCGGGCCGGCATATCGGCTGGGTACACATCGTCCCACCGTGTACTCAATTTTATATGCTTTATGGTAATGTCTAGGTGAGATTTCATCTGAGTTTCCTTCAACAATGGCACTGTCCCAAAATGGTACTGCCCCATAAGGTGTAGTGAATTCCTGCACTATTGTACCGTAAGTCATTTGTCATGTCTCTGCCATACATAGCTGTAACTATGTAACTTTTTGGTGTCCTCACTTCCAGATGTATTACATATCTTTGAAACGCTCTGATGTCCTTCCCCTTATTGGTGGTTTTCTTGAATTTGCTTTGTTCTTCATGATGAAGTCGTTGTTTTGAAAAACACTCTGGGATTTATCACAGATAGATGTAAAGTCAATAAAGATAATATAATTGCGCACAGGTGGAATCCAATTAATTAATTACATGACTTCTAAAGATAACTGCTTACACCAGGATTATTAAAGGGTATCTTAACACTATTATTTACTGTCACCCTGTGTTTTCACTCCCGTCTAATATCATCCTCACCCCTTGTCCTCAACTCCCTCCCTGATTCAGCCCATCCCCAAACACACGCAGCCCTGCCAATGTCATATCTCCCCACTTCCCTCTCTCTGTTTCTCCTTTACCCTCTGAATTTCCAGATCCACCCATAACAATCTACCCAACTCTCTTATCCTTTTTGCTATCACTGAAACCTGACTTTTTCTACTGGTGCTGCATCCCCACTGTTGTCTCCTATGGAAGCCTCTCCTTCACCCTCTCTGACTGTCCTGATGAGTCAGCAGACTAGGCATCCCCCTATCTCCTAGCTGTACCTTTAATTTAATCCCCCCTGAGCTCCCCCCCCCCCCTGCCTTTCTTTCTCCTCCTTTCAAGTCCACTCTATCCATCTCTTCTGCCCTGTCCACCTCCCTGTTTAAGTCATATACTGTCCCCCTGGCTCCACTTCACAATTCCTTGACAACTTTCCTGCCTGGACTCTCCACTGGCCCAGATTCCACCAAACTTCTTGCCCTCTCCTCCTCTTTTAGCCTTTATCCATGCTACCAAAGTTCATTACCTTACATTTGTCTATATTGAACCACATTCTCCATTTTGCTGCCCATGTTTCCAATTTAAATACGTCGTTCTGTAGAGACTTCACATTCCCCTCCGAATTTATGTGTAAGACTATAAATTTGGAGGGGGATGCTAAGTCTCTACAGAACGACTTATTTAAATTGGAAACATGGGCAGCAAAATGAAGAATGCGGCTCAATATAGACAAATGTAAGGTAATGCACTTTGGTAGCAAGAACAAAAATACTACCTACACACTAAATGGGGAGGAACTAGGGGATTCTGTACTGGAAAAAGATTTAGGTGTTCACATAGATAACAAACTTAGCAGTAATACCCAAAGTAGGAATGCAGCAAAGAAGGCAAACAAGGTATTAGCATGCATAAAGTGGGGAATTGATGCAAGAGATGAAAGTGTTACACTCCCATTATATAAATCCCTAGTGAGGCCACATCTCGAATACTGTGCACAACTATGGGCACCATTCTACAAAAGGGATATCCTGGAACTAGAAAAGGATCAGAGAAGGGCGACCAAATTGAATAAGGGGATGGAGATGCTAGAATATGAGGAAAGGCTTTATAGGCTAGGCATGTTTACACTGGAAAAAAGGAGATTAAGAGGGGACATAATTAACATTTACAAATATATAAGGGGTCAATATACAGAGCTAGCGGGGGATATGTTTTTGCTAAGATCATCACAAAGGACATGTGGACACTTGCTTAGGTTAGAAGAGAGGATATTTTACACACAGAGACGTAGAGGTTTCTTCACAGTAAGGACAATACGTATTTGGAATTCCCTGCCTGAGAGAGTAGTAATGGCGGACTCGGTCATTACTTTTAAGAATGGGCTAGATAAATTCCTAATGGATAAGGATATACATCGTTATGGTGGATAAATCAGGCACTTTAGTAATAAAATAATTAAAAAAGAGGAATTGACATAACAGCTAAACATTCACCACATTTCATATTAGTCTTAAAAATATTACAGTGTAGGAGATCACTAACAGGTTGAACTCGATGGACAAATTGGTTTTTTTCAACCTCAGATACTATGGGGGTAATTCTGAATTGATCGCAGCAGCAAGTTTGTTAGCAATTGGGCAAAACCATGTGCACTGCAGGGGGGGCAGATATAACATTTGCAGAGAGAGTTAGATTTGGGTGGGTTATTTCATTTCTGTGCAAGGTAAATACTGTCTGCTTTATTTTTACACTGCAATTTAGATTTCAGTTTGAATACACCCCACCCAAATCTAACTCTCTCTGCACATGTTATATCTGTCCCCCCTACAGTGCACATGGTTTTGCCCAACTGCTAACAACATTGCTGATGCGATCAACTCAGAATTAGGCCCTATGTTACTATGTTACCTCCTCCCCACCCACTGTCTTAGCCACTCCATTCACCTTGTCTTCTTCCATGTAGATACTCTCTTTGACTTCTGCAACGCTCCCTTCCCACCTTCTGAACACTATTTGCTCTATTTCACTCTCTCCTCATCTCCTGCAGTTCTCCCTTCACCCAAATCTACAATCACCAGATGCAGCCTCAACTCTCTTGATCCCGCTATTTTCTCCTCTATGCTTGATACAATTCTCTCCCCTCTATGCACCCCGGCCTGCTCCAACCAGATGGCCTCCTTCTACAACCTCATCTTCACCTCTGCTCTCGACATATTTGCCTGGTTCCTTCACAAATGCAAAAGATGAACTTTCGCTCCTTGGCAGACTTCCTCCACTTGAAGTCTATCCGTTCTTGCTACTGCGCTGCCCTCTCCCTTGTCAAGCAATCTTTCTTCAAGCCTCTCCTCTGTTCTCAGTCCCGCAGTCCCTGCTGCCTCTTTGCCATATTCAACACTCTCCTTTACTTCCCCTCCCACCCTCACTCACTACCACTGAGATTGCCTCCTTTTCACTTCCAAAGTTGAGGCTATCCGTCACGAAATGTACTTCTACCATCACTTTTCTGCAACCCCTACCATGCACCCTCCCCTCCCTCCTGCCTCTTACCCTTGTGCTCCTTCTGTCCCACTACAGGAGATGAAATCTATTCCTTTATTTTATCCCCACCCCCCTCTGCTTGCATTGGGATCCCATCCACTCTTGCCTCCTTCATTCCCTCTCCCCCACTGCCTGCTCCTTCCTTTCTCATCTATTCAACTTCAACAATTTTTCATAGCCATTACATGCAACATGTTCATTCCATGTTCCCTGTCTTCCTCCCAATATTCAGCTGTTTCTTACATGATTATATGCAGATATTATTGTCACTATATGCTATTTAGATTAATATGTAAAAAAATCTAATTATAACTTTGTTTATCCAATCTTTTAAAAGAAAACAAGCAGCATACGTCAAACAAAGAAGACCGTTTTGGGCCTCCAGAAATTCTCAGCGTCCATCGTGTTTACATTCAGACCAGACAAGAAAAACGCATTAATTTTACTATTGGAAGCAGAGCATATTTACTTCCCAAAACATCTGTTATGATAAAATGTCCTGTACGCCGCTTCCAAAAGTCACTTATTAAATGGGAAAAAAACGGACAGCCTGTGAGACATTCCAAGAAACATGGGGTAACAAAGTCAGGTTCGTTGAAGATTCATAACCTGGAAGTGCAGGATATTGGAGTATACAAGTGCATTGCAAACTCTGTGTATGAAACATTTGTTCTCAAACTGATAGGCACTGATAATAGACTCCTGGAGCCACCAAGCTTTCAAAAAGACCCCAATGAAGCACACAATTTGGGAGAAAAGTGGCATAAAATGAGCAAGATGTGGAAGTCATGGAATAAAAACAATAATTTATATCTTGAAGACAGCCAGGCCCAGGATGTGATGGTCTTAAGGAACCTTGAAACTCTTGTGACAAACTCTGCGGAGATCTATGGTTCCCAAGAGTTTAGGGACCGGAGGATGGAGGCTGCAGTGCTACAAGGAGCTTACAGTATGGACAGTGTCCAGTTTGAGGCTCTGGTTAGGAACATGAGTGAACTCATTGAGGCTGGTGAAATTAGTGATGATTTTGCAAGTCAGATAATTTCCCATGTAGTGAATGAGTTGTCTAAACCACAATCACCCGTGGAAAAGTGGAAGGGACCCAATGAAGATAATTTATCAGACCATAAGTTGGTTGCAAAAGAACCAAATACATCAGTGTTTTTAAGTAATAAAGCCACAGAAAAGGATAATCGAAAGCGACTACTCATCATTCGCAAAAAAAAGAATGGTTATATATTGTCTCCTAACAGGACCCTGCATTTGATCATTGGGAGTAATGGCTTCATCACTAATAATACCCACATCATTACCATTCAGTGTGACGTTGATGATGAAGTTAAGACGAAATTCACTTGGAGTAGGGAAGGAGAAGCTTTGAAGCTCTCTGACAGGTAGGTAGACTGTTATAGTGGTTACATTGCCTCTTCATTTCTCTTTGCTTTGAGATGTAATTCAGAATACCCTGAGGGTTAGGTACTATAGTTGCATGAAAGTGCTAATCTGTCCTAGAAATATACTGACCTACTAGACATTTGCTTTATTTCTTTAACGTGCAGTAGACGGATCTAAAGCAATTACTGATTGATGCTTTATTAAAGGACACATATTGGGGGGTATTGTATGTGTTGCCAGCGGTTGGGCTCCTGGCGACCAGCATACCAGCGCCAGAATCCCGTCCGCCGGCATACCGACAGCTGTGTGAGCGCGAATGAGCCCCTTGCAGGCACGGTGGCGCGCTACGCGCGCCACGCTATCTATTCTCCCTCCAGGGGGGTCGTGGACCCCCAAGAGGGAGAAGAACCGTCGGTATGACGGCGGTCGGGATTCCGGCGCCGGTATGCTGGTCGCCGGGAGCCCGACCTCCGGCAAAGTGAAGACCATCCATATTGGTGCTCCTTGAAAGCAGCAGTGATAGCTCTGTTTGTAAATTCAGCAGGAGGCGTCTATTACATGTAGACGCCTCCTGCTGCAGTAATGATCTGAGCTGCGTCCTAGGACTGTGACACCATCGGGAGACTTGCAGCACCCATGGGGTCGTGTAAGCCGCCCATCACAGATGCTTGTAAGAGGCCAGGAAATGTCCATCCTTCGGCGGAGATCCTGGCCTCTTCCCTCCAACTAAGCGGTGGTGACACGCAAACGTAGGCCGTCGCCGTCCCCTTTGCGCCCCCAAATGACATCAGTCTCCCAATCACTGACAGTTTGATACAGGACTGCTTCTGACATGACTGGACCTGTTCACACATGCGCAGAACAGATCCTGCACATGCGCAAAGTACCGATAATAAGTACTTTGAAAGGAAAGCAGCAACACCGTCCACATCTGAATCACCCCCATTGCCTTCTGGTGTAACATTGCTTTTCTTGAAGAGTTTTTGATTTGTAAACAAAAATGTTCTCCAATTGAATATACATTAGTATTAATGTATAGGGATATGTAAATGGCACATTATCAGTCAGGTATCAACACAGTACTGTAGGTGACCCTATGTACAGCAGATGCACAAACTTTGCTACAGTATGTGCTTGTACCTCTTCCGGTGTTGGGATGGAGATAGCAGCTTGAAAGCAGCCGTGAATAGGTACAGTATGATAAGCTGGATAGTTTTGTGAATTAGTGTAGAAATAAGATTTTATATAGTGTAGTTAAGTTATTGAAATATAATAATGGGGAGGGGTTGGTGTTTTTTTTTATTTGAACATCTTCTTAATTGAGGTCCATTCTGTGTAAATCCAGTGACAGATAGTGGAACACAGGCACACATGGTAAACTCTGTGGACCTCATTAACCAAGTAACGTTTTGTACTGATGCCCCTGTAGCTGTGTGGGCTAACCAGCACACATCAAGGTGTATGCCTACCCTCCACTCCTGTGAGACGCCTCTGCATCCTCCCCATACCCAGGAAAGGCAAAAAAGGGCACGAGGGGCACTGTGCAAAACATAATTGTCACTTCACAGTCCAACCTCTCTTCATCAAATAAAGATAGAAAGCTTTTACATTTTCCTAAAATACTGTTTTCTTTAACCTGGTTTGTAGCTTAAATTAATCCTAGTCCATGAAAGTAAGGAAACGGCTGTCAGTATACAGACAATGGCATCCTGGCCGTCAGTATGCCGGCAGTGGAGCGAGTGCAGAGAGTCCCCTTGTGGGCTCGCTGCACACGCCACACTGCGCTCGCCACAGATTCTATTCCCGCTCTATGGGTGTCATGGACATCCATGAGTGGGAATAGCCCTTGAGAGCTGGGATTCCGGCTGGCGGCATTGTGTGCAGTCGGGATTCCGGCGTCGGTATCCTGACCCCCGGGATCCCGACTGCCGGCAATGTAACGCCATCCTGTGTCATGTTTGTAAAGATTTTTAATATATTTCTTTAAGTGTACCTAAAAATGTTCATCACCCCTGAAAGTGTAATACGGAGGAGAGAGAATGTCATCATTATGCCACTCTCCACGGTGTAAAATGAAACCTCATTTTTTCATTGCCCAACAAAAGGAAGAATGCACAGGGGGGTATCCAATTATACAGATAATATGGATTAACCGGGGGCTATCCAATTACCCACGATAGCCGACAATTATCCACCGATGCCGCTCGCCATGGGTTTGGTTTCGCCTGCCTCAGACAGGCGAAGCCATATACGCAATAAGCTGCTTTTTTTTTCCCAGCGATCGCAGCTGCCAAAATACATAGATTTGTGGCTATATGCAGACCCTGTGTATTTTTGCACAAAAAAAATGGGGATTTTTACTGCGTAACAGTGGGATACAAACGAGAGAAAAAAACTGAGAAAATGTTTTAAAAATCGCGCAACATTTTCGGGGGTTAATTGGATACCTCCCATATTTTGTATGAAATTCCCTCACCGCACCGAAATCCCCTTAATGCCTGTGCTAACATCTGATCCTCTTCGATGGCCTTCACATTATTGTTTGTAACATTGAATTCAATGTCGTTTTAAGATTTTTCTTTAAGAATTATATGTACAGTATATGTATTTCTGCTTGGGTTGAGGAACCTAGTGGGTTGGAGAACACATGCAGTATAAATTACATTCATTACTTTTAATTAACGGAAGTATATATTTATATATGTCAATGGAACGTGGCGGAGGCTATGGCTCTGTGGTGAAGGTGATGAGTTCATGTGAAAAGTAACCTAAAGAAGAACACATTTTATTCCAGAAACAGCAAAATATAATTTATGTACTAATCTGTAATATGGACACATATGACATTAGTTTTGCTTATGGGTGTGGAGCACCTAACAGTTACAAATAAAGGTCATTTTCTACAAGTGGCTGCATTATACACCTTTCAGGTGTAATTTTTTTAATGTAATCACAATGCTTGTTTAGAGAGAGGTTTTCTAGCACCTGCCTGACTCAGCATGTGACACCAATACAATATCACAACAAAATCAGTCCTACTGTAGCTGGTTGAAAGGTTTCATGTGGATTCATCTGGTTTATGGCTATTTAGTGGCATAATGTGGTAGGTCTAATCATTTATAACTTTCCTGTAATTGTGTATGTTGTCTTTTTCTGTTTGCTTAAGCCAAAACTATTATGAAGTAAAAGGGGCCTTATTGGGGCTGCTAACATGAAATTTAGTTTAATCATATGAGCCAAACTCTATAATCAGTAGGTAGCACTTGGGTAATGCAAGTGTTATGAAAAGTCTCTGCCTAAAAGCTACGTACAGGCTTCTAGTAGTGATGTGTGTTTAGGTGTGGACTCTCTTACCAAACATTATTTTCATAAATGTCCAAACTGAGGAGAATCCTTGAGCTTTATATTAATATGTTCAGTATAAATAAAGCTCATAAGGAAATCTATGACAAGAACCATAATGAACATAAAAAGGCACTAAAATGGGCTTTGCACCGAGTTTGTAAAGTATAGTATGTTGGTAGGTGCCAACCAGACCTGCTCTCACTGTTTTTCCAGTCAGCATACTTTTCTTTTCTTGTGCTTGAATCAGGAATTAGGAGGGAAATGTCAGCTGCTCATTGGGTTTAATAGTTATTTAATCAGCACTATGTAACCTATGTCACTGTTTCAGGGGACTACAAAGCAATGCAAACAACCCAGTCAGTAACCAGCATACTTAAGTAGTAGTGGCTAATTTCTTATACCCAGCAGTACTCAGAACACATGCCCTGTATATGGTGCCATCAAGGCTAGCAGTGATCAACAACTGATTGATGAGTTTAAATGAAGCACAAAGAGCTTTGCATTTTGAAGCTGCCCTGTTGTATGAGTCCCCTACTCTTTTCCGTAGTCATGTACCTGCTTTCACGTTGGGTAGAAATATTCACTGGACTTGGAAAGAGCAAGTCACAGAACAGAATGTTTACCATTAAAACTCACCTGGGACATAGAGTATTATGGGTCATAGATCAGATTTCCCTGCTGCCTGACTCCGGATACTAAGGGCTATTGGCAGGTGTGTAGATACACTTTCCCAGACAACTCTGTTTGGACTATTGACTGATCTCACAACACAATGCTGGATTCTTACACTGTGATCTCTCTAAATGTTGTTTTGAAAACTCCAGACTTGGGCAACAGAAGAGCAGAAACTTAAGACAGAAACCAAACCTGATCCCTAGGCTTGGCAGCAATTAGTCACAAGCAATGGGCCAGTAGAGTAAGCCACTGAAGGATTTCCCATGTACTTTTTGCATGATTCCCTTTATTATATTCATCCTCCTGTTTTTTAGCCTACTTTAGCTTGGAAGAATTCTCTGTTATACGTCCCTTGAGCCATGTGATTAAATGCGGAATACCAAAAAAACCATAACAAATATTTTCATAAACGGATCTTAAAAATTAGGCAAGCCTTGTTGTGGCTTTGACTGCTGGCATTATGCACACATTTCTGTATTAGTGACACACAGGAGAATTACCTAATTTCCCTCTTTACTATGCCACGTGGTTGGTTTAAAATGACAAAAAATATGTATTCTCTGCCAGTACAGAGCCTTTAAGTTCCCACGTTCCCACGTTCCTTGCAGCCGTGTATTCGGGTTGGAACTGCGCATGCGCGGTGGCGTGGTGAATCCAACGCAGGCGTGCCCAGGCATTTGGAGGGCGGATGTCAGACGTCAGTTCCGGGACCTGCATCGCTGGATCGATCACACAGGGTAAGTAACTCTTACCCTGGTCTTCTTTTACAGGAAACTTATTTTGCATAGCAGGGCTGCACAAGCGTTCGCAGCCCTGCTATGCAGAAATAAACTCCCCCATATGCGGCGTCTAGTTGATTGCACGGGCAGCAAAAAGTTGCTACATGAGATCACCTCGGAATGACCCCCCTAGTCTCCAAACCTTCAAGCGTTCTCTGAAAACTCACCTCTTCAGGCTAGCTTATCACATTCCAGAACCGCTCACTCAACCTTCAGAAGCTTTCCTATCCAATTACATCCCCACTTTACAATCCACACATATCCTCACATATTTTCTCTTTCTTCATGTTCCCTTCCTTCTGACCCCGGTTCAACATTGCTGTGTGACCATATCATACAGCCTACCTAAAATCTTTGCAATCTGGTGGACAACTATGCAATAGAAAGCACCTGTCCTTGTGTATCAATGCCTATTTCCCTATAGATTGTAAGCTTGCGAGCAGGGCCTTCCTACCTCTATGACTGTTTGTTATTAACCAGTTTTGTTTTATCATTGTGTCCAATTGTAAAGCGCAACGGAATTTGCTGCGCTAAATAAGAAACTGTTAATAAATAATTCTGTTCCTTATTTTTCATTGGTTAAATATACAGCTGGTAGCAAAAAGAAGCATAATATAAATTAGCATCATCATGGGTTACTGCCCCACTATTACCATAGACATTTGCCTCTCTATGAACTGTTTCTATCATAAATGCAGTAACTGCTGTTGTAAAGTTAATTTTCCAAATTCTAATCTGTTATATTCAATATATACATATAGTCATTTTAGACATAAGGTGTTTGTGAACATTCCGAAAAATATTTTTTTGTCTCCATAGTTCATAAACAGTCCTTAGAAGCATATTTGTCTCATAAAATATATATTTATATATTTGTCTCATAAAATATATATTTATATACATATGTCATTTTTGGCTTGAGGAGCCTGCACACTGCACACACCGATTGTCAAACGTCTGTTTTTTTATTTATTGCTCGTCTGGGGATGTCACATCGAGATAATACATTACATACCTTAGTTTCTTCTTAGGTCACTAAGCTATACAATAGTTAAAACGTGATCCAAATTAATTTTTGCGTGATGCTTGAACGAACAGGCAAACAGACAAAAATTCTGAATTTTCTGCAGCGGGGTACACTGTTCCACAGGGAATACATTGGGGTGTAGAGATGGATCTTGATCCAGAGGCACCAACAGGCTAAAGCTTTAGTCTGTCACAGAATGCATTGCGGGGCCTCCTCTATAACCCCGCCTCCCGGCATTGTGAGCTCAGTTTTAGAGTTGGTGCCCGCATGAAGCAGGTCACTCAGCAGGGGGGCTGCGCTAGGCAGCCTTGAAAAAGCTTTTTAGAAGACTTCAAGGGCTGCAGCACTTCATATGTCAGTGTGACATACTGTGCTGCGGCTCCATCACCTCCCCAGCGGCGTCGCTTACTCCTGCTGGCTCTGTTCCCGGGTACTTGCGGCGGAGGCGCTCCGGTTCCTAGGCACGCCACCACAGACGCTAACCTGGATTGCGTGGCTGCTACTAAGGGAGGCGGTAAGAGGGTCCCCCAGGCAGAACCTGCCATTAAATCGCGTTCCGGTCGCGGTTTTAGGAGACGAACCGTGACGTTGGCATGGACACTGTGACAGAGCAGGGACCCCCACTATATCCACCAGGGCATGGGAGCACAGGTTGGATAGTAAAATATCCACTTTAATAAAGCTCAATAGTACCCGGTGGTGAGGACCAGCATAGGGGAAAAGGCACTTGACATGTAGCCCCTCCCCCAGCTCCGGGCACCATCTACTGCTTGTGTTCCCTCCCTGGAGCTGCCTCACACTCTCCCTCACTCCCTGACTGAGACTCTGGGCGCCATCTTCTCACAGTAGCTGCGACTGGTCTCCGGGACTGCAGGGCAAGGTCTCCTCTGTAAATCCGCCTGATTCATCAGTGCTGTGATTTTACAGACACTTAAGTATTCTACATGTCATTTTAAGACAGTGTTAGTTAAGAACAAGTGTACATCTACCAGAATATATTATACAAATATTCTGATATATACATCCGGTCTCGGACCACGCATTGTTTTATATATATATATATATATATATATATATATATTTACTACTCCAGTGCAGTTTTATTGTCTGACTAAAATAATTATCTGCATTGTCACTGTGACTGTGTGTGCCTGTATCTGCTGTGTGGATTTCACTTTCAGTGTATCCCAGCTATATTTATCACTGTATTCTGTACCCTAAGACTAGGTGCGTCAGGGTCTCATATATAGTGCTGCACAGTATTTACTATTAAGTGTATTCTACTTTGTACTCAGTCACTTCATACCGGATTTATTCGCTGGTGTTGTGTACTGTGTACGCAGTAACATAGTACCGCATTTAGACACTGGTGTTGTGTACTGTGTACGCTGTCACATTCTAGGGGATTTATTCGCAGGTATTATACTCTGTCTGGCTGTATCATACTCGTATGCTCTGCGGTTGCATTCACTCAAATATCTAACACAAAGGGCGGGAAATCCACGGATGCTCCTGTATCATGCAGCGCATGCGCCAGGGATTTGCCTGAGGGGGAAGCTTTGAATAATGGTCTGTGTAATACGTGCCATACATCTCCCAGTCAGTCTGCAGCTTCTGTAACCAATCAGGAGCCACCTTGAGCAGAGTTCTTATCTATGCTCAATATGCTTGTGACGCACCTTGCGCCCCCTATGGGGCCTCCTGTGCCATTGCAGCCACATATTGTCCCTGTGGTAAATCTGCCCTGGGTAGATGCTCTATCTACCTATATACAACAATTGAATCAATCTTTGGTTAGATAAAAACCTACCCAGGTCTCTGGGGTCAAGGGGTCATCTAAGCGGGCTGCTTCTTCCTCACAATCCACTAATATCTCAGATGATAATTCTGATGAGGATGGGGAGAATACTGACCCATTAGAGACTGATACAGTTGCTTCTGACGAGGAACCTACAACTCAGGTTGATGTCCCTGACCTAGTGGAGGATATTAAGCTGATTCTACAAATTGATGATGATGTAGATCCCATGACTGTGTCTAAGAAACCTGATAAGTTTAAACGTCAGAAGGTACCTAAAGTAGTCTTACCGCATTCTGACCATTTAGTAGACATACATCAGGAAACCTGGTCTTCTCCAGGAAAGAAATTCTTCCTGTCTAAAAAGATGCTAGCTCGTTATCCTCTCCCTGCTGAGTTGTGTAACAAGTGGGAAAATTCAGCGCTGGTGGATTCCCATGTCACCCGTCTTGTGGTGTCATCCACTCTGCCTTTCACCTCTGTCACCTCACTGAAGGAACCGACAGATAAGCGTGTGGAGGGATGCCTGAAGTCTATTATCTCCCTTACAGGTGCTGTACATAGACCCACTATAGCAGCCTCCTGGGCCGCAAAAGGAATTGATGCATGGGTTCAGGCAATAGAGGATGAGCTGCCTCAGGATATATCTGACACTGCCAGACAATATCTGTCTCATATTACCACCGCCTCCCAATATATTCAGGATGCGTCCTCTGAGGCAGGTGTAATGGCAGCCAAGGCGTCGACTACGTCCATCCTGGCTTGCTGAATTCTGTGGTTGAGGTCATGGAAGGTGAACCTGGACTCCAATAAGACCTTGGAGGTACTTCCTTTTAAGGGAGACATCCTATTTGGGTAAGATCTGAATAAGATCGTGACTGACTTAGCGGCTGCTAAGACTGCATTTCTCCTGAATACTAATCCTTCTGCACAGAAGGCAAAGAGTACCACTTTTCGTTTCTTTCGACCTCAAGGGAAAGCAATAGGTCAGACATACCCGAAACAAGCTCATGCTCCCAAAACCACTAAGTCCAAAACAAAACAATCATGGGCCGCCCGTCAGCCTGCTTCCAAACAAGACAAGCCTGACGCATGACAGGGCGGGCCTCTCCCTGGGGTATCCCAGGGTGGGAGGCCGACTTCTGCAGTTCACCCAGGTCTGGTTAAAGACCACTTCAGATGCATGGGTGCGAGAAGTAATCTCTCACGGGTACGCAGTCTCTTTCAAGAGACGTCCCCCTCGTCAGTTCTGCACAACGGTTATTCCTTCGGTCCCGTTGAAGGCGCAAGCTCTACAAATGGTTGTACGTTCCCTCATGGATACAGGAGTGGTAGTGCTCATACCCCTGTCCCAGAGAGGCGGAGGATACTACTCGACCCTGTTTCTAGTCCCCAAACCCAATGGGTCTTTCCGGCCTATACTCAACCTCAAATCCCTGAACAAATGTGTGAGAGTGTCCAAGTTCTGTATGGAAACACAGCGCTCGATTGTACTGCCCATGGAACCCAGAAATTATATGGTATCCCTGGATATACAAGATGCTCATCTGCATATATCTATTGCCATATCGCATCAGCAATATCTGCGGTTTTCTATTGGCAACCTTCACTATCAGTTCCAGGCTCTGCCGTTTGGACTGGCACGGCCCCTCAGATCTTCACCAAGGTTATAGCCATGATGATGGCTCATCTGCATTGTCAGGGAATCAGGATCCTGCTGTATCTGGATGACTTGCTGATCCTGGCGAACTCCCAAGATGTCCTCCTCAGTCATCTGCAAGTGACAGTACGCTTCCTACAGCCCCATGGAAGAAGTCCTTGCTGGTCCCTGCTCGGAGCATGGTGCACCTGGGGGCACTGCTGGACACGCACAGCCAAAGACTGTTTCTGTCTCCAGGAAATTTCAGGACAGCATCAGATACTTCTTCTCTCACCCAAGAATGTTGATACACTTGGCGATGCAAGTACTAGATCTCATGGTGTCGGCTTTTGACATGGTAGAGTACACTCAATTTCATTTCCGCCCTCTACAGAGGTGAAACCTTTCCAAGTGGTATGGCCTGCCTCATCGGATCTGGTCTCAAATGATCTCCTTGACTCCAGAGGTTCGGATGTCACTGAGCTGGTGGCTACAGGACCAGCAGTTGGGCAAGGGCCATCCCTTCTGGATTCCCAACTGGGTCTTACTGACTACAGACGCCAATCTGAGGGGTTGGGTCGCAGTGCTGGAGCAATAATCTCTCCAGGGTTGGTGGACCAAGGAGCAATCTCTCCTCCCGATAAACATTGTGGAATTGCGGGCAGTGGTCAATGGTCAATGCTTTGACTCTTGCCGTGCCTCTGATACAGAACAGGCCTGTTCAAGTACAATCAGACAACGCCACCACAGTGGCATACATAAACCATCAAGGCAGCACATCGAAACCGCATGGCAATGATGGAAGTATCAAAAATCTTCGTTGGGCGGCACGCCATCTGCCAGCAATATCGGCAGTGTTCATTCCGGGAGTCCTCAACTGGGAAACGGATTTCCTCAGTCATCAGGATGTACACGCCGGAGAGTAGAGTCTTCATCAGGAAGTCTTTCAACTCCTAGTGGACAAGTGGGGTCTTCCAGATGTAGACCTGATGGCGTCCCGACACAATCACAAAGTTCCGGTCTTTGGATCAAGAAGAAGGGATCGTCAAGCAGCGTTCGTGGACGCACTGGCAATTCCATGGAACTTTTGTCACTTCTGGCCAGGGTACTACGGAAGTTCAAACAAGAAGGAGGAATACTACTTCTATTAGCTCCAGCGTGGCCCAGACAGCATTGGTTCTCAGACCTGCAGGGTCTATCGATAGAGCGTCCTCTTCTACTTCCTCAACACCCAGACCTCCTTGTTCAGGGCCCTTGTGTCTACCCGGACCTGGCCAGACTGGCTTTGACGGCGTGGCTCTTGAAGCTTCACTCCTGAGGGCCAAAGGATTCTCCGAGGTGGTTATCCAAACTATGCTAAAGTGTTAGGGTCTCCTGCCCTGTGCTGCCACGTCGTCATGGCAACCGGGAGACAAGTGCTAGCGGAGTAACCTGAGCGCAGCTGATACTCCGGTTCGGGTCTTTTGCTGTGCAGTGGTTACAGGCATGGGATCCGGTGCTGGTTTTTGTGCTCACAGTCTGTGAGGTCTGAGGGGGGCGTGGACAGCACCTGCTTTATAAGGCCTCTTCTCAGGTTAAGCAGATGCTGCTGAATCTTTGTTGGTTAGTCAGTTCCTGAAAGTTAGCCAGTACTGTGTAGCTTTGTATTTTGTTGTTGCTTACTGCAAATAGGCCTGGGCATTTGGTACTACACTCTGCCAATCCAGACCTAGCAGTAAGACTGGAGTCAGTCGTTTAGCCTGCTGAGGTTCTTTTGCTATTCTGTGAACCCAGCAGGTTTGTGGCTGTACTTTCAGACCTGCCTGCATAATCCTCTCTCACTGTGCAGGGCGTCCATGTGTCAGTTTAGTGGCAGTAAGCTGAACCTGGGCCCTGCAAGTGAGAATTAGGATTGTGGAGACTCTCCTTGTGTCTATTATTCCATCTCTGACCAAGGAGTTTACTGCCACACCCGTTGGTAACCCTTTAGGGTTTTGCTGTTGCCCTTAGCAACAGCATTTCGGGTTCTCTACGTATTAAAACACAACATCTTGCTTTTTCCATCTGAGCATTTCTAATACTAGGGAGACACCCAGTTTCTTAGCCTCTGGGCTTCTCTGTTCACTCTGTGTTGGTTTTGTTACCCTATCACCTTCTGTGTACGTTATGTCATATTTCCCAGTCTGTCTGTGAGTTCATTTGTTTTGCATCCCTCTCTGTTCAGACACCAGTACATTCCTGCAGGCACTGGTGTGTATAACAGTTCAAACACCAGTACATTCCTGCAGGCACTGGTGTGCATAACATAAAGGCCCGCAAATCGACTTCTGCACGGATTTATTATAGGGTCTAGAATTCTTACTTCACCTGGTGTGCTGCTAAGAATTATGATGCTTCCAAGTTTAATACTTCCAGACTTCTGGCTTTTTTGCAACAATGCCTGGATTTAGGACTTTGTCTGGCCTCCCTCAAGGTTCACATATCTGCCTTGTCGGTGTGGTTTCAGCGATAACTTGCGGCTATACTTGATGTTCATACATTAACTCAGAGTGTACTGCGGATTCAGCCTGTCTATGTGCCTCCTGTGGCTCCATGGGATTTGTCTGGTATCCTGAATGCCCTGCAAGAGTCTCCATTTGAACCTCTTGAGTCAGTGGACCTGAAATGGCTCACAGCCAAGTTCCTGTCTCTGCTGGCTATTGCCTCTGCTAGAAGGGTATAAGACTTAGGTGCTTTGTCCTGTCGTCCACCCTTTTTAATATTTCATCGTGACCGAGCCATTCTTAGAACTCACCCTGGTTATTTACCTAAGGTGGTGTCATCTTTTCACCTTAATCAAGAGATTGTGGTTCCAGCCTTCATCTCTTCCGAATTGTCCTCCAAAGAACGGTCTTTCGATGTGGTACGTATATATGTGGAGATGACTGCCTCAATCAGGAGGTCAGATACCCTCTTTGTGCTGTTTTGTTTCCACAAACGTGGCTGGCCTGCGAATAAGCAAACCTTGGCCAGATGGATTAGAATGGTGATTACACAAGCTTATGCGCAGGCTGGTCTCCCAGCTCCTGCTGCTATTAAAGCCCATTCTACTCGGTCTGTTGGACCCTCTTGGATGGCCCATCGTGGCGTGTCCACAGAACAATTGTGCAAGGCGGCTACGTGATCCTTTGTGAACACGTTTATTAGGTTCTATGCCTTTGATACTTCCGCCTCCCAGGATGCTTCCTTTGGACGCCGGGTTCTCATACCCGCCAAGGTGCGTCCCCTCCCTTGAGGAACTGCTTTAGGACTTCCCCGATGTATTTCCTGTGGAACACAGTGTACCCTGCTGCAGAAAAGGAGATTTATGATAGACTTACTATGGTTAAATCTCTTTCTACGAGGTACACTGAGTACCACAGGGCGCCCACCATGACGCACTTAGCTTCTTTGGGTTTGTATGGCATTAGCCGCTAGTCCCTTCTCCTGTCATGAGAACATGGTTCTATGTGACTAACATCTGCCGTCTCTTTTACCTGCTTCTGCATTGGACTGTTTAACAAAATTGAGCTCAGAGTGCCTGGAAGCAGGGTTATAGAGGATGCCCCGCAATGCATTCTTGGACAGTCTAAAGCTTTAGCCTGTTGGTGCCTCTGGATCAAGAACCATCTCTACACCTCAATGTATTCCCTGTGGAACCCAGTGTACCTCGCAGAAAGAGATTTAACCATGGTAAGTCTACCATAAAGCTCCTTTTTTTTGTCTCCATAGTTCATACACAGTCCCAAGGAATATATTTCTCCAAAAACATTTCTATATACAGACACAACCATTACACCTTTATTAGTATATATTCCTTACAAAAAAAAAATCTAAATTTTTAAACTTTTTGAGGGGATTTAGGAAGACATTGGGGCTAATGGTATAGGGGTGTACATCCCCAAATGACACTGGCCATACCCACATAGTGCTGGTCCCGTCTCCTTCACTTCTCGCTATAGACCTTTGATCATTTTCAGTCCCAGGCCTATGTAGCCCTTAATACAGCCTTCTCAGGTGCACCAAGATATACTTAAACCACTCCGTAACTAAACACCAGCAAGACTATAATAAAGACCTCTCCTTATTGTGTCCTTTATAACTTATAATTCCATATTATGCAAGTGTGTATGGTAGGAGTCAATGTGAAGAGATCACATGGGTCATTTAGCACATTAGAAAACACGAGGCTTGCAGTTATTAAACCATTAGCCAGCAACAATCAGGACTGAGCTGTTATTTCTCTCGTTGAAGTTTTGGACTAAGTAACTGACATGTTTATGTTTTTTCCTAGGATTTTCCTGGAAAACAGCAAAAAATTGCATATACATAGCCCTACAGTAGAAGACATGGGTGCGTATCAATGTGAAGCTGTTAATGAACGAGGATCTGATGTGGAAACATCACACTTATATCTCGCAGGTAAGCTTTGGATTATGTACCAGTCATTGGGCTCAAAGCAAACTCCATCATTAAACTCACATGTATCGCGCAAAGAAGTGCTTGAAAAACTGTGGAAACCATCCTGGAGTCCATAAAACTAAGCAGAACCATGTAGAAGGCTGTTTTTAGAAGGTGTTCAATGGCTGATTTGTGCATTATCCTTTTTTTTAAGTTACATTTTTTTAAATAAATACTTTCATTATATTTAAAAGTTGATTTGTAGTAATTTGAGGCCATTTTTTGAGCCCCAACAATTACATCTACTTATTGGCACAATTAAGCTAATTGAAAACTTCCAATTGACTAATTAGTGCAAGGGGTTCGGAAGCAAGTACCACCATTTTTCCTACCTTTTTCACACCCTTAGGGGGCTGTGCACAAAAAACGTGATTTTGCAGGGAGAATGGAATGCAAGATTGCATTTGGGTTCAAACTTGCATTTGTGGTGCGCATTTGCTGTGAAAATGGCTCAAACAAGCCAACTCATATCTAATCGGATTGACCCCATTGATACAAGCAGTCGTTCTGAACGCTGGAGATAAAGTACAACATTTGCTGTCCAGAATACTACATTCTGGTAATATGTACAGCGGTATATAAACAGTGGTGGTCTCTCTAGTTGTTTAATATACAAAGTATATGTTTAAGGAGAAACTATCCAAATCCTGGATTAAGTTTAAGACAATGATGTTGCAACTTCTGGTTTCCTATAAATCTATATCAGATCATGGACAGGACTCTGTGGCAACATAGTATGCTAATCAGCAAAGTGGCAAGAGCACAGTCCATGATCTCCAGGTGAGAGAGCGCCTGCTCTACCCATATGCATCACATCAGTATCCTGAATGTACGTATATCCTATGAATACATTAGTAAAGCCATTTGACTACTTTAGTGTCTACTCATACCCCTTTCACACTGCCAATGCCGGATCCCACCCTGGAAATTGGAAACGGGTCCTTCCCGGGTGGGATCCGGCATTGGATGCTGCTGCTGGCTTCCCCGATCCGGCAATATGCCGGGCGGGTTGCAATAGCAGCGGGAGGGCGGAGCCGGCAGCGGGTGCGGAGGCGGCGCTGGGAGGTGAGATCATCTCTGCATCGCCTCTCCCTGTTGTAGTGAACGGGTCCCGGGTCGCATCGACCCGGGAGCCCGTTTACGCTGCCATTGACCCAGTATTCAACCCGTGAATAACACAGCTTTATTCCCTGGTTGAATTGCCGGGTCAGGTGACCCGGGATTTCAGCTGTGGCGCTTTCACACCGCACGCTGACCCGTGTCGACCCGGGTTGATACCGGGTTCTTTGTGCGGTGTGAAAGGGGTATTAGTAATACATATTTTGATCCAATCTATCATTTTCTACATCTACCGCACACCTCAAAGGCACAGCTCTCACATACCTTAGCTATACTTACTGCACCAGAGGTTGGACGACCTGTATAGTGAGCAGCACATCCTAGTTGTCAGTTTATACATTACTTCAGTGCGCAGGATCTAATATATATTTTATAAATAGTAGTGGTATCTAGCACTCCACCCACACTGTGCAAATAGTCAAGAAAATATCAATATTATTAGAGTCCTTTCTAACAAAAAGTAATTAAAAAGTTCAGCGTGACCCAGGTGATGGCTTTAATCACCAATCCACTCCCTATAGTCCGGGCGGCAGCTTCTCTCCAAAACAACGAATGTTTCCACCAAATTTGGATGATCTACAAGAAAGATGAGAGATGCGCCCTCTGGTGTAGCATGTCACGGATAATATATAAATGGTGTCCTCCACCTAGAATTCACACCCCAAACAATGGATGTCTACCGTATTGAGTGGTTCAAAACCACTTGTTAGATCGCATCCACTGCTTAAACACTCTAGCAGTCCCCTGGATCAGGCCACGTCACACATTTCTTCGCTAGCAGTCTCTCTTAGACATCCTTTAACAGTCCAGACAAGATACGACTTTAAATCTAGGTGAAAAAGATTACTTTAAATAGTGCCCTTATCAATGTGTGATCTGAAATGCAGGAACCTTGCTAATTAAAACACCTGAGGGTAAATGGGAGGGATGCCGATACCGATACGAGTCCCAGCATGCCATGCCCCAGTTTTGCTATTAGGGATTGTTAAAACTGTGCAGGGCATGCTGGGACATGTAGTTTCACAACAGCTGGAGAGCCACGGGTTGAACAAATGTATGAATTGTATAACTACGCACACCTTAACAATATACAGTGTTTATTTATTGATACGGAACATTACAGAGATCCCTGGTCATGAGTACTTAGTATAAAGAGTGAAATGGAATAAGAAAAGCACAAGTCAGGTTGGATTATAGTTGTGCAATATTTATTAAAGCATCCGTTCTGTTATGCTGTTGCTTCAGCAAATGACATTAGAGAAACATGATAGGGGGTCTGTGTTTGCCAGCAGTGAGGATGGGGAAATATAAAAATCTGGTGTGCTGATTTATTGAATAGGGTATGGAAGGAATATGGGGGAACGTGTGCCAGGGAAGGCTGAAGGTGTTTTAGAACACAGTACTTTTCCTGCCAGAAACATGGTGCATTCTCCAGCTCTCATAATGACCCACAGCTGCGAAGGTGAAGTGTCTGTCACACAGGAAGTGCTTATGTGAGATTGCTGCACTGACATTTTCATGTCTGTAGCAAATTTCCATGTGTTAGGGTGTTCAGGACGGTTCTCCCTTAACTCCTGTAAATTTCAGAATGCTATATTTTTTTTCTAAATAGAAGACCACTGATTTCTAAAGAGCCCATAAACATACAAATAGAGAGGACTTCTTAGCGGCTATATCGATTAATGTCATAATAGTAGTGCGTATGCTGTGTGCCATTACAGAATCAGAAAATGATTTGCGTAATGGGATTCTCTTAATAAATAAGGGTATATATAGATTTGGATTTGTAAGCGTAAAGTGCCCCCCTTTTGTACTGTGCATGCATAGGAGAAATGTACACTCTGTAGTAGTAGTATTATTATTATTATTATTATTATTATTATTACAGGTTGAGTATCCCTTAACAAAATGCTTGGGATCAGAGGTATTTTGGATATCGGATTTTTCCGTATTTTGGAATAATTGCATACCATAATGAGATATCATGGTGATGGGACCTAAGTCTAAGCACAGAATGCATTTATGTTACATATACACCTTATACACACAGCCTGAAGGTCATTTAATACAATATTTTAATAACTTTGTGTGTTAAACAAAGTTTGTGTACATTGAGCCATCAAAAAACAAAAGTTTCACTATCTCACTCTCACTTAAAAAAGTCTGTATTTCGGAATATTCCCTATTTCGGAATATTTGGATATGGGATACTCAACCTGTATTATTATTGTTAAGCATTCCCCTGATTTACATCTGGAGAGATGGAATGGCCGAGGGAAGAAATATGTAAGCGTAAACCATGTCAGGGCTGGATTATGCCTCACGGGTCCGGGTCACTTAAGACAGGGGGGCCCACCCCTACTTCACTGGCCCTCCAAATCTCAAGTATCAGCAACGCCCTCATTTGTCATCCTGCCCACCCCAACTAAGGCACACACCTGTTGTGAATTGAACATATTCTTTTCAGCAAAGTAGACTCGATTAATTTCCAGCTCTGCCCCAGGCCCTGAGTGTGCATTGTAGGGGGACTAGGAATGGGGTGCACTGTGATCAGGAGCCTTTAGTTTTTATGACCTTAAGTATAACTGTACCATATATACGTTGACACTGGATATAGGACAGGACATGGTATCTGAATATAGAATACAGTACTGCCTGCACTGCATAAGAGATCAATAAGGCTTGGGTTATTTTTGCAGTACAAGTTGAATACAGCTTCAGGTTAGCGTTATGTGCTATCACACGTTCATCTTCAGGATGTGAATAAACATTGAGGAGATATAGCAACCATTTTAGAGAGATAAAGTGAAGAAGGTGTCCAAAACATCAGCTTATATCTGTAATTTATATAGCACAGTATTTGAAATGACAGAAGCTTTTGGCTCCTTTGGGCAGCTGCTCCATGTTATCTCTCTACAGGGCAGGGCCGGTTCTTGCCCTTGTGGCGCCCCGGGCAAAACGTTAGGGGCATGGCTTAATACGGGGGCGTGGTCAGTTATGCCCCCATTTGTAGCGCCTCTGAAAGAAAAAGTATACTTACTATCCCCGCTCCTGATTTCAGACCGCTGCAGACCTCCGCCGGCGCCGCTCCTCTCCTCGGATGCATAGACACTAAAGGTCAGTTATGACCCCTAGCGTCTGTGCCACAATGCTGTGCGGTGCGCGATGGCATCATCGCGTACGCACAGCAAAGGTCCTCTCCACGAAGGGAAAATAGATTCGTAGTGTCTGGTTCCCTTCACAGCGGGGGACCAGCGGGGAGGGGGGGGGGGGGGGGGGACAGTGGCGGATCTTGCCATGATGCGGCGCCCTCCGGAAGGCGGCGCCCCGGGCAAAAGTCCTTCTTGCCCGTGGCAAGATCTGCTACTGCTCCAGGGCTTGATACATCTCCACCTAAAACATTTGAGGTTATGATTTTGTTTTTTTTCCTAAGTAACTCCTACATGTATGTACTACTGTACATGGCTGCCAGATGGTAGTGTAAAGAGGCCATCACATCATTAAACTGTGGATGCAGAATTTGCATGTATGTATTCTGTATTATAGAAATGATAGGCAAGGGTTTATTTATAAGATCCACCTCACAATGAGCGTCACAGTATGACGAATGAGCAATGCATTATATCTGAGATATACACGGTTGAGTCGCATTATTATGACCACCACCTACATTTGACGTTGGGAGCATGTAGTCCATGAAGTATATCACGTGTCATGCGCTGGCTTGGTGGGTATATAAGGTGTGCGATAGACCGTCTGCACACATATCACTCATTGCTGTAAAGGGTAAAATGGGCCATTGATGTGAGAGGTAAACATTGGTCATGAAGGTGCATGAAGACCGACTAACATGCTACAGTGGAGCAGTTCACGTCAAAATGATCATGGAGGCTACCAGACGTGTCTCTAAAACAACAGTTCAGCAAACCCGGCTACGTGTGGGACTCGGAAATGGTTACTCTGGCTTTAGCTGGTGGTCATAATAATGTGACTCGACCGTGTAGATCTAATATGCCATAGAATTGATTGAGCAGAAACTCATTTCTTATTTATCACTTTCAATTAAAGAAGCACCTATCATCCAATCCTCCAGAAGGAATATCACCAGACTGGATGGGGGTAACATTTTGGCCATCGTGGGTGACACTTTGGTGACAAGAACAAGAGTGAATATTACACTGGAATGCCCCGTGAAAGGTAACAGACACTGTTTAATCTGTCTATGGTAAACAATGTGATTGTGTTGTGTCTCTAGGGAAGTCTTGTTACACTGCTTCACCTGTACATACAGTATGTTTTGCAGTATGCAATTCTTTATCTTTACACTGCTGTACCTTCTTTTGTTACATGCTCAGGTCTGTAGAGCACTGCAACTTGTAGTCCACTCTTATTTAGGTGCTGTGTGTACTTGGGGGCAGGTATTAGGGAGTGGAGAATTGGTTGACCGCTACATACTACCCTTTTTATTCCTGACACAACGCTTAGTTCACAAACGTTCTTGGATTACTGTGCCCTAGAATATCAGTATTTTTTTTTTCATGGCAAACCTAGGTCAAAAGTTACTACATGAAGTAACATGTGCTTACATTATTAGGTCAGTTATGTGGTGGTGGTGGTGGTGGTGGTGGTGGTGGTGGTGGTGGTGGTAGCCAGGGTTGCACTTCTGTTTATGAGTGGCAGCTACCAGCACTGCTTTTGCCTATTACATTGACCATAATAATATGATTTGGTTCTGGACAGAGATAGGGTTACAACCCTTCTTGGATTCTTGGAGACACTCTGGAAATCAGTAGATCTGTCCAGAGTCCATAGAGCTTTTAATCACAGATGGGCAATGGGGCTAATTCAGACCTAATCACTGCTGTGCGTTTTCGCACAGCGGGCGATTAGGTCTGAACTGCGCATGCACCGGCGCCGCATCTCTGCCCAGCGATCGCCTCTGCGTGATTTACAGGCAGAGGCGTACGCTGGGCGGGAGGGAGCGGGCCGTCGGCGTTGGACCGCCGTTTTGGGGGTGCAGTCCGAGCAATGCAGGTGTGCCCAGACCGTGCGGGGGATGGGCCACGGCGGCTATGTGACGTCACACGCAGCTGCTGCAACCCGGAGAGTGATGAGTAGCCACCGGCCAGTGCGCAGGAGCTGCGCTGGTAGGGAGCTACTCTTCAGATACAAAAGCATCGCCGCCGTGCAATGCTTTTATACCTGTGTGGCGGGGGGAGGGCCAGACATGCGGGGCGGACTAGCCCTGTGCTAGGCGTCCCCCCGCATGTCAGGGTGGCTGATCGTAGCTGTTCAAAATTTTGCACGGCTACGATCAGGTCTGAATTAGGCCCAATGTCCAGAAATCTTAAAACAATCTCCGCCAGTGCCCTACCTTGTGGCATGCCTATCAGTCATCCTGTGGCCCACCTCTCACACATCCTGCCAATCATTTGTCCTGCAGACCACCTCTTGCTCATCCTGTGTCCCACCTCTCGCACGTCCTGCAGCCCCTCTCTTGTTAGTCCTGCAGCCCACCTCTAGCTCGTTCTGTGACCCACATCTAGCTCGTTCTGTGGCCCATCTCTTGCTCATCCTGCGTTCCATTCGTCCCGCCACTAGGTTGTTCTGCAGCCAGCTTCAAGCTGTTGAACCCTCACTGTCCCATCAGCAGCCCCGTGACAGAGATAAAAAAAAAACCTACTCCGTTCTGCCTGTGTTTCTCATTTGTGGTCACAATTACAATGAATACGTAGCTGCAGCACCTGGCTATCCAACAGATGTTGCTCCCTCCATCTGCGTGAAGTTGTAGTGGGGACTGCGGGACAGGGGACGAATTGTAGTGGAGCAGTGGAGACAGGGGATCCTGCTGCTCCTGCATGATGGGAGCACAGTAAGCTGGCTGGATGTTGCCGGGGGAGCTGAAAGCTTCATGTAAATTGGGGGTATGTGGAAGACCATCTCCTGGGCTGTGTATTCATTACTCTCTCTCTCTCTCTCTCTCTCTCTCTCTCTCTCTATATATATATATATATATATATATATAAATATATAGCTCTGCTTCGTAAATTTATCCCTTAAACTAACTTGTCTGCCTACTTCTACATGTTTTACATAAACAAATATATATTTTTTTATTATTTTTTAAATCGTTTGTGAAAAACAACATATATAAAAGTTGACAGCCAGCATGGAGTTTGACTGAAGTTACGTCTGTGCATTGGTTGGAACGTTGTCACTATTGTAATGGATGCACCATGTGGGTTTGAATCCCTGAAATTATTTTTGACAATATCGCATGCTGGCAGGTCCGATATAACCACCCCTGGAATGAGTCCTAGTGGAGTATATCCATTTATCACTGCCATGTTTGTTTGTTTGTTTTTTTATATAGTGAAAACTGTTAGAAATATACAATGTGTATGGATTCTCTGTATTAGCCAATCCTGAGGAAGATTCGTGTATGAATCGAAACGTAGACTTCACTTATGGCTATTCAATGAAACTGATGTATTTTTTGCACCACAGCTGATGAACATTATTAGCGAGTACCCCTCCATCCTCGTGGAAACATATAGATACATAGTGGACTTTTCGTTAGGGCCCATTGGGAGCACCCTCTAGGATTACACTCTACCTATGCGAGTTCGCAACATATGTGTTTTTATATATATATATATATATATATGTGTACACTGGTGGCCAAAATTGCGGACACTTTTTGAAATTTGAATGTTTTTCAACTTTGAATGCTGATAAAAACTGCTACACTTCATGCAGTGCAATGATTCATATATCAAATTAAAGGAAATTTAATGCTGAATTCAACACAATAATCTGAAGTCAAATATTTGCATTACAAGGGAAGTTATGCAGTGAGAAGAACACTCGGGTATATTCAATTGAAGTCGAAAGCTGCCGTCTGTCGAAAAAACGGCAGTTTTTGACTTTTTTAAGTCAGAAGGGGTTCCGACCTATTCAGTCTAACCCCAAATTATTCGACAAGTTGAGGAATTTGACTTGTCGAAAAGCACGTGGATCGGCGGAATAGCTGCTAATCCACGTGCTTGTGTCGAAAACGGTCGGTTTTGGCCCACTTTTCGACCATCTCAATTCGACTTTAAAAAAAGTCGAAGTGAGATGCGGGAGCAGAGATGGGGAGAGCCGTGGGCAGACGGGGAGAGCAGCGCCGGAAGATGTATCACAGCCGCCGCTCACAGCAGCATCCACCCGGCTCCAGCAAGCGAGACCTCGCTTGCTGGAGCTGGGTGGACGCTGCCGTGAGCGGCGACAGTGATGCGGGGACGGAGAGAGGCAGAGATGGGGGGTGGGATGGGGAGAGCCGCGGGCAGACGGGGGAGAGCAGCGCTACCCGCTGCTGTAGCGATACTATCCGCTGCTGTAGCGCTGCTATCCCCTGTCTGCCTGCGGCTCTCCCCCGTCTAAGCTCCCGCATCTCAATTCGACTTTTTTTAAAGTCGAATTGAGAATGCATTGAATAGCCCAGGCCGGATCCATTCCGACAGCTGAATGTCGGAATGGATCCGACTTCAATTGAATATACCCCTTGGGGTGAAAATCCCTGTGTACTTATGATGTCACTGTACTATCAGTATTTCGTGGGTATCCTTTATTTTTGAAGACAGCAGCACAGCGACATGGCATTGAGCCAATCAATGTTTGGAGCTCTTCCTTCTTTATTATGTGGTGCCATGAAGCAATTATAGCCTCAATTCTCTTTTATTGGATGGACGCCTCAGATGTACAAGTTTTCTCCAATGGAACCACAAATGTTCTATGGGGTTCAGGTCTGGGCTGTTTCCTGGCCATCCCAGCACCTGTATGGGGTGTAGTATGGTATGCCGGCGGTCGGGCTCCCGGCGACCAGCATACCGGCGCCGGGAGCCTGACCGCCGGCATACCGACAGTGTGGCGGGCGCAAATGAGCCCCTTGCGGGCTCGCTGCACTTGCCACGCTATTTTATTCTCCCTCCAGGGGGTTCGTGGACCCCCACGAGGGAGAATAAGTGTTGGTATGCCGGCTGTCGGGATTCCGGCGCCGGTATACTGTGCGCCGGGATCCCGACAGCCGGCATACTGAAGACCACCCCCTGTATGTCATTCTCTGTGAACCACTGTTTGTATATCCGTGCAGTGTGGCAGGAAGCTGAATCCTGCTGGGAAAAAAAAATGGGGTATTATCTGGAAAAAGATCCCTGATAGATGGTAGACGTTTTCATTGTAGGATGGTGTCAATGTACTTTCTGCTGTTCAGTGTGCCATCTATGACATGAAGGCGGCCTACAGCATCTGCTGTCATACATGCCCAGATCCTAACACTTGTAGGAGTCTTTGATGTCTCTTGAATGCAATCTGGATGTACCTCTTCCCTGATGCAACGTCTCACATATTTTCTCCCATCACTACCAAATACCGATATCTTAGTTTCGTCACTCCATATCACTTGTTTCCACTGACCTTCTGTACATGCAATGTGTTCTTTTGCCCACTGTATTCGTTTTTGCCGCTGCTTTTTATTCAGGAATGGCTTTTTTCGAGGAATCCTACCTTTTTGGCCAACCTCCGTTAGTCTTCTTCGTACCGTTCTTGCACTAACAAAAACACCAGTTGCACTCAGATCACTGCTAATGGCCGCAGATGACATCCATCTGTCCCTGACATAAATTTGTTTTATTCTCCTATCATCAACAGCTGTTGTGCACTTTTTCCGGCCTTATCCTTCTTTATTTTGTATACTGTAGATTGTGTTTCCTGATATCGTAAACAAAACTTTCGTACTCCTGATGTTGTCACATTCCCACCAACTTCTCTCGCAATTGCTGCATACGAAAGACCATTTTCACGTAACACCACAATCCTAGATCTCTTCCTGGGTGACCAGTCACAATTTTGCCTTGACAACATTGTTGTATTTATTTTTTACACCATCAATAGCACTAAACAATACACACAAACATCCAACCATAATTGCACTTCAGTAACCAACTTTATTCTGCAAAATGAAACAGCCAAACTGACCTTTCCCACCTTTGAACATGACCTTGCATCTGCTCATAAACGACAGATGATTGGTCCTCAGAACGATGATTCCGATTGGCTGGTAGTAGCTGTTACTACAATCCGCTTCTTGAATCTCACGCATCTGTGCTTCTATGTCTGACTGACAGTAGCATAACTTCCTTGGAAATGCAAATATTTGTCCTCTGCTTATTGTGTTGAATTCAGCATTAAATTGCCTTCCATTTGATATATGAATCATTGCACTGTGTGAAGTGAAACAGTTTTTATAAACATTGAAAGTTAAAAAACATTCAAATTTCAAAAAGTGTCCGCAATTTTGGCCATATATGGGAAACTACAGGTCCCAGCCACGTGGAGCTCTGGACCAGGGCCAGCTTAGAAATTTAGTTTTGAAAAAAAATCCCCAATTTGTAACCGGAAAATTCAGGGGGAGAGTCGATGTAGGGTCCCCATTGATTTCGGGATAATTGGCATTGCCATTTTGGGCTGGTGTGGTCCTTGCAGTATGGGTTCCACTCACCATGTCTCCAACCAGCTCTAGTTCAATTGATGCCAGAGCTGGTTTCCCCAGGAAAGTCAGGCCTACAAAAAAGCGTTGTGCCCTGGGTATAGCCAACCATGGCACCAGTAGCACTGGTGTTTTTCCCCATACCCTAGAGTTGTGGGTATGGGGGTCATTGAAGGGTTAATGATAGAAAAAAATACCTTTTTCTTTGGTCAACTTTAGGCCCCAGTGTAACAGGGCCTGCTGGCACTTGAAGAACCATAAGAGCCAGCTTGGCCTGGCACCTGTAGTTCACTTATGAAAATGCAAATAAACATATAATGTTAAAGAATTAATTTTTTTAATAAACACGCAATACAGTTTACTATCAACCATTTTTTATTTTATACTTAATGATTGTCCTGAAGGAGTCCACTTCTTACAGTGGTATCCAATTAGCTTCGTTATATTTTCTCCCGAAAAAAAAAGAAAAAAGGGTCGATGGTCATTATCAGGCTATCCAATTATAGCCAAATTTTTTTGGCGAGAAAAATGTCCTGTTATCATGCGATAACACATATGAACCAGCATAAGCTCCCGATCCTATGTGTTATTGTGGCTCTGGGGGCTGCTTATTGCGGATCATCCCCGATAAGTACCGCGTATTCAGGCTAATTGACTTCACTAGTTGCCGTAAATACCGCAGCTAATTGGATACCGTCCTAAGTGTTTTGAATGCAGTTGTTTAGGATCAGTCAGAAAGGGGCAGATTCACAACGATTTATCAGCCCAGTATAACAACAATTGCAGGCAATTACTGCATGTAATGTAACGCATGTGGATTTTTACGGATGGTAACCCGAAAACATAATAACTCTCATGTACTGTAAGTGGAAACTATTTACACTTTCTTTGTGTCTAGAAATTGAACTGCATCTCCCCCTGTTTTTAAAGAGTGTAGAATGTGCTGTATACAGTATGCTGAACAAAGAAAATTGTTTCATTACGTTTATATTCTGCCTTTTAAAATTTGTAAAATGATAAAATTGGTTAAGTGAATAAAGTTTTCTTCAGCATAAGTTACTAAATAATAGTTAACAGGGCAGGTGCAAGGTCTCTCAGCACCCTAGGCAAACCTTCAGCCTATTGCCCCCTAACCTGCAAAACACCCACCCACCTCTCGGAGGGGAGATGCATGTGGGCTGGGGTGAATTGCATCATTATACATACTGTATACAGTGAAGAAGGACAACATTGAACGACTTTTAAAGTGATACAGTATATTGTAAACAAGTCACAAAATATTGTGACTTTGTTCACAATATACTTTCACTGTAAAAGTCCCTGAGTGCCGTCTATTCTTTATGTACTGTATAATACTGTATCCAGGGGCGGATCCAGAAAAAAATTACAGGGGGGGCACCATAAGGGACGTGGCTTCGTTGGAATGGGCGTGGCTTCGTTTGAATGGGCGTGGTATTGCAGGAAAAGACTACCTTATACCCCAGTTTTGCAACCTGCACGCCCAGACGTTGGCCACCACAGGAAAGAAAAATAATCCTGATTCATGCCCCCTACATTATTTGTCATTTTTCCTCCTTATAGTAATGCCCAGTATACATTATTCCACATACTGCAATGGCCCTTAGACATTATTCCACACACAATAATGCACATGACACAATATGCACACACTGTAATGCCCCAGACACATTATGCCACACACCGTAATGCCTGTGACACATTATGACAGGAATCGCAATGCCCGTTATACATTATGCTACACACTGCACTGCCCCTGATACATTATAGCACATACAATGTCTGGGACACATTATGCCACACACTGCAATGACCTTGAGACATTATACCACAATGCCCGTGATATAGTATACCATACACCGTAATGCCTGTGACACATACCGCAATGCCCGTTATACCCTATGCCACACACCGCAATGCCCGTTATATATTATGCCACACTGTAATGACCCCGAGACATTATACCACATACCACAATGCCCGTGATATAGTATACCACACACCGTAATGCCTGACACATTATGACACACACCGCAATGTCCGTGATACATTATGCCACACACTGCAATGACCCTTAGACATTATACCACATATCACAATGCCAGCGATATAGTATACCATACACCGTAATGCCTGTGACACATTATGACACACACCGCAATGTCCGTGATACATTATGCCACACACCGTAATGCCCATTACACATTAAGTCCTACAGTAAGGCTTCTAATTACTTTTCAAATACCTGCTCGTTGTCAGGGGTTTCATGCACTGGGTGTCATGCTCATTGCCAGGGGTTTCATGCTCTTGGTTCCATGCACGGTGCCAGGGGTTTTCATGCTCAGGGTGTCATGCTCGTTGCCAGGGGTTTCATGCACTGGGTGTCATGCTCGTTGCCAGGGGTTTCATGCACTGGGTGTCATGCTCGTTGCCAGGGGTTTCATGCACTGGGTGTCATGCTCGTTGCTAGGAGGTAGTCCTTGTTGCTAGGGCTGTGCTCCCAGTGCCACATATGTCCCCAGTGCCAGATATTCCCCCACGGTGCCAGGTACTCACATGCCCCCAGTGCCAAATATAGCCCCCCCCCCATGTGCCAGGTACACATATACCCCCAGTGCCAGATATTCCCCGACAGTGCCACATATGCCCCCAGTGCCAGATATCGCCCCCCCCCAGTGCTATATATGCCCCCAGTGCCACATATGCCCCAGTGCCAGATATCGCCCCCCCCCCAGTGCTATATATGCCCCCAGTGCCACATATGCCCCAGTGCCAGATATTCCCCCCCAGTGCCATATATGCCCCCAGTGCCAGACAATGCCCCAGTGCCAGATATCCCTCCCCTGCCAGTTATTCCCCCCAGTGCAAGATATTCCCCCCAGTGCCAGATATCCCCCCCCCCAGTGCCACATATGCCCCCAGTGCCAGATATCCCCCCCCCCCAGTGCCAGATATGCCCCCAGTGCCAGATATTCCCCCCAGTGCCATATATGTCCCCAGTGCCAGATATTCCCCCCCCCCTCCCTGCCAAATATGCCCCCAGTGCCAGATATTCCCCCCCCCCTCCCTGCCAAATATGCCCCCAGTGCCAGATATTCCCCCCCAGTGCGTGTCCCCCCCCCTCCCCCTTCCTCCGCCTCCGCCGCCGCCGCTGCTCCCCCCGCTCCCCTGCTGTTAGGAGGGACACGGAGGGCACAGTGCACGCCTCCCTGTGTCCCTCCTGTGTCTCCGGCGGCCGCGGGTCACTGTAATAAAGGAAGTGCTCACGAACGGCACTTCCTTTATGAGACCAGCGGCCGCCGGAGACCCAGGAGGGACACAGGAGAGGCGCGCACTGTGCCCTCCGTGTCCCTCCTAACAGCAGGGGAGGAAACGAGACCGCAGACTGACATGCGGACACTCGTCCGCATGTCAGTCTGCACTAAAAATGACAGGGGGGGCACGTGCCTTGGTGCCCCCCCCCCCTAAATCCGCCACTGACTGTATCTGAGGTCTGGTGGGGATATGTAATTGGGGTTGGGTACTGGATGCCGCCGGTCAGATTCCGGCATTGGCATTCTGACAGCTGGTGAGATTCCGGTGCGGGTATTCTCAATGCCAACATCCGTCCACTAGGATGCTAACTACATCCATTCAATTGTATGTGTGTATATACATATATATGCACAGACAGATTTGTATGCGCCTTATTGTGTTCCATCCCCCATCTGTAAGTTCATTATTGACCCACGTACAGAGACATCCATCAGTTTTTTGCTAGATGCATGCAGTGGTGCCCTCCAGTGGCCGGCGCCCCTAGGCAGCCGCCTTAAGCTGCCTAATGGTAGAGCCGGCCCTGATAGTTAAAGATATCAACTGTGAAATTGTGCTGATCTTTCATAAAAGTATGACAGTGTGTCAAATGCAATCTGATTATTATCTCCGTAGTCAGAGGTATTCTGGCCTTTAGGAAAGGTAATACCGTACAATTTAATCTCCTAAGCAATATACCAACATACTGTATGTTTAAAATAGAATTTGAGGTTCTAGTTCCACTTTCATATGCTGTATTAGCAGATGTTCGCTTTCAGCATTATGTTGCGTGCACACTTCACATAAAAATATGCTTACATACCTAATGTTTTCAGATGTAAATTCACAACTCCACACAGGAGCCTTGTTCAAAGTCTGACTTTACATTAAGCATGTATACACTGCTCAGAGTCATTAGGTGGAAGAGAAACACTTGGTTCCCAGATGTGTGCAGCATTATGTAACTAGTTTTATGCAACAGATGGATTGCTACAATGCAAAACATCAATCTGTGCTACACTAAAAGACTCAAAATGCGTGGGTTGAAATCCAAGCCCAAGTCAACTCGTATTGCCAAACTTCTATTATAGTTAACTGCTTTTCGTCTAAACAGGGTTTTAGGTCAAATCTATAGGAGGCCTCGGATAAAATTGGGGTTAGAAAAGTTGTTATGTGCCATACAAACTTGCTATTTCATTAAAAGAAAACTTTTTTTTTTACTCATTATCGAATTAAATGAAAAGAAGACATTGCATAGCATATTACAGCATAGAAGTATATTAGGAATAGAATCACTTTAAACACTCCAAGATTACACCTCCTGTTATTATCTGAATCAAGCCTAGAATTCTCAACCATCTCTGTTGTCCATGTGAATACAACTGCATGTCTGGTATTGTGTCCTAACCTATCAGTCTGGGAACTATATTTAGGCAAAACCGATTTCTTACTTAACTATAAAGTATATACAGTATAATTTCTCAAATTTACTATACATATTATGTGTTAAATGTGTTACTTCATTGCATTGGTAAACGATTGAGGGATCCAAGTATCTGAAATACAGTGTCAATACTTGTGAGTGGTGGGCCCAGGTGCGTAAATATGCTTTGAACTCCCTTCCTCCATCCCGCCCCAAGTTGATAATGTGACACACGACAGTGGGAGGCAGTAGGGGAGGCAGAAACTAACAGGGGGAGGAATAAAGTGACAGGGAGAGGCAGTGGGTGTCAGGGGTACAGTCACACAGTCCTGCACAGTGTGGAAAATGGGGGAGATTTACCTTGATGGAGATGGGAACACAGTGGCCTCTGCTCTGTCTGTGAGAATTGTCCCTGTCCTCTGTGCTTACCTCAGTTAGGCACTCTGTCAGGGAGGCATTAGCAGCTCCAGTTACACTAACTAGCCATGAGTTGCCTCAAATTCACAGAAAGCAGTATGTAAATTAGATTTCAATTAAGGGGCATATATTTTAGAAAGAGGGAGACCTCCACTTTCAAATAAAGGGACCATTTAGCACTTATTTACCTTCTAAGGAATGATATCTGAATGGTATCTGAAACCATTGAGACACCCATATCTGAAAGAAGGAAGTTCCCTCTTTCAAATTTTGTTTCCCTCATTTAGCTATTGTCTGGTGATCACCTATGATCAATGTAAAATTTTAACCTGCAGTATGGAAAACACAAATTTTCCGTTTGTAGGCATAAAGGTACTAACCATTGGTGTAAATTCATATTAGGACACCATAGGCAAAATTGTTGGTTTTCCATAGATGGAAATACTGTACTTGATATAACGGTTTGATGCACAGTGTTACCTGCTTCAGGCGATGACTGGTGTCCAGCGGCTGTGACTCAGGGCTGGAACTGAGGAGGCTGTTTATAGCTCTTTTGTATGTGACTTGGGTAGCAGTGAGAACTGCCGTTGGTATATATTTCAGGTAATGAACCATCAGGTGGCTCTATTCTGGACTGGCTACCGGCTGAGGAATTATGGCTGAACCGGACTGGCTACTGGCTGGAGAATACAGCTGGACCAGACTGGCTACCAGCTAAAAAGACACTGCTGGACCGCACTGGCTTCCAGCTGAGGAATACAGCTGAACCGGACTGGCTACCGGCTGAAGAGATGCTGCTGGATAGACAGGCTACCGGCTGAAGAGATGCTACTGGACCGGACTGGCTACCTGGCTGAAGAGATGCTGGTGGTCCGGACTGGCTTCTGGCTGAGGAATACAGCTGAATCGGACTGGCTACCGGCTGAAGAGATGCTGCTGGACCGGACTGGCTGTCGGCTGAGGAGTTATGGCCACTGAACAATACATTACATGCCATACCATAGTGTGGAGTATTTTGCATTAATATTATTGCCACTTTAAAATTCCGGGTCAAACATGGCAAGAAGCGTCAGCTTGAGAAAGCTGTCTCTTACTAAATCTAGCTGCTAGTATGTGTGTGTACATGTGATAGGGAAAATGTAAGCTCCACTGAGGCAGGTATTGATGTGAATGACTAAAGATTCTCTGTAAAGCGCTGTGGCGTAAATATATGAATCAACGAAATGGGGGTAAGAGGTATCAGTGCACGTTATGTGCACTGATACCGATACCCACCATGAATTAATGCTGCGGTGTGTGCCCAATGACCTATCTATATCGGCGCCACTATCTAGAAGATAGCACACCGATGTGCAGAGCAATGTATGTATGTAATGGTCAACATCACCAACAGGGCTGAATCTGTGAAGGGGCCGCAGTACAGTGTTCTCAGACTCAAAATAAACTGCAGTTCGATTTCAACAGCTGCAGGTGGCGATGCCCTATCTCCGCAGGAGGAACAGAGCTGTCCCTGCCTGTGGCGGACGCCGACTCTGGTCTGCATAGGAGATCTTGCTAGACTTGCGAAATCTCGTGCATGCCCAGTGAGCCGGCTGGGGAGGAGATACACAGCGCATCAGCACTAGGCTGACAGGGATCGCTGGAGGGGGGAGTCTTCACTCCCCCTCTCCAGCAGCTGAGATGTTCATACATCTCAGCCCTAGGGCTCCCACTTCACAAGAGGCGAAGCGAGTAGAGTGATACCGGCATGATATGTGCTGGTATCATATTCTTACCCCTGTGTAATACAATATGTGTGCACTATATAAATAAATATTAAAAATAATAACTTGCATATAACAGGTTACTCTATTAGCTTTAGTGGAACATTGATTAAATCCCAGTGATCAATTTGTTAATTGTGTATATTTAGAATTAAACAAGGGAAAATGCTAATTCATTTTGAAAAGGTCTTTGTATTAAAACAGTAAAGCATGTTTATTTATTGCTCGTCTTACTGACTAGAACAAAAGTAATCCTATGTCTGAGAAAGTCTCAGCTCACAATGTACCTCTTAATAAATCTAAACCTTTCATTTTTCCCCAACATCTTAGCCACAGGGGGCTCTGTAACATTGGTTCTAAGAAGAGAAATAGTAAGGGTCATATGCAGTGGCACAGTGTAAATAGCCCACAAGCAACGTTGTGAACTTGCAAAACTCTGTTTATAAGATAGTATTAACAGGTAATTACTTAATAAATAAAATAGAAATAAAATAAAAATAATTTATTGTCAGAATAATAAGCTGAAAGAAGCTGCAGGAGTACAGACAGTCATTAGGTCGACCACTGAAGGTCGACATGGGAATTAGGTCGACATGTGAAAAGGTCGACATGAGTTTTTGGACTGTTTTTGGTGTCGTTTTCTTCGTAAAGTGATGGGAAACCCCAATTAGTGCACCGTGTCCCCTCACATGGCTCGCTTCACTCACCATGATTCGGGCAAGGTGCCTCGCTTTGCTCGGCACAGGTTACCGTTCCGGTCGTGGTCCACGTGGATTGTCAAGTATGGAAAAATCCCCCCCCCCCCCAAAAAAAAAGTGAGAAACTCATGTTGACCTTTTGACCTGTCGACCTAGTACATGTCGACCTAATGACATGTTGACATATTGACCATGTCGACCTAATGCATGTCGACCTTCAGTGATCGTCCTAATGACTGTCAGCCTAAGCTGTGTTGACCTAACAACCGTATCCCTACAGATGTTGCATGTATAAAGTAAGTCCTAATTCCAAGCAGTGCAGACACACGAGTGCTATGTTCAGAGTAAGCCAGCTTTGCAGAGGAATCATGCATGTTTCACAGAAGGTCAAGCATTTGCAAGTAAAGGTGTTGAAGAAACGTACGCAACTCAGTCGCATCTCTCCTTGCAGCTGGTGGGGCATAGCTGGGTATTCTCATTTAGGCTAAGGTCAGAGAGGGCGTGTAGATGGAATTGCGAGCTATTCAGTGTTGTGCATGTGTGTAATCAGTAGCGGATTTACTGCTATGCTGCATGTGGGTGCACACTGGACAATTTTAAGAATTTGTTTAAAATGACGACTAGTGTGTACCTAGCTAAATAAAGCTGGGCACACACTACAAGATGTGTGTATCCAGCGCATACACAGCAATGGAGTGATGGCCATACTGCATTCGGAAGATGCCGGAGGATGTCGCTGACGACGCATGGTAGTGTGCATTGTAAGCAACATAGTGCGTTCACACTTGACGATTTAAACAGTGTGTTGTTCCAATTCATTGGAGTCAGGCACATCGTCCACAATATTGTCTAGTCACCAGCATTAACTGTAATGTGCATGTGTTTTTATGGAATATTTACCTGCAACATTGTATAAATAAATTATTGTACATTTTTAGTAAGTAAGTGCAAAACTGATACTTTTCTCTTCCAAGATTCTGCTGCTGCACTTGGTGTTAATTGTTTTTCATTTCGTGAGATTGTCTCACTCAGCTGTATAGAATCTGCAGATGGTTACACTCATCAGCACTTGGGTTCTTTGTTGTTTTATTGAGGATGCACACTATTATTGGAACTTATATTTACTGTAGTGCTTAGCGGCGAGAACTAACTTACTCTCCAGATTGTGTTAGCCTACTGAGCCTGATCCTTCCTATAGGAAGGAGATCCAATTTCCAAAGACAGATCCATTCAGATCCTTCGGTCCTTGTTATGTTCATGTGTGACTAAGGTCATGTACACTATATGGACAAAAGTATCCGGACGTCTAGCCATTACACCAACAGGAACTGTAATTACCTTGTACTCAAATACATATACTTTAATATGGAGTTGATTCCCCTTTGCAGCTATAACAGCTTCCACTCTTCATGGAAGGCTTTCAACAAGATTTTGGAGTGTTTTTGTAGGAATATGTGCCCATTCATTCTGTAGAGCATTTATGAGGTCAGGCACATATTGGACTAGAAGGCACATTCCAGTTCATCCCAAAGGTGTTTGATGGGGTTGAGATCAGGGCTCTGTGGGGGCCAGTCAAGTTCATTCAAACTAAACTAATTAAACCATGTCTTTATAGTCCTTGCTTTGTGCACTGGGGCACAGTCATGTTGGAATAGAAAAGGTCCTTCCACAAACTGTTGCCACAAAGTTGGAAGCATATCATTGTCCAAAATGTCTTGGTATGCTGAAGCATTAAGAATGCCCTTCACTGGAGATAAGTTGCTTAGCCCAAACCATGAAAAGCAGCCCCATACCGTTATCCCTCTGCCACCAAACATCACAGTTGGCACAATGCAGTCAGTCAGGTAACGTTCTCCCGGTATCTGCCAAACCCAGACTTGCTCATCTGACTGCCGAACAGAGAAGCGTAATTCATCACGCCACAGAACACGTTTCCTCTCATAGTCCAGTGTCGGTCTGCTTTACACCACTCCATCTGACGCTTGTCATTGGACTTGGTGATGTGAGGCTTGCATGCAGCTGCTCTGCCATAGAAACCTATTCCATTAAGCTCCCGCTGTGCATCTTTTGTGCTTACATTAATGCCAGTGGAAGTTCGGAACTCTTCAGCTATGGAATCAGCAGAGCGTTGGCGACTTTTACAAACTATGTGCCTTAGAAGTCGTTGACCCCGCTCTGTGATTTTATGTGGTCCTCCGCTTCATGGCTGAGTTGCTGCTGTTCCTAAACACTTACACTTTTTAATAATATCACTTACAGTTGACCATGGAATATCCAGCCAGGATGAAGTATCACAAACCCTTTTATTGGAAAGGCGGAATCTTATCACAGTACCAGTACCACACTTGAAGTCACTGAGCTCTTCAGGACAACCCATTTTGTATCACAAATGTTTGCAAATGGATGCTGCATGCCTAGGTGCTCGATTTTATACACCTGTGGCAACGGGTCTGATTGAAACACCTGAATTCAATAATTAACAGGTGTGGCCAAATACTTTTGTCCATATAGTGTATGTGCAGTACAACACTGCACTTCAGTGTAATCTTTCACCTCTAGTATTAGCAACATAAGTTTCAGTGTTAGTGCTTCACATTGCGGCTGCTTTCCAGAGAAGTTGCTCCAGTAGAATTGTATTTGCCGTTGTATATCCCAACGAGTCAGATTCCACCGGGCCCTTATAAATATTAATGAATAGACCCCCTAGGCAGAAAAATATGAAAGTTGGAAGTCATGATGGAAAATGTGATGGCACTGTATGTATTAGTAGTGACATTGTCCGGTGTCATTATTTTTAACAGAATCACCAGCTTGCAATAATTATGCCCATCTGATATACTGTACCATGTGCTGAGAGTGGCAACCCCTATAAAAAGTGCAGTTGCTCACATATACATGTCCAGCACAGTGTAGTTCTTGCTCTACCTAAATGACCCTAATAGTATTAAGAATTACTTGTCCATATCTTGTGTTAAACATTTACAGAACTATAATGGTGGAAAACTCCCTACAGCAGGCATTCCCAACCACGGTCCTCAAGGCGCACCAACAGTGCAGGTTTTAGTGATATCCAAGGTTCAGCACAGATGGTTAAATCAAAATAACTGAGGAACTAATTAAGTCACCTGTGCTCAAACGTGGCCGTCACTAAAACATGGACTGTTAAGCCGCATACAGTCTTATTTTTTCTTACGATACCGACCCCGCGGTAGCGCACATCGGCATCGCAAGCTGTATACACATGGTGCGATATTCACTATGTTTTCTATTGATATGGACTGTCTATGGTCCCAATTCAGACCTGATTGCTGCTGTGTGTTTTCACACAGCAGGCGATTATCGAACTACTGCGCATGTGTATGCACTGCAATGCGCACGCATGTCGCAGAACAGCGACAGTATGATGCAAAAAATTCGCTCACACGGGCGTTTGAAAGGTGATTGACATGAAGAGGATGTTTGTGGGTGGTAACTGACCATTTTCTGGGAGTGTCTGGATAAACGCAGGCATTCCCAAGACCTTTCAGGATGGGTGTGTGACGTCAGCTCCGGCCCCGATCAGCCTGATTTCTTCGCACTGGAGGAGTAAGTATTGAGCTAAGCACACACTGCACACACTGCACAGAATGGGAAAAACATTCGATAGTGAGTGTGATGCGAATGGTTTTTCAGCTGTCCGCCAGAACAGTGATCTCACGTGGAACAGTGAGATCATCCAATGCTGCTGAGGCGCTGGAACGCATGTCACGGAAGTGATAGTCATGCGTTCCACAAGCAGAGGAAGGAGTGCATAACCAATTACTGGAGCGCACAGTCCACGGATAGCGGCTGTGCGTTCCAAATGATAACAATGGCCTCCTATACACTGCAGGCCATTGTTATCATTTGGAACGCACAGCCGCTATCCGTGGACTGTGCGCTCCAGTAATTGGTTATGCACTCCTAGTACATCCTCAATAACTCCCTCGTGAATGGGATTGATCCATGAAATATAAGAACGACACATAAGTAAAAAATACAGTAACGTTAAAATATGAAAAAATATTGGCGGGATATGTACATCCATCTCTATATATCAATACTAATAATACACGTATAAGCACAACTGACCAAAATTAAATGGTAAAAAAAGAAAATAGATAATTGTTATTGAGCTGGTGAAACATAAATATAAAGATGGGTGGGAGGGGCAAAATTGGAGTGGAGAAGTGGATTAGGAAGTAATTATAAGGACATCAGAGGAATCACTTGATGATGATCCAGGATCATCAGAGGAACCATTTCGTTTCAAATTCTAAATTAAGACCCCTAGGTTTCAAGGTGCCCAAATTAAAAATGCTCCTCTTTTCGGTTCGGGCAAGTCTTTCTTCCACATCACCTTTTCTCCAATTCCCTGACACAACTTGAATGCCACAAAAGGAAGCTATTTCCGAAGGTTTGCAGTTGTGTTCCTCTTTAAAATGGGCGGAGATTCCATGTGTTGGGAGACCTTTCTTTATGTTTCTAAGGTGCTCACTCATTCTCTCTTTTAATTTTCTGGTTGTTCTGCCTACGTATTGTTTGTTGCATTTACATTGTACGAGGTAAACTACATTTTTGCTGTCACATGTTATAAATTCTTTAATGTCGTATTTCTTCTGGTTACTGGTAGATGTATAGCTAGTTACGACTGATGTACTGCTTTTACAATTACGGCACATTTGGCATGAGCCACACCTATAAAAGACCTTGCTCTTAATTGTGGTGATTTTCTTAGGGACCTCCAATGCACTTTTTACTAGATGTTTCCGTAGATTGTCTGCCTTCCGATATATAAATCGTGGCTTATCCGGTATATATTGTTTCAGTATAGGGTCCTGAAGAAGCAATCCCCAATTCTTCCTTACAATATGTTCGAATCCCCTGTACTGGCTGTTATACTTGCTGATAAAAGTCACCATATTGTCATCGCCTCCCTTTCTCCGTTTCTCTATGGGTTCGGTGGGTCTTATCAGTTCTCTATCCACTTGCTGGTATTTTTCATATGGTTCATCCAATATTTTGGTTTCATATCCCTTTTTCTGAAATTGATTTTTCATGTTGTTTTACATGTTCCATTAATAAATTCTTTTTATTCGTGTGATACTACTTCACCTTCTCATTTTGTGGCACCTGGTTTTTGTTTTTTCCATACGCAAAATGTGAGAGGAGTGGAGTTCGGGACCGAGAACTATTAGGACCATCTCAAAGATACCTTTATGTACAAGTCTCCACATCATCTAGTGTGAGTTGGGTACGCCCATCATTTTCATCATCTGTCCTACCTGTGTGAAAGTGGCCTTGTATGATATTATCAGGACTAAGATCTATGAACCACTGATAGGAGTAAAGATACCTTTATGTGTTTTCACCCTTTCTACACAGATGTGAGTACGGTACGCACCTCTCCATGAAAGGAATAAGGTTAGAGGGGTTACCCTCTTTTTAATGGTCACCTATCACGACGTACTTACTACACTATCAGCCGTTTTCCTGTCTCCTTTTTCCCACTCTCGAGGATAAGAACCATTCGAGTGTCCTGTTTGGAGGAATAGGAGGAAACGCAGAAAAGGGATAATAAAGATACCTTTACATGAGAGGCACATCACGTTTTAACGTGAGTACGGTACACACCAAGCCATCCCTACCCTAATTTTTTGGACTGGGACCACTTTAAAGATACCTTTACGTATAGGTCCACGCACTATTCCGTGTGAGTTGGGTACGCCCACCATTTCCATCACTGGTTTACTTGTAGTATAACCCCCTGAATCACCTTTAGAAGCTAAGGACACTTCTTTATTGGATATCCTGTTTTCTGTACACCAACGTACAGTACGCACCCCCTCATCCAGAGAAAAAGGAAATAGAAGTTATACACCTATTACGAACTTACTACACTGTTAACAGAGAGGTTTGGTTTGGTTCCGCACAGGAAGGTTATTATAGCAATGAACATGGGTTTGTACAAAACTTGTAGAAAACTGTTAAACTGACCAACTATTCTAAGCATAGAGATCCTTTGAAAAGGTACCTGATAATTATTATAGGTTGGTGGTGCTCCCAGAGTCAGTAATAAATTGGATAGGAAAGAGAAAAAAGAAAGACTCTGTGTTGGGGCACACTTTGAAAATTGTAAATGTATTAAAACGTAACTTTTAATTTAGTTCCGCATAAAAAAAGGAGGTTTGATACAGACAAATGTTCAAATACACAGAGTATACATATATTGGTAACAATCTCCACAGAAGAATGTGTTCAAATGTATAAAGTATATAAATACAATAGTTGATAAATTCCACACAGGGAAAGAGGAATCTGATTCAAAATGAATTAGCAAAGATCAGGATAAACCTGATAGTAAATTAGGAGCACCTGTGGTGAAATATATATACAAAACAAATATATGTCTGGGTGATCAAGATAAAGGGCACAAATAAATGAAATTGAAATGTAATCACAATTGAAGTGATAGTAGGTTATTAGAAATCTTATTGGCCTAATTGATCAAGATAGAGGGCACAAGTAAGTATAATTATATAATTCACAATTGAAATGATAATTAACTAATGGTAATCCCCTGGTAGAAGCTATGTTTGCTACAGAGAAGATCCTAGGGTAAAAAGACGTTTGTAAGAATTTGATTCCAAACGAAATTCATAAAAAAACAAAAACAAAGATTGCCAAAAAAATATTAGTAATGATCTAAGGTTATTAAGGGAGTAGCCAAGAAATAGGTACAGACTTTGAAGATTCAGAAGTTGCTCTAACACTTCTGCTGTTTGTGATCAGAGGTTAAATCTTTACTGCACCTGATATTCCCAAGTGGTCACCCAGCTGGGTACTAATCAGGCTTATCAACGCTTAGCTTCCAAGATCGGATGAGATTTGGCGTTTCCGCTGAAATATGGCAGTAATTGAAACACTAGGACACAAATGAGAGAGTGTAATAGAGGATGAGCAACAAGAGTACTTCTGCTGTCCAGTTAATAGCGCAGATTCTCTGTTACTGTGGGCATTGCAGAGAGTGGTCTCGCATCTGGATGACAGTGAACAGTCTCTCACGAGACAACACTGCACACTTCACCAGGGGCGTCGGAATGGGGGGGGCAAGGGGGCAGCTCGCTCCCCCCAAAAATGAGAGAGGCGCCATCCACCCGGACCCATGATTGCCCTCCTCTCTAGATGTGCACAACACGTTCCGGCCATACAGCGGGCGCCTGCCTCCCTTAGCAATAACGCGGCCACTGGTGTGTGGCACCGTTCACGGATCAACAGCATGAAAATGCGGCACACGGTGCATCCAGTAGGTCGTACACCGGTAACCTCCGTCCCCCCTCTGTATCACTGCTTATCACTACCGCGATCGGAGCTCGGCTCCGATCGGGCAGCTCGTACAACAGCGTGTTATACAGCAGCGGCCGCATTATTGCTTAGTGAGGCGACCGCTGTTGCTATGTGTCCGGGATGTGCTGTGCTTATACAGCAGCCAGCAGCTGGAGCGGGAAGCAGAGCAGTAAGGGCAGAAAATAAAAATGGGCACTGGAGGAGGGCTGCTGCGTTTGCTCAGCCGCAACAGCTCCTCCTCCTCCCAAACACTGACTCCCAGTCCTTACACTACAGCCTGCCAACCACGGAGCCGCTGTTATCCTCCGCGCGCGCGGCCGCCCCCCACCCGCACAGGGAGCAGAGACTTAAGCACAGACACACAGCTAGCCAGTATGCTTTACTTTTGTAAAAAAATGTTTTGTTTAAACTTATAGTCAGCTCAGCTTGAAGTTATGGGTGCCGAACTGCCTGCTGTGGTGGATATACGGGTATTGTGTGTTGGCTGGGTGAGGGGCCATTGGTGTGATTGCTCTTGGGTGTGATCTATTCTGCTGGGTCAGGTGAGCTGTGGTCGGAGAGGGCAGAGTTTCTGTATGAGGGGCGGTGTAATTTATATTAGGAGCGATACAGTGTGGTGTAATTTATTTAAGGAGCGATACGGTGTGGTTTAATTTATATAAGGAGCAATACGGTGTGGTGTATTTTATGTAAGGAGCGATAACGGTGTGGTGTAATTTGTATAAGGAGCGATACGGTGTGGTGTAATTTGTATATTGAGCTATACGGTGTGGAGTAATATGTATAAGGAGCGATACGGTGTGGTGTAATTTATATAAGGAGCGATACGGTGTGGTTTAATTTATATAAGGAGCGATACGGTGTGGTGTAATTTATATAAGGAGCGATAACGGTGTGGTGTAATTTATATAAGGAGCGATAACGGTGTGGTGTAATTTATATAAGGTGCGATACGGTGTGATGTAATTTATATAAGGAGCAATACGGTGTGGTGTAATTTATATAAGGAGCGATACAGTGTGGTGTAATTTATATAAGGTGCGATACGGTGTGGTTTAATTTATATAAGGAGCAATACAGTGTGGTGTAATTTGTATAAGGAGCGATACGGTGTGGTGTAATTTATATAAGGAGCGATACAGTGTGATGTAATTTATATAAGGAGCAATACGGTGTGGTGTAATTTATATAAGGAGCGATACAGTGTGATGTAATTTATATAAGGAGCAATACGGTGTGGTGTAATTTATATAAGGAGCGATACAGTGTGGTGTAATTTATATAAGGAGCGATACAGTGTGGTGTAATTTATATAAGGAGCGATACGGTGTGGTTTAATTTATATAAGGAGCAATACAGTGTGGTGTAATTTGTATAAGGAGCGATACGGTGTGGTGTAATTTATATAAGGAGCGATACAGTGTGATGTAATTTATATAAGGAGCAATACGGTGTGGTGTAATTTATATAAGGAGCGATACAGTGTGATGTAATTTATATAAGGAGCAATACGGTGTGGTGTAATTTATATAAGGAGCGATACAGTGTGGTGTAATTTATATAAGGAGCGATACAGTGTGGTGTAATTTATATAAGGAGCGATACGGTGTGGTTTAATTTATATAAGGAGCAATACAGTGTGGTGTAATTTGTATAAGGAGCGATACGGTGTGGTGTAATTTATATAAGGAGCGATACAGTGTGATGTAATTTATATAAGGAGCAATACGGTGTGGTGTAATTTATATAAGGAGCGATACAGTGTGATGTAATTTATATAAGGAGCAATACGGTGTGGTGTAATTTATATAAGGAGCGATACAGTGTGGTGTAATTTATATAAGGAGCGATACAGTGTGGTGTAATTTATATAAGGAGCGATACGGTGTGGTTTAATTTATATAAGGAGCAATACGGTGTGGTGTAATTTATATAAGGTGCGATACGGTGTGGTGTAATTTGTATAAGGAGCGATACGGTGTTGTGTAATTTATATATGGAGCAATACGGTGTGGTGTAATATGTATAAGGAGCGATACGGTGTGGTGTAATTTATATAAGGAGCGATACAGTGTGATGTAATTTATATAAGGAGCAATACGGTGTGGTGTAATTTATATAAGGAGCGATACGGTGTGGTGTAATTTATATATGGAGCAATACGGTGTGGTGTAATATGTATAAGGAGCGATACAGTGTGATGTAATTTATATAAGGAGCGATACAGTGTGATGTAATTTATATAAGGAGCAATACGGTGTGGTGTAATTTATATAAGAAGCGATAACGGTGTGGTGTAATTTATATAAGGAGCGATACGGTGTGGTGTAATTTGTATAAGGAGCGATACGGTGTGGTGTAATTTGTATAAGGAGCGATACGGTGTGGTGTAATTTATATAAGAAGCGATACGGTGTGGTGTAATTTGTATAAGGAGCGATACGGTGTGGTTTAATTTGTATAAGGAGCGATACGGTGTGGTGTAATTTATATATGGAGCAATACGGTGTGGTGTAATTTATATATGGAGCAATACGGTGTGGTGTAATATGTATAAGGAGCGATACAGTGTGATGTAATTTATATAAGGAGCGATACAGTGTGATGTAATTTATATAAGGAGCAATACGGTGTGGTGTAATTTATATAAGAAGCGATAACGGTGTGGTGTAATTTATATAAGGAGCGATAACGGTGTGGTGTAATTTGTATAAGGAGCGATACTGTGTGGTGTAATTTATATAAGGAGCGATACGGTGTGGTGTAATTTGTATAAGGAGCGATACGGTGTGGTGTAATTTGTATAAGGAGCGATACGGTGTGGTGTAATTTATATAAGAAGCGATACGGTGTGGTGTAATTTGTATAAGGAGCGATACGGTGTGGTTTAATTTTTATAAGGAGCGATACGGTGTGGTGTAATTTATATATGGAGCAATACGGTGTGGTGTAATATGTATAAGGAGCGATACGGTGTGGTTTAATTTATATAAGGAGCGATACAGTGTGATGTAATTTATATAAGGAGCAATACGGTGTGGTGTAATTTATATAAGGAGCGATACGGTGTGGTGTAATTTATATAAGGAGCGATACGGTGTGATGTAATTTATATAAGGAGCAATACGGTGTGGTGTAATTTGTATAAGGAGCGATACGGTGTGGTGTAATTTGTATAAGGAGCGATACGGTGTGATGTAATTTATATAAGGAGCGATACGGTGTAGTGTAATTTGTATAAGGAGCGATACAGTGCGGTGTAATGTGTATAAGGAGCGATACAGCGTGGAGTGATACTGTACGGTGTAATGTATATAAGGAGCGATACGGTGCGGTGTAATGTGAATAACGGACACTATTAAGTTGCGTAAAGTGAACAGGGACACTATCGTGTATTATAATATGAATAAGGTTGCACTACTGTGTGACGTAATTTCAATTAAGGGTACTTTCTCTAACGTCCTAAGTGGATGCTGGGGACTCCGTAAGGACCATGGGGAATAGCGGCTCCGCAGGAGACTGGGCACATCTAAAGAAAGCTTTAGGACTATCTGGTGTGCACTGGCTCCTCCCCCTATGACCCTCCTCCAAGCCTCAGTTAGATCTCTGTGCCCGAACGAGAAGGGTGCACACTAGGGGCTCTCCTGAGCTTCTTAGTGAAAGTTTTAGTTTAGGTTTTTTATTTTCAGTGAGACCTGCTGGCAACAGGCTCACTGCATCGAGGGACTAAGGGGAGAAGAAGCGAACTCACCTGCGTGCAGAGTGGATTGGGCTTCTTAGGCTACTGGACATTAGCTCCAGAGGGACGATCACAGGCCCAGCTTGGATGGGTCCCAGAGCCGCGCCGCCGGCCCCCTTACAGAGCCAGAAGGCAGAAGAGGTCCGGAAAATCGGCGGCAGAAGACGTCCTGTCTTCAACAAGGTAGCGCACAGCACTGCAGCTGTGCGCCATTGCTCTCAGCACACTTCACACTCCGGTCACTGAGGGTGCAGGGCGCTGGGGGGGGGGGCGCCCTGAGACGCAATAAAAACACCTTGGATGGCAAAAAAAATGCATCACATATAGCTCCTGGGCTATATGGATGCATTTAACCCCTGCCAGAATACATAGAAAAACGGGAGATAAGGCCGCCGATAAGGGGGCGGAGCCTATCTCCTCAGCACACTGGCGCCATTTTCCCTCACAGCTCCGTTGGAGGGAAGCTCCCTGGCTCTCCCCTGCAGTCACTACACTACAGAAAGGGTTAAAAAAGAGAGGGGGGCACTAATTAGGCGCAGTATTAACTATACAGCAGCTATAAGGGGAAAAACACTTATATAAGGTTATCCCTGTATATATATAGCGCTCTGGTGTGTGCTGGCAAACTCTCCCTCTGTCTCCCCAAAGGGCTAGTGGGGTCCTGTCCTCTATCAGAGCATTCCCTGTGTGTGTGCTGTATGTCGGTACTTTTGTGTCGACATGTATGAGGAGGAAAATGATGTGGAGATGGAGCAGATTGCCTGTAATAGTGATGTCACCCCCTAGGGGGTCGACACCTGAGTGGATGAACTGTTGGAAGAAATTACGTGACAGTGTCAGCTCTGTATAAAAGACAGTGGTTGACATGAGACAGCCGGCTACTCAGCTTGTGCCTGTCCAGACGTCTCATAGGCCGTCAGGGGCTCTAAAGCGCCCGTTACCTCAGATGGCAGATATAGACGCCGACACGGATACTGACTCCAGTGTCGACGGTGAAGAGACAAATGTGACTTCCAGTAGGGCCACACGTTACATGATTGAGGCAATGAAAAATGTTTTACACATTTCTGATAATACGAGTACCACCAAAAAGGGGTATTATGTTCGGTGAGGAAAAACTACCTGTAGTTTTCCTGAATCTGAGAAATTAAATGAGGTGTGGGATGATGCGTGGGTTTCCCCCGATAACAACTGATAATTTCTAAAATGTTATTGGCATTATATCCTTTCCCGCCAGAGGTTAGGGTGCGTTGGGAAACACCCCCTAGGGTGGATAAAGCGCTCACACGCTTGTAAGGGCTCTACCCTCTCCTGAGATGGCCGCCCTTAAGGATCCTGCTGATAGAAAGCAGGAGGGTATCCTAAAATGTATTTACACACATACTGGTGTTATACTGCGACCAGCAATCGCCTCAGCCTGGATGTGCAGTGCTGGGTTGGCGTGGTCGGATTCCCTGACTGAAAATATTGATACCCTAGATAGGGACAGTATATTTTTGCCTATAGAGCATTTAAAAGATGCATTTCTATATATGCGTGATGCACAGCGGAATATTTGCCGACTGGCATCAAGTCTAAGTGCGTTGTCCATTTCTACCAGTAGAGGGTTATGGACACGTCAGTGGTCAGGTGATGCGTATTCCAAACGGCATTTGGAAGTATTGCCTTATTAAGGGGAGGAGTTATTTGGGGTCGGTCTTTCAGACCTGGTGGCCACGGCAACAGCTGGGAAATCCACGTTTGTACCCCAGGTCGCCTCTCAACATGAGAAGACGCCGTATTATCAGGCGCAGTCTTTTCGTGGACAAGCGGGCAAAAGGTTCCTCATTTCTGCCCCGTGACAGAGGGAGAGGAAAAAGGCTGCAGAAATCAGCCAGTTCCCAGGAACAGAAACCCTCTCCCGCCTCTGCCAAGCCCTCAGTATACGCTGGGGCTTTACAAGCAGAATCAGGCACGGTGGGGGGCCCGGCTCAATGAATTTCAGCGCGCAGTGGGCTCACTCGCAAGTAGACCCCTGGATCCTTCAGGTGATATCTCAGGGGTACAAATTAGAATTCGAGACGTCTCCCCCTCGCCGTTTCCTAAAGTCGGCTTTACCGATGTCTCCTTCTGACAGGGAGACAGTTTTGGGAGCCATTCACAAGCTGTATTCCCAGCAGGTGATAATCAAGGTACCCCTCCTGCAACAGGGAACGGGGTATTATTCCACACTGTTGTGGTACCGAAGCCGGACGGCTCGGTGAGACCGATTCTAAATCTAAAATCTTTGAACACTTACATACAGAGGTTCAAATTCAAGATTGAGTCACTCAGAGCAGTGATTGCGAACCTGGAAGAAGGGGACTACATGATGTCTCGGGACATCAAGGATGCTTACCTTCATGTCAAAATTTACCCTTCTCACCAAGGGTACCTCAGGTTTATGGTACAGAACTGTCACTATCAGTTCAGACGCTGCCGTATGGATGGTCCACGGCACCCCGGGTCTTTACCAAGGTAATGGCCGAAATGATGATATTCCTTCGAAGGAAGGGAATTTTAGTTATCCCTTACTTGGACAATTCCCTGATAAGGGTAAGATCCAGGGAACAGTTGGAGGTCGGTGTAGCACTATCTCAGGTAGTGTTGCGGCAGCACGATTGGATTCTCAATATTCCAAAATCGCAGCTGGTTCCGACGACTTGTCTTCTGTTCCTAGGGATGATCCTGGACACAGTCCAGAAAAAGGTGTATCTCCCGGAGAAGAAAGCCAGGGAGTTATCCGAGCTAGTCAGGAACCTCCTAAAACCGAGCCAAGTTTCAGTGCATCAATGCACAAGGGTTCTGGGTAAAATGGTGGCTTCCTACGAAGCAATCCCATTCGGCAGATTCCACGCAAGAACTTTCCAGTGGGACCTGCTGGACAAATGGTCCGGGTCGCATCTTCAGATGCATCAGCGGATAACCCTGTCACCAAGGACATGGGTGTCCCTCTTGTGGTGGTTGCAGAGTGCTCATCTTCTAGAGGGCCGCAGATTCGGCATTCAGGACTGGGTCCTGGTGACCACGGATGCCAGCCTGCGAGGCTGGGGAGCAGTCACACAGGGAAGGAATATCCAGGGCTTATGGTCAAGCCTGGAGACATCACTTCACATAAATATCCTGAAGCTAAGGGACATTTACAATGCTCTAAGCTTAGCAAGACCTCTGCTTCAAGGTCAGCCGGTGTTGATCCAGTCGGACAACATCACGGCAGTCACCCACGTAAACAGACAGGGTGGCACAAGAAGCAGGGGGGCAATGGCAGAAGCTGCAAGGATTCTTCGCTGGGCGGAAAATCATGTGATAGCACTGTCAGCAGTATTCATTCCGGGAGTGGACAACTGGGAAGCAGACTTCCTCAGCACGACCTCCACCCGGGAGAGTGGGGACTTCACCCAGAAGTCTTCCACATGATTATAAACCGTTGGGAAAAACTTGACAGGTATTGCGCCAGGTCCAGGGACCCTCAGGCAATAGCTGTAGACGCTCTGGTAACACCGTGGGTGTACCAGTCAGGGTATGTGTTCCCTCCTCTGCCTCTCATACCCAAGGTACTGAGATTGATAAGATGGAGAGGAGTAAGCACTATATTCGTGGCTCCGGATTGGCCAAGAAGGACTTGGTAACCGAAACTTCAAGAGATGCTCACGGAGGATCCGTGGCCTCTACCTCTAAGAAGGGACCTGCTCCAGCAAGGACCCTGTCTGTTCCTAGACTTACCGCGGCTGCGTTTGACGGCATGGTGGTTGAACGCCGGATCCTGAAGGAAAAAAGGCATTCCGGTTGAAGTCATCCCTATCCTGATCAAAGCCAGGAAGGATGTAACCGCAAAAACATTATCACCGCAATTGGCGAAAATATGTTGCGTGGTGCGAGGCCAGTAAGGCCCGACGGAGGAAATTCAACTGGGTCGATTCCTACATTTCCTGCAAACAGGAGTGTCTATGGGCCTGAAATTGGGGTCCATTAAGGTTCAAATTTCGGCCCTGTCAATTTTCTTCCAAAAAGAACGAGCTTCAGTCCCTGAAGTTCAGACGTTTGTAAAAGGGGTACTGCATATACAGCCTCCTTTCGTGCCTCCAGTGGCACTTTGGGATCTCATTGTAGTTTTGGGTTCCAAAAGTCACATTGGTTTGAACCACTTAAATCTGTGGAGTTAAAATATCTCACATGGAAAGTGGTCATGCTGTTGGCCCTGGCCTGGGCCAGGCGTGTGTCAGAATTGGCGGCTTTATCCTGAAAAAGCCCTTATCTGATTTTCCATTCGGACAGGGCGGAATTGAGGACTCGTCCTCCGTTTCTCCCTAAGGTGGTTTCAGCGTTTCACCTGAACCAACCTATTTGTGGTGCCTGCGGCTACTAGGGACTTGGAGGACTCCAAGTTGCTAGACGTTGTCAGGGCCCTGAAAATATATGTTTCCAGGACGGCTGGAGTCAGGAAATCTGACTCGCTGTTTATCCTGTATGCACCCAACAAGCTGGGTGCTCCTGCTTCTAAGCAGACTATTGCCCGTTGGATTTGTAGTACAATTCAGCTTGCACATTCTGTGGCAGGCGTGCCACAGCCAAAAATCGGTAAATGCCCACTCCACAAGGAAGGTGGGCTCATCTTGGGCGGCTGCCCGAGGGGTCTCGGCTTTACAACTTTGCCGAGCAGCTACTTGGTCAGGAGCAAATACGTTTGTAAAATTCTACAAAATTGATATCCTGGCTGAGGAGGACCTGGAGTTCTCTCATTTGGTGCTGCAGAGTCATCCGCACTCTCCCGCCCGTTTGGGAGCTTTGGTATAATCCCCATGGTCCTTACGGAGTCCCCAGCATCCACTTAGGACGTTAGAGAAAATAAGAATTTACTTACCGATAATTCTATTTCTCGTAGTCCGTAGTGGATGCTGGGCGCCCATCCCAAGTGCGGATTGTCTGCAATACTGGTACATAGTTATTGTTACCAAAAAATCGGGTTATTGCTGTAGTGAGCCATCTTTTCTAGAGGCTCCTCTGTTATCATGCTGTTAACTGGGTTTAGATCACAAGTTGTACGGTGTGATTGGTGTGGCTGGTATGAGTCTTACCCGGGATTCAAAATCCTTCCTTATTGTGTACGCTCGTCCGGGCACAGTATCCTAACTGAGGCTTGGAGGAGGGTCATAGGGGGAGGAGCCAGTGCACACCAGATAGTCCTAAAGCTTTCTTTAGATGTGCCCAGTCTCCTGCGGAGCCGCTATTCCCCATGGTCCTTACGGAGTCCCCAGCATCCACTACGGACTACGAGAAATAGAATTATCGGTAAGTAAATTCTTATTATTGTATGACCACTCCCCTTCCCAGAAAGAACACACCTTTTTTAGGGACATGCACCTTCAGCGTGCACTGTTCCTATTTAGAATATGAGGGGTAGGGGTGCCAATGATTTTTGCTGCCACAGGGCACCAAAATAAGGATTGCTATGGGAGAGGGGTGATGGGTGTTGCTGGCTGCTGCTGTGATCTGTGCTGCTGGGTGATGGGTGATGGGTCCTATGCTTGGAGAGGGTTGCAGGGTCAGAGTTGGAACTTGAGGCAGGACTAGGGGCAGCAGCCAAAATCTTGCCTAGGGCATCAAATTAGTAAGGGCCAGCTCTGGGTGCCAGCCTGTAGAGGCGCTCTCCCTGCACTGCTACCTTGCTGTTGACATGCGGTGCAGCAGTGACGACCATCGCTGTTACACACTGGAAGCGGCGCTGGCAGTGTGAACCGTTCTAGACCCGACTGTAGCCGCATTAGGGAAGTAGGCATGCAGATTAATGGATGGTCCCTGAAAGCCCTGTCAGAGCTGCCACTCAATTAGAAACTGAGCATACAGTAAGTATGCATACCTCTCTTTGGATGTATATGTGGTGCTGTGTGACAGCTGCAGCTGCGGGGAGTGTGATTGGCTGCCTTTCCTTGTGCTTTCCAGCAATCAGTTTGTCACCCTGTGTATATGTCCCTCTGTCTCCCTGTGTATGTCCCTCTGTCTCCCAGTATATACTGTACATGTTACTGTCATCGTGTTTGTCACCATGTGTATATGTCCCTCTGTCTCCCTGTATATACGTGCTGCTGTCACCCTGTGTATACGTGCCACTGTCACCCTGTGTTTGTCACCCTGTGTATGTCACTCTTTCTCCCTGTATATACGTGCTGCTGTCACCCAGTGTATATGTCCCTCTGTCACGCTGTGTATGTCCCTCTGTCACCCTGTGTATATATACTGACCGTGGGGTAGGGAAGTGGAGAACAGGGATGAAAAGGAGAGAAGAGATGAATGAGGAGGAGGAGGAGGCGCTCTACAATGTTTATAATGGGCTCTGTCAGGCAAATTGTGTGTTAGGGGGTTCTACCAGATATGTATATAAGGGGCCACTCACTCCCAGCTGCTCCATAGAGATCAGTACAGGTACAAGTAACCCGTCTAAGGTGGACAGTAATTAGGGGCGCCAAACTAAGATTTTATTTTGCCCCCCCCCAACCGAAAAACGTTCTGACGCCCCTGCACTTCACACTACTTTCTTCACAGAAATTTACAGGAACAACCCTGGCACTAGCCTTGAGCTCATATTCTCAGCACCACGCTTATGCAATGCATTCTATAAACACTCCTTCAGAAGCAGACACACTCTAGCCTTGGCAGCATCTTGGTATCTTGGTACCACTCAAACAGGTTAATGTCAACAGGAACACATGAAGAATTGTACTGACATGACTTGACATGGCTAGAAAATAGACACTTTACAGCAGCTCCCCCTCCTTGTTGGGTTTGGCTGGTGTTGAGTTTTTTTTCTGGTCACACAAATGACACTCTCCTAGTCGTGAAGCACATAGTCAGTTGTCATACAGCATGTGATATGTATGAATTCACATATGGTACAGGTGGTAAATGTGATTATGTGAGTGAATGTCACTTGCAGGACTTCATTCAATACAATTTGTAGATGTTTTTCAAAGCAAGAGATATCTAGACAAAAGCCAGCCCAAATCATAGGACTAACCAGTATAAGTAATTGTGGTTCAAGAACAAAATAGAAATACAACAAAATAGTCAGGTCCACATCAGAAATGAATAACCTTCATTTAGCATAATACAACTTAGAATCCAAGTGAATATTACAAAATCCAAGGTGTCACGTTCGATGAGGGTTGTTGATCCTTGTTGGATGTACGAGAATCAAGGAGCAAGAGCTCTCTGAAGTTCGAGACATACGTAATTTTAGTCCTTGGTAAGAAAGTTACAGCCAAAGCGGCACCACAGAGGTCAGGCGACCGTGAACCTGTTAGGCGCCGGGGTCTGCATGTCCGCGCGGCCCGGCGCCTAGCAACTAGGGACGCCGTGCGCATTCAGCCGCCGGCTCCCTAGCAACGCTAGACGCCGGGCGCGCTGAGCCGCACGGACCCTAGCAACGGGGACGCCACGGGCGGACCGCGTTCCCCGTTGCAGGGCCTAATTAACAAGCACACACACTTGTCCTCTGGCCGTGCAGCAAGGCAGCTGCACGGCATTTATTCCCAATCAGGCTCTAAGCAGCTGATTGGAGGACTCCCTGTTAAATACCTTCCCAGTACTTCTCACAGACGCCGGTAATAGCTTCCTGCATGCTGCTTTGGTTTGCTGAGAGTCTGTTCCAGTCCTGCTGTATCCGGTCATTCCTGTCCTCAGAAGTCCTGTATTCGGGAGTTGTCATCTCATCCCAGGAAGTCGTTTGGTCCCCAGTTGTCCTGACTGATCACCTTTGTATATCAAGTGGTGTTCCGTGAGTTGCGGCTCTGCCGTGTGTTGCGGCTCAGCCGCTTTATCTTTATATTTTCTGTTTTTGGAGCATTTGCGGAGGGTTCCGCTTCCACAAGTCCTCTCTGGAACTCAGCGGTGCTGGGTAGGAGAAGTGGACAAGTGGATATTTTGGTTGTCCTTTTCCCTGGCAGTGTTTCCGCACATATTCTAGTTTTAAGTTAGCTTGTAGCCCCTGGCCTGGTTGTTTAGTCAGAGGGCCCCTTGTTATCACCCTGTCTCGGATTTCCCTTTGTCTCTCATTAAGACCTGGGGGGGCATCGGAGTTGGGCAGACATAATCCGCCCTTCAAACGCGGCTGCCATGGGCTCAAGCAACCATAGTCTCGCAGGGGATTTCCGACAGCACGGGTGAGACAACGGAGTTAGGGCGCCAGGGGCTATTTTCCATTCCCGCTCCCTTCCCCAGCATTTCGTTCCAGTGCTCCGGTCCTCACAAAAGATCTCCTCAGACCAGAGTGCTGGAATCATAACATTATTACCGGCCATACCAAAAAATTAAAATTAATCAGGGCTTTAATTTTTTCCTCTCATTCAGTTTTTGTTAAAAAATTTTGGCCTCATGAATCCGACAGGTTTAGGGCCAAACCCTGGCCAGCTCTTAGTCAATCAGATTCAAGAACTTACTCAGATGGTTCAGGATCTTTCTCTTCGGGTGAGGTCGCAGGAAGATCTTTTGCGAGCCTCCCCAAAGGTAGTCCCTGAACCAAAGATGCATTTGCCTGACCGTTTTTCTGGCGATAGAAAATAATTTTTTAGTTTTAAAGAATCCTGTAAACTTTATTTCCGTTTAAGACCTACTTCCTCTGGTTCTGAATCTCAGCGGGTTGGGATTATTATTTCTTTACTCCAGGGGGATCCTCAGACCTGGGCGTTCGGTTTAAGGGCAGAGGATCCTGTGTTGTTGTCAGTAGACACTTTCTTTAAGTCTTTAGGGCTTTTGTATGATGACCCAGATAGAGAGGCGTCCGCTGAAAGTCAGCTGCGCGCTCTCAAACAAGGAAGAAATCCTGCAGAGGTTTATTGTACTGAGTTTCGCCGTTGGTCGAACGACTGTGGCTGGAATGACCCAGCCCTGCGCAGTCAGTTTCGCCTCGGCTTATCAGAGTCTATTAAAGACAGTCTCCTCCAGTACCCCGCTCCTGAGACTCTCGATAAACTCATGGAGCTTTCTATTAAGATTGATCGTCGTCTCAGAGAGCGGAGGGCTGAAAGAGGAACACCTGTAAGGTCAAGTCCTTGTGTTTATTCCATTCCAGAAGACGTAGAGGAGCCCATGCAGATGGGTCTCTCCCAGCTGTCTCCTGAGGAAAGGGCCAGAAGGCAAAATTCCGGTCTTTGTTTGTACTGTGGTGGTAAGGGACATTTTGCTCGTAACTGTCCGAACAAGTCGGGAAACGCTTTGACCAGGTGAATTGTGAGGGGGTTCACCTAGGTCTGCAGCTTATCTCCTCGAATAACTCTCTTTTAGTCCCAGTTAAGGTTTCCTTTGGCAGCCTCAGTTCTTTGGTGTCGGCTTTTGTTGACAGTGGAGCTGCAGGAAACTTTATGGATTTAACTTGGGCTAAGGCCTTAGGCATTCCTCAGTTACCATTGGGTAGGTGTGTCACCATGCATGGCTTAGATGGGAGTCCGCTTTCCAACGGGGTTATTACTCACCGTACACCTCCCGTAGTACTTACAGTAGGAGCTTTACATTCCGAAAAGATCGAGTTCTATCTAACACATTGCCCAGCAGTTCCAGTTGTTCTGGGTCACCCTTGGCTGGCCTTTCATAATCCCACCATTGATTGGCGGTCCGGGGAGATTTCACAATGGGGTACTTTTTGTGCTAAGGAATGTATTTCGTTTCCAGTTAGAGTAGCAGCTATCATTCCAGAACTCATTCCTGTGGAATACCAGGAGTTTGCCGATGTATTCTCCAAAGGCAATGCGGACATTCTGCCTCCCCATCGGCCTTATAATTGTGCTATTGAGCTAATCCCTGGTGCCACATTGCCAAAGGGGAGATTATATGCATTGTCCGGGCCAGAAACTTTGGCTATGAATGACTATGTTCAGGAGAGCTTACAGAAAGGTTTTATTAGACCATCAAAATCCCCTTTAAGTGCTGGTTTTTTCTTTGTGGAGAAAAAGGATGGCTCGCTTAGACCATGCATAGATTTTAGAGCCTTGAATAAAATCTCAGTCAAAAACACCTATCCTTTGCCGTTGATTTCTGTACTCTTTGATCAATTACGTTCTGCTGTGATTTTTTCTAAAATTGACCTGAGAGGAGCTTACAACCTCATCCGAATTAAATCTGGAGAAGAGTGGAAGACGGCTTTCAGTACTCAGTCGGGTCACTACGAATACCTGGTGATGCCGTTCGGCCAGTCTAATGCTCCAGCAGTTTTTCAAGACCTCATTAACGATGTGCTCCGTGACTTCCTAGGGAAATTCGTGGTCGTTTATTTAGACGACATCTTGATTTTTTCTGAATCGATGGAACAACATATCACCCAGGTGTGTCTGGTTCTTCAAAAGTTACGTGAGAATCATTTATATGCCAAGCTGGAGAAGTGTGAATTTCACGTCACGAAAGTATCTTTTTTAGGGTACATAATTTCCCCTCAGGGATTTTCCATGGAACCTAAGAAGCTTCAGGCCATCCTTAATTGGGCGCAACCCACCAATTTAAAAGCAATTCAGCGCTTTTTAGGGTTTGCGAATTATTATAGGAGGTTCATTCATTCTTTTTCTGACCTGGTTGCTCCCATTGTGGCTCTGACAAAGAAAGGAGCGGATCCTACCAATTGGTCGCATGAAGCTGAGTTGTCCTTCTGGGCTCTGAAACAAGCCTTTGTCTCAACTCCAGTCCTCAGACATCCTAATCCGGAATTGCCCTTTGTTGTGGAGGTTGATGCCTCAGAGGTTGGAGTGGGGGCTGTCCTTTCTCAAAAGGATCCGGTGTCTTTGGACTTACATCCTTGTGCCTTTATGTCCAGGAAGTTCTCCTCCGCTGAATCCAATTATGACGTTGGTAATCGGGAGTTACTGGCGGTAAAGTGTGCTTTTGAGGAGTGGAGGCATTGGCTGGAAGGAGCAAAGCATACTATTTCGGTATTGACTAACCATAAGAACCTGCAATACATTGAATCAGCTAAACGGCTTAATGCCCGGCAGGCACGTTGGGCATTATTTTTTACTCGTTTCAAATTTATAATCACTTTCAGGCCTGGTTCCAAGAATACTAAAGCTGATGCCCTGTCACGTAGTTTTCTTCCGGTTCACAATAACAATCCTGTTGTTACCCCAATACTTCCATCTTCGGTCATCCGGGCAGGCCTCACACAGGATTTATTTACCCAGTTAAACCAGCTTCAACACCAAGCTCCTAGATTTACTCCTGCTGGTCGTCTTTACGTTCCTGAATTTTTGAGAGCTACTGTTTTAACTGAATTCCATGACAACAAGGTTTTAGGGCATCCGGGAATCACTAAGACTTTGGAGTTAGTCTCTCGCTCAGTATGGTGGCCTAGTATGTCTAAAGACGTTAGGGAATTTTTTTTTTCATGTCAGGTTTGTGCACAGCATAAGGTTCCCCGTTCCTTGCCTATCGGGCAACTTATGCCCTTAAGTGTCCCTCTCAGGCCATGGTCTCATATTTCCATGGATTTTGTGGTTGACCTTCCCCTTTCAGCCGGATTCCGAGTCATATGGGTGGTAGTGGACCGTTTTAGTAAAATGGCTCATTTTATTGCTCTTCCCCGATTGCCTTCTGCTCAAGGGTTGGCAGTTTTGTTCCTCCGCCATGTGTTTAGGCTTCATGGGTTACCCACTGATATTGTTTCTGATCGGGGTCCACAATTCATTGCACAATTCTGGAGATGTTTTTGTGCTTCATTAAAGATGAAACTGTCATTAACATCCGGTTATCACCCACAATCCAACGGGCAAACCGAACGAGTTAACCAGTCATTAAAACAATATCTGCGCTTGTATTCAGTCAAACTCCAGAATGATTGGTCCGAATATCTTCCTTTGGCTGAATTTGCTTACAATAATTCCTGTCATTCCTCCACTAAAGAGTTTCCATTCTTTTCAGTTTTTGGTTTTCACCCCAGAGCTAATTCTTTTTTTCATCATTCTCCAGTCTCCTCGCTGGCATTGACCTCCCATCTCAGAGCAATTTGGAAAAAAGTGCACCTTGCTCTCAGAAAGGCGGCCTTTCGAGAAAATTTTTTTTCTGACAGGCTCCGACGTCCTTGCATTTTTAAGGTGGGAGACAAGGTGTGGTTGTCAACTCGCAACATCAGGCTTCGACAATCCTCGGCTAGACTGGGACCCAAATTTATTGGACCATTTCTTATTATTAAAAGAGTCAACCCAGTTGCCTTTCGGCTACGTTTACCAAGATCTCTCAAGATTGGAAATACGTTTCATTGTTCCCTGTTGAAACAATACGTTTCTTCCAGTAGATTTCCTCGGAGGATCTCTCAGGGTAGATCTCCAGTGGATGTACAGGGACAACAGGAGTTCTTGGTAGAGAAAGTTCTTGATTCCAAATTGTCCCGGGGTCGGCTTTATTTTTTAGTTCACTGGAAAGGCTATGGTCCGGAGGAAAGGTCTTGGGTCCTAGATAAGGATCTTCATGCCCCTGGGCTCAAGAGGGCATTTTTTCGGGAATTTCCTCAGAAGCCTGGCTTTAGGGGTTCCTTGACCCCTCCTCAAGGGGGGGGGGTACTGTTAGGCGCCGGGGTCCGCATGTCCGCGCGGCCCGGCACCTAGCAACTAGGGACGCCGTGCGCGTTCAGCCGCCGGCTCCCTAGCAACGCTAGATGCCGGGCGCGCTGAGCCGCACGGTCCCTAGCAACGGGGACGCCACGGGCGGACTGCATTCCCCGTTGCAGGGCCTAATTAACAAGCACACACACTTGTCCTCTGGCCGTGCAGCAAGGCAGCTGCACGGCATTTATTCCCAATCAGGCTCTAAGCAGCTGATTGGAGGACTCCCTGTTAAATACCTTCCCAGTACTTCTCACAGACGCCGGTAATAGCTTCCTGCATGCTGCTTTGGTTTGCTGAGAGTCTGTTCCAGTCCTGCTGTATCCGGTCATTCCTGTCCTCAGAAGTCCTGTATTCGGGAGTTGTCATCTCATCCCAGGAAGTCGTTTGGTCCCCAGTTGTCCTGACTGATCACCTTTGTATATCGAGTGGTGTTCCGTGAGTTGAGGCTCTGCCGCGTGTTGCGGCTCAGCCGCTTTATCTTTATATTTTCTGTTTTTGGAGCATTTGCGGAGGGTTCCGCTTCCACAAGTCCTCTCTGGAACTCAGCGGTGCTGGGTAGGAGAAGTGGACAAGTGGATATTTTGGTTGTCCTTTTCCCTGGCGGTGTTTCCGCACATATTCTAGTTTTAAGTTAGCTTGTAGCCCCTGGCCTGGTTGTTTAGTCAGAGGGCCCCTTGTTATCACCCTGTCTCGGATTTCCCTTTGTCTCTCATTAAGACCTGGGGGGGCATCGGAGTTGGGCAGACATAATCCGCCCTTCAAACGCGGCTGCCATGGGCTCAAGCAACCATAGTCTCGCAGGGGATTTCCGACAGCACGGGTGAGACAACGGAGTTAGGGCGCCAAGGGCTATTTTCCATTCCCGCTCCCTTCCCCAGCATTTCGTTCCAGTGCTCCGGTCCTCACAAAAGATCTCCTCAGACCAGAGTGCTGGAATCATAACAGAACCGGCATCAGTAATGAACCTCCAGTGGGTTTGATAACCGTGATGGCTGCAGCAAATGAGCGGGTTAGGCCGCAGATAACCGTATGGTATGTTACAGACTGTCATGAGCTAAGGCGAAAACTGTGGCAAAAGAGCACACTTTAATAGCACTGGTATAAGCAGTATCGGTTTGCAGCACCCAGGATACTACCACGGCACTGCTGCTGAACACAGGAAATTAGTAACACAGCATGGCTGTATGAAGCTTTGTACTGGCAGAATTTGCAGCCAAACTATTCAGGTTTATACCTGTAGACAGCTGACCATTGGCTACCAAGGTCAGCAGACTCATCTAGCAGCCGACTGGTCCATGCAGACACCTGACTGTAATCCAAGATGGTGGCGCAGGGCCGAAATCCCCACAGCCTGTCCAGACTTGAGCCTCCAAGAGAAGGCTCCACAGGTCCCTGCAGACCTGCCCGCAACCATTGCCCGCAGCCAGCAGTCCACACCTCAGCTAGAGGGACCCCGCGATAGCATACGGACGGGTAAGTCCCTTGACCCCTGGCTTCTCCTTACCCTGACTTGTGTCACACAAGGGAAAAAAATCAATTTCAATAAAATCCTAATCAGACAGCTGTGCTCAGATGTCAGAAGTATGACCGTATCTTGGCATTTATACAGATGTGTCATCATACATCTTGTCTCAATACACCACCCAGCGGTAGATGGCTGGTGTAAGTGAGCTGACAGGTCCCGACATCTGTTGCCAAAAATGCATCTTATTTTCATTGCTATGCAAATAAAATGCACAAGCATCATATGCTGATTAAAATGATATGCTGCATGTCTATATTCTGTGTGCCTCTGTGGCTGTAACTGCATACGAAATGGTACGTTTAGTGTTTTTGAGGAAAACACTGTAGTGTAGCATTTCATATGCAGCCGCAGATGCACACAGAATATAGATGTGCTCCATATCATTTTAATCTGCATAAGATGACTGTGCAACTTATTCACATCATTTTGCGGATAACACGCATTTTAATGTAAAAAGTTGCACAAAAAGACGCTTGCCGCTATCAATCCACGCCATGGCATGGCATGACCAGAAGGGCTGTTTAACGTGCCAGGAGGCTAGGTGTAGCATGGTCTTACATTAACTTTCCCGCACTTTTGCAATAAGGTCAGATAGTATATAAGGCCCTCCGGGTGGGGCCCCGCCTCTGCACGGCGCTGTAGACTCCAGAATTGTGCCGGAGTCTACTGCGAATGCGCAGGTCTCCGGAAACGTGGGGCCCGCCATGATCCGGAGACCAATTTGGCTACCGCGCAGGAGCGGCGGCCATTTTGGCTCGATTTCCGGCGCGATCACAGCTCCCGGCACTGGACTCTGGAAAGGTAAGTATTAAAATGGGTGCCCATGTGCACCGCACCCATTATAGAAACGCCAATGACTTCATTCCTCCCTTCTCTGTATTTATACTCCTATAGCCATCATATATGTTCTAATAAGGGATCACTACACTGTCAATTGCTTTGATAAAAGTATTGTTGACTAGTTGATGTGGGCATAACTTTCTTCTTTCTTTATACTAGTTTACTTTTTATAAATGTCTCCCACTTATTTCTGTGAATTAGTGGCTCATACAGTAGTTTCATGTCGATATTTCGATGGAGGAAATATGGATTAAAAGACACCGCCATGACAAACTCCTCTTCAGCATACATGACATGTGGCTGAGAAAGGGTTAATGAAAATAAAATACCTTGTCTATCTAACACTGGTCAAACTCTCCCAAAATGATAGTTCACACTCACTATTAACTACTTACTTCTGCTACTTCTAAGATTTGGTTTTAAAACTGACACTCTTAATTACATCATCAGTTGCAATTCCATTCCAAATCTAATTTAAATCAGTCTTGTAAAGACCACAATTATTTGTCTTAAATGTAACATTATAACAACCTACTATAGAATCACTGACACATACTCATTTGCGAACTACTGGAACAGGATAGATAGATAATAGATAGATAGATAGATAGATAGATAGATAGATAGATAGATAGATAGATAGAATTATAACAGAATGAGATACAGAAACACAATTGCAAATAGTTCTCTTAAAACAATCAAGAAAAAAAGATAAATTGAAAACGCACACTCACAGTACTTTTCATGTAACGTGTACAGTATGTGGAGGAAGGCTAGAAAATGGACAATACCACAGTAGCAAACCTACAAGACCTAATCATTTGTAAAATTATTTCCATGTTTTTTCACAGTCTCTTTTGCCCACCCCACTCCCTTTCCTCTACCCCTTCTTTAAACAACTATGTGCAAGGGGTATTAGTGTAGTTGAAAAGAATACATTTTTGTGCCTATTTATGGATATGTTCATCCAGAAACAAAAATGTCCTCAGTATTTATAATACAAATATTTTCATTTACTTATGTGCTTGTTTCATACCTTGAAAGTTATCCTTTTTAACTAAGTGAATTTGACTGATTTAAACGATTAATGTGAAAGGTGGAGAAACACCCTGGATACAAAGGCTCAAGACACTGCTCGGAGATGTACTTAGTTTTACGTGTACAACCTGCATTGCTCCTGTTAATATGTTTTACATCCGCAAGCTTTGGCCAGTCATTCCCCACATTGATCCTGATTTCAGGAGGTGACTTTGAAATAGCCCTGCGCTTCAATTGTGGTGTTGTCTCACTTGGTCTTCCTATTCGATGTTGCTCCATAGAGTCAGCATTGATAAATGCTCAAGCATTAAATCATGACATTCGATACAGGCTGCAGCCATACACACAAGTCACATCAAGAAAGTGAAAGAATGGGTTCAGTATGAATGGCCGCCGAACGGGATGCCGGTGGTCACAATACCGACGCCAGCCTCTTGATCTGTGAAATCCTGACAGGGGTGAGCTAAGTATGTTCTCCCCTAACCACTAAGCCTCTCTTCCCGCAGCTTGACCCTAACCTCCGCCCTTAGTGCCTAACCCTAACCTCCTCCTGGTGGTGCCTGAATATAAAACCCCTCCCCACAGCCCCCGCCTGCATCCTAACCCTAACCCTCCCTGGGTGGCGACTAAACCTAACCTCCTTCCCGCCTAACCCGCCCGCTATACTTACGGTGCCTAATTCAGACCTGATCGTAGCAGCAAATTTGTTAGCAGATGGACAAAACCATGTGCACTGCAGGTGTGGGAGATATAACATGTGCAGAGAGAGTTAGATTTGGGTGGGTTATATTGTTTCTGTGCAGGGTAAATACTGGCTGCTTGATATTTACACCTGAAATTTAGATTTCTGTTTTAACATACCCCACCCAAATCTAACTCTCTCTGCACGTTATATCCGCCCCCCCCCCCCCCCCCCCCCCTGCATTGCACATGGTTTTGCCCATCTGCTTACAAATTTCCTGCTATGATGAGGTCTGAATTAGACACACAACCGGGATGCCAGCTGTTGGGATTCTGGCAACAGTCTCCTGACCCTGTCAGGATTCCGGTGTCTGCATTTTGATGGGTGTCAGGATTTCGGCATCGGTATTCTAACTGCTAGGATCCTGACAGCCGGCATTTTAACCGCATCCCGAAAGAACACCTGAATGTTCCATCTCTTGTTTTTGCATCTGTGTGGGTACATTGCCATACACTGATCCATTAAATCCACTCCCCCCCATGTGTCTGTTATACTACTCTGTACTTAACCCTGTTACTAGATGCTTTTTATGTCTGGAAAAAATGAGAACAATACTAATAAAGTGTCTACCACTACTACCACAGCTGCTACTAATGATAATAATTTGAAATAATTAGCAATTTAAAAAGCTAAATTAACATAGAATTATACATATAATATATTATGGCCACCAGCTCCTAGTTGTACGCTGATCACTCACTTGCTACTTACATCTAAGCTGTATTATGTTTTGAGAACTGTGGCGCTTTTTGTTACCTGTACTCTATTTTTGTTTTTTATTTACTGTAATATTAAGTTTTGTCTCCCTGTGCTGTCCTTTGTATGGCGCTGCAAAACACTTGTGGTGCATTATAAATAAAATGTAATAATAATAATATGCTATCAGCTGTCAAAACTGGAATATATGGCTATTATGTGAGGAAATTTTTTAGGTTAGGATAAGCCTGCATTCCAGGATAAGCCTTGCACACAGTATGGAGTTTTGTATTGCATGATGTCCACTAAAGTGGACATATGATTGTTCATCAAGGATGGGATGTATTAAAATACATCACCGCCCCTTGCCGCCCACCGCAGCAATGCGGTATATACTAACATATGCAATTAACATCGCAATGCAATGACAGAGGCCCCCCGTGATACCTGTCAGAAGGTATGCAGTGGAGTCTCCGTCACCTCCCTGGGGTCTCTGTCACCTCCCAGCAGTCAGTCCCAGGCTCCTCCTCCCTGCAATCGGAAGGACCTCCGGCTGTGTTGTTGGGGGAGGAGGAGTTTGGGTTCTGGGACCAGGGCTGCCTACACACAGGTATGCTGGGGGGTGGGGGGAGGTGTGAGCGGCATGAGGCGCTGGGATGCGGCAGCTGCTGGAAAGATGCCCATAGACTTCTATAGGGTATTGCCATCAAAAGACGGCGATACCCCCGGCGTCGAAAACCCAGCGGCCAGGGGTTAGAACATATGAAAATGCAGTAAAACACCGAAAACATGGGTTTTACCACATTTTTCCTTTAGTACATCCTGCCCCAACTATGAAAAAATTACCTTGGGTGTTTGATCGAAACATTCACCATATTATGCCCTAAACGTTACTTTCCTTGGATTTTTTGGTTTTTAACTGTTCTACTGTCTTTGAATTAAAGTATTTTACATTAACCCCTGAAGTGCTCAGTGCTGGTGAACTTTTCTCAGCCATTTTATTTTGCCACTAGGTGGCATCTCTTCTAAATTTGGTAGAGGTCCAAAGAAGAGGACACCATGTAATAGTGATGTCAAAAGACAGTTCTATAGGTGATAAAGGGGTCTGTTTTTATGTCATTGGGGTATATTTTTAAGTCCACTTTATTTTTCTCCAAGACTACATAGACCCCCAATGACTTATAAACAGCTGTCCACTGTATTGACCTCTGTTTGAAAGGGTTAAGTTATGGATTTCTTATGAAGACATGTAATTTCTTTTATGTTCTCAACAAATGCCATCTTTCATATACTGTAGCTCATCTCACTGATTATAAATACAGGCATGTGCACAGGTCTTTTTATACAAGCATTATGTAAAGCATTGTTTTCATGTCAATGATTTTCCTATAAAATATATATTGTCCTGGGAAGGACTACAACAAGTGTCCTTTGTATTCACAGCATCTGGGCTATGACATAAACCATAAGTGGCATGTTGATCTTACCTTGTGTTTGGGAGACACCAGGCCTCTACGAATATTAACAACCCATCTATGTGACAAGACACAGATACTTTTGAAGTAGCATCAAAATATATTCACCACTGGTTTTATTTACACACAGAGACTGCACTGGTATTGATATCTTTATACGTAATCACATTCATATATTATTTCCTAACTCCTGATTGTGCCTTAATCATTCCGGCACAATCCCTACTGTGGGACAACTGGACAGTAGCGAATTGTCTTGGAAAGTACTTTTATTTTTAATGCATTTCGTATGGTTTAAAGATATGTGTACACCATTCATACACACTGCAATCTTACTTTAGCGCGTAGCAATCCAATAGCACGTGTTGGTTTTTATAAATAACTTGGGTAACCCAGATCAGTGTGAATAATTTACCTAGATTCAGTTTCTTACGCTAAACTCTCAGTGACCTTGGCAATATTACAGGAACATTGGGGAATAATATTTTTACAAGGATAAACCGCTCTTTAATAATTTACTTAGTGTGTAGGGCACAAACAAGGCCTCTTTTTCACCATGGATATCAAATTGTCTGTTCCATTAAAGAGAGTTTTTTTGATGGCACTGCATAAAAGACACTCTTTCAGATTAGCTCCAAACACCTCTGTTTATGCAAGAATCCTAGGAAATACATGAACTTTTCCTAGGGAGCATTTAGCATTCCTTATAGTCTTCTGATTTCATAAATTAGCTTTTGCATGTTTGAAGAGGATTTCCCCTATGCCTCTGAAATATTTTGCATGTGTTTATATTTTTTACTATATTTAGCTCCTTGCCATACAAACTTTAAAGATCAGGACTCGGCCCAGCATGTGTTACATATATTATGGGTTATTTATTCTGCAAAATGCCACTTTGAACAAACATGACATTTGATTGATGAAGCATACAAAAAAAATATACACTTCCTCATAACTAAGTTAAATAAACCAACATGCTCTAATATTGTGGTTGCGCACAAGGCTCAGAGAAAAGTAATTAAGTGCTTGTAATAAAATATTTTGTGCTCTAGGAGAAATAGTCCTAAAAAAGATCCCAAATGCAGCTCAAAGTGATCAGACAGAGGAACGTGTCCTCTAATAAATTAGATGCTTCTTTATTCTTCTGTCGCCCCACAGATACTTATGTGTTCATCTAGTAACTCTTAGGATTATATTAATCATTTGTTGACTACCTCTTGGAATATTTAAAGGATAAATAATAAAATATTTTGGGATGAGTACAGTACATTAAGATACATGGAAAAAAATGTACAGTTTTACATTGTTTACTAAAGGCAAACTGCACTTCATTACTTACTGCTGAGATCCAAATTTGTGCACATGTAAAGAATATAAAGAATACAAATTATGCAAAGCATCAAGTGGCAATTTGCAAAACTATCAAACTGCCAGGAGAAAGCGGTATCATTAGAAGTAGAGTACAGATAAGCCACCTTGCTTAAATTAGAAGTTGCTAGAGTTACAGTATCTAGCCCAGTGGTTCCCAAACTGTGTGCAGTGGCTCCCTGGGGTGCCTCGGGACACTTGCAGGGGTGCCTTGGATTGGTGGTCCAGGACCAATTCAAATTATTTATGGTCAATATAATAGGCAAAACTAGTGCTAGTAGCTGTCAGTCATAAACTATGTGGACAAACAGAAGCAAATCTTGTCCCTCACCACACAACTGACCCTAAGGATGACATATAAACGTGATCTACTCAATGTAATATTTCTTTCTAAATTTCTCAATAAGAAATTTTTGGCCTAGGGGTGCCGTGAAAAAAATTCTGATACTCTAGGGCGCCGTGATTCAAAAAAGTTTGGAAACCACTGATCTAGCCTATTACACTAGAAAGAACGAATATGGAGTCAATATTCATTTGTTAATTATGGGGGCAATAATTATTTAAATAATATATAATTATTTATTAAGTAATAATACTTTAGAATTTTAATAAGGAGCCAATTTGAAGATTTTTATAATTTTGATTATTATTATTTTTTATGAAGGCAGTATGACTATTGTACTTATTAATTGATCAATGGGCAGTAAGAATTTATGATGGTGGTAACACTTTCCATTTCAAGATTTGAGTACTATTTATAGTACACATTTTTGGCACTACAAGTGCCAGCATTCACAAGCTAGACTTGAAAGTTTTCCTGGGTTTTTAGCATCATCCACTACTTATCTACTACTTGCTGCACTGCAAATTAACATATAATTTCTAAAGAAGTAAGTGCATTTGTGGTATTGTATTTTTTATGATGCATGCTTATCTACGTCAGACACCAACTCCAGAAGCTCCAGAATGCAGTCGTCTCTGACTAAACTCCATCACATGTTCTACATAACCGGCAATAAGACAGAAGACTTCTTGCCAGGAAACTACAAGGCCAGAGAGCCCACCATAGAATCAAACACCTTTTGAACCACCAACGCCAGAAACGCCTTAATCCCCTAGACATAGCTAATTTTTTTTCTTCTTACTATACCCAGCTATATGATTTATATTCTGATAGCTCTGCTCCCAAGCCGTCTTCTGGCAGTATAATTTCTTTTCTTTCTGTCCTGCATGTGCCCTCTTTAGATCAGAGTAGTATGGCTTCCTTACATGTTCCCTGGACTTTAAATTAAGTCACTTACACAATGGCCCCAATCATGACTATTATTCTACTTTTTATGGGGACCTGGCTCCTACTTTATTGACCTGTTTGAAGCAGCTTCAACATGTGGAACCTTTCCCTCAGAAATGCAGGAAGGCAACATAGTTATAACACACTAACCAGATAAAGATACTTCCAAATTCAGGAACTACAGAACTATAGCACTCTTAAATACTCTTAAATACTGTCATGCAAATTAATTGCAAACTGCTAGACTCTTTCATTCTTCCTCGGGTACTGAATATTATTGAATTTGACATGAATTCCCAAAAAATAAATTCTACTGCTTTCCCTCGAAGCTGAAACACTTCTGATAAGCTCCAAGTCTTGGTCTCTTGGTTTTCAGGGAGAAATATCAAACTCCATTTTAGTTATTTACAGTGATCCATCTGCTAAGATTTTCAGCAATGTTTTTTTTCAGTCTAATACTTTCCATATAACTAACGAAACCAGATGAGTCTGTCCTCTCTCCCTTTTGATCTTTGTATTTGCTATATGGTCCCTTGGCTGATAAGTCTGACTTTTGCAGAAATATCCAGGCCTCCACATTATTTTAGATCTGTTCAGTTATTACAAGTAGAATTCTAATAAATTGGAAGCTTTGTCTTTGAATATCCCTAGTGATGCTCTCTCTAATCTTCAGAAAAGGTTTAACTATGTTTGGAAAAATATCTCTGCGACTAAAGGGGGGTACACACGGAGCGATAATCTAAGCAATCTGACTAGATTGCTTAGATTTTCAGCAAGATCGCCCCGTGTGTAGCCCTAACAGCGATAGCGATGTGCAGCACCGCACATCGCTATCGCTGGTGCTAGATTGGCCTGCATGCAGGCCAATCTAGCGGGTTGCTCACTTCACCCACTGGGTGAAATGAGTGGCCCCCCGTCTCCCCCGCACGCTCAGCACAGATCGCGCTGTGCTGAGCGGCGGGAGAGATGTGTGCGGGGCGGTTCGCTCAGCACACATCTCTCCCGCATCGGCCCGTCTATATGGGCCTTTACTGAGGCATCCAAATCCCATCCTTAATTAAAAACATTTTTTTTTTTACTTTTTAGTGAATATAAGTCGGATATAAAAAAATGATGGAGGCAGAAATAAATCACAAACAGACCCCGATACTTCAAATTGTAAATTAAAGAGAAATAAGCATAACAAACAGCAAATACAGTTCACAACATAAAGGGAAATAAGGGGGGGGGGGCTCCTCAAATGATGGAAGAAAAGGGACACGGATAGGTCAGGGGGAAGAAGTATGACCAATACAGGAGGAAAAATCTGTAGAAAGAGGCTTTCATTAAAAAGATTTTTTAAGTCAATACTACCCACTAATTGCAAATGTTATTGGTGTATCAAACACCTGGGTCAGCTATGAGGTTTCCTGGTTGGGTCATTTGGCAGCTTTTAACACATATAAACATATGACCCAGTCTAAGACATATGGGGGCCTTCTTACTAATTTGTATTACTGTATATCAACATGCATGTATCCTCTATCAGTTATCTGATTTGTTTCTCCTCCCCTTCTGTTCTGTCCCTTTGGCTGTGATTGGTGCCCTCCAGATCTGTGATTCCTAGATCCTACCCTGTGATGATTTGGAAGTCCACACCAAAACTCTCCCTTATGGCACTTTGTTGACTTATACCTAATGTAAACCTTTCACAGTGGCACCTGCGAGGGCTTACTGCTGTTTTGGTTATAGTCTCTGCACAATCCATTTTACCTTTTGCCCAGCTTCAGAGTCAGTTGGGATTACCCTTGTCTGAATACTATAATTATCTCCAGATTGTTCACTGGTTGCAGGTGATAAATGAAAACTACAGTGCCCTCCGCCTGCCACCATTCTGAATAACTAGGTATCTATAGGTGCAATTACCATTTATCCTAAATTGGTTGATAAAACAAATGTACAGGGACATTGAGGGCAGGATCTCCATCATATCTTTACATGTAACCATTAGGATTGTTTATACCATACTTCTTTCCTTGTCCTGAAATGCACAAAACCATGCAGCGATACACATTATACTCTACCAAGAAAAAAATATTTGATGCCTTTTGACAGCAGGGGCATAACTATATTGCTGTGGGCCCCATAGCAACATTTGTAAAACCCCCCTCTCAGGGCACTGAGTTCTCACCTCTACCTTTGTCAGGCAGGTGGTCCATCTTTGGGGCAGTCAAGAGGGGGCTGCCCAGGGAGGTCCATCTCTGATGGTGAGAGGAGTGGTGTGCCCAGCATGGCCCATGGTTTGCAGACACTCTCAGCAGGCCAGGCATGCTGCAGCATTATTGGGTGAAGGGGCCCAGTGGTGAGACAAGCCCTGGGAAGACTGGTTGGGCACCGTAGCAACCACACTGCCTGCACCTATGATAGCTATGCCTATGATCTGGCTGGGTGATCATATCATACAACCTATTAAGAACCTAGCAATCTGGTGGACCATTATGCAATAGATAGCATCTATCCTTGTGTTTCAATGCCTATTTCCCTATAGATTGTAAGCTTGCGAGCAGGGCCTTCCTACCTCTGTCTGTCTGTTTTTACCCAGTTTTGTTCTATTACTGTTGTTCTAATTGTAAAGCGCAACGAAATATGCTGCGCTATATAAGAAACTGTTAATAAATAAAGTATGGCAACTGTAATCTTTCTTCATTTTAATGACTAGTTTAATAGGTAGGTACACAATTTAAGCAGTATACTAGGAGATATGGAAAAGTTGATATTAATGAGAGGTTTCCAAGTTTTTTTGTAGATTACACTCTTTTAAAGGCAAATGATTTTGATTACCACCAAAAACTGGAATAGTCATTCTAAGCCAGTGTTTCGCTCCTCAAGACACACTAACAGTCCAGGTTTTCAGGCTACCCATGCTTCAGCACAGAAATAAACAAACAACTGAGGTACTAATTAAGTGACCACCTGTGCTCAATCATAGCTATCACTAAAGCCTGGATTGTGCTTTGAGGACTGAGATTGGCAACCAATGCTCTAAGAATATGAGTAAATGTAGCAAGAGTTTTATAAGAAGATCATCTGCTTATTGCAAGGTGTGTACACACATGTGCAAAATAAAACTGATGCAACAGCCCTTCTCCCCTCCCAATGAGTTAGCTGATTACAGGAGACTCCAATAAAACTCTTAATTTTTTATGAATCAGGAGATGGTTGCGAAGAATACAGTAGGACAGGAAAGGAACATAACTAGTTAGAATACTTTAGCACTCCATATTATTGTTCATTTACTTAATAGAGCAGACAGGGCTGCCAAGAGATGCATCAGGCCCCGCTCTGCTGGTGACGGAGATGTGTGCCAGAGGTCTAAGTCTCGTCATGTGGCCTTTGTAGAAGATGGCTGTTGAGAGGGCATGGCTGCACCATGCTGATGATGTCTCCCAGGGGTGTAACTAGACCTTTGTGGGCCACATAGCAAGATTTTGAAAGGGGCCCCTTGCACTACGCCAAAGCAACAGGGAGCAAGGGATGGGGTTTGACATGATATGGGTCAGAACAGCAGTGCGGGGACGGGGCCTGACAGTGAATGGCGTTACCAGGCAGGGTGGTCCTGAGGTGTCAGGTATACCAATATAACTCGCTGGGATGGGGCATGACTACAAAGTAGTGACCCCAATTCAAATGACACCATTGGGTGTAGTACAGTAGTGCTTCTTATTCACGTTGCATCACACAGTAGGGCCGCTTATTTAAGTTACGCCACAAATTAGAGCCCATTCATGTTGTCATGCAGTAGTAGTGCCCCTTACACCATGTTATGCCACGCAGTAGCAGTGCTCATTATACCACATTATGCCCCATGCAGTAATGACCATTGCACAACATTACGCCTAGGGAGGCCAATCCCGGGATCGGAATCGGCGGGATCCCGGGATTTGGGCCCAAAAATGCCGGGATTTGAATCCCGGGATTGGAGCATCCAATCCCGGGATTCACAGGATTACACTGCGCATGTGCGGAAGGTAGGGTGTGTAAGTAATACTACTTACAATTAGGCGGGCGGCAGCCATAGACAAACGCTGAAAGCGGCAGCACTTCAAATGTGGCACCGGCCACCAGCCAATCAGAGCTGGCGGACCGGCAGCCAATCAGGGAAGCTGCCGCAGCAGCGGCAGCCAATCAGGAGCGACTGCTGCGGCTGCTTCCCTGATTGGCTGCCGGTCCGCCAGCTCTGGTTGGCTGGCGGCCGGCGCTTCATTTGAAATGCCGCCGCGTTCAGTGTGTCCATGGCTGCCCCCCACCTAATAGTAAGTGATATTACTTACACCCACCCTACCTCCGTGCAGTGCTAACAGCCTCCCTCCCGCGCCGCTACCAACCCTCCCCGCTACCTACACCCTCCCTCACGGCTATCTACATCCTCCCGCCCAGCTACCTACACCCTCCCACCCAGCTACCTACACCCTCCCTCCCTTCCGCGCCGCTACCTACACCCTCCCGCACCGCTACCTACCCTCCAGCGTTGCTCCCTACACCCTTCTTAACTGATCCCTACTACAATCCCGGGATCCCGGGAATCCCGGGATTGAGCGTTTTTCAATCCCGAATCCCGGAATTGAAAAAACGGCCCGGGATTGGCCTCCCTAATTACGCCCCACACAGTAATGCCCATTGCACCACATTATGCCCCACACAGTAATGCTCATTGCACCACACCATATGCCCAACACAGTAATGCCCATTACTGCTGCACAAGTATTATAACGAACATCAGAGTCTGATCCACATGTATCAAAATAACCGGACACCAGAGTCCCCTCCACATGTATAATAATATCAACAAAAGTCTGCTCTGCCTGTGCTATAATTAAAAGACACTGCTGTTTGGCTGCACATATGTTACAGTTACATTACCCCACACTCTGCTCCATCTGTATAGTAAATGCCATCAGTACTTGCTGCTGCTGCCAGTCATGTCCCATACCCACTAATCCCCACCCTTCATCTTTCAGATGTTAACAGGGACTTCTGTTCCTTGCGTTCCAAAGCAGAAAGGCTACAACAATATGGCCAGCACCAAGTGTACAGTCAGTGTGGCACCTGAGGACAGGGAGTGATTGAGTGTAGGGGATGACAGTGGCAAGATTGGGTGCAGGGGAGTGGCAGGCAGCTAATGAAAGTGACTGGGTGCAGGGGAGCTGCGGGCCCCATAGGCATCCCTGGCCCTGTAGCAGCCGCATCCCCTTCACCTATGGTAGTTACGCCACTGTTGTCTACCTTGCAGCCTGCAGAGAGGTGATTTATCATTTACATAAATTATGTATATAAAATAATAATTGTATATTATACTGGATTCCAGTATAATTTCACTGTAATAAATACCTTAATTCATATATACAGTATATATATAGATTTTTTTTTACCAAGCATTTATGGGGTTGATAAATCCTTGGAAAGCGGCACAAATATCTCAACACATCTGTAATCCCTCCACCGTTACAGCCAAAAGACCCCAATCCCCCTGGTATATATCCTGTTTTGTTTGGACATTTGGTAATAACATTTGTGCAGCTCTCATTGGAAGTGACTGTCCTTTGGATCCACATTGCAGAGCTGTGATATATGGATTTATTTACAACGTTTGAGGTCTGATTTGTGTTTCATTTCTGCAGATAAATGCTTTTCCGTCAACACATGTGGTATAAATATCAACAGTAATTCTGCTCCAAATAGCTTTTGGATAAGTTTTACAGCATTCACAAAGTCTTCTTTTTATGTTAAAAACAAAAAAAACAAAAACCAGGATTCAGAAACTGACAACTAATATCAAAGAACATAAAATCTGACATCTAAAAAAATGTATCTTAATTACAGGATGTATCGTCCCATATATATATATATATATACACACACACACTGTAAATTAGGAAGTATTCCTAATCTGTTCATGTGCTGCCGCCTACTGGTAGAGAAGAGGAAAACTGGACACACCAGAATTTATGAATTGAAAGAACTCCTACCTTTTGTCGTTTATTCCTGATACTACACCTGTGGCCTTGAAAATAATTAATTCAATCAGTTCACTAGGAATTAGTGACATCACTGAGGCATGAAGCTTACCACATGGCTGCCTCATCTGTGTGTCAAGGCTTCTCATGCTTTCTGTATCATATGCAACTTTATGATGTTGCATATTAGCCAGATACCACATATTTTGAGAACATTTATCCCAAGTACTCCATACAAGCAGGGTGTTTTTTTTTTGTGTGTCTTTAATTACTGCTGCTGTACTGGTTTCGGGGCCCGGCAGTGTACTTACTGGTATGGGGGACAAATGCGAAACCGCACTGTATAAGCACAATCAGTGCGCATCCATCAGCTGCGCTCCACCGGCACCGCTACTGCAGGTGCAGCCGCACTTCCGGATTCTGAATGAAGAAATTAAATGAAGAAAAAAAAGTTTTTTTTAGAGGGTGCAGTGGGATTGCCTTTGGGGCACCCCAAGCCGCCGGGCCCCCTAGCAGCTGCATCCCCTGCTGCCTCTATAGTTACGCCACTGAGACCCGTAACACAATTAGGAAAGTCATAAAGACAATTTTCAGATATAAGACCCTTAAGAACAGAGCACAGGACATACACCTTTTCAAGAACAGATAAACACATATCTGGGCAATAAAATATATAACATCTTGGTTAATAGTGGACTACATGAAATAATATGAGCACAATTCTCTCTGTTACACCTGTATAAAACATCTTAAAACTGAAACATGTTAAAATTTGATAGCTGCTCTGCCCTACATCAATGTGGCAGGGATGGGCTGAAGGTAGTGCAGACTCCTAGGTGTCAGGTCCTGAGTTATTGATCAAATAATGGAGCAGATGTATTAACCTGGAGAAGGCATAAGGAAGTGATAAACCAGTGATATGTGCAAGGTGAAAAACGCACCAGCCAATCAGATCCTAACTGTTAATTTACATATTGGAGCTGATTGGCTAGTGTCTTTATAACCTTGCACATATCACTGGTTTATCACTTTCTTATGCCTTTTCCAGGTTAATACATCTGCCCCAGTGTTCATTACAGATTGAAGGATGTGTGCACTGGTATCTGTAAAGGGAATTAGATGAGCTTTGCTATTTAAGCTGTTACTCTTGGGTCATCCACTACAGGCTCTGTTGTGTGTCCTTACATAGCATGTACAAAGAAAATAAAAAAATGTTATAGTGTCAGGGTTATTCTTGCAAAATGCTGATTAGTTTCAAATATTCTACATGGAAAAAGTAATATAGGTGACAAGTAGTCTTTTTTGCGCACTAAACATAACTATTTTTACTTTGTGTGGTAAGAGCCCACTCAGGCGTCAAGGGAACTGTTTTATGATTACAGTATATCTATTAAATTAGACATTAATATACAGGAATAATTCTCATATTGTGAAATAGTATTATATTATACCACATTGTTATAACTGTATCTATTAGCGCCTCAACTGTTGTTCAATGTTTTCTCCATTAGGTTTCCCTAATCCCAAACTAACATGGCTGAAGAAAGACTACCCCATGCCAAACAATTCATTTGTGCTTTCAAATGGATCTCTTCTGCTGACAAACATCACAGCTGAGGATGAAGGGATGTACACTTGCATTGCAACAAACGCTCTTGGAAAAACAGTAGCAATGTCTGTTGTGCAACTATCTGGTTAGTATCAGAATGTGCAGCTGCATTCTTTTGTTATGAGCTAGCGTGCCGTGAGGTTTTATAATCCGATCAGTTTTTATGGCATTCCTGAGAAATAATATACCAAAAAGTTGTGCCTGTTTTCTAAATACCTCATTTTAATATAAAAAGGGACAGTTTTGGATTATTTTCTGCATTATAAAATGTAGTTGAGCATGTGGTCGGTGCATGACGTTATTCTGAGGTCTGTCTTCCAGATCATTATGCTGGTGTTGTACTAGATTTTACACATGTAAACTCATGAAATTCTAACCAATCCTTTTAAAGTTTGAGAAATGTTTTCAGATTAGATTATTATGCACAATTGTTGGCATAAATTATCTTTATAAAGTGCTAGATTTTTCCAGAGCTTGATTATTTTTTTTTAGTATCCTGCAAGGTAATTGTGACTATGGTTGCTTCCCCCACTGACATCTTGTGGACAAATTTGGTATATTATTTCTGATACGTTCCGCTGGTTCAAATAACTAGTCACATATAGTATGTATTCTATATACAATTAAGGTGCATTGGGGCAGATGTATTAACCTGGATAAGGCATAAGGAAGTGATAAACCAGTGATATGTGGGAGGTGATAAAGGCACCAGCCAATCAGCTCCAATACGTAAATTAATAGTTAGAATCTGATTGGCTGGTGCCTTTATCTCCTTGCACATATCACTGGTTTATCACTTCCTTATGCCTTCTCCAGGTTAATACATCTGCCCGATTGTCACTTAGGGAATGTCCATCTATCTCCCACTGTCAGCCCCAAGACTTGTACTTTTTCCCCATTTGCCAATTGATCCATTCTATCTTAAATCGTCAGGTGCACAATGCAGACTAATGGACCTAATGAAGGCAAACATACTTACATATGATGTACACAACTTGTAGCAGATGTACATATAACTATGATGACTGACTGGACACTTTTATTGTCTTACAAGGTAACAAAGCCCATAACTATACAGAGGAACAGTCCCGAAAAGGAAAACGTCGAGTTCTGATGGCGTCTTCATTAGGAACTAGCATTGTGGGTAAACTCGGGGACCTCTTACGTATTGGTAAATCTTGTTTTATTATACAAAACAATACATTTACATGTAAATAGAGAAAAATATGTATAGAATTATTTAATTCACTACGTGTTCAATACATGAATTCAAATGGGCAGTATCCAATTAGAGGTGATCTGCTAAAATGGGAACAAAACAAACAGATATTGTAATTTTTGACCAATGGTCATTATCGTAGTATTCAATTAGAGGCCGTTTTGAGCCGCTGAAAGCGGACCAGCGATCGTGCAATAACAGATGGGATCCAGGATAAGCTCCTGATCTCATGTGTCATTGCGGCTCCAGCAGCCACTTATTGCGGATTATGCTTTGGGTGCCCGAGGCACCAAAAGCATAATACCCAATAAATGTTGGCATAGTGGCTAATTGGACAGCCCCAGGCAATACACTGACCCGCGGTCATTGACCGTGTGTAATTGGATTCCCTCCCATAGAATTCTTGTATTGAACACATTTTCAGTGATAGATTTTGTAAAGTATCTATGAATCCATGTTTTGTAACTTTTGTGCCAGCTTATCTTACATAAAATCATGGCCAGAAAAGTAACCGCACACATTTGTGCCTATGTATATTTGCATGATTCTGCCAATTATGCCTGTCTGCACCTGATAAGCGGGTCGGGTACAATCTAAAATAGGCAGAGTAAATTAAGGCCATATATTTCCCAGTTGGTTCAAAATTGTGCAAAGATGCATATGCACCCAAGAAATCCGTTTTCGCAGTGCAAGGTCAGGGTGCAATTATTGGTCCATCTGTGGCTAACTTTGCATCAGTTTTCAGATAAAATAATTATGTTATTAAAAAAAAAATATTGCTACCATATAATACAATACTGTCATATAAAAGAACAGTGAATGATGTTTTGTAAAACAATGCGGTTACATAAAAGAATACTTGTGCTGCTCTTATAGGTTGTCCTGTGCAAACGAGCCATCAGAACACAATTCACTGGTTTCTAAGGAAACAACCAATAGAAGGCATTAACAACCTAAAATACCGTGTTTTGGTGTCTGGACGAGTTCTGGAAATAAATAACTTATCTGAGCATAGTACTGGAGAATACAGATGTTGGACTTCAAGTGATTCAAGGATTGTGTCTGCCTGGGTGAATGTATCTGTAGAAGGTGAGTTTTTGTACACATTCTCTGTATAAGGATGTGATCCAGAGTTGGAGCAGAGCTCTATGATGGCTCCGCCCCTTAACCTGTGACACCATGATGTCACATCTATGGGGTGGGGCTGTTGGCTTTAGGAAGTAGAGCACTGCACTCTGGACCACTCCACAGGCTACAGGTTGCCCTTGGACACACTGGGCATCTCTGCAGCAGTGCTTCTGGTTGCTGTGTACGTTCCAGGCACCCTGCAATCCATGTGCATGTACCATGGGTCAGTGACTGTACACTCCCAGGACCCTGGGCCATGGCACTGCTCACCCACTCCTAGATACGGCCCTGATGTGATCTATCATTTGGACACCTGCTATACAGAATGTTCTGAAGTTAAATATTCTCCTAAACTGACTGAGCGTTTGACGCTAACACAGATCTGCCAAACTGGTGTAAATCTTGCAAATGAATAAATAATCTCCTGCAGCAGCGTTTTAAGAGAGGATGGGGCCTGTGTGCAAGCTCCAGGTGGGCCCCCTCCTCTCCACGGCGCTGTAGGCTCATGCGTTGTGCTGGAGTCTACTGCACATGCTCAAGTCTCCAAAAACATGGCGCCAATCATGATCCAGAAACAAATTTCAGACTACGCATGCACTGCGGCCATTTTGGTTGTGAGTTTTGCCTCAGCTGCTGAGGCTGCAGCGCCCGTCGTGGGACTCCAGATAGGTAAGTATTAAAACAACATGGGTGCAGTGTATGCGGTGTGGGCCCCCTGTACCCAGGGGCCTGTGTGCACCACACACATTGCACCCATGATAGAAACGCCAATGATCTCCTATCAGAAAGTCCCCTTATACACTCCTTCTCCCTCATCTACCAGTGTGAATAACAAGCTAAGAAAACACTTCTCAACAACACGTATCTATCCTTTATCATGGACATAGTTGTACCCAAAACCTGCATAGACCTGTTTTCTTATTTTAGCAGTAAGCTACTAATAGATTCCACCTTACATATGTTTCTTGCTTAAATATTATCAACATAATTCTAGCATATTATCGAACTCCAAAATAACTTGGAATATTTAAGAAATACATTTGAAAGAAAATGCGTAGTAAAGAAAGTAGTGGAAAACAAAGAATTAGGAACTGCTGGATGGCTTGCAGTAATGAGTCTGTGGATACAGCTGGGAGCTATCATTTGTTGATGGTTATTGCAGAAAAATCTGGCTGTTTCTACAATCACGTAAAACATAAACTCTTTCATAGCAGTGCAGTACTTCATCTTCAACAAAGTGTCAAAAAAAGGATGGAAATTCAGTAAGCTTAGAGGAGGTTTAGCGACAAAACACAAAGGCACCCCGGATTTTGAAGACATCTCCATGCACAAAATAAATTGATGACAAAATGATTTTTTAAGAATTTTGTCTTTTCCTGCAATTTAGGCTGAGGTTTCTTAAGTTTTCGAACAGATGGGAAATGTATGATCATTTGAACCGAGTAAATTGTCATATAAGGAGAATACAATACTGTACATGTAACACTATACAGGAAACGTTAACAGCCTGGTGACATCATGAGTAATGACATCAGCATTAGTGGCACAGTGGCATCTCTCCTTACTAATTCACATTATAATTTAAAAGGTATTTCTAATAATACCAGAATATACACTTGTGTACACTCTGTGCTTAGCTCCAGTAAAACAGAACACACTGTAGCAGTCCTGTCAGCAAGTGTTCCAGTGCCTGCCATCTGGGTCACCGCCATATGTGTAAAATGAAATATTGTAAGCAAATAAAAAACATGTAACGTAAATCATCCTATATAATAAAAGGTTAATGCTGCTCCTTACCTTTATGGGGGGAATTCAAGTGTTTTGCCAGCCGGCGGACACTAGAATGTGCCTGACAGAGCAATTCTAGTGTTGCTTCGTTTGGGCGCGCTGACATAACTGTTATGTTGTTCTGTAATTTTGGCGGGCTAGTATTAGCTCCTAATAATTCCCTAATATGTAATATGTTCTGCCACAGACTATAGGCTGGATTATGGTGAATGGACTTCTTGCACAGCTACGTGTGGAAATATGGGTTCTCAGTTTAGAACACAGCATTGTCTGAACTCCGAGGGACACCGTGTGAATAATTCACTGTGTGAACATCTTGGACCATTAGTGGCAAATTCTCAGCCTTGCAATATAAAAGACTGCCCAATAAGGTAACTGTTATACCCTACACTGTCAGATAACTGAACGACAGATGTATCATTTGTTATGCCATTAATGGGATATGTTATCTTTGTAGATGGACAAAAGGATCGTGGTCTGAGTGTTCAGCCTCTTGCGGCTCAGGGTTCCAGAAGAGGCAAGTGGCTTGCCAGCAGATTATGACAGATGGTGCCGTAAAAGAGCTGCCTTTACATTCCTGCGGATTCACTGAGCGCCCAGCGGCACAGAAACCATGTGCTGTCGATACCTGTATGGACTGGATTCCTCAGCCATGGGGACAGGTAAGTTGAGTTCCATCAGGGTGCAGTGATGTCACTCAGCCAATAACATTGCAGATCTCCAGAGCAATCATGCAACCGAAGATTCCCCAATCCCCATTGTACCTCACTACAAGCCACATGGATCTATATTGCTGTTTATTAATCTCTGGACCAAATGAATCTATTGCTGCTTGTTTTACTGCTAACAAACGTCCAGGCAGTGTTGTGTTTCCCCAGTGCACAGTGATTGGATATTAAATCCATCATTTTTGTGTGCCTTGCCCTAATCATAACATCCCAGTAGTTCTGCTTATTCACGCCTTGTAGAAAGTGGCAGTTATAGAATAACATATATCTGAACTTGAAGTTATGTAGACACTATGCAATTCTGGTTGTTGTGTGTGTGGAAATGTACACTATAAAAGATTTATTCTAGAAAATTTTATTTTAGTCATTTTCTGGAAGGAGCTGAACCAAAGCAAACATCACCGTGTAACAGTGTTAAACCTCTTTGGCAATGACAGTGTAATGAGTAAGAGAGCTTGGCTCCTGTCATGTATGTTTTGTTGGTGGATGATTGTGCATAATTAAAAAACACAGCCCAGGGCTTAGAGTAGAAGTGACACAGATGTGCGTAGAAACTCAAAAACAATTATTAAACTCCATAGAAACATTAGTCTTTCTGAGAGGACTACAGAATATTAATCACTGGAATAAAAATCCTGGAATAAAAATCCTTTTTGTAGCCAAATTAAGGAAAGCAGCGTTTAGCAATTCCCCTACCAGAGACTGATTAATGCATATATATATATATATATATATTTTTTATTTTTTTTTCTTAAACAGCAATGCTCTACCACTCAGAACAATTATTAAAATAATCTTTAAAATTCACAAATGTTTAATTCACCATAAAATCATTGAATTACATAAAATTGTTTCACATCCACATCAGACAGTACATAATGTGAAGAATATTCAAAATGTTTATTCCAATAGGCACTTTAGGTATGGTATGATTCCGCAGATAGATAATGTCTGTTAGTGATGTGAATGTTGAATTTGAGTTTGAATTTCAACATTCACATCACTAACAGACATCATCTGCATTTTGAATATTCCCCACATTATGTACTGTCTGATGTGGATGTGAAACAATTTTATGTAATTCAATGATTTTATGGTGAATTAAAAATACGTGAATTTTTAAGATTGTTTAATAATTGTTCTGAGTGGTAGATCATTGCTGTTTAAGAAAAATGCAATTAAACCGTATTGATTGAATTAGTTGTTCCCTCTGATTATGTATGGTATATTTGGGGTTTAAACTCTAAATATCTAACAGAGGGATCATCGAGAGGTGCAATCTCCTAGCGCAAATCCGAGCATATTTTGGACTTTTTATATACAAAGAATATGTTAGAAATATCTCCTTTGCATTATTCTAATAATTTTTATAGCCAAAACTTTGGAATAAAAAGTCTGACAGCTGAGGAAGTGCCTCACCTTCCTATCTTTTCCGCTCATCTCTGATCAAATCTCACCAAATTTCCAGGAGTGTATACAGCTGCACCTGTGTATAATGCCCAGATCTACACTTTGACTCATATATTGTGTGTAAATCTGGCTCTGGGGCCAGCTAGTGCCTTCTGAGGTCATTTAGCTCACTGCACGTCCCTGATTTTATATGTGTATATATATATATATATATATATATATACACACACACGCACACATATATAGATTATGCATCCACTGGTTTCAATGGGTGTAAACACTACGTTTCCCATAAGTTATAGAAATATTGTCTAAACATAAATTCAAAATATAATTTTAAATGTACACGCACAGGACAAGGGTGTAAGTAGCAAATAACAAAACAAAAATTTGATGCAAAAAAAAAAAAAAAATAGTAGGAGAGAAGAGGAGCCCCCAGTGGAAGATCACCGCAATGGGGAGAAAATACACGTACATACACGCCACACAAATAGTGTCCTGGTTGAATTGGAGGCCCCAGGGCTGACAAGTGGTAATTTTAGCCACAAAGCAAACATGTGCTAACAATCACTATACATTGCATTTCACCCTGTGGCAATTATCAAAAGTACATTTAAAATAGTCTTTATTGTGCCTCCCAGTATTGTAGTATTTCCAGGGTCAGGAAAATGCTGATGGAAAGAGTGTCAGATAGTTGTAGCTTTGTAGAAATGGTTTGCTTGGCTCACAACTGCCTTTCAAATATCTATCCAAATGTAAGATATATGGATACTGGTCAGAGGAGAGGACTTGAATCTGTGTTCCCTCTGAAAAATGTATTTTCCTTCTAGTGTGTTAATCGTTGCACCGGACAAGGAATGGGCTTACAGCATCGGCACATCCTGTGTCAGCACCGGAATGGGACCACTGTGCCAGACATTCACTGTGACAGAAGGAAGAGGTATTTGAACCCACCTGACGCTCACTATAAGAAGCCAGTAACAGATTACAGATGTAATGTTCTTTGGCATGCCATTTTTATAGTGGAAAAAATAGTACAAATCCAGAAATATGCCTCCTGTAGTCTTGATGTTCTACTGAGATCATCTGAAGCCCTTTGTAGTTTTTACTATTTGATAGCTTTTAACATTGGTCACTCAGCTGAATGCTGGGCTGCTTAATAAAACATCACAACAGTATAATAGTTCAACTAAATCATTGATAATGAATCTAACATTAATTTATCATTAATTCTTTTCACTTTGTGTGTGGTGTAAGTTAAAAATGTAGCATATTTATTGTATCGTGTTTAAAATGAAAAGGGCAAATTTACTATACATAATATTGGTGTCTCCATTCATTGCCAGAAGTCAAGTAACTTAAAGGGGGTGTTACCTTCATTTAAACATGCCCTCCAGCTGTATGTACTAAATACTATTTATTTATGCTTCTTACATCCTATGGCGGGTACACGCTCCATGAGCGATATCGCACAGTGTGTTCCCTTTCCTCCCGGGCTGCCTGACATTGTGCGTACACAATAGCGTACACAACTGGTTGTACTGTATGGTAGAGCAAAAAGATACTGTAAATGTTGTTCCCCATGCTAGTAGTATTACAGCCTAATGCCCACCCCATAACATACAGTTCCCTACCCATCAAAGCCTCATACCCACCATTTCAGCAATGTGAACAACAAAACAACCTGATTACTAACCTTATGCCCAAAACAGCTGCATGGCATTTAGAAAATTTTGCACAACATAACAGACCTTTGCCTGGGCTGCCAGAGGGAAACTTGGGTCAGATGCAATGAGGCAGCTTCTTGTCCACTCCCAACCCATGGATTCTTAAGCACAACCTTGGGGGTGTGGTTGTTACCACATTAACCAATATGAACCAATTGGTCCATGCATTCACCTGAAACCCATTTCCTCCATGCAAGCAATCCAGCTCAGATGTGGTCACAGCCATGGGCGATTGCTCAGTACAATTTGGCATAACTTGGCCCCCAAAAGGCCTGGGTGCCTTCATGGAAACCCTCCTCTTGACACTCCAGTTCATACCTCAACAGTCATATGCACACTACATGCAGTCATCTACCTAACAACCCTAAATGGCTGTCTAGCTGAGCTTCAAGAGTGGATGAGTTGGCTGTGACTGAATCCTGATAAAACAGACAACCTTATGATAAGTCACAGGGCAAGACTGCAGCATAGACAACCAACAGGATTTATGCTTGGGGGTTCAGAACTACAAAACACTGATCATGTGCAGAATCTTTGTGTTGTCCTGGATGGTTGCTTGACAATTAAACATCAGGTATCAGCCACAATCAAATCCTCAATCTTTCATCTGAGGAACATGGCCATAATCAAAGGACTCCCTCTGAAGATCTGCCAAAAGTCATACATGCATTTGTATCATCACACCTAGACTATTGCAATGCCCTCTACCTTGGTCTCCAAGCAAATGAATTACACTACTTGCAAATGGTACAAACACAGCTGCCAGACTGTTAACCAACCAGCCCTTTTCCAGCCACATAACACCCATTCTCTACTCCCTTCACTGGCAACCTGTAAGATGGTGATTGGTTTACTCACTTTCAAAGTCCTCCATGACCATTGCCCAAGGTCCCTAAAGCAGCTTCTGATCCCGTACTGTCCCTCTTGATTACTGCAATGTGTAAATGAAGGACCATTAATATTACCTAGAATCTCCCTGAATTCATCTGGGGGTTGAGCTTTCAACTTTGTGACTCCGACTCTCTTCCCTGCACAGTTTGAGAAGCCTCCACTCTAGAATCCTTCAAAAATAGACTGAAGACTTACAGTATTTACTCAAGCATTTCACTAATATCTACTGTTAAACTTGTTTTATATTTTGTGCTGTAAACGCAAGTGTAAAGCACTTTGAATCCTATCAGGAGAAAAGTGCTAAATAAACGATATTATTATTATTATCATTATTATTTACTTAATATACTTTTATATATATATATATATATATATATAGAGAGAGAGAGAGAATATACTTATATAATTACTCACATTCACATGACATACTTCCTTGTGGCATAATGAACAGGTTCATTTGTAATTTTGTACTACAGAACTGTGCCATGTGTTAAAGTCTTGTATTCAGCTGAGATTAATGCCACCAGTCCCACACCAACTCGTGTATGCCACCAATTGGACAGCCACGAGCCAGGATGAAGTTGTACACTTGAAACTACCCTAGAGCAGTACAGTTACCATTAAGGACTGGTTCTGTGTACAGTATGTGCTATTTCGGGAGCTGCAGTACAGTTGAGATTTCCATCCCAGAGGATAATATTTGTGAATGTTTAATCCCCAGGCCAGCTTCCAGAAGGAACTGTTCTTCAGAGATGTGCGATGTGTACTGGAAAACAGGGAACTGGAGACCATGCTCTGCTGCCTGTGGAAGTGGCTTTCAGTCTCGGAAAGTAGAATGTGTACATAGGAAGAACGGAATGGTCTTGGCTGATCAATACTGCGTATGGAAACGGAGGCCCTCAACTTGGCAGCACTGCAATATTACGTCCTGTGGAAGTATGCAAATATTTGGCTATTACAATCATTGACAATCATATTAAAAATTAAATCTCTCTAACAGAAGGGTATATTTGCCATTCATTCAGAAGTGTAGCTGTAACCTACACACAATGGACCAGGCAACCATTTTGTGGACTGAACAAATACTAAAACTGCCTAAGGCCTCGATGAAGTCACTGGTTCCTAGTGATTTGATAGGCTGGATTCTCCAGAATGTTGGTTTACCTCATAAAATGGCTGCCGCCAGTATAAGTAGGTGATAGACACACTTTAACACAGTGTTATGTTTTGCAACTTGTACTTTTTTCCAGCTTTGGGTTTTAATTAGATCTTTTATTTTTACAGAAGGAGAATGCAAGGACACAACTCACTACTGTACATTTGTAAAACAGCTTAAGCTTTGCTTAGTAGAGCTCTACAAACAGAGGTGTTGTGAATCGTGTAATGGAGCATAACTTCTCCTGAAAACCGTATTCTGCGGTAAACTGAAGAGATGAGAAGGAGCCACCAAAAACTGTATAAAGTGTGTACATTTAAGTTTAATATTTAGATATTAAGGTCTATTCAATGGAACATCCCTAACTGCTGCCCCCCCCACCCAAAAAAAAAAAAATGGTGGAGTTTTCTTTTCATCAAGTGCCGTGCCCTGATGCATCATTTTGATTTGCTAAGACGTTTTTCCCCACAGATAGAGAGATCCCTGAGCCTGTTCCAACCTCAGAACAAAAGGGAACAAATTTAAGGAGAATCTTTGTGCAACGTTTATGTTTCAGTTAGATTTCTATTTAGATGAACCAACATCCGACTCCATTTGATTTTTTTTCTAGCTAAATGTGTTGCTAGTATAACATACTACAAAATTGTGGAATTATTTGTTTTATGCAGAATTAGGGATTTCCATTGAATAGAGTTATGAGAAGAGGACAGAAGTTATTTGACGCTACATCAAAGCTTAATTTGATGGATAGAGAAATGTTATAGCAAGTTGATGAGCTAAATGTCATAGCCTGCGAGAAGCTGGAAGTGCCGGACTATGTGCAAGAATGCCCATATTCTTAAAGTGGCAATAATTTGCAAGGGAATACCAACCTAGTTTTTCCTTGTAAAGTATTGCCGCTTTAATAATACGGGCATTTTCGCACAAAGACCCACACCTCCGGCTTATCGCAGGCTATTACATTTAGCCCAATATGTCATCAGCTGGATAACCAAAATTCAAAGGCTCGGTGAAGGTTCATAGCAGTAAACATGCAGGTATGGATTCAAGGCTGTATTACTGAGCAGTGTTCTGATGTTGCCTTGTTTCATCTATGCAGTAGTTCTCTAGCTATGGCTCAGTAAATATCAGTGTGATCAGTGCAAATCAGAAATGTCATTTTCATTTTTGTCTAATTGTACATTTTAGAAAATAATATTTTGTTAAAAAAACACAAAACATTGTTCACTATAATATAATGAGGTGTCTAAGAAAGTCTAATTCTTCAAGGTTTTACATATGCAAACATTTTGCAAAGCTTTTAACAAATATGTAATACAATTTAATTTTTTTTTATTTGTAAAAAAAAATATATTCCTTTTGGCAGTGGGTATACAGCCCTGCCTCCCACTCAACATCCTCTACTACCTGTATAGCGGAGTACAATAATTCATCATATGCAAGATATACCTATATGCTAAATCTAGCACTACATTAAAGTTACATGCTGTAGTGCTGTTATACTTATGTGTGTGTGTGTATGTGTGCAAGTCTATCAGCAGCAGTATTAATGCTATCAATTGGTGCCATGTCCTGCAGCAATGATTAGCACCGAACAGCAGCGATAGTCGGAAATCTTCTGTTGTTCTATACAGTATTTACAATTAACTGTTTATTTGCCAAAGGGACCGTGACTCTCATCCTTTACCATTAGATTTTAGTAGGCTAAAGTAAACACTAGCTGTGACCACATTAAGTAATTCAGTTCCATTTAGTGTATAATATATATATACAGTCTGACTAATCCATATTTACTATTAAAGGTGCTAGACCCTAAGTTAAGTTAAATATTTTTTATAAATATTTTAATAAAAGTCTATCCCCATATAATTAAAAAGTCATGTTTAGTCACTACATTATACATCATTGGATCTGTATATGAGCAGCAAGACGTCTAATCATGTTACCAAAGGACAATTGCTCTCATTTCAGGTTGCACATAATGGGGTCATTCTGCACCAGTGATTTGTGACCCCGGTCGGTCTGCTCAGCTGCCTAGTAGTGTTTTTGTTCCACAATTGTATGCATAGGCCAGAACTGTGGCTCTTCCACTGATACAATGGTTGTCACCAGCTGATGGAAGGGTTTGGGTGGTTTTGGGTATGCTTAGCTGATTGCACTCACATGCAAAAAATATTTAATTATTATTATTAAAACTACATAAAAGGATCTCAAAGGTGCATTTGCATGGCCATTCCTGGCTGTAGATGAGGGCTCATAGCTACTCCCTCCCTACAACAGGGCTGCTGGGGTCTCATGACTTACATGTAATGGGACATATTTTGCATCTTCCAGTCACACGTCTGTGGAATATCTAAAGTTTAAACACAATTCACTGTAATAAAAAGCTTCAAACACTCAAAATGACAGCATAGTATATACAGTCAGATAAAACCTGAAATGCTTAATTAAAGAAGTGTGGAATTCTTAAATTGTTATTAGGTTTCATTGTTTCTACCTTGTGCGGTGTCACTCATCAGAATGTTTTTCCCAGGGTTGTTCCAGGAGCCAGTCAGTGGCTGTGCACAGTGACACATGCAGACACAACAAGTCAGCACATAATGAAGCATTTCTGTCTGCTCCTAAAGCACTATTTTTGTTTAAGAATCTTACAACTTGTAAATGTGACAAAAGTCACCAATGTGAACCAGATATTAAAGGGGATGGATAACTATGACAGAATCACATGATGTAATGTAATTGATCAGGGTGCTCGGCAGCTTTGGGGCTTACCTGTCCAATGAGGGCATCACATGAGTGGATGACGGCCAATCTGATGATCTTTACATCCCCTCTTGTACCTCTTTGGGAAGTCTTTACATCCCCACTGCTGCCGAGCTACCCAGCTGGCTGCAGTAATCAATGCCAGGGTAGACAATGAGCTGCCCATACCTGGAGTCAGTTAGGCTTTGAAAGACAAAATTAACTACAAGGTGCTACATAATGTAGGCCCAAATCCTGGCCAAGAATTCAACAAGTACAATAAGATATAATATTGATCAAGACTGGCAGAAAATGTGGTCTGAAGCTTCACTATGTTCTGTAGGCCTGATTCATAGATGTACGCAAATGATGATGCAGCTGTGATTTAGTACACAGCAGTGGCGTGCGGTGAGGTCAGTGGCTGGTGAGGCAATGAATCCCGCCGATGACCCCTACCGCAGCCAAGCTGATGCCTTCTACCGCCCCCAAGCCAATGCCTGCTACTGCCATCGCCCCTGATGCCTGCTACTGCTAAATGCTGCCACCACCGCTAATGGCCTATACAATTGCCGCCATCAATTGCCCTTGCCGCCATTTCACATCTTAGTCCGATGCCACCAACGCCAGCAGCATGGCTGCTCACCAAACAGGTGGCTAATATGTTGTACATTTTTATAAAATAAAAAACAAATATTAGTGTTTGGGACTGGGGAGGGAGTGGAAGGAGCACATGAATGCAATTTTGTCCATTGCTGCAGTAATCCCGCGGGGTTGTGTCTATGTTACCTTCGTGCTCAGGACCTGGAAGTGACAAAACGAGAGGGCAGGAGAGAACTTCCGCCCTTACAGCACTTAAATGTTTTCTTCGTTCTCCGTTCGTTTGGGGTAATTATTTTTTTCTATGCAGCATTGAACCCTCCCGGGCTCGCTTCGCTCGCCGCGCTTCGTGCTCGGTGTCTCGCTTCGCTCGCCACCGTTTACTATTCCAAATAGATTGTGGCATTGACCCAGGGGGTTATGGGAAAGGTCCTCTCCACGAAGGTAAACTAGACGCTACCAATCCACCGTGGGCAAACGTAAGAGTTGCGAGGGGGGTTTCCGTGTGTGTTACACACACACATATAAATTCTCCTCCCACCATTTAACCCTAACACACACACCCCGTGCCCAGCCTACGTCTAACCTACCCCACCCCTGTAGCCTAACCCAAACCCTCCGCTGGTATACTGACTGTTGGGATCCCGACTGCAGGGATCTTGACCGCATCCCAGTATAGGTCTATTCCTAATTTGGACTGCAGAATGCCGCGTTCCCTACCACGCTTTGACTGCGGACTGTCTCCACACCGCACACACACTTTCACTGCAGAATACACACACACACTCGGACTGTAGACTGTCGCAATCCCACATACATACACATTACACACACACTCAGACTGCCCTCACACACACACACACCTGGACTGTAGATCACACACACACACACACACACACACACACACACACACACACACACACACACACACACATTCTGTGACTGCAGGCTGCCCCCCTCCCCCATACACACTAGGACAGTGCTGGTCACACACACACACACACACACACACACACACACACACACCTGGACTGTAGATCACACACACACACACACACACACACACACACACATTCTGTGACTGCAGGCTGCCCCCCTCCCCCATACACACTAGGACAGTGCTGGTCACACACACACACAGACCTGGACTGTAGATCACACACACACACACACACACACACACACACACACACACACACACACACACACACACACACACTGTGACTGCAGGCTGCCCTTCTCCCCCATACATACTAGGACAGTGCTGGTCACACACACACATCTGGACTGTAGATCACACACACACACACACACACACACACACACACACACACACATATACTGTGACTGCAGGCTGCCCCCCTCCCCCATACACACTAGGACAGTGCTGGTCACACACACACACACACACACACACACTCTCTGTGACTGCAGGCTGCCCCCAACCACCATACACACTAGGACAGTGCTGGTCACACACACACACACACACACACACACACACACACACACACACACACACTCTGTGACTGCAGGCTGCCCCCATACACACTAGGACAGTGCTGGTCACACACACAAACACACACTGTGACTGCAGGCTGCGCCCCTCCCCCATACACACTAGGACTGTGCTGATCACACACACACACACACACACACACACACACACACACACACACACACACACACACACACACTGTGACTGCAAGCTGTCCCACTCCCCCATACACACTAGGAAAGTGCTAGTCATACACACTGTGACTGCAGTCTGCCCCCCCTCCCCCCACTCGTACTGCAGCTTAAACAATGTGTCTGCAGACTGTCCCCCCCCCCCCCATTCCCAACACACAAACTCTGCCTGCCCCACTCCCATGCTATAAGAGGAAGCTGGTACCTGTGTACTGGTGGCAGCTGTGCTGTCTTGAAGTCCGGAGTCTGGAGCTGAGGAGGAGGGCTGCCTGTTCCCCTGCTGCACTGCTCGGTACACAACACATGGGGGCTGGGAAGAGCAGCCGAGGACAGCTCACATTACAGCCCCAGCGTTCAGTGCCCAATCACATAAGATCAGGGACAGGGGCGTGCTTTCATATGAGCTGACAGCACGCCCCTGTCACAGAGGCACTGCTATTAGGTGCCGCTTCCAGGGTTTTTCTTCATGAGTTTTTGCTGCACAATGCTTGGCCCCGCCCCCCGCTTCCGGACTATTCACACTGACATCGGGAGGCACCAAGAGCAGTGCCTCCCACACACATTAAGACATGTTTATACATAGTAAATTTATATAAATGCTAAAGGATTAACTATTAAAATAATACTAAGAAGATATTCTGTGTCATAAGTATCTTCTTAGTATTATTTTAATCATTATGACAGGGGAGGCACTGCCTCCCCTGCCTCCCCTGACTGCACGTCCCTGGTACACAGTGGCTATGCAAAGATATGAAAATATTGTAGCTGCTGAAATTTGTACTCAGACGACCACTGCTTGTGTACAAAGACATCAGATCGATAATCAAGCTTCTGCGTAATACTGTGGTTGTGCAGCATGGCCATCGGAAACAAGACGCTGTAGCTATTATAACAGCATATGGGATCACAGTTGCAAGCTGTGACTGGCCCCCCGAAGTGGCCACAACATGCCTGTGTTTGAGTCACCGTTCCCCCGTCACCCCACACAAACGCTCCCTGCCTGTCATTCACTTTACAGACAGATCCTTACTGCGACCACTGCTACTAGACCATCGCTGCACCTGTGCAGTGCGACATATACTAATGTACAGTGGCAAATAGTCACTCCACAGTGTAGGGCAGTGGCATTGTGTACATCTCTTAATCAGGCACATAGTCTGCAGCCATTGGGTGATAGAAATTATTCAGCTCTATAGGACTTGTCTATGTGACTCAGACCTCAAACAGTAGGATTTGGGTGCTATATGCAGAGTGACCCTGTGTACCGAAGGACCCACTTTAATATGCTCAAAGTATGGTAGTTAAAACATAAGCTATAAGAATGTACAAGTGGTCACTTATACTTTTTCATCGATGCCCCCCAAAAGATTTCTATTGATGGTCATAATGGGTTGTCAGGGACAAAGGTGATGTATATCATACAGCTGGACCTTATAAAGGTCACTATATCTAAATTACAACACATCTATTCTGTGTATTTTCTCCTGTAATAGAGCTGTTTTCTATTATTGGTCTAATCTGCCTTCAATTTGTCCTTCAAGCCTAACCATCATGACATCTGCTGTACATGGAATATCCTTTCCCAAACTTATTACAGACACTGACATTTTGTCCAACTTCCTGAAACTTTTACTTCTAGCCGAGTAAGTGGTGCAGCAATTCTATTCTATAACGAGACCTTCATGTTAGGTTTAATGGCCCATTAAAGTTCCTCAATACTGTGGTCTTTGATCTGAGATTCAGTTTAGTGCCTGTTGGTAAAGTTTAGAATATTCCTGATCACAGAGTCACCTTTGTCTTTTCAACAAGTCCTCAATAGGTAGAGTGTTTACTTGGCAATCAAACCACTTTTTTTTTTTTTTAAAGATAAAACTGCCTTTCATATGGCTTGTATCACTGAATGTTAGACGAGAACTACTGTATACAAATATTCTAGTACATTTGTCTTTTTAATTAATAATGGGTCTTTATTGTTATTAGAGATTTATAAATTAAGAATTAAAGTTTGTAAAATACTTTTTGTACATATTTATGATCTGATTTCAAGTGCAATATTTTGTTCTGTACAGTGTTTAATAAATATTTTGGGACTTGTATTTTCTTATTACCAAATCATTTCATTTGTTTCCTACTTTGTATTTAAAGTCAAAATATGACAATTTATAGCACTTTTTTTGTTTGTTATGACAAATGTGTCTTTAGTTAAGCATGCATGCAATATGGAAGAACAATGCTATCATTTGTTATTATTACAAATAATTGGACATTCCTGCAGAGCCTGTTATTCTTATAAGAAGCAATGTTTTTTTGTCTCATGAAAAGATTTACAGTATTTTGGCAATAAACATATACTTGTTATTCTGACAAAAAAAAAAAATTCTCCTGGCATTAATGATATATTTCATTCTCTTGTGCAGGTATCAGATTTGTATTTGTTTGGAAAAAAAACTTTGTAAGTGGAAGTTATTTTATAACGGTGATTAAGTCAGCAGCATTATAATATTGTCTCCGCAAAATAAACCAAAGGTTAAAAAAAACTATCTGTTCTGCTCATAATATTGTTCTGCCATAAATTCTACACACCAATAAAAAAAATTAATCTACTGTACTTGGTATTTTTACATTTGCTTTATGGAAAACCAAAATTGATATCTGTATGTGGGAATTCTTACCACTCATCAATAGCACTGTAAAAAATAAAAGCAAAAAAAACCCCAAAAGCTGGACCCAGCCATGAGTGGAGACCAGCTACCGCACCAGACTCCCAGTGTTGTTCTTGCTGTGCTGCACACTTTGTGATTTTATTGTATATCATCTTTTAATATTAAACATTAGCTTTTTGGACCGTACATTAGACTGGACAGCTGTTTCCTGGGGCGATCTAAAGATACCCTTATGTGAACACGTTACAGAATTAATATGTAAGTGATCATCTTTTATGAAGTTATCCCGTTTTATTATATATTGAAGAAATTATATCAGGGGTTAAAGATACCTTGTTTGGCCTGTGGGTGAGAACCCTAATATAAGTTCTTAATTAAGAGGGTGTGTTTCCCGGTGTACCACTCACGAATATTGTGGGATTTAAGAACAGTATACTGCAAGTGAACAGTGCTACACACAGTTTTATTATTTTTTTGCGTTATTGGTGGGGACGTTTGAGCGATCTATTGTGATAAGATCACTTTTTTAGCAGCTGCGGCACATTTGGTCAAGAGGAGCTTCTGGCCCTTAGACAAAGTCGATTTTTCCTGAACCATGAGGATGTTCCAAAAGGCCCAAGGTTTTGATATCTGAAAATGTATATTCAAGGTCGTTTTAATTTAATCCTGGACATCATTCCATAGTGTTACAACTTTCGAACACGACCACAAACAATTTAAAAGATCCGCGTCCGGTGCATTACACTTATAACAATTAGCATTAGTAGCCTTTCCTATCAGAAATTTCAATCTAAGTGTAAAGTATGCCCTGTGTAAGATTTTTAAGTGCATCTAAGCATACTGTATGATACAGAGACCAGTAATTTATTTAATTTCTGACATAAGGTCACTATGTCTTGCAATGGTTTGTCAGGAAATTCACATTGCCACTTTACCAAGCCTGTCATTGTCATAGTTAAATCTAGCATAGGGCGGGCAAATGAGTAAATCAAGGAGGTTCTAAATTGAAGAACAGCATCTTTCCACACCAAACTATATAAACCACATTTGAAACTAGATGGTGGTACATTCTGAAGAACTGTTTGAACTTAACTGGTTACTTGTAAAAACAGAAACAGTTGAATATCTAGCCAAGGGAATTTAGCCTTTAATTCAGAGTGGGTGAGGGGCCTGCGAGTTTGAGGATTCAGAAATTGATATATGTATTTAAGGCCATTCGTGTACCATAACAAGAAGTGCCCAGAAGCTCTACCTGGAGGGAAAGAAGGGTTACCCCAAATCGGCAAAAACAACGAAAACAGGCTGGGAGTACGTAAGAGTCTACACATTTTTTGCCATGCTACCCAAGTCGTTTACAACAATACATTATCTAGAAGAACCTTGTTAAGGGAGCCCCTAGAGGATTGTAGAAAGGACACTAAATTTTGCCCTCATAAGAATGACTGATCAATTCCTGATCTGGAATACACATCCAGGCCACCTACCCAGTCCATGGCAACTCTATAATTTGCTGCCAAAATATAAGTATGTATACACGGGAGATTGACCCCACCTAGCTCAGGTTTTTGATGTACCTTAAAAAGCAATATTCTGGGGCATTTTCCTGCCCATACAAATTTTCTCTGACGTCCTAGTGGATGCTGGGAACTCCGTAAGGACCATGGGGAATAGCGGCTCCGCAGGAGACTGGGCACGACTAAAGAAAGCTTTAGGACTACCTGGTGTGCACTGGCTCCTCCCTCTATGACCCTCCTCCAGACCTCAGTTAGAATCTTGTGCCCGGCTGAGCTGGATGCACACATGGGGCTCTCCTGAGCTCCTAGAAAAAGAAAGTATATTTTAGGTTTTTTATTTTCAGTGAGATCTGCTGGCAACAGACTCACTGCTACGAGGGACTAAGGGGAGAAGAAGCGAACCTACCTGATTGGAGCTAGTTTGGGCTTCTTAGGCTACTGGACACCATTAGCTCCAGAGGGATCGGACACAGGACCCGACCTCGAACGTTCGGTCCCGGAGCCGCGCCGCCGTCCCCCTTACAGAGCCAGAAGCATGAAGATGGTCCTGAAAATCGGCGGCAGAAGACTTCGGTCTTCAACAAGGTAGCGCACAGCACTGCAGCTGTGCGCCATTGCTCCTCATGCACACCTCACACTCCGGTCACTGATGGGTGCAGGGCGCTGGGGGGGGGCGCCTTGAGCAGCAATATTAACACCTTGTCTGGCAAAATAACACAATATATAGTCCTAGAGGCTATATATGTGTAAAATACCCCTGCCAGGATCCATAAAAAAGCGGGAGAAAGTCAGCCGAAAAAGGGGCGGGGCTATCTCCCTCAGCACACTGGCGCCATTTTCTCTTCACAGTGCAGCTGGAAGACAGCTCCCCAGGCTCTCCCCTGTAGTTTTCAGGCTCAAAGGGTTAAAAAGAGAGGGGGGGCACTAAATTTAGGCGCAAATATGTGTATTATAGCAGCTATAAGGGAAAAATCACTGTGGGTAGTGTGAATCCCTGCATTATATAGCGCTCTGGTTTGTGCTGGCATACTCTCTCTCTGTCTCCCCAAAGGACTTTGTGGGGTCCTGTCCTCAGTCAGAGCATTCCCTGTGTGTGTGCGGTGTGTCGGTACGGCTGTGTCGATATGGTTGATGAGGAGGCTTATGTGGAGGCGGAGCAGATGCCGATAAATGTGATGTCGCCCCCTGTGGGGCCGACACCAGAGTGGATGGATAGGTGGAAGGTATTAACCGAGAGTGTCAACTCCTTACATAAAAGGCTGAGTGACGTAACAGCTGTGGGACAGCCGGCTTCTCAGCCCGCGCCTGCCCAGGCGTCTCAAAGGCCATCAGGGGCTCAAAAACGCCCGCTACCTCAGATGGCAGACACAGATGTCGACACGGAGTCTGAGTCCAGTGTCGACGAGGTTGAGACATATACACAATCCACTAGGAACATCCGTTGTGTCACAATCCTGACTGTAGTTTTATATTTGGTGACTTACCCCTGCCATCTGTCCTGGATCCTGTGTCTTTTCACTCACGGAGTTAAAAAGCTTGTCAGCACTATGAGTTTTCCTGAGTTCTCTGCCTGAGAGGTAATAGTTAATTAGCTCCACCTGTGGTGATCTCCTGTGTGAGGCTGAATTCAGTAATCTGAACTTTAGGTCTAAAAGCCAGCATCCTGTGTTTTGCAGAAGTCCAGGCTTCAGTGTTCTCTCGGCCTGCTAGGCCTCATTCTACATCACAGCCTTGGCTAGAGTAGTCACATGACAGTGTCTGTTCACCTGACCCAGAGTTGTCCAATCCTCTGCCAGCCTGAGACTGTCTGCATCACCTAATCCTGCTCACCAATCATCAAGGACCAGGAAGTATAAATCAGGAGGCTGAGTTAGAATCGGGGCCAGTTCCTCGTGTCACATACAGCCTTGTGTGAGTCTTTATGCTGAGCTCCCTTAAGGTAACCTTTGTACCTAAGTTCCTGTGGAAACTCTGTTCCCTTGTTACCGTTTGGTTTACTTGTGTGTTGCCATTTGATTTCACCATTTCCCTGAGTCTCAATGTAAAGGCACAGCTGCAATGTTTCGTCTTAAAGGCACAGTACTGAATTCCGTGTTCTCCACTGAAAACCACAGCTGTCGTGTTTCAGTTTTACTACTGTTGTAGATCGGATCTCCAGAGCTCAGTACTTCCGTGCTTCCAGCACCTCCGTGCCTCAGCATCTCCGTGCTTCCAGCACCTCCGTGCCTCCGTGCCTCAGCATCTCCGTGCCTCCGTGCTTCCAGCATCTCCGTGCTTCCAGCACCTCCGTGCCTCCGTGCCTCAGTACCTCCGTGCTTCCAGCGCCTCCGTGCCTCAGTACCTCCGTGCTTCCAGCACCTCCGTGCCTCTGCACCTCCGTGCTTTCAGCACCTCCGTGCTTCCAGCACCTCCGTGCCTCAGCACCTCCGTGCCTCAGCAGCCCCGTGCTTCCAGCACCTCCGTGCCTCAGCATCTCCGTGCTTCCAGCACCTCCGTGCCTCAGCATCTCCGTGCTTCCAGCACCTCCGTGCCTACGCACCCCAGTGTCTCTACGCACCCCAGTGCCTCCACGCACCCCAGTGTCTCTACGCACCCCACTGCCTCTACGCACCTCAGTGCCTCCACGCACCTCAGTGTCTCCAAGTACCTCAGTGTCTCCAAGTACCTCAGTGTCTCCAAGCACCTCAGTGTCTCCAAGCATCTCAGTGTCTCCAAGCAGCTCAGTGTCTCCAAGCACCTCAGTGTCTCCAAGCACCTTAGTGTCTCCAAGCACCTCAGTGTCTCCAAGCATCTCAGTGTCCCCAAGCACCCCGTGCCCTTTAGCACAGTTGTACCTGTTATTCTTCACTGATTCATCAGCGCCTTTCCAGTTCTGTCTTTCAGGAGACCTTCAGCGCCCACACGTGCTTCCTGTCTGCCGACCTCATCCTGCATGAGGAGAACCTGGATTCGGCCATCTCTGCCACGGTTCTTCTTCCCAGTCACCGGAAGAGACCCCGAGTCCACAACACTTCCAAACCAGGTCAGTGGTGGTATTCGTGTAGTCCTCCAGTCGCCCGCGCAGACTTCGTTAGCACCGGGTTCACAAAAACCTTAGTCATGACAGTAGGAACTGGCCACATGGACCCGGCCGAAAGTGTTTGTCTGACGCAGGACCTCCTAAGCAATATTGCAGGACGCTTGGAAGGTCTGGAGTCGACTCAGCATCAATTGGCACAGTGTCTGCAGCGGAATTCTTTCTCCAGAGATTCTCTGACCTTCTGCTCTAAGACTCCTGACCAACTGCAGATTTTCTACCAGATGTTACTACAGTTACAAGAACTTTTGCCTAGTATTCTCTCTGTGATGCCTGATCTCCTCAGGAATACTACCAACGTTGTTGATCCTGTTTTGTCCCAACCAGTTAATAGAGTCTCTTCCTCTGTGCAAGGAAAAGTTGTTCATCAGAGCTATCCACGGCCCAAGCTCTCTGAAGCTGAACGTCAGCGGCGTAGGGAGCTACACCTCTGTCTTTACTGTGGAAATTCCGGTCATTTTGTTAAAGACTGCATTCTTCGCAAGCCAGGGAATGGTGACAAATCTCAGTATCACAGTGCTCATGTCTACAAGTCATCCACAGTAGCCGATCCTGCTACTGCTGACGGGGGTATCAAGATGGCTACTCTGAAAGAGACTCAAATTTATGACTGGGGTCCGGTGATTAAAAGACCTTATCCCAAGTTGGGTGTCCAGAGAAGAATATTCAAGCCATTTAGAGTCACAGAGGAGTCCGGGTGTCCAGCCCCAGGAGGGGCGTCTTCAGAGTGTCTAGCCCCAGGAGGGGCGTCTTCAGAGTGTCCAGCCCCAGGGGGGGCGTCCGTGTCTTCAGCCCCAGGAGGGGCGTCTTCAGAGTGTCCAGCCCCAGGAGGGGCGTCTTCAGAGTGTCCAGCCCCAGGAGGGGCGTCTTCAGAGTGTCCAGCCCCAGGAGGGGCATCTTCAGAGTGTCCAGCCCCAGGAGGGGCGTCTTCAGAGTGTCCAGCCCAAAAGGGGGCGTCCGTGTCTTCAGCCCAAGGAGGGGCGTCCGTGTCTTCAGCCCAAGGAGGGGCGTCCGTGTCTTCAGCCCAAAAGGGGGCGTCCGTGTCTTCAGCCCAAGGAGGGGCGTCCGTGTCTTCAGCCCAAGGAGGGGCGTCTTTGTCTTCAGCCCAAGAAGGGGCGTCTTTGTCTTCAGCCCAAGGAGGGGCGTCCGTATCTACAGCCCAAGGAGGGGAGTCCGTGTCTACAGCCCCAGTGAGGGGTTCAGAGGGTCCAGCCCCAGAGAGACTACAGAGTGCTGCCCAGCCAAAGAGACTACATAGTGCTGCCCAGCCAAAGAGTCTACAGAGTGCTGCCCAGCCAAAGAGTCTACAGAGTGCTGCCCAGCCAAAGAGTCTACAGAGTGCTGCCCAGCCAAAGAGTCTACAGAGTGCTGCCCAGCCAGAGAGTCTACAGAGTGCTGCCCAGCCAGAGAGTCTACAGAGTGCTGCCCAGCCCCGTGAAGAGGGGGCTCTTGCCTCAGCCCAGCCCCGTGAAGAGGGGGCTCTTGTCTCAGCCCAGCCCCGCGAAGAGGGGGCTCTTGCCTCAGCCCAGCCCCGCGAAGAGGGGGCTCTTGCCTCAGCCCAGCCCCGTGAAGAGGGGGCTCTTGCCTCAGTCCAGCCCCGTGAAGAGGGGGCTCTTGCCTCAGTCCAGCCCCGTGAAGAGGGGGCTCTTGCCTCAGCCCAGCCCCATGAGGAGGGGGCTCCTGCCTTAGTTCAGCCCCGTGAAGAAGGGGCTCAGCCCGTCCCGGTTCCATCCGGTCCAGCGATACTCCAGGACCAGCCTGGTCAGTCTTCGTTGGCTCCAGCCAATTCAAGTGTTCTCAAATCCAATCCAGTCCTACTCGTCCAGCCAAAGCTTTCTCCAGTTTCAGCCTCTAACCTTTCGTCTGATGGTTTACCTCCTATTTACTTTGATGGAGATTTATTGCAATATGCCGCTCTGGTTGAACAATTTCTCTCTCTGATGGAGTCTGATCCTTCAGGTGCAGTAACTCCTTCCAACGTTACTCGATATTTATTCCTGGCATTCAGAGGAAGAGCTTTGGAGTGGGCCAACAGGCTTTTTGAGAGGAATGATCCTATGTTCCATGATTTACAGACTTTTAGTAATGCAGTCTTTGAAGAATTTATTCCAAAGTCCTCGGAATCTGACTTCGTTAAAAGATCATGCTCCAAAAAGAATCTCAGTTCGTCTTCATTCAAACTACAACAGTCTGATACAAAAGTAAGTTTGTGCAGTCCTGCCAAAGATAGTCCAAGTATCCCCTTCCGTAAGAATCCGACCATTCAGGTTGGTCATGTAGGAGTCTCTCCTAGCTCGATACTAAGTTCTCCGCCAAAGAATTTAAAGTTACAGTGCACTTCTAGGTCATTTTCAAACTGTGTATCTAAAGGAGATTCGTATTTTCCGTTAGACTTGGACTCAGACTCTGAATTTGATCCAGTTTATGATGCTACTCCTTTCCTGGGAGGTGCTGTTCCTTCCTGTTATGCTTCCACGCATGAAGAGGTTCCAGAATCACCAAAAAGCTCTACAGGTCTCTGTATGAAAAGTCCTCGTTATAGAACAAGATTTAATTTAAGCCTCAGTGGAGTGTTAGCTTCAAAAGCACAATCTTCTCGCACTACAAAACGAGGAGAGGAACCTTCTACAGTTTATTCCTTAGTCCTTTCGGATGAAGGAAATTCCAGTCTTGTCTATGATGGATGGTCTACCTGTTCTGAAGATGAAGATCAGGAAGACTTCTAAAGAATCCAGCTTAAGTTTTGTTTCTGGACCCTCTGGTTTCCACTTTTAAGAAGCTATTTAGAAGTTATTCATCAAGTTCCTCTAAGATTCAAGATGGGTGTCCGGAGTCCACCCTTGAAGAGGGGGATACTGTCACAATCCTGACTGTAGTTTTATATTTGGTGACTTACCCCTGCCATCTGTCCTGGATCCTGTGTCTTTTCACTCACGGAGTTAAAAAGCTTGTCAGCACTATGAGTTTTCCTGAGTGCTCTGCCTGAGAGGTAATAGTTAATTAGCTCCACCTGTGGTGATCTCCTGTGTGAGGCTGAATTCAGTAATCTGAACTTTAGGTCTAAAAGCCAGCATCCTGTGTTTTGCAGAAGTCCAGGCTTCAGTGTTCTCTCGGCCTGCTAGGCCTCATTCTACATCACAGCCTTGGCTAGAGTAGTCACATGACAGTGTCTGTTCACCTGACCCAGAGTTGTCCAATCCTCTGCCAGCCTGAGACTGTCTGCATCACCTAATCCTGCTCACCAATCATCAAGGACCAGGAAGTATAAATCAGGAGGCTGAGTTAGAATCGGGGCCAGTTCCTCGTGTCACATACAGCCTTGTGTGAGTCTTTATGCTGAGCTCCCTTAAGGTAACCTTTGTACCTAAGTTCCTGTGGAAACTCTGTTCCCTTGTTACCGTTTGGTTTACTTGTGTGTTGCCATTTGATTTCACCATTTCCCTGAGTCTCAATGTAAAGGCACAGCTGCAATGTTTCGTCTTAAAGGCACAGTACTGAATTCCGTGTTCTCCACTGAAAACCACAGCTGTCGTGTTTCAGTTTTACTACTGTTGTAGATCGGATCTCCAGAGCTCAGTACTTCCGTGCTTCCAGCACCTCCGTGCCTCAGCATCTCCGTGCTTCCAGCACCTCCGTGCCTCCGTGCCTCAGCATCTCCGTGCTTCCAGCACCTCCGTGCCTCAGTACCTCCGTGCTTCCAGCGCCTCCGTGCCTCAGTACCTCCGTGCTTCCAGCACCTCCGTGCCTCTGCACCTCCGTGCTTTCAGCACCTCCGTGCTTCCAGCACCTCCGTGCCTCAGCAGCTCCGTGCTTCCAGCACCTCCGTGCCTCAGCATCTCCGTGCTTCCAGCACCTCCGTGCCTCAGCATCTCCGTGCTTCCAGCACCTCCGTGCCTACGCACCCCAGTGTCTCTACGCACCCCAGTGCCTCCACGCACCCCAGTGTCTCTACGCACCCCACTGCCTCTACGCACCTCAGTGCCTCCACGCACCTCAGTGTCTCCAAGTACCTCAGTGTCTCCAAGTACCTCAGTGTCTCCAAGCACCTCAGTGTCTCCAAGCATCTCAGTGTCTCCAAGCAGCTCAGTGTCTCCAAGCACCTCAGTGTCTCCAAGCACCTTAGTGTCTCCAAGCACCTCAGTGTCTCCAAGCATCTCAGTGTCCCCAAGCACCCCGTGCCCTTTAGCACAGTTGTACCTGTTATTCTTCACTGATTCATCAGCGCCTTTCCAGTTCTGTCTTTCAGGAGACCTTCAGCGCCCACACGTGCTTCCTGTCTGCCGACCTCATCCTGCATGAGGAGAACCTGGATTCGGCCATCTCTGCCACGGTTCTTCTTCCCAGTCACCGGAAGAGACCCCGAGTCCACAACACTTCCAAACCAGGTCAGTGGTGGTATTCGTGTAGTCCTCCAGTCGCCCGCGCAGACTTCGTTAGCACCGGGTTCACAAAAACCTTAGTCATGACAGTAGGAACTGGCCACATGGACCCGGCCGAAAGTGTTTGTCTGACGCAGGACCTCCTAAGCAATATTGCAGGACGCTTGGAAGGTCTGGAGTCGACTCAGCATCAATTGGCACAGTGTCTGCAGCGGAATTCTTTCTCCAGAGATTCTCTGACCTTCTGCTCTAAGACTCCTGACCAACTGCAGATTTTCTACCAGATGTTACTACAGTTACAAGAACTTTTGCCTAGTATTCTCTCTGTGATGCCTGATCTCCTCAGGAATACTACCAACGTTGTTGATCCTGTTTTGTCCCAACCAGTTAATAGAGTCTCTTCCTCTGTGCAAGGAAAAGTTGTTCATCAGAGCTATCCACGGCCCAAGCTCTCTGAAGCTGAACGTCAGCGGCGTAGGGAGCTACACCTCTGTCTTTACTGTGGAAATTCCGGTCATTTTGTTAAAGACTGCATTCTTCGCAAGCCAGGGAATGGTGACAAATCTCAGTATCACAGTGCTCATGTCTACAAGTCATCCACAGTAGCCGATCCTGCTACTGCTGACGGGGGTATCAAGATGGCTACTCTGAAAGAGACTCAAATTTATGACTGGGGTCCGGTGATTAAAAGACCTTATCCCAAGTTGGGTGTCCAGAGAAGAATATTCAAGCCATTTAGAGTCACAGAGGAGTCCGGGTGTCCAGCCCCAGGAGGGGCGTCTTCAGAGTGTCTAGCCCCAGGAGGGGCGTCTTCAGAGTGTCCAGCCCCAGGGGGGGCGTCCGTGTCTTCAGCCCCAGGAGGGGCGTCTTCAGAGTGTCCAGCCCCAGGAGGGGCGTCTTCAGAGTGTCCAGCCCCAGGAGGGGCGTCTTCAGAGTGTCCAGCCCCAGGAGGGGTGTCTTCAGAGTGTCCAGCCCCAGGAGGGGCATCTTCAGAGTGTCCAGCCCCAGGAGGGGCGTCTTCAGAGTGTCCAGCCCAAAAGGGGGCGTCCGTGTCTTCAGCCCAAGGAGGGGCGTCCGTGTCTTCAGCCCAAAAGGGGGCGTCCGTGTCTTCAGCCCAAGGAGGGGCGTCCGTGTCTTCAGCCCAAGGAGGGGCGTCTTTGTCTTCAGCCCAAGGAGGGGCGTCTTTGTCTTCAGCCCAAGGAGGGGCGTCCGTATCTACAGCCCAAGGAGGGGAGTCCGTGTCTACAGCCCCAGTGAGGGGTTCAGAGGATCCAGCCCCAGAGAGACTACAGAGTGCTGCCCAGCCAAAGAGACTACATAGTGCTGCCCAGCCAAAGAGTCTACAGAGTGCTGCCCAGCCAAAGAGTCTACAGAGTGCTGCCCAGCCAAAGAGTCTACAGAGTGCTGCCCAGCCAAAGAGTCTACAGAGTGCTGCCCAGCCAGAGAGTCTACAGAGTGCTGCCCAGCCAGAGAGTCTACAGAGTGCTGCCCAGCCCCGTGAAGAGGGGGCTCTTGCCTCAGCCCAGCCCCGTGAAGAGGGGGCTCTTGTCTCAGCCCAGCCCCATGAGGAGGGGGCTCTTGCCTCAGTCCAGCCCCGTGAAGAGGGGGCTCTTGCCTCAGTCCAGCCCCGTGAAGAGGGGGCTCTTGCCTCAGCCCAGCCCCATGAGGAGGGGGCTCCTGCCTTAGTTCAGCCCCGTGAAGAAGGGGCTCAGCCCGTCCCGGTTCCATCCGGTCCAGCGATACTCCAGGACCAGCCTGGTCAGTCTTCGTTGGCTCCAGCCAATTCAAGTGTTCTCAAATCCAATCCAGTCCTACTCGTCCAGCCAAAGCTTTCTCCAGTTTCAGCCTCTAACCTTTCGTCTGATGGTTTACCTCCTATTTACTTTGATGGAGATTTATTGCAATATGCCGCTCTGGTTGAACAATTTCTCTCTCTGATGGAGTCTGATCCTTCAGGTGCAGTAACTCCTTCCAACGTTACTCGATATTTATTCCTGGCATTCAGAGGAAGAGCTTTGGAGTGGGCCAACAGGCTTTTTGAGAGGAATGATCCTGTGTTCCATGATTTACAGACTTTTAGTAATGCAGTCTTTGAAGAATTTATTCCAAAGTCCTCGGAATCTGACTTCGTTAAAAGATCATGCTCCAAAAAGAATCTCAGTTCGTCTTCATTCAAACTACAACAGTCTGATACAAAAGTAAGTTTGTGCAGTCCTGCCAAAGATAGTCCAAGTATCCCCTTCCGTAAGAATCCGACCATTCAGGTTGGTCATGTAGGAGTCTCTCCTAGCTTCCAGCACCTCCGTGCCTACGCACCCCAGTGTCTCTACGCACCCCAGTGCCTCCACGCACCCCAGTGTCTCTACGCACCCCACTGCCTCTACGCACCTCAGTGCCTCCACGCACCTCAGTGCCTCCACGCACCTCAGTGCCTCCAAGTACCTCAGTGTCTCCAAGTACCTCAGTGTCTCCAAGCACCTCAGTGTCTCCAAGCACCTCAGTGTCTCCAAGCACCTTAGTGTCTCCAAGCACCTCAGTGTCTCCAAGCATCTCAGTGTCCCCAAGCACCCCGTGCCCTTTAGCACAGTTGTACCTGTTATTCTTCACTGATTCATCAGCGCCTTTCCAGTTCTGTCTTTCAGGAGACCTTCAGCGCCCACACGTGCTTCCTGTCTGCCGACCTCATCCTGCATGAGGAGAACCTGGATTCGGCCATCTCTGCCACGGTTCTTCTTCCCAGTCACCGGAAGAGACCCCGAGTCCACAACACTTCCAAACCAGGTCAGTGGTGGTATTCGTGTAGTCCTCCAGTCGCCCGCGCAGACTTCGTTAGCACCGGGTTCACAAAAACCTTAGTCATGACACGTTGCATGATCTCGGCAATGAAAAATGTGTTATACATTTCTGACATTAACCCAGGAACCACAAAATAGGGGTTTTATGTTTGGGGAGAAAAAGCAGACAGTGTTTTGTTCCCCCATCAGATGAGTGAATGAAGTGTGTGAAGAAGCGTGGGTTCCCCCGATAAGAAACTGGTAATTTCTAAAAAGTTACTGATGGCGTACCCTTTCCCGCCAGAGGATAGGTCACGTTGGGAGATATCCCCTAGGGTGGATAAGGCGCTCACACGTTTGTCAAAAAGGTGGCACTGCCGTCTTAGGATACGGCCACTTTAAAGGAGCCTGCTGATAAAAAGCAGGAGGCTATCCTGAAGTCTGTATATACACACTCAGGTACTATACTGAGACCTGCAATAGCCTTCAGCATGGATAGTGCTGCTGCAGCGTGGTCTATTACCCTGTCAGGACAGGGATACTATTTGCTAACCATAGAGCATATTAAAGACATCGTCTTATATATGAGGGATGCACAGAGGGATATTTGCCGGCTGGCATCCAGAATTAATGCAATGTCCATTCTGCCAGTAGGGTATTAGGGACCCGGCAGTGGACAGGTGATGCTGACTTTAGAAGGCACATGAAGATTCTGCTTTATAAGGGTGAGGAATTGTTTGGGAATGGTCTCTGGGACCTCGTATCCACAGCAACAGCTGGGAAGGAAAATATTTACCCCAAGTTTCCTCACAGCCTAAGAAAGCACCGTATTATAAGGTACAGTCCTTTCGGCTTCAGAAAAGCAAGCGGGTCAAAGGCGCTTCCTTTCTGCACAGAGACAAGGGAAGAGGGAAAAAGCTGCACCAGACAGCCAGTTTCCAGGATCAAAAATCTTCCCCCGCTTCCTCTGAGTCCGCTGCATGACGCTGGGGCTCCACAGGTGGAGCCAGGTGCGGTGGGGGCGCGTCTCGGGAACTTCAGCGACCAGTGGGCTCGCTCACAGGTGGATCCCTGGGTTCTGCAAATAGTATCACAGGGATACAAGCTGGAGTTCGAGGCGACTCCCCCTCGCCGTTACCTCAAATCAGCCTTGCCTGCTGCCCTCGAGGAGAGGTAGTACTGGCGGCAATTCACAAGCTGTACTTCCAGCAGGTGATAATCAAGGTGCCCCTCCTTCACCAAGGACGGGGTTACTATTCCACAATGTTTGTGGTACCGAAACCAGACGGTTCAGTGAGACCCATTCTAAAATTGAAATCCTTGAACACTTATAGACGAAGGTTCAAGTTCAAAATGGAATCGCTCAGGGCGGTTATTGCAAGCCTGGACGAAGGGGATTACATGGTATCACTGGACATCAAGGATGCTTACCTGCATGTCCCCATTTACCCTCCTCACCAGGAGTACCTCAAAATTGTGGTACAGGACTGTCATTACCAATTCCAGACGTTGCCGTTGGTCTGTCCCCGGCACCGAGGGTATTTACCGAGGTAATGGCCGAAATGATGATACTCCTTCGAAAAAAGGGAGTTATAATTATCCCGTACTTGGATGATCTCCTTATAAAGGCGAGGTCCAGGGAACAGTTGTTCGTCGGAGTAGCCCTATCTCGGGAAGTGCTACAACAGCAAGGCTGGATTCTGAATAGTCCAAAGTCGCAGCTGGTTCCTACGACGCGTCTACTGTTCCTGAGTATGGTTCTGGACACAGAACAGGAAAAAGGGTTTCTCCCGGAGGAGAAGGTCAAGGAGTTGTCATCTCTAGTCAGAGACCTCCTAATACAAATACAGGTGTCGGTGCATCCATGCACGCGAGTCCTGGAAAAGATGGTAGCTTCTTACGAAGAAATTCCATTCGGTAGGTTCCATGCAAGGATCTTCCAGTGGGATCTGTTGGACAAGTGGTCCGGGTCGCATCTTCAGATGCATCGGCTGATAACCCTGTCTCCAAAGGCCAGGGTGTCGCTGTTGTGGTGGCTGCAGAGTGCTCATCTTCTAGAGGGCCGCAGATTCGGCATACAGGACTGGGTCCTGGTGACCACAGATGCCAGCCTTTCGAGGCTGGGGGGCAGTCACACAGGGAAGAAACTTCCAAGGATTATGGTCAAGTCAGGAGACTTCCCTACACATAAATATTCTGGTACTAAGGGCCATTCACAATGCCCTAAGTCAGGCTAGACCCCTGCTTCAACACCAGCCAGTGCTGATCCAGTCAGACAACATCACGGCGGTCGCCCATGTAAACCAGCAGGGCGGCACAAGAAGCAGGATGGTGATGGCAGAAGCCACAAGGATTTTCCGATGGGCGGAAAATCACGTGTTAGCACTGTCAGCAGTGTTCATTCCCGGAGTAGACAACTGGGAAGCAGATTTTCTCAGCAGGCACGACCTCCACCCGGGAGAGTGGGGACTTCATCCAGAAGTCTTCAAAATGATTGTACACCATTGGGAAAGGCCACAGGTGGACATGATGGCGTCCCGCCTCAACAAAAAGCTAAAAAGATATTGCGCCAGGTCAAGGGACCCTCAGGCGATAGCTGTGGACGCTCTGGTAACACCGTGGGTGTACCAGTCGGTGTATGGGTTCCTTCCTTTGCCTCTCATACCCAAGGTATTGAGAATACTAAGAAGGAGAGGAGTAAGAACTATACTCTTGGTTCCGGATTGGCCAAGAAGAGCTTGGTACCCAGAACTTCAAGAAATGATCTCAGAGGACCCATGGCCTCTGTCGCTCAGACAAGACCTGCTGCAGCAGGGGCCCTGCCTGTTCCAAGACTTACCACAGCTGTGTTTGATGGCATGGCGGTTGAACACCGGATCCTAAAGGAAAAAGGCATTCCGGAGGAAGTCATTCCTACGCTGATTAAGGCTAGGAAAGATGTGATCGCAAATATTATCACTGCATATGGCAAAAATATGTTGCTTGGTGTGAGGCCAGGAAGGCCCCAACGGAGGAATTTCAACTGGGTCGTTTTCTGCACTTCCTACAGTCAGGAGTGACTACGGGCCTAAAATTGGGTTACGTTAAGGTCCAGATTTCGGCTCTGTACATTTTCTTCCAAAAAGAACTGGCTTCACTGCCTGAAGTTCAGACTTTTGTTAAGGGAGTGCTGCATATTCAGCCCCCTTGTGTGCCTCTAGTGGCACCATGGGATCTCAACGTGGTGTTGGATTTCCTGAAGTCGCATTGGGTTGAGCCACTTAAATCCGTAGAGCTAAAATACCTCACGTGGAAAGTGGTCATGCGGTTGGCCTTGGCGTCGGCCAGGCGTGTATCAGAATGGGCGGTTTTGTCATGCAAAAGCCCTTATCTGATTTTCATATGGATAGGGCGGAATTGAGGACTTGTTCCCAATTCCTTCCTAAGGTGGTATCAGCTTTTCATTTGAACCAACCTATTGTGGTGCCTGCGGCTACGTGGGACTTGGAGGACTCCAAGTTACTGGACGTAGTCAGGGCCCTGAAAATATATGTTTCCAGGACGGCTGGAGTCAGGAAAACTGACTCGCTATTTATCCTGTATGCACCCAACAAGCTGGGTGCTCCTGCTTCTAAGCAGACTATTGCTCGCTGGATCTGTAGCACGATTCAACTTGCACATTCTGCGGCTGGACTGCCGCACCCTAAATCTGTAAAAGCCCATTCCACAAGGAAAGTGGGCTCTTCTTGGGCGGCTGCCCGAGGGGTCTCGGCTTTACAACTTTGCCGAGCTGTTCCTTGGTCGGGTTCAAACATTTTTGCAAAAGTCTACAAGTTTGATACCCTGGCTGAGGAGGACCTTGAGTTTGCTCATTCGGTGCTGCAGAGTCATCCGCACTCTCCCGCCCGTTTGGGAGCTTTGGTATAATCCCCATGGTCCTTACGGAGTTCCCAGCATCCACTAGGACGTCAGAGAAAATAAGATTTTACTCACCGGTAAATCTATTTCTCGTAGTCCGTAGTGGATGCTGGGCGCCCATCCCAAGTGCGGATTTTCTGCAATACTTGTATATAGTTATTGTTAACTAAAGGGTTATTGTTGAGCCATCCATTGAGAGGCTCAGTTATATTTCATACTGTTAACTGGGTATAGTATCACGAGTTATACGGTGTGATTGGTGTGGCTGGTATGAGTCTTACCCGGGATTCAAAACCCTTCCTTATTGTGTCAGCTCTTCCGGGCACAGTATCCTAACTGAGGTCTGGAGGAGGGTCATAGAGGGAGGAGCCAGTGCACACCAGGTAGTCCTAAAGCTTTCTTTAGTTGTGCCCAGTCTCCTGCGGAGCCGCTATTCCCCATGGTCCTTACGGAGTTCCCAGCATCCACTACGGACTACGAGAAATAGATTTACCGGTGAGTAAAATCTTATTTTTGGAGCGCTTTTTTCAAGAGTTTAAGATCTCTGGATAAAGGAATGTGTGACAATATCTGCAGAACATACAATAATCTGGGAAAACTAACCATCTTGTAAAGATGACAGCGTCCAATGTACGACAGTGGGAGATGTGCCCATTTAGTGAAGTCAGATTGAGTTTTAGTTAGCAACGGAGAAGGGTGTGGTTATATGTACCCTCAAATACTTAAATGATGTTGTAGCCCAGCGTAAAGGGAAGTTACCGACCCATTGCAGTCTAATATCATCATAAAAGGCCATAGCAACCATTTTAGAACAGTTAACTTTGAAACCCGCTACCAGTTCAAACTCATTCAACATACGTAGTAAATCCGGGATAGCTTGAATAGGATTCGACATATATAGCAGTAGGTCATCCACAAATGCTGAAGACTTCACTGTTATATTACCAATCGTAATGCCTTTCCATACAGTGAGTTTGTGCATTTGTGCACATTATCTTAATACAGTTTGTTCTGTTACACTATGTACACTTGGGACATTACATTTCAACCTAGATATATTTAGAATACTACAGAAGTGATAGCAATTTATAATCACCTTACAGTGTAATTGATAAAAAGGGACACCCATGCAATTAACATATTTAGGATAGTAGGAGACTCTCTGAATTTACTCTACATCAATTTACCATCATTGAAAACACTTCGTACACAACTAATTTTAGAACAGTTTTTTTACACTATCTGTATTTTATATTTATTTTTTTCTTTAAATAAATATTCACAGTAATTTCAGAAATTATTATTTTTAACATGAATAAAATCTAGGTAATAATTACAATATAAGACATAATTTTGGTTGCTAGTGCACCCTTATCTATTGACTTACTGTCCTGTCATCTCTTTTGTTACATACTGTAGGGATTCAATTAGGTCAGATGTAGCACCTCCTTCATAGGTTATACTAAGACATCGTTTTCTTATTTAGAATAATAAACAAGGAGTTGTACATTTCTAAAATTATAATTGTCCAGTGCGTCTATGCGTCTAGCAGTCTTTTTTTTTTATTTGTTAAATATTCTGAACTGTTGTGTTTAATAAACACAGACAAGAGACGCAAAACCGATTGGTAAAGTAGAGCAAAACCGATTGGTAAAGTACAGTAGAGTGGGAGAACAAGTCAGCAAATCATAAGGGTAAACAGACAAGAGGCATTGGCAGAGATTGGGTAAGTACCATTTTGTAGGAGGTCTATAAAACAAACTGAAGATGGTAAAAACATCTGCTCGAAACAAAACAGAGCACACTGTAAATAAAAAGTTACTTCACATTACTGGGAGCCTTTAATTCTTTACTGACAAATGTCAGCAAAGGGGAAGCTGATCACACAAGTAAAAAAAGACACCTCCAGTGGCAAAAAGTAATTAATTTTGACATGCTCTTAATAAAATATAGTTTTTGTGTTCTTTTATCATGGAGGGGTCGCATGTAGTTTTTATCTGGGCAGTGTTAAGGAAAAGGCAATGACAGTTCTGTTATGTTTGGCTGAGATTAGAGGCTTTACATTAGGTTTGTTGTCTTTAGTTCCATATCCTTAATTTCCTAATACATGATCCTGACAAGGAGTAACAGCTCACATAGCAAACCTAATAAATATATGTTTTTGTCTCCATCTCATTCAGCCGCTCGTTATCCTAACTGTATCTTCTAACAAATGGGAACTATTGGTATAGTTCACTTTAATATAGGAAAAAAACAAGTGTCACAGTTTCTGCATGAAAATGATATACAGTGTTTATGCAGTAGAACAATACACTGATTTGTTTGTTAGACATGTTAAATACAGATCATTTTTGTTGTGCTTTTGTAAAAAAATGATTAATTTAAATTTCCTGTCACTATCAAATTATGTTTTACATTTTTGTATTTTCAGCATCAGAATTTAAAAATATTTATAGTATTATTTTTTAATGGAGAGAGAAAGCTATGATTTTATTTTGTCCTAAAAGATTAGAATTTCTGCATATTCTAAGAAAATGATGAACTTTCAGAACAAGTATGTATCCTTAACATGCAACGTAGAAATTCTGGTTCTATATTTGTCTGTTCCCATTTACTAGGTTTCAGGGGCACATTAAATGTAATATTAACAACCAAAGCAGAAAACACAATAAAATGGCTAAATCAGACTGTCATGACTGTCCGGACGATTCTCCAGATACGTAAATTTGAAAATCACCACCAATGAGTTATGGGTACCTCTGCATGTGTGGTTAACCAAACATGGTAACTGCCGCAAGCAAAGGAAGATTAAACTGTATCGATGCCAGACAGTCCATTGTGGCTATCTGCATCCAGAATTATTAGTTGCACACTCATTTACACTTCGGTACGTAGCTTTGGCCTCACAGGCTCGCAGATTCACCAAGAGATACACAGAATACACTAGAATTATCTTTTATTAATAAATAATCCAAGGTATGATTATAAAAAGATTATAAGATTACAAATGGACAGGAAATACAGTACATAGGAACCTCAGAAAAAAATAAACAGGGAATAATATTTCAGAACCTAAAACTTACACAAAGAACTTAGGCTTCTAGGTTCACCTCCAATGCATAGCTGAATCCCCAAGAAATGAACACAGATCACAGAGGGAGAAGTATAATTATACTTACGCAGCTGTACTCCTCCCTCTTGTGTTTTTTAACCTGCTCAGTGCTGGACACTAGATACTTTAATGAATCCCCCCTCCCACGTAACTGTAGCTCAGTTAATAGGGGAGGGGGAAGTAGGCCAATGATCACAGAAATTCCACCCCTCCCTGGAGGTGAAACTCTCATAACCTCGTTTTCAATTTCCTGACCTGGTCTGGTTGTTGGAGCCTGGGGGGTAAATTTACTAAAGCTTCTAAACCAGAGAATTGGTGATGTTGCCCATAGCAAACAATCAGATGCTGTCTATCATTTCCTAAAAGGCAATAGAGAAATGATAGACAGCATCTGATTGGTTGCTATCCACATCATCACCAATTCTCTGTTTTAGAAGCTTTAGTAAATTTACCACTGAATGTTTTCCCTTCCTCCAGTTTATTTGGGGTTCTGGATAAGAGATCCTTATCTCCATCTCTGACTCTAAAGGCATCAATTTTCCCCCTCCTAGGTTTGTGTATTGATCAGTTCACTCAAAAGACGCATACTAGCAGCCATGTTGTTCTTAGGCCCAATGGAAAACAATTGTTCTTTACATATACTTACATATGATATCATTCTGATACTGCTGACGGTGTGTAAATGTCACATCTCTGTCACATCCCCACCTGTAAATTGGTGTACTGGGGACACGTGACACAGTCTTATTTGTGAGCCACTGACCAGCAACTCATTTTGGTGTTACAGTCCATCAGCATTGCTGTGCTCAGCACCCTTTCTACGCTGAATGGTAAAGTAATAATGTTGGAGAGTGAGACTCCATCATAGAAGCTTCCATTATCTCCATAAACTCTGTTAAGCCATACGAGTGGACTGTTATCAGTAATTATGGTGAAGTCTCCTCCATACAGATATGGTTGTAGCTTTTGGAGTGACCATACAATGGCCAAACACTCTTTTTTCAATAGTGGCATAAGCCACTTCTCTGGGGAGTAATTTCTTACTTAGGAAAAAGACAGGATGTTCTTCCTCCTGCTCAATGACCTGACTGAGCACAGCACCTAAGCCATAGTTTGAAGCATCAGTCTGTATAATGAACCTCCTTTTAAAATCTGGGGCCTGCAGCACAGGGGACTGGGCTAATGTAGACTTTAAGGCTATAAAGGCCTTCTCATAGTCCGCTCTCCAGCTAACCACCTGTGGAAATTTCTTTTTTGTCAAATCTTTCAGGGGCTTGGCTAGTGTGCTGTAGTGTGGCAAAATGTTTGGTAGTACTGTACCCTGCAGTTCCTAAAAAAGAAATAACCTACTGTACTTTTTAGTCTTAAGGGTAGTCCATGCAGCAATCTTTGCCTGGTTCTGGGCGGAGCATGCCCCCTCCTACACAGTGCCCTAAGTACTGCACCACCCCAATGCCAAGTTGACTTTTCTCTGGTTTAACCATCAAACTTGCACCAGCGATTTGGCCTAACACACTATACAGATGGTTCAGGTGCTCCTCCCAGGTCAGGCTGAACATTGCAATGTCATCCAGGTAGGCAACTGTGTGTCCCTCCTGGCCTTCAAGAGGTCATTAACCAGGCACTGGAAACATACAGGGGCATTCTTAATATCAAAGGGCATGACCAGAAACTGGAACAGCCCAAATGGCGTGATGAATGCGAACCGCTCACGGGCCTCTGGCAACAGTGGAATTTGCCTGTACCCCCTAATCAGATCCATAATAGTGATGTAACGTGCCTGGGCAAGCTGATCTAATAGTTCATCTATCCTGGGCATGGGATAGGCATCAAATACGGTTGCATTATTTAACCTCCTACAGTCCACACAGAACCTGGTACCTCCACATTTCTTTCGGATCAAAACCACTGGCACAGCCCAAGAACTGTGAGACTTTTGAATCACCCCCAACTGCAAAATCTCATCAATTTCACATTTTATGGCTCCCAACACTTCTAAGGAAGTATGATATGCTGGCTGTCTGAGGGGGTCTGATGCCCTGTTTTTACATGATGTGTAACCAAGTGTGTCTTTCCAGGCTTTTCTGTGAAATCGGAGTGATATGGCCAGATGGTGTCAATCAGCTGTTTTGTACAGTGGCCAGTGTGTCACCCTCTTTTGCAGCAGATGCTAGATCTATTAAGGGATCAGGCTTCTTATCCCTCTCAAACAAGCTACACACAGCTAACACACACGTTCCTCTGTCATGATATTCTTTGAGCATATTGATGTGGTACACCTCCTACCTCTTAAGTCCTTCCTCCCTTTCCACTACATAACTGACATCATTGAGGTGCTGCACTATGGGGCAGGGGCCTTCCCAGGCAGCCTGTAACTTGTTCTGCTGCTTAGATATTAGATCCAGGACCTTTTTCCCTACCTCAAATATGCGCTCTCTAGCGCTGCGTTCATACCAGAGTTTTTGTTTTGCCTGTGCAACTTTCAGGTTGCTTTGTGTCATTCCCATTAAGGACTGTATTTTTTCTATGAACTGCATGACATAGTGTACCACTGATGTTTCAGGGGTGATCAATTTCCTTCCAATTCTTCCCTGATTAAATCTAGGGGGCCACGCACTGGGCGCCCGTAAAGGAGTTTGGAGGCTGAGAAACCTGTGGATTCTTACGGCACCTTTTGACCCTGTCAACCTTTTGACCCTGACGACCTAATGCATATAATTAGTGGTAGACCTATTGACTGTAGACCTTTTTAGTGTAGACCTAATAATCCACACTCCTATATGTCTGGGATACATCCAACTGCCCAATAGGACCCTCCTCTTGAGGTACACCTTAGACATTTTCCTCTCGATACAAAAGTCAATTTTTTACAAAAATTCTGTCTGATTCACCTTCGATGTCAGCCTGGCTGATCCTCCCCCACGCAGTTGCTTGACTAGGGTCTGTGTGCTGCGCTATTTTAAAGGCATCACTTCTCATGAGCTGATCAGGGTGAGGATACAACATACAGTATTATCTCTGTCCTCCTCTATCCCAGATGCTGGGCTTGCAGCTTCTACAGGGAAGGAGGAGGATTGAGGGGGATTAATCTCTAGTGAGACACTCCACACAGTCAGGGCTGGATAAGCAGTTACCCTGGGCTGCAGCTCACCTAGTCACCACTGCTAATACAGGGGTTGCATTGTCATATTAACCCCTGGTAATGGTACCTTGGCAATATCAATTAACAGTATATCACACAATTTTTCATTATGACATGCCATTTGATCCATTTCAGCTGGACTAGACTCTGCCCTGTGGGACTTGAAAGGGTTATCTTAGAAAATGGAAACCTTTACATCACTTTTATAATCGCATGCATTTATACTCATGCTGGGTTGGTCAGCAGGGGTCACCTGGGGAAAAACAGAATTAGGGGTTACCATTGCATCATTAATAACATAATTTCTCATTTACATATGGAGCCGCGCTCATCTGACGTGGCTCCATCGCAAACGAGCACTCCTGGTGTGACTAGGCGATCCGTCCGCCTAATTATGCAGGGAGTGCACAGAGACGCTACCATTCAGAGCATCTCTGTCCAGGCGTGCTGATGGAGATGCTCTCCATTCAAGTGAATGGGGCGCATCTCCGTCACAGGTGACGGTGGACGAGGACGCGATAGGTGCGCCTGGGCGGGCGCGCCAGGTCACAGACGGAGCCACGACTAGCGTGGTTCCATCTGTATATATGCAGCATTCATCTTTCCAAAATCAGTCCCCAACAGTACTGTAGCAGGTAAACTGTCCAGCACTCCAACATCCCTGATACCTCTTCCAACTCCCCAGTCCAGATACTCCCAAACCATAGGCACCTCAGGGCAGGGTCGGACTGGCCCACAGGGGTACCAGGGAAACCACCGGTAGGCCCCACTGCCTGAGGGCCCAATCCTTCCTCTAGGGATCAGGTTCCAGACTGTGCACTTGTATTATACATGGTAGATATGTTGCATTACACTGCACTAGACTACTATTATGTATTTCAAGCCTCTGTGGAGGCTGGTCACACCCCCTTTGTAGGCTGGCCACACCCCTAAGTATGGGCCCCTATTACTACATTCCCCCGGTGGGCCCTTCATGCCCCAGTCCGACACTGCCTCAGGGTGTACACCACTCCCACCGCTCACAGCCATAGTCTTGCCCGGATTAAAGTTCTCGGGGTCTACTAGTGCTCGATGAATGAATCAGATCAGCCCCAGAGTCCAGCACTCCAAGTGCTAATTGCGTTCTTACCGTAACTGCTTGCAGTTTATCTCTGGACCATTCTTGTGGTCCTTCCACACACAGGACAGAAGGCACAGGTTTCCCTGCCGGGCCTCCCTCAGGAGAAGGTATTGATTTCCTCTTCTTGGGGCAATGGACGCTGATATTCCCCACTTCATCACAATTGAAACACCTACGGCCAGTTGCCAAAACAGATCCCGTCCCCCCCAACAAATGCAGCAGCCACTGGTATAGTTGAAAAGGACCGCCGTGGTGAGGTTACTTTCGGTCAACCGCTGACCGCAAAGTTCCCACCATTGGCTACAATGGAGCGCATAGGCGCTACATTGTATCACTGCCGTGTGCTGCCTACAGGAGCACACAGCCAATCAGGAGGGTGCCACGACGTGGCGCTCCCTGATTGGCTGAAGGGACCCTCTTTGACAGGAGTCAGGGGGAGTCCTGGCAGTCGGGGAAAGGGGTCCCATGTGTAAACATGGGACCCCTTTCAGTGCGTGGTCGGGTTTGCGTTTTATTTTTTTGCCAAGTACATGGATTATTCAAAGGCCGGATTCTTCACTGGATTATGTGAGTATAATTTTTTTCACAGGTACCCCTAGGATTCTACATGGAGAAGATGACCGAGCCTCGTGGGAACATAGGTAAGTATGTGTGTATGTTGGTGTGCATGTATGTAATAAAGTTGTACTGTCACGGTGTGTGTGTCCTGTTTTTATTGGGGTATTTTTTTCAGTAGTAGTACTACAGGTACCAGCGGGCCCGGTTTTCCACCGCATGCTGGTACTTGTGGTTCTCCAAGTACCAGCTTGCAGGGGAGGCTTGCTGGGACTTGTAGTACTGCTACTAAAAACAATATTCACAATTTCACACTTGGCTATCAGCCCCCCATCCGCCGCCCTTGGATGGGGGGGACAGCCTCGGGCTTCACCCCTGGCCCTTGGGTGGCTGGAGGGGGGGACCCCTTGATTGAAGGGGTCCCCACTCCTCCAGGGTACCCCGGCCAGGGGTGACTAGTTGGGGTTTTAATGGCACGGCCGCAGGGACCGATATCAAAGTGTCCCCCGGCTGTGGCATTATCTCCCCAGCTAGTGGAGCCCGGTGCTGGTTTCAGAAATACGGGGGACCCCTATGCTTTTTGTCCCCCGTATTTTTGGAACCAGGACCAGGCGCAGAGCCCGGTGCTGGTTGATTAAATATGGGGGAACCCCTGTCATTTCCCCCCCCATATTTTTGCAACCAGGACCGGCTCAAAGAGCCCGAGGCTGGTTATGCTTAGGAGGGGGGACCCCACGCAATTTTTTTTCCTGTTTTTACACTAAACAGACCCTTTCCCATAGATAACCATGCACAGATCTCACTGATCCGTGCATGGTTATCCAAACTCGACTGGAAAATGCAGGTCTATTTTATTGCTGGTTTTTTTAACGAATCGAAAAAAAACAGACCCGCACTTGAGCACTCAGAAACTAACACCCAAATACGAATGAATAGTGAATGCCCGTATTCTATGAAATAACAGCCGCGTTTGACCGATGGTCTATTCATTCGTATTTGTGAACGTTGTCATTCAAACCATTACGAATAGTCCAAACACTGCCGAGATTGGTGCTTAGTGAATTCCCGGATTGGGACTTAGAAAAAAAAAACACAAATCGGGCAAACTCGGATTTTTAGTAAATACTGGACCTGGTATGTAAAATAAGGACAGTGGGAATCCGTACCCTCTCCCGAATGAGTCTGTGCGCTCCCGCTGAGAGGTCCCGGGTCGTCTCAGCGCGACGGTCCAGCAACAGCCTAAAGCATCTGGGTAAAGCGTTCACTCCACTTCCAAGATCAATGCATTTCGGAGGTCCGCCTCCTTTGTCGAGATCTATTTTTGTGTGTCAGGTCCTCCATATATATACCCGGTGCAGTTCTTTAATTGGCTGTGTTGGCATCAATTTGCCGCACACAGGGGTTTCCTATAATCATTCATCCCCGTTCACAGGCAGAGCTAGCAGCCTATACCTACACACTATATACGTCCAGTGAATATACTAAAACATGTCATGCACTACATGCTCCAATTAAAATACATACATAGTATGTAGTATGTACATAGTACAGTATGTTAGATTTAGGTGGGTTATATTGTTTCTGTGCAGGGTAAATACTGGCTGCTTTATTTTTACACTGCAATTTAGATTTCAGTTTGAACACACCACACCCAAATCTAACTCTCTCTGCACATGTTATATCTGCCTTCCCTGCACTGCACATGGTTTTGCCCAACTGCTAACAAATTTGCTGCTGCGATCAGGTCTGAATTACAGTAGGCCCTATATTACTTAGCCTCCAACCAGGAGCGGGTCAAGGCACGGGCAAGCCGGGCGGGTGCCCAGGGCGATGTGGCCTATGGGTGCGGCCGCAGTCACCCCACAGGTGCCCTTCCCTTCTCTATGAAGCCATGCCCCTAAACCCCTTTTTTTTTTAACCTGCTGGAAGGGGGGGGGGGGGGGAGGTTTGATGTTACTTTGACTCATAGCTTTTACAGGAGTTTAGACACATTAGTGACACATAGGAACCATGGACTGGTGATATGCAAAGATACTGAAATGGAACCAGAAGCCACCAGGTCACCGGCGACCTCTCACCTAATGATCAATAAAGACCAGTCAGGACTCCAGAAGCAAGGCAAGCCCTGGAACCTAAAGCAGCACAGTACTGACAGAATGGAACTGGAATCCAAATCAGGAATCAGAGTATTACTTATGTAACAAGGGAAGAGCCTGAGGAAGCTATATCCCTGGTACTGCTCTGACGCAAGACCTGGTCCTGGAATCTGGATGAAGAAGTCAGAACAGAGGATTTATCCAGGTAAAACAGTACTGGACACCGGAGTGCATAGCCTGTAACCCAATCATGTACTCCAGTCCTGTAACCTGCATACTAAACTGGCAGCCCAAGACAACAGCACAGCGTACTGGGAAACCAATATTAATCATCTATTGAATAGCGTAACCTGAGTGAACCACAGAGTATAGGTAGTACTTGCAAACACATTCCATGAAAGTATCTGGCATAATGCAGAGTGTAATCCACGAGAATGGTAAGCAGTGCGTACAGCAGCAGATGAGATGAATCGCAGGTACACCGGATTGACTGGTGATGGAGTGTTGAAGGCAAGTATGTACTCAGCGTGGAAGCCACAGCGCTGATAGATGTTACACAGTGGTACAAGATACACTGAAGGCTAGCAGCGTGAAAGCCTTTCCAGATGTTACTACAGCAGGAGGTGGAATGCAGGTAACAGTAGAGTAATCAGAGTAATCACTGGAATGATCACAGGATACACTGGAGCCTAGAACGATCATTAGGAAAGTACACAGTTGTTCAGGCAATGAGCTGATTCCTGAAGCTGGGTGATAAAGAGAGTCTTGTCAGCTCATTGGTCTAGCAGACCAGGTGAGCAACCAGGTGCAAGGTAATCACTGAGTACTGTAGGTCTGCACGGAGGTTTGGACACAACAATGAATGAATGTTTAACCCTGTAAGGTCGGATAAGTCCATGATTCGTGACATATCCTGAACTGTTGAATGTGTAGTTTTAAATAAGAATTTACTTACCGATAATTCTATTTCTCGTAGTCCGTAGTGGATGCTGGGGACTCCGTCAGGACCATGGGGAATAGCGGCTCCGCAGGAGACAGGGCACAAAAGTAAAAGCTTTAGGATCAGGTGGTGTGCACTGGCTCCTCCCCCTATGACCCTCCTCCAAGCCTCAGTTAGGATACTGTGCCCGGACGAGCGTACACAATAAGGAAGGATTTTGAATCCCGGGTAAGACTCATACCAGCCACACCAATCACACTGTACAACCTGTGATCTGAACCCAGTTAACAGCATGATAACAGCGGAGCCTCTGAAAAGATGGCTCACAACAATAATAACCCGATTTTTGTAACAATAACTATGTACAAGTATTGCAGACAATCCGCACTTGGGATGGGCGCCCAGCATCCACTACGGACTACGAGAAATAGAATTATCGGTAAGTAAATTCTTATTTTCTCTGACGTCCTAAGTGGATGCTGGGGACTCCGTCAGGACCATGGGGATTATACCAAAGCTCCCAAACGGGCGGGAGAGTGCGGATGACTCTGCAGCACCGAGTGAGAGAACTCCAGGTCCTCCTCAGCCAGGGTGTGCCCCTGACCAAGTAGCAGCTCGGCAAAGTTGTAAAGCCGAGACCCCTCGGGCAGCCGCCCAAGATGAGCCCACCTTTCTTGTGGAATGGGCATTTACATATTTTGGCTGTGGCAGGCCTGCCACAGAATGTGCAAGCTGAATTGTACTACACATCCAACTAGCAATCGTCTGCTTAGAAGCAAGAGCACCCAGTTTGTTGGGTGCATACAGGATAACAGCAAGTCAGTTTTCCTGACTCCAGCCGTCCTGGAAACCTATATTTTCAGGGCCCTGACAACATCTAGCAACTTGGAGTCCTCCAAGTCCCTAGTAGCCGCAGGTACCACAATAAGCTGGTTCAGGTGAAACGCTGACACCACCTTATGGAGAAACTGGGGACGAGTCCGCAGCTCTGCCCTGTCCGAATGGACAATCAGATATGGGCTTTTGTGAGACAAAGCCGCCAATTCTGACACTCGCCTGGCCGAGGCCAGGGCCAACATCATGGTCACTTTCCATGTGAAATATTTCAAATCCACAGATTTGAGCGGTTTAAACCAATGTGATTTGAGGAATCCCAGAACTACGTTGAGATCCCACAGTGCCACTGGAGGCACAAAAGGGGGTTGTATATGCAGTACTCCCTTGACAAACTTCTGGACTTCAGGAACTGAAGCCAATTCTTTCTGGAAGAAAATCGACAGGGCCGAAATTTGAACCTTAATGGACCCCAATTTGAGGCCCATAGATACTCCTGTTTGCAGGAAATGCAGGAATCGACCGAGTTGAAATTTCTTCGTGGGGCCTTCCTGGCCTCACACCACGCAACATATTTTTGCCACATGTGGTAATAATGTTGTGCGGTCACCTCCTTCCTGGCTTTGACCAGGGTAGGAATGACCTCTTCCGGAATGCCTTTTTCCCTTAGGATCCGGCGTTCAACCGCCATGCCGTCAAACGCAGCCGCGGTAAGTCTTGGAACAGACCTGGTACTTGCTGAAGCAAGTCCCTTCTTAGCGGCAGAGGCCATGAGTCCTCTGTGAGCATCTCTTGAAGTTCCGGGTACCAAGTCCTTCTTGGCCAATCCGGAGCCACGAGTATAGTTCTTACTCCTCTACGTCTTATAATTCTCAGTACCTTAGGTATGAGAAGCAGAGGAGGGAACACATACACCGACTGGTACACCCACGGTGTTACCAGAACGTCCACAGCTATTGCCTGAGGGTCTCTTGACCTGGCGCAATACCTGTCCAGTTTTTTGTTCAGGCGGGACGCCATCATGCCCACCTTTGGTCTTTCCCAACGGTTCACAATCATGTGGAAGACTTCCCGATGAAGTCCCCACTCTCCCGGGTGGAGGTCGTGCTGAGGAAGTCTGCTTCCCAGTTGTCCACTCCCGGAATGAACACTGCTGACAGTGCTAACACATGATTTTCCGCCCAGCGAAGAATCCTTGCAGTTTCTGCCATTGCCCTCCTGCTTCTTGTGCCGCCCAGTCTGTTTACGTGGGCGACTGCCGTGATGTTGTCCCACTGGATCAATACCGGCTGACCTTGAAGCAGAGGTCTTGCTAAGCTTAGAGCATTGTAAATTGCTCTTAGCTCCAGTATATTTATGTGGAGAGAAGTCTCCAGACTTGATCACACTCCCTGGAAATTTTTTCCTTGTGTGACTACTCCCCAGCCGTTCAGGCTGGCATCCGTGGTCACCAGGACCCAGTCCTGAATGCCGAATCTGTGGCCCTTTAGTAGATGAGCACTCTGCAGCCACCACAGAAGAGACACCCTTGTCCTTGGAGACAGGGTTATCCGCTGATGCATCTGAAGATGCGATCCGGACCATTTTTTTAGCAGATCCCACTGAAAAGTTCTTGCGTGAAATCTGCCGAATGGAATCGCTTCGTAAGAAGCCACCATTTTTCCCAGGACCCTTGTGCAATGATGCACTGACACTTTTCCTGGTTTTAGGAGGTTCCTGACTAGCTCGGATAACTCCCTGGCTTTCTCCTCCGGGAGAAACACCTTTTTCTGGACTGTGTCCAGAATCATCCCTAGGAACAGCAGACGTGTCGTCGGAGACAGCTGCGATTTTGGAATATTTAGAATCCACCGTGCTGTCGTAGAACTACTTGAGATAGTGCTACTCCGACCTCCAACTGTTCTCTGGACCTTGCCCTTATCTGGAGATCGTCTAAGTAAGGGATAATTAAGACGCCTTTTCTTTGAAGAAGAATCATCATTTCGGCCATTACCTTGGTAAAGACCCGGGGTGCCGTGGACAATCCAAACGGCAGCGTCTGAAACTGATAGTGACAGTTTTGTACCACGAACCTGAGGTACCCTTGGTGAGAAGGGCAAATTGGGACATGGAGGTAAGCATCCTTGATGTCCAGGGACACCATATAGTCCCCTTCTTCCTGGTTCGCTATCACTGCTCTGAGTGACTCCATCTTGATTTGAACCTTTGTATGTAAGCGTTCAAATATTTCAGATTTAGAATAGGTCTCACCGAGCCGTCTGGCTTCAGTACCACAATATAGTGTGGAATAATACCCCTTTCCTTGTTGTAGGAGGGGTACTTTGATTATCACCTGCTGGGAATACAGCTTGTGAATTGTTTCCAATACTGCCTCCCTGTCGGAGGGAGACATTGGTAAAGCAGACTTCAGGAACCTGCGAGGGGGAGACGTCTCGAACTTCCAATCTGTACCCCTGGGATACTACTTGTAGGATCCAGGGGTCCACTTGCGAGTGAGCCCACTGCGCGCTGAAACTCTTGAGACGACCCCCCACCGCAGCTGAGTCTGCTTGTACGGCCCCAGCGTCATGCTGAGGACTTGGCAAAAGCGGTGGAGGGCTTCTGTTCCTGGGAATGGGCTGCCTGCTGCAGTCTTCTTCCCTTTCCTCTATCCCTGGGCAGATATGACTGGCCTTTTGCCTGCTTGCCCTTATGGGGAGGAAAGGACTGAGGCTGAAAAGACGGTGTCTTTTTCTGCTGAGATGTGACTTGGGGTAAAAAAGGTGGATTTTCCAGCTGTTGCCGTGGCCACCAGGTCCGATGGACCGACCCCAAATAACTCCTCCCCTTTATACGGCAATACTTCCATGTGCCGTTTGGAATCTGCATCACCTGACCACTGTCGTGTCCATAAACATCTTCTGGCAGATATGGACATCGCACTTACTCTTGATGCCAGAGTGCAAATATCCCTCTGTGCATCACGCATATATAGAAATGCATCCTTTAAATGCTCTATAGTCAATAAAATACTGTCCCTGTCAAGGGTATCAATATTTTCAGTCAGGGAATCCGACCAAGCCACCCCAGCGCTGCACATCCAGGCTGAGGCGATCGCTGGTCGCAGTATAACACCAGTATGTGTGTATATACTTTTTAGGATATTTTCCAGCCTCCTATCAGCTGGCTCCTTGAGGGCGGCCGTATCTGGAGACGGTAACGCCACTTGTTTTGATAAGCGTGTGAGCGCCTTATCCACCCTAAGGGGTGTTTCCCAACGCGCCCTAACTTCTGGCGGGAAAGGGTATAACGCCAATAATTTTCTATCGGGGAAAACCCACGCATCATCACACACTTCATTTAATTTATCTGATTCAGGAAAAACTACAGGTAGTTTTTTCACACCCCACATAATACCCTCTTTTGTGGTACTTGTAGTATCAGAAATATGTAACACCTCCTTCATTGCCCTTAACATGTAACGTGTGGCCCAAATGGAAAATACGTTTGTTTCTTCACCGTCGACACTGGAGTCAGTGTCCGTGTCTGTGTCGACCGACTGAGGTAAATGGGCGTTTTAAAGCCCCTGACGGTGTTTGAGACGCCTGGACAGGTACTAATTGGTTTGCCGGCCGTCTCATGTCGTCAACCGACCTTGCAGCGTGTTGACATTATCACGTAATTCCCTAAATAAGCCATCCATTCCGGTGTCGACTCCCTAGAGAGTGACATCACCATTACAGGCAATTGCTCCGCCTCCTCACCAACATCGTCCTCATACATGTCGACACACACGTACCGACACACAGCACACACACAGGGAATGCTCTGATAGAGGACAGGACCCCACTAGCCCTTTGGGGAGACAGAGGGAGAGTTTGCCAGCACACACCAAAACGCTATAATTATACAGGGACAACCTTTATATAAGTGTTTTTCCCTTATAGCATCTTAATATATATAATCATATCGCCAAATAAGTGCCCCCCCTCTCTGTTTTAACCCTGTTTCTGTAGTGCAGTGCAGGGGAGAGCCTGGGAGCCTTCCCACCAGCATTTCTGTGAGGGAAAATGGCGCTGTGTGCTGAGGAGAATAGGCCCCGCCCCCTTTTCGGCGGGCTTCTTCTCCCGTTTTTCTGAGACCTGGCAGGGGTTAAATACATCCATATAGCCCCCAGGGGCTATATGTGATGTATTTTTAGCCAGAATAAGGTACTATCATTGCTGCCCAGGGCGCCCCCCCCAGCGCCCTGCACCCTCAGTGACCGCTGCTATGAAGTGTGCTGACAACAATGGCGCACAGCTGCAGTGCTGTGCGCTACCTTATGAAGACTGAAAAGTCTTCTGCCGCCGGTTTCTGGACCTCTTCACTTTTCGGCATCTGCAAGGGGGTCGGCGGCGCGGCTCCGGGACGAACCCCAGGGTGAGACCTGTGTTCCGACTCCCTCTGGAGCTAATGGTGTCCAGTAGCCTAAGAAGCCAATCCATCCTGCACGCAGGTGAGTTCACTTCTCTCCCCTAAGTCCCTCGATGCAGTGAGCCTGTTGCCAGCAGGACTCACTGAAAATAAAAAACCTAACAAAACTTTTACTCTAAGCAGCTCTTTAGGAGAGCCACCTAGATTGCACCCTTCTCGGCCGGGCACAAAAATCTAACTGAGGCTTGGAGGAGGGTCATAGGGGGGGGAGCCAGTGCACACCACCTGATCCTAAAGCTTTTACTTTTGTGCCCTGTCTCCTGCGGAGCCGCTATTCCCCATGGTCCTGACGGAGTCCCCAGCATCCACTTAGGACGTCAGAGAAAACTGTTTTCCCATTCCTCCCTCTTCCATATTTGGAACAGCCCTTTGTTCCCACCAGACAAGCCAAGCTTTGCTCCACACTCTAGTTCAGTAAGGGTACATGTTTCAAGGGCAGTTTCTGTTTGTGTCAAGGTGTAATGCGACATATCTTTCCCACTTCAGAAGAATTAATTATTACTTTTCTTCAGCTAAGGATACTTTTTCACCTAAATTTACTACCCCATGTCCCCTGCATCTTGAGTCCATTTAAAAGGCTTTGTTATAACAGTCTTCTCATGAAAAGCATGATCTCTACCTTGTACCACTCATAAATGCATTCCACCCAACCCCCTGCTCCAAAATTTGAGTTACACTGGGAATTGGATCTGGGTTCATCCTATGAGAAAGGCTCACAGTCCACAACACGGGAGAGGGTCGCTGGTTGTTTAATCAGATTGTATCTGGATCCCGGTGCCTTGGCATACCGCGGTCAGAATACCAACAGCGACCACCCGACGTGCAGGATCCCAACACCTGGAAGGTAACCCTCCTGTTCTCGCCCCTGACCCTCCCTTCCTGCAGCCTGACACTGACCGCTCCCACCCCCTGCAGCCTAACCTTAACCCTCCCCGGTGGTGCCTAAACCTAAACCCCCCTACCTGCAGCCTAACCCTAATCCTTCATCCCCTGCAGCCTAATCCTAACCCCCCCCCCCACAATAGTGCCTAACCCCTCCTTCCTGCAGCCTAAACCTAACCTTCCCCCCTGCGGCCTGACCCTAAGGAGCCCAGTAAACTTACGTTCAGGATGGTAACAGTCGGGAGTCCGGCACCTGCATCTTGATCCATGTTGAGATCCCGGCGTCAGCATTCTGACCAGTGTCGGAATTCCAGCATCGTTACGCTGACCAGATCCTGTTTAATCTCCACACTAAATATGTATATGGTATATTATACAGTAGGTGGCATATGGTACCTTCCAGACAGTGTTGGAGAAGCTGTGGAGAAATAGTGTTTTTCCGCCATATTTTGGTGACCATACCCTAAGATTGATGCCTGGGATGAAAAAATAAGAATTTACTTACCGATAATTCTATTTCTCGGAGTCCGTAGTGGATGCTGGGGTTCCTGAAAGGACCATGGGGAATAGCGGCTCCGCAGGAGACAGGGCACAAAAAGTAAAGCTTTAGGATCAGGTGGTGTGCACTGGCTCCTCCCCCTATGACCCTCCTCCAAGCCTCAGTTAGGTACTGTGCCCGGACGAGCGTACACAATAAGGAAGGATTTATGAATCCCGGGTAAGACTCATACCAGCCACACCAATCACACTGTACAACCTGTGATCTGAACCCAGTTAACAGTATGATAACAGCGGAGCCTCTGAAAAGATGGCTCACAACAATAATAACCCGATTTTTGTAACTATGTACAAGTAATGCAGATAATCCGCACTTGGGATGGGCGCCCAGCATCCACTACGGACTCCGAGAAATAGAATTATCGGTAAGTAAATTCTTATTTTCTCTATCGTCCTAGTGGATGCTGGGGTTCCTGAAAGGACCATGGGGATAATACCAAAGCTCCCAAACGGGCGGGAGAGTGCGGATGACTCTGCAGCACCGAATGAGAGAACTCCAGGTCCTCCTTAGCCAGGGTATCAAATTTGTAGGATTTTACAAACGTGTTTGCCCCTGACTAAATAGCCGCTCGGCAAAGTTGTAAAGCCGAGACCCCTCGGGCAGCCGCCCAAGATGAGCCCACCTTCCTTGTGGAATGGGCATTTACATATTTTGGCTGTGGCAGGCCTGCCACAGAATGTGCAAGCTGAATTGTATTACACATCCAACTAGCAATAGTCTGCTTAGAAGCAAGAGCACCCAGTTTTTTGGGTGCATACAGGATAACAGCAAGTCAGTTTTCCTGACTCCAGCCGTCCTGGAAACATATTTTCAGGGCCCTGACAACATCTAGCAACTTGGAGTCCTCCAAGTCCCTAGTAGGTGCAAGGCACCACAATAAGCTGGTTCAGGTGAAACACTGACACCACCTTAGGGAGAGAACTGGGGACGGGTCCGCAGCTCTGCCCTGTCCGAATGGACAAACAGATATGGCTTTTTTGAGAAAAAACCACCAATTTGACACTCGCCTGGTCCAGGCCAGGGCCAAGAGCATGGTCACTTTTCATGCGAGATGCTTCAAATCCACAGATTTGACTGGTTTTAAACCAATGTGTTTTGAGGAATCCCAGAACTACGTTGAGATCCCACAGTGCCACTGGAGGCACAAAAGGGGGTTGTATATGCAATACTCCCTTGACAAACTTCTGGACTTCAGGAACTGAAGCCAATTCTTTCTGGAAGAAAAATCGACAGGGCCGAAATTTGAACCTTAATGGACCCCAATTTGAGGCCCATAGACACTCCTGTTTGCAAGAAATGCAGGAATCGACCGAGTTGAAATTTCTTCGTGGGGCCTTCCTGGCCTCACACCACGCAACATATTTTCGCCACATGTGGTGATAATGTTGTGCGGTCACCTCCTTTCTGGCTTTGACCAGGGTAGGAATGACCTCTTCCTGAATGCCTTTTCCCTTAGGATCCGGCGTTCCACCGCCATGCCGTCAAACGCAGCTGCGGTAAGTCTTGGAACAGACATGGTACTTGCTGAAACAAGTCCCTTCTTAGCGGCAGAGACCATAAGTCCTCTGTGAGCATCTCTTGAAGTTCCGGGTACCAAGTCCTTCTTGGCCAATCCGGAGCCATGAGTATAGTTCTTACTCCTCTACGTCTTATAATTCTCAGTACCTTAGGTATGAAAAGCAGAGGATGGAACACATACACCGACTGGTACACCCACGGTGTTACCAGAACGTCCACAGCTATTGCCTGAGGGTCTCTTAACCTGGCGCAATACCTGTCCCGTTTTTTGTTCAGACGGGACGCCATCATGTCCACCTTTGGTAATTCCCAACGGTTTACAATTATGTGGAAAACTTCCCCATGAAGTTCCCACTCTGCCGGGTGGAGGTCGTGCCTACTGAGGAAGTCTGCTTCCCAGTTTCCATTCCCGGAATGAAACACTGCTGACAGTGCTATCACATGATTTTCCGCCCAGCGAAAAGTCCTTGCAGTTTTTGCCACTGCCCTCCTGCTTCTTGTGCAGCCCTGTCTATTTACGTGGGCGACTGCCGTGATGTTTTATCCCACTGGATCAATACCGGCTGACCTTGAAGCAGAGGTCTTGCTAAGCTTAGAGCATTATAAATTTACCCTTAGCTATATTTATGTGGAGAAAAATCTCCAGACTTGATCACACTCCCTGGAAATTTTTTCCTTGTGTGACTGCTCCCCAGCCTCTCGGGCTGGCCTCCGTGGTCACCAACATCCAAAACTGAATGCCGAATCTGCGGCACTCTAGAAGATGAGCACTCTGTAACCACCACAGGAGAGACACCCTTGTCCTTGGATATAGGGTTATCCGCTGATGCATCTGAAGATGCGATCCGGACCATTTGTCCAGCAGATCCCACTGAAAAGTTCTTGCATGAAATCTGCCGACTGGAATTGCTTCGAAGGAAGTCACCATTTTTTTACCATGGCCCTTGTGCAATGATGCACTGATTTTAGGAGGTTCCTGACTAGCTCGGATAACTCCCTGGCTTTCTCTTCCGGGAGAAACACCTTTTTCTGGACTGTGTCCAGAATCATCCCTAAGCACAGGAGACTTGTTGTCGGGATCAGCTGCGATTTTGGAATATTTAGAATCCACCCCTGCTGTTGTAACAGTATCCGAGATAGTGCTACTCCGACCTCCAACTGTTTCCTGGACTTTGCCCTTATCAGGAGATCGTCCAAGTAAGGGATAATTAAGACGCCTTTTCTTCGAAGAAGAAACATCATTTCGGCCATTACCTTGGTAAAGACCCGGGGTGCCGTAGACAATCCAAACGGCAGCGTCAGAAACTGATAGTGACAGTTCTGTACCACGAACCTGAGGTACCCTTAGTGATAAGGGCAAATTTGGGACATGGAGGTAAGCATCCCTGATGTCTCGGGACACCAGATAGTCCCCTTCTTCCCGGTTCGTTATCACTGCTCTGAGTGACTCCATCTTGATTTGAACCTTTGTAAGTGTTCAAAATTTTTTTTTTTTTTTTTAGATTTAGAATAGGTCTCACCTAGCCTTCTGGCTTCAGTACCACAATATAGTGTGGAATAATACCCCTTTTCTTGTTGTAGGAGGGGTAATTTAATTATCACCTGCTGGGAATACAGCTCGTGAATTTTTTCCCATACTGCCTCCTTGTCGGAGGGAGACCTTGGTAAAGCAGACTTCAGGAGCCTGCGCAGGGGAAACGTCTCGACATTCCAAACTGTACCCCTGGGATCCTACTTGTAGGATCCAGGGGTCCTGTACGGTCTCAGCGTCATGCTGAGAGCTTGTCAGAAGCGGTGGAACGCTTCTGTTCCTGGGAATGGGCTGCCTGCTGCAGTCTTCTTCCCTTTCCTCTATCCCTGGGCAGATATGACTCTTATAGGGACGAAAGGACTGAAGCTGAAAAGACGGTGTCTTTTTCTGCAGAGATGTGACTTAGGGTAAAAACGGTGGATTTTCCAGCAGTTGCCCTGGCCACCAGGTCCGATGGACCGACCCCAAATAACTCCTCTTCCTTTATACGGCAATACACCTTTGTGCCGTTTGGAATCTGCATCACCTGACCACTGTCGTGTCCATAAACATCTTCTGGCAGATATGGACATCGCACTTACTCTTGATGCCAGAGTGCAAATATCCCTCTGTGCATCTCGCATATATAGAAATACATCCTTTAAATGCTCTATAGTCAATAAAATACTGTCCCTGTCAAGGGTATCAATATTTTTAGTCAGGGAAACCGACCAAGCCACCCCAGCTCTGCACATCCAGGCTGAGGCGATCGCTGGTCGCAGTATAACACCAGTATGTGTGTATATACTTTTTATGATATTTTTCCAGCCTCCTGTCAGCTGGCTCCTTGAGGACGGCCCTATCTATAGACGGTACCGCCACTTGTTCTGATAAGCGTGTGAGCGCCTTATCCACCCTAAGGGGTGTTTCCCAACGCGCCCTAACTTCTGGCGGGAAAGGGTATACCGCCCATATTTTCTATCGGGGGGAACCCACGCATCATCACACACTTCATTTAATTTATCTGATTCAGGAAAAACTACGGTAGTTTTTTCACATCCCACATAATACCCTCTTTTGTGGTACTTGTAGTATCAGAAATATGTAACACCTCCTTCATTGCCCTTAACGTGTGGCCCTAATAAGGAATACGTTTGTTTATTCACCGTCGACACTGGATTCAGTGTCCGTGTCTGTGTCTGTGTCGACCGACTAAAGTAAACGGGCGTTTTAAAACCCCTGACGGTGTTTCTGAGACGTCTGGACCGGTACTAATTGTTTGTCGGCCGTCTCATGTCGTCAACCGACCTTGCAGCGTGTTGACATTATCACGTAATTCCCTAAATAAGCCATCCATTCCGGTGTCGACTCCCTAGAGAGTGACATCACCATTACAGGCAATTGCTCCGCCTCCTCACCAACATCGTCCTCATACATGTCGACACACACGTACCGACACACAGCACACACACAGGGAATGCTCTGATAGAGGACAGGACCCACTAGCCCTTTGGAGAGACAGAGGGAGAGTTTGCCAGCACACACCAAAAACGCTATAATTATATAGGGACAACCTTATATAAGTGTTTTCCCTTATAGCATCTTTTATATATTTCTAACGCCAAATTAGTGCCCCCCCCTCTCTGTTTTAACCCTGTTTCTGTAGTGCAGTGCAGGGGAGAGCCTGGGAGCCTTCCCTCCAGCCTTTCTGTGAGGGAAAATGGCGCTGTGTGCTGAGGAGATAGGCCCCGCCCCTTTTTCGGCGGCCTCGTCTCCCGCTCTTAACGGATTCTGGCAGGGGTTAAATATCTCCATATAGCCCCCGGAGGCTATATGTGAGGTATTTTTAGCCAAAAAAGGTTTTCATTTGCCTCCCAGGGCGCCCCCCTCCCAGCGCCCTGCACCCTCAGTGACTGCCGTGTGAAGTGTGCTGAGAGGAAAATGGCGCACAGCTGCAGTGCTGTGCGCTACCTTAAGAAGACTGAGGAGTCTTCTGCCGCCGATTCTGGACCTCTTCTCGTTTCAGCATCTGCAAGGGGGCCGGCGGCGAGGCTCCGGTGACCATCCAGGCTGTACCTGTGATCGTCCCTCTGGAGCTAATGTCCAGTAGCCAAGAAGCCAATCCATCCTGCACGCAGGTGAGTTCACTTCTTCTCCCCTAAGTCCCTCGTTGCAGTGATCCTGTTGCCAGCAGGACTCACTGTAAAATAAAAAACCTAAGCTAAACTTTTCTAAGCAGCTCTTTAGGAGAGCCACCTAGATTGCACCCTTCTCGGCCAGGCACAAAAATCTAACTGAGGCTTGGAGGAGGGTCATAGGGGGAGGAGCCAGTGCACACCACCTGATCCTAAAGCTTTACTTTTTGTGCCCTGTCTCCTGCGGAGCCGCTATTCCCCATGGTCCTTTCAGGAACCCCAGCATCCACTAGGACGATAGAGAAAGGTTATTAATAATAATTTCCACCTGGGACTTCCCATTCATTCTTTTTTTTCCCTAAATAGTTGTATAATCTACCCATTTAATTAGCAAAGACGACCTCAGCTTATCTGATATCTTAGCTCAGTCTGTCATAACTGAATCCATTTAACGATATTCAAATATTATAATTGTCTTTTATATTTATAAAGCTCTACAAAGTGTCCAAAGTAGTGTACATGGAATTACATACAAATCCTTTATACCTTTATCCTTTATGGCCCTGTGCCAACCCCGCCCCCCTAAGAGCATGCCGTGCAGGACGCTCCGAACAGCTACACAGAATGCAGAGTGCCTGCATAGAGCATCCACAGGATAACAATAGTGACTGCAGGGTGTCAATGCAGGCAGCCTGCTAGCCGGTAGTAAGGGTCGTGGGGCAGCGACACGGCCGACACAGAGCTCTGCACTTTGTGCAGTGGAACCACTCACGCACCCCTAGTTTTAGCCCTGCTTTATACATTGTTCTTACTATACATGATGCTCTGATTCCACAATATACTACGTGAAGCTAATTGTCTTCTGTATGCTTTAAGAATAAGATGGTTAAAATATTATTCTTGCACTACTGACCATCATTACTACTGCAGCGAAAATGGTAATTTTGAGTAATTGGATATCAGCTTCCCGTCCCTTACTTGGGGAGAAACAGGTGTTGTAACATTCTATAAATCATGGGGACTTTATGGGGGATTTCTGGGCCAACAGAACAAGAACATATAAAAATAATCAATTCTACTACTTGGTTCTTGTATGGCCAACTATCCTGTTGTATGGGGATTGGAAGGAGATGGGGAAATGGGCACTTTTCTTTCTGGACTACCGAACCATTTGTTTTATTTGTAATTTATTGTTTTGTTATTCCCCTTTTTATTTTTTACTTTATGTATATACCATAGTTTGTTAATGCACAGTGGCCCTCATTCCGAGTTGTTCGCTCGGTATTTTTCATCGCATCGCAGTGAAAATCCGCTTAGTACGCATGCGCAAAGTTCGCACTGCGACTGCGCCAAGTAACTTTACTATGAAGAAAGTATTTTTACTCACGGCTTTTTCTTCGCTCCGGCGAACGTAATGTGATTGACAGGAAATGGGTGTTACTGGGCGGAAACACGGCGTTTCAGGGGCGTGTGGCTGAAAACGCTACCGTTTCCGGAAAAAACGCAGGAGTGGCCGGAGAAACGGTGGGAGTGCCTGGGCGAACGCTGGGTGTGTTTGTGACGTCAACCAGGAACGACAAGCACTGAAATGATCGCACAGGCAGAGTAAGTCTGGAGCTACTCTGAAACTGCTAAGTAGTTAGTAATCGCAATATTGCGAATACATCGGTCGCAATTTTAAGAAGCTAAGATTCACTCCCAGTAGGCGGCGGCTTAGCGTGTGTAACTCTGCTAAATTCGCCTTGCGACCGATCAACTCGGAATGAGGGCCAGTATGTTTCCCTTGTACTGCTATCTTTCAGCCACCAGATGGACTTGTTGTAATCCTACAGTATATAACAAAAAGCTAACGCCCCGTTTAGGAGCACACAGCCATCGGCGCTGACATAACTGTTATGCTGCTGGTCACTAGTATGTTATATTTATGCAGAAAAACAGATGATGGATTATTGTCATATGTTTTTATATTTCTTGTTGCACTTTATGTCTGTCTGTACGACATTATTAATCTTTTGATGGCTGTACTCTGATGTAAATTGTGAATAAACAGATTTAAAAAAAAAAAGAAGAAATAGGATTTTAATTACCTACAGGTAAATCCTTTTATTGTAGTCCGTAGAGGATGCTGGGGTCCACATTAGTACCAAAGTATCGAACTCGTAGACCTTTGCAAACGTGTTTGACCCCTACCAAGTAGCCGCTCGGCAAAGCTGTAAAGCCGAGACACCCCGGGCAGCCGCCCAGGAAGAACCCACCTTACGAGTAGCGTGGGCCTTAACAGACGTAGGACACGGCAATCCTGCCGTAGAATACACATGCTGGATAGTGAACCTGATCCAGCGAGAGATCGTCTGCTTAGAAGCAGGACAGCCAAGTTTCTTGGGATCATAGAGGACAAACAGAGAGTCCGATTTTCTGTGACGAGCAGTCCTCTTCACATAGATTTTCAGAGCCCTTACAACATCCAAGGACTTTGATGAAATTGAGGAGTCAGTAGCAACTGGCACCACAATAGGTTGGTTGATATGAAATGCCGACACAACCTTCGGAAAGGAACTGCTGACGTGTCTGCAGCTCAGCTCTATCTTCACGGAACTTCAAGTAGGGGCTCTTACAAGACAAAGCCCCCAGCTCCGACACACGTCTAGCAGAAGCTAAGGCCAACAAAGTGACAGCCTTCCATGTGAGAAACTTGACCTCAACCTCCTGTAGAGGCTTGAACCAAACCGATTGGAGAAACTGCAGCACCACGTTAAGATCCCAGGGTGCCTTAGGCAGCACAAAGGGAGGCTGGATGTGCAGAACCCCTTACAAATAGGTCTGAACCTCCAGGAGGGAAGCCAACTGTTTCTGGAAGAAAATGGATAAGTCCGAAATCTGGACCTTTACGGATCCCAACCTCAGGCCATATCCACACCTGCTTGCAGGAAGAGGAGAAACCGTCCCAGTTGAAACTCCACCCTAGGAAAGTTCTTGGACTCACACCAAGATACATAATTTTTTCCCAAATACGATGGTAATGTTCAGACGTTACTCTTTTCCTAGCCTGTATCAGGGTAGGAATAACCTTGTTTGGAATGCCCTTCCGAGCCAATATCTGGCGTTCAACCTCCATGCCGTCAAACGTAGCCACGGTTAGTCTTGATAAGCAAATGGCCCCTGCTGCAGCAGGTCCTCTTGAAGCGGAAGAGGCCTCGGTTCTTCTAGCAGTAGAACCAGAAGATCCGCGTACCAAGCCCTTCTTGGCCAGTCCGGAGCAATGAGGATTGCCTGAACTCTTGTTCTCCTTATGAGTATTAGAACTCTTGGAATGAGCGGAAGTGGAGGAAACACGTACACCGACTGGAACACCCAAAGTGGGGTGTACCTCAAATAGACATGATGGCCTCTTGTCTCAACAAGAAGCTTCGGCGGTATTGTTCCAGGTCGAGGGACCCGCAAGCCTTGGCAGTGGACGCCCTAGTGACTCCGTGGGTGTTCCAGTCGGTGTACGTGTTTCCTCCACTTCCGCTCATTCCAAGAGTTCTACCTGAAATCACTGCTCTGAGAGACTCCAATTTGAATTTGAACACCCTCAGGCAAGGGTTCAACGATTTCAAGTTAAAAATTGGTCTGACCGAACCATTCGGTTTCGGTACCACAAAAAGGTTTGAATAATAACCCTTGTTTTTCATAGGAGGTGGAACTGGGACAATGACCTCTGACTTTACCAATTTTAGGATGCCATCCTGTAGGATAGCCCTGTCTGTCAGCAAAGCTGGCAAGTCTGATTTGAAGAATCGGTGACACGGGAGTTCTTGAAACTCCAGTCTGTACCCCTGGGACACAATATCCTGTACCCAGGGATCCAGGCCGGGCGACACCCAGACGAGGCTGAAACGTCTGAGTCTCGCACCCACCAGCCCGTCCTCCAGGCTTTGAGGTCCACCGTCATGCTGAGGATTTTGAGGAACCAGAAGCAGGTCTCTGGTCCTGGGAGCCTGTGAGTGCAGGCCTTTTTGGATTTTGCCCGACCACCTCTAAAGAAAGTGGTAGAAGGCTTGGGCTATTTTTGTCTTAGCGGTCCGAAAGGACTGCTGCACAGCTGAAGAAAACTGTTTCTTCATAGAAGAAATAGCAGAGGGCAGTAGCGCACGCAGGGGGGGGGGGGGGAGGGGGGGGGGGTCTGGTTGCACAGAAACCCCCCCTGATGGACTGAATTTTCTTTTTAGAGACGGAGACAGCTGTGTCTCCGTCTCAAGAAAAGCCGCAACCGCAATGGCATTCGCGATCACAGCTACCGCTGCAGGGAGCTCTTGCCAGAGGTCCCCCTACAGCGTCTGTCAGTGAGAGGTAGCTGTTGCTCATGCACATATGTCCTCCTCACTGCTCATATAGGGGGTAATTCCAAGTTGATCGCAGCAGGAATTTTGTTAGCTGTTGGGCAAAACCATGTGCACTGCAGGGGAGGCAGATTTAACATGTGCAGAGAGAGTTAGATTTGGGTGTGGTGTGTTTAATCTGCAATCTAATTTGCAGTGTAAAATAAAGCAGCCAGTATTTACCCTGCACAGAAACAAAATAACCCACCAAAATCTAACGCTCTCTGCACATGTTATATCTGCCTCCCCTGCAGTGCACATGGTTTTGCCAAACTGCTAACAAAATTCCTGCTGCGATCAACTCAGAATTACCCCCCTATATGTGTGTGTGTGTGTGTGTGTATATATATATATATATATATATACATACATATATATTTATGTATATATACATATATATATTTATGTATATATAATATGTATGTGTGTGTGTGTGTATATATATATATATATATATATATATATTATAAATATAAATATATATATGTATATATATATATATATATGTATGTGTGTGTGTGTGTGTGTGTGTGTGTGTGTGTATATATATATATATATATATATATATATATATACTGTATATATATATATATATATATATATATATAATATAGAAACCCCCCACAGTAAATCCTGCGTTTGCCCCTGGAGGGAAGGAAAGGTGACTTACCCGCGATTGCCGTAGAAATCCACGCATCCAACGCTTCCCCAAATAGAGCCTGACCTGGATTTCACGTCTGCAGATCAGTGGCATAGCCAAAGTCCCCTGTAAGCTGCTACCGACATAGAGGATATCCGTGCAGTCAGCGTACCCAGGCCTTTCATGGATTCCACCATGAACCCCGCAGAATCCTGTATGTTACGTAAAAACAATTCAATGTCACTACTATCCATTGCATCCAAATCCTCTAGTAATGTGCCTGACCACTTTACTATGGCTTTAGAAATCCATGCACAGGTAATAGTGGGCCTTAAGGCCACTCCTGAACAGTGTATATGGATTTGAGCGTAGTGTCAATCTTACGACCAGCCGGTTCTTTCAACGCGGTAGAACCAGGGACAGGTAAACCCACCTTATTAGACAGTCTGGAGAGAGATGCATCAACAATTGTTGGAATTTCCCATTTTTTGCTATATTCCTCAGGGAAGGGAAAAGCAACCAGAAATCTGGAATTTTTTCTCCGGGTGTCCCCAGGATTTTTAAATTATAGTGCTTAATTCTTTAGACACGGGAAAGGTTAGCAGGCTTTCTTATTATCAGTGAAGTAAGCCTCCTCAACCTGCTCAGGTGTTGTGTCCTTAATGTTTAACACATCTCTAATGGCCTCAATCATGAGCTGCACCCCCTTAGCAAGGGATGCCGATCCCCTCAGCACATCCCCATCACCGTCTGCAGTATCAGAATCGGTATCCATGTCATCTTGCATAATGCGGGCAAGTGCACGTTTCTGTGGGAACAAGCTAGGGGATTTTGCAGGAATAGGGACAGAGCCTGACCAAACTGCTATGGACTTCTTTAACACCTGAGTTTCAGTCTCAGTATTAGCTTCAACAATGGGGATCTGAAACAAAGCATTACAATCCTGTGTACATGGAATGGATCCCTCCTGAGAGGAAACATCTTCTGCAGCATATGACACAGAGTCCCTAGACATAGCTATGTGAGATAGTAAACACACACACACACACACACACACACACACACACACACACACGGAAATGTCAGACACAGTTTCCCCCCAAGTATGCCACAGATAGACACAGAGATTGGAGCCAACCCACACACAGCGCTTTTTAAGGCAGAACTAATGACACTACCAGCGCTGTCTGTGTACCTTAATAGACTACACAGACTTTACACAGCCTCCCCCTCTCTTATACAACCCCCTGTACCGTACAAGATAGCTGGAGTTGACTTGGAGGGACAGCACTCCCTGTCAGCGCTTCTGCAGGCAGGAAGATGGCGCTGAACGCTGCTGGGTCCGCTCTGAGGAGAAGCTCCGCCCCTTTCATGGCGCTGCTTCCCACTCTCCTGTAGTTTATACTGGCCTGAGGAATTGTGCTAGCAGCGATCCTGGGACCCTGACAGGCTTTTTGGACAGTGTAGGGTGTAGGCGCTGGCTCAGGGTGCCCCTCACATCGCTGCACCATGTACCGCTGAGCCCCGGAGCACAGTTAGTACTGCGCTCCCTACCCTGTTGCCGACATCTTCACACCGGCTCTCCGCTTGCCAGGGGGGCCGGTGACTAACTCGCCACTGAAGTCTTCTGGCTCTGTAAGGGGGTGGCGGCATGCTGCTGGAGTGAGTGATCCCCTGTGGCGGCGAATGTTCGATCCCCTCACGAGCTCAGTGTCCTGTCAGCGGAGATAGTGGTTCAGACCCCGCAGGGCGGACACTACTCCCCCCCTTAGTCCCTCGAAGAAGGAAGGCTGTTGCCAGCAGCCTCCCTGTGCCTAAACTCTAAAAATAAAAGAAAAGAAAAGAACTCCTATGGAGATCCCCTAGCTGTGACCGTCTCCTCCGGGCACATTTTCTAAACTGAGTCTGGTAGGAGGGGCATAGAGGGAGGAGCCAGCCTGCACTCTCAAACTCTTAAAGTGCCAGTGGCTCCTAGTGGACCCGTCCATACCCCATGGTACTAATGTGGACCCCAGCATCCTCTAGGACGTTAGAGAAAGATGGTTTATTGACCCAACAAATACTTCTAGGATCTAACCAATCATTTGCATTGTATAAAGTGAGATTACTTAACACATAAGACTGCTGTGTAGAAATATATTTCTATATAACAAATGTCTTCATATCAGAGTAGCTTAATACTAAATGGAAACCCTGTCCATTCTCAGAGTGGAATTAATCGTCAAGTATAAATAAGAACTGGATTTGTGTCAGTGCTATACTATTGCAATGAACAAAATCCATTACACAATTTGGGGCAGATTTACTAACTGTTTTATATAAACGATTCATTGGATTGATGACTAAATTACTAATCTGTAACACATATGATTACCTAACATAGTGATTTAAGTATACTACTTGTAATATTACAGCTGATTTTCCAGGGGGGCTGAATTTCACTGAGTTAATACAATTACAATGTAAGTGGTCTGAACCTTATATCTGGAACTTGTAAGGATACACATAGAATATAATAATGATCAATACCAGAAACTGGGGTACACACAATCATTATCATTTTATTTTCTTCACTTTTACAATTTTTTTTCTAGTGATTTTAACAATTTTAGCAATTGCTATAGTAACATTGGCCCTCATTCCGAGTTGATCGGTCGCAAGGCGAATTTAGCAGAGTTACACACGCTAAGCCTACGCCTACTGGGAGTGTATCTTAGCTTCTTAAAATTGCGACCGATGTATTCGCAATATTGCGATTACAAACTACTTTGCAGTTTCTGAGTAACTTCAACCTTACTCTGCCTGTGCGATCAGTTCAGTGCTTGTCGTTCCTGGTTTGACGTCACAAACACACCCAGCGTTCGCTCAGACACTCCCCCGTTTCTCCAGCCACTCCTGCGTTTTTTCCGGAAACGGTAGCGTTTTCATCCACACGCCCATAAAATGCTGTGTTTCCGCCCAGTAACACCCATTTCCTGTCAATCACATTACGATCGCCGGAGCGATGAAAAAGCCGTGAGTAAAAATACTATCTTCATTGTTAAATTACTTGGCGCAGTCGCAGTGCGAATATTGCTCATGCGTACTAAGCGGATTTTCATTGCGATGCGATGAAAAATACCGACCGATCAACTCGGAATGAGGGCCATTATCCCTAAGTATCAAATATTTAACAGTTCTGCTTTATATTTATTTTACTAGTGAGTTACCCAAGCTAACTTCTGTATCTTTCTTCTATGTGACCTGTATAGTAAGAGAGAGGAAGTGCCTCCCCCTTGATTACCAATTAGATGAGAACTTAATTCCTTAACACTTACACTAATAGTAATTAGCATTATTACAACTGGTGTGGTTTTTTTATTTTATTATTTTCATTTTTTTCTTTTTACTTAATATATATTTGTGCAGTTAGCATCTGTGTTAAAGTTTAAGAAAATATAATCATTTTAATACTATATAATTTTACAGTGTGTGGGTTAGGAATGATTATATGAACTGTATGTTTCAAAAGAGGAAAGAAATACAAGTACAACATAATATGTTTAAGCATGCTTACATTATTTTTCGTGTAACATGAATTATGATATCACAGCAATTGCCTTCGCCAGGTTGTTTTCGTTGGTGTTGGAAAACAGATTCATTTCCGGAGTAGGAATCTTCTGAAACATTTTGTGGCCTCGGCTATCGACACTCTCAAAGACATAGCCAGGAGGAGATAGATAATTTGCAGGACAGATTTCATTCTTCTTGGGTGTAAAATCTGAGCGGTAGAGTGTGCCGCTTTCAAACGGGACAGAATTGCGTAGTGCGATGTTTGAAGGCTTATAGCTCTGAGTTGGATGCATCTCATAAGGAAGATAGTGGGATTTGAATGTAGTCAATCCATCAAATTTTCCAGTAGGCTTTGGAATCTGGTGATCCTGCTTAATCATTTCTTGGCGCCTACCTTCCCAGGCTCGAAAATCTTCTTTCATTGTAGAATTTCCTTTGAAGGGCACATTGCTTCTTCTTCCATGGGACACGGGGCGAATTGGGGCAACATAATTCAGCTGGTGTGGTACATAATCCAGATGAGTTGTGGTGTCTACCTCCATGTGAGTAGTAGGTGGATTATACTCTTCAGATTTCTGGACATGATGTGGAGAAACTTCCCATGGCTGAAAGCTATCACGGAACTCAGTGCTGCCTTCAAAACGAGCATCGCTTCCAACTTTACCATGTTCAGGTTTGAAGCTTTTTGTTTTCTCGCCGAGTGCACCTTTAAAATTGAGATAGTGGGTGGTGATACCATCGAATGGTTGGCTGCTAGGCTTATATTCTTGTTTCTGTCTTTCAAACCTTGGTTCTAAATCATACGGGACATAAGAAATGCGGTGGCTTGTTGTGCCATCAAAAGGGACCCCATTGCGCTTCGCTACACCAGGGGGCTTGAAACTCTCTCTTGGCATTATCTCTTTTGGGAAAAAATCATCCTGGAATGTAGTTGCGTTTCCAAATTTCACAGTTGGAGGTTGGTAATTATGGTCCTGTTTAGCAAGTTCCCTTTTATTGATGTCCCATGGTCTATAGTCATCTAACAAAAAAAACAAACAAATAAAAGATCAAACATAAAACAGACTCTTATTGTGTAAATTCCATAGATAAAATACATAACTGGAGTGTCTATATTTAACCAAAAATGTCCACCATGCTCCTTTTCTCCCCTTTGCAGCATGCTGCCATTTAGAGAAGACTTTCTATTTAAACAGCAAAACTGAATCGCACACTTTCACTGCAGCCCCCCAGTAAAATCCCGCAGTGACTTCTCATTGGAAGCGCTCCCTGCTAATCACAGCCGGAGAGGCAGTGCCAGCGGGAAGGTGTTTTGTCCCATTGGGACTGTAATTAGCAATGGGGAGCCATTCACCTGCTATAACGGAGCTCTAACTGGTTTCTAGCAGCTGCAGCCAGTGCAGTCCTAGAAGCCTGGGCTTGTGAATTTGTGCGCATAGTGTGGGATCACAATCCCGGCAATGTGCATAAGTCGGCTGCACATTGCAGACCTTCAGAAAGCAGAGCATCAGACCCTCTGGGAGTTACCAGTAGGAGCCGCCACTGGTGGTTTGGGGGATTTGTAGACAGAGGTATGACCAGTAAATTTCACAGCAACTCAAATTATTGTAGTTGGAATTAAACCTTTTCAACAGACCTGATGTGGAACATCACGAAGATGCTAAACAACATATTTTATATTCATAACTAAATATTTCATTTAAGGCTCAGTGACCCTTTAACAGCATTTTATTATGTACGTGGTTTTCTAATGAAATACGTTTATTTGCATCACATGTGCAAGGTCAGTGCTTAGGGATCGGTATGGAAAACCGCTTCCCAGTGCTTGTTGGCTGGGAGTTTTCATGAAAAAAATATTATATTAATATGGTTTAATAAATGTGATTCCTTTCTAAGAAATTAGGACACATAGGGGTTTATTCAGAGTTGTTGGCAAACCAAAAAAGTTAGCAATTGGGTAAAACCTTGTTGCACTGCAGGGGGTATATTTACTAAAATGAAATCGATTCCTTTTGAGTCTCAAAACTGTTTGAAAAAATAGGATTTTAATTACCTACCGGTAAATCCTTTTCTCGTAGTCCGTAAGGATGCTGGGGTACAATTTAGTACCATGGGGTATAGACGGGTCCTTTTGGGAGCCAATGGCACTTTAAGAATTTAATAGTGTGGGCTGGCCCCTCTCTCTATGCCCCTCCTACCAGACTCGGTCTAGAAACTGTGCCCGAAGAGACGGACATACTTCGAGAGAAGGAAATACACAGATAGTGGTGAGATTCACACCAGCTCACACATAACAAAAAGGAAAGCCAAGCTAACCAACTTGGAACAATTCGGCAACGGCTGAACCAACAATACTGAACCAAGTAACTAAGCAGGAATACGAAGCACTTGTCGGGCGCCCAGCATCCTCTGCGGACTACGAAAAAAGATTTACCGGTAGGTAATTAAAATCCGATTATCTCTTATGTCCTAGAGGATGCTGGGGTCCAATTTAGTACCATGGGGATGTACCAAAGCTCACAGTACGGGAGGGAGAGTGCTGAGGTTCCTGCAGAACTGATTAGCCAAACTTTAGGTCCTCAGAGGCTAAAGTATCGAACTTGTAGAACATAGCAAACGTGTTCAACTCTGACCAAGTAGCTGCTCGGCAAAGCTGTAAAGCCGAGACACCCCGGGCAGCTGCCCAGGAAGAACCCACCTTACAAGTAGAGTGGGCTGAACAGAATTTGGAATCGTCAATCCTGCCATCGAATAAGCATGCTGGGTAGTAAGCCTGATCCAGCGAAAAATCGTCTGCTTAGAAGCAGGACACCCAATCTTGTTGGGATCATAAAGGACAAATAGAGCGTCCGATTTCCTGTGACAAGAAGTTCTCCTCACATATATCTTCAAAGCCCGCACAACATCCAAGGACTTTTAGCTAATTGAGGTGTCAGTAGCCACTGGCACAACAATAGGTTGGTTCATATGAAAAGCCGACACAACCTTTGGAAGAAATTGCTGACACGTTCTGAGCTCAGCTCTATCCTCATGGAAAATGAAATAGGGGCTCTTGTGCGACAATGCCCCTAATTCCGACACACGTCTTGCAGATGCCAATGCCAACAGTGTGACCGCCTTCCAAGTAAGAAACCTTACGTCCACCTCCTGTAAAGGTTCGAACCAATCCGATTGCAGGAACTGCAGCACCACATTAAGATCCCGTAGGATGCACAAAGGGTGGATGGATGTGCAGAACTCCTGTCAAGAAAGTCTTAACCTCAGGTATAGCATCCAATTGTTTCTGGAAGAAAATGGACAAGGCCGAAATCTGGACTTTGATTGAGCCCAAGCGTAGGCCCACATCCACACCTGCTTGCAGAAAGAGGAGAAAACTTCCCAGTTGAAACTCTACCATAGGAAACTTCTTGGATTCACCCAAAGAGACATACTTTTACCAAATCCGATAGTAATTTTTAGACGTTACCCCCTTCCTTGCTTGGAATAGAGTAGGAATAACCTTGTTCAGAATGCCCTTCCGAGCTAAGATCTGGGGTTTAACCTCCACGGCCCCTCTAGCAGTAATGCCAGAAGACCCGCGTACCAAGTCCTTCTTGGCCAGTCCGGAGCAATGAGGATCGCCGGAATTCCTGGTCTTTTTTTTAGTTTGAGTACCCTTGAGATGAGTGGAAGTGGAGGGAATACATATACTGACTGGAACACCTACGGAGTCACCAGGGCATCCACCGCCACTGCTTGTGGGTCTCATGACCTGGAACAGTACCTCCGAAGCTTCTTGTGGAGGCGAGAGGCCATCATGTCTATTTGAGGTACACCCCATCGGCTTGTTACCTCTGCGAATACCTCTGGGTGGAGGCCCCATTCTCCTGGATGGAGATCGTGTCTGCTGAGGAAGTCCGCTTCCCAGTTGTCCACTCCTGGAATGAAGATCGCCGACAGCGCCAGCGCGTGCCTTTCTGCCCAGAAGAGAATTTTTGTTACCTCTGACATTGCAGCCCTGCTCTTCGTTCCGCCCTGCCTGTTTATGTAGGACACTGCTGTGACGTTGTCCGACTGAACCTGAATGGCTCGATCTTGCAGAAGATGTGCCGCTTGGAGAAGACCGTTGTATACGGCCCTTAGTTCCAGAATGTTTATTGGACGGACAGATTCCTAACTTGACCACCTTCCTTGGAAGTTTTCCCCCTGGGTGACTGCTCCCTAACCTCTGAGGCTTGCATCCGTGGTTAGAAGAATCCAATTCTGAATTTCTGAACCTGCGGCCCTTGAACAGGTGAGAAGTTTGCAGCCACCAGAGGAGTGAAATTCTGGCTTTCGGCAACAGGCGTATCTGCTGGTGCATGTGAAGATGTGATCACGACCACTTGTCCAGGAGATCCAGCTGGAAGAACCTTGCATGGAATCTTCCGTACTGTAGAGCCTTGTAGGAGGCTACCATCTTCCCCAGAAGGCAAATGCACTGATGAACCAATACCCGGGCTGGACGCAAGACATCCCAGGCCATTGATTGAATCACCAAAGCTTTCTCCAGTGGTAGAAACACCCTCTGCACTTCCACGTCGAGTATCATCCCCAGGAAGGGCAGTCTCTTTGTCGGTTCCAAATGTGACTTTGGAAGGTTCAGGATCCACCCATGATCCCGGAGTAGTTGAGTTGAGAGTGCAATTCTCTGCAACAGCTTCTCCTTGGAAGATGCATTTATCAGCAGATCGTCCAGATATGGAATTATGTTCACTCCCTGTTTGCGGAGGAGAAGCATCATCTCCGCCATGACCTTGGTGAACACCCTCGGTGCTGTGGAGAAGCAGAATGGTAATGTCTGGAACTGATAGTGACAGTCCTGTAGTGCAAACCGTAGATAGGCCTGGTGAGGCGGCCAGATCGGAATGTGAAAGTACGCATCCTTAAAATCCATGGATACTAGGAATTCTCCCTCCTCCAGACCTGAGATCACCGCTGTCAGAGACTCCATCTTGAATTGGAAAACCCTCATGTAAGGGTTCAATGACTTCAGGTTCAAAATAGGCCTCACCGAACCGTCCAGTTTCGGTACCACAAACAGGTTTGAGTAATAACCCTTGGTTATTAGGTGAGGTGGAATTTTTTGAATGGCTTCCTGTAGAATAGCACTTTCTGTCAGCGAAACTGGTAAGCCTGATTTGAAGAATCTGTGAGGTGGGAGTTCCTGAAACTCCAGTCTGTTACCCAGGGATCCAGGAAAGATGACACCCAGACGTGACTGAAATCTTTTAGTCTCGCTCCCACCTGTCCGATCTCCAGGCTGGGAGGTCCACCGTCATGCTGAAGATTTTGAGGAAGCAGAACATGGTTTCTGTTCCTGGGAACCTGTTGTAGCAGGTTTTCTGGACTTTCTCCGACCTCCTCTAATGACGGTGGTTTTGGATTTTTTAAATTCAACGATCCGAAAGGACTGCAGTGCAGGTGTAGGATAAGATTTCCGAGCCGGTGCAGCTGGGAAGGGAAGAAAGGCCTACTTACCCGCAGTTGCCGTGGATATCCACGCATTCAGAGCTTCCCCAAACAGGGCCTGACCTGTGAAGGGTAGGTTCTCCACAGTTTTCTTGAACTCCGCATCTGCAGTCCATTGGCGTAGCCAGAGTCCTCTGCGTGCCGAGACTGCCATGGAAGTAGCCCTTGCATTAAGCAGGCCAATGTCCTTCATGGCCTCCACCATGAAACCTGCAGAATCCTGTATGTGACGTAAAACAAGTCAATGTTACTCCTGTCCAAAGTATCTAAACCCTCAAGTAATGTGCCTGACCACTTTACTATAGCTTTAGAAATTTACGTACAAGCAATAGTGGGCCTTAATGCCACGCCTGTAGCCGTGTATAGTGATTTGAGCGTAGTCTCAATCTTGCGGTCAGCCGGCTCCTTTAAGGCGATTAAACCGGGGACAGGTAAAACCACCTTTTTTGACAATCTAGATACAGAAGCGTCAACTATAGGTGGGTTTTCCCACTTTTTCCTGTCCTCTTCAGGGAAAGGAAAAGCTATGAGAATTCTTTTAGGAATCTGGAATTTTTTCTCTGTGTTTTCCCAGGACTTTTCAAACAAGGAGTTTAACTCCTTAGAAGCAGGGAAGCGAGGATTTCTTATTTACTGTAAAATAAGATTCTTCTTCTTGCTCAGGAACTTTCTAAAAAATATGCAACACATCCCTAACTGCTTCAATCATCAATTGCACCCCTTTAGCAAGGGATGCATTCCCCCCCCCCCCCCCCCTGCATATCCCCATCACCGTCCCCAGTATCAGAATCGGTATCAGTGTCAACTTGCATTATCTGGGCAAGTGTACGTTTTTGAGGGTATGTAGGTGGATCCATAGTAGTAGGGGCTGAATACTTTAAGCCCTCCACAGATTTTTTCAAAACCTGCTTCTCCCTTTCAGTATGGGACATCCTAGTAGAAATCTGGGATATCATTCCCCTTAAAGAATCCACTCATGAGTGTTCGGATTCAGAAGGCTGAGACAGTATATTACATTCCTGAATATATGGAATAGACTCCTCAGGAGAAGATAAACACTCTGCAGCACAGGACACAGAGTCCTTAGACATGGTAATGTGGGATATACACACTTACACACACACACACACACACAGGAAAATGTCAGACACAGTTTCCCCCAGAGTACCTTCAAAGAGACACAGAGTATAAGCTACAAGCCCAGCGCTGACTAACTACCCTTAATAGAGTAGCTAGTATTGATATCACAGTCTCCCCCTGTCTATAACACCCTGGTACCGTGAGACAATGGAGTTATGTGAAGGGCAGCGCTCTCTGTCAGCATCCTTGCAGGGAGAAAATGGCGCTGGTGAGTGCTGGATCCGCTCTGAGAGGATGCCCCGCCCCCGACATGGCGCACGGCTTCCCACACTAAATGTTTAAACTGGCCTGAGGTTTCCTGGAGCTAACAGTGGGATTAGCCCCTGTTAGCAGCGTGACCAGTGTAGGGTGATCCGCGCTGGCTCAGGACGCCTCTCACAGCACCTACACAGAGTGCTGCTGAGCCTTCCTAGAGCGCAGCCTGTCAGTGCTGCGCTCCCACCCTTGTGCCACGATACCCGCCGGCGACCCGCTAACCGGGACACTGGCGCTGTACTCACCACTCTTCTTTCTTCTGGCTCTGTTAGGGGGTGGCGGCCTGCTGCAGGAGTGAGCGGTCGCCTCTTGGGCTTGTGATCATCACCCTCAGGAGCTCAGTGTCCTGTCAGTGGAGTAGAGAACCATTAACTCTTTAGGAAGTTGGTTCCTACTCCCCCCCCTAAGTCCCACGAACCAGGGAGGCTGTTGCCAGCATCCTCCCTGTAACCTAACTCTAAAAAATAAAAAGTAAGAAAACTCCTAGAGCTCCCCTAGCTGTGACCTGCTCCTCCAGGCACATTTTCTAAACTGAGTCTGGTAGGAGGGGCATAGAGGGAGTGACCAGCCCACACTATTAAACTCTTAAAGTGCCAGTGGCTCCCAATGGACCCGTCTATACCCCATGGTACTAAATTGGACCCCAGCATCCTCTAGGATGTAAGAGAAATCCCTTATTTGCTAAAAAATCTATTCTGCGTTCGATTTTCAAATCGAATTCGATGTGGATTCATGTTTGGAAGGGATTTTGACTTGAATTTATGAAATGCCTTACCAAATTGAACCTCAAACCCCCATTGAAATCCCCAACCTACGCGCGCCAACCTATTTATTCTCCCTCCAGGGGGGTCGTGGACCCCCATGAGGGAGAAAAACTGTCGGTATGCCGGCTGTCGGGATTCCAGCGCCGGTATACTGTGCGCCGGGATCCCGACAGTCGGCAACCTGAAGACCATCCCTTTATACTTATGCTCAGCAGGAGTATGGGAATTTGACAATGGAGTCAGTAGCCAAAGCAAAAGCCATAGCCTAAATAACTTTTTTTGGTGGAAGGGGAACAAATTAGAACAACATAGTATCAATTACTATTAGCTGTTTTATTAGCACATACTAGTAACTTACACAACAACCATCCCTCTGGCATTTGTCGCACCAGAATTTTTGCAGACAGGGATAAATTGCTGAGGCTGTAGGCATCATAGGTTGAATCAGGATAGCCAGTTACAACAGTCATGATTTTAAATTTCTATATAGTTTCCAGCCAAATTGCCCAATATTGTGCTCTGGTGCTATCTATTGCACATTAATGGAATACTGTACGTATGATGTATATAAGTATAAATATGTGTACTATTCAACACATAAAGATGCTGATGGTGCTCTGATTGATCCTCCAGAGTTATCTCAGTCAGGTCGTGATTTGCACTGTGTAGGTAGGTGCACAACATACCATAACCTTGGACATCTATTATTACTACTTCCACGCTGCCCTACATGCTTTTAGATACTTAAAAAGTCAGCACTATCAATGTCCTACAATTAGAATGGGGTTAGAAGCCAAAATCGAATGTCTAACATCCTTCCGAACATTTGGGGATTTGAGGTTCGATTTGGAGTTTGATTTAGAGTTCACTTTCAAATCGAACTTTAGTAAATGAGGGGATTCTATGTTGGGCTATGGGAAAACATCAATGTTTTTCAGAAATGCAATTTCTATTGGTATGTGAGTTGAAATTTGGCAATAGAATCGATTTGACATTCGATTTGGTTTTTAGTAAATCTGTTCAACCCAAATCGAATGGAAATCGAATGGAAACAGAATGCCAAATCCCTTGAATCACCAATATCGAACTTTAGTCAATTTTGCCCCAGGTGAGGTAGATGTAACATGTGCAGAGAAATTTAAATTTGGGTGGGTTATATTGTTTCTGTGCAGGGTAAATACTGGCTGGTTTATTTTTACACAGCAATTTAGATTTCAGTTTGAACACAACCCACCCAAATCTAACTCTCTGTGCACATGTTGCATCTGCCTCACCTGCAGTGCACATGGTTTTGACCATTTGACCCTCCATACGGCCTAGTTCAGCTTCAGCTGCTATACTCCGGAAGGATGTGATGTAAGTGACAGGTGGCACTCGGGGGTGGTGATGTGGGTTGGGGGGGCAGCAGTAAATGCAGGCATGTCATGGCTGTTGTCCAGGTCACCGAATGACGTCACCTGCTTTTCCTGTGATCGGAAACACAGAGGCGGTGTGCCAGCATACACAGCCTGGCTGCGTATGCAGGGGAGCTTTCACTAACTACTGATTGATGCAATGTGATCGCAACTGGGTGGCACTTAACATGATTGGGCGGCCCCCAGGATACGATTGTAAGGAGTAGCCGTTTTGCTTTTTTAGCAAAACTGCTACTGAAGCTGAATTAGGCCCATAATGTCAAATTGGAAACATAATATGCTATAGGTCACATACTATAATATATTGCCTTTTGCACATTTGTTTTCATTTGTTCTGCAAAATTAATTAGTGAAGACTCTTTCAAAATATGTTATGTCCAGAATTAACAATACACTAATAGATATAGCCAAGGAGAGATGGCTATAGAATACACACTGTCCTCCAGTTAGTGCTCGGGCAGCTGAGAGGACCCAGATCCTACAGTACCCACTGATATCAGAAGCGACACTATGGATTGCTCTGGGAGGAACATACCACTCCCCTTTCGGGTCTTGCACTCATTGGGGCTGTTTCTGTGTCGGACAGAACTCTGTGTATGGGTTCACATTGCTAGTTTATGCATCTTAGTCTATATCCAGCCTATTCTAAGTCAGAAGGAACTTACCCATATCTATCTTTCTGTGAAATTGGGTTTTTCAGGGTGGGAACTGGATATGGCGACAATGAGATCACACGTGACCCCTCTGACTTGAGGTAGTGTCATGACGTACTTCATAAGCTCCATGCCATTCTAAGTCTTGTGTATGGGGAAGGGAAGCCTATACCTGATGGATCTCTTACAACTATCATGGGGCTGGTGCAAGTACAGATATTAATGATAGCAGTTGCAGCACCTGGTGTAAAACCAGTGGGCAGCACAGGCTCCCGCTTGCAGATCCACAGACACCCCGCATTAGCTGGATGGAATCTCGCATTAGCATAAGGTAGTAATCTCACTGCCACAGCTGACCACATACTGTACACTGCCGCTTTGTACGGGACTTAGAATCAGCCCCATTAGGGCCGTGAACACCAGCTTAGACCTCCATGGAGGCTTCAACGCACCCACTCACACACTGTAGCTGAAACAACACACTGACTTACAGCTATGAAAGGTTGGACAAACTCCAACATTACACGGAGACTGGCATTTCACAATGCTCCAAGACTGAGGACTTACCTTTATATGTAGGATTTGTGTCAAACTTTCCCACATTCTTTTGTCTGTTATCCACTGGTCGTGCTGGTGCCACCAGTTCTATTTTGTAAGGGTTAAAATCCTGATTATAGGTTGTTCCAAGGTCAATGTGACCGGGCTTCGGCTGATACTCTTGGTGGGGGCGCACAGGGACATTTGTTACCTCATACGGGACATAATCTGACCTAAAACATACAAAAATAGAAACACAAAAACAAGTTTAGATGGAGAAGATAAACAATGTCTAATTCTTATCACTGTGATGCAAAGGTGGTTTATGATCAAACTGCCCCCCCCCCCCCTCCAGTAACTAACAACCCAATACTGCCCTGTAATGTAACGACCCAATACTACCCTGTCTTGTAATATAACAACCCAATATTACTCTGCACCAACAAATTATGGGGGACATGTACTAAGCAGTGATAAAAGTGGAGAAGTGAGCCAGTGGAGAAATTTTCCATGGCAACCAATCAGCTGCTCCGTACAATTGTATAGTATGCAAATTAGAAATGTTACGTCAATGCTGATTGGTTGCTATGGGCAACTTCTTCACTGGCTCACTTCTCCAGTTTTATCACTGCTTAGTACAATTCCCCCTGAATCTGTACTGCAGTTAAGTGATGTCATAAATGCTTTCCACTTAACTTAATGTAGCTTTTAGTTTAGGCAGAATGTAAGTGAGACTGATCTTATGTGATCATCCATAAGCGTTGTCAGACATCTATGCTTACTAACCATTGAGGATGGTCAATGGCCATCCCTCCTACAAGAGATCCTTTGCATCAAAAAATGTTATGTGATTCCCCTTTTTACTATATAATTGGTTTGTATTTATATCAGAATGATTAATTGATGATTAGTATGTTGTGAACTGCAACTCAGTTCAAACTTATGATGGTGCTGGGTATTAAAAGGTATTCTGAACTTATGGTTTACCCCAGTGGCAGACATGCCCTACTCTCATCTCCCTCCTCTGCCCACCCCCACCTCGCCTCCACCCCTCACACTCTGCTCTTGACTTTGCCACTTACTTCACTTGCAAAATTGACTCCATACGTCAGGATATCACATCTCACCAAAAGACCAGCAACCAGCCACCTCCTATTCCTTACCACCCCTCTCCTTCCCTCTTACCACCTCTGATATCTTTTTCCCATGTATCTGGTAAGGAAGTCATGGCCCTCATTCGTTCCTCACCCCCCTCAACCTCCCCACTTGATCCTATCCCCCCCCGCCTCTTCCGCTATTCTCTCTCTCTCTGCCTGCTCCCATCTTGCCCACTTCCTCAATCTCTCCCTCTCATCAGGCACTGTCCTCTCTTCCTTTAAGCATGCACTCGTCTCCCCTATTCTTAAAAAACCTACCCTTGATCCACACTCTCTCTCCAACTATTGACCCATCTCTCTCCTTCCTTTTGCCTCCAAACTCCTTGAGCGTATTGTCTATAACTGCCTGACTGCCTTTCTTTCCTCTCACTCACTACTTGACCCATTCCAGTCTGGCTTCCGTCCTCTCCACTCCACTGAAACGGCCTCACAAAAGTCTGCAATGACCTAAATCCAGGGGTCACTACTCTTTGCTTATTCTTCTTGACCTCTCTGCTGCTTTTGACACTGTGGACCACCCTCTCCTTCTGCAATTCTTTCACTCCCTTGGTCTGCATGATACTGCCCTCTCCTGGCTGTCCTCCTACCTCTCTGACCATTCCTTCTCTGTCTCCTCTCATGGCTCCACCTCCCCCCCACTTCCACTAACTGTAGATGTCCCCCAAGGCTCTGTTCTTGGTCCTCTCCTTTTCTCTCTCTATTCATCCTCCGTAAGAGATCTCATTAGCTCTTTTGACTTACAATATCATCTCTATGCTGATGACACTCTAATCTACCTTTCCTTTCCTGGCCTCTCTCCTGCTCTCCTCACTCGTGTATTCAACTGTCTCTATACTATCTCTTCCTGGATGTCCCAGCGCTTTCTTAAACTTAACATGTCTAAGACTGAGCTGATCATCTTCCCACCCTCCCGCACAACCTCCCCTCCCACAATTTCACTATCTATAGATGGCACTACTATCTCCTCTAGCCCCCAAGTGCTCTGTCTTGGAGTAATCCTTGACTCCTCCCTCTCCTTCAAACCACACATTCAGCACCTATCACAAACCTGTAATTTTCATCTCAAAAATATTTCCAAGATCAGACCCTTTCTCACCCAGGATGCCACTAAGACCCTTATCCACTTACTGGTCATCTACAGACTGGACTACTGTAATCTCCTCCTGACTGGCATCCCTAACACATACATCTCTCCGCTCCAGTTTATCCTCAATGCTGCTGCCCGGATCATCTTCCTCACCAAACGCACTACATCAACCTCACCTCTCTTACTAGCTCTTCACTGTCTCCCCTTCCCCTTCAGAATCCATTTCAAGCTTCTCACACTCACTTACAAACCCCTCACTCACTCATCTCCTAGTTACATCTCTGGTCCTTATCTCCCTTTACACTACCGCCCATCTTCTTCGTTCTGCTAATGCACGCCGCCTCTCCTGCCTTCTGATTACCTCCTCCCACTCCTACCTCCAAGATTTTGCACGTGCTGCTCCCTTTTTCTGGAATTCTCTACCTCTCCCGCTCAAACTCTCCACCTCTCTATAAAACTTCAAGTGGGCTCTCAAGACACACTTCTTCGTCCAAACCCAAACAAATCTCATCCTAAACCTTCTGTGGCCCACGTTCACGTTCTACCCCATCTGTGTCACCCCTGTCTGTGTGCCCCTCCCCTTTAGAATGTAAGCTCTCATGAGCAGGGTCCTCTTCCCTCATGTGCTTTTACGTCTCTTACTTAACTTATCTTCTTTTCAATAACCCCTTTGATGGCACCAAATCCCTCGGTTTTCTGCTGCCCTGATACTTATTTCATCGTTTACTGACGCAGGTATGTTTATAGATGCTGTACTTGTTCTATATTGTATTGAATTGTAAGTCACTGTCTTCATGTTTTGCTTATTTGTTTACTCTGTAATAGGGTGCTGCGGATCCCATGTGGCGCCATATAAATAAAGGATAATAATAATGATAATAATGTAAAATATTTACTTAAATGTTGTTACTCCTTCCATCTTTCCACGGTTCCCCTGGTACTCATGCTTTGGTTTCATGCTTTGTGGTGGTTGTATGTTATCATACTGAGGGTATTTCTCCACATATTCAGTCAGAGAACAAGGTTTCCAAGATTTCTCAAATATTTTGGTAGGCATATGTGGGCAACGGTGACGCCTGGAAAACAAACAACATATACTGTAAATGGAAAACATGAACTGTCAAGCTGGTCATATATTTACATATTTAGCAGACAATCTGAACATTGGGGTATGACGGGCTGTGCAATCGTAACGATTTTGCAGTGCTTACACTGTACCATTTATTGGCATGCTACGCACTACTCAATGAAATCAGCAGAATAATGGTTTGACAGGTCGTTCATGTTTGAAAATCAAAACCAGCATTAATTTTTTTTAACAACTGACAATTATTGTTTATACACACATTGAATGACAAGTGTTCAGAACTGTTGATACGTCATCCATATTGGCTGGAAAAAAATCTCTCAGTGCATGGCCAGCTTTATAGTTTAACAATGATTGTTGCTAAAATGTATTAACCTATGCCTTGTTTGTCCTTCTATTTAGATGGGTTGTATTTTGTATGGTCCTGAATAGGTTGTTCATTTCTCTAGCAAATAAGTTTCATAAACTGGGAAACCAGTTATATAAATAGATGTTTGTTGTCCCCGCCACTGCATGTTTTTTTTTTTTACTTTCTGTTTCTTTCCCATACTTGCCACCTTTTCATTTCTCCTTTACAGGAGAAGCAAAGAGAGCAGATGAGACTGGTCATTTCTGTGGGCGGGGCCTGGCACTTGCAACATTAGGCCACACACCCTTTAGCAGTAAAATGCCACAATTAATGGATTCATGTGGAAGGGGCAGGGCTAAAATTATGCAATTTTGTGTCATTTAGCCCCTGCATTATTTCTACTGTTCTGTGGGTGCAGGGGACTACCTGAAAAATCTGGAGTCTCCTGCAGCTTCCAGGAGGGTAGGCAAGTTTGTTCTTTCCTCCAATCTCTTTACAGCACCCTCTTACTCCATGTACAGATGTGTCCTCATACATCTATTCTTTTACACCTTCTTACACCACGTACAACAGGGGCAGATGTATTAACCTGGAGAAGGCATAAGGAAGTAATAAACCAGTGATATGTGCAAGGTGATAAAGGCACCAGCCAATCAGATCCTAACAATTTACATATTGGAACTGATTGGCTGGTGCCTTTATCACCTTGCACATATCACTGGTTAATCACCTCCTTATGCCTTCTCCAGGTTAATACATCTGCCCCACAGAATCTCTTCTCCATCATCTATTTCTCTTATCAGCAATTGTTTAAGGGCCTTATTCAGATTTGTTAGCAAACCAAAAAAGTTAGCAATTGGGCAAAGCCATGTTGCACTGCAGGTGGGGCAGATGTAACATGTGCAGAGATATTTAGATTTGGGTGAGTTATATTTTTTCTGTGCATGGCAAATACTGGCTGCTTAATTTCTATACTGTAATTTATATATCAGTTTAGACACATCCCACCTAAATCTACATATGTTACATCTGCCCCACCTTCAGTGCAACATGGTTTTGCCCAATTGATTATTTTATTTGTTTGCCTGAATAAACCTGAATAAGGCCCTATATCTTATAGATCATAGGTTCTCAAACTCGGTTCTCAGGACCCCAAACAGTCAATGGCCCTCATTCCGAGTTGTTCGCTCTGTAATTTTCTTCGCATCGCAGCGATTTTCCGCTAATTGCGCATGCGCAATGTTCGCACTGCGACTGCGCCAAGTAAATTTGCTAAGAAGTTTGGTATTTTACTCACGGCATTACAAGGTTTTTTCTTCGTTCTGGTGATCGTAGTGTGATTGACAGGAAGTGGGTGTTTCTGGGCGGAAACTGGCCGTTTTATGGGAGTGTGTGAAAAAACGCTGCCGTTTCTGGGAAAAACGCGGGAGTGGCTGGAGAAACGGGGGAGTGTCTGGGCGAACGCTGGGTGTGTTTGTGACGTTAAACCAGGAACGAAACTGACTGAACTGATCGCAGTGGCAGAGTAAGTATCGAGCTACTCAGAAACTGCTTAGAAATTTCTATTCGCAATTTTGAGAATCTTTCGTTCCGCAATTTTGCTAAGCTAAGATTCACTTCCAGTAGGCGGCGGCTTAGCGTGTGCAATGATGCTAAAAGCGGCTTGCGAGCGAACAACTCGGAATGAGGGCCAATGTTTTCCAGGTAACCCAGCAGGTGCACGCAGGCTTGGACTGGCCCACAGGGGTACAGGGGAAACCACCGGTGGGCCCCACTGCCTGGGGGCCCACCTCCTGCTCTAAGGATCAGGTTCCAGACTGTGCACTTGAATTATACATTTTACATATGTTACCTTATACTGGACTATGGTGTATTTTCTACAGTGCATTGCTGTTATTAATCTGTTATTAATCTGGTACATTATCATGCATGCAGCAGCTGAATTTATTGTATATACTTATGAAGGGGCCCAGACGTTGCACTCTCTAATGGTTATTCAAACCAATGAGGTGCATACAGGCCACACCCCTAATATGGGCCCCTTCCACTACATTCCCCCTGTGGGCCCTACATGCCCCAGTCCGACACTGAGTGCATGGGTGTATTTACTACTCACTGACACATTTTAAAAGGTCCACAGGTGGAGCTAATTATTTCAGTAGTGATTCTGTGAGGACCTGTAAAACATGCACTGTGATATAGATATCCTTAGCAGTACCTTTTTTTATTTTCATCTTAACTATTGTATGTTTTCGGAACTTGTGCATCCCTGTGTGCCCCTTTCCTTTCTACTATATTGTTATACATTTTTGGTGGTGGTTAATGTTATAATGTTTTTCTAGGGTGATTATATGGCGCATCTGTGTTTTCATCATGAGGTGGTATGTGATTAAGGGTCTATGTACTCAACCTTGGAGAGAGATAAAGTACCAACTAACCAGCTACTACTGTCATTTTTTTAAACACAGCCTGTAACATGGCAGTCAGGAGCTGATTGGCTGGTACTTTATCTCTCTCCAAGGCTTAGTACATCTTCCCATAAGTATGGGAAATAACACCAGTGATTGGAGACTGTAGGTGTGCGTTATGCCGACACTCTCTGGAAGTGACATCGCTGACACAGGTGGGAGGAGTCAGACCAAGTGTCATTACATGCCATTGTGATGACATAATTATTAATACTCTTTAGCGTTACATAGATAATAATAATTTTATTTAGATAGCTCTTTCTCTAACAGGACTCAAGGCGCTTTACAGACATAAAAAATACATAATACAAAAGATTTAAGTAATACAGCAATAGAAAAGCCACACAGACATCAAAAGAAAATGTTGAGTGCACAGTAAGCATAATGCAGGATTGGTGTGGGCATTTTGGGTAATACCTTCCACGGGTTGTGTATTCCACTCTCACAAGGTACCAGGTGAGGCAGCCATCTTGGGCGCACTGTGTAGGATTACCCAGGGTGAAATAGTCTACCCACAGAAGACATGACACAAATGGGATGATTGCAGCTTCCAAACGCTCAGAGTAGGGTCCCAACAAAACCGTCAAGTCCATGTATATTTCATCCCATCCACAAGTGTACCAGCTGAGGAAGCCATGTTGGGCTCACTACGAAGGTTACACTGTGGGAAGTGGGCCATAGAAGGGCCCAATGCATACAGTATATGGAAAAACTGATACTTGTGTAGTAGTATGATATACCCTGTATGGAAAGATCCATGTGATTTACATCCTGCCAGCGGAGGAACCATCCAAGGCAACCATCTGGAGTGCACTGCGTAAGTTGCTGCTGGCAGGGTGTGCAATCAGTGGAGGTACACATTACACGAATAGGACACAGTAGGGTGGAAGTACGCTGTTAGGGGGTAAAAAGAGCACATGACAAGAACACATTTGCAGGTAACCAATAGAAGGAGGAAAATTGGGATAGCATTACTTTGATACATTATTTTGATAAACTGATAAATGTCCTGGTATAATGGGAGCAGTGTGGGTGGGTATGAGAATATAGGGAGCACACTAAAGTCTGATGGAAATGTCCCTGCGGAGCCTGGTCCTGGTGCTCTCCCCCACACATCTCCCTGCTCACCTTGAGGGGTAGGCACGGGGTCAGTCTTGATGCTCTCAGCCAGAGGGGTGGCAGGCCTGGTCCTGGTGTTCTCATGGCAGAGGTGAGGAGAGGCCAAAAACTGATCCTGAGTTCTGGGGCCGTGTCCAGATAGGGGGGCTGATTTTGAGTTGCACGCAAGTCACAATGTGCACAGTCTCGTGGATCACAGAATACTGCGCATGCGCAAAAGAAAGAAATTGTCTACTGCACATGCACCTGTGTAACTATCTGCATACAGACTGATCCGTCTATTGACAGACCACACTATCCGTGAAATGGGTGTTTCTGCACGGCAACTGTGTGCGACCATGTGATCACACGGAAGTGTTCCATAGTGGGAGTGTTGTGGGCGTGTATGCCGACTTCAGTACTAATATGTGGCATGTCTATGACAGATGGTTCTTATGCACCCAGTATGGGGCTGGTGTAAATCCTGATAGAAATGATAATAGCTGTGGCTGCGACTGTAACAATAGAGGTCATGACAGGTTTACACATGCTTTATGTTTCTCCTCTCCAAGAGAAGCCCCCAGAGGAGATGCAGCTGACCACTTCGGGGACTGTGACTATCACTTCATTAGCCCCCCCCCCCCCGTTATCCAAAATACCGCCAATCGTCGGTCCGTGGGGAAGGGGTGAGGCTAAAACAATGTGATTTGTGTAATTTTAGCATCGCACCCTTCCTCCCAGTATTATCTCACCATGCTGCCCACTTCACTAGTAAGTGGGCGGGATGCGAGAGATCCACCCACTATCCCGGGTGCCCTGGGGACTACCTGAAAAATTAGGAGTCTACGTCACCTTCTGGGAAAGTAGGTAAGTATGACATGGAGTTACACAGACTTAATAATGTAAGTATGCAGGTGGCTGCGGTCAGATAAAAATGTCTGCGAGTCAGCATTAACCCCAAGTGTAATAAGCTGGCCAACAGCACACCAGCATAATGTCATTGCTGATTAGACTCTTAGTACACATCTTATTAATAATTGATGGCACAGAAATGTTTTTATTCACTTACTATTTAAACGTAATTGTGTCTACTGTACATTTGTCCAATATATTTGTGAAATATGGCACAAGGGCTGATCACCTATCACTATAGCCATCATGGAGATCATTTATTCAGCTTACCAGCCTAAATGTTGGGTACTAACATTATTCCCTTGTATTGGGCATTTTTAATTTAACAGCGCGACAAATAGGTATGATGTAGAAGCCACAGTGAATGGTGACCTCTGCTGGACAATGTTAGTATGAAGTTTATTCTACTAATTACTTTCTACTTTAATATATTATACATTATGAAATACTGCAGAGGAGGATTTGAAATTCAAAAAAGTGCAGTATAATGAAATCCAATAAATACTGTATTATTAGGGACTGCAGCACTCCAGAGACTGACTGTGTGTGGAAGTACAGACTTCTCTACAATATCATTGTATGCTGTATGTAGTATTAAGAATCCCCTACAACTAAAGGAGCCAAACCACAGCATGAAAAACACACCCGGACCATTATTCCACTTCCACCAAACTGGCATTACGGCTGCAGGCAGGAAGTGTTCTGTTGGCATCTATCAAACCTAGATTCATCCTTCAGATGTCTATGTGGTGACACATGATTCATCACTCCAAGAGAAAGTGTTTCCCCTACTTCAGAGTCCATGGCTGAGCTGTTGTTTGTCCTAAATGTTTCCACTTTACAATAACAGCGCTTATAGTTGGTCAAAGCACCAATAACAGTGCAGGAATTTACAAGAGGACTTACTGGAAAGGTGCAGGGGCACCGACAGGTGTGCGTGTGTGTCAGGGTGAGAACACCTTATCCAAGTCCAGGCTTGTTTGATAAGCAAATTGCACATTAGGCAAAGAGAGAGAGGAGGCTCCTGCTACCTCCCTGGGCAGCAGACGTCTCCTCTCTCTCCCGGCATGATTTGCCACTGCCGCTGCACTGCTATATAAAAGCCAGCGATTGTGGGCAGGTGAGTAGTGTTACATGGAAGGGGAGGAGGTGTGGATCCACCCCTGCTACATGCTATTTTGGTGTAACCCCCTCAGATGGTGCCATTGAGCAGCCATGTGTGCATCATCCATACTACGCCAGGGAAGGCTTGGGGCTACCCATGAGCTTCTGGAGTGCAAGCGCCCAGTGTGACGAGAATGGGGACATGACACATGGTCACGCCCCCCAAATGTCACACACCAGGGGGCATGGCATTATGGACACTAGGTCACACCTCTTTTTGTATGCACTGGGTGACACCACTCATTGTGAAGATTGTATTGCTGTACACTGGATATTAGCAGCCCATATACTCTAAGTAGAAGGGTTATCCACATACTTTTGGCCATGAAGTGTATTGTAAGTAACATGTTGGCATCTATGAATTCAGTTGAAAAAATAAGAAAGAAAATAAGAATTTACTTACCGATAATTCTATTTCTCATAGTCCGTAGTGGATGCTGGGGACTCCGAAAGGACCATGGGGGAATAGCGGCTCCGCAGGAGACTGGGCACAAAAGTAAAAGCTTTAGGACTACCTGGTGTGCACTGGCTCCTCCCCCTATGACCCTCCTCCAAGCCTCAGTTAGGATACTGTGCCCGGACGAGCGTACACAATAAGGAAGGATTTTGAATCCCGGGTAAGACTCATACCAGCCACACCAATCACACCGTACAACTTGTGATCTGAACCCAGTTAACAGCATGATAACAGAGGAGCCTCTGAAAGATGGCTCACAACAATAATAACCCGATTTTTGTAACAATAACTATGTACAAGTATTGTAGACAATCCGCACTTGGGATGGGCGCCCAGCATCCACTACGGACTATGAGAAATAGAATTATCGGTAAGTAAATTCTTATTTTCTCTAACGTCCTAAGTGGATGCTGGGGACTCCGAAAGGACCATGGGGATTATACCAAAGCTCCCAAACGGGCGGGAGAGTGCGGATGACTCTGCAGCACCGAATGAGAGAACTCCAGGTCCTCCTCAGCCAGGGTATCAAATTTGTAGAATTTAGCAAACGTGTTTGCCCCTGACCAAGTAGCTGCTCGGCAAAGTTGTAAAGCCGAGACCCCTCGGGCAGCCGCCCAAGATGAGCCCACCTTCCTTGTGGAATGGGCTTTTACAGATTTTGGCTGTGGCAAGCCTGCCACAGAATGTGCAAGCTGAATTGTACTACAAATCCAACGAGCAATAGTCTGCTTAGAAGCAGGAGCACCCAGCTTGTTGGGTGCATACAGGATAAACAGCAAGTCAGATTTTCTGACTCCAGCCGTCCTGGAAACATATATTTTCAGGGCCCTGACTACGTCCAGTAACTTGGAATCCTCCAAGTCCATAGTAGCCGCAGGTACCACAATAGGCTGGTTTAAGTGAAACGCTGAAACCACCTTAGGGAGAAATTGAGGACGAGTCCTCAATTCTGCCCTGTTCGTATGAAAAATTAGGTAAGGGCTTTTATAGGATAAAGCCGCCAATTCTGAGACACGCCTGGCTGAAGCCAGGGCTAACAGCATTACCACTTTCCATGTGAGATATTTTAAGTCCACAGTGGTGAGTGGTTCAAACCAATGTGATTTTAGGAACCCCAAAACTACATTGAGATCCCAAGGTGCCACTGGAGGCACAAAAGGAGGCTGTATATGCAGTACCCCCTTGACAAACGTCTGAACTTCAGGAACTGAAGCTAGTTCTTTCTGGAAGAATATCGACAGGGCCGAAATTTGAACCTTAATGGACCCTAATTTTAGGCCCATAGAAAGTCCTGTTTGCAGGAAATGCAGGAAACGACCCAGTTAAAATTCCTCTGTAGGGGCCTTCCTGGCCTCACACCACGCAACATATTTACGCCAAATACGGTGATAATGTTGCACAGTTACATCCTTCCTGGCTTTGATCAGGGTAGGGATGACTTCATCCGGAATGCCTTTTTCCTTCAGGATCCGGCATTCAACCGCCATGCCGTCAAACGCAGCCGCGGTAAGTCTTGGAACAGACAGGGTCCCTGCTGGAGCAGGTCCTTTCTTAGAGGTAGAGGCCACGGGTCCTCCGTGAGCATCTCTTGAAGTTCCGGGTACCAAGTCCTTCTTGGCCAATCCGGAGCTACGAGTATAGTACTTACTCCTCTCCTTCTTATGATTCTCAGTACCTTGGGTATGAGAGGCAGAGGGGGGAACACATACACTGACTGGTACACCCACGGTGTTACCAGAGCGTCCACAGCTATTGCCTTAGGGTCCCTTGACCTGGCGCAATATCTGTCCAGTTTTTTGTTGAGGCAGGACGCCATCATGTCCACCTTTGGTTTTTCCCAACGGTTCACAATCATGTGGAAGACTTCTGGGTGAAGTCCCCACTCCCCCGGGTGGAGGTCGTGTCTGCTGAGGAAGTCTGCTTCCCAGTTGTCCACTCCCGGAATGAACACTGCTGACAGTGCTATCACATGATTTTCCGCCCAGCGAAGAATCCTTGCAACTTCCGTCATTGCCCTCCTGCTTCTTGTGCCGCCCTGTCTGTTTACGTGGGCGACTGCCGTGATGTTGTCCGACTGGATCAACACCGGCTGACCCTGAAGCAGAGGCCTTGCCTGACTTAGGGCATTGTAAATGGCCCTTAGTTCCAGGATATTTATGTGAAGTGACGTTTCCATGCTTGACCACAAGCCCTGGAAATTTCTTCCCTGTGTGACTGCTCCCCAGCCTCTCAGGCTGGCATCCGTGGTCACCAGGACCTAGTCCTGAATGCCGAATCTGCGGCCCTCTAGAAGATGAGCACTCTGCAACCACCACAGGAGAGACACCCTTGTCCTTGGAGACAGGGTTATCCGCTGATGCATTTGAAGATGCGATCCGGACCATTTGTCCAGCAGATCCCACTGAAAAGTTCTTGCGTGGAATCTGCCGAATGGAATCGCTTCGTAGGAAGCCACCATTTTTCCCAGGACCCTTGTGCATTGATGCACTGACACTTGGCCTGGTTTTAGGAGGTTCCTGACTAGGTCGGATAACTCCCTGGCTTTCTCCTCCGGGAGAAACACCTTTTTCTGGACTGTGTCCAGAATCATCCCTAGGAACAGCAGACATGTCGTCGGAATCAGCTGCGATTTTGGAATATTTAGAATCCACCCGTGCTGTTGTAGTACTACTTGAGATAGTGCTACTCCGACCTCTAACTGTTCTCTGGACCTTGCCCTTATCAGGAGATCGTCCAAGTAAGGGATAATTAAGACGCCTTTTCTTCGAAGAAGAATCATCATTTCGGCCATTACCTTGGTAAAGACCCGGGGTGCCGTGGACAATCCAAACGGCAGCGTCTGAAACTGATAGTGACAGTTCTGTACCACAAACCTGAGGTACCCTTGGTGAGAAGGGCAAATTGGGACATGGAGGTAAGCATCCTTGATGTCCAGAGACACCATATAGTCCCCTTCTTCCAGGTTCGCTATCACTGCTCTGAGTGACTCCATCTTGAATTTGAACCTTTGTATGTAAGTGTTCAAGGATTTCAGATTTAAAATAGGTCTCACCGAGCCGTCCGGCTTCGGTACCACAAACAGCGTGGAATAATACCCCTTTCCCTGTTGTAGGAGGGGTACCTTGAGTATCACCTGCTGGGAATACAGCTTGTGAATGGCTTCCAATACCGCCTCCCTGTCGGAGGGAGACGTTGGTAAGGCAGACTTCAGGAACCGGCGAGGGGGAGACGTCTCGAATTCCAATTTGTACCCCTGAGATACTACCTGCAGGATCCAGGGGTCCACTTGCGAGTGAGCCCACTGCGCGCTGAAATTCTTGAGACGGGCCCCCACCGTGCCTGAGTCCGCTTGTAAGGCCCCAGCGTCATGCTGAGGACTTGGCAGAAGCGGGGGAGGGCTTCTGTTCCTGGGAAGAGGCTGCCTGCTGCAGTCTTTTTCCCCTTCCTCTGCCCCGGGGCAGATATGAGTGGCCTTTTGCCCGCTTGCCCTTATGGGGACGAAAGGACTGAGCCTGAAAAGACGGTGTCTTTTTCTGCTGAGAGGCGACCTGGGGTAAAAAGGTGGATTTCCCAGCCGTTGCCGTGGCCACCAGGTCCGATAGTCCGACCCCAAATAACTCCTCCCCTTTATACGGCAATACTTCCATATGCCGTTTGGAATCCGCATCACCTGACCACTGTCGCGTCCATAACCCTCTTCTGGCAGAAATGGACAGCGCACTTACTCTTGATGCCAGAGTGCAAATATCCCTCTGTGCATCTCGCATATATAGAAATGCATCCTTTAAATGCTCTTTAGTCAATAATATATTGTCCCTGTCCAGGGTATCAATATTTTCAGTCAGGGAATCCGACCAAGCCACCCCAGCACTGCACATCCAGGCTGAGGCGATTGCTGGTCGCAGTATAATACCAGTATGTGTGTATATACTTTTTAGGATATTTTCCAGCTTCCTATCAGCTGGTTCCTTGAGGGCGGCCGTATCAGGAGACGGTAACGCCACTTGTTTTGATAAGCGTGTGAGCGCCTTATCTACCCTAGGGGGTGTTTCCCAACGCGCCCTAACCTCTAGCGGGAAAGGGTATAATGCCAATAATTTTTTAGAAATTAGCAGTTTTTTATCGGGGGAAACCCACGCTTCATCACACACCTCATTTAATTCATCTGATTCAGGAATAACAACAGGTAGTTTTTTCACACCCCACATAATACCCTTTTTTGTGGTACTTGTAGTATCAGAAATGTTCAAAACCTCCTTCATTGCCGTGATCATGTAACGTGTGGCCCTACTGGAAAATACGTTTGTTTCCTCACCGTCGACAGTGGAGTCAGTGTCCGTGTCTGGGTCTGTGTCGACCATCTGAGGTAACGGGCGCTTTAGAGCCCCTGACGGTGTTTGAGACGCCTGTACAGGTAATAACTGATTTGCCGGCTGTCTCATGTCGTCAACAGTCTTTTGTAAAGTGCTGACACTATCACGTAATTCCTTCCATAAGACCATCCAGTCAGGTGTCGACTCCCTAGGGGGTGACATCACTATTACAGGCAATTGCTCCGCCTCCATACCATTTTCCTCCTCATACATGTCGACACAACGTACCGACACACAGCACACACACAAGGAATGCTCTGATAGAGGACAGGACCCCACTAGCCCTTTGGGGAGACAGAGGGAGAGTTTGCCAGCACACACCAGAGCGCTATATATATAAAGGGATAACCTTATATAAGTGTTTTTCCCTTATATAGCTGCTGTATAGATTTATCTGCCAATTTAGTGCCCCCCCTCTCTTGTTTTACCCTGTTTCTGTAGTGCAGGACTGCAGGGGAGAGTCAGGAAGCTTCCCTCCAACGGAGCTGTGAGGGAAAATGGCGCCAGTGTGCTGAGGAGATAGGCTCCGCCCCCTTCTCGGCGGCCTTTCTCCCGCTTTTTTAAGGAAAAATTGGCAGGGGTTAAATGCATCCATATAGCCCAGGAGCTATATGTGATGTATTTTTTGCCATCTAAGGTGTTTTTATTGTGTCTCAGGGCGCCCCCCCCAGCGCCCTGCACCCTCAGTGACCGGAGTGTGAAGTGTGCTGAGAGCAATGGCGCACAGCTGCGGTGCTGTGCGCTACCTTATTGAAGACAGGACGTCTTCTGCCGCCGATTTTCCGGACCTCTTCAGTCTTCTGGCTCTGTAAGGGGGCCGGCGGCGCGGCTCTGGGACCCATCCATGGCTGGGCCTGTGATCGTCCCTCTGGAGCTAATGTCCAGTAGCCTAAGAAGCCCAATCCACTCTGCACGCAGGTGAGTTCGCTTCTTCTCCCCTTAGTCCCTCGGTGCAGTGAACCTGTTGCCAGCAGGATTCACTGAAAATAAAAAACCTAAAACTAAACTTTTTCTTAGAAACTCAGGAGAGTCCTAGAATGCACCCTTCTCGGCCGGGCACAAAAATCTAACTGAGGCTTGGAGGAGGGTCATAGGGGGAGGAGCCAGTGCACACCAGGTAGTCCTAAAACTTTTACTTTTGTGCCCAGTCTCCTGCGGAGCCGCTATTCCCCCATGGTCCTTTCGGAGTCCCCAGCATCCACTTAGGACGTTAGAGAAAACTGGATGAACACTTTGATGACTAAACTGATTGCCAAGGGGCATGCATAAGCTCTTCATCTGGTGTACAACCGCGTGTCTCTGAATGTACAAGGGCTAGGCCCAACACTTTGAGAAGCTGCAGTTGCAACCATCCCACTATGCATGTCTATACTTACCATTGAACGCACCATCAGACCTTCCATCAGCCCCATGCTAGGTGCAGATTCTCCATCAGAGTATGGCCTCCAATGTGAGCCATTATGTGTCTGAGTTCGCAACCACTTCTAGGACACGCTTGTGCCACTCCCATAATGCAACCAGAGTATTGTACATTTGTCACTGCCCAGGAACACCCAATACTTTTCCAATAACATTTCAAACACTATGTTTGGATGGCCTATAGGCTTCACTATTGCAATCTTTGTATGTACATGTGCGACCCAGTTGCCTCACAAGCGCAGTAACTTGCCAGGGCCAAACCTGGAAGCAAATTGATAGTACTGGCTATCACTTTAGTTCTTAGCCTTTGCCGGCACCCCAATACAAAAATAGGTCTTAAAAATTATTTCAAATGGGTGTTAAGAGTGTCAAAGTCAGAAAAATATCACGCTACACACTGCCATATTTGCACCTCATGCGAGTGCCTGTTGCACGTTCATGAGCCCTGCCGTGCGTGCGCATACTCGCTGTTGCGTGCACCCGCGGGCGCACAGTGTGCGCATTTACGGTAAAGTTTATGTGCGTCTGGCGGGCGACTCGTTCGTAACATATTTTAACTATATAATGTATTTTGTAGATTATGGTCCCTTTGATAGAATCTGAAAGTTTAGTTAAGGTAGCATGTTCATAGACAGAGAGATCCCTCTTTGTTTGATACGAAGGGTCAGACAAGGGTTATACAGTGGTGTTTAGTATCCATCGGAAGAGTATTTAATTAGCAATATTCCGGTGTTGGTTTGAAGCAGATTAATCGCTCGTGCGAATAGTTATGGACATAAGAAGCTTATGTACTTTTACTATTATTTGCACTTACTTATCCATGCGGCGGGAAACCTAGTTTCCCACCCACCTGAGCAGTTGGAAATAGTCACAGCCCACCTGTATGAATCAACCTATGACCTTTTGTTATAATGCGAAGACGAATTCCTGTGTCCAATGAACAATGAGATTGTAGGGACCATTGAATTGTATTGTGTGTGGGGCATAAATAGACAAGCCGATCATATCCAGCGCTCACTCTTCAACGGTTCTCATTGCTGATAATCGGGAGCTGGATATCCAGAGGCGCAAGCGATCGTTCCCCTTGTGCGTAAGTTTTCTCCGCAATCATATTGTCTTTATTGGTATTGTGGGCCATATCTCTCTCTCTCTCTCTCTCTCTCTTCTCCTCTTTCTCTCATTTTCCCTTAAACGTACTTGTATTGTATTGTATTTCCTGTGTAGTTATCTGGTTAGTTAGTCTATGTTATATTGGTAGTGTATGACTTGTATTGTATTATTCTTTTGCAAGTATAACATTCATATAAGGCGTTAGACCCTAAGCCCGGTATTTGTGTATTTCTTATAGTGTTAAGTATTCTCAGAGCGTCGGAGACGCTCGAACAGCTTTAAGTTAATAGGGTTACATTGTGTTGCATCTACACCCCACCATTACACTAAGGTTTTTCTGTATAATACATTGTTCATGGTTTACATGTAAAGGTTTAACATTGTGAGCGTCTGCGCCGCTGGTGATCTCCTCGTGGTCCCGAGCGTCCGCTACGCTATAGCAAACCATAACGTTAGTCGGCAGCCAATAGCGGGCCTGCCTGTGATCTCTTGGCCGTAAGCGAACGTAACGCGTGAGCGTCTCGACTACGGCTAAGCGATTGTTACGCAACGTGCGTGCCCTTACGGTACTCCAGACGTCAATAGCGTACAGTGTTCTTAGGCCTCTTAAAGGGTTTTAAGTAAGATAAATATTTAGCTTTATCAATTGGCTGCTCGTCCGTCCTTCACATATCTATACTAGGTAATTTCAGCAGACATTATCCATCAGCAAAGGGCGGGAGATCATATTCCTCGTAGTGCTGTCTGGATAAGCGTCTGCTTCGCTTAGTAAAGGGTGCTGAGGGAATCCGGAACAGGAGGTAAGAACAAAACGCTAGTGTCTTTTAAAACTGTTTATTTCTGTCTTGCGTACGCACGCACGCATATATCTGCATTTCTTTTCATTTGTGTATTTTCATATATCACTCTCCTGTTTGCCATTTTATAATTGATAAACGTGCTAAGAGAGATTTGTCGCTATTTCATAGTTAAAGTATAAAAGTAATACATTAAGGGATAAATTGCAAAGCACGCACGCAGCTCTACCTAAAGATACAAGGAGAGATTGGTGTGGTGTTCGGTAGATGATTGAGGATCATCTACATTGATAAACGTGTAAAATTGTGTTACGGTGGATATTTGCTTTCTGTACACGTGTCTCTAACAAAGGGTGAGACTCGCGTACGCAACTCAAAGGCCGACGCACGCAGCGTATATTACGCAACGTAGCGTCCGGGTACGCCCACGTAACTCAAATCACACGCTAGTTTTATTGTAACAGGCGAAAAGGTGGCAACGCGATAAATAGCGCAAATCTATTTTAGTGTCCGAAATTTAGACTAACAGATCCTTCTCCAAATTTACAACACATCTGGTCTAAAGGAAAGAAAATTTCTGCGCAGAAATAGAAATAGAAACAAAAGTGTACATGTGGTGAGTGAGTGTTTGCATATATAAGTTTATACAATTTTTTTTGAGGTTGAACCACAAGAAGTCGAGTTCTCGCAGGGTACATACATGTAAGTGACGTGCATGGTGGCAAGGGAGGCATCCCTTGTTAAACATAAAAATCTGAGCATTAGAGTATAGCAGACCAGGAGGTCATACTGTAGCACAGAACAGGAGGTCCAGGTACAGCAGACAAGGAAGTCCGCTATAAATAGAGAAAAGAGCACAACCCAGGGGGTTGGTGCAGAACCCATATAGGCCATTAAAGCGGGTGGTCTTCTGTTTGCCGGCGGTCGGGCTCCCGGCGCTCAGTATACCGGCGCCGGGAGCCCGACAGCCGGCATACCGACACTTATTTTCCCTCGTGGGGGTCCACGACCCCCATAGAGGGAGAATAAAATAGTGTGGCGCGCGTAGCGTGGCGAGCGCAGCGAGCCCGCAAGGGGCTCATTTGCGCTCGCCAAGCTGTCGGTAAGCCGGCGGTCGGGCTCCCGGCGCCGGGATGCTGGTCGCCGGGAGCCCGACCGCCGGCCAGCCGTAGTGAACCCATTAAAGCTCATGCTGAAGGAATTCGCAGCCGCAATTTTCGATTCCACTGGTCGCTCCGCACATAAGATTAGTTGCTTATGTGCAGACTGATTGTACCGCACGTAATTGTGTGCATTAGTTAATCTGACCAGTACCATTTGTGTACGCAACGGGTCATAAACACTATTTGTACATTCTGACGTGATTTGTGTAATTTTTTTATTTTCTAAAGGGAAGTTCGCTGGTCACTCAGGAATTATCCAACAACCAACAGTTACTGGAAAGGGTTAATGCTCTGCGGATCACTCTCACATGTTCCAGTAAACAAAGGTTCATAGGGGCCCTGGGTCGAGTACGCCAGCACTAGGGCAGTGTGTAGGTCGTATTGGTCGGCGTGGGCGAGTGAGTGGGGTACTCGGTAAACCGCCACCGTCAGCCTATCTTGAACATTTTGGTTTTTGTAAGGGTTCGCTGAAGACCCTGATTGAAGGTCAGAGGTGGTGAAAGCAACACCTACAGGTATGGGGGCCAATTGTTCAGGTAGGGGGCGATCAACCTCGGTTCGGGTTGATTCAGTAAACCGACCAATCGGGTCGGCAAGGTACGTAATGTGTGAAAAATACGGTTCACACACAGAGGTTTTATGTGATGAATGGGAGAGAATGACGGTACATGACGGGGAGAAGTTCCCAAGAGTAGGCAGCTTTAGCCCAGAAGTGTTACAAAATCTAAGGAGGAGGATATGTCTCATTAAATCAACAAAGAGACGAATCAAACATTATGATTATTTGCAGTTATGGCAACAGGAGGGTGAAATACAGAGAGGATTGGCTCAGGCGGCGGGATCTAATCCTATCAGGAAACTGATAGCCACGGCCCCGCCGCCACCATACATATCAGGAGAGAAATTGGTTGCGGAGAATGACGCACTAGGGTGTAACAAACAAACACTTAGCAACTGTGTAAATGTTAATGAGTTAACCAATGCAAGTATTAACCCGTGCAAGTTGTACCCTGTTTTGAACTTTCCCCAGGAGTGTGATCAAGAAGACGAAGCATCAACAATATCGGCGCTCTCTCTAGCAGCCACCATATCAGAGACAACAGTAGGCACGGCCCAACCCTTAAGATTAGTAACAAAGGCCCCTAGCGGAGGGACAGGTGAGGTCGTATCAACGGGTAAGTACGGCACCTTACACTATGCTGAAACCATTTCACCACAGGCGGTAGAATCTAATCAGAATGACACTATTAAACTTGCTCCCGTTAGGGTAATAGCTGTTCCAAATGGGAAAACGTACACTACAGGAGTCACTCCCATTAGGAACATTGCCATGTATAGCCCATTTTCCCGAATGGAATTAAGAACCATAGTGTCTGAATTCCCTGATCCTAGGAAAGATCTAGTTGCTAGCCAGAAATACATCAGAGACCTAGGAAATACTGTAGAGCCAAATAACAAAGACTGGCAGATATTGCTGAGGGCATGTTTACCCTCCAATGTCGACTCAGCTCAATTTTTAGCTGACTGTGGATCAGACCATGATGTACCCCTTTCAGATGTGTACAATCAAGACAATGTAAAAAGAATAAATTTACAGTTAAAAGAGTATTTTCCAGCTGTAGTTAAGTGGAACAAAATTTTCTCCATTAAACAAAAGGAGTCAGAAACAGCTGCAGAATATTTTCACAGGGCATTACTAGAGATGGCCAAATACACAGGCATAGAGGACATTAAAACCAACATAAACCATCGAGAAGTAGCAGTATCTGTACTAATGGATGGTTTAAAAGAGGCATTAAAGACAAGGGTACAGACCACGCAACCATGTTGGCGAGGTCTGTCGGTGGCTACTTTGAGAGAGGCAGCTGTGGATCACGATCGGAATATCACCAGACACAGGGAGTCACAAAGTGATAAGTTAATGGCCGTAAGTATACAGGCCCTGACCACAAGGCAGCCTTTGTATAGATCACCAAACCCTGTGGGTAAGTCGAATGTGGTAACCTGTTATTCCTGTCATAGAGAGGGACACTTTGCACGAGACTGTAAATCGAGAAATATACAAAAGTCTTATCAACCCCCTAGACAACGACACGACACACGACATTGGGAGCAGGGTCCGCAGAAACTGAGTTATGAGCCACATGCAGGGGAAACAAAAAGATACCCCCCGAACAGAGACTGGCAAGCCTCTGGTAGTTCCCATTTAACCCCTTCACAAGTAGTTGCTGCCAGCGGGATTCAGGGAGGTCACCATACCCAATAGGGGTGTGGCCATACCTGTAATCTGCAGCCAGTAAAATTGATTGCAAGTCTTGGAAGTGAACCCGAAATTGCAATTAATGTAGCTGGTAAATCATTAAACTTTCTTGTAGATACGGGGGCGGCCAAATCAGTGATAAATTCGACAGTGGGCATGAGAACCACTGGTAAGACAATTCCAGCCATAGGAGTAACGGGAGTAGTCCAGCACTACCCTGTTAGCAAACCAGCCGAGATTACAATAGGGCCTTTACATACCAAGCATTCCTTTTTGCTGGCTGCATCGGCACCGACTAATCTCCTGGGAAGAGACTTATTGTGTAAAATGGGGTGCGTCATTTATTGTACTCCTGAAGGTGTATTCTTGGACATACCTGAGAATCACGCTCAGGAAGTGCGAGACATGTTAGACTCCCCATCAAAATTACTGTCACATACCATTATGACAAATAGGACTCCATCCCAAGTAGAAGAAATGACATCCCAGATACCAGAGTCACTTTGGACTAAAGATGGACAAGACACTGGATTGATGGCAAACGTAGCTCCAGTAGTTGTGCAAGTAAAAGATGGTAGGATAGCTCCAAAAATCCCACAATACCCTCTGAAGCCAGAGGTGGAGTTAGGAGTATACCCAGTAATAGAGCGCTTGCTACAACAGGGCATTCTGGTAAGAACATCCAGCACAGCCAATAGTCCCATCTTCCCTGTTAAAAAGAGTGGGGGGAGGGGTTACAGGCTAGTGCAGGATCTAAGGGGGATTAACAAAATAGTTGAGAGTCAGTTCCCCGTAGTGCCAAATCCAGCTGTCATCCTTATGCAAATCCCTCCCACTGCGAAATTTTTCACTGTTATTGACCTCTGCTCCGCTTTCTTTTCGGTACCTCTGCACCCTGACAGCCAATATTTGTTTGCATTTACATACAGAGGAGTCCAATACACATGGACTCGATTACCACAAGGTTTCATAGATAGTCCAAGTATATTTTCCCAAGCTTTGCATGATTGTTTACAGTCTTTCCAACCAGAGAGTGGATCAGTATTGATACAGTATGTGGATGATTTACTACTGTGTTCAGATTCATTGGAAGCGTCCCTGAAGGATACGAAACAGCTCCTGTTTCATCTTTCAGACACAGGACACAAGGTTTCCAAAGACAAGTTGCAATTATGCCAAACTAAAGTAAAATATTTGGGACACTGTCTAACACAAGGACTGAGACACCTGACCGCTGATAGAATTCAAACAATTAGAGACATGACTCTGCCACAAACCCAGCAACAGATCAGAACGTTTTTAGGAATGTGTGGGTATTGCCGTAACTGGATCCCAGGGTTTTCCATTCTAGCGTTACCTTTGCAGGAGATGGTCTCCTCAAACAAACCTGATCGGATTTCGCATACAGACGAATCCGAGATGGCATTTGAGAGACTTAAACAGTGCCTAACGCAGGCGCCAGCATTAGGTATGCCAGACTATGGGAAACCCTTTGAGCTGTACGGAACAGAAAGTGCTGGTTGCGCGGCAGGCGTCCTAACCCAAAAGCACGGTGATGCCAGCTGGCCGGTAGCATACTACAGCGCTCAGCTAGATACGGTAGCGCGATCCCTCCCCACATGTTTGCGAAGCGTTGCTGCGATAGCATTGCTAGTAATGAAAAGCGAAGATGTAGTGCTAGGTCACAACCTCACAATTCATACACCACATGCAGTGTCAGCCTTGCTAAATTCTGCCCAAACCAGACACGTCTCATCAGCGCGGTTTACAAGATGGGAATTGGCACTAATGGCCCCCTTAAACATCACCATAAGGAGATGCAGTGCATTAAATCCTGCAACATATCTCCCAGGTGTGCCTGGACAGGCACAAAGGGTGGAGGATGAGAGTGGTGGGGAAGGAGAATTTAATACAAAGGAGGACACACATGATTGTATGGAATATTTGACCCAAAATTTTACCGCAAGGCCTGACATCAGTGACAACCCACTGGAAGATGTAGATCTTACCTTCTACACGGATGGTAGTTGTCACAGACAGTCGGACTCGGGAGACTTGTGTACTGGATACGCAGTCGTAGATGACCAAGGCACCATAGAAGCAGAACCGCTAGGCCCACCTCACTCAGCCCAGGTTGCTGAACTGGTCGCCCTAACCAGAGCATGTGAATTGGCAAAGGGCAAATCAGCCAATATCTACACCGACTCTAGATACGCATTCGGGGTAGTCCATGATTTCGGAGCCCTATGGCGCCTCAGAAATTTCATGACGGCAGCTGGTACACCGGTAGCGCATGCAGCTCACATAAAAAGGCTTCTAACAGCGATACAGGAACCCGACAGAGTGGCTGTTATCAAGTGTAAAGCATACACATATAGCCAGGACCCAGTATCACTTGGTAACAGCCGAGCAGATGAAGCTGCTAAGTTAGCAGCCGGTACCCCCAGACAGACAGACACCACACAATTGATGGTATTCAATACCATCAACACACAGAAGTTGTGTGAGATGCAAAATTTGTGTTCCACACAGGAAAAGGCAGTCTGGAAGGCAAAAGGATATGGCCAGGAGTCCTCAGGACTCTGGACAGATGGACAGGGTAAACCAGTGGCCCCCAGAGCATATCTTCCATGTTTAGCTGAGGCAGCACACGGGCTGACTCATCTGGGCAAGGAGGGAATGTGTAAGTTGGTAAGAGCATATTGGTGCGCCCCAGGATTTTCATCTCATGCAGGTAAAAGAGCAATGTCATGCCTTACCTGTTTAAGAAAGAATATCGGAAAGGCAATACCAACAGAACCATCTCATATCCCACCTACAGGCGGCCCTTTCCAGGTAATACAGATTGACTTTATACAATTACCCCCTTGTCGAAATTTGAAATATGTACTTGTTTGTATAGATGTATTCTCAAATTGGGTCGAAGCATTTCCTGCGGCCACAAATACCGCTATGTTTACTGCTAAGAAAATTGTGCAGGAATTTGTATGTAGATATGGTATCCCTAGAATAATCGATAGTGATAGGGGTACCCATTTTACAGGTGATGTCTTTCAAGGAATGTGTAAGTTGATGGGAATTGATAGCAAGCTGCACACTCCATACCGTCCACAGGCGAGTGCGAAGGTGGAAAGAGTGAACAGCACTATTAAAAATAAACTGAGCAAAGTTATGGCAGAAACAGGATTGACATGGCCAGAAGCTTTACCCATTGTACTATACAGCATCAGAACCACTCCCAGGTCCCCTCTTAATCTGTCTCCCTTTGAAATCTTGTTTGGTCGACAACCGCATGTTATGATTAACCCTCAGGATGATTTGAAGTGTAACAATGAAGTGACTGTAAAATACTTGATTAACATGAGTAAACAGCTAAGGAATCAAAATGACAATTTGAAGTTGGTGATTCCTGATTTACCAGATAGTAATTGTCATGACATTGAACCTGGGGATTATGTAATGATACGGAATTTTCTACGCTCAGGTTGCCTTATTGACAGATGGGAAGGACCATACCAAGTCTTATTGACTAGCACTACAGCATTGAAGGTTGCTGAGAGAGAGACTTGGGTTCATTCGTCCCATTGTAAGAAGGTTGCTGATCCAGAGAGGTCCCGTGATAAAGAACAGACGGTAGAGGAAGTGGTATCACTGGAGCGTCTGTTTCAGGAGGACTGAGGCGGCACCTGAGCTTTGAAAAATCATAAGATCGGAAGCAGTTGTCGATCCCCTGTTCCCTTTTATTGTTTTTCTCCAACTTCCCATCCCACCTCATTCAAGTATTTCCTTCCCCCTTCTCATTTTTCTCCATTTCCTCCTCTAAGATGGACTTGCCCCAAGAGACTGTGATCCGGATTTTCCTGTTGACCATGATGTTGACCAGAGCAGTCTGTTCCGGCGAGAGTACCATGGAGGTCGAGAGAGGTTCTGGAATGGGTTCTGATGACAGAGATGGAGGCGTAGTTTTCCAAGAACAACATAATCAACAAGCAAAGGCGAGTATCAGAAAACGATCCGATAACATAGACCATAGAAGGAATTGTGAAGGATTGTTAGCTGAAGAAAACTGTATCTGTAGGCTCTGTGACAATGTAGTTGAGGATGGGTGTATCAAGAAATGTCAGTCCAGTTTTAATATCCACATGGACCGGCATCCATTGAGTGACTATCACTCCTTAGTGGGTAATGTGTTAAATCAGACAGATTGTTGGGTATGCTCTCAAGTACCTCAAGGTCATAGCAAATCAGGACTAGTACCATTTCCTTTAACGGTAGGGGAGGTACTTGAGCTAAAGGGTGGGAGACCGGTGGACAGGAGGTTTAATATCTCCAGTCCCCCTAGTTTGAAGCTCCACCAATATCATGTGGATAGATCCCTAATATGTTTTAACATTTCCAATCCCCGAAAGCCGGGAAATTGGGAAGTGTCATGGAGTAACCAAACCATGACCTTTTCATATAGAGCAGATAGAATGCCGACAGATACAGAGCTTATACGCCACATAGCCAGTAGAGAAAAATCTTTTCGATATAGGTATACCCTAGGAAGTAGGATTACGAGGGTTGGAGAGGTATCACCAGGATACTGTGCACATATCGTACAAACTGATACGTGTACCAGACAGATGGGAGAATTAGGGTTAGGAGATTTCACTTGGAAGATGTGTAATATGGTTATGTCCTACTCCGTCCCATATGTTCTCCCCGATGATGCATATTTCATATGCGGGAGGAAGGCGTATAAGTGGCTTGCCCCAAACTCTGATGGATTGTGTTATATTGGAAAAGTACTGCCTGAGGTAATGACTGTATCACATGCCAAAATGAAAGATATTCACCGCAGTGCCCAAGCTCCTTATACTCACACTCATTACGAGCACGTAGTTAAACGGCACCTGATAGAAAGAACAGAGCATCCGGCCTCTGACATGATCCATGAATCCACCGGGATTCAGGTTCTACTCGCGTTAGACATCACTCGCACCGCCAGAGGAGTGTTGAATTATAAATACATATCTGCGCTCGCAAATTTGTTAGACAATATCACAGAAATGTATGATGACACTTTTAGGTATACTGGAAGAGAGCTTCAAGCTTATAAAACAGAACTGGTTCAGCATAGGATGATTCTCAATTACCTCACAGCAGTAACAGGCGGATATTGTGTCACACTGGCAACGCAGTACGGCGTAAAATGCTGCACTTATATTACGAATAGCACCGAGGATCCGGTCGAGGTCATAGACCAAAAGATGGACGATATTCTCCAATTAAAGTGGGAATTTCGCAGGAGACACAATCTCACCCTTGCTGCTGTGGGTAATGAGCTGACTGGTTGGGTGTCATGGTTGAACCCGCGAAATTGGTTCTCTGGTTTAGGAGAATGGGCTCAAGGAGTCATAATGGATGTAGGGAAGTTTCTCCTATGTATCTTAGGTGTTGTCATAACGATTGGCTTGATATTTAGATGCGGTCAGGCTTTAATGAAGTGCAAACGTAGTACCAGGGTAATGAGTCTAAGGAGTGAGGAAATTGTAATTCCAATGGATTTGATTTATGACCCAACTGTAGAAACAATGATGTGATGAAAATGCGATTATACGGTCCGTTTCTTTCACCTGTTTTTCCCGGTTTTTCCAAGGTAAAAAGACCCACTTTTGACGAGGAATTTGATGACCCTGTATACAGACAACTGATGGATTAAAGAAGAAGTTTTGACAACCTTATACACAGATATTTGATGAACTATGCCATAGACCCCCAGTTTCCCTAGAAATTTTAAAATTACGCTAGCCCAACACTTTTGTAAGTCTATGGACATTGACAAAGCTTTTTGCCCACACCTTTTGGCAAAAGCCCAAAGAAGACAGCATTCAACAGACACCAGACAAGACTTCAACCGACAAATGTTCATTAACCTGACATAGAATACCACTGCATTTACCATAATTGTTTCTTATCTTCATCTCTACGACCTTCAGGTAAAGCACACACATAGGCGATAGGGAATACCGGCACAGATATCAGCATTCACATATTCCCCCATTCATGTATCATCAACTAAAATGTGCTCCCCCATTTTGTTACAACCACAGCCGAAAAGAGCTCGGTAAAGTTTGACAGCCCATCCACAGACCCTTGATACGGGATAAGAAGGAATTCAAATGTATACTTCGCAATACCTCGAAGCTTGATTTAAGACACGTACGGCACGATGATACATGACCCCCCAAACATGGATTCATACACACATGCTTCTGCTATCTCACTAGGTCATACCCTTTTCCTACCTTCTCCTCTCCTCCCCTACCCAATCATAGAAATGTATTTACACTTGACATATATTTTTCTCTTTTTGAAATGTTTTAGGAAGTGGCAGTTATTGTTGACTGCCAAAGGGTGGACTGTCAAAGTCAGAAAAATATCACGCTACACACTGCCATATTTGCACCTCATGCGAGTGCCTGTTGCACGTTCATGAGCCCTGCCGTGCGTGCGCATACTCGCTGTTGCGTGCACCCGCGGGCGCACAGTGTGCGCATTTACGGTAAAGTTTATGTGCGTCTGGCGGGCGACTCGTTCGTAACATATTTTAACTATATAATGTATTTTGTAGATTATGGTCCCTTTGATAGAATCTGAAAGTTTAGTTAAGGTAGCATGTTCATAGACAGAGAGATCCCTCTTTGTTTGATACGAAGGGTCAGACAAGGGTTATACAGTGGTGTTTAGTATCCATCGGAAGAGTATTTAATTAGCAATATTCCGGTGTTGGTTTGAAGCAGATTAATCGCTCGTGCGAATAGTTATGGACATAAGAAGTTTATGTACTTTTACTATTATTTGCACTTACTTATCCATGCGGCGGGAAACCTAGTTTCCCACCCACCTGAGCAGTTGGAAATAGTCACAGCCCACCTGTATGAATCAACCTATGACCTTTTGTTATAATGCGAAGACGAATTCCTGTGTCCAATGAACAATGAGATTGTAGGGACCATTGAATTGTATTGTGTGTGGGGCATAAATAGACAAGCCGATCATATCCAGCGCTCACTCTTCAACGGTTCTCATTGCTGATAATCGGGAGCTGGATATCCAGAGGCGCACGCGATCGTTCCCCTTGTGCGTAAGTTTTCTCCGCAATCATATTGTCTTTATTGGTATTGTGGGCCATATCTCTCTCTCTCTCTCTCTCTTCTCCTCTTTCTCTCATTTTCCCTTAAACGTACTTGTATTGTATTGTATTTCCTGTGTAGTTATCTGGTTAGTTAGTCTATGTTATATTGGTAGTGTATGACTTGTATTGTATTATTCTTTTGCAAGTATAACATTCATATAAGGCGTTAGACCCTAAGCCCGGTATTTGTGTATTTCTTATAGTGTTAAGTATTCTCAGAGCGTCGGAGACGCTCGAACAGCTTTAAGTTAATAGGGTTACATTGTGTTGCATCTACACCCCACCATTACACTAAGGTTTTTCTGTATAATACATTGTTCATGGTTTACATGTAAAGGTTTAACATTGTGAGCGTCTGCGCCGCTGGTGATCTCCTCGTGGTCCCGAGCATCCGCTACGCTATAGCGAACCATAACGTTAGTCGGCAGCCAATAGCGGGCCTGCCTGTGATCTCTTGGCCGTGAGCGAACGTAACGCGTGAGCGTCTCGACTACGGCTAAGCGATTGTTACGCAACGTGCGTACCCTTACGGTACTCCAGACGTCAATAGCGTACAGTGTTCTTAGGCCTCTTAAAGGGTTTTAAGTAAGATAAATATTTAGCTTTATCAAGAGGAATGCTCATTGTCAGGGACGTTGCTCATTTAGGGCAGTATTCAATTCACACCCGTTCTGTTTCTGCTAACCGGCGCAGTATAATAATTTCAGCTTGCAACCCCTGGGGTAGCGAGGGCGCCTAACCCCTTACGCAGCTAAACCTGATTACTATGTACGTGATAACGGGGATTACTTTAGAAAGGAGTTTGGGCGAGATATATCATTTGAATACCACCCTGATGTTATAAATAGGCCTCACAGTGGTTACCTTTCTGAATAAATGATACAGCAGTATTTAATCCTACTTTGGCAAGATGTAATGAGCACTGCTGTCAGTCATTGTATGACATTACAACACAGTCTCTGTGTATATGTTTTCCTTAGTAATACTTAGTAATAAGCACAGCACATCAGACACACCTAAGTTGCACTCCTAGGAAACCGCCCAATATACACAGACAACCCTATACCTACCGATGTCACAAGTTAAATGTCTAAGCTGCCTGAGAAATGTGCAGTACTTTCCAGTGAGCCACGCTGGACACAAGAGACCAACATATCACTGTAGGAGTATTAATAATATATGTAGGGGAGATTGGCTGTGTGACTACTCTCTGGAGGCTTTTACTTACACTGTATCTCTACCAGACAGCCAATATTGTCAGTCCACTCTCTCACCTTCCTCATTATGTTTGGATGAACTAGGTTTTAGTTGTTACAGGTGAAAACATGATATGGACACATTGCCAGTCAGGTGTGATACACTAAGCATGACATCAGACTGTGATATTTGAATTACAGTAACTAGAAGCCAAGCTATAGGGATAAAAGATAAAGGTCTGTCCCTTGGATACATATTTAAACACACACACACACACACACACACACACACACACACACACACACACACACACACACAAACAAGCTCCCAAAAATCGTGTGGTGCTCCCGCCTAGGGTGGCCAATCCTGGGCCTTTTTTTCAATCCTGGGTATCAGGACTGAAAAATTATCACTCTCAGGATTCCTGGGATTGGTTTCTTTTCAATGTGTGTCGTCTCTCCCCCCTCCCCCCGCCCAGCCCAGTCCAGATAACTCACCGTCATTTGAACGGGTGAGACGGTGGGTCCTCTTGCTGCGGAGAGGTGAGGTGCGGGACAGTACAGGTGGTGAGGTCTGTGGTGAGGTCTGGACGGTGGGCTGCACAGGGTAACCTCTGACCTCATATCACGCTGTGTAGTGCGCACAGTCGGGGGCAGGGGGAGCCAGGCAGTGTCTGAGCCTCCTGAGGATGCTCAAAGCTGCCTGGCGTTGAAAAAAACAAAGGTGCTGGCCTATCCCGAAATCCCCGGCTTTGGAGCTTCCAATCCCAGGATTAAATCCCAGCCAATTTTTAGCCAAAATTCCAAGATCACATAGATTCCGGTATTGGCCACCATACTCCCGGCCACCAAGAAGAGTGGCAAGTCTCCAGAAGCCAACCGCTGCCCCACCCAGCCATCCACTAACCGAGTGAAGTGGATGGAAAAGGCTGTCGACGAATTGACTGGTGCTGAATTGCATCATCGTAGCCACGCCCCCCGCAATATAATGCCGGTAATCTTGCCATTGTATAGCAGGGGTGTGGCCACGGTGATACAATTGCGCAGCCACGCCTCCTGCACAATCTCCTATGCTGCATCACGCCCTTGCACTGCTACCTATGTCATGGCACGCCACCCGCACTGCTGACTTGGCAGGAAGTCGGCAACTATGTTGCAGGGTTAGAGATCGAGACCATGGAGTAGATTTACTAAATGCTGGATTTTCAAAGCAGCTTTGGCAGATACAGTAGTTTTAAAATGGCAACAGGAATCAGTTCTAAACTAGGCAGGCTTAGCATTCATTCCTATTTTCATTTTAAAACTATTGGTCAAAGCTCGAGATGATCATGTCTTTGAAAAAATAAGATTTTACTTACTGATAAATCTATTTCTCGTAGTCCGTAGTGGATGCTGGGACTCCGTCAGGACCATGGGGATTAGCGGCTCCGCAGGAGACAGGGCACAAAAATAAAAGCTTTAGGACTAGGTGGTGTGCACTGGCTCCTCCCCCTATGACCCTCCTCCAAGCCTCAGTTAGGATACTGTGCCCGGACGAGCGTACACAATAAGGAAGGATTTTGAATCCCGGGTAAGACTCATACCAGCCACACCAATCACACCGTACAACTTGTGATCTGAACCCAGTTAACAGTATGACAAACGTAGGCACCGTTCTCCTGAACGGCCGATATATCGCTGGACCGTCGGCCAGTGTGTACGGCCGAAACGTCTGTGAACTCCGTCGTTCACAGACGTATCGCGTCGGCCGCGCAGCACAGCCGACGGCCAATATATCTACCATTATATTGGCGCGTCGCTGTGTGTGTACGGGCGGTTGGCCGACCGCCCGTACACATGCTGCGGCGGGCGGCGGTGATTGACAGGTGAACTGGGCGGGCGTGTGTACACGCCCGCCCACTTCATGACGTCAATCCCCGACGGATCGAGCAGTGTGTATGCTGAACACACTGCTCGATCCGTCCATAGATATATCTGCAGATCAATTGATCTGCAGATATATCTGTTAGTGTGTACCCACCTTAACTCTCTCTGCACATGTTATATCTGCCTCCCCTGCAGTGCACATGGTTTTGCCCAATTGCTAACAGAATTCCTGCTGCGATCAACTTGGAATTACTCCCACAAAATAGATTTGGTAAAATAGCATAATTTGTGTCAGAGAAATTAAAGCGAGTATCTGCTATTCATTATTCTAGAATAGTGAAAATAAAGAACATTAAATGAACACATGCATGAAATAATAGGTGAGAGAATCTTTGCAATGTAATATGGTTTTGGATTACTGTATTTAATATAAGCATTTTAATTATGCACAGCATATGGGAATTGAAGTAATTATGTACAATATTACAAACGTGGGGGCTGAAGCAGAGCCGGATGTACATCTGTTTATGTAGAGTATCTTGCATATACTCGCATTGTGAATGGTCAGAAAATGAGAGCACACAATTATGAGAATTCAGAATCATATGCAATATGATTCGATCTACATTTACAACCGAAGAGGTGGAATGGGGGTAAAGTTTTATAAACAGGGCACACTTGCCAATTTTATAATATTACCATCTGGGAGAGTTCCCGTATGTGAGATACATGAAACACTGTGGCGGACTGGGGTGATCACATAATTAGGCTCGCCCCTTGTACCATAATGCCAGGATTCACTGGTAGAAAAAGAGGGGGCAGGGCTAAGATGACCTGATTTTGAGATGCGTGCCATCATACCTGTCCTATCCATTAACTATGAAGTGGGCAGGATGTGGGTTGATGACCTGCTGATAGGTCTAGGAGGGGGGGGGGGATGCAGCAATCATGGCAATCACCCCCGTAACACACATCTTCTCCACATGACCCAGCAGTAGCAGGAGTGGTGCGTCCCTTGTTCTTTGCCCCTAAGGTGTCACCAGACATATTGGGAATGACAGCTAATGAAGGGGTCACGGCAGGAGTGATGGAGACATTGGCCACAAGTGTTGCCGAGGTGTGTTGCTGTGTGCGTCCTGGCGGTAACAGCGCACAAAGCAGTGAGCTGGCAGGAACAGCAGACCAAAAAGGACTGGCTGGGGTAACTAATCCGTTTGGCCAGTGAAGGAGCCACGGCGCTGGTGGTAGGTATATTGTAAGAAAGTGCCACCAAGGGGTGCAGAGGTACATGACTTGCAACACAAATAGAACAAGAGATAAAGAGAGGAAAATAGGGAAGGAAAAAATTATTGGAGAATAAACGATAAATAATAAATGGAGACAGAAAGGGTTGTGCAATGAAAATAAAATACAAGAGCTAAAGCTATTATATGAGGTCACTACTTGACAATGGGAGGAGCCAGAACTGTAAGTACGATTGAGACATAATTATGCGAAGAGCCCAGCTCTGCCCCTACAGTGGTCATCTGCATCTCCTCTCCGAGCTTCTACTGGAGAGAAGAAATCAAAAGTTGGCAAGTATGGTCTAGATCCACCACCTGTTAACCAGAGTCTGTGGGGTTCCCCAATAAGTAAGAAATAGGAGCACATCAGTCTCTCAGGACTAGCTTAGGGCGTATGCGTGTGCCCTGAGCTTCCATCCTCTAAGAAGTACTACGGGCATACCACCCAACGGTCTCAATTTCAGTGGGACAGTCTCGCTTTTCAGGCACTGTCCCGCTGTCCTACCCGCTGGCCACAGTGTCCCATGGATGAGTGAGTGTGTGTGTGTGTGGGGGGGGGGGGGGGGTTCAAACAGTAAATAGATAACATGTATATGGGAATTATGGGCCTAATTCAGACCTGATCAGTCTGAACTACGCATGCGCCGGCGCCGCAGTGCGCTGGCGCATGCCAGAGAGCTGACGGCCGTTTCAGCCCTGCGATTGCCTCTGCCTGACTGACAGGCAGAGGCGTTCTCTGGGTGAGAGGGGGCGGGCCGGCGATGTTTGACCGCCGTTATAGGGGAGGCGCGGTTCGGGCATCGCAGGCGTGCCCGGACCGTGCGTGGGACGGGCGGTGGTGGCTGCGTGACGTCACACACAGCCGCTGCAGCCCTCACAGCGATGAGTAGCTCCCTGCCAGCGTGCAGAAGGTAGGGAGCTACTCTTCAAGCACAAAAGCATCGCTGCTGTGCGATGTTTTTGTACTTGTGTGGGGGGGTCGGGCCTGACATGCGGGGCGGACTAACCCTGTGCTGGGCGTTCCCCCGCGTGTCTGTGTGACTGATCGTAGATGTACTAAGTTTAGCACATCTACGATCACGTCTGAATTAGGCCCTATGTGTCACCTGCAGTGTGCGGGGAGAGGCTGAATGATGCCCAGAAGCTCCCAGAGTGCTAGGCAAGCCCTCATCATGACGAGAATGGGGGCATGATGTGCAGTCACGTGTCTCCTCCCAAAAAATTGGCAACATGGGGCGTGGCCTTGCATATCATAAGGCCACGACCATTTTCTGGATTGCATGGCATACATTAGTCACAATCCCGTCCTGCCCAATATTGAGAGGTATTCTAAAAGCCTCTTACCAGGCCATATCGTACTTTCCAGGATACAACTAACTGACTAAGGGCTTGACAGAGATGGATGCAAATGCCTACGCAGCAGCAAATTAGTGCACAGCGGCTGTACGATAATATGCAAATGTAATAGCCACCGGGATTCGAATTAAAATGCTGAGATCCGCAGTTTGTGTGCAAAGATGCAACCATCGGATGCATATTGGTTGATAACTGGCTTTCTGAATATCACTATGATCACGCAGCATGGAAGTCAGAAACGCCAGCACCATTGTAATTGCATACAAGATCACAGTCACAGGCTATGATGCCCCTTAAACGGTTGTGACACACCTGTGTTTGTGTGGCCATCCACAATTACCGCCCACTGACACCCCCTGCCTGCCACTCACTTTGTGAATATATCTGCTGTGCGGCCACAGTCACTAGAGCGTTGCGGCAAATACGCATGTGTAGTAGCAAAGAATTGTTCCACTGTGTACATTATCGACATTACGTCTATGGAAGCCAATCCCGGTCCATTTTTTCAATCCCGGGTATCGGGATTGAAAAATGGCCAATCCCGGGATACCCGGGATTGGCTTTTCTCTAGGTAGCCGCCCCCTCGCCCCACCCAGACCCGCACATATAATTTACCATATACCGAGGGCGGGCGGGAGGGGAACATCCATTGATCGCTGCTGGGAGCCTCTGACAGCGCAGCGTGACCTGTCACGCTGCGCTGGGGACCTGGAAAGAGGAAGCCGGGCAGCGTCTGAGGGTCTGTGGATGCTCAACGCTGATCCCTCAATCCCCGGGATTGGAGCTTCCAATCCCAGGATTGAATCCCGGCCATTTTTGGCCCTAAATCCCGGGATCCCGCCGATCCCGATCCCGGGATTGGCCACCATAATTACGTCCATCTAGGAATCAGGCCCTGAGTCCATTGTTGAAAAAACGTAGAGTGTTGGCTGAAAACAAGTAATAGACAAAGCAATACCACCCCTTTTCTCTACAATAGACAAGCCCTTACATACATACATAAATAATACACTGTATATACTGCAGTCAAGGCCGATGCAAGCAGTGCCAGATTAAGGTCCACATGTGCCTGGAGCTGACATTTATGAAGGGCCTATTGTGTGCCCCGGAGGGAGGTGTGACCAGCGTTGCGGTGGTGTAACTAGTGATGTAATATGCAGAGCCGGCCCTAGGCATATGCAAACTAGGCAATTGGGGCACAATCAGCCTCTGCTGATTAAAATGATATGCAGCATGCCTATATTCTGTGTGTAAATGTGGCTGTATCTGCATACGAAATGCTACGTTACAGTGTATTCCTGGAAATCACTGTAACGTACCATTCCATATGCAGATACAGCCATAGTCGCACACAGAATATAGGCATGCCACATATTATTTTAATCAGCAGAGGCTGCTTGTGCATCCTAGCCACAAAGTAATGCAAATAAGATGCATTTTAATCAAAAAAAGGTGCCTGACGTTAGCAGAGCAGCCAGCTGACTCATGCCAAGCATCTCCTGCTGCATGGTGTATTGAGGCAAGATGGATGTGGACACATCTGTATCCAAGCAGAGGCAGCGGTCACAGTGTTAGCAGCCATGTGAGTGCTGTGTGTGGCTGGGTTGGTTGTGCAGTAGTCATGTGTATAAATGCATTAATAATGTGCAGCAAATGTGTAAGTGGCACTATGTGTGTCATTATGTGTATAAGGGCATTAATAATGTGCGGCTTATGTGTATGGTGCATTGCTGTGTGGTATTATGTGTATAAATGCATTACTAATGTGTGGCATTATGTGTATAAGGGCATTAATAATGTGCGGCTGATGTGTATGGTGCATTGCTGTGTGGTATTATGTGTATAAATGCATTACTAATGTGTGGCATTATGAGTATAAGGTGCTCTACTGTGTGGCGTAACCTATAGAAAGGACATTACTGTGTGGTCTAATGTGAATAAAGAGCAATATGGTGTGGTGTAATGTGAATAAGGATCAATTCAGTGTGATGTAATGTGAATAAGGGGCACTACTGTATGGCGTAACGTACATATAATGTAAAGTGGTGTACAGTGTGGTGTAATGTGAATTAGAGACACTATCGCATAATAAAATGTGAACACCAAAATGAGGATTTCTATGGGTGAGGGGTAATGCTGCTGGGAAAGGGGTGCAGGGTCAGAGGCGGAACTAGCGGTGGTGCTATGGGACACCAGCCAAAATCTTGCCTAGGGCATCATATTGGTTAGGGCCTGCTCTGGTGATATGTGTGGTATGTCTGTGGTCTAAATAGGGTGTGTGGCCTGTGCCATGAGTGTAGCTATCTCCATGGAGGGCATAGCTAGTGCCTACCTTCAACCACTTAATAGTTAACTATAGCAAGAAAAAATGTGTGACCACCATGTAATACAGAGCATTAGTGACCACCATATACAGGGAGCATCACAGTGACCCCCATGTAACAGAGAGAGCTGGAAAGGTGGAGATGTCTAAAGAGGAGCAATGATGAGACAAAACAGAACAGATGTGGAAAGATTAGAAAAGATGGGGGCAATACTGGGCATACAGGGAACAGAGGGCTCCTGGGACACACCAGCACAGACACCATTTGCTTACACACTTACTGGCAGACACCACTTACCAACACATCCAACCCTTAGTAATACAGATTCCACTTACTGACACCAACACACTGCTAGACAGACAGACAGACAGACAGACACACACCACTGACAGCTTACTGGCAAACTCTTACTGATGCACACGTTTAATGACACAAACACCACTTACTGACAGATACCCCTTACAGACACAGACATCACTTATTGGCACATACTGTACATACTTAATGACAGACACCCGTTACTGACACAGATACAACTTACTGATACAAATACACAGGCACAAACACCACTTACTGACACAAACAGCCCTTACTGACACAGATACCACTTACTGACACACACATACTGACTCAGACACCACCTACTGACAAACACAACACACACTTACTGACAGATAGTGATGAGCGGATTCGGTTTCACTCGGTTTTACTCGGTTCTCAAAACCGAATCTTATTGACTCACTGATGTCACGTGTTTTGGATAGCCAATAAGATTCGGTTTTGAGAACCGAGTAAAACCGAGTAAAACCGAATCCGCTCATCACTACTGACAGATACTACTTACTGACACAGACAACACAGATAAACTTACTGACACAGACACCACTTAAATATGGGAGAGGAAACCCCCGCGCCTGGTGTGTACTGTAACTTGCCGGGTTTTGCACTCCAGCTCTGCTCTGACATCCATGGAAGCAGGGGCAGATTGGGATGGAAAGCCAGTTGGGGAAATTTCTGAAGCAGACCTAAATAAGGGGGTAGAGCCTATGAGGGGGCGGGGTCCTGATGGCATATCTAATTGGATCTAATGGTATATAAAGAGCATGTGGAAGAGTGTAATGACTTATACAGGCATATGAAGGAGTCTGAAGGCATATTGGGGGCATCTGGATGGTCTTATGGCATATAAAATGTGCTTGGGGGGTGCAAGTTGAGACTTTGCCTTGTGACCCACATATCCCCCCACTTCCATCTACTCCAAAACAGCAACTCTCGAAACCAATACCGGATCACACCTAATTATTAGCATTAGCTACTTAACTTCAAACTGTGCTCTCAATCTTCTTTACAGTGCTTTTACAGTGCTGGTGACTGCCCCCTTCCAGCTCCTCTACACTGACATTCCTCCCACTTCGGACCCTCCTCTCCTCCATCATTCTGCTCCTTCCCTAACACTCCGGTCCCTCTTCTCCTCCATCACTCTGCTCCATCCATCACACTCCGGCACCTCCTCTCCTCCATCACTCTGCTCCATCCATCACACTCCGACCCCTCCTCTCTTCCATCACTCTGCTCAATCCCTCATACTCTGGCCCCTCCTGTCCTCCATTACACTGCTCCATCCCTCACACTCCGGCACCTCCTCTCCTCCATCACTCTGCTCCTTCCCTCACACTCCAGCACCTCCTCTTCTCCATCACTCTGCTCCATCCCTTACACTCCAGCACCTCCTCTCCTCCATCACTCTGCTCCATCCATCACACCCCAGCCCCTCCTCTCCTCCATTACTCTGCTCATTCCCTCATACTCTGGCCCCTCCTGTCCTCCATTACTCTGCTCCATCCCTCACACTCCAGCACCTCCACTCCTCCATCACTCTGCTCCATCCATCACACTCCGGCCCCTCCTCTCCTCCATCACTCTGCTCCTTCCCTCATACTCCGGTCCCTCCTCTCCTCCATCACTCTGCTCCATCCATCACACTCCGGCACCTCCTCTCCTCCTTCACTCTGCTCCATCCCTCACACTCCAGCACCTCCTCTCCTCCATCACTCTGCTCCATCCATCCGACTCCGGCACCTCCTCTACTCCATCCCTCACACTCCAGCACCTCCTCTCCTCCTTCACTCTGCTCCATCCATCACACTCCAGCCCCTCCTCTCATCCATCACTCTGCTCCATCCCTCACATTCCAGCCCTTCCTCTCCTCCATCACTCTGCTCCTTCCCTCACACTCCGGTCACTCCTCTCCTCCATCACTCTGCTCCATCCCTCACACTCCAGCCCCTCTTCTCCGCCATCACTCTGCTCCTTCCCTCACACTCCGGTCACTCCTCTCCTCCATCACTCTGCTCCTTCCCTCACACTCCGGCACCTCCTCTCCTCCATCACTCTGCTCCATCCCTCACACTCCGGCACCTCCTCTCCGCCATCACTCTGCTCCTTCCCTCACACTCCAGCCCTTCCTCTCCTCCATCACTCTGCTCCATTCCTCACACTCCAGCCCCTCCTCCTTCACTCTGCTCCATCCATCACACTCCAGCCCCTCCTCTCCTCCATCACTCTGCTCCTTCCCTCATACTCTGGCCCCTCCTGTCCTCCATTACTCTGCTCCATCCCTCACATTCTGGACCGACCTTTCCTTCATCACCCTCCTTACTTTACAGCCGCGATGCTCAGTAAATGTCAGAGAGAACAGGTCTACAGTGTTGCAGCCGCTCCTTCTCACGTTTCCATGCATGCCCTCTCTACCCCTGCAGGCAGCGCAGCCAGTGTGAAAAATAAGAGAAATAAGAAAATGGCGCTCCTTGAAAACTATTTTTTTTTAAAGTCTGCCTGAATGCTAATACTGGTTATTAAATAAGCTCTCTCTGGAAACACAAATTAGGTTAACAAATTAACATTGGCCTCTCTCTGGTAATTCACTTTTTCTACGCCCAGGCATCTACAGGTGAGCAGTTTATAGGGGGGTACTCACGGGAGAGATGTGTGCTGAGCGATCTTAACACAGACCGCTCAGCACACATCTCTCACCCCGCTCAGCACAGCGCGATGTGCTGAGCGAGGGGGAAAGCCGACGGGGGGCCGCTCACTTCACACAACGGTGAAGTGAGCGACCTGCTAGATTGAGCCTGCATGCAGCTCAATCTAGCATCGGCGATAGCGATGCGCGGGGCCGCGCATCGCTATCGCTGGAGGGCATACACACGGCAGATCCGTGCTTAAAATCTAAGCAATCTAGCAAGATTGCTTAGATTTTAAGCACGGATCTCTCCGTGTGTACCCCCCTTAAGACTCTTTGAGCTACAAGTGTGTGGGTGGGGGTGGGGGAGTAGCTATCAATTAATAGCCAGTGCTCCCCGCCGTCATACACAGCACACACTCCTTGCACTTTGTTGTGTTTTCCTGCTCAATGCAGGCCAATAAAAATTATTTTTAACATTACCAGTTATTTATATAGCTCACACATATTCCACAGTGATTTGCAGAGAGTGTTTGCCCATTCACATCAGTCCCTGCCCCAGTGAAGCTTATAATCTATGTGCCCTACCACCAGGGATGTGCGGTGAGGAAAATGGCTGAGGAAGCACTGGCTAGTACCAGAGCCAGATTTACACACAATAAATGAGTCCAAGGGTGCATGTGGGCATTATACACAGGTGCAGCGGTATATACATGTGGCCATTATACACAGGTGCAGCGGTATATACATGTGGGCATTATACACAGGTGCAGCAGTATATACATGTGGGCATTATACACAGGTGCAGCAGCATATATATGTGGGCATTATACACAGGTGCAGCAGTATATACATGTCAGCATTATACACAGGCGCAGCAGTATATATACGTGGGCATTATACACAGGCGCAGCGGTATATACATGGGGGCATTATACACAGGTGCAGCACTATATACATGTGGGCGTTATACACAGGCGCAGCAGTATATACGTCGGCGTTATACACAGGTGCAGCAGTATATAGATGTGGGCGTTATATACAGGTGCAGCAGTATATACATGTGGGCATTATACACAGATGCAGCGGTTTATACTGATGTTAATATGTTTTTATTCATTTATGCGACATGCCCCCTTACATATTTAGTTATGATGTCACCTACCCCCATTATATATATTATTTACATTGTACCTATATTCTCCCTTTTATATTTAAGTTGTGCCTCCTGACCCCCTTTATATTGAACTTTGGCCCTGTTCCTCCTTATATGTGTATGTAACTTTTACCCACTAACCTCCCCCCTTATATGCAGTATTTCTATGACTTGAGCTGCCTGTCCCCACCCCTTTTATAATATCATTAAATTATGCTCCCATTCCTCTTACTTAATAAATGTATGGATTGACATTGTGACCACTGCAGCACCTACCTTGCTCTTCTACTTGTACTGTTGTGCAGTTTGTGACTTTGTGCTGCTCCACACCAGACTGTGTAACATCGGATGCGGGGGCGGAGCTTCGGGTCGGGATGGGGGCGGGGCCTCGGGCGGATCCGGGGGCGGGGCCTCGGGCACATTCAGACAGTGGCAGCTACTGTAGTTTTGAATAAGCCCACGGGTGGTTGGGACTTCAGCCGGCCGGTTCAGGGTGGATGTGTGACTGGGCGGCAAGGAGGTGAGTGTGCTGCTGCTGATGATGACAGGATTTTTTTTTCCTGTCATCACTGGCTGCACTGGAAGGGAGCTCTGTGGGCCTTTTTTCAATGGGTGGCCTGGAGCTGCAGCTCCATCCGCCCCATTGTTAATCCGGCCCTGGATGCAAGGCTTCTCAGCACTCTAAGCAAATCTTCAGCTTACTACCTGTCTTTTCACACAAAACCAACTTCACTACAGGTTGAGTATCCCATATCCAAATATTCCGAAATACGGAATATTCCGAAATACAGACTTTTTTGAGTGAGAGTGAGATAGTGAAACCTTTGTTTTTTTATGACTCAATGTACACAAACTTTGTTTAATACACAAAGTTATTAAAAATATTGTATTAAATGACCTTCAAGCTGTGTGTATAAGGTGTATATGAAACATAAATGAATTATGTGAATGTACACACACTTTGTTTAATGTACAAAGTTATAAAAAATATTGGCTAAAATGACCTTCAGGCTGTCTGTATAAGGTGTATATGAAACATAAATGCATTCTGTGCTTAGATTTAGGTCCCATCACCATGATATCTCATTATGGCATGCTATTATTCCAAAATGCGGAAAAATCCGATATCCAAAATACCTCTGGTCCCAAGCATTTTGGATAAGGGATACTCAACCTGTACTTTCAGCACTTGCCTACTAACTGTTATCTATGACTAGCTTGTCCCTGATATGCCACTCTGCACACCGTTCGTCCTTCTCATGACCTCCTGTTCACCAATTCCCTAACCCCCGTCCCCCACAGCTTTTTACTTACGGACATTCCCTATTGCCTCAACCAAGGAACAAGAAATATTCTATCTAGACAGAGCACTATGGCCCACTAATATTAATTTAAAACTTCATACTTTATTGCTTATTCCTTAAAAATATTCCTTAAAACACTCAATTAGTTTATTTCACCTAAAATAGGAGAGCCTGATAAGTGAAGTGTTCAGAATGGATTATAGATAAATAAGGTGCAAAGGAAAAAGTGAATTAAAATTCTATATCAACATCAACCTGTTGAGGATATAATTTTCCTTATATTTTTATCCTTTACAGTATATTTTTTAATACTTTATTTACCACTTTTCACGGTTGCTTTCTAATTGTATCATATCATCCAATATCCCTACCCCATATATATTTTAAAAAGTGTTAATTAAGATATTCTAAACTAAAGCAGTGGTTCTCAACCTCGGTCCTCAAGTACCCCCCAACAGTTCATGTTTTCAAGGTCACCTAGCAGTTGAATAGGTATATTCATTACTCACTGACACATTTTAAAAGACCCACAGGTGGAGCTAATTATTTCACTTGCAATCCAGTGAGGAGACCTGGAAAACATGAACTGTTGGGGGTACTTGAGGACCGCGGTTGAGAACCACTGTTCTAAAGTATACAGATAATTACAGGTGGCAATGAATATATTCCATTCCTTTACATCTTCTTTAGCTACAAATGATTATTTTTTTTGCTTACAAATCAAAATCCTAATTATGGGGGTCATTCTGACCCGATCGCATGCCGCAGTTTATCGCAGTGGCGCGATCAGGTCAGAACTGTGCATGCGCCGGCGCCGCAGTGCGCCGGCGCATATCCGACGGCCGAACGTCACTGGGGGGGGGCGCAGCGGCTGCGTGACGTCACACGCTGCCGCTGCGGGCCGGGGAGCGACGAGTAGCTCCCGGGCCAGCACGCTAAAGCTGCGCTGGCTGGGAACTACTCCTAAAGTGCAAAAGCATCACCGCTGTGCGATGTTTGACACTTCTGCGGGGGTGGGGGGGGTGGTGGCACTGACATGCGTGGCGGGATAGCCCTGTGCTGGGCGTCCCCCCGCATGTCTATGGACGTGATCGTAGCCCTGCAAAATTTTGCTGGGCTACGATCCACTCGGAATGACCCCCTATGTGTTTAAAAGAATAATCAATAAAGTATTTATTAACGTTTGTGGTCCATAGTGCTATTTAGTTAAAACTCCTCTTGGTCTTAAGGAGAGGCACCCCTATATATATATATATATATATATATATATATATATATATATATATATGTGACAATAGATGAACTGGCGCCTGGGGGTTGTATCAATACCCAATATTATGGAGAACACTTTAGTTAGTTTCATACTTTATAAGTTAAAACATAATAGTAACATGTTCCATCATAAAATTTATTTAAAAAAACAAAATGACAAATTCAATGTCAATAAAAATGCAAAGAAGGAGTGGTATATTGCTCCACACTTAATACAATTCAGCTTTAGATGTCGAGGACAAATGTAGGTGAATCTCTACAGTCTCCTCTTTTTCCTCAGTGTAAATTCGGAGGTAACATAAAAAAAAAAAAAAAAAAAAAAGAATAATCCAACGCGTTTCGTCTTGTTACAAGACTTCATCAGGGGTATATCTCTACTGAATGGTAAGTAATGTCAAATGAACGGATATAACAACCAAACAAAACGATCATGAATGCTTGAAGAAAGACCCCTTGTAACGAAGGGACTTTCTGTTGGACCGTCTGTCAATCCTCATAGGCCGACTACTTGAATGTATAATCAAGATACTCTTGTACAGAAGAAATTCACTTAGGTGAGGAACCTTCTGTGAATCAGCAGTGGTAGTGTTAGGTTCCTGGTGCTCAGAACAAGGGAGATGTTGCGTAGTGAGTCCAGAGCACCAGAACGTGATGCTGAAATAAGGTGTGGTGTGGAAATAGCCCCTAGCACCCTACCTCCATTGTTTCACCCGTGTGGTCAGTTCACGCCTGAGTGACTATGGTTTCTTGGGCCCACGGCAGCCGCGTTTGAAGGGCGGATTAGGTCTGCCCAACTCCGATGCCCCCAGGTCTTAGAGTGAGACAAGGCGTGAACCGAGACAGGATAATAACAAGGGGACCTCTAACTAAAGCAAACAGAAGGCTAGGGGCTACTAACAACCCTAAAACTAAATATATGTGCGGCACGCCGCCAAAGGAAAAGAACAACAAAGGAAATGCTGTCCACTCGCCGACACAATACTGTTGTGTACCGGCGGTGACAGCATAAGCAGAACCCTCTGCAAAACACCAGTAACAAAATATAACCAAAGAATACTGCGACCTAGGCCGACGGACGCGGCAAAGCCACTACTCACGGAACCGGTACCAATACTGGCAAATGGACAGGAACCCCCAATGTAGCCGACACAGACTCTCAGAACCGGAGGACAGGCAGAATCCCAAACGACAGACCGGTGGACACCAAGAAGCCAGATCCTCGACCAGGCACAGACAAAGCCACAGGACTTCTGGACAGGAACGCTTTACGGCAGGACACGGGATCAGACACTGGAACCGACACTGGAAGCAGCTAGACAGACACTGCTAGACAGGAGCTCAGGAACTGGCAGGGACTAGCTCAGAACTCAAGAACCCTGGAACTCTGGAAATATCACCAGCGTCTGTGAATTGCACTGAGCCAGAATATAACAGAGATTCTTAATTAATTATGTCATGCAGCTGCCCTGCTGCACAACTGAGAGGTGCAATCAACAGACAGGTGAGGCTGAACACATGGGAACAAGCTGCAATCACACAGACTCACCACCGGCAGCAAACAAGAGTCTTCTCAAACCAGAGCAACGGGAAATCCTGGCCTGCAAGACAACTATAAACATAGAATAGGAATGAACCACTACCTGTGGTACATAACAGTACCCTCTCCTTAAGGGTGAGCTCCGAACACCCCATGACTCCCACGGGGAACATAAACAGAAGTATTAACATAAAATACATAACCAAAACGCAAAACAGGAATGAGCCACAGCCGTGGCTCATAACAGTACCCCCCCCTTGAGGAGGGGTCAAAGGACCCCAAAATTCAGACTTTCCAAAACAAGGGATAAAAAAAAAACCTGACACACTGGTCTAACAAAAACAAGCTGTGGCAACAGCTTGTAACGGTGCCCCCCCATTGACGGTGGCCACTGGACACAAGACAAGGAAAAAAAAAATCTTTTTTTTTTATATCAAGGCAAGAGTCAATAATTATTTCTTTTTCTTCTTCTTATTTTTACAAAGTTCTTGAGGTCTGACCAAGGTAATTCCCCAAATATTGTCTGAACTGATGGTACCTCCCAGCAAGGCTGGGTTCAAATCAGAGATTGGTTTCTTAACCCTGGGAGCTGAACTTTCAGGCAAAGTACTACTATTAGAAGAAGACAGAAAAGCACATCCTGCAGTCAAAACAACGGGCTGAGACTCTTGTGCCGAGTTTACAGTATACGGTGAACTCTCAGCAGATAAGACGGGTGACCTAGAGGAACCTGAACCAATTTCTTTGGAACCATATCTTTTAATAACTGCATCACTGAATGCTGGGGATCCTGAAGAATGGGATCTTCAGCTTTCATTAGGCTGGTCGCCCACTCAAAAGGCTCTCCTCTAAAGGAATATATCAGATAGAGCACAAGGTTCTCTGAAGTGATGCCCAGAAATGGTCTAGACAACAAAATGGTGTCATAGTGTTTGTAAAGCGCCAGAAATTGGACTAAGTCCCCATCAAAGATTATAGATGTTGAGATATCAACAGAGTCAGGATCTGCTTCCTTCCCATCTGACTGACTAGAGTGCTTTGCTAGGACCTGGTCACTATTGACCTTACTCGAGGCTAAGACTTTCTGAACCCCACCTGGGGCAGTGGCCCTCGGAACCCCACCCGGGGCAGTGACTTTCTGAACCCCACCCGGGGCAGTGGCCTTCGGGAACCCCGCTGGGGCAGTGGCCTTCGGGAACACCGCTGGGGCAGTGGCCTTCGGGAACCCCGCTGGGGCAGTGGCCTTCGGGAACCCCACTGGGGTCAGCACCTCGGATTCTTTTACTGGGACCGGGCCGTCGGCCTCCCTTTCTGGGGCCGGGCCGTCGGCCTCCCTCTCTGAGTCGATAATTATCGAAACTTCTCCCGGGACTATGACTTCCGGGACTTTTGCTGAAGCTTTAACCTTCAGAACCTCCACTAACGCTATGCCTCTTGAGTCCTTTCCTGGGGAAGCGACTTCTAGACCCTTCTTTGGGGCTTTGTCTCTCCCCACTTGGGGATATTACTTCAAAGATCCCTTCTGGGGTTTTGCTTCTCGAGTTCCCTTCTAGAACTATGGTTTTAGACACCTTCTCTGGAGTTGCGCTTTTCAAGTCTCTACCTGGGGTAACAGCTTCTGAGACCCCTTCTGGTATTGACACCTGAGCTATAATATTCGATGTCCCTCTATAACCTAGAGCATCGGGTACCGCTCCAGGACTCTGGGCATCGGGTACCGCTCCAGGACTCTGGGCATCGGGTACCACTCCAGGACTCTGGGCATCGGGTACCACTCCAGGACTCTGGGCATCGGGTACCGCTCCAGGACTCTGGGCATCGGGTACCGCTCCAGAACTCTGGGCATCGGGTACCGCTCCAGAACTCTGGGCATCAGGTACCGCTCCAGGGGTTTGCAACTCTGCTTCAACAGGAAAATCAAGAGAGGAGAGAAACATTCTCCTTTGGTTCCTGAATCTATAATGGGGCTCCATAGCCCAAGGACCCCAATTATAGGACAGAGTGCTTTTTAGTGTGGGTTGTGTGACAAGTACCTCTGCCACAGTAGAGACAGGGGTAGGTCTTGTATCCTGACTCAACTTGGCCAGAGGGCAGGACTTGTCGCCACACTTTGGCTTGCGCAACTCACAGGTCTGCAGATAGTGGCCTAAACCCCCACAATATAGGCATAAATCTAAGTTTCTGCGACGCAGACGCTCCTCTTCTGAGAGCCCGGGCCGCAGAAAACTTTCAAACTTTTTCTCTCTAATTAAACCTGAGGATTCACTTGTCACCATACTGTGAACAAGAGTCTCTTTAGAGAATGAACTCTCAACTACTTCTGGCAAAATAAGCAAAATTTTGGTCAGAAGGTTTTGCAGTTGCTTTAAGGATTGCTGCAAAACTTCCAGCCGCTCTGGTTTCAAAGCACTGAAAGCAGAGTTCAGGGCTGAGAGAGATGCTTGCAGGGCTTGCATAGTAGGCATAGGAGGATTTCAAACTAGACAAGACTAGACATGATTCTAAGACAAGATTCTAGACAAGATTCTAGACAAGACAAGACTGGACTGGATTTTTAAACTAGACAAGACTGGACTGGATTTTTAAACACCGGACTGGATTCTGCACACTGAATTCTAGACAGGACTGGATTCTAAACACCGGACTGGATTCTGCACACTGAGTTCTAGACAGGACTGGATTCTTGACAGGACTGGATTCTGCACACTGAATTCTAGACAGGACTGGATTCTAAACACCGGACTGGATTCTGCACACTGAGTTCTAGACAGGACTGGATTCTTGACAGGACTCTGGACTGGGCCAAAAAAGAAAAAACTTTATTTATTTTTTGTTGTATGGCTGGTGATAATGTTAGGTTCCTGGTGCTCAGAACAAGGGAGATGTTGCGTAGTGAGTCCAGAGCACCAGAACGTGATGCTGAAATAAGGTGTGGCGTGGAAATAGCCCCTAGCACCCTACCTCCATTGTTTCACCCGTGTGGTCAGTTCACGCCTGAGTGACTATGGTTTCTTGGGCCCACGGCAGCCGCGTTTGAAGGGCGGATTAGGTCTGCCCAACTCCGATGCCCCCAGGTCTTAGAGTGATACAAGGCGTGAACCGAGACAGGATAATAACAAGGGGACCTCTAACTAAAGCAAACAGAAGGCTAGGGGCTACTAACAACCCTAAAACTAAATATATGTGCGGCACGCCGCCAAAGGAAAAGAAAATAAGAATTTACTTACCGATAATTCTATTTCTCATAGTCCGTAGTGGATGCTGGGAACTCCGTAAGGACCATGGGGATTAGCGGCTCCGCAGGAGACTGGGCACAAAAGTAAAGCTTTAGGACTACCTGGTGTGCACTGGCTCCTCCCCCCATGACCCTCCTCCAAGCCTCAGTTAGGATACTGTGCCCGGACGAGCGTACACAATAAGGAAGGATTTTGAATCCCGGGTAAGACTCATACCAGCCACACCAATCACACCGTACAACCTGTGATCTGAACCCAGTTAACAGCATGATAATAGAGGAGCCTCTGAAAAGATGGCTCACAACAATAATAACCCGATTTTTGTAACAATAACTATGTACAAGTATTGCAGACAATCCGCACTTGGGATGGGCGCCCAGCATCCACTACGGACTATGAGAAATAGAATTATCGGTAAGTAAATTCTTATTTTCTCTGACGTCCTAGTGGATGCTGGGATCTCCGTAAGGACCATGGGGATTATACCAAAGCTCCTAAACGGGCGGGAGAGTGCGGATGACTCTGCAGCACCGAATGAGAGAACTCCAGGTCCTCCTCAGCCAGGGTATCAAATTTGTAGAATTTAGCAAACGTGTTTGCCCCTGACCAAGTAGCTGCTCGGCAAAGTTGTAACGCCGAGACCCCTCGGGCAGCCGCCCAAGATGAGCCCACCTTCCTTGTGGAATGGGCTTTTACAGATTTTGGCTGTGGCAGGCCTGCCACAGAATGTGCAAGCTGAATTGTACTACAAATCCAACGAGCAATAGTCTGCTTAGAAGCAGGAGCACCCAGCTTGTTGGGTGCATACAGGATAACAGCGAGTCAGATTTCCTGACTCCAGCCGTCCTGGAAACATATATTTTCAAGGCCCTGACTACGTCCAACAACTTGGAGTCCTCCAAGTCACTAGTAGCCGTAGGTACCAAAATAGGTTGGTTCCGATGAAACACTGAAACCACCTTAGGGAGAAAATGAGGACGAGTCCTCAATTCCGCCCTGTCTGAATGGAAGATCAGATAAGGGCTTTTACAGGATAAAGCCCCCAATTCTGACACGTGCCTGGCCGAGGCCAGGGCCAACAACATGACCACTTTCCATGTGAGATATTTTAACTCCACAGATTCAAGTGGTTCAAACCAATGTGACTTTAGGAACCCCAAAACTACATTGAGATCCCAAAGTGCCACTGGAGGCACCAAAAGAGGCTGTATATGCAGTACCCCTTTTACAGACGTCTGAACTTCAGGTAGTGAAGCTAGTTCTTTCTGGAAGAAAATTGACAGGGCCGAAATTTGAACCTTAATGGACCCCAATTTTAGGCCCATAGACACTCCTGTTTACAGGAAATGCAGGAATCGACCTAGTTGAAATTCCTCCATCGGGGCCTTACTGGCCTCGCACCACGCAACATATTTTCGCCAAATGCGGTGATAATGCTTTGCGGTTACATCCTTCCTGGCTTGACCAGGGTAGGGATGACTTCATCCGGAATGCCTTTTTCCTTCAGGATCCGGCGTTCAACCGCCCTGCCGTCAAACGCAGCCGCGGTAAGTCTTGGAATAGACAGGGTCCTTGCTGGAGCAGGTCCCTTCTTAGAGGTAGAGGCCACGGGTCCTCCGTGAGCATCTCTTGAAGTTCCGGGTACCAAGTCCTTCTTGGCCAATCCGGAGCCACGAGTATAGTTCTTACTTCCCTCCATCTTATAATTCTCAGTACTTTTTGGTATGAGAGGAAGAGGAGGGAACACATACACTGACTGGTACACCCACGGTGTTACCAGAGCGTCCACAGCTATTGCCTGAGGGTCCCTTGACCTGGCGCAATTCCTGTCCAATTTTTTGTTTAGGCGGGACGCCATCATGTCCACCTTTGGTTTTTCCCAATGGTTTACAATCATGTGGAAGACTTTTGGGTGAAGTCCCCACTCTTCCGGGTGGAGGTCGTGCCTGCTGAGGAAGTCTGCTTCCCAGTTGTCCACTCCCGGAATGAACACTGCTGACAGTGCTATCACATGATTTTCCGCCCAGCGAAAAATCCTTGCAGCTTCTGCCATTGCCCTCCTGCTTCTTGTGCCGCCCCCTGTCTGTTTACGTGGGCGACTGCCGTGATATTGTCCGACTGGATCAGCACCGGCTGACCTTGAAGCAGAGGTCTTGCTTGGCTTAGGGCATTGTAAATGGCCCTTAGCTCCAAAATATTTCTGTGAAGTGATGTCTCCAGGCTTGACCACAAGCCCTGGAAATTTTTTCCCTGTGTGACTGCTCCCCAGCCTCTCAGGCTGGCATCCGTGGTCACCAGGACCCAGTCCTGAATGCCGAATCTGCGGCCCTCTAGAAGATGAGCCCTCTGCAACCACCACAGGAGAGACACCCTTGTCTTTGGTGACAGGGTTATCCGCTGATGCATCGGAAGATGCGATCCGGACCATTTGTCCAGCAGGTCCCACTGGAAAGTTCTTGCGTGGAATCTGCCAAATGGAATTGCTTCGTAGGAAGCCACCATTTTTCCCAGGACCCTTGTGCACTGATGCACTGACACCTGGCCTGGTTTTAGGAGGTTTCTGACTAGTTCGGATAACTCCCTGGCTTTCTCCTCCGGGAGAAACACCTTTTTCTGGACTGTGTCCAGGATCATCCCTAGGAATAGAAGTCGTGTCGTCGGGATCAGCTGTGATTTTTGGAATATTGAGAATCCAACCGTGCTGGCGCAGCACTATCTGAGATAGTGCTACCCCGACTTCCAACTGTTCCCTGGATCTTGCCCTTATCAGGAGATCGTCCAAGTAAGGGATAACTAAAACTCCCTTCCTTCGAAGGAGTATCATCATTTCGGCCATTACCTTGGTAAAGACCCTGGGTGCCGTGGACAATCCAAACGGCAGCGTCTGAAACTGATAGTGACAGTTCTGTACCACAAACCTGAGGTACCCTTGGTGAAAAGGGTAAATTGGGACATGTAGGTAAGCATCTTTGATGTCCAGAGAGACCATATAGTCCCCTTCTTCCAGGTTTGCAATCACTGCTCTGAGTGACTCCATCTTGAATTTGAACCTTTGTATGTAAGTGTTCAAGGATTTTAAATTTAAAAATGGTCTCACCGAGCCGTCCGGCTTCGGTACCACAAATAGTGTGGAATAGTACCCCTTTCCCTGTTGCAGGAGGGGTACCTTGATTATCACCTGCTGGGAATACAGCCTGTCTGAGGGAGACGTCGGTAAAGCAGACTTTATGAAACGGCGAGGGGGAGACGTCTCGAATTTCTTGAGACGGGCCCCCACCGTGCCTGAGACCGCTTGTAAAGCCCCAGCGTCATGCTGAGGACTTTGCGGAGGCGGGAGAGGGCTTTTGTTCCTGGGAATTGGCTGTTTCCAGTGGCCACCAGGTCTGTTAGACCTACCCCAAATAACTCCTCCCTTTTATAAGGCGATACTTCCATATGCCTTTTGGAATCATCATCACCTGACCACTGTCTTGTCCATAACCCTCTTCTGGCAGAAATGGACAGCGCACTTACTCTTGATGCCAGTCGGCAAATATCCCTCTGTGCATCACGCATATATAGAAATGCATCTTTTAAATGCTCTATAGTTAATAATATACTGTCCCTATCTAGGGTATCAATATTGTCAGTCAGGGAATCCGACCAAGCCACCCCAGCACTGCACATCCAGGCTGAGGCGATTGCTGGTCGCAGTATCACACCCGTGTGAGTGTATATACATTTTAGGATATTTTACTGCTTTCTGTCAGCAGGTTCCTTAAGGGCGGCCGTATCCGGGGACGGTAGTGCCACCTGTTTAGACAAGCGTGTGAGCGCTTTATTCACCCTAAGGGGTGATTCCCAACGTGCCCTATCCTCTGGCGGGAAGGGGTATGATGCTAATAACTTTTTAGGAATTAACAGTTTTTATCGGGGGAAACCCACGCATCATCACACACTTCATTTAATTCCTCAGATGCAGGAAAAACTACAGGCATTTTTTTCTCACCCAACCTAATACCCTTTTTAGTGGTACTGGTATTATCAGAAATGTGTAAAAATATTTTCCATAGCCTCAATCATGTAACGTGTGGCCCTACTGGAAGTCACATTCGTCTCTTAATCGTCGACACTGGAGTCAGTATCCGTGTCGGCGTCTGTATCTGCCATCTGCGGTAACGGGCGTTTTAAAGCCCCAGATGGCTTTTGAGACACCTGGACAGGCACAGGCTGAGTCGCCGGCTGTCTCATGTCATCAATCTTTTGTAAAGAGCTGACACTGTCACATAATTCCTTCCATAAGCTCATCCACTCAGGTGTCGACTCCCTAGGGGGTGACATCTCTGTTACAGGCAATTGCTCCGCCTCCACCTCATTTTCCTCCTCATACATGTCGACACAACGTACCGACACACAGCACACACACAGGGAATGCTCTGATAGAGGACAGGACCCCACTAGCCCTTTGGGGAGACAGAGGGAGAGTATGCCAGCACACACCAGAGCGCTATATATATATATACAGGGATAACCTTATATAAGTGTTTTTCCCCTTATAGCTGCTGTATTGTTATACTGCGCCTAATTAGTGCCCCCCTCTCTTTTTTAACCCCTTTCTGTAGTGTAGTAACTGCAGGGGAGAGCCAGGGAGCTTCCCTCCAACGGAGCTGTGAGAGAAAATGGCGCCAGTGTGCTGAGGAGATAGGCTCCGCCCCCTTCTCGGCTGCCTTTTCTCCCGTTTTTCTGTGGAATCTGGCAGGGGTTAAAATTCATCCATATAGCCCTGGGGGCTATATGTGATGTATTTTCGCCAGCCAAGGTGTTTTTATTGCTGCTCAGGGCGCCCCCCCCTAGCGCCCTGCACCCTCAGTGACCGAAGTGTGAAGTGTGCTGAGGAGCAATGGCGCACAGCTGCAGTGCTGTGCGCTACCTTGGTGAAGACAGGATGTCTTCTGCCGCCGATTTTTCCGGACCTCTTCTTGCTTCTGGCTCTGTAAGGGGGCCGGCGGCGCGGCTCTGGGACCGAGCTCCGAGGCTGGGCCTGTGTTCGGTCCCTCTGGAGCTAATGGTGTCCAGTAGCCTAAGAAGCCCAATCCACTCTGCACGCAGGTGAGTTCGCTTCTTCTCCCCTTAGTCCCTCGATGCAGTGAGCCTGTTGCCAGCAGGTCTCACTGAAAATAAAAAACCTAAAACTTTCACTAAGAAGCTCAGGAGAGCCCCTAGTGTGCACCCTTCTCGGCCGGGCACAAAAATCTAACTGGGGCTTGGAGGAGGGTCATGGGGGGAGGAGCCAGTGCACACCAGGTAGTCCTAAAGCTTTACTTTTGTGCCCAGTCTCCTGCGGAGCCGCTAATCCCCATGGTCCTTACGGAGTTCCCAGCATCCACTAGGACGTCAGATAAAAACAAAGGAAATGCTGTCCACTCGCCGACACAATACTGTTGTGTACCGGCGGTGACAGCATAAGCAGAACCCTCTGCAAAACACCAGTAACAAAATATAACCAAAGAATACTGCGGCCTAGGACAACGGACGCGGCAAAGCCGCTACTCACAGAACCAGTACCAATACTGGCAAACGGACAGGAACCCCCAATGTAGCCGACACAGACTCTCAGAACCGGAGGACAGGCAGAATCCCAAACGACAGACCGGTGGACACCAAGAAGCCAGATACTCGACCAGGCACAGACAAAGCCACAGGACTTCTGGACAGGAACGCTTCACGGCAGGACACGGGATCAGACACTGGAACCGACACTGGAACCGACACTGGAAGCAGCTAGACAGACACTGCTAGACAGGAGCTCAGGAACTGGCAGGGACTAGCTCAGAACTCAAGAACCCTGGAACTCTGGAAATATCACCAGCGTCTGTGAATTGCACTGAGCCAGAATATAACAGAGATTCTTAATTAATTATGTCATGCAGCTGCCCTGCTGCACAACTGAGAGGTGCAATCAACAGACAGGTGAGGCTGAACACATGGGAACAAGCTGCAATCACACAGACTCACCACCGGCAGCAAACAAGAGTCTTCTCAAACCAGAGCAACGGGAAATCCTGGCCTGCAAGACAACTATAAACATAGAATAGGAATGAACCACTACCTGTGGTACATAACAGTACCCTCTCCTTAAGGGTGAGCTCCGAACACCCCATGACTCCCACGGGGAACATAAACAGAAGTATTAACATAAAATACATAACCAAAACGCAAAACAGGAATGAGCCACAGCCGTGGCTCATAACAGTACCCCCCCCTTGAGGAGGGGTCAAAGGACCCCAAAATTCAGACTTTCCAAAACAAGGGATACAAAAAAAAACCTGACACACTGGTCTAACAAAAACAAGCTGTGGCAACAGCTTGTAACGGTGCCCCCCCATTGACGGTGGCCACTGGACACAAGACAAGGAAAAAAAAAATCTTTTTTTTTTATATCAAGGCAAGAGTCAATAATTATTTCTTTTTCTTCTTCTTATTTTTACAAAGTTCTTGAGGTCTGACCAAGGTAATTCCCCAAATATTGTCTGAACTGATGGTACCTCCCAGCAAGGCTGGGTTCAAATCAGAGATTGGTTTCTTAACCCTGGGAGCTGAACTTTCAGGCAAAGTACTACTATTAGAAGAAGACAGAAAAGCACATCCTGCAGTCAAAACAACGGGCTGAGACTCTTGTGCCGAGTTTACAGTATACGGTGAACTCTCAGCAGATAAGACGGGTGACCTAGAGGAACCTGAACCAATTTCTTTGGAACCATATCTTTTAATAACTGCATCACTGAATGCTGGGGATCCTGAAGAATGGGATCTTCAGCTTTCATTAGGCTGGTCGCCCACTCAAAAGGCTCTCCTCTAAAGGAATATATCAGATAGAGCACAAGGTTCTCTGAAGTGATGCCCAGAAATGGTCTAGACAACAAAATGGTGTCATAGTGTTTGTAAAGCGCCAGAAATTGGACTAAGTCCCCATCAAAGATTATAGATGTTGAGATATCAACAGAGTCAGGATCTGCTTCCTTCCCATCTGACTGACTAGAGTGCTTTGCTAGGACCTGGTCACTATTGACCTTACTCGAGGCTAAGACTTTCTGAACACCACCTGGGGCAGTGGCCCTCGGAACCCCACCCGGGGCAGTGACTTTCTGAACCCCACCCGGGGCAGTGGCCTTCGGGAACCCCGCTGGGGCAGTGGCCTTCGGGAACCCCGCTGGGGCAGTGGCCTTCGGGAACACCGCTGGGGCAGTGGCCTTCGGGAACACCGCTGGGGCAGTGGCCTTCGGGAACCCCGCTGGGGTCAGCACCTCGGATTCTTTTACTGGGACCGGGCCGTCGGCCTCCCTTTCTGGGGCCGGGCCGTCGGCCTCCCTCTCTGAGTCGATAATTATCGAAACTTCTCCCGGGACTATGACTTCCGGGACTTTTGCTGAAGCTTTAACCTTCAGAACCTCCACTAACGCTATGCCTCTTGAGTCCTTTCCTGGGGAAGCGACTTCTAGACCCTTCTTTGGGGCTTTGTCTCTCCCCACTTGGGGATATTACTTCAAAGATCCCTTCTGGGGTTTTGCTTCTCGAGTTCCCTTCTAGAACTATGGTTTTAGACACCTTCTCTGGAGTTGCGCTTTTCAAGTCTCTACCTGGGGTAACAGCTTCTGAGACCCCTTCTGGTATTGACACCTGAGCTATAATATTCGATGTCCCTCTATAACCTAGAGCATCGGGTACCGCTCCAGGACTCTGGGCATCGGGTACCGCTCCAGGACTCTGGGCATCGGGTACCGCTCCAGGACTCTGGGCATCGGGTACCGCTCCAGGACTCTGGGCATCGGGTACCGCTCCAGGACTCTGGGCATCGGGTACCGCTCCAGGACTCTGGGCATCGGGTACCGCTCCAGGACTCTGGGCATCGGGTACCGCTCCAGAACTCTGGGCATCGGGTACCGCTCCAGGGGTTTGCAACTCTGCTTCAACAGGAAAATCAAGAGAGGAGAGAAACATTCTCCTTTGGTTCCTGAATCTATAATGGGGCTCCATAGCCCAAGGACCCCAATTATAGGACAGAGTGCTTTTTAGTGTGGGTTGTGTGACAAGTACCTCTGCCACAGTAGAGACAGGAGTAGGTCTTGTATCCTGACTCAACTTGGCCAGAGGGCAGGACTTGTTGACACACTTTGGCTTGCGCAACTCACAGGTCTGCAGATAGTGGCCTAAACCCCCACAATATAGGCATAAATCTAAGTTTCTGCGACGCAGACGCTCCTCTTCTGAGAGCCTGGGCCGCAGAAAACTTTAAAACTTTTTCTCTCTAATTAAAACTGAGGATTCACTTGTCACCATACTGTGAACAAGAGTCTCTTTAGAGAATGAACTCTCAACTACTTCTGGCAAAATAAGCAAAATTTTGGTCAGAAGGTTTTGCAGTTGCTTTAAGGATTGCTGCAAAACTTCCAGCCGCTCTGGTTTCAAAGCACTGAAAGCAGAGTTCAGGGCTGAGACAGATGCTTGCAGGGCTTGCATAGTAGGCATAGGAGGATTTCAAACTAGACAAGACTAGACATGATTCTAAGACAAGATTCTAGACAAGATTCTAGACAAGACAAGACTGGACTTTTAAACTAGACAAGACTGGACTGGATTTTTAAACACCGGACTGGATTCTGCACACTGAATTCTAGACAGGACTGGATTCTAAACACCGGACTGGATTCTGCACACGGAGTTCTAGACAGGACTGGATTCTTGACAGGACTGGATTCTGCACACTGAATTCTAGACAGTACTGGATTCTAAACACCGGACTGGATTCTGCACACTGAGTTCTAGACAGGACTGGATTCTTGACAGGACTCTGGACTGGGCCAAAAAAGAAAAAGCTTTATTTATTTTTTGTTGTATGGCTGGTGATAATGTTAGGTTCCTGGTGCTCAGAACAAGGGAGATGTTGCGTAGTGAGTCCAGAGCACCAGAACGTGATGCTGAAATAAGGTGTGGCGTGGAAATAGCCCCTAGCACCCTACCTCCATTGTTTCACCCGTGTGGTCAGTTCACGCCTTAGTGACTATGGTTTCTTGGGCCCACGGCAGCCGCATTTGAAGGGCGGATTAGGTCTGCCCAACTCCGATGCCCCCAGGTCTTAGAGTGAGACAAGGCGTGAACCGAGACAGGATAATAACAAGGGGACCTCTAACTAAAGCAAACAGAAGGCTAGGGGCTACTAACAACCCTAAAACTAAATATATGTGCGGCACGCCGCCAAAGGAAAAGAAAAACAAAGGAAATGCTGTCCACTCGCCGACACAATACTGTTGTGTACCGGCGGTGACAGCATAAGCAGAACCCTCTGCAAAACACCAGTAACAAAATATAACCAAAGAATACTGCGGCCTAGGACAACGGACGCGGCAAAGCCGCTACTCACAGAACCGGTACCAATACTGGCAAACGGACAGGAACCCCCAATGTAGCCGACACAGACTCTCAGAACCGGAGGACAGGCAGAATCCCAAACGACAGACCGGTGGACACCAAGAAGCCAGATACTCGACCAGGCACAGACAAAGCCACAGGACTTCTGGACAGGAACGCTTCACGGCAGGACACGGGATCAGACACTGCAACCGACACTGGAACCGACACTGGAAGCAGCTAGACAGACACTGCTAGACAGGAGCTCAGGAACTGGCAGGGACTAGCTCAGAACTCAAGAACCCTGGAACTCTGAAATATCACCAGCGTCTGTGAATTGCACTGAGCCAGAATATAACAGAGAGTCTTAATTAATTATGTCGTGCAGCTGCCCTGCTGCACAACTGAGAGGTGCAATCAACAGACAGGTGAGGCTGAACACATGGGAACAAGCTGCAATCACACAGACTCACCACCGGCAGGAAACAAGAGTCTTCTCAAACCAGAGCAACGGGAAATCCTGGCCTGCAAGACAACTATAAACATAGAATAGGAATGAACCACTACCTGTGGTTCATAACAGTACCCTCTCTTTAAGGGTGAGCTCCGAACACCCCATGACTCCCACGGGGAACATAAACAGAAGTATTAACATAAAATACATAACCAAAACGCAAAACAGGAATGAGCCACAGCCGTGGCTCATAACAAGTAGCCCAGTCTCTGGCAGGTCAGTACCTTTTTTTTATGGTCTGTACCGATTTTTGGCTCTCCAAACTTCCATTGAAAGTACAGGTACACCACCGATTTTCAGGCATCCTTGGTTCCAGTGCCGTGCCGGATTATCGATTTTGCCGGATTAACGGTGGAAACTAATTTTGCACCTTCAGAACATTTCTAAAGCAATAAATAGTAAAATATATGCTACAGTATAATATTAATTAATGAATAAACACAGTAGTGTATGCAAAACTGTTTATAAGCAAAACAGGTATCAGGCTCAGGCTGTGTGTTCCGCCCATTTGCGGTACTTGCTGTGACCTTGGACACAACAGCCCCACTGATGCTTGCTGTGTCACCTGCAGTGTCCGTGGAAGCTGTACCCACTGACACTTGCGCGTATTGTGTGTTACGCCCATGCGCAGAAAATGTTCCGGATTAAAGGATGTCCCTAATCCCCTTTAATCCGGACAAATCAAAATTGTCCGGATTAAAAGAGGTTCCGGATCATCGGTTGCTGGAAAATTGGTGGTGTACCTGTATAGGAAAAGGGACGTGGCCACGCCACTGTACCAGTGACCATGCCCCCTTTTCGAATTTGTAGCGATTTTTATGTGTAAATTGTTGGAGGGTATGTTGCTACAGATGCAGTTGGCCTATTTTGGGGTGTGGACCTGGAGCTGCAGCTCCATCAGCCCCATTGTTAATCCTGCTCTAGGAACACACAGCAGTCAAAGGGCAGAGCCTCCCATTGGATGTAACCTGTGTGGGAGGGCGTTTCTCGCCCAATCAGCTGTGGACTGGGTGTGATAGACCTGCTGCTAAACCAATGAGAGCTCCTAGCCACGCCCAGCATTATCCACACAGACACAGATTCACAGATCTGGGCTATTATATAGGAGATATATATATATATAGTCCACCGTGATGCCCGGCACTCAATTAATAAGACACAGCACCCTGGTGCCCTCCAAAATGTAAAAATGTAGATGCAAAAAGACAATGGACACTGGCGGCACTCAAAGAGTCTAAACAGCTATAAGAATTTCCACTGCGGACACAGCGTACATACATACATATATGCCCACACATGTATGCATATAAAATACCCTTCTACCTTCTAGGTTTTTCTCTTACATTCCCCTCTGTACAGCCATTCTTTCCTGAATTGTCACCTCATGGACACCAGTGTGCCCCACAATGCCCATTATATGTACCGGATTTAATACTTTAACTCAGGGATGGGGAACCTTCGGCCCTCCAGCTGTTGTTGAACTACACTTCCCAGCATGCCCTGCAACAGTTTTAGCATTGACAAATAGCAAAACTGTAGCAAGGCATGCTGGTATGTGTAGTTCAACAACAACTGGAGGGCCAAAGGTTCCGCACCCCTACTTTAGCTGATCCTGACAGCAGGAGTCCATCCATGACGGTCAGTATAACACAGTCACAGACCTCCCCTGTTGCCAGGCCTGGCCCGACGCATACGCCAGCTACGCGGCGGCGTAGAGAACTGGACCGCTAAGAGCGCTGCTGCATTCTGTGACAGTGAGTTACTGTCACTCACACTGCAGCGTGACGCCTGCCAACAGTCTCCTCTGACAATCGCACAACTGTGCTGTTGTACAGAGGAGACATGGAACCTGCTTACACCTGACCCACACATTTTAAAAGTTGGCGTCGTGACCACTTTACTCCTGTCACTTCCGCCGCAGTGCGGCCGCGATGAGCAGCTGCAGCAGTAGCAGGCACCTCCAGCCTGAGGGGCCGATTCAGACCTGATCGCTGCTGTGCGTTTTCTCACAGGCTGTGATCAGGTCTGCACTGTGCGCGACGGTCCGCAGCAACGGGGATCACCGGTCAGCGACGGGATGGTGCGAAAACTCCGCACGCATCGGCGATTGCAAGGAGATTGACAGGAAGTGGCCGTTTGTGGGTGGCAACTGACCGTTTTAGAGAAGTGTCCGGAAAAATACAGGAGGGACCCGGCATTTGGAGGGAGGGTTTCTGACGTCAGCTTCGGCCCCGATCATCGCAGCGGCAGAGTAAGTCCTGGGCTGAGCAGAGACTGCACAAACTATTGTTTGTGCTGCTCTCCAGCACGAGCAATCGCACCCCTGCACAGCGATTTCTCCCTACCCCTGTAGGCGGCGACTACCTGATCACAGGGATGCAAAAAACGCACCCTAGCAATCAGGTCTGAATTACCCCCTGAGTTCCTAGGACAGGACTGCTGCTGTCTTTGCCGTGGCTACGCTCAAAGGGGATCCAGTCAGCGGATGACAGGTACGGGTCACTGTGTATGTGCGGGGGAGGGAGTGGTGACTATGTGCTGCGGGGGGCATACCCTCCAACTGTACCTTTTTGGCAAGTACAGTACCTTTTTTTCATGGTCTGTGCCCCGATTTTTGGCTATCCAAACTTCCACGTCCCCTTTTCTAATTTGTACCGATTTTTATGTGTAAAATGTTGGATGGTATGCGGGGGGTGAGCACTGGTGAGCGGAGAGGAGGTGAGCAGCTTACTATATGTGCTGGCCGGGAGGGGAGAGAAGGGGAGCGGATCACTGTGCATGTATGGGGAAAGAGAGGGGAGTGTGGTGACTATGTGCTGCGGGGGGTGAGTACTGGTGACATTGGGGGGATATTATACATATGACACTGAGTGCTATAATGTACATTGGGGTTATATCATCCATATGGTACTGACTGCTGTTATAAACAACGGGGCTTATACTATCCATATCACACCGACTGCTATTGAATTGTGAAATGTGAATTGATACTATTCTGTGGCCATGCCCCTTCTCCATGAAGCCACGCCCCATGAAGGGGCACCAAAATATATAGTTGCATACCAAAAAAATTTGGCTCAGGCGGCCCTGCCTGTTGCTCTTTCATCTTAGTAGGGACACAGCGTGTTCCCCTGCATTTTAGTGGCCAGCCACCAACCTGACTCACCATGGGTGATTGGGAAAAGAGGAAACAGCACAGCCAGACAGCATGCTCTTCCTGTGGTTAAAAGTTGAGGAGAGCACTGCGCATCACAGCAGACATGTTAGTCATGTGACCAGCAGTGCTGCTGTTGTTGCAGCCACTAGATGGACCCGCGGTGCAGTCACCAGCAGATCTGTGTGCAGGGATTCAGTGGAGATAGCGGCGGCTGTAACTGATAAGACCCGTGGTGGCTGCCGGTGACTCAGCAGTGCCCTCCAGGTTCCGGCGCTCATATGCAGCTGCCTAAAGCTGCCTAATGGTGGCGCCGACTCTTACTGCAAATAGAATAGAATAGAATAGGGGCATAGTTGTACTATAATGTACACCTACTGAATATGCATGTAATGCCAGTATACAAGTAGCATAAAATTCCTATACACAAATGTAATTACTGAAAACTTAAAGCAAGTAATTATTACCATACAAAATATCACATAATTGCATACCTCCAAACATCTTTCAAACCGGAGTTGGGACTTCTTGCACGCCGGAGGCGCGTGTTCCAGAAAAGGGGGCATGGCTTTGAGGCAATGCTGCGATCGCAAGCCATGCCCCCATTTTCTGTCACTGTGGGGACATGCTCAGCGCTCTATGAGCTGCTGGGATGCTCCCAGTCCTTCTGTCTTCCATGATTAGATGCTATGCGCATGTACACAGCGTTTATTCACCGCAGACTGCGGGACAGTCCCCAAAAAATGGAATGTAATTCCTATACATAAAAATCATATAATTTCTATATACAAACATCATGTAATTTCTATACACACTTAGCATGTATATAGTATACTACCAGTGATAAACCTCAAAGGTAAACAGCTAGGGGTTAAAAATACTGTATATATAAAAAGTCCTTTTTCGGGAAAAAAAGTAATGGATTAAAAACTTACAGCTATTCTGCAGCAATAAAATAGAGGCTTGCCTGGAGCACAAAGCACCGCCAACGTACTATTGGAAGATCTTATGGACCGATGAATCAGAATTTTAAATCTTTAATCATCACGCAGGGTTATTGGATGCCTTCGAGTGGGCGAAAGGATGGTTCCTCGGTGTGCTGGGTTTATTTACTAAGCTCCATTTCATGGGCATATTTAAGCCAAAATTTAAAAGAGCAATACTTTTATTAGCAAAATAGCCCAAAAGCAATCTATAAGTGCAACACATTTGTGGGAACTACAACAATATTTGGAAGCCCGGAGAAGGGATAGAGAAATGATAAAGCACCAGCCATTCAGCTCCTGTCATTTTTCATACCCGGGATGACTGGCTGGTGCGTTATCACCTTGCGCTTATCACTGCTTTATCACTTCTTTATCCCTTATCCTGGTTAATAATACATCTGCCCCATATTTGATTTTCATTGCAGAGAGTGCCATGGGGGCTATTGGTGGGTGTCTCTGCATAAGACAGCTACTTTGATGGGTCAGACATTTGGTTTAAATTTTGCTAAAACTAATCCCTGATTTCTTATTTTCAGCTATTTGCTCTGTGCCCTAGTTGCAGAGTATGAACAGACATTAACCTGTGTATCCTTCAATAAAAAAACTGAAAAATGGAGGAGTTCCAAAACTTTTGACTGGTAGTGTAATTCCTACACACAAACAGCATGACATTCCTATACACACGTGAGTACATTATGATAACACATGGTATCCTTATCCTGTCTATAGCAGCCTGGACTAGCCGGGTCTCTCTGGCTGTCACCGAAGCCACAAGCCTGGCACTTGCAGTTCCTCACGCTGCAGAGAAGCCCCCCTCCCTCTTCGACCTGCCATGCCCCTACGCCCCGGTGCAGCCCCCCTCCCCCTGCTGCCCCATGAGGCGGCTGATATCCTACCCGCAGGTGCAGATCTCGCAGATACATTTGCGCTTCATGTCTCCGGTGCTGCAGGACGGCGATCACTGAGCGGTGCTGCTGGCGCTGGAAGATGCACCCTCGGTAACTATGCAAGCGGGCCGTAGCCTAGCAACGACCTCGCGTCCTGTCAACAGGGCGGAGCTGCGCGGTGACGTCACGGAGTAGACGTGAGGCGCTCACTACTGCCAGGTTCCGGGTTTCGGCAACTGCACATGTTGGAGTGGCGGCGACGCTGTCAGTGTGTGTGAGGTGTCAGAGTGACGGGTGAGTGCATGCGCTTCCTCTCAGTAACTACCAGTGTTGTTATAGAGCGGCCTCGCTTGTTTGTAGATCGCACTTGGCGCCTTATACCCACTGCCCTGCTCTGGTGCCAAATTGGGCCAACTTCCCTGCAGCTGGGGACTGGTGTATCCAAACAGTCTGAGGGGTCTATTCGTCATCATCTGAGGGGTCTATTCACCATCACTTCATCTACTTTGTATACGTTAAGTGTCTGTGCTATTAGTTATAAAGGTAACGTAGGAGGTATCGTAGGTATCTCCTACTTACTGTACTTGTCAGCCCTGATCTGGCCAGCTGCCTCCAACCACTAATATCGCCCGCCACTGCTTGGCACCTTCTGCTGGAGGTTGCGCATGCATGAAACCGAGTTGCGGCATGCGCGGTACTGCTGCTGAGACAGACTTGTCAGTGCTAGGTTTCACCAAAAGGTTTGTGGGGACAGATGACCTTTAGAACTGCTATTGGAACAGCTGTCTCCGCACTGGAGCAATGATTAATTGCTCCAGTGCTTGCAGCAAGTTCACTACGTATTTACGGTATCGGGGTATCCCCCAATGATTAAGATAATGAATGGGCAGCTAAGTAATAGTTACTGACAGCATTATAGAGTTGTTAATCTTCACGTTACACTATTAGGGTATACCATATATTATAGAATAGCTATATATAATAATAAAGATGACTGATAATTTTCAATTCAGTTATTGCGTCGGTACGCATGTGTTACACCTTTCAATTTCACCGGTCACCTGTTGAGTGCAGGCGTGTGGGGCGCATTGGGACATTTGTTCACCCACTAGGACAATGACACTCCACTGGTTACTGGATGGAGGCAAGGCGGTAGCTGAAAATGACAGGAGGACTGGGGGTACTGGCGGGTGGAACAAAATAGAGGGGGGAGAAAGACACAGGGATGAAATAAACTGAGGGGCAGAAGAAAAAAAGTTTGAGGTGTAAGAAGGACAGTAGAGAAGGGACGGAGGGGCAGACAAAGGGAAAGCGAAACACAGAAGGAGACAGACAAAAGACAACCAAACACTGGCAATGAGGACAACTGCTAATTATAGCAAATAGACCAGAATGAGGAATGATGTTTAACAATTTACCCTGAGGTGATTTTTACTGACCTAGTTTTGAAAGTCAATTTAAGATCTGTGCATTGTTCCAGATGTGTCCACATACAGCTATCCTCAAATCGTGCCCCTTTTGTCATGCCAGGGACTCTGTAATTTAGCTGCATGGAGATTTAAGAAATGATGCCTTATTTGCACCCCTAATACGACTAAAATACAATGCATGGGTACCTTGAAATGGGATGGTATCGGAATCCCGGAGCTTGGGATGACTGCAGTCAGGACACAGACAGTGACACCCTGATGCTCGGGATCCCGACACCTACTATGTAAGTATGCCAACCCTTACCCTTCTTACCCGCAGCCTGACCCTAATCCTTCCTTCCCCACAACCTAACCATCCCTGGTGGTGCATAACCCTAACCTTCCACTGTAACCCTAAATAGCCTAAACATAACCTACCCCTGTGGCTTACCTCTCAGCAGTCCCGGCATACTTGCGTTCGGGTTCCCGGCATTGTGATCCATGTAGGTATTTTGGCATTGGTATTCCGAGCTGTGTCTGAATTCTGGCGTCGGGTTTCCAACTGCTAGGATACTGAGCGGATCCCCCTTGAAATGTGAGATCTCAGTACGATCGCATGCTGCGGGCCACACAGCATGCCATGTCCCGCCCAGCGTTGAGATTGCATCGCTGACCAGGGAATTGCGGCTGCCATGCTGCGCATGCGGCTGCACTGCTGCCATTTTCTTCATCTGAGCGGATGAAAATGTCCGGCCATTCCTGTATTAGCCGGACCACTCCCCCACAACGCTGTAATCCCCCCCCTGCTGCCCACCTCCGTCAATTAAAATGAGATTGCATCCTCCTGGGATGCGATTGCATTTTGACCCCCGTGCACGCACGTTGGCACTGCTGCGCATGTGCAGACAGATGAAATTGGCCGAACCGCGTGTGCGTAGTAGTAGCCACTGCTGCTGAATGACCTCCAAAAGACAGAAGTACTGTAAGATACAAGTGACCCACATCATGCCTCGCACCACTCATTGTTATTCTTAATCTGTGATTTCTTAAAGAACTTGTAACCCCAGTGCCTAGGGGCCACATATATTGGTGGGACAGTAATAAGGCAGGCCGTAAGTGCAAGACTTCAATGTCCTTTGGAAAAATCACATTTTGAGGCCACATAAATGTATTTTTGTAGTGTGATGAAAAATGTTCTAGATTAAAGTTATGTTACATAAAAAAAGAGGTTGAAGCAGCAAACCCTGAACCACAATAAATATTCAAATGTGGTAACACTGTAGCTGGGACAAGAGAAAACCACCATTTCTTTTTGAGGTTTCATAGGCACCACAGGTTTACCATGGGGTTTAGGTGGTATGGAACGAACCAGGCACCAAATAGCTAATACACTTCGGTCCCAGAATTCACTAGGTCCTCCTCGCCTATAGCTGTAGCTTACCTCAACCATCAGGGAGGCACGCAAAGTTTAGCTGCCATGAGAGAGGTGACACACAACCTTATGTGTGCAGAGCGTCATCTGTCAGCAATATTGGTAGCGTTCATTCCAGGAGTTCTCAGTTGGTAGGTGGACTATCTAAGCCGACAGGACATACACTCAGGGCTCTACATCCAAAGGTCTTTCAGGATCTAGTGGACAGGTGAGGTCAACCAGAAGTGGATCTCATGGCATCATGCCACAATCACAATCTACCAGTATACATGTCCAGGTATTCCTCAGCCGCTTTTGTAGACGCTCTGGCAGTACGGTGGGACTTCAATCTGGTATACATATTCCCACCAGTTTCACTTCTTCCGAGGGTGCTTTGCAAGCTCAAGCAGGAGGGAGGTACAATACTTCTCACAGCTCCAGACTGGCCGAGGCATCCTTGGTTTCCAGACCTGCGGTGTCTGTCAAGCAACACAACCAAATAGTGGGCGCTACTTAAAAAATCAAAATAGTTATTCTATTGGCAGCCCACACACGGAGGATCTGGATATCCACCAACAAATGCCTAGAAAATATATAAAATTAGTATGGGCGCACAGTAATAGAATGTTGATTCAGCTGCTGGTTTAACAAACAACTATTTTATATCTTATATAAAAAACACAATTTGTGATATCACTTTAAAAACAATAAACAACACAGGAACATTAAAAACTAGACATTGTCTTAGCAAAAAATGCTTAGGTTAGTTAGGCAATATTGGTAAGGCATGCAGTAGCTTGCTGTTAATTGCAACACGTGTGCTTTGAGCGGAGAGGCAGGTTTTTGTTAGTATAGTAACCGTTTTTGCTTGATAGTATTAGTAAGCAATACTTCACCGATTTTCAAAATGTAGAAGAGATGTCCTTTTATTGAAACGATAGTATACCTGTTCCACCTGGTTGGATGCCAACCATATGCCAGAGACCATATAACACAGTTTCCACTGTCTTGTAGGTGCACTCAAATTCCCTGCACTGTGGTGGCTGGTATGAAGCAGCTGTAACTTTTAGTTAGAAGACAGAGTCCACTAGGTACGGAGACACTATGGGCAGCTGTTCGCTGCTGTTGGTAACTGTGTGTCTGAGTTCGATGCAGCAGGGGACGCCGTTAACGGTCGCGTCCTGCGACTTCTAGTTTCGGGGCTTCCGGTGCGTTCCATCTGCGTTCCGCGGTTGTGTTTCCGATCACTGGTGCGTTTCTCTGCCTATTGGGGCGGTGGTTTTATCAGAGGTATGACTGTCCTGCTCCAGAGCCTCTATTTTTCTCAATACTTGCTCCTGATATGTTGCAACCAAATTACTCATTAATTGCTCTTTTTAGATCCTCCTTTTAGGACCCAAGTATGGCAGTCCAGATTCATTTAAAAAGCCAGAGGCTAATTCTTCATAAAATGTATTGAATCAATACACAATTCACATTTTCTATTATTTTACTGTCAGCAGTAAATTATTAGTATAATAGGACATACAATGAGGTGCCTAGCGGGACTATATTAATCCTTTAAATAAATAGAAATAGTAGCGCCATTTTCCCTCTACAATGGATACAGACGCTGACTGACAGGGACGCGCAGCTCCTCTGGTGTGACTCCAGATTACCTCAGCGTTACCAGGGGGTCATGGCGGGGGGGGGGGGGGGGGGGCGAACGATAGAAGTGTACTAAGTCCCCAATCTGGGTACTTAGTCTGCGACCCAACTAAGCTTGGCATTAGCGATAAGGACCTGAACGAGACTCTAGAACTAGCCCTTGATGAAGTGGCTCCAGCTACCCATCACACTCCACGTAGGCCTAGATGTCAACCATGGCACTTCAAATTAACAAAACAACTACAAAAACTCTCACGAAAACTTGAACGTCAGTGGCGTAAATCTCGTTTCTCTTGCGTCCTTGAGGATGCTGGGGTCCATATTAGTACCATGGGGTATAGACGGGTCCTCCAGGAGCCATTGGCACATTAAGAGTTTGAGTGTGGGCTGGCTCCCCCCTCTATGCCCCTCCTACCAGACTCGGTTTAGAAAATGTGCCCGGAGGAGCCTCTGTCTGCCCAGTACCCGGTGTGTTTGTGGGGTGTTTGAGGGTGTGTGACAACATGTCTGGGGACACTGTTTCATATGCTGCAGTGGTTTTGTCTTCCCAGGAAGACTCCATTCCATGTAATCAGGATTGCACTGTTTTAGCGCAGATCCCAGCTAGAGAGCCAGAATGGTTAGTCTCTCTGAGGGGGACTATTTCTCAGATTTCCGATAGGGTTGCTGGGACTGAGCATGCCACTCAGGTCCTTCAGTCCCCTATGGTTGTATGGTCTGATACTGCCTCCTCTGGGTCCCCTGCGGTGCATTCTCACAAACGTGCACTTGCAATTATGCAGGATGACACGGGCACCGACTCTGACACTGCAGACGGTGACGGGGATGTGTTGAGGGGGACAGCATCACTTGCCAAGGAGGTGCAGTTGATGATTGAGGCTGTTAGGGATGTTTTACACATTTCGGACACAGCTCCGGAACAGGTGGAGGAGGCCTTCTTTACAGATAATAAGAAGCCCCCCTCACATTCCCAGCGTCCAAAGAATTGAATGCTATCTTTGAAAAGGCATGGGAAACTCCGGAAAAGAAATTCCAGATTCCCAAGAGCGTCTTGGTGGCTTTTCCCTTCCCAGAGGAAGATAGGAAGAGATGGGAGTCCCCGCCGATAGTCGACGCCTCTGTCTCCAGGCTGTCCAAACAGGTGGTATTACCGGTCCCGGGATCTACCGTGTTAAAGGACCCGGCAGATCGCAAGGTGGATGCTACGCTGAAATCCATTTACACGGCTTCAGGGTCTATATTGCGGCCTACTATAGCCTGTGCTTGGATTGCTAGTGGTTAATCACTCTGCAGGAGGAATCTACTACGCTGGACAAAGGTGACGTTGATTTATTTTTACGTAATATTCAGTATTCTGTAGGGTTCCTGGTGGATTCCATGAAAGACCTGGGTTTCATGGCTGCGGGGATCTCCTCCATGTCCGTCTCGGCTCGCAGTAATCTCTGGCTGCGCAACTGGTCTGCGGACGCGGAATCCAGGAAGTGTGTGGAGGGCCTACCGTACAAGGGTCAGGCTCTTTTTGGGGAGGCGCTGGATGCGTGGATTGCCACCGATACCGCAGGTAAGTCTCCTTTTCTCCCCTCAGCTGCACTGGCTACGAAGAAGCCTTTTTCATCTACCACGTCACAGACCTTTCGGCCCGTGAGGCCTAGAAAGAATAAGCCTTCGAACACCTTCTTCAGAGGTGGTCGTGCCAAAGGAAAGAAGCCTGCTCCCGCAGGTTCCCAGACCCAGAAGCCCGCTTCTGATACACCTAAGTCCTCTGCATGACGGTGGACAGCTAGGCCTGGAGGGGGTATCAGGTGGGGGTGAGACTCCAGCAGTTCAGCCACATCTGGGTGTCGTCAGGTCTGGACCCCTGGGTACTGGATATAGTGTCCAGAGGGTACAGACTGGAGTTTCAAGATTCCCCGCCTCACCGCTTCTTCAAGTCAGGCTTGCCAGCCCTGCTGGCAGACAGGACAATTCTTCTGGAGGCCATCAGAAAATTGGTGGTGTCAGGTCATTGTTCCGGTCCCACTTCAGCAGTGGAACAAGGGTTATTATTCTAACCTTTTTGTGGTACCAAAACCGGATGGTTCGATACGGCCTATTCTAAACTTAGTCTTTGAACCCTTATCTCAGGGAGTTCAAATTCAAGATGGAATCTCTGAGAGCTATTATCTCAGGACTGACGGAGGGGGAGTTCCTGGTGTCTCTGGACATTAAGGATGCTTACCTCCACATTCCCATTTGGGAGCCGCATCAAGCATATCTCCGGTTTGCTCTGATGGACGATCACTATCATTTCCAGGCGCTGCCGTTTGGCCTCTCCACAGCACCGAGGATCTTCACCAAGGTGATGGCGGAGATGATGGTTCTCCTCTGCAACATAATTCCATATCTGGATGATTTCCTGATCTCATGATCAAGGCGTCGTCCAGGGAGAGGTTGTTGTGGTCCATCGTGCTCACAACACAACTGCTCAGGAGGCACGGTTGGAATCTAAACCTTCCAAAGTCTCATCTGGAACCGATAAGGCGGCTGTCTTTCCTGGGAATGATCCTCGACACGGAAGTGCAGAGGGTATTTCTCCCGGTGGAGAAAGCGTTGGTGATTCAAGCAATGGTCCGGGATGTTTTTAAGCCTACCCGGGTATCGGTTCATCAATGCATACGCCTTCTGGAGAAGATGGTTGCCGCCTACGAGGCTCTGCAGTACGGCAGGTTTCATGCTCGTCCTTTTCAGCTGGACCTATTGGACCAGTGGTCGGGCTCTCACCTACACGTGCACAAGAGGATACGCCTGTCTCCGAAAGCCAGGATTTCACTCCCCTGGTGGCTGCAACTTCTGCACCTTCTGGAAGGCCGAAGGTTCGGTATTCAGGACTGGATCCTTTTAACCACGGATGCAAGTCTAACAGGTTGGGGAGCAGTCGCTCTAGGGGAAACCTTCCAAGGAAGGTGGTCGAATCAAGAATCTCTTCTCCCAATAAACATCCTGGAGCTAAGGGCCGTGTACAACGCCCTTCTGCAAGCAGCACACCTTCTACAGAATCGGGCTGTTCAGGTGCAGTCGGACAACGTGACCACAGTGGCCTACATAAACCGACAAGGCGTAACGAAGAGCAGGGCTGCCATGTCAGAGGTGTCAAGAATCCTCCTCTGGGCAGAAAGTCACGCTGTAGCGATGTCGGCAATCTTGATTCCGGGAGTAGACAACTGGGAAGCAGACTTCCTCAGCAGACAGTGGACGCACTGGTAACACCCTGGGTGTTCCCGTCAGTGTATTGTGTTCCCTCCACTTCCTCTGATTCCAAAGGTCCTTCAGCTGGTAAGAAGAACAAAGGTTCTGGCAATCCTCATTGCTCCGGACTGGCTAAGGAGGGCTTGGTATGCGGATCTACTGGATCTTCTGCTGGAAGATCCAAGGCCCTTACCTCTTCGGGAGGATCTGCTGCTGCAGGGGCCGTTCGCCTATCAAGACTTACCACGGCTACGTTTGACGGCATGGTTGAACGCCAGATCTTAGCTTGGAAAGGTATTCTGAGTGAGGTCATTCCTACCCTGATTCAGGCTAGGAAGGGGGTGACGTCTAAACATTACCACCGTAATTGGAAGAAATATGTTTCTTGGTGTGAAGCCAGGAAGTTTCCTGCGGTGGAGTTTCAACTTGGACGTTTTCACCTTTTCCTGCAGGCAGGTGTAGATATGGGCCTGAGATCGGGATCCATCAAGGTCCAAATCTCTGCTTTGTCCATCTTCTTTCAAAAACAATTGTCTGTCCTCCCTGAGGTTCAGACCTTTTTGAAAGGGGTTCTGCACATCCAGCCTCCCTTTGTGGCGCCCACGGCACCCTGGGCTCTAGATGTGGTGTTGCAGTTCCTACAATCAGCATGGTTTGAGCCTCTACTGGAGGCTGACATCAAGTTTCTCACATGGAAGGCGGTCAATTTGTTGGCCTTGGCTTCTGCTCGACGCGTGTCGGAATTGGGGGCTTTATCTTGCAAAAGTCCTTATCTGATCTTCCATGAAGACAGGGCGGAGCTTAGGACTCGTCCACAGTTCCTGCCTAAGGTTGTATCGGCTTTCCATATCAACCAACCTATTGTGGTGCCAGTGGCTACTGACTCCTCAATTGCTTCAAAGGCCTTGGATGTTGTCCGGGCTTTGAAGATCTATGTGAAGAGGACTGCTCGTCATAGGAAATCTGACTCTCCTATTTGTCCTCTACGATCCCAAGAAAATTGGGTGTCCTGCTTCTAAGCAGTCGATTTCGTGCTGGATCAGGTTCACTATCCAGCATGCGTATTCTACAGCAGGATTGCCGTGTCCGAAAACGGTTAAGGCCTGCTCTACTCGTAAAGTGGGTTCTTCCTGGGCTGCTGCCCGTGGTGTCTCGGCCTTACAGCTGTGCCAAGCTGCTACTTGGTCTGGTTCGAACACGTTTGCCAAGTTTTACAAATTCGATACTCTGGCCTCTGATGACCAAGTTTGGACAAGCAGTATTGCAGGAGCCTCCGCGCTCTCCCTCCCGTACTGGGAGCTTTGGTACATCCCCATAGTACTAATATGGACCCCAGCATCCTCTGGGACGTAAGAGAAAATAGGATTTTAATTACCTGCCGGTAAATCCTTTTCTCGTAGTCCGTAGATGATGCTGGGCGCCCGCCCAGCGCTTCGTTTTCCTGCCTTGGGTTTATGGTTCTGTGTTACCTGGTTCCTAGGTAAGTTCTGAGTTATTTATGTTTCAGCTGTTGCTGAGTTGTTCCGGCATGTTGGCCGGATTCGCATGTTTGTGTGAGCTTTTATGAATCTCGCCACTATCTGTGTAATTCCTTCTCTCGAAGTATGTCATCTCCCCGGGCACAGTTTCTAGACTGAGTCTGGTAGGAGGGGCATAGAGGGAGGAGCCAGCCCACACTATTAAACTCTTAAAGTGCCAATGGCTCCTGGTGGACCCGTCTATACCCCATGGTACTAATATGGACCCCAGCATCCTCTACGGACAACGAGAAAAGGATTTACCGGCAGGTAATTAAAATCCTATTATTTCAAGTGACTTCCTCACATATAAGACTGTCTGCCACTCTTAAAGAAATGCCCTGGACACTGCCAAACAAATATATTTCAAAACTCTTATCTCTGCTCAAGCCTCTAACCCAAAACGACTATTTTATACATTTAAATCACTTCTGAATCCTCCCTCACCTACCCCACCAGCCACTATCATGGCACAGGATCTTGCTTCCTACTTCAAGGAGAAGAATAATAAGATCCGAGATGAAATGGTATGCTCTTCGGCAGCCAGTGACCTGCTCTGTTCTTTACCTGAACCCTCTGGCACTCTCTTCATTTGCTCCCACAAATGAAGATGAAGTATCATCACTCTTCTCATCCTGCTTCTCTACTACCTCTCCTCTTGATCCTTTACCCTCACAAATAAGTAAAGCTCTGTCTCTGGTGTTCATCCCTACCTTAACTAACTGGCTCCTCCCTCTATGTCCCTCCTCCAGACCTCAGTTAGATTCTGTGCCCAGGAGTGACTGGACACACACTAGGGGAGCTCTACTGAGTTTCTCTGGAAAGACTTTTGTTAGGTTTTTTTATTTTCAGGGAGACCTGCTGGCTACAGGGTTCCTGCATCGTGGGACTGAGGGGAGAGAAGTCAGACCTACTTCTTCTTAGTTCAAGGGCTCTGCTTCTTCGGCTACTGGACACCATTAGCTCCAGAGGGTACGATCACTTGGTGCGCCTAGCTGCTTGTTCCCGGAGCCGCGCCGTCCCCTCACAGAAGCCAGAAGAAAGAAGCCGGGTGAGTATTAGAAGAACAGAAGACTTCAGTGACGGCAGAAGACTTCAGTAACGGTGGTACAGCGCAGCGCTCCATGCTCCCACACAACAACGGCACTCACAGGGTGCAGGGCGCTGGGGGGGAGCGCCCTGGGCAGCAAGTTACTGAGGATCAATTCACTGGCTAGAGAGGCGTATTCGGTGCTTGGGCACCGTATACGATACCCCCGCCAGTATAAAAATTTTCAAATTTAAGCGGGACTACAGCGCGCCATTTTCTCTCTTCACAGCCGCTGCAGAGACGCTGGCCCGGACCTCCACTTCTCCTTACAAGTACCGGGGAGCAAAACGGGGAGGGGGTGGGGGGGCACAAGCAATTTGGTGCTATAAATGTATGTATAATTACAGCGCAGCCATCATATATTATTTCTTTAGTAGTATATGGGCGCTGAGGTGTGAGCTGGCATACTCCCTCTGTGTTCTCTCTACAGGCTTTCCTGTGGGTCTGTCCCCTTTATTTGGCTGGTGTGGGTGTGTCGGTACTGCGTGTCGACATGTCTGAGGCTGAGTGTTCCTCCCTGGAGGAAGTTTCTGGGGGCGCGGAGAAAGATTCGGGAATGACTGTCAGCACAGCCGACTGCAGATTGGGTAAATATATTGAGTACATTGAATGCAAATGTGGCGTTATTGTCTAAGAGGCTGAATAAATCTGATTCTCAGACACAAGCATGGAGAAAATCCATGGAGGACGCTTTGTCTCAGGTGCAGACCCCCTCAGGGTCACAAAAACGTTCATTTACCCAGATGGCAGATACCGATACAGACACAGACTCTGATTCCAGTGTCGACTTCAATGAAGCCAGTTTACATCCGAAAGTGGTTGAGTATTCAGTACATGATTGTGGTTATTAAAGATGTTTTACATATTTCTGAGGAACCTCCGGTTACGGATACAAGGGTTTGTTTATTTAAAGGGAAAAAGCCTGAGGTGAAGTTTCCCCCCTCTCATGAACTTAACGCTCTTTGTGAAAAGGCTTGGGAGTCGCCTGACAAGAGGTGGCAGATTCCCAAGAGAATTTTTATGGCATATCCTTTCCATTCTGACGACAGGGAAAAATGGGAGTCATCACCCAACGTGGACAAGGCTCTGTCCCGACTGTCCAAGAAGGTGGCGCTTCCGTCTCCTGACACGGCTGCCCTCAAGGATCCGGTGGATTGCAAGCAGGAGACGACATTGAAGGCCATTTTCGTTACTACTGGTGCACTACTCAGGCCTGCTGTGGTGTCGGTGTGGGTGAGTAGTGCTATTGCTAAGTGGGCTGATAATTTAGCTTCCGATATGGATACCCTTGATAAGGATAACATTCTTTTGACTCTTGGCTATATCAAGGACGCTGCAGATTACCTGAAGGATGCGGCGAGGGATATTGGCCTCTTGGGATCAAGGGCCAATGCCATGGCGGTCTCGGCCAGGAGGGCGCTGTGGATTCATCAATGGAATGCTGATGCCGACTCAAAGAAAGCTATGGAAGCTCTCCATTTTAAAGGTGGTGTCTTGTTTGGTGACGGCCTTGCTGACCTGGTGTCTACCGCTACTGCGGGTAAGTCATCTTTTCTTCCTTATGTTCCCGCACAACAGAAAAAGGCACCCCATTATCGGATGCAGTCCTTTCGGCCTAATAAATACAAAAAAGGAAGGGGTTCGTCTTTCCTCGCTTCAAAGGGTAGAGGAAGGGGAAAAAGGTCGCCTGCTGTGTCTGGCGCCCAGGACCAAAAGTCCTCCCCTGCCTCTGCCAAGTCCACCGCATGACGCTGGGGCTCCCCTACGGGAGTCCGTGCCGGTGGGGGGGGGAGTGGGGCGTCTCCGAATCTTCAATCGGCCCTGGATCCTTGGGTGTTAGACATAGTGTCCCAAGGGTACAAACTGGAGTTTTCAAATCAGCCTTGCCAGTTTCTCTTCCAGAAAGAGAAGTAGTAAACGCTGCGATACAAAAGCTTTGTCAACAGAGGGTCATTGTTCCGGTTTCCCCGTCCCCAACGGGGGAAAGGGTTCTATTCGAGCCTCTTTGTCGTGCCGAAGCCGGACGGCTCGGTCAGACCGATTCTGAACCTAAAATTCCTCAATCCATTCTTAAAAACTTTCAAGTTCAAGATGGAATCTCTTCGAGCTGTGATCTCCAGCTTAGAAGGGGGGGATTTTATGGCGTCAGTCGACATAAAGGATGCCTACTTACACGTCCCGATATATCCTCCTCATCAGGCCTTCCTAAGATTTGCGGTGCAGGATTGTCAGACGTTGCCGTTTTTGGGCTTTCCACGGCCCCGAGGGTCTTTACCAAGGTGATGGCGGAAATGATGGTACTCCTACTCAAGCAGGGTGTCACAATTATCCCGTACTTGGACTATCTCCTGATAAAGGCGAGATCAAAAGAGCAGTTGCTAAGAAGTGTAGAACTCTCCCTGACGGTTCTGCAACATCATGGTTGGGTTCTCAATTTGCCAAAGTCTCAGTTGATTCCGACATCTCGGCTGTCCTTCTTGGGCATGATCCTAGACACGGAACTACGGAGAGTGTTTCTTCCGACGGAAAAAACTCTGGAAATCCAGACCATGGTCAAGGAGATTCTGAAACTGGCAAGAGTGTCGATTCATCAATGCACTCGAGTGCTAGGGAAGATGGTTGAGGCTTACAAAGCCATTCCGTTTGGCAGGTTTCGTGCCCGGGTGTTTCAGTGGGATCTGCTGAACAAATGGTCTGGGTCTCACCTGCACATGCACTGGAAAATAAGTCTATCTTCCAGGACCAGAATTTCTCTCCTGTGGTGGCTGCAAAGTTCTCACCTTCTAGAGGGACGCAGGTTCGGAATCCAGCATTGGGTCCTGCTGACCACAGATGCAAGTCTCCGAGGCTGGGGTGCAGTCACACAAGGAAGAAGCTTCCAGGGAAAATGGTCAAGCCAGGAATCTTGTCTCCACATAAATGTACTCGAGTTAAGAGCAATTTACAACGGCCTCCTGCAAGTGAAGAATCTTCTTCAAGGTCTACCTGTCCTGAACCAGTCGGACAACATAACGGCGGTGGCGTACGTAAACCGCCAGGGCGGAACAAAGAGCAGGGCGGCAATGGCGGAGGCCACAAGAGTTCTCCGCTGGGCGAAACAGCACGTGAGCGCTCTGTCAGCAGTTTTCCTTCCGGGCGTGGACAACTGGGAAGTAGACTTTCTCAGCAGACACGATCTCCATCCAGGAGAGTGGGCCCTTCATCCAGAGGTGTTTGCAGAAGTGACAAGGCGTTGGGGAATTCCTCAAATAGACATGATGGCGTCTCGCCTCAACAAGAAGCTTCCGAGGTATTGTTCCAGGTCGAGGGACCCCCACACAAGTGCAGTGGACGCCCTGGTAACTCCGTGGGTGTTTCAGTCGGTGTATGTGTTCCCCCCGCTTCCTCTCATTCCCAGAGTGCTGAGGATCATAAGACGAACAAGGGTACAGGCAATACTCGTTCCAGATTGGCCACGGAGGGCCTGGTATCCGGATCTTCGGGAATTGCTCATAGAAGATCCTTGGCCACTTCCTATGAGAGAGTACCTGTTACTGCAGGGGCCATGCGTGTTTCCAGACTTGCTGCGTTTGACGGCGTGGAGGTTGAACGCCAAATCCCAGCTCGTAAAGGTATTCCCGGGGAAGTCATCCCTACTCTCCTTAAGGCTAGAAAGGAGGTCACGGCAAAACATTATCACCGTATTTGGAAAAAATATGTGTCGTGGTGTGAATCCAAAACAGCTCCTGCGGAGGAATTTCATTTGGGTCGTTTCCTTCATTTTTTGCAGGCAGGCGTGGATGCAGGCCTGAAATTGGGTTCCATCAAAGTGCAAATTTTGGCTTTACCTATTTTGTTTCAAAAAGAATTGGCCGCCCTTCCTGAGGTTCAAACTTTTGTGAAGGGAGTGCTGCGTATCCATCCTCCATTTGTGGCACCGTGGGATCTTGAAGTGGTGTTACAGTTTCTTATGTCTCACTGGTTTGAACTTTTGCGAAAGGTTGAGTTAAAGTTTCTCACTTGGAAAGTGGTCATGCTTTTGGCTTTGGCGTCTGCCAGACGAGTGTCAGAGTTGGCGGCTTTGTCTCACAAGAGCCCATATTTGATTTTTCATGCGGATAGAGCGGAATTGAGGACTCGTCAACAATTTCTGCCGAAGGTGGTTTCTTCGTTTCACATAAATCAACCTATTGTGGTACCTGTGGCTACGGATGCTGTGCCAGTCCCAAAATCTCTTGATGCCGTAAGAACTTTGAAAATTTATGTCGCCAGAACGGCTGTTAGGAAACCGGAAGCTCTGTTTGTCCTGTATGCTTCCAACGAGATTGGAAATCCTGCTTCCAAGCAGACTATTGCACGCTGGATTTGTAATACGATTCAGCACGCTCGTTCTTCGGCTGGGTTGCCGTTGCCGAAGTCAGTAAAGGCCCATTCTACCAGGAAGGTGGGCTCTTCTTGGGCGGCTGCCCGAGGGGTCTCGGCGCTTCAACTTTGCCGAGCAACTACGTGGTCGGGTTCAAACACTTTTGCTAAGTTCTATAAGTTTGATACCCTGGCTGAGGAGGACCTCATGTTTGCTCAATCGGTGCTGCAGAGTCATCCGCACTCTCCCGACCGGTCTGGAGCTTTGGTATAGACCCCATGGTCCTTTTGGAGTCCCCAGCATCCTCTAGGACGTAAGAGAAAATAGGAATTTACTACCTACCGGTAAATCCTTTTCTCTTAGTCCGTAGAGGATGCTGGGCGCCCATCCCAGTGTGGACTGTTACTTGCAGTTGTATTGATACTTGTTTTTTTTTGGTTACACGAAGGCTGTGTATCAGTTATATTCAGCTTGTTGCTGTTGTTAGTTCATACTGTTATCTGATATTCCTGCTAATCCAGATGTACGGTGTGTTTGTGGTGTGAGCTGGTATGTCTCTCGCCCTTAGTTTAACAAAAATCCTTTCCTCGAAATGTCCGTCTCTCCTGGGCACAGTTCCTATAACTGAGGTCTGGAGAAGGGGCATAGAGGGAGGAGCCAGTTCACACCCAGTCAAAGTCTTTTTAGTGTGCCCATGTCTCCTGCGGATCCCGTCTATACCCCATGGTCCTTTTGGAGTCCCCAGCATCCTCTACGGACTAGGAGAAAAGGATTTACCGGTAGGTATTAAAATCCTATTTCTCTGACGTCCTAAGTGGATGCTGGGACTCCGTAAGGACCATGGGGAATAGCGGCTCCGCAGGAGACTGGGCACAACGAAAGAAAGCTTTAGGACTACCTGGTGTGCACTAGCTCCTCCCTCTATGACCCTCCTCCAGACCTCAGTTAGAATCTTGTGCCCGGCTGAGCTGGATGCACACTAGGGGCTCTCCTGAGCTCCTAGAAAAGAAAGTATAATTTTAGGTTTTTTATTTTCAGTGAGATCTGCTGGCAACAGACTCACTGCTACGAGGGACTAAGGGGAGAAGAAGCGAACCTACCTGCTTGCAGCTAGCTTGGGCTTCTTAGGCTACTGGACACCATTAGCTCCAGAGGGATCGAACACAGGGCCCGACCTCGATCGTCCGGTCCCGGAGCCGCGCCGCCGTCCCCCTTACAGAGCCAGAAGCAAGAAGATGGTCCTGAAAATCGGCGACAGAAGACTTCGGTCTTCAACAAGGTAGCGCACAAAACTGCAGCTGTGCGCCATTGCTCCTCATGCACACCTCACACTCCGGTCACTGATGGGTGCAGGGCGCTGGGGGGGGGGGGGGCGCCCTGAGCAGCAATATTAACACCTTGGCTGGCAAAAAAAAATCACAATATATAGTCCTAGAGGCTATATATGTGAAAAATACCCCTGCCAGAGATCCATAAAAAAGCGGGAGAAGCCCGCCGAAAAAGGGGCGGGGCTATCTCCCTCAGCACACTGGCGCCATTTTTCCCTCACAGCTCCGCTGGAGGGATCGCTCCCAGGCTCTCCCCTGCAGTTTTCAAGACTACAAAGGGTAAAAAAGAGAGTGGGGGCACTAAATTTAGGCGCAGCAGTATATATATAAGCAGCTATTGGGAAAATCACTCAGTTACAGTGTTAATCCCTGTGTGTATATATAGCGCTCTGGTGTGTGCTGGCATACTCTCTCTCTGTCTCCCCAAAGGGCTTTGTGGGGTCCTGTCCTCAGTCAGAGCATTCCCTGTGTGTGTGCGGTGTGTCGGTACGGCTGTGTCGACATGTTTGATGAGGAGGCTTATGTGGAGGCGGAGCAGATGCCGATAAATATGATGTCACCCCCTGCGGGGCCGACATCTGAGTGGATGGATAGGTGGAAGGTATTAACCGACAGTGTCAACTCCTTACATAAAAGGCTGGCTGACGTAACAGCTGTGGGACAGCCGGCTTCTCAGCCCGCGCTTGCCCAGGCGTCTCAAAGGCCATCAGGGGCTCAAAAACGCCCGCTACCTCAGATGGCAGACACAGATGTCGACACGGAGTCTGACTCCAGTGTCGACGAGGTTGAGACATATACACAATCCACTAGGTACAGCCGTTGCATGATCTCGGCAATTAAAAATGTGTTACACATTTCTGACATTAACCCAAGTGCCACAAAAAAGGGGTTTTATGTTTGGGGAGAAAAAACAGCCAGTGTTTTGTTCCCCCATCAGATGAGTGAATGAAGTGTGTGAAGAAGCGTGGGTTCCCCCGATAAGAAACTGGTAATTTCTAAAAAGTTACTGATGGCGTACCCTTTCCCGCCAGAGGATAGGTCACGTTTGGAGATATCCCCTAGGGTGGATAAGGCGCTCACACGTTTGTCAAAAAAGGTGGCACTGCCGTCTTAGGATACGGCCACTTTGAAGGAGCCTGCTGATAAAAAGCAGGAGGCTATCCTGAAGTCTGTATATACACACTCAGGTACTATATTGAGACCTGCAATTGCCTCAGCATGGATAGTGCTGCTACAGCGTGGTCTATTACCCTGTCGGGACAGGGATACTATTTTGCTAACCATAGAGCATATTAAAGACGTCGTCTTATATATGAGGGATGCACAGAGGGATATTTGTCGGCTGGCATCCAGCATTAATGCAATGTCCATTCTGCCAGGAGGGTATTAGGGGCCCGGCAGTGGACAGGCGATGCTGACTTTAGAAGGCACATGAAGATTCTGCCTTATAAGGGTGAGGAATTGTTTGGGGATGGTCTCTGGGACCTCGTATCCACAGCAACAGCTGGGAAAGAAATTTTTTTACCTCCGGTTTCCTCACAGCCTAAGAAAGCACCGTATTATCAGGTACAGTCCTTTCGGCTTCAGAAAAGCAAGCGGGTCAAAGGCGCTTCCTGTCTGCACAGAGACAAGGGAAGAGGGAAAAAGCTGCACCAGACAGCCAGTTCCCAGGATCAAAAATCTTCCCCCGCTTCCTCTGAGTCCACCGCATGACGCTGGGGCTCCACAGGTGGAGCCAGGTGCGGTGGGAGCGTGTCCCGGGAACTTCAGCGACCAGTGGGCTCGCTCACAGGTGGATCCCTGGGTTCTGCAAGTAGTATCACTGGGATACAAGCTGGAGTTCGAGGCGACTCCCCCTCGCCGTTACCTCATATCAGCCTTGCCTGCTGCCCTCGAGGGGAGGTAGTACTGGCGGCAATTCACAAGCTGTACTCCAGCAGGTGATAATCAAGGTACCCCTCCTTCAACAAGGCCGGGGTTACTATTCCACAATGGTTGTGGTACCGAAACCGGACGGTTCGGTGAGACCCATTCTAAAACTGAAATCCTTGAACACTTATATACGAAGGTTCAAGTTCAAAATGGAAACGCTCAGGGCGGTTATTGCAAGCCTGGACGAAGGGGATTACATGGTATCACTGGACATCAAGGATGCTTACCTGCATGTCCCCATTTACCCTCCTCACCAGGAGTACCTCAAAATTGTGGTACAGGACTGTCATTACCAATTTCAGACGTTACCGTTGGTCTGTCCCCGGCACCGAGGGTATTTACCAAGGTAATGACCGAAATGATGATACTCCTTCGAAAAAAGGGAGTTATAATTATCCCGTACTTGGACGATCTCCTTATAAAGGCGAGGTCCAGGGAGCAGTTGTTGGTCGGAGTAGCACTATCTCGTGAAGTGCTACAACAGCACGGCTGGATTCTGAATATTCCAAAGTCGCAGCTGGTTCCTACGACGCGTCTACTGTTCCTGGGTATGGTTCTGGACACAGAACAGGAAAAAGTGTTTCTCCCGGAGGAGAAGGCCAAGGAGTTGTCATCTCTAGTCAGAGACCTCCTAAAACAAATACAGGTGTCTGTGCATCAATGCACGCGAGTCCTGGGAAAGATGGTAGCTTCTTACGAAGAAATTCCATTCGGCAGGTTCCATGCAAGGATCTTCCAGTGGGATCTGTTGGACAAGTGGTCCGGGTCGCATCTTCAGATGCATCGGCTGATAACCCTGTCTCCAAGGGCCAGGGTGTCGCTGTTGTGGTGGCTGCAGAGTGCTCATCTTCTAGAGGGCAGCAGATTCGGCATACAGGACTGGGTCCTGGTGACCACGGATGCCAGCCTTCGAGGCTGGGGGGCAGTCACACAGGGAAGAAACTTCCAAGGACTATGGTCGAGTCAGGAGACTTCCCTACACATAAATATTCTGGAACTAAGGGCCATTCACAATGCCCTAAGTCAGGCTAGACCCCTGCTTCAACACCAGCCGGTGCTGATCCAGTCAGACAACATCACGGCGGTCGCCCATGTAAACCAACAGGGCAGCACAAGAAGCAGGATGGCGATGGCAGAAGCCACAAGGATTCTCTGATGGGCGGAAAATCATGTGTTAGCACTGTCGGCAGTGTTCATTCCCGGAATGGACAACTGGGAAGCAGACTTTCTCAGCAGGCACGACCTCCACCCGGGAGAGTGGGGACTTCATCCAGAAGTCTTCCAAATGATTGTACACCATTGGGAAAGGCCACAGGTGGACATGATGGCGTCCCGCCTCAACAAAAAGCTAAAAAGATATTGCGCCAGGTCAAGGGACCCTCAGGCGATAGCTGTGGACGCTCTGGTAACACCGTGGGGGTACCAGTCGGTGTATGTGTTCCCTCCTCTGCCTCTCATACCCAAGGTACTGAGAATAATAAGAAGGAGAGGAGTAAGAACTATACTCGTGGTTCCGGATTGGCCAAGAAGAGCTTGGTACCCAGAACTTAAAAAAAAAAAAAAATGATCTCAGAGGACCCATGGCCTCTGCCGCTCAAACAGGACCTGCTGCAGCAGGGGCCCTGTCTGTTCCAAGTCTTACCGCGGCTGCGTTTGACGGCATGGCGGTTGAATGCCGGATCCTGAAGGAAAAGGGCATTCCGGAGGAAGTCATCCCTACGCTGATTAAAGCTAGAAAAGAAGTGACCGCAAACCATTATCACCGCATATGGCGAAAATATGTTGCGTGGTGTGAGGCCAGGAAGGCCCAACGGAGGATTTCAGTTGGGCCGTTTTCTGCACTTCCTACAGTCAAGGGTGACTATGGGCCTAAAATTGGGTTCCATTAGGGTCCAGATTTCGGCTCTGTCGATTTTCTTCCAGAAAGAACTGGCTTCACTGCCTGATGTTCAGACAATTGTTAAGGGAGTGCTGCATATTCGGCCCCCTTTTGTGCCTCCAGTGGCACCTTGGGATCACAACGTGGTGTTGGATTTCCTAAAGTCACATTGGTTTGAGCCACTAAAAACCGTGGATTTGAAATATCTCACGTGGAAAGTGGTCATGCTGTTGGCCTTGGCTTCGGCCAGGCGTGTGTCAGAATTGGCGGCTTTGTCATATAAAAGCCCTTATCTGATTTTCCATATGGATAGGGCAGAATTGAGGAATCGTCCCCAGTTTCTCCCTAAGGTGGTATCAGTTTTTCATTTGAACCAACCTATTGTAGTGCCTGCGGCTACTAAGGACTTGGAGGATTCCAAGTTGTTGGACGTAGTCAGGGCCCTGAAAAATTATGTTTCCAGGACAGCTAGTGTCAGGAAAACTGACTCGCTATTTATCCTGTATGCACCCAACACGCTGGGTGCTCCTGCTTCAATGCAGACTATTGCTCGCTGGATTTGTAGTACGATTCAGCTTGCACATTCTGCGGCTGGACTGCTGCATCCTAGATCAGTGAAAGCCTATTCCAAGAGGAAGGTGGGCTCTTCTTGGGCGGCTGCCCGAGGGGTCTCGGCTTTACAACTTTGCCGAGCAGCTACTTGGTCGGGGTCAAGCACATTTGCTAAATTTTACAAGTTTGATACCCTGGCTGAGGAGGACCTAGAGTTTGCTCATTCGGTGCTGCAGAGTCATCCGCACTCTCCCGCCCGTTTGGGAGCTTTGGTATAATCCCCATGGTCCTTACGGAGTCCCAGCATCCACTTAGGACGTCAGAGAAAATAAGATTTTACTCACCGGTAAATCTATTTCTCGTAGTCCGTAGTGGATGCTGGGCGCCCATCCCAAGTGCGGATTGTCTGCAATACTTGTATATAGTTATTGTTAACTAAAGGGTTATTGTTGAGCCATCCGTTGAGAGGCTCAGTTATATTTCATACTGTTAACTGGGTATAGTATCACGAGTTATACGGTGTGATTGGTGTGGCTGGTATGAGTCTTACCCGGGATTCAAAATCCTTCCTTATTGTGTCAGCTCTTCCGGGCACAGTATCCTAACTGAGGTCTGGAGGAGGGTCATAGAGGGAGGAGCCAGTGCACACCAGGTAGTCCTAAAGCTTTCTTTAGTTGTGCCCAGTCTCCTGCGGAGACGCTATTCCCCATGGTCCTTACGGAGTCCCAGCATCCACTACGGACTACGAGAAATAGATTTACCGGTGAGTAAAATCTTATTTTTTTCCTTCACTCTTCAAGCATGCAGTGATTACTCCCATTTTAAAAAAACAAAATTCTGACCATAATGCTCTCTCAAACTACCGCCCTATCTTTCAGCTCCCTTGTCTCTCTAAGCTACTTGAGAGACTTGCCTACACTCGACTCACACACTTTCTTAACTCATACACTTTATTGGACCCACTTCAGTCAGGCTTCCGTTCCCAACACTCCACAGAAACAGCACTGACTAAGATTTTACTTACCGGTAAATCTATTTCTCGTAGTCCGTAGTGGATGCTGGGGACTCCGTAAGGACCATGGGGAATAGACGGGCTCCGCAGGAGACATGGGCACTTTAAGAGAGAATTTAGATTCTGGTGTGCTCTGGCTCCTCCCTCTATGTCCCTTTTCCAGACCTCAGTTAGAGAAACTGTGCCCGGAAGAGCTGACAGTACAAGGAAAGGATTTTGGTAATCCAGGGCAAAATTCATACCAGCCACACCAATCACACCGTATAACTTGAGATAAACATACCCAGTCAACAGTATGAACAACAACAGAGCAACAGGTCAACCCTGATGCAACCATAACATAACCCTTATTTAAGCAATAACTATATACAAGCATTGCAGAAGAAGTCCGCACTTGGGACGGGCGCCCAGCATCCACTACGGACTACGAGAAATAGATTTACCGGTAAGTAAAATCTTATTTTCTCTAACGTCCTAGTGGATGCTGGGGACTCCGTAAGGACCATGGGGATTATACCAAAGCTCCCAAATGGGCGGGAGAGTGCAGATGACTCTGCAACACCGATTGAGCAAACACAAGGTCCTCCTCGGCCAGGTTATCAAACTTGTAGAACTTTGCAAAAGTGTTTGAACCTGACCGAGTAGCCGCTCGGCAAAGTTGTAATGCTGAGACCCCTCGGGCAGCCGCCCAAGAAGAGCCCACCTTCCTAGTGGAATGGGCCTTAACTGATCTTGGCAGCGGAAATCCAGCCACCGAATGAGCCTGCTGAATCGTGTTACAGATCCAGCTAGCAATAGTCTGCTTTGAAGCAGGAGCACCAAGCTTGTTGGAAGCATACAGGATAAACAAAGACTCTGCTTTCCTGACCCTAGCCGTTCTGGCTACATAAACCTTCAAAGCCCTGACTACATCAAGCAACTCTGAATCCTCCAAGTCCGTAGTAGCCACAGGCACCACAATAGGTTGGTTTATATGAAAAAGGATGAAACCACTTTCGACAGAAATTGTGGACTGGTCCGCAATTCTGCTCTATCCGCATGGAAAACCAGATAGGGGCTTTTATGTGACAAAGCCACCAACTCTGACACACGCCTAGCCGAAGCCAAGGCTAATAGCATGACCACCTTCCACGTGAGATATTTCAACTCCACCGTTTTGAGTGGTTCAAACCAGTGGGATTTCAGGAAACTCAACACCACGTTAAGATCCCAAGGTGCCACTGGAGGCACAAAAGGGGGCTGAATATGCAGCACTCCCTTTACAAACGTCTGAACTTCAGGTAGAGAAGTCAACTCCTTTTGAAAGAAAATGGATAGGGCCGAAATCTGGACCTTAATGGACCCCAATTTTAGGCCCAAATTCACTCCTGACCGTAGGAAGTGAAGGAAACGGCCCAGCTGGAATTCCTCCGTAGGGGCATTCCTGGCCTCACACCAAGCAACATATTTTCGCCATATACGGTGATAATGTTGAGCTGTCACGTCCTTCCTAGCCTTTATCAGCGTAGGAGTGACCTCATCCGGAATGCCTTTCTCTGCTAGGATCCAGCGTTCAACCGCCATGCCGTCAAACGCAGCCGCGGTAAGTCTTGGAACAGACAGGGCCCCTGTTGCAACAAGTCCTGTCTTAGAGGAAGAGGCCACGGCCCTTCGTGACCAATCTGGAACAATGAGTATCGTTCTCACTCCTCTTTTTCTTATTATTCTCAGCACCTTGGGTATGAGAGGAAGAGGACGAAATACATAGACCGACTGGAACACCCACAGTGTCACCAGGGCGTCTACAGCTATCGCCTGAGGGTCTCTTGACCTGGCGCAATACCTCTGTAGTTTTTTGTTGAGGCGTGATGCCCTCATCTGTGCGAAGACTTCCTGATGAAGTCCCCACTCTCCCGGATGGAGGTCATGTCTGCTGAGGAAGTCTGCTTCCCAGTTGTCCACTCCCGGGATGAACACTGCTGACAGTGCGCTTACGTGATTTTCCGCCCAGCGAAGAATTCTGGTGGCTTCCGCCATCGCTACCCTGCTCCTTGTGCCGCCTTGTCTGTTTACATGAGCCACTGCGGTGATGGTGTCTGACTGAATCAGAACCGGTTGGTCGCGAAGCAGGGTCTCCGCTTGACGTAGGGCGTTGTATACGGCCCTTAGTTCCAGGATGTTGATGTGAAGGCAAGTCTCCTGACTTGACCACAGACCTTGGAAATTTCTTCCCTGTGTGACTGCTCCCCACCCTCGGAGGCTTGCATCCGTGGTCACCAGGACCCAGTCCTGAATGCCGAATATGCGGCCCTCGAGAAGGTGAGCATTCTGCAGCCACCACAGGAGAGACACCCTGGCCCTGGGGGATATGGTGATTAACCGATGCATCTGAAGATGTGATCCGGACCACTTGTCCAGTAAGTCCCATTGAAAGGTCATCGCATGGAACCTGCCGAAGGGAATGGCCTCGTATGATGCCACAATCCTTCCCAGGACTCGAGTGCAGTGATGCACTGACACCTGTTTTGGTTTTAATAGGTTCCTGACCAGTGTCATGAGCTCATGAGTTCTCTCTATCGGGAGATAAACCCTTTTCTCTGACGTCCTAGTGGATGCTGGGAACTCCGTAAGGACCATGGGGAACAGCGGCTCCGCAGGAGACTGGGCACAATTAAAGAAAGCTTTAGGTCACCTGGTGTGCACTGGCTCCTCCCACTATGACCCTCCTCCAAGCCTCAGTTAGATTTTGTGCCCGGCCGAGGTTGGATGCACACTAGGGGCTCTCCTGAGCTTCTAGAAAGAAAGTATATATTTAGGTTTTTTATTTTACAGTGAGACCTGCTGGCAACAGGCTCACTGCAGCGAGGGACTAAGGGGAGAAGAAGCGAACCTACCTGCTTGCAGCTAGCTTGGGCTTCTTAGGCTACTGGACACCATTAGCTCCAGAGGGACCGACCGCATGGAACTGGCCTTGGTGTTCGGTCCCGGAGTCGCGCCGCCGTCCCCCTTACAGAGCCAGAAGCAAGAAGAGGTCCGGAAAATCGGCGGCAGAAGACATCAGTCTTCACCAAGGTAGCGCACAGCACTGCAGCTGTGCGCCATTGCTTCTCATACACACTTCACACTCCGGTCACTGTGAGGGTGCAGGGCGCTAGGGGGGGCGCCCTGAGCAGCAACAAAAAGACCTTGGCTGGCAAAAATACCACAATATATAGCCCCAGAGGCTATATATGTGATAATTACCCCTGCCAGAATCCAGAAAAAAGCGGGAGAATAGTCCGAAAAAGGGGCGGAGCTATCTCCTTCAGCACACTGGCGCCATTTCTCCCTCACAGCTCCGCTGGAAGGAAGCTCCCTGGCTCTCCCCTGCAGTCTACACTACAGAAAAGGGTAAAAAAGAGAGGGGGGGCACTAAATTTAGGCGCAGTATATATAACAGCAGCTATAGGGGACATAATTCAGTTAGTCCCTGCATTATATAGCGCTCTGGTGTGTGCTGGCATACTCTCACTCTGTCTCCCCAAAGGGCTTTTGTGGGTCCTGTCCTCTGTTAGAGCATTCCCTGTGTGTGTGCGGTGTGTCGGTACGGCTGTGTCGACATGTTTGATGAGGATAATGAGGTGGAGGCGGAGCAGTTGCATATAGAAGGGATGTCACCCCCTGCGGGGCAGACACCTGAGTGGATGGACTTATGGAAGGAATTGCGTGCACGCGTCGACTCCTTACACAAAAAATTTGACGACATGCCGAATGCGGGACAGCCGGCTTCTCAGCTCGTGCCTGTCCAGGTGTCTCAAAGGCCTTCGGGGGCTCTAAAACGCCCGCTACCTCAGATGGCAGACGCGGATGTCGACCCGGATACTGACACCAGTGTCGACGACGATGAGTCTAGTCTAATGTCCACTAAGGCCCATTGTTGCATGATTGAAGCAATGAAAGAGGTGTTACACATTTCTGATATAAACCCAGGTACCACTAAAAAGGGTATTATGTTTGGGGAGAAAAAACTACCCGTAGTCTTTCCCCCATCAGAAGAATTAAATGAAGTGTGTGAAGAAGCGTGGGCTTTCCCTGATAAAAGATTGGTAATCTCTAAGAAATTACTAATGGCGTTCCCTTTCCTGCCAGAGGATAGGTCACGTTGGGAGACACCACCTAGGGTGGATAAAGCGCTCACACGTTTGTCTAAAAAGGTGGCACTACCGTCTCCGGATACGGCCGCCCTCAAGGAACCTGCTGATAGAAAGCAGGAGGCTATCCTGAAGTCTGTATATACACACTCAGGCATTATACTTAGACCTGCTATTGCGTCAGCATGGATGTGCAGTGCTGCCGCTGCGTGGTCAGATTCCCTGTCAGAAAATATTGACACCCTAGACAGGGACACTATTCTGCTAACCATAGAGCATATAAAAGACTCAGTCTTATACATGAGAGATGCACAGAGGGAGATCTGCCGGCTGGCATCTAAAATAAGTGCACTGTCCATTTCTGCTAGGAGAGGCTTATGGACTCGCCAGTGGACAGGGGATGCAGATTCAAAAAGGCACATGGAAGTTTTGCCTTATAAGGGTGAGGAGTTATTCGGGGATGGTCTCTCGGACCTAGTTTCCACAGCAACTGCTGGGAAGTCAGCATTTTTACCCCATGTTCCCTCACCGCCTAAAAAGGCGCCGTTTTATCAAGTACAGTCCTTTCAGACTCAGAAAAACAGGCGTGGAAAAGGCGGGTCCTTTCTGTCCAGAGGCAGAGGTAGGGGAAAAAGGCTGTAACAAACTGCAGGTTCCCAGGAGCAAAAGTCCTCCCCCGCTTCTTCCAAGTCCGCCGCATGACGGTGGGGCTCCACAGACGGAGCCAGGTACGGTGGGGGGCCGCCTCAAAAATTTCAGCGATCAGTGGGCTCGCTCACAGGTGGATCCCTGGATCCTGCAAATAGTATCTCAAGGGTACAAACTGGAATTCGAGGCGTCTCCACCCCACCGGTTCCTAAAATCTGCCTTACCGACAACTCCCTCAGGCAGGGAGGCTGTGCTAGAGGCAATTCACAAGCTGTATTCCCAGCAGGTGATAGTCAAGGTGCCCCTACTTCAACAAGGACGGGGTTACTATTCCACACTGTTTGTGGTACCGAAACCGGACGGTTCGGTGAGACCCATTTTAAATTTGAAATCCTTGAACACATACATAAAAAAATTCAAGTTCAAGATGGAATCGCTCAGGGCGGTTATTGCAAGCCTGGACGAGGGGGATTACATGGTATCCCTGGACATCAAGGATGCTTACCTGCATGTCCCCATTTACTATCCTCACCAGGAGTACCTCAGATTTGTGGTACAGGATTGCCATTACCAATTCCAGACGCTGCCGTTCGGACTCTCCAAGGCACCGAGGGTGTTTACCAAAGTAATGGCGGAAATGATGATACTCCTTCGAAGAAAGGGAGTTTTAATTATCCCGTACTTGGACGATCTCCTAATAAAGGCGAGGTCCAAGGAGCAGTTGTTGGTGGGAGTAGCACTATCTCAGGAGGTGCTACTCCAGCACGGTTGGATTCTGAATATTCCAAAATCACAGCTGGTTCCGACGACACGTCTACTGTTCCTGGGTATGATCCTGGACACAGTCCAGAAAAAAGTGTTTCTCCCGGAGGAGAAAGCCAAGGAGCTGTCATCTCTAGTCAGAGACCTCCTGAAACCGAAACAGGTATCGGTGCATCACTGCACGCGGGTCCTGGGAAAGATGGTGGCTTCTTACGAAGCAATTCCTTTCGGCAGGTTCCATGCCAGAATCTTTCAGTGGGACCTGTTGGACCAGTGGTCCGGATCGCATCTTCAGATGCATCGCCTGAAAACCCTGTCTCCAAGAACCAGGGTGTCTCTGCTGTGGTGGCTGCAGAGGGCCCATCTTCTAGAGGGCCGCAGATTCGGCATACAGGACTGGGTCCTGGTGACCACGGATGCCAGCCTTCGGGGCTGGGGGGCAGTCACACAGGGAAGAAACTTCCAAGGACTATGGTCGAGTCAGGAGACTTCCCTACACATCAATATTCTGGAACTAAGGGCCATTTACAACGCCCTAAGTCAGGCAAGGCCTCTGCTTCAAAACCAGCCGGTACTGATCCAGTCAGACAACATCACGGCAGTCGCCCATGTAAATCGACAGGGCGGCACAAGAAGCAGGATGGCAATGGCAGAAGCCACAAGGATTCTCCGATGGGCGGAAAATCACGTACTAGCACTGTCAGCAGTGTTCATTCCGGGAGTGGACAACTGGGAAGCAGACTTTCTCAGCAGGCACGACCTCCACCCGGGAGAGTGGGGACTTCATCCAGAAGTCTTCACGCTGATTGTAAATCGAAGGGAACGTCCACAAGTGGACATGATGGCGTCCCGCCTAAACAAAAAACTAGAGAGATATTGCGCCAGGTCAAGGGACCCTCAGGCGATAGCTGTGGACGCTCTGGTGACACCGTGGGTGTACCAGTCAGTTTATGTGTTCCCTCCTCTGCCTCTCATACCAAGGGTACTGAGAATAATAAGAAAACGAGGAGTAAGAACAATACTCGTGGTTCCGGACTGGCCAAGGCGAGCGTGGTACCCGGAACTTCAAGAGATGATCTCAGAGGACCCATGGCCTCTGCCGCTCAGACAGGACCTGCTGCAGCAGGGGCCCTGTCTGTTCCAAGACTTACCGCGGCTGCGTTTGACGGCATGGCGGTTGAACGCCGGATCCTGAAGGAAAAGGGCATTCCGGAGGAAGTCATTCCTACGCTGATTAAAGCCAGGAAAGATGTAACTGCAAAGCATTATCACCGCATATGGCGGAAATATGTTGCTTGGTGTGAGGCCGAAAAGGCCCCAACAGAGGAATTTCAACTAGGTCGATTTCTGCATTTCCTACAAACAGGAGTTACTATGGGCCTGAAATTGGGCTCCATTAAGGTACAGATCTCGGCTCTGTCGATTTTCTTCCAGAAAGAACTGGCTTCATTGCCTGAAGTTCAGACGTTTGTGAAGGGAGTGCTGCATATTCAGCCCCCGTTTGTGCCTCCAGTGGCACCTTGGGATCTCAACGTGGTGTTGAGTTTCTTAAAATCACATTGGTTTGAGCCACTTAAACCGTGGATCTAAAATATCTCCCGTGGAAAGTGGTCATGTTATTGGCCTTGGCTTCGGCCAGGCGTGTGTCAGAATTGGCGGCTTTGTCATGTAAAAGCCCTTATCTGATTTTCCATATGGATAGGGCAGAATTGAGGACTCGTCCTCAGTTTCTCCCTAAGGTGGTATCAGCTTTTCACTTGAACCAACCTATTGTGGTGCCTGCGGCTACTAGGGACTTGGAGGATTCCAAGTTGCTGGACGTAGTCAGGGCCTTGAAAATTTATGTTTCCAGGACGGCTGGAGTAAGGAAAACTGACTCGCTATTTATCCTGTATGCACCCAACAAGCTGGGTGCTCCTGCTTCTAAGCAGACTATTGCTCGCTGGATTTGTAGCACAATTCAGCAGGCGCATTCTGCGGCTGGACTGCCGCATCCTAAATCAGTAAAAGCCCATTCCACAAGGAAGGTGGGCTCATCTTGGGCGGCTGCCCGAGGGGTCTCGGCTTTACAACTTTGCCGAGCTGCTACTTGGTCAGGGGCAAACACGTTTGCAAAATTCTACAGATTTGATACCCTGGCTGAGGAGGACCTGGAGTTCTCTCATTCGGTGCTGCAGAGTCATCCGCACTCTCCCGCCCGTTTGGGAGCTTTGGTATAATCCCCATGGTCCTTACGGAGTTCCCAGCATCCACTAGGACGTCAGAGAAAATAAGATTTTACTCACCGGTAAATCTATTTCTCGTAGTCCGTAGTGGATGCTGGGCGCCCGTCCCAAGTGCGGATTGTCTGCAATACTTGTACATAGTTACTGTTAACTAAAGGGTTATTGTTGAGCCATCTGTTGAGAGGCTCAGTTGTTTTCATACTGTTAAAATGGGTATTGTATCACGAGTTATACAGTGTGATTGGTGTGGCTGGTATGAGTCTTACCCGGGATTCAAAATCCTTCCTTATTATGTCAGCTCGTTCGGGCACAGTGTCCTAACTGAGGCTTGGAGGAGGGTCATAGTGGGAGGAGCCAGTGCACACCAGGTGACCTAAAGCTTTCTTTAATTGTGCCCAGTCTCCTGCGGAGCCGCTGTTCCCCATGGTCCTTACGGAGTTCCCAGCATCCACTACGGACTACGAGAAATAGATTTACCGGTGAGTAAAATCTTATTTTCTGGTCTGTGTCTAGAATCATGCCTAGGAAAGGCAGACGAGCCGTAGGAACCAACTGCGGCTTTGGAATATTTAGAATCCAGCCGTGTTGCCGTTACACTTCCAGAGAAAGTGCTACGCTGATCAGCAACTGCTCTCTTGATCCCGCTTTTATAAGGAGATCGTCCAATTATGGGATAATTGCGACCCCTTGCTTCCGCAGGAGTACCATCATTTCCGCCATTACCTTGGTAAATATTCTCGGTGCCGTGGAGAGACCAAACGGCAACGTCTGAAATTGGTAATGACAATCCTGTACCACAAATCTGAGGTACGCCTGATGAGGTGGTTAAATGGGGACATGAAGGTATGCATCCTTTATGTCCAGAGACACCATAAAATCCCACCCTTCCAGGCTTGCGACGACCGCTCTTAGCGATTCCATCTTGCACTTGAACCTTTTCAAGTATATGTTCAGGGATTTTAAATTCAATATGGGTCTGACCGAACCGTCCGGTTTCGGGACTACAACATGGTCGAATAATAACCCCCTCCTTGTTGAAAGAGGGGAACCTTGACCACCACCTGTGGAAGATACAATTTGTGAATTGCAGTTAACACTATTTCCCTCTCGTGGGGGGAAGCCGGCAGGGCCGTCGGTGAGGGGGCATCTCCTCGAAGTCCAGCTTGTATCCCTGAGACACAATATCTGTTGCCCAGGGATCCAACAGGGAGTGAACCCACTTGTGGCTGAAATTTCGAAGACGTGCCCCCACCGGGCCTAGCTCCGCCTGTGGAGCCCCAGCGACATGCGGTGGATTTTGTACAGGCCGGGGAGGACTTCTGTTCCTGGGAACTAGCTGTGTTGTGCAGCTTCTTTCCTCTGCCCCTGCCTCTGGCAAGAAAGGACGCACCTCAGACTTTCTTGTTTCTTTGTGATCGAAAGGACTGCATTTGATAATGTCATGCTTTCCTAGGCTGTGCTGGAATATAAGGCAAAATATCAGAATTACCAGCTATAGCTGTGGAGACCAGGTCTGAGATCCCTTCTCCACACAATCCTCAGCCTTGTAAGGTAAACCTTCCATATGCCTCTTAAGTCGGCATCACCTGTCCATTGCATGTTCCACAGGACACGTCAAGCAGAAATCGACATAGCGTTGACTCTAGAACCCAGTAGACTAATGTCTCTAAGGGCATGTTTTATATATATATATATATATATATCTCTAAGACAGCATTATATATATATATATATATATATATATATATATATATATATATATTTCTCTGACGTCCTAGTGGATGCTGGGAACTCCGAAAGGACCATGGGGAATAGCGGCTCCGCAGGAGACTGGGCACAAAAGTAAAAGCTTTAGGACTAGCTGGTGTGCACTGGCTCCTCCCCCTATGACCCTCCTCCAAGCCTCAGTTAGATTTTTGTGCCCGAACGAGAAGGGTGCAATCTAGGTGGCTCTCCTGAGCTGCTTAGAGTAAAAGTTTAAATTAGGTTTTTTATTTTCAGTGAGTCCTGCTGGCAACAGGCTCACTGCATCGAGGGACTAAGGGGAGAAGAAGCGAACTCACCTGCGTGCAGAGTGGATTGGGCTTCTTAGGCTACTGGACATTAGCTCCAGAGGGACGATCACAGGCCCAGCCATGGATGGGTCCCAGAGCCGCGCCGCCGTCCCCCTTACAGAGCCAGAAGAGCAGAAGAGGTCCAGAAAATCGGCGGCAGAAGACGTCCTGTCTTCAATAAGGTAGCGCACAGCACCGCAGCTGTGCGCCATTGCTCTCAGCACACTTCACACTCCGGTCACTGAGGGTGCAGGGCGCTGGGGGGGGGGCGCCCTGAGACGCAATAAAAATACCTTAGATGGCAAAAAATACATCACATATAGCTCCTGGGCTATATGGATGCATTTAACCCCTGCCAGAATACATAGAAAAACGGGAGATAGGCTCCGCCCCCTTATCAGCGGCCTTATCTCCTCAGCACACTGGCGCCATTTTCCCTCACAGCTCCGTTGGAGGGAAGCTCCCTTGCTCTCCCCTGCAGTCACTACACTACAGAAAGGGTTAAAAAAAGAGAGGGGGGGCACTAATTACGCGCAGTATTAAAGATACAGCAGCTATAAGGGGAAAAACACTTATATAAGGTTATCCCTGTATATATATAGCGCTCTGGTGTGTGCTGGCAAACTCTCCCTCTGTCTCCCCAAAGGGCTAGTGGGGTCCTGTCCTCTATCAGAGCATTCCCTGTGTGTGTGCTGTATGTCGGTACGTTTGTGTCGACATGTATGAGGAGAAAAATGATGTGGAGACGGAGCAGATTGCCTGTAATAGTGATGTCACCCCCTAGGGGGTCGACACCTGAGTGGATGAACTGTTGGAAGGAATTACGTGACAGTGTCAGCTCTGTATAAAAGACAGTGGTTGACATGAGACAGCCGGCTACTCAGCTTGTGCCTGTCCAGACGTCTCATAGGCCGTCGGGGGCTCTAAAGCGCCCGTTACCTCAGATGGCAGATATAGACGCCGACACGGATACTGACTCCAGTGTCGACGGTGAAGAGACAAATGTGACTTCCAGTAGGGCCACACGTTACATGATTGAGGCAATGAAAAATGTTTTACACATTTCTGATAATACGAGTACCACCAAAAAGGGGTATTATGTTCGGTGAGGAAAAACTACCTGTAGTTTTCCTGAATCTGAGAAATTTAAATGAGGTGTGTGATGATGCGTGGGTTTCCCCCGATAACAACTGATAATTTCTAAAATGTTATTGGCATTATATCCTTTCCCGCCAGAGGTTAGGGTGCGTTGGGAAACACCCCCTAGGGTGGATAAAGCGCTCACACGCTTGTAAGGGCTCTACCCTCTCCTGAGATGGCCGCCCTTAAGGATCCTGCTGATAGAAAGCAGGAGGGTATCCTAAAATGTATTTACACACATACTGGTGTTATACTGCGACCAGCAATCGCCTCAGCCTGGATGTGCAGTGCTGGGTTGGCGTGGTCGGATTCCCTGACTGAAAATATTGATACCCTAGATAGGGACAGTATATTTTTGCCTATAGAGCATTTAAAAGATGCATTTCTATATATGCGTGATGCACAGCGGAATATTTGCCGACTGGCATCAAGTCTAAGTGCGTTTGTCCATTTCTACCAGTAGAGGGTTATGGACACGACAGTGGTCAGGTGATGCGGATTTCAAACGGCATTTGGAAGTATTGCCTTATTAAGGGGAGGAGTTATTTGGGGTCGGTCTTTCAGACCTGGTGGCCACGGCAACAGCTGGGAAATCCACGTTTGTACCCCAGGTCGCCTCTCAACATGAGAAGACGCCGTATTATCAGGCGCAGTCTTTTCGTGGACAAGCGGGCAAAAGGTTCCTCATTTCTGCCCCGTGACAGAGGGAGAGGAAAAAGGCTGCAGAAATCAGCCAGTTCCCAGGAACAGAAACCCTCTCCCGCCTCTGCCAAGCCCTCAGTATGACGCTGGGGCTTTACAAGCAGAATCAGGCACGGTGGGGGGCCCGTCTCAATGAATTTCAGCGCGCAGTGGGCTCACTCGCAAGTAGACCCCTGGATCCTTCAGGTGATATCTCAGGGGTACAAATTGGAATTCGAGACGTCTCCCCCTCGCCGTTTCCTAAAGTCGGCTTTACCGATGTCTCCTTCTGACAGGGAGACAGTTTTGGAAGCCATTCACAAGCTGTATTCCCAGCAGGTGATAATCTAGGTACCCCTCCTGCAACAGGGAACGGGGTATTTATTCCACACTGTTGTGGTACCGAAGCCGGACGGCTCGGTGAGACCGATTCTATATCTAAAATCTTTGAACACTTACATACAGAGGTTCAAATTCAAGATTGAGTCACTCAGAGTAGTGATTGCGAACCTGGAAGAAGGGGACTACATGATGTCTCGGGACATCAAGGATGCTTACCTTCATGTCCAAATTTACCCTTCTCACCAAGGGTACCTCAGGTTTATGGTACAGAACTGTCACTATCAGTTCAGACGCTGCCGTATGGATGGTCCACGGCACCCCGGGTCTTTACCAAGGTAATGGCCGAAATGATGATATTCCTTCGAAGGAAGGGAATTTTAGTTATCTCTTACTTGGACGATTCCCTGATAAGGGTAAGATCCAGGGAACAGTTGGAGGTCGGTGTAGCACTATCTCAGGTAGTGTTGCGGCAGCACGATTGGATTCTCAATATTCCAAAATCGCAGCTGGTTCCGACGACTCGTCTTCTGTTCCTAGGGATGATCCTGGACACAGTCCAGAAAAAGGTGTTTCTCCCGGAGGAGAAAGCCAGGGAGTTATCCGAGCTAGTCAGGAACCTCCTAAAACCGAGCCAAGTCTCAGTGCATCAATGCACAAGGGTTCTGGGTAAAATGGTGGCTTCCTACGAAGCAATCCCATTCGGCAGATTCCACGCAAGAACTTTCCAGTGGGACCTGCTGGACAAATGGTCCGGGTCGCATCTTCAGATGCATCAGCGGATAACCCTGTCACCAAGAACAAGGGTGTCCCTCCTGTGGTGGTTGCAGAGTGCTCATCTTCTAGAGGGCCGCAGATTCGGCATTCAGGACTGGGTCCTGGTTACCACGGATGCCAGCCTGCGAGGCTGGGGAGCAGTCACACAGGGAAGGAATTTCCAGGGCTTATGGTCAAGCCTGGAGACATCACTTCACATAAATATCCTGAAGCTAAGGGCCATTTACAATGCTCTAAGCTTAGCAAGACCTCTGCTTCAAGGTCAGCCGGTGTTGATCCAGTCGGACAACATCACGGCAGTCACCCACGTAAACAGACAGGGTGGCACAAGAAGCAGAAGGGCAATGGCAGAAGCTGCAAGGATTCTTCGCTAGGCGGAAAATCATGTGATAGCACTGTCAGCAATTCCGGGAGTGGACAACTGGGAAGCAGACTTCCTCAGCAGACACGACCTCCACCCGGGAGAGTGGGGACTTCACCCAGAAGTCTTCCACATGATTATAAACCGTTGGGAAAAACTCGACAGGTATTGCGCCAGGTCAAGGGACCCTCAGGCAATTGCTGTAGACGCTCTGGTAACACCGTGGGTGTACCAGTCAGTGTATGTGTTCCCTCATCTGCCTCTCATACCCAAAGTACTGAGATTGATAAGATGGAGAGGAGTAAGCACTATATTCGTGGCTCCGGATTGGCCAAGAAGGACTTGGTAACCGGAAGTTCAAAAGATGCTCACGGAGGATCCGTGGCCTCTACCTCTAAGAAGGGACCTGCTTCAGCAAGGACCCTGTCTGTTCCAAGACTTACCGCGACTGCGTTTGACGGCATGGCGGTTGAACGCCGGATCCTGAAGGAAAAAAGGCATTCCGGATGAGGTCATCCCTATCCTGATCAAAGCCAGGAAGGATGTAACCGCAAAACATTATCACCGCATTTGGCGAAAATATGTTGCGTGGTGCGAGGCCAGTAAGGCCCGACGGAGGAAATTCAACTGGGTCGATTCCTACATTTCCTGCAAACAGTGTCTATGGGCCTGAAATTGGGGTCCATTAAGGTTCAAATTTCGGCCCTGTCAATTTTCTTCCAAAAAGAACTAGCTTCAGTCCCTGAAGTTCAGACGTTTGTGAAAGGGGTACTGCATATACAGCCTCCTTTTGTGCCTCCAGTGGCACCTTGGGATCTCAATGTAGTTTTTGGGTTCCAAAAAGTCACATTGGTTTGAACCACTTAAATCTGTGGAGTTAAAATATCTCACATGGAAAGTGGTCATGCTGTTGGCCCTGGCCTGGGCCAGGCGCGTGTCAGAATTGGCGGCTTTATCCTGTAAAAGCCCTTATCTGATTTTCCATTCGGACAGGGCGGAATTGAGGACTCGTCCTCAGTTTCTCCCTAAGGTGGTTTCAGCGTTTCACCTGAACCAACCTATTGTGGTGCCTGCGGCTACTAGGGACTTGGAGGACTCCAAGTTGCTAGACGTTGTCAGTGCCCTGAAAATATATGTTTCCAGGACGGCTGGAGTCAGAAAATCTGACTCGCTGTTTATCCTGTATGCACCCAACAAGCTGGGTGCTCCTGCTTCTAAGCAGACTATTGCTCGTTGGATTTGTAGTACAATTCAGCTTGCACATTCTGTGGCAGGCCTGCACAGCCAAAAATCTGTAAATGCCCACTCCACAAGGAAGATGGGCTCATCTTGGGCGGCTGCCCGAGGGGTCTCGGCTTTACAACTTTGCCGAGCAGCTACTTGGTCAGGAGCAAATACGTTTGTAAAATTCTACAAAATTGATACCCTGGCTGAGGAGGACCTGGAGTTCTCTCAATTGGTGCTGCAGAGTCATCCGCACTCTCCCGCCCGTTTGGGAGCTTTGGTATAATCCCCATGGTCCTTTCGGAGTTCCCAGCATCCACTAGGACGTCCGAGAAAATAAGAATTTACTTACCGATAATTCTATTTCTCATAGTCCGTAGTGGATGCTGGGCGCCCATCCCAAGTGCGGATTGTCTGCAATACTTGTACATAGTTACAAAAATCGGGTTATTATTGTTGTGAGCCATCTTTTCAGAGGCTCCTCTGTTATCATGCTGTTAACTGGGTTCAGATCACAGGTTGTATGGTGTGATTGGTGTGGCTGGTATGAGTCTTACCCGGGATTCAAAATCCTTCCTTATTGTGTACGCTCGTCCGGGCACAGTATCCTAACTGAGGCTTGGAGGAGGGTCATAGGGGGAGGAGCCAGTGCACACCAGCTAGTCCTAAAGCTTTTACTTTTGTGCCCAGTCTCCTGCGGAGCCGCTATCCCCCCCATGGTCCTTTCGGAGTTCCCAGCATCCACTACGGACTATGAGAAATAGAATTATCGGTAAGTAAATTCTTATACACACACATACTAGGGTCTCAATCTCTGCTGATAAGGTATCTGTCCACGCTGCTACAGCACTATAAACCCATGCCGCCACAATCGCCGGTCTGAGTAGTGTACCAGAAAGTGTGTAAATGGACTTCAAAGTACTTTTACTGCATGCTATCTGCAGGATCCCTGAGGATAGCTGTTAAGTCGGCGCTACCTTTTGGGCAAACATGACACCCTAGGGGAAGATTCCTATCGTATCCTGGGCCTAATAGGGAAAGGATACTCCCTGAGAATTCTTTGTGGGAAACTGCAGTCTCTTGTCTGGAGATTCCCGCTCTTTTTCTTCATGAGAGGAGGGAAATTTACCTCAGCTTTCTTCCCCTTAAGCATGTGTACCCTTGTGTCAGGGACAGATGAGTCATCCGTGATATGCAAAACATTTTTTTATTACAATAATCATATATTGAATACTTTCCTGCCATTTTTGGTGTAACTTTGCATTATCGTAGTCGACACTGGAGTCAGACTCCGTGTCGATATCAGTGTCTATTATTTTGGATAATGAGCATTGAGAGACTCTGAAGGTCTCTGCGACATAGGGACAGACATGGGTAGATTCCCTGTCTGTTCTCTAATCTTTTGTGCAATAAATTTTCCTTAGCACTTAATTTCACATATCCAAACAGGTATCGGCGTTGTCGACGGAGACACCACTCACACACACACATTTGCTCCATCACCTCCTTAGGGGAGCCCTTTACCTCAGACATGTCGACACACGTACCGACACACCACACACTCAGGGAATGCTCATCTGAAGACAATTCCCCCACAAGGCCCTTTGGAGAGACAGAGAGAGAGAGTATGCCAGCACACACCCCAGCGCTATAAACCGAGGAATAATACAGTAAGTTAATGTTAACCCAGTAGCTGCTGTTTATATTGATTTTTGCGCCTAATTATGTGCCCCCCCTCTCTTTTTACCCTTTTCTACCGTGTATCTGCAGGGGAGAGCCTGGGGAGCTTCCTCTCAGCAGAGCTGTGGAGAAAAAAATGGCGCAGGTGAGTGCTGAGGTAGAAGCCCCGCCCCCTCGACGGCGGGCTTCTGTCCCGCTTAAATATACATTTTCTTGGTGGGGGCTCATACATATATACAGTGCCCAACTGTATATATGTGTACTTTTGCCAAAAGAGGTCCATATGCTGCCCAGGGCGCACCCCCCTGCGCCCTGCACCCTGCACCCTTACAGTGACCGGAGTATGTGAGGTGTGTGGGAGCAATGGCGCACAGCTGCAGTGCTGTGCGTTACCTCAGTGAAGAACGGAGTCTTCTGCCGCCGATTTCGAAGTCTTCTTGCTTCTCATACTCACCCGGCTTTTGTCTTCCGGCTCTGCGAGGGGGACGGCAGCGCGGCTCTGGGATCGGACGACGAGGGTGAGATCCTGTGTACGATCCCTCTGGAGCTAATGGTGTCCAGTAGCCTAAGAAGCAGGACCTAGCTTCAGAGAGTAGGGCTGCTACTCTCCCCTCTGTCCCACGATGCAGGGAGTCTGTTGCCAGCAGAGCTCCCTGAAAATAAAAAACCTAACAAAATACTTTCTCACAGCAAGCTCAGGAGAGCTCACTGAACAGCACCCAGCTCGTCCGGGCACAGATTCAAACTGAGGTCTGGAGGAGGGACATAGAGGGAGTAGCCAGAGTACACCAGAATCTAAATTCTTTCTTAAAGTGCCCATGTCTCCTGCGGAGCCCGTCTATTCCCCATGGTCCTTACGGAGTCCTCAGCATCCACTAGGACGTTAGAGAAAAGTGATTAATGATTTGGTCACTACGAAGTCTAAAGGCCATTACTCACTACTTATTCTTCTTGATCTATCTGCTGCATTTGACACTGTATACCACTCTTTTCTCATACAGACACTACAATCCCTAGGTCTTAAAGACACAGCCCTTTCTTGGTTCCTATCCTTCCTATCTAATCGCTCCTTCAGTGTTCGCTTCTCTGAATCTACCTCCTCTTCGCTGCTTCTTTCAGTTGGAGTACCGCAAGGCTCAGTCTTGGGTCCTCTGCTTTTCTCTATCTATAGCTCATCTCTTGGTAAACTAATAAGCTCTTTTGGATGTCCGTATCATCTGTACGCAGATGATACTGAAATCTACCTATCTTCCCCTGATTTGTCCCTATCTGTACTGGACCGTGTCACTGAATGCCTTTCTGCCATTTCATCGTGGATGCCATCTCGCCACCTCAAACTTAATATTTCAAAGACGGAGTTAATTATATTTCCACCGGCCAATAGTAGGTACCAACCTGATATCTCTATTACTGTTAAAATCTCGACAATATACCCTACCCCACAAGCTCGCTGCCTAGGTGTCATGCTTGACTCTGATCTGTCCTTTGATCCCCACATTCAATCTGTCTCAAGATCATGTTACATGCATTTAAAAAACATATCCAAAATACGACCATACCTGCCACAAGACACTGCTAAAACTCTAATCCACGCTCTCATTATCTCCAGCATTGATTGTTGCAATAGTCTCCTTACTGGTCTTCCCAAAATGAGGCTCTCACCACTACAATCCATTCTGAATGCAGCTGCGAGGCTTATCTTCCTCGCTAGACGTTCATCGTCTGCAGATCCACTCTGTCAGTCCCTCCATTGGTTACCTGTATTCTACCGCATTCAATATAAAATACTTTTACTTACACACAAGGCCATTAACCAAACTACACCAACATACATCACTTCGCTTATCTCAAATTATCTCCCAACCCGACCTCTTCGCTCTTCACAAGACCTGCGTCTCTCATCCACACTCATTACTCGCTCCCACTCACGATTGCAAGACTTTCATCAGGCTGCACCCACTCTGTGGAATGCCCTACCACGCACAATAAGACTCTCCTCCAGTCTCCAAACCTTCAAGCGTTCCCTGAAACTCACCTCTTTAGGCAAGCATATCAAATTCCAGAACCGCCCACATAACTTTCATAAACCTTCCTATCAAATTGCATCCACTCTGTACAGTCCACACATCCTCACATGTCTTCTCATTCTTCGCTTTCCCTTCCTCTCGAACCCGGTTCATCATTGCTGTGTGACTATCATACAGCCCACCAAGAACCTTTGCAATCTGGCGGACAACTATTCAATAGATAGCACCTATCCTTGTGTATACATGCCTATTTCCATATAGATTGTAAGCTTGCGAGCAGGGCCCTCCTACCTCTGACTGTTTATCACCCAGTTTGTTATACCATTGTTATTTCCAATTGTAAAGCGCAACGGAATTTGCTGCGCTATATAAGAAACTGTTAATAAATAATAATAAATAAATAAGGGCGCTGTGGGCTGGCTCCAAAATACTGTGTCTCCCTGGAAGGGCTCTTTGTGGGTTAATTGTGCTTTTAACCTTTCCTGTGTGTATGTGCTGTCACATTTACATTATGTCAGGCAAAGAGTGTGTTTCATGGGGGTAATTCTGAGTTGATCGCAGCAGCAGCAAGAAAGTTAGCAATTGGGGAAAACCATGTGCACTGCAGGTGTGGCAGATATAACATTTGCAGAGAGAGTTAGATTTGGGTGGGTTATTTTATTTCTGTGCAGGGTCAATACTGGCTGCTTTATTTTTACACTGCAATTTAGATTGCAGATTGAACTCACCACACCCAAATCTAACCCTCTCTGCAAATGTTATATCTGCCCCACCTGCAGTGCACATGGTTTTGCCCAATTGGTAAAAAATTTCCTGCTACGATCACCTTGGAATTACCCCCCATGTACGGTGGAGTGTTACTCTTCCCCAGGGAGCTCAAATCTATGTACTCAGGCTAGCGGGGCTGAACCAGTGTGGCTGGATTCCCTCAAAGGAATGATTTCTAATATCGCTAATAAATTGTCCCGGAATGAGAAAGAGACGCAATACTTAAGACAGTCTGTTTATGAGAATATGAACAGAGACTCAGTCCTCAAACACAAACTCTGGCCCATATCCTGCAGTTTGACTCTGACGCTGAGGGGTCAGACACGGTGGAGGGGGAGATGGATTCAGATGGGGGGACGCTGCTGTGTCGTAGGGAATACAGGCTCTTCTAGAGGCTATCAGAGATGTGCTACAAATTCCTGATAAGGTGACAGAGGAGTATGAGGAATCTTATTTTAATGTAAAAAAAGAAGTCGATTACCAAGTAATGCCTTTGGCGCTAGTAATGGGTTGCTTTCCTTAGAGCAGCTAAAAAAACGGGGTTAGTTAAGCCCCACAGCTAGAACAACAATAAAAATGAAAAATTAGCGCTTGGAAACTGGATACAAATTCTATCACAATTTTAATAAATTGATTAAAAAATGATACTGTTGCAACAGATAATTAAGACACAGTGTGTTACGTTAGATTCGGGCGTAGCATAGCACTGCAAAGTTTAAAAAGTTCCATATACGTTCTATATGGTATATACGTTGTTTGCCGGTACTCAAATAGGCCAATTCATCCCCAAAAATGCTGCCACAGTCCAGGAACAATTGAAAGCGAATGGAAAATTACCAACTGCTGTTGGAAGAGACCTTACGTGGCTTGGTTCAAGATGCTACTTGGTCCAATTGATTTGCTCAGGTCTATTGATGCAGATGTCCAATTCGCAGATGATGATGGTTCCTATATCCGACTTCTAGGCTTTGGGAGAGAATTGAAGAAACAGAGTCCAGCTAACCCACCGACGCGTTTCGCTGCTTTGCACAGCTTTTTCAAGGTGATGTGTTTGCAATGACTGGATGCCCTTTATATAGCAGTGCTAATAGCCCATACAGAACAGGTGTGACAAACTAAAAAATTATAAAAAAACATTAAAATAGAATTCTATCCAGTTTCTAAATATAGTGACAGACATAGAGACCATAATAACACTAAACCGTTGGGTTTTGATCGTTATAAAACCTTTTTATACATATGGAAAAATAAGAAAGCCGGTTCCCGATCACGTGATTAAGGGACCCGCTTCCTGTAGATGGAACGCAACTACATTTTTATTGGTTAATGTCCGGTCACGTGACCGGAACTGAGTCAAGCCGCCGATCAGCCCAGTGTCCTGTTACCAGGAGACGGACCGCACGGAGGGACCTGCTCCGGTTACGTGACCGGAAGGTTTACAGATTTAAGTGCATCTTAATTCAAAAAATAAATTCACAAAGAAATTCACGTGTGATTAACAACATGATGTAAACTTTCCGGTCACGTGACCGGAGCAGGTCCCTCCGTGCGGTCCGTCTCCTGGTAACAGGATGCTGGGCTGATCGGCGGCTTGACTCCGTTCCGGTCACGTGACCGGACATTAACCAATAAAAATGTAGTTGCGTTCCATCTACAGGAAGCGGGTCCCTTAATCATGTGATCGGGAACCGGCTTTCTTATTTTTCCATATGTATAAAAAGGTTTTATAACGATCAAAACCCAACGGTTTAGTGTTATTATGGTCTCTGTCTGTCACTATATTTAGAAACTGGATAGAATTCTATTTTAATGTTTTTTTTATAATTTTTTAGTTTGTCACACCTGTTCTGCATGTGCTATTAGCACTGCTATATAAAGGGCATCCAGTCATTGCAAACACATCACCTTGAAAAAGCTGTGCAAAGAAGCGAAACGCGTCGGGTTAGCTGGACTCTGTTTCTTCAATTCTCTCCCAAAGCCTAGAAGTCGGATATAGGAACCATCATCATCTGCGAATTGGACATCTGCATCAATAGACCTGAGCAAATCAATTGGACCAAGTAGCATCTTGAACCAAGCCACGTAAGGTCTCTTCCAACAGCAGTTGGTAATTTTCCATTCGCTTTCAATTGTTCCTGGACTGTGGCAGCATTTTTGGGGATGAATTGGCCTATTTGAGTACCGGCAAACAACGTATATACCATATAGAACGTATATGGAACTTTTTAAACTTTGCAGTGCTATGCTATGCCCGAATCTAACGTAACACACTGTGTCTTAATTATCTGTTGCAACAGTATCATTTTTTAATCAATTTATTAAAATTGTGATAGAATTTGTATCCAGTTTCCAAGTGCTAATTTTTTCATTTTTATTATTCTAAAAAAAGAAGTCCTCAGTAACTTTTCCTGTGTCAAAGGAATTGAATACACTGTTTGAAGAACCATGGGTAAATCCTGATAAGAAATTTCAAATCCCTAAAAGGTTACTCTCTCTTCTTTTTCTTTTCCTCTGGAGGATAGGAAAAAATGGGAAAGTCCACCGATAGTGGATGCATCTGTGTCCAGGTTGTCACGGAAGATTGTGTTACCCGTCCCTGGTGCAGCCTCCCTGAAGGACGCTACTGACCGTAAGATTGAGACTACACTCAAATCCAGAGCGGCTGGGGTGGCTCAGAGACCCACTATAGCGTGTGCATGGATTACTAAAGCCATTGCTAAATGGTCGGGTAATCTTATTGAAGGGTTAGATTCCTTATTTACGGGGGAGATGCGTTACTCCTACAACATAAACAGGACTCTGCGAACTTTATGGTGGAAGCCATAAAAGAAGTAGGTTTGCCTAATGCACGCACCACTGCTATGGCAGTGTCAGCACGCAGGGGCTTGTGGTTACGCCAGTGGACTGCGGACGCGGACTCCAGGAAAGGCGTGGAAGGCCTACCCTTCACAGGAGAGGTCTTATTTGGAGATGAACTGGACAAATGGATCTCCAAAGCTACTCCGGGTAAGTCCACATATCTTCCTTCTGCAGCTCCGTTTCGGACTGCCAAGTTTAAGGGCAAAGTCAGAGGATTTTCTACTGCCACCATAGGCACTAGAGGTAAACCATGCAAACCGGCAGCTGCCGGTTCTCAGTAACAGCGCTCCAGTTCTGCTTCCTCAAAGCCTTCGGCATGACGGCGGACCGCTTTGCCTGGAAGACTGGCAGGTGGGATTCCTACTAAAGAATTTCAGTCACATCTGGATATTATCATGCCAGGATCCCTCGGTCATAGATCTTTTCTCTGACGTCCTAAGTGGATGCTGGGGACTCCGTCAGGACCATGGGGAATAGCGGCTCCGCAGGAGACAGGGCACAAAATTAAAAGTTTGACCACTAGGTGGTGTGCACTGGCTCCTCCCCCTATGACCCTCCTCCAAGCCTCAGTTAGATTTTTGTGCCCGGCCGAGAAGGGTGCAATCTAGGTGGCTCTCCTAAAGAGCTGCTTAGAATAAAAGTTTGTTAGGTTTTTTATTTTCAGTGAGTCCTGCTGGCAACAGGCTCACTGCAACGCGGGACTAAGGGGAGAAGAAGCGAACTCACCTGCGTGCAGGATGGATTGGGCTTCTTAGGCTACTGGACACTAGCTCCAGAGGGACGATCACAGGTACAGCCTGGATGGGTCACCGGAGCCGCGCCGCCGGCCCCCTTACAGATGCTGAAGAGAGAAGAGGTCCAGAAATCGGCGGCTGAAGACTTCCCAGTCTTCTTAAGGTAGCGCACAGCACTGCAGCTGTGCGCCATTGCTCTCAGCACACTTCACACCGCGATCACTGAGGGTGCAGGGCGCTGGGGGGGGGCGCCCTGGGCAGCAATGTAATTACCTTTACTGGCTAAAAATACATCACATATAGCCCCTGGGCTATATGGATGTATTTAACCCCTGCCAGGATTACAGAAAAAACCGGGAGAAGAGCCCGCCGTGAAGGGGGCGGGGCCTATCTCCTCAGCACACAGCGCCATTTTTCCCACACAGATCCGCTGGTGGGAAGGCTCCCAGGCTCTCCCCTGCACTGCACTACAGAAACAGGGTTAAAACAGAGAGGGGGGGCATATTTTGGCGATATTAATATATATTAAGCTGCTATAAGGGAAAACACTTACTATAAGGTTGTCCCTGTATAATTATAGCGCCTTGGTGTGTGCTGGCAAACTCTCCCTCTGTCTCCCCAAAGGGCTAGTGGGGTCCTGTCCTCTATCAGAGCATTCCCTGTGTGTGTGCTGTGTGTCGGTACGTGTGTGTCGACAGGTATGAGGACGATGTTAGTGGAGGCGGAGCAATTGCCTGTAATGGGATGTCACCCCCTAGGGAGTCGACACCGGAATGGATGGCTTTATTTATGGAATTACGTGATAGTGTCAACACGCTACAAGGTCGGTTGACGATATGAGACGGCCGGCAAACCAATTAGTACCTGTCCAGGCGTCTCAAACACCGTCAGGGGCTTTAAAACGCCCATTACCTCAGTCGGTCGACATAGACACAGACACGGACACTGACTCCAGTGTCGACGGTGAAGAAACAAACGTATTTTCCAGTAGGGCCACACGTTACATAATCACGGCAATGAAGGAGGCGTTACATATTTCTGATACTACAAGTACCACAAAAATAAAAAAAAAGGGTATTATGTGGGGTGTGAAAAAACTACCCGTAGTTTTTCCTGAATCAGATAAATTGATTGAAGTGTGTGATGAAGCGTGGGTTAACCCCGATAAAAAACTGCTAATATCTAAGAAATTATTGGCATTATACCCTGTCCCGCCAGAAGTTAGGGCGCGTTGGGAAACACCCCCTAGGGTGGATAAGGCACTCACACGCTTATCAAAACAAGTGGCGTTACCGTCTCCTGATACGGCCGCCCTCAAGGAACCAGCTGATAGGAAGCTGGAAAATGTCCTAAAAAGTATATACACTCATACTGGTGTTATACTGCGACCAGCGATTGCCTCAGCCTGGATGTGCAGCGCTGGGGTGGCTTGGTCGGATTCCCTGACTGAAAATATTGATACCCTTGACAGGGACAGTATTTTATTGACTATAGAGCGTTTAAAAGATGCGTTTCTATATATGCGTGATGCACAGAGGGATATTTGCACCCTGGCATCAAGAGTAAGTGCGATGTCCATTTCTGCCAGAAGATGTTTATGGACACGACAGTGGTCAGGTGATGCGGATTCCAAACGGCACATGGAAGTATTGCCGTATAAAGGGGAGGAGTTATTTGGGGTCGGTCTTTCGGACCTGGTGGCCACAGCAACAGCTGGAAAATCCACCTTTTTTTACCCCAACTCACCTCTCAGCAGAAAAAGACACCGTCTTTTCAGCCTCAGTCCTTTCGTCCCCATAAGGGCAAGCGGGCAAAAGGCCAGTCATATCTGCCCCGGGGTAGAGGAAAGGGAAAAAGACTGCAGCAGACAGCCTCTTCCCAGGGCTCACTCGCAAGTAGACCCCTGGATCCTACAGGTGGTATCCCAGGGGTACAGATTGGAATTCGAGACGTCTCCCCCTCGCAGGTTCCTGAAGTCTGCTTTACCAACGTCTCCCTCCGACAGGGAGGCGTATTGGAAGAAATTCACAAGCTGTATTCCCAGCAGGTGATAATCAAAGTACCCCTCCTACAACAGGGAAAGGGGTATTATTCCACACTATTTGTGGTACCGAAGCCAGACGGCTCGGTGAGACCTATTTTAAATCTGAAATCATTGAACACTTACATACAAAGGTTCAAATTCAAGATGGAGTCACTCAGAGCAGTGATAGCGAACCTGGAAGAAGGGGACTATATGGTGTTCCTGGACATCAAGGATGCTTCCCTTCATGTCCCAATTTGCCCTTCTCACCAAGGGTACCTCAGGTTCGTAGTACAGGACTGTCATTATCAGTTTCAGACGCTGCCGTTTGGATTGTCCACGGCACCCCGGGTCTTTACCAAGGTAATGGCCGAAATGATGATTCTTCTTCAAAGAAAAGGCGTCTTAATTATCCCTTACTTGGACGATCTCCTGATAAGGGCAAAGTCCAGGGAACAGTTGGAGGTCGGAGTAGCACTATCTCGGGTACTGCTACAACAGCACGGCTGGATTCTAAATATTCCAAAATCGCAGCTGATCCCAACGACACGTCTGCTGTTCCTAGGGATATTTCTGGACACAGTCCAGAAAAAGGTGTTTCTCCCGGAGGAGAAAGCCAGGGAGTTATCCGAGCTAGTCAGGAACCTCCTAAAACCAGGAAAAGTGTCAGTGCATCATTGCACAAGGGTCCTGGGAAAAATGGTGGCTTCATACGAAGCGATTCCATTCGGCAGATTTCACGCAAGAATTTTTCAGTGGCATCTGCTGGACAAATAGTCCGGATCGCATCTTCAGATGCATCAGCGGATAACCCTGTCTCCGAGGACAAGGGTGTCTCTTCTGTGGTGGCTGCAGAGTGCTCATCTACTAGAGGGCCGCAGATTCGGCATTCAGGATTGGATCCTGGTGACCACGGATGCCAGCCTGAGAGGCTGGGGAGCAGTCACACAGGGAAGAAAATTCCAGGGAAAGTGGTCAAGTCTAGAGACTTCTCTCCACATACATATACTGGAGCTAAGGGCAATTTACAATGCTCTATGCCTAGCAAGACCTCTGCTTCAAGGTCAGCCGGTGCTGATCCAGTCGGACAACATCACGGCAGTCGCCCACGTAAACAGACAGGGCGGCACAAGAAGCAGGAGGGCAATGGCAGAAGCTGCAAAGATTCTCCGCTGGGCGGAGAATCATGTGATAGCACTGTCAGCAGTGTTCATTCCGGGAGTGGACAACTGGGAAGCAGACTTCCTCAGCAGGCACGATCTTCACCCGGGAGAGTGGGGACTTCACCCAGAAGTCTTCCACATGATTGTGAACCGTTGGGAAAGACCAAAGGTGGACATGATGGCGTCCCGCCTCAACAAAAAACTGGACAGGTATTGCGCCAGGTCAAGGGACCCTCAGGCAATAGCTGTGGATGCTCTGGTAACACCGTGGGTGTACCAGTCAGTGTATGTGTTCCCTCCTCTTCTTCTCATACCCAAAGTACTGAGAATTATAAGACGGAGAGGAGTAAGAACTATACTCGTGGCTCCGGATTGGCCAAGAAGGACTTGGTACCCGGAACTTCAAGAGATGCTCACAGAGGACCCATGGCCTCTGCCACTAAGAAGGGACTTGCTTCAGCAAGGACCCTGTCTGTTCCAAGAATTACCGCGGCTGCGTTTGACGGCATGGCGGTTGAACGCCGGATCCTAAGGGAAAAAGGCATTCCGGAAGAGGTCATACCTACCCTGGTCAATGCCAGGAAGGAGGTGACCGCACAACATTATCACCGCATTTGGCGAAAATATGTGGCGTGGTGTGAGGCCAGGAAGGCCCCCACGGAGGAATTTCAACTGGGTCGATTCCTGCATTTCCTGCAAACAGGAGTGTCTATGGGCCTCAAATTGGGGTCCATTAAGGTTCAAATTTCGACCCTGTCGATTTTCTTCCAGAAAGAATTGGCTTCAGTTCCTGAAGTCCAGACATTTGTCAAGGGAGTACTGCATATACAACCCCCTTTTGTGCCTCCAGTGGCACCGTGGGATCTCAACGTAGTTCTGGGATTCCTCAAATCACATTGGTTTGAACCGCTCAAATCTGTGGATTTGAAATATCTCACATGGAAAGTGACCATGCTGTTGGCCCTGGCCTCGGCCAGGCGAGTGTCAGAATTGGCGGCTTTGTCTCGCAAAAGCCCATATCTGATTTTCCATTCGGACAGGGCAGAACTGCGGACGCGTCCCCAGTTTCTCCCTAAGGTGGTGTCAGCGTTTCACCTGAACCAACCTATTGTGGTGCCTGCGGCTACTAGGGACTTGGAGGACTCCAAGTTGCTAGACGTTGTCAGGGCCCTGAAAATATGTTTCCAGGACGGCTGGAGTCAGAAAATCTGACTTGCTGTTTATCCTGTATGCACCCAACAAGCTGGGTGCTCCTGCTTCTAAGCAGACGATTGCGCGTTGGATTTGTAGTACAATTCAGCTTGCACATTCTGTGGCAGGCCTGCCACAGCCAAAATCTGTAAAGGCCCATTCCACAAGGAAGGTGGGCTCATCTTGGGCGGCTGCCCGAGGGGTCTCGGCTTTACAACTTTGCCGAGCTGCTACTTGGTCAGGGGCAAACACGTTTGCAAAATTCTACAAATTTGATACCCTGGCTGAGGAGGACCTGGAGTTCTCTCATTCGGTGCTGCAGAGTCATCCGCACTCTCCCGCCCGTTTGGGAGCTTTGGTATAATCCCCATGGTCCTGACGGAGTCCCCAGCATCCACTTAGGACGTCAGAGAAAATAAGAATTTACTTACCGATAATTCTATTTCTCATAGTCCGTAGTGGATGCTGGGCGCCCATCCCAAGTGCGGATTGTCTGCAATACTTGTACATAGTTATTGTTACAAAAATCGGGTTATTATTGTTGTGAGCCATCTTTTCAGAGGCTCCTCTGTTATCATGCTGTTAACTGGGTCCAGATCACAAGTTGTACAGTGTGATTGGTGTGGCTGGTATGAGTCTTACCCGGGATTCAAAATCCTTCCTTATTGTGTACGCTCGTCCGGGCACAGTATCCTAACTGAGGCTTGGAGGAGGGTCATAGGGGGAGGAGCCAGTGCACACCACCTAGTGGTCAAACTTTTAATTTTGTGCCCTGTCTCCTGCGGAGCCGCTATTCCCCATGGTCCTGACTGAGTCCCCAGCATCCACTACGGACTACGAGAAATAGAATTATCGGTAAGTAAATTCTTATTATTTCCCAGGGATACAGACTGGTGTTTCAGGAGCTCCCTCCTCACAGATTCTTCAAATCAGGCTAACCAGCTTCACAAGAGGCAAGTATAACCTTACAGGATGCCATTCAAAAACTGGTACAGACTCAGGTCATTGTTCCAGTTCCACCTCATCTGCTCAACAAGGGGTACTATTCCAACTTGTATGTGGTACCGAAACCGTACGATTCGTTGAAACCAATTTTGAATCTAAAATCGTTGAACCCGTACTTACGAGTGTTCAGATTCAAGATGGAGTCTCTGAGAGTGGTGACCTCAGGTCTGTAGGAGGAGGAATTCCTAGTATGTCTTGATATCAAGGATGCGTACCTTCACATTCCGATCTGCCGCCTCACCAAGCTTATCTACGCTTTTCACTACAGGACTGTCACTACCAGTTCCAGGCCCTGCCATTTGGTCTCTCCATAGCACCGAGGGTGTTCACCAAGGTGATGGCAGAGATGATGTTTCTCCTTCGCAGGCAGGTAGTGAACATAATTCTGTACCTGGACAATCTTCCGATAAAGGCACCGTCCAGGGAAAGGTTGTTGGACAGCATTGGTCTCACAATTAGACTACTCCTGGATCATGGGTGGATTCTAAATCTTCTGAAATCTCCTTTTAGAGCCAACTCGGAGGATCCCATTTCTGGGAATGATAATGGACACAGAGTCGCAGAAAGTTTCTCTAACGTCCTAGAGGATGCTGGGGACTCCGTAAGGACCATGGGGAGAGACGGGCTCCGCAGGAGACATGGGCACTTTAAGAAATAATTTAGTTCCTGGTGTGCACTGGCTCCTACCTCTCTGCCCCTCCTCCAGACCTCAGTCTGATTCTGTGCCCAGAGGAGCTGGGTGCTTTTCAGTGAGCTCTCCTGAGTTTGCTGATAGAAAGTTTTTTGTTAGGTTTTTTATTTTCAGGGAGCTCTGCTGGCAACAGACTCCCTGCATCGTGGGACTGAGGGGAGAGAAGCAGCCCTACTCTCTGAAGCTAGGTCCTGCTTCTTAGGCTACTGGACACCATTAGCTCCAGAGGGATCGGTACGCAGGATCTCACCCTCGCCGTCCGTCCCAGAGCCGCGCTGCCGTCCCCCTCGCAGAGCCGGAAGACTGAAGCCGGGTGAGAATGAGAAGCAAGAAGACTTCGTGATCTTCACTGGAGGTAACGCACAGCACTGCAGCTGTGCGCCATTGCTCCACACAAGTACACTAAGGGTGTGTACACACGGTGAGATTTTTTCTTAAGATTTTGACTATATAGTCAAAATCGTAAGAAAAGTTAGTGCAGATCGCAAGGTGAAAGTCACCTTGCGATCCTGATGCGCGTCCCGCCAGGTTGGCATCGCAAGAAAAGATAGACTGTGCAGGCAAGTCAATCCTTGCTAGATCGGTGTACTATCTAGTTCTTCTCACATGTCAATGACATCTCACATAAGCCAAAATCTCACATAAGCCACAATCGTAAGCACACATAGTACAGATCTCAAGAAAAGTTAGTCAAAATCTGTCCTATCTGGCCTCCGGGGAGTTCAAGGGAAATCGCAAGTAAAAATAGGACATAGCAAGGATCTCACCGTGTGTACACACCCATACTCCGGTCACTGTTAGGGTGCAGGGCGCAGGGGGGGCGCCCTGGGCAGCATTTGGGACCTCATTCTGGCAAATGAACACATATATACAGCTGGGCACTGTATATATGTAGGAGCCCCCGCCAAAGAAATAAAATTTAAGCGGAACAGAATCCCGCCGCAGAGAGGGCGGGGCTTCTCCCTCAGCACTCACCAGCGCCATTTTTTTCTCCACAGCACGCTGAGAGGAAGCTCCCCAGGCTCTCCCCTGCTGATACACGGTAGAAGAGGGTTGAAAAGAGAGGGGGGGCACATCATTAGGCGCAAAAAAGTATATAAACAGCAGCTACTGGGTTAACATTAAGTTACTGTGTTATTCCTGGGTTATATAGCGCTGGGGTGTGTGCTGGCATACTCTCTCTCTGTCTCTCCAAAGGGCCTCGTGGGGGAACTGTCTTCAGAAAGGACATTCCCTGTGTGTGTGGTGTGTCGGTACGCTTGTGTCGACATGTCTGATGTGGAAAGCTATGTGGGAGAGTAGCGGGAGCAAATAAATGTGGTGTCTCCGCCGACGGCGCCGACACCTGATTGGATGGATATGTGGAAGGTTTTAAATGATAGTGTAAATTCCTTGCATAAAAGATTAGACAAGGCTGATGCATTGGGACATGATATGGCGTATCCTTTCCCGCCAACGGACAGGTTACGATGGGAATCCTCCCCTATGGTGGACAAAGCTTTAACACGCTTATCCAAAAAGGTAGCCCTGCCGTCCCAGGATACGGTTACCCTCAAGGATGCTGCTGATCGCAAACAGGAGGGTACCCTGAAGTCCATTTATACACATTCGGGTACCTTGCTCAGACCGGCAATCGCGTCGGCCTGGGTCTGTAGTGCAGTAGCGGCATGGACTGATACCTTATCAGAGGAGTTTGATACCCTAGATAGGGATACTGTTTTATTGACCCTGGGGCATATTAAAGACGCTGTCCTTTATATGAGAGATGCTCAAAGAGACATTAGTCTGCTGGGTTCTAGAATAAACGCTATGTCGATTTCTGCCAGAAGGGTCCTGTGGACTCGGCAATGGACAGGTGATGCCGACTCAAAACGGCATATGGAGGTTTTACCTTACAGGGGTGAGGAATTGTTCGGTGAAGGTCTCTCGGACCTGGTCTCCACTGCTACGGCTGGAAAGCCAAATTTTTGCCTTATGTTCCCTCACAGCCTAAGAGAGCACCGCATTATCAAATGCAGTCCTTTCGTTCACAAAGAAACAAGAAAGTCCGAGGTGCGTCCTTTCTTTCCAGAGGGAGGGGCAGAGGAAAGAAGCTGCACAATACAGCTAGTTCCCAGGAACAGAAGTCCTCCCCGGCCTGTACAAAATCCACCGCATGACGCTGGGGCTCCACTGGCGGAGTCGGGGCCAGTGGGGGCGCGTCTTCGGAATTTCAGCCACATGTGGGTTCACTCCCAGGTGGATCCCTGGGCAATAGAAATTGTGTCTCAGGGTTACAAGCTGGACTTCGAAGAGGTGCCTCCTCGCCGGTTTTTCAAATCTGCCCTACAGTCTTCCCCCCTAGAGAGGGAGATAGTGTTAAATGCAGTACAAAAATTGTATCTTCAGCAGGTGGTGGTCGAGGTTCCCCCTCCTTCAACAGGGAAGGGGTTATTATTCGACCATGTTTGTGGTTCCGAAACCGGACGGTTCGGTCAGACCCATATTGAATTTAAAAGCTCTGAACCTATACTTAAAGAGGTTTAAGTTCAAGCTCCCAACAAAATTAACACTAGTATGAATGTGTCTGTGTACATGTGGTAGGGAATATAGAATGTAAGCTCCACTGGGGCAGGGACTGATGTGAATGGGCAAATATTCTCTGTACAGCGCTGCGGAATATGTGTGCGCTATATAAATAACTGGTAATAAATAAATAAATAAGATGGAATCGCTAACAGCGGTCATCGCCAGCCTGGAAGGGGGGGATTTTATGGTGTCACTGGACATAAAGGATGCGTACCTTCATGTCCCCATTTATCCACCTCATCAGGCATACCTAAGATTTGCGGTACAGGACTGTCATTACCAAGTTCAGACGTTGCCGTTTGGTCTCTCAACGGCTCCGAGGATTTTCACCAAGGTAATGGCGGAAATGATGGTGCTCCTGCGCAAGCAGGGTGTCACAATTATCCCGTACTTGGACGATCTCCTCATAAAAGCGAGATCAAGAGAGCAGTTGCTGAACAGCGTATTTCTTTCACTTAAAGTGTTACAACAACACGGCTGGATTCTCAATATTCCAAAGTCGCAGTTGGTTTCTACGAGTCGTCTGCCTTACTTGGGCATGATTCTGGACACGACCCAGAAAAGGGTTTATCTTCCGATAGAAAAAGCCCAGTAACTTATGACTCTGGTCAGGAACCTTTTGAATTCAAGACAGGTGTCCGTGCATCATTGCACTCGAGTCCTGGGAAAGATGGTGGCCTCATACGAGGCCATTCCCTTTGGCAGGTTCCATGCGAGGACTTTCCAATAGGATCTGTTGGACAAGTGGTCCGGATCACATCTACAGATGCATCGGTTGATCACCCTATTCCCCAGGGCCAGGGTATCACTCCTGTGGTGGCTGCAGAGTGCTCACCTTCTCGAGGGCCGCAGATTTGGCATTCAGGATTGGATCTTGGTGACCACGGATGCAAGCTTCCGAGGTTGGGGAGCAATCACACAGGGAAGAAATTTCCAGGGTCTTTGGTCACGTCAAGAGACTTGTCTGCACATCAACATCCTGGAACTAAGGGCCATATACAACGCCCTACGTCAAGCGGAGGCCTTACTTCGCGACCAACCAGTTCTGATCCAGTCAGACAACATCACCGCAGTGGCTCATGTAAACAGCCAAGGCGGCACAAGGAGCGGAAGCCACCAGGATTCTTCGCTGGGCGGAGAATCATGTAAGCGCACTGTGAGCAGTGCTCATTCCGGGAGAGGACAACTGGGAAGCAGACTTCCTCAGCAGACACGACCTACACCCGGGAGAGTGGGGACTTCATCCAGAAGTCTTCGCACAGATTGTGAGTCGGTGGGAACTGCCACAGATAGACATGATGGCGTCCCACCTCAACAAAAAGCTACAGAGGTATTGCGCCAGGTCCAGAGACCCTCAGGCAGTAGCGGTAGACGCCCTCGTGACACCGTGGGTGTTCCGGTCCGTCTATGTATTTCCTCCTCTTCCTCATACCCAAGGTGTTGAGAATAGTAAGAAGAAAAGGAGTGAGAACAATCCTCGTTGTTCCAGATTGGCCACGATGGACCTGGTATCCAGATCTGCAGGAAATGCTCACGGAAGATCCGTGGCCTCTTCCTCTAAGGCAGGACCTGTTGCAACAGGGACCCTGTCTGTTCCAAGACTTACCGCGGCTGCGTTTGACAGCATGGTGGTTGAACGCCGGATCCTAGCGGAAAAAGGTATTCCGGTTGAGGTTATCCCTACGCTGATAAAGGCTAGGAAGGAAGTAACCGCAAAACATTATCACCGTATATGGCGAAGATATGTTTCTTGGTGTGAGGCCAGGAATGCTCCTACGGAAGAATTCCATCTGGGCTGTTTCCTTCACTTCCTACAAACTGGTGTGGATTTGGGCCTTAAATTAGGCTCCATTAAGGTCCAGATTTCAGCCCTATCCATTTTCTTTCAAAAAGAATTGGCTTCTCTCCCAGAAGTTCAGACTTTTGTTAAGGGAGTACTGCATATTCAGCCTCCGTTTGTGCCTCCGGTGGCACCTTGGGACCTTAATGTGGTCTTGGGCTTCCTAAAGTCACACTGGTTTGAACCACTGAAAACGGAGTTGAAATATCTCACTTGGAAGGTGGTCATGTAATTAGCCCTGGCTTCGGCTAGGCGAGTGTCGGAATTAGCGGCTTTATCACATAAAAGCCCCTATCTGGTTTTCCTATATGGATAGAGCGGAATTGCGGACACGTCCTCAGTTCCTGCCAAAATTGGTTTCATCCTTTCATATGAACCAACCTATTGTGGTGCCTGTGGCTACACGGGACTTAGAGGATTCCGAGTCCCTTGATGTGGTCAGGGCTTTGAAAATTTATGTAGCCAGGACGGCTAGAGTCCGAAAAACAGAAGCACTGTTTGTTCTGTATGCAGCCAACAAGCTTGGCGGCCCTGCTTCACGATTCAGCAGGCGCATTCTACGGCAGGATTGCAGTTACCTAAATCGATCAAGGCCCATTCCACTAGGAAAGTGGGCTCTTCTTGGGCGGCTGCCTGAGGGGTCTCTGCACTACAGCAGCTGTGTCGAGCTGCTACTTGGTCGGGTACAAACACCTTTGCAAAATTCTATAAGTTTGATACCCTGGCTGAGGAGGACCTCATGTTTGCTCAATCGGTGCTGCAGAGTCATCCGCACTCTCCCGCCCGTTTGGGAGCTTTGGTATAATCCCCATGGTCCTTACGGAGTCCCCAGCATCCTCTAGGACGTTAGAGAAAATAAGATTTTACTTACCGGTAAATCTATTTCCCGTAGTCCGTAGAGGATGCTGGCTGCCCGTCCCAAGTGCGGACTTCTTCTGCAATACTTGTATATAGTTATTGCTTCCATAAGGGTTACGTTATTGTTGCATCGGGCGTGAACTGATGCTATGTTATTGTCATACTGTTTACTGGATTGTTATCACAAGTTATACGGTGTGATTGGTGTGGCTGGTATGAATCTTGCCCTTGGATTAACAAAAATCCTTTCCTCGTACTGTCCATCTCTTCTGGGCACAGTTCTCTAACTGAGGTCTGGAGGAGGGGCAGAGAGGGAGGAGCCAGTGCACACCAGGGACTAAATTCTTTCTTAAAGTGCCCATGTCTCCTGCGGAGCCCGTCTCTCCCCATGGTCCTTACGGAGTCCCCAGCATCCTCTACGGACTACGAGAAATAGATTTACCGGTAAGTAAAATCTTATTTTTTCTTCCGTTGCAAAAGGCATTGGTAATCCAGTTGATGGTTCGGGATGTCCTGAAGCCAACCCGGATATCGATGCGTCTATGCATTTGCCTTCTGGGGAAAATGGTGGCCTCTTACGAGGCGCTTCAGTATGGAAGGTTTCATGCGACGCCCTTCCAGCTGGATCTGTTGGACAAATGGTCCGGATCGCATCTTCACATGCACCAGAGGATCAGTCTGTTGCCAAATGCCAGGATGTCCCTTCTGTGATGGCTACAGACTTCTTGCCTAATCGAGAGCCGAAGGTTCGGGATTCAAAATTGGACTCTAACCACAGACGCAAGCCTCAGAGGTTGGGGAGCGGTCACCTAGGGGGTGCAATTTCAAGGAAGATGATCAAGTCAGGAAGTTGTCCTTCCAATCAACATTCTGATACTCAGGGCTGTATACAACACCCTTCTGCAGGCCTCATATCTTCAACATCGGGCCATTCAGGTTCAGTCGGACAATGTGACGGCAGTAACGTACATAAACCGACAGGGAGGAACAAAAAGCAGAGCACCAATGTCAGAGGTATCAAGAATTCTCCTCTGGACATAAAAACACGCTGTGGCATTGTCGGCGGCCTTCATTCCGAGAGTAGACAACTGGGAAGCAGACTTCCGCAGCAGACACGACCTGCACCCGGGGGAGTGGGGCTTTCACCCGGAGGTGTTCAGGTGCTTGACACGTCGATGGGGATGTCCACAAATAGACATGATGGCCTCTCGTCTCAACAAGAAGCTCAAGCGGTGTTGTTCCAGGTCGAGAGACCCACAGGCAGTGGCAGTGGACGCTCTGACGACTCCATGGGTCTATCAGATGGTGTAAATGTTCCCTCCACTTCCGCTGATCCCAAGAATTCTGAAAAGAATTATCCTTTTGTATCCTTCTCTCAAAGTATGTCCGTCTCCTCGGGCACAGTTTCCTAGACTGAGTCTGGTAGGAGGGGCATAGAGGGAGGATCCAGCTCACACTATCAAATTCATAAAGTGCCCATGGCTCCTAGTGAACCCGTCTATACCCCATGGTACTAAATGGATCCCCAGTATCCTCTACGGACTACGAGAAAAGGATTTACCGGTAGGTAATACAATCCTATTTCTCTTACGTCCTAGAGGATGCTGGGGACTCCAAAAGGACCATGGGGTATAGACGGGATCCGCAGGAGCTTGGGCACACTGAAAAGACTTAAGACTGGGTGTGAACTGGCTCCTCCCTCTATGCCCCTTCTCCAGACCTCAGTTAGACTTTGTGCCCAGGACTGACTGGACACTCACAGGGGAGCTCTACTGAGTTTCTCTAGAAAAGACTTTTAGGTTTTTTATTTTCAGGGAGACCTGCTGGCTACAGGCTCCCTGCATCGAGGGACTGAGGGGAGAGAAGCAGACCTACTTCTTCTTAGTTAAGGGCTCTGCTTCTCTGCTACTGGACACCATTAGCTCCAGAGGGTTCGATCACTTGGTGCGCCTAGCTGCTTGTTCCCGGAGCCACGCCGTCACCCCCTCACAGAAGCCAGAAGAAAGAAGTCTGGTGAGTATGAGAAGATCAGAAGACTTCAGGACGGCAGAAGACTTCGGTGACCAGGTACAGCGCAGCGGTGACGCTGCGCTCCATGCTCCCACACACATCACTGACTGCACTCACAGGGTGCAGGGCGCTGGGGGGGCGGCGCCCTGGGCAGCAGGTCACTGGGGTCCGGATAGCCGGCAGAAGCATTGTTGGTGCCTCGGCACCGTTCCTCGGCCCCCGCCGGCATTTTCAAATTGGGCGCGCTGGAGCCCGCCGGCAAGGGGCGGAGCTTAGCGTGCGGCTCGCGTCGCCATCTTCTCTCTCCTCCACGCTGCTGAAGGAGACGCTGGGCAGACCTTCGATCACTCCTCGCATAGGCGCTGGGGTGTGAGCTGGCATACTCCCTCTGGGTCTCTCTCTCTCTGGGCTTCACTGTATGCCTGTCCCCTAGCTGAGACGTTGTGAGTGTGAGTCGCTGTGTCGATTGAACGTGTCGACATGTCTGAGGCTAAATGTGATTCACCGGAGGAGGTTGTGGGGGATGCAGTTGTGGGTCCGGATTTGGGTCTGTCGGCGCAGCCGACACCTGATTTACTCACGTTATTAAGTACAGTCAATACGAATGTAGCTTCTTTATCAAAGAGTCACAGACGCAGGTGTGGAATAAAGTCCATAGAGGAGGCTTTGTCTCAGGTACAGACCCCATCGGCTCGCAAAAGCGGCCGTTTACTCAAGTGGTAGATACTGATACCGACACGGACTCTGATTCTGAGGTCGATTTTTCTGAGGCGGCTTTGCATCCGCGTTTAGTGAAGAGTATTCAGTACATGATTGTGGCTATAAAGGATGTTTTACACATTTCTGATGAACCTGCGGTGCAGGAAACAAGGATTTGTTTGTTCAAAGGGAAAAAACTTGAAGTGAAATTTCCCCCCTCTCATGAAATGAATACTCCTTGTGAATAGGCTTGGGAGTCGCCGGATAAGAGGTGGCAGATTCCCAAGAGGATTTACATGGCGTATCCTTTCCCCTCTGATGACAGGGGAAAATGGGAGTCGTCTCCGAATGTTGACAAAGCTCTATCTTGTTTGTCTAAGAAGGTGGCGCTTCAGTCTCCGGACACGGCAGCTCTCAAGGATCCAGCGGATCGCAAGCTGGAGACGTCCCTGAAGTCCATTTTCGCTAATACAGGCGCATTGCTCAGACCTGCAGTGGCGTCGGTGTGGGTGAGTAGTGCTATTGCTAAATGGGCCGAGAATTTAGCTGCTGATATGGATTACCTTGATAAAGATAATGTTCTTCTGACTCTTGGTCATATCAAGGACGCTGCAGGTTACCTGAAGGATGCGGCGAGGGATGTTTGTCTCTTGGGATCAAGAGCCAATGCCATGTCAATATCGGCAGGGAGGGCGTTGTGGATCCATCAATGGAATGCTTCTGCCGACTCCAAGAGAGCTATGGAAGCTTTACCCTTCAAAGGTAATGTCTTGTTTGGGGACGGCTTGGCGGACCTGGTCTCTACCGCGACGGCGGGTAAGTCCTCTTATGTTCCCACACAGCATAAAAAGGCACCACATCAGCAGATGCAGTCCTTTCGTCCTAATAAATACAGGCGTGGAAAGGGTCCGTTCTTCCTCGCTTCAAAGGGTAAAGGAAGGGGTAGGAAGTCGCCTGCCGTGTCGGGCGCCCAGGACCAAAAGTCCTCCCCTGCCTCTACCAAGTCCACCGCATGACGTTGGGGCTTTCCTGGGGGAGTCCGGACCGGTGGAGGGCCGTCTCCGAGTCTTCAGTCAGGTCTGGATTCTTTCAGGCCTCGATCCTTTGGTCCTGGAGATTGTATCTCAGGGATACAAGCTGGAGTTTCGGGAGGTGCCCCCTCACCGTTTTTTTGTTTCGCCCTTACCAGCGTCTCTGTCGGACAGGGAGCTGGTGTTGGCAGCTATACAAAAATTGTGTCAACAGAAGGTCATTGTTCCAGTTCCTCTGTCACAACGGGGGGAGGGGTTCTACTCGAGCCTATTTGTGGTGCCGAAACCGGACGGTTCGGTCAGACCGATTCTGAATCTAAAATCCCTCAATCCATACTTGAAAGTTTTCAAGTTTAAGATGGAATCTCTTCGAGCTGTGATTTCCAGCCTAGAAGGGGGGGATTGTATGGCGTCAGTCGACATAAAGGATGCCTACTTACACGTCCCGATATTTCCTTCGCATCAGGCCTTCATCAGGTTTGCGATACAGGACTCTCATTACCAATTTCAGACGTTGCCGTTTGGCCTTTCCACGGCCCCGAGGGTTTTCACCAAGGTCATGGCAGAAATGATGGTTCTCCTTCGCAAGCAGGGGGTTTCAATTATCCCGTACTTGGACGATCTCCTGATAAAGGCGAGGTCCAAGGAAAGGTTGCTAAGGAGTATAGATTTGGTGCTGTCGGTGCTTCGACAGCACGGTTGGGTGCTAAATTTACCAAAATCTCAGTTGATTCCGACCACCCGACTGTCTTTTCTGGGCCTGATTCTGGACACTGAGTTAGAGAGTTTTTCTTCCACAAGAAAAGGCTCTAGAACTGCAGTTGTTGGTCAGGGAACTTCTGAGGCCGAAGACTGTGTCCATCCATCAATGTACGCGCGTTCTGGGGAAGATGGTGGCGGTGTACGAAGCCATTCCGTTCGGCAGGTTTCATGCCCGGGTATTTCAGTGGGACTTGCTGAGCAAATGGTCCGGGTCTCACCTGCACATGCACCGGAAGATAAGTCTATATCCCAGGGCCAGAATTTCCCTCCTGTGGTGGCTACAAGGGTCTCACCTCCTAGAGTGACGCCGGTTCGGTATCCTGGATTGGGTACTTCTGACGACAGATGCGAGTCTCCGGGGCTGGGGTGCAGTCACCCAAGGCAGGAACTTCCAGGGGAGGTGGTCGTTCCAGGAAGCGGGTCTCCACATAAATGTTCTCGAGTTAAAAGCCATCTACAACGGCCTGCTACAGGCAAGAAGCCTTCTTCAGGGTCGACCTGACAGTCAGACAACATCACAGCGGTGGCACATATCAACCTTCAAGGTGGCACAAGGAGCAGAGCGGCAATGGCGGAGGCCACAAGAATCCTTCGCTGGGCGGAACAGCACCTGAGCGCCCTGTCAGCAGTCTTCCTTCCGGGAGTAGACAACTGGGAAGCAGACTTCCTCAGCAGACACGATCTCCATCTGGGAGAGTGGGCTCTTCATCAAGAAGTGTTTGCAGAAGTGACAAAGCGTTGGGGACTCCCTCTGATAGACATGATGGCGTCTCATCTCAACAAGAAGCTTCCGAGGTATTGTTCCAGGTCAAGCGACCCCCAAGCCAGTGCGGTCGATGCCCTGGTGTCTCCGTGGGTGTTCAAGTCGGTGTATGTGTTCCCTCCACTTCCTCTCATTCCAAAGGTACTGGGGATCATTTGGCGAGCAAAGGTTCAGGCGATTCTCGTAGTTCCAGATTGGCCAAGAAGGGCCTGGTATCCGGATCTTCAGGAATTACTAGTGGAAGATCCTTGTCCGCTTCCTCTAAGAGAGGACCTGTTGTTGCAGGGTCCATGCGTGTTCCCCGACTTACCGCGGCTGCGTTTGACGGCATGGAAGTTGAGCGCCAGATCTTAGCTCGTAAAGGTATTCCAGGAGAGGTCATACCTACTCTCCTCAAGGCTAGGAAGGAGGTTACGACGAAGCATTATCACCGTATTTGGAAGAAGTCTGTTTCCTGGTGTGAGTTTAAGAGGGCTCCTGCGGAAGAATTTAATTTGGGGCGTTTTCTCCATTTTTTGCAGGCTGGGGCGGATGCAGGCCTGAAGTTGGGCTCCATCAAAGTGCAGATTTCGGCATTGTCTATTTTCTTTCAAAGAGAATTGGCTGCCCTCCCAGAGGTTCAGACGTTTGTGAAAGGAGTTTTGCATATCAATCCTCCGTTTGTGCCTCCTGTGGCCCCATGGGATCTGGACGTGGTCTTACAGTTTCTCATGTCTTCCTGGTTTGAGCCTTTGCGTAATGTTGAGTTTTAGTTTCTCACCTGGAAGGTAGTCATGTTGTTGGCGCTGGCTTCTGCCAGGCGGGTGTCTGAGTTGGCGGCCTTATCTCATAAAAGCCCGTACTTGGTCTTTCATTCGGATAGGGCAGAATTGAGGACTCGTCAACAATTTTTACCGAAGGTGGTCTCCTCGTTTCACATTAATCAACCTATTGTGGTACCGGTGGCCAGGGATGCTGGAGCAGTTCCAAGGTCTCTGGATGTAGTGAGGGCTTTGAAGATCTACGTCGCCCGTACGGCGCTTGCCAGGAAAACTGAGGCGCTGTTTGTCCTGTACGCTTCCAACAAGATTGGTCATCCTGCTTCAAAACAGACTATTGCACGCTGGATTTGTAGTACGATTCAGCAGGCTCATTCTTCGGCCGGATTACCATTGCCGAAGTCGGTGAAAGCCCATTCTACCAGGAAGGTGGGCTCGTCTTGGGCGGCTGCCCGGGGCCTCTCGGCTTTACAGCTCTGCCGAGCGGCTACTTGGTCGGGTTCAAACACTTTTGCCAAGTTCTATAAGTTTGATACCCTGGCTGATGGGGACCTTGCGTTTGCTCAGTCGGTGCTGCAGAGTTGTCCGCACTCTCCCGCCCGGTCTGGAGCTTTGGTATAAACCCCATGGTCCTTTTGGAGTCCCCAGCATCCTCTAGGACGTAAGAGAAAATAGGATTTTGGTACTTACCGGTAAATCCTTTTCTCCTAGTCCGTAGAGGATGCTGGGCGCCCGTCCCAGTGCGGACTATTTTCTTGCAGTGTTCTCTTGTGGGTTCGCTTAGTTTATACACGGGTTGTGTATTTCTGTTTTCAGCTTGTTGCTGTAGTGTTTGCATACTGTTATCTGGTTTCTTGTTACTCCGGTTGTACGGTATGGTTGTGGTGTGGGCCGGTATGTCTGTAGCCCTTAGTTTACACAAAAATCCTTTCCTCGAAATGTCCGTCTCTCCTGGGCACAGTTCCTATAACTGAGGTCTGGAGGAGGGGCATAGATGGAGGAGCCAGTTCACACCCAGTCAGTCTTTTTAGTGTGCCCAAGCTCCTGCGGATCCCGTCTATTCCCCATGGTCCTTTTGGAGTCCCCAGCATCCTCTACGGACTAGGAGAAAAGGATTTACCGGTAAGTACCAAAATCCTATTTTTTATTTTATTTTCTCTAACGTCCTAAGTGGATGCTGGGGACTCCGTAAGGACCATGGGGATTAGCGGCTCCGCAGGAGACTGGGCACAACTACAAAGAAAGCTTTTAGACTACTGGTGTGCACTGGCTCCTCCCACTAAGACCCTCCTCCAGACCTCAGTTAGATTCTTGTGCCCGGCCGAGCTGGATGCACACTAGGGGCTCTCCTGAGCACCTAGAAAGAAAGTATATTTAGGTTTTTTATTTTCAGTGAGATCTGCTGGCAACAGACTCACTGCAGCGAGGGACTAAGGGGAGAAGAAGCGAACCTACCTAACAGGTGGTAGTTTGGGCTTCTTAGGCTACTGGACACCATTAGCTCCAGAGGGATCGACCGCAGGACCCGACCTTGGTGTTCGTTCCCGGAGCCGCGTCGCCGTCCCCCTTACAGAGCCAGAAGCACGAAGAAGGTCCGGAAAATCGGCGGCAGAAGACTTCAGCCTTCACCAAGGTAGCGCACAGCACTGCAGCTGTGCGCCATTGCTCCTCATGTACACCTCATACTTTGGTCACTGATGGGTGCAGGGCGCTGAGGGGGGGCGCCCTGAGGGCAATAGATAACACCTTGGCTGGCAAAATATACATCATATATAGTCCCAGAGGCTATATAGATGTAAAATTACCCCTGCCAGTATCACAGAAAAAGCGGGAGAAAGTCAGCCGAAAAGGGGGCGGGGCTTCTCCCTCAGCACACTGGCGCCATTTTTCCCTCACAGTTTCGCTGGAAGGAAGCTCCCTGGCTCTCCCCTGCAGTCTGAGAAACTACAGAAGGGTAAAAAAGAGAGGGAGGGCACTAAATTTAGGCGCAGTATAGATATATATATATATATATATATATGTAATATATATAAAAAAGCAGCTTTAGGGAAAACACTCATTGATAGTGGGATCCCAGTGTTATATAGCGCTCTGGTGTGTGCTGGCATACTCTCTCTCGGTCTCCCCAAAGGGCTTTGTGGGGTCCTGTCCTCTGTCAGAGCATTCCCTGTATGTTTGCGGTGTGTCGGTACGGCTGTGTCGACATGTTTGATGAGGAGGCTTATGTGGAGGCGGAGCAGATGCCTGTAAATGTGATGTCACCCCCTGCGGGGTCGACACCTGAGTGGATGGTGCTGTGGAAGGAATTACGTGATAGTGTCGACTCCTTACATAAAAGGTTTGACGACATACCTAATGTGGGACAGCCGGCTTCTCAGCCTGTGCCTGCCCAGGCGTCTCAAAACCATCAGGGGCTCTAAAACGCCTGCTACCTCAGATGGTTGACACAGATGTCGACACGGATACTGACTCCAGTGTCGACGACGAAGAGACTAATGTAACTTCCAGTAGGGCCACACGTTACATGATTGAGGCAATGAAAAATGTGTTGCACATTTCTGATGTTACCCCCGGTACCACAAAAAAGGGTATAATGTTTGGAGAGAAAAAACTACCAGTAGCTTTTCCTCCATCTGAAGAGTTAAATGAAGTGTGTGAAGAAGCGTGGGCTTCCCCTGATAAAAAGCTGGTAATTTCTAAGAGGTTACTAATGGCGTACCCTTTCCCGCCAGAGGATAGGTCACGCTGGGAAACATCCCCTAGGGTGGATAAAGCGCTCACGCGCTTGTCGAAGAAGGTGGCACTACCGTCTCCGGATACGGCCGCCCTGAAGGAATCTGCTGATAGAAAGCAGGAGGCTATCCTGAAATCTATATATACACACACAGGTGTGATACTGAGACCGGCTATAGCTTCAGCCTGGATGTGCAGCGCTGCTGCTGCGTGGTCAGATTCCCTGTCAGAAAGTATAGATACCCTAGACAGGGACACTATTTTGCTGAACGTAGAGCATATAAAAGACACACTTTTATACATGAGGGATGCACAGAGGGATATTTGCCGGCTGGCATCCAAAATTAGTGCAATGTCCATTTCTGCCAGGAGAGGGTTATGGACTCTGCAGTGGACAGGTGATGCAGATTCCAAACGACACATGGAAGTTCTGCCTTATAAGGGTGAGGAATTGTTCGGGGATGGTCTCTCGGACCTCGTTTCCACAGCAACAGCTGGGAAGTCTACATTTTTGCCCCATGTTCCCTCACAACCTAAGAAAGCACCGTATTATCAGGTACAGTCCTTTCGGCCCAATAGGGGCAAGCGGGTTAAAGGCGCGTCCTTTCTGCCCAGAGGCAGAGGTAGAGGGAAAAGGCTGCAGCATACAGCCAGTTCCCAGGAGCAAAAGTCCTCCCCCGCTTCGTCTAAGTTCACAGCATGACGCTGGGGCTCCACAGGCAGAGCCAGGTACGGTGGGGGCCTGTCTCAAGCATTTCAGCAAGCAGTGGGCTCGCTCACGGGTGGATCCCTGGATCCTTCAAATAGTATCTCAGGGGTACAAACTGGAATTCGAGACGTCTCCCCCCCGCCGTTTCCTCAAATCTGCCTTGCCAACCACTCCCTCAGGCAGGGAGGCAGTGTTACAGGCAATTCAAAAGCTGTATTCACAACAAGTGATAGTAAAGGTGCCCCTACTTCAACAAGGAAGGGGTTACTATTCCACAATGTTTGTGGTACCGAAACCGGACGGTTCGGTGAGACCCATTTTAAATTTGAAATCCTTGAACACACATATCAAAAAATTCAAGTTCAAGATGGAATCGCTCAGGGCGGTTATTGCGAGCCTGGACGAGGGAGATTACATGGTATCGCTGGACATCAAGGATGCTTACCTACATGTCCCCATTTACCATCCTCACCAGGAGTACCTCAGGTTTGTGGTACAAGATTGTCATTACCAATTCCAGACGTTGCCGTTCGGTCTCTCCACGGCTCCGAGGGTCTTTACCAAGGTAATGGCGGAAATGATGATTCTCCTTCGAAGGAAGGGAGTTTTAATTATCCCGTACTTGGACGATCTCCTGATAAAGGCGAGGTCCAGAGAGCAGTTGTTGGTAGGGGTAGCACTATCTCGGGAAGTGCTACAATAGCACGGCTGGATTCTAAACATTCCAAAGTCACAGCTGGTCCCTACGACACGCCTGCTGTTCCTAGGGATGGTTCTGGACACAGAACAGAGAAAAGTGTTTCTCCCGGAGGAGAAGGCCAAGGAGCTGTCATCTCTAGTCAGAGGCCTCCTAAAACCAAAACAGGTGTCGGTGCATCACTGCACGCGGATCCTGGGAAAAATGGTAGCTTCCTACGAAGCGATTCCATTCGGCAGGTTTCATGCAAGAACCTTTCAGTGGGACCTGTTGGACAAGTGGTCCGGATCGCATCTTCAGATGCATCGTCTGATACCCTTGTCCTCGGAGACAGGGTTGTCTCTGCTGTGGTGGCTGCAGAGTGCTCATCTTCAAGAGGGCCGCAGATTCGGCATACAGGACTGGGTCCTGGTGACCACGGATGCCAGCCTTCGAGGCTGGGGAGCAGTCACACAGGGAAGAAATTTCCAAGGACTATGGTCAAGTCAGGAGACTTCCCTGCACATAAATATTCTGGAACTAAGGGCCATTTACAATGCCCTAAGTCAGGCAAAACCCCTGCTTCAAAACCAGCCGGTACTGATCCAGTCAGACAACATCACGGCGGTCGCCCATGTAAATCGACAGGGCGGCACGAGAAGCAGGACGGCAATGGCAGAAGCCACAAGGATTCTCCGATGGGCGGAAAATCACGTGTTAGCACTGTCAGCAGTGTTCATTCCGGGAGTGGACAACTGGGAAGCAGACTTCCTCAGCAGGCACGACCTCCACCTGGGAGAGTGGGGACTTCATCCAGAAGTCTTTCAAATGATTGTAAACCAGTGGGAAAAACCACAGGTGGACATGATGGCGTCCCGCCTAAACAAAAAGCTAGAAAAATATTGCGCCAGGTCAAGAGACCCGCAGGCGATAGCTGTGGACGCTCTGGTAACACCGTGGGTGTACCGATCGGTTTATGTGTTCCCTCCTCTTCCTCTCATACCAAAGGTACTGAGGATAATAAGGAGAAGAGGAGTAAGAACTATACTCATTGTTCCGGATTGGCCAAGAAGAGTGTGGTATCCGGAACTTCAAGAAATGATGTCAGAGGACCCATGGCCTCTACCGCTCAGACAGGACCTGCTGCAGCAGGGGCCCTGTCTGTTCCAAGACTTACCGCGGCTGCGTTTGACGGCATGGCGGTTGAACACCGGATCCTGAAGGAAAAGGGCATTCCGGAGGAAGTCATTCCTACGCTGATAAAAGCTAGGAAAGAAGTAACCGCGAACCATTATCACCGCATATGGCGAAAATATGTTGCGTGGTGTGAGGCCAGGAAGGCCCCAACGGAAGAATTTCAGCTGGGCCGGTTCCTGCACTTCCTACAGTCAGGGGTGACTATGGGCCTTAAATTGGGTTCCATTAAGGTCCAGATTTTGGCTCTATCGATTTTCTTCCAGAGAGAATTGGCTTCACTACCTGAAGTTCAGACTTTTGTTAAGGGAGTGCTGCATATTCAGCCCCCTTTTGTGCCTCCAGTGGCACCTTGGGATCTCAACGTAGTGTTGGATTTCCTAAAGTCACATTGGTTTGATCCACTGAAAACCGTGGATTTAAAATATCTCACGTGGAAAGTGGTCATGTTGTTGGCCTTGGCTTCGGCCAGGTGGGTTTCAGAATTGGCGGCTTTGTCATGTAAAAGCCCTTATCTGATTTTCCATATGGATAGGGCAGAATTGAGGACTCGTCCCCAGTTTCTCCCCAAAGTGGTATCGGCTTTTCATCTGAACCAACCTATCGTGGTGCCTGTGGCTACGAATGACTTGGAGGCTTCCAAGTTGTTGGATGTAGTCAGGGCCCTAAAAATTTATGTTTCCAGGACAGCTGGAGTCAGGAAAACTGACTCGCTTTTTATCCTGTATGCGCCCAACAAGTTGGGTGCACCTGCTTCTAAGCAGACTATTGCTCGCTGGATCTGTAGTACGATTCAGCTTGCACATTCTGCGGCTGGACTGCCGCATCCTAAATCAGTAAAAGCCCATTCCACAAGGAAAGTGGGCTCTTCTTGGGCGGCTCCCCGAGGGGTCTCGGCTCTTCAACTTTGCCGAGCTGCTACTTGGTCAGGGGCAAACACGTTTGCTAAATTCTACAAATTTGATACCCTGGCTGAGGAGGACCTTGAGTTCTCTCATTCGGTGCTGCAGAGTCATCTGCACTCTCCCGCCCGTTTGGGAGCTTTGGTATAATCCCCATGGTCCTTACGGAGTCCCCAGAATCCACTTAGGACGTTAGAGAAAATAAGAATTTACTCACCGGTAATTCTATTTCTCATAGTCCGTAGTGGATGCTGGGCGCCCATCCCAAGTGCGGATTGTCTGCAATACTTGTATATAGTTATTGCTTAACTAAAGGGTTATTGTTGAGCTATCTGTTGAGAGGCTCAGTTGTTATCATGCTGTTAACTGGGTATTGTATCACGAGTTATACGGTGTGATTGGTGTCGCTGGTATGAGTCTTACCCGGGATTCAAAATCCTTCCTAATTGTGTCAGCTCTTCCGGGCACAGTATCCTAACTGAGGTCTGGAGGAGGGTCTTAGTGGGAGGAGCCAGTGCACACCAGTAGTCTAAAGGCTTTCTTTGTAGTTGTGCCCAGTCTCCTGCGGAGCCGCTAATCCCCATGGTCCTTACGGAGTCCCCAGCATCCACTACAGACTATGAGAAATAGAATTACCGGTGAGTAAATTCTTATTTTTTTTTTTTTTTTTTTACCATATTGTATTTCTTTATTTTCTTTTTATTTTACACCTTTTCACATTTATGACCCCTACATTCAATAGAGATATATGAACACAGGAAAAGACTAGTTTGCATTATGAACTGATAGAGCCTCTCCGGTGCACCAACAGTAATGTACAATACTGTATAAGAATGTTCACTGTTGGGGTTCGGTATGCGTGACTGGCGGTCAGGAGACCGCCGGTCACCATACCGACGCTGGAATCCTTGCTTGCAGATGGCCGGTGGGGGGCGGGGGGGGGAGGGAGGGAGTGGGAATAGCCCCTGTTAGTCGGCATGCCAACTGTCGGGACTGTAAGAGGGCAGGATTCCGGCGCCGGTCACGTAACTACCTCCACACTGTTGTACAGGCATCTGTGCTGGAGTGCTAATACAGTAATGGCATCCAGACAGAGGGATTTCAGCACCTTTGAGCTGCTTGTTCTGTGGAGGGACCGAACTGCTCGCCAGCAACCGGGAGAAGCAGCGGGCCTATCTTAAGGCCCGCAAGGAGATTCAGCAGAAGTATGGCCGCAAAAAGTCGGTAAGGTCCATCCAGAGGACCTGGAGCGACCTTATAAGGAGGGACCAGAGATGCCTGCAGGCCCTCAGGCACTGTAAGTACAGTAGATTATTACTGTACTTAAAGTTAACTACAGGCACTGTATAGCTAAACAGGGTCTGCTGTAGCAGCATTACTGTTTGGCTTGATGAACTCTAAATGACCTGAGGTCACTGTCTAGTTTTAGGGGGAGATGAACAATACTAAAGAGTACAGTACAAAGTACTGTAAGTAAAAAGAGTGTAAAAGTGAGCCTTTGGAGAAGTCGCCCATGGCAGCCTATCAGTATTGATGTAACATTCATCATTTGTGTACTATAAATTATGCAGAGCAAATTTTGGGAAAATTTTCAACTCTTTCACTGCTTAGTACTGTACATCTCCAGAGCTTCAACTTGCAGGGGGTGGGGTGGGGGGTTGTCCATGCACCCCGAGCGCCACACATGAGGAAGCGTTGACACTGGCGAGCACTTGTCCGGGCCGCTTTGTGATGACACAAAAAAAAAAAAAGATTTTTTTTAATAGGAAATAGGGAACAATGTACAAGGGACTCAATCCCTTGTACGTGGGCATGCTAAGCATTGACAATACCTCTAGACTTAAGTAGCCCCGGTATCAACAATTGCACAATAATTTATTTTACTGCTCATTGTCATTTTCTTAATAGGGTTATAAACTCACGTGATCATAAGGGACCCAGAACGAGCACGGCAAAATTTGCAATATTTTGAAAATGATGATTCTCCATGTGTACGGTAGTTGTTTAATGTAATTTTAAGTGGGTAATAGACGCACGCTATCGGCTACACTGTAAAATTTGGAGTGTGTAATGAAACAACTGTTATTGTGGTAAGACTTGTAAAACATACGTACATTACAGTACTGTTGATCCAACATAATATATATACTGTAAATAAATAAAAGACTCTAAAAATGTGACTCTTAAAATGGAAGCATCGTTTGACTTTACAATGGAAACTTCTCATATGCACAATGGCTGTTTTCAAAAGCGATACCTGGCGCACGAACAAATGTATTGCACTGACTGGATATACAAATCATTACACTGCGACTGAATACGCCGCCTTGCAGCTGAACACGCCTCCCTACAACCAGGCGCAGGCATACGTAATGCGACTAGTCTTTTGCATTACACACCACATGGGGGATAGATGAGCGTGGCTACATCTGTAGTTTGGTGTCTAGTATTTTAGGACTGTGATGGTGTCCACTTAGGTAGTTGGCTACACGGGATATAGTTTTATGATCCCGGCGGTCAGCATACCGACCCGGGATCCCGCCCGCCAGAATGCCGGTAGGGGGCCCCGGACGTTCCCACTCGTGGTTGTCCATGAGGGGGGCGAGCACAGCAAACTTCATTGCGGGATCCCGACCGCCAGTCACCCGTACCCAGCCTGGCTATATTGATGTCATACTAAAATAATGATTTCCTTTGGAGATATAGGGGGTCATGCAGAGTTGATCGCTCGCTAGCAGTTTTTAGCAGCCGTGCAAACGCTATGCCGCCTCCCACTGGGAGTGTATTTTAGCTTAGCAGAAGTGCGAACGAACGCATTGCAGAGCGGCTACAAAATAATTTTGTGCAGTTTTAGAGTAGCTTCAGACCTACTCAGCGCTTGCGATCACTTCAGACTATTCAGTTCCTGTTTTGACGTCACGAACACGCCCTGCCACGCCTGCGTTTTTCCTGGCACACCTGCGTTTTTTCGAACACTCCCTGAAAACGGTCAGTTGACACCCAGAAACGCCCTCTTCCCGTCAATCACTCTGCGGCCAGCAGTGCAACTGAAATGCTTCGCTAGACCTTGTGTGAAACGACATAGTTCGTTGTAATAGTATGACGCGCGTGTGCATTGCGCCGCATACACATGCGCAGAAGTGCTTTTTTTTTTCCCCTGATAGCTGCGCAGTGAATGAAAGCAGCTAGCGATCAAATCGGAATGACCCCCATAGGCAGCTGAATTCCAGAGTAGCTTTACACATTGTTTTTGCTTACTTTGGCCTCATACTAAAAAACTTAAAAGCATGTAATCCTCAGGACTACGATTTTTGAAATCGGACCCTAAAGTTGTACAGGCATTTCCACTTACACAACTTTTACTCTCCTAGATCCACCACAGCAATAACCTGGACATAGCTGATTGTGTGCTGCAGGGGGTGACCGTTGCACCCGCCCCCACTCTGAGGGCCATAGCTTTGCTATTATTGTACATTGAGAACTAACATTTTTCCAAAGTTAGTCTGACATATATTATTTATTTATGAACAGTTTCTTATATAGCGCAGTGAATTCTGTTGCGTTTTACAATTCGAAACAACTGTGATAAAACAAAAGAGAGGTAGGGACACCCTGCTCGCAAGCTTACAATCTATAGGGAAATAAGCACTGATGCACAAGGATAGATGCCATCTATTGCATAATGGTCCACCAGATTGCAATGGTTCTTAGTGGGCTGTGTGATATGGTCACACAGCAGTGTTGGCCTGGTGTCAGGAAGATGGGAAAGTGAAGAAAGAAAATGTGTGGAGTGGAAAATGTATAAAAGTTAAATGGCCAATTCCGGATTTTGATAAGCTTGGCTGAAGACGTAAGTTTTCAGGGAAGCTTGAAGGTTTTGAGACTAGAGGAGAGTCTTATTATGCATGGGATGGCATTCCACAGAGTGGAAAGACCAGTAAAAAGAATGTTGCAATAATCAGTGCGGGAGATAATGAGAGCATGGATTAGAGTCTTTGCTCTGTCTTGTGTAAGGTATGGTTCTATTTTGGATATTTGTTTTTCTTTTAGATGCATGTAACATGATTTTAAGAAAGATTAATTGTGGGGAACAAAGGACACCCAGGCAGCAATCTTGTGGGGTAGGATTTATTGTCGAGTTCTCAACAGTGATAGATCGATCAGGTTGGTAACTACTGTTGCTCGGTGGAATTATTCATTCTATTTTGAAAATATTAAGTTTGAGGCGTCGAGGTGACATCCAAGATGAAACTGCAGAAATCTATGGGATGCAATATGTCTTTGAAACTTCACTTCTTGGACTAAGAAGTAGAGCTGTTGCCCATAGCAGCCAATAAGATTCTACTTATCATTTTTCTGTCACCTTCTAGAAGATAATGACTAGAATCTAGTTGCTATGGACAACATACCACTTCTATAAACCCGTTCCTTAGTAAATGTACTCCCTAGACTTCTTCCCAGAAAGTCTTGGGGCCGTCAGTGATGAGCATTGCAAGCGTTTCCATCAGCAGGTTTCTATGATGGATAGGAGGCAGTGTAGTTCCAGTATGGTGGCTGACTATAGCTGGACCATGAAGAGAGACGTCCCAAAGGCAAAATATGCAAATTTAATAAAACATTAAATGTAAACAAAAAAACCCTGCCTGATAGAAACGATCTGAATGGATATTCAAATTCAGCACAAAAAATACATTTAGGTGGTAATTCTGAGTTGATCGCAGCAGCAAGTTTGTTAGCAAATGGGCAAAACCATGTGCACTGCAGGGGAGGCAGATATAACATTTGCAGTATTAAGACAGCATTAGTTAAGAACAAGTGTACCTGTGCCAGAATATATTGTACGAGTATTCTGATATATACATCCGGTCTCGGACCGCGCATTGTTATATATAATATACATCTACTAGTCCAGTGCAGTTTTATTGTATTACTAAAATAATTATCTTATCTGTATCACTGTGACTGTGTGTGCCTGTATCTGCGGTGTGGATTTCACTTCCAGTGTATCCCAGCTTTAGCTATCACTGTATTCTGTACTGCCCGTAAGGTGTGTACCCACGGTGAGATATTTTCTTTCAATTGTGACTATATAGTCAAAATCTCAAGAAAAGTTAGTCACCTTGCGATCCCAATTCGATCCCGATGCGCGGTCCCGCTAGGTCGGCATTGCAAGAAAAGATAGACTGTGCAGGCAAGTCAATCCTTGCTAGATCGGTGTACTATCTACTGTAGTTCATCTCACATGTCAATTACATCTCACATAAGCCAAAATCGTAAGCACACATAGTCCATATATCAAGAAAAGTTAGTCAAAATCGGTGATGCTGGGCTTCGGGGAGTTCAAGGGAAATAGCATAGTCAAAATCGGATATAGCAAGGATCTCACCGTGTGTACACACCTTAAGAGTCCCCTATTCTTTCTTTGCCCAATATCCACTGATGCTGTGGTATCCATGGCATGAGTTTACCTAACAGAGTGGTTGCAGATTTTTTTTTTAGGTCCTCCTCTCCCTTAATGACTGTGGCCGCAGATGTAATTGCCATTTTCTCTAACGTCCTAAGTGGATGCTGGGGACTCCGTCAGGACCATGGGGTTTAGCGGCTCCGCAGGAGACAGGGCACAATAATAAAAGCTTTAGGATCAGGTGGTGTGCACTGGCTCCTCCCCCTATGACCCTCCTCCAAGCCTCAGTTAGATTTTTGTGCCCGGCCGAGAAGGGTGCAATCTAGGTGGCTCTCCTGAGCTGCTTAGAATAAAAGTTTAAGTTAGGTTTTTTATTTTCAGTGAGTCCTGCTGGCAACAGGCTCACTGCTACGAGGTACTTAGGGGAGAGAAGTAAACTCACCTGCGTGCAGGATGGATTTGCTTCTTAGGCTACTGGACACCATTAGCTCCAGAGGGAGTCGGAACACAGGTCTCACCCTGGGGTTCGTCCCGGAGCCGTGCCGCCGACCCCCCTTGCAGATGCCGAAGTTGAAGAGGTCCAGAGGTCCAGAAACAGGCGGCAGAAGACTTTCAGTCTTCATAAGGTAGCGCACAGCACTGCAGCTGTGCGCCATTGTTGTCAGCACACTTCATACCAGCGGTCACTGAGGGTGCAGGGCGCTGGGGGGGGCGCCCTGGGCAGCAATGTATTATACCTTTTTTATGGCTAAAATACATCACATATAGCCCTTGAGGCTATATGGATGTATTTAACCCCTGCCAGATCTCACAAACTCCGGGAGAAGAGCCCGCCGTTTTAGGGGGCGGGGCCTATTCTCCTCAGCACACGGCGCCATTTTCCTGCTCAGCTCTGCTGTGAGGAAGGCTCCCAGGCTCTCCCCTGCACTGCACTACAGAAACAGGGTTAAAACAGAGAGGGGGGGCACTTATTTGGCGATATGATTACATATGTGAAAATGCTATAAGGGAAAACACTTGTATAAGGGGTTGTCCCTGTATAATTATAGCGTTTTTGGTGTGTGCTGGCAAACTCTCCCTCTGTCTCCCCAAAGGGCTAGTGGGGTCCTGTCCTCTATCAGAGCATTCCCTGTGTGTGTGCTGTGTCGGTACGTGTGTGTCGACATGTAGGAGGACGATGTTGGTGAGGAGGCGGAGCAAATTGCCTGTATTGGTGATGTCACTCTCTAGGGAGTCGACACCGGAATGGATGGCTTATTTAGGAATTACGTGATAATGTCAACACGATGCAAGGTCGGTTGACGACATGAGACGGTCGGCAAACAAATTAGTACCTGTCCAGGCGTCTCAGACACCGTCAGGGGCTTGTAAAAACGCCCATTTACCTCAGTTGGTCGACACAGACACAGACATGGACACTGACTTCAGTGTCGACGGTGAAGAAACAAACGTATTTTCCTTTAGGGCCACACGTTACATGTTAAGGGCAATGAAGGAGGTGTTACATATTTCTGATACTACAAGTACCACAAATAAGGGTATTATGTAGGGTGGGAATAATCTACTTGTAGTTTTTCCTGAATCAGATAAATTAAAGTGTGTGATGATACGTGGGTTTCCTCCGATAGAAAATTATTGGAGGTATACCCTTTCCCGCCAGAAGTGAGGGCGAGTTGGGAAACACACCTTAGAGTGGATAAGGCGCTCACACGCTTATAAAAACAGTGGCGTTACCGTCTCCAGATACGGCCGCCCTCAAAGAGCCAGCTGATAGGAAGCTGAAAAATATCCTAAAAAGTATATACACACATACTGGTGTTATACTACGACCAGCAATCGCCTCAGCCTGGATGTGCAGCGCTGGGGGTGCTTGGTCGGATTTCCTGACTGAAAATATTGATACCCTTGACGGGAACAATATTTTATTGACTATAGAGCATTTTAAGGATGCATTTCTATATATGCGAGATGCGCATTCTGGCATCAAGAGTAGATGTGATGTCCATATCTGCCAGATGATGTTTATAGACCATGACAGTGGTCAGGTGATGCAGATTCCAGACGGCACATGGAAGTATTGCCGTATAAAGGGGCGGTCCATCGGACCTGGTGGCCATGGCAACAGCTGGAAAATCCACTTTTGTTACCCCAAGTCACATCTCAGCAGAAAAGGACACAGTCTTTTCAGTCTCAGTCTTTTCGTACCCATAAAGGCAGGCGGGCAAAAGGCCAGTCATATCTGCCCAGGGTTAGAGGAAAGGGAAGAAGACTGCAGCAGGCAGCCCATTCCCAGGAACAGAAGTCCTCCACAGCTTCTGCCAAGTCCGCAGCATGACGCTGGGGCCATACAAGCGGACTCAGGTGCGGTGGGGGGTCATCTCAAGAGTTTCAGCACGCAGTGGGCTCACTCGCAAGTGGACTCCTGGATCCTACACGTAGTATCCCAGGTGTACATTGGAAATTCGAGACGTCTTCCCCTCACAAGTTCCTGAAGTCTGCTTTACCAACGTCTCCCTCCGACAGGGAGGCAGTATTGGGAAAAAATTCACAGGCTGTATTCCCAGCAGGTGATAATCAAAGTACCCCTCCTACAACAAGGGAAGGGGTATTATTCCACACTATATTGTGGTACTGAAGCCAAACGGCTCGGTGAGATCTAAAAGATTTGAACAATTACATACAAGGGTTCAAATCAAGATGGAGTCACTCAGAGCAGTGATAGCGAACCAGGACGATATGGGGTCACTGGATATCAGGGACGCTTACCTACATGTCCAAATTTTGCCCTTCTCACCAAGGGTATCTCAGGTTCGTGGTACAGAACTGTCACTATCAGTTCAGACGCTGCCGTTTGGATTGTCCACGGCACCCCGGGTCTTTACCATGGTAATGGCCGAAATGATGATTCTTCCTAAAAGAAATATGGAAGCTTTCCTGATAAGGGCAAGGTCCAGAGAACAGTTGGCGGTCGGAGTAGCACTATCTCAAGTAGTTCTACGACAGCACGAGTGGATTCTAAATATTCCAAAATCGCAGCTTTTTCCGACGACACGTCTAATGTTCCTAGGAATGATTCTGGACACAGTCCAGAAAAGGATGTTTTCTCCCGGAGAAGAAGGCCAGGGAGTTATCCGAGCTAGTCAGGAACCTCCTAAAACCAGGAAAAGTATCAGTGCATCATTGCACAAGGGTCCTGTGAAAAATGGTGGTTTCTTACAAAGCGATCCCATTCGGTAGATTTCACGCAAGAACCTTTCAGTGGAATCTGCTGGGAAAATGGTCCGGATCGCATCTTCAGATGCATCAGCGGATAACCCTGTCTCCAAGGACAAGGGTGTTTTCTTCTGCGGTGGCTGCAGAGTGCTCATCTATGAAAGGGCCGCAGATTCGACATTCAGGACTGGGTCCTGGTGACCACGGATGCCAGCCTGAGTGGCTGGGGAGCAGTCACACAAGGAAAAAATTTCCAGGGAGTGTGATCAAGTCTGGAGACTTCTCTCCACATAAATATACTGGAGCTAAGGGCAATTTACAAGGCTCTAAGCTTAGCAAGACCTCTGCTTCAAGGTCAGCCGGTATTGATCCAGTGGGACAACGTAGTGGTATTGTCCAGTGGGACAGTCGCCCACGTAAACAGACAGGGCGGCACATGAAGCAGGAGGGAAATGGCAGAAACTGCAAGGATTCTTCGCTGGGCGAAAAATCATGTGATAACACTCTCAGCAGTGTTAATTCCGGGAGTGGAAAACTGGGAAGCAGACTTCCTCAGCAGGCATAACCTCCACCCGGGAGAGTGGGGACTTCAGCGGGAAGTCTTCCACATGATTGTAAACCGTTGGGAAAAACCAAAGGTGGACATGTTGGCGTCCCGCCTGAACAAAAAACTAGACAAATATTGCGCCAGGTCAAGGGACCCTCAGGCAATAGCGGTGGACGCTCTGGTAACACTGTGGGTGTACCAGTCAGGGTATGTGTTCCCTCCTATGCATCTCATACCAAAAGTACTGAGAATCATAAGAAGGAGATGAGTAAGAACGATACTCGTGGTTCCGGATGGGTCAAGAAGGACTTGGTACCCGGAACTTCAAGAGATGCTCACGGAAGAACCGTGGCCTCTACCTTTAAGAAAGGACCTGCTCCAGCAGGGGCCTTGTCTGTTCCAAGACTTACCGCGGCTGCGTTTGACGGCATGGCAGTTGAACGCCGGATCCTGAAAGGGCATTCCAGATGAAGTCATCCCTACCCTGGTCGAAGCCAGGAAGGATGTAACCGCAAAACATTTTCACCGCATTTGGCGAAAATATGTTGCTTGGTGGGAGGCCAAGAAGGTCCCTACAGAGGAATTCCAACTGGGTCGTTCCTACATTTCCTGAAAACAGGACTGTCTATGGGCCTAAAATTAGGGTCCATTAAGGTTCAAATTTCGACCCTGTCGAATTTCTTCCAGAAATAACTGGCTTCAGTGCCTGAAGTTCAGACGTTTGTAAAAGGGGTACTGCATATACAGCCTCCTTTTGTGCCCCCAGTGGCACCTTGGGATCTCAGTGTTGTTTTGAGTTTCCTAAAGTCACATTGGTTTGATCCACTCATCACTGTGGAATTAAAATATTTCACATGGAAGGTGAAGATTCTATTAGCCCTGGCTTCAGCCAGGCGTGTGTCAGAATGGGCGGCTTTATCATATAAAAGCCCTTACTTAATTTTTCATTCTGACAGGGCAGAATTGAGGACTCGTCCTCAATTTCTCCTTAAGGTGTTTTCTGTTTTTCACATGAACCAACCTATTGTGGTACCTGCGGCTACTAGGGACTTGGAGGACTCCAAGTTACTTGACGTTGTCAGGGCCCTGAAAATATATGTTTCCAGGACGACTGGAGTCAGAAAATCTGACTCGCTGTTTAGCCTGTATGCACCCAACAAGATGGGTGTTCCTGCTTCTAAGCAGACGATTGCTCGCTGGATTTGTAGTACAATTCAGCTTGCACATTCTGTGGCAGGCTTGCCACAGCCAAAATCAGTAAAAGCCCATTCCACAAGGAAGTGGGCTCATCTTGGGCGGCTGCCCGAGGGGTCTCGGCTTTACAACTTTGCCGAGCTGCTACTTGGTCAGGGGCACACCCCTGACTGAGGAGGACCTGGAGTTCTCTCATTCGGTGCTGCAGAGTCATCCGCACTCTCCCGCCCGTTTGGGAGCTTTGGTATAATCCCCATGGTCCTGACGGAGTCCCCAGCATCCACTTAGGACGTTAGAGAAAATAAGAATTTACTTACCGATAATTCTATTTCTCGTAGTCCGTAGTGGATGCTGGGCGCCCATCCCAAGTGCGGATTGTCTGCAATACTTGTACATAGTTATTGTTACAAAAATCGGGTTATTCTTGTTGTGAGCCATCTTTTCAGAGGCTCCTTCGTTGTTATCATACTGTTAACTGGGTTCAGATCACAGGTTGTACGGTGTGATTGGTGTGGCTGGTATGAGTCTTACCCGGGATTCAATATCCTTCCTTATTATGCACGCTCGTCCGGGCACAGTATCCTAACTGAGGCTTGGAGGAGGGTCATAGGGGGAGGAGCCAGTGCACACCACCTGATCCTAAAGCTTTTATTATTGTGCCCTGTCTCCTGCGGAGCCGCTAAACCCCATGGTCCTGACGGAGTCCCCAGCATCCACTACGGACTACGAGAAATAGAATTATCGGTAAGTAAATTCTTATTTTTTTCTTGCTTGCTGTTTGTTTTTCTTTATGTGCAATGTAGACCATGAGAGGGTCTAATTCTCCATTTGCCCACTTCTCCACTTTTTAGAAGCTTTGGTATATCTTCCCCTATATTTTTGAGTTCATAGCCACCTTATTTAATAATGACCAGATGAATACTCTGCTTTACCTGTGTGTCAGTAAACCCATTAATGCATGGGATTCGCAACCATAATCCTCAAGTACCACCAACAGGTCATGTTTTGTGCATTTCTTTAATTATTCACAGGTGAGTTAATCTATTTTGCATGGTGAGTAATTATCTCACAGACATACATGACCTGTTAGTGGTTGAGAACCCCTGCAACCTTTTTATAGTCATTAGCAGTGACGTGAGGTGAGGCAGAGCCTTTCCTGTCATACTAACGTTTGTGCCAGAGTTTTTACTATATAAAGTATATGAAAACTAGAAATAATTTGTTCGAAATATCTTCTTTGCATTATTCTAAACACATTTATAGCCAAAACTCTGGAGTAAAAAGTCTATGGCAGGTGAGGCAGTGCCTCACCTGCTTATCATTTCCGCCATCTCTGATCAAAACTCACAAAATTTCCAGGAGTTTATACTGCTGCACCTGTCTATAATGCCCAGATGTACCATTTGACTCATATATTGTGTGTAAATCTGGCTCTGATGCTAGCCAGTGCCTCCTGAGCCATTTAGCTCACCGCACGTCCCTGGTCATTAGGATCTTTACTAGCATGGTCTCATACTGGGATGACTGTTTTCACAATACTGTACAGGTTTAGTGAGCTTAGTGAGCAGAACTATTATAGGCAAATATTATTCATCAACAAATGAGCAACAATTGAGATTAAGGATATTAACTAGCAATCATTTGCTGTATAGACTGATCACCACCGAAGAAACTCGCACCAGCTGCATATCTTTTCTCAGTCCACAGATCAGGACACAATTTGAAAACTTTGACGCATTCACATATGTCAATGTTAAGAGCAAATTTGTTATTAGTTTTTTCTTTTTTACATATATCTTTACAATTGGGGATATACTCAAAACTGGGCCCCAGATTTATCAAGCCTCAGAGAGCAAGAAATTGCATGGTGATAAAATACCAACCGATCATCTCCTAACTGCCATGTTACAGGCTGTGTTGAAAAATGACAGCAGCTGATTGGTTGGGACTTTATCACCGTGCAATTTAGCACTCTCCCAGGCTTAATAAATCTGGCCCTCAGTATTAGCAGAAAATGAAACTAGTAAGCATGTGGCCACGCTGCTTGGTGATGCAGACATTGACAGTTACAGCCAGTAGGTGGCAGTGACTCTCTTCTCTCCAGGAGGGACAGAATGCTCTGCTCCGGGACTTCCTGTTAATATACGATAATCATCACCTGTGGTGAAACACCTTTCTTATCCATTAGCCTGTTCAATACAGGTGCCGGCAATCATACATTAAGAGAAAAGTCCAGAAGCAGAGCATTGTGTCCCTCCCGGAAAGGGTCATGTTGGGAGGTATGGTATACTCATGGGGACAGAGATGGAGGTTGGGCAGATGTCTCAGATACCCAGAAGGGTGGACAGCAAGAAGTCTTAGTTAACTCTGGCTAAGGAAAGGTACATAGTCATATAAATATTGCAGCTCAAGTACTGTGGTGGAGTGGATGCCAAGGGAGTGCACATATAGTTCCACTGTTTGTGAATGGGAGATGGTCTGCCATCTGTTACTGTGACACCTGTTTGCACTCCACCATCTGCTGTATGTGTCCTTCTGGTCATCTATGGCCCCACCTGAGAGCTAGCCTAAGCCAAGACAAGTGAGAATGTTAAGAAGGAGGTGTAGCACCAATTTATCCACCCCTTAATGCCACATTGACAGGAGTCTATGGCACTCACAGCTCTCGTACAGTCCAGCTATTTGGTCACGGTCTGTCCTACCTGCGGGCAGCATTGTCCGGGCAGCATTGTCCCGCAGGTGCGGGAGGCTTTGATAACCTGCTGCTCTGCAAAGCAGCGAGTGACCTCTGAGTAGATGCCGTGCACATGACATCTATTCAATGCTGGGAGGGGAGCAGAGTGCTGCCCGGTTGCTTGGGGAGCGCTGGGCTTGCCCCCAAAATGCCCCAAAAACTGGGCCATGACGCGCAGCCACACCCACTCAACCGGGGCAACGCCCCTCCAATCAAATCGTCCCGAACAAGTGATATGGAAAGTTGGTAGGTATGAGCTCTCAAGAAATATTTGTCCCCATTGCCTTTTGTTTTAAAATATAGAAGTTGTAAGGAAGCTATAACACTAGGGCAATGTCAGACAGTAGAGACACAGGGGTCTATGAACAAAACCTTGGAGAGATCAGGGGAACAGAGATAAAGCACCAACCAACCTGTCATTTTTCAAACCCATCCTGTAACATGGCAGTTAGGAAGCTGGCTGGTACTTTATCTCTCTCTGTTTCCACTTTATTACTTTTTAATACTTAATACATTTGGGCCTCAATGACAAGCAAGTCACTTCTGTTTACATAGCTTATAGTTGCCAGATGACGATTACTTCTGTCCTCATACGTGTTTGCGGTAGCCGTGAAGTAAAGATCTGTCACTGCTGCTCCATGTCAGATATATAGGGGAGATGTATCAAAGCTCGGAGAGAGATAAAGTGCCAGCCAATCAGTCCCTGTTATTTTTCAAGCATGGCCTGCAAAATGACAGATTGGTTGGTACTTTATCTCTCTCCACTGTATGGGGCTTTTGTAATAGTATGAAAGTCTGCCTGTATTTTAAAGCAGCAGTCCTTTAAAAGGCATAACCAGGTTGGGTTTGCCTTTTAAAGGATTGCCACTTTAGAAAGTATGGGCAGACTCGATGGAATTTCCATAGTGTGTGCAGCTTGCAGATTATTACATAAGCCCCCTTATCCAATCTTTGATACATATCACCCATGGTGTCTCACAGGTGAGGCGATTTCTTTGGCAATTAATATTTATTTCCAGTTTACTGGTATAATCTGCATGTTTGTTATGATGTTAGTAGCCCATAGAAATTGACAGCAAATAATGGGCCCTACACACTGGCAGATAAAATGCACGATATGAACGGTCTCGTTCATTAATGAACGAGAACTCATTCATATCATGCAGTGTGTAGGCACCAACTATTAACAAAGCACGGCCCCGCGCTCGTTCATCGTTGGTGCCCTGTCGCTTATGCTTGCAGGCCAATATGGACGAGATTGTCCATAACATGCAGTGCTATGGAGCCTTGTGTCGGGGGAGAGTGAAGAAACTTTACTCTCAAGTTCAAAAGAAGTGATAGGGTTAATTGTAATAATAAGATAACCACTATAGGTGTGTCAGAGAGGCGCACCCTGGCAGTAATTTGAAAAAAATAAATAAATACAGTACGTTAAGATACACATTGGAATGAAAAGTATAATTCTTATAGGCTGCCTACAATTGAATGGCTCCGTTGGGTGCCATCTACTGCTGTCGGCTAAAATAACAATTTAATTCCCCCCCTAGTGGAACATGCCACTGTTTCAGGACATGCCACTCTGTGTTATTATATAGACTAGGAAAAATTCAGCCCACCTTCACTATGCCCCATGTCCCCTACTTACCAGTCCTTCTGTCTGCTTCTGCAGAACTGCTGTTGCTGTTCTGTTGTTGACAGTGGAAGCCATAGAGTGGGAATGGCGCGCGCCCTCTCTGCATATGTTGGAGACATGACAGCCATCTGGCATTATTATATAGATTTTTGACCAGGATGTCCATTGATAATCTGGTGGGCCTGATGCACGTGCTGCTGGTGTTGGATGCAGATCAGTGATATTTTTGCTACTGCGCGTGCACCTAAGTCGCACCACACATTTTACCTATTGTTTCTGTAAATAGTCACAGTTGCGATTTCTCGTATGCAAGGAGAAGTGTTTTGACAATGTAATGTCCATTTCTGGGTGGAACCAATCTGTATTACAGTGTGCACATCTCGGCCCTTGCACATTTCTGGGTGGAACCAATCTGTATTACAGTGTGCACATCTCGGCCCTTGCACATTTCTGGGTGGAACCAATCTATATTAGTGTGTACATCTCGGCCCTTGCACATGCATGGTTGTACACCAGGGAAGGGTTTTGTAACATCATTCGCATAAAGTTGCAGATGGACTACCGGCAATAGATGCTTTTATGGGTGCTTATGCATCCGCATCTGATTCAGGTCTAATGTTTTTTTGTGGTGTTCTATTAAATGCTACATCAAAGTAAAGAGCGTATTTGTTTTCAGATAAAACATCATGAGACTCGTAAGCTTGGAAAAAATAGTTGCACTACAAAAGAAAGCGTCCAACATTCGGAATATCTGTATATTGGCTCATGTGGATCATGGTGAGTGGGGGTTTGTTTGTGGTAAAGACGATCACTAATGCTATTCTTAATGCATGTGAGCTGTGGTTTGCTAATAGCGCCTCTGTCCTTACCCTGCTCCTGCACTGGCCTTTGTATAGCTGTGTACTTCAGTATATGCAATATAAATGCTAGCGCTGAAATAAAAAATGGGAGGTTATAAGGAATCCCATGACATCTAGTGATACCTGTTCTGCTGTCCCTGCCCTTGCCTCATTGCAAATGTAATTTTTATAATTCGTGTCTCACCCTAATTACTGCAAAAGCTTTAGCTTGTATATCCCCCCCCCAAAAAAAAACTGATTGATCATTGTTAGTTTATAAGTATATGATGGTTACTTGTACATGTTTTTGCTATTTGAATTAAATCCATGTTGTGCCTTTTAGGGAAAACTACACTAGCAGACTGCCTCATAGCCAGCAATGGGATCATCTCTAACAGGCTAGCAGGGAAGGTATGTTTTTCATTCCTGAGATATTCCTTGGGAAAATCGCCGCTCCTCACTGCCACTTTGTAACCTTTCTGATTATTGTTGCAGTTACGTTATTTGGACAGTCGAGAAGATGAGCAGATTCGAGGAATCACCATGAAATCCAGTGCAATATCTCTTCAGTACACATGCGGTACTTTTCCAATATAGATCATTTAAACTACCCTTTAAACCTTTCTTGTTGTTTAACATATAATATAGGAGAATAAAAAATCATTACAAAATATACACCATTTCATCCAAGAAATGTTTCAAATACTACTTATCTGTGATTCTTGAATTAGAATTCACTAATTGGGCGGAATTCAATTCTTTTCACCCCCTTCCACATCCGTTCTGTTTCTGCTAACGGTCGTGGTATAATAATTTCAGCTTGCTACCCCCGAGGTAACAAGAGCGCCCAACCCTTTACGCAGCTAAACCTGATTACTATGGGCGCAATGTGCGCGATAACAGGGATTACTTTAGAAAGGAGATTGGGCGTGATGTGGGGCCATATAAATAAAGGATAATAATAATAATATATCATTTGAATACCGCCCTTTATGTTGTGTTCTGTTCTATTGTACTACCAGAACATGATTTATCCCCACCTCCAACCCTTCCTGTCATCCATCCAGGAGGCCACATTGCCCTTTGTTGCCTTAATGTTTAGTGATTAAACAGCTGTCGGACTAGTGGGTTAATGAAATACTTTACACATGCTGTCTGGGAGATCCTCGCTGCTGCATCTAAACAGAGGGCCCTTCCCATGCCACAGCTGGCTGGGTAATGTAGAATTCTCCTCTGCTGAAAGTTGTTTTGTTCACGCAGTTCATTGGATGAGCAATCTGTTCTCAGCACAGTTGTGGTAGGGTGAGTATATATTTAAAAGGTTCAATATATATAATGTTGATGCAGAGGAATGGAAAACAAAAGCCAGAGAGCCATTGTGTTTCTTCCTGACCTTAAAAATGTCAGTCTGATTCAAGGAATGTATGTCATCACCACTATTAGGGGTATTCAATTGTAGTCTTTAAAAAAAGTCGGATTGGCATTGTCGGGAACGGCCAAATCCTGTCTTATTTGGCCGCTCATTGAATACTGAGATGGAAAGGATCTGACATCAATTGAATATACCCCTATAATGTCTTCTTATAGCTGCAGATACTATTTCTTGTATAATGAATAAAAAATCAATTTTTCTATTTTGTTTTCTACCATTGGGCCATTGAGTTTCACACTTACCATAAAGAGCTCTTCCTGTGCTGTCGTTGAAACAGTCCATTCCTCACTCAAATTTGTGACCCATTGTTCACTGTATGAAATGAGTGTTAGACTGATACAGATGTGCCCATCCACTGCTTTTCTGCTATTTGTGACAATTGTGGGTCCTTTTTCCGCAAATAGTGTGCCCGCATAGGAACGCATTGTGGGCACAATCCCACAAAGTAAGCAAAACTCGTTTCTCAGTCTTCCTATGGCGGGACATTGGAGGCACAGAGTATACAAGGTGTTGATATTAAATAACGAGACTGTACTTTTAAAAAATAAACCATACTACAGATGGAGCCATGCTAATCGTGACTCCGTCTGCAACTAGGTGCGCCTGGCTAGGTGCACCACTGGGTACGTAGATGCGCACCATTCAAAGTGAATGGAAGCGTCTCTGTACGCTCGGCGGAGTACCAAGGCACAGGCGCACCTAGGGACTCCATAAGCCCTGCCTGCGATGCATCCATGCTCAATGAGCATGGCTCCATCGTGTGTCTCCATCTCTACGTGAGTTAAAGGGAGTGGTGGAACATTGACTATCCCAGAATAGTTTTGCAAGTTTCATCCCTCTCACACAGATTTCTGTCACACAGCATTTGAAGAATTTGTGTTTTTCCTGTGCAGCGTAAAAATGCTTAGTTCAAATGTAGAGCAACTTTTTAGTTGCGGTACGGATTGTATGCCACATGCACGTGTGTTTGAGTGGTACAAAAATGTAGTGTTGGTCGTGAGGATGTCGAAGATGATGAACTTCCTGGAAGGCCTTGCATGTCAAAAACTAAGGAAAATACTCAGAAATTTGTTCGAATTGACAGTCGACCCAGCAATGATGGCAGAAATAGTAAACATCGACAAAGAAACTGTTAGGCAAGTTTTACATCAAGATCCTAACAACAAAAGTTTGTGCTATGGGCCTAATTCAGACCTGATTGCAGCAGCAAATTTGTTCTCAAGTGGGCAAAAGTATGTGCACTGCAGGGTGGGCATATATAACGTGTGCAGAGAGAGTTAAATTTGGGTGGGGTGTGTTCAAACTGAAATCTAAATGGCAGTGTAAAAATAAAGCAGCCAGTATTCACCCTGCACAGAAACAATATAACCCACCCAAATCTAACTCTCTCTGAACATGTTATATCTGCCCCCCATGAAGTGCACATGGTTTTGCCCATTTGAGAACAAATTTGCTGCTGCGATCAGGTCTGAAGATGGCTCTAAGATTGTTAGCACATATGTTATCGGAATGAAAAATTTTAAGTGAATTTGTGCAGACATTTTGGAACAAATTCAAGCGGATTCACATTTCTTAGATAACATTATTACATGTGATGAAACCTGGATCTTCCAGTACAGTCCTGAGACAAAACGCCAGTCCATGCACTGGAAAACTCCTGGAGAAAGTATGTCAAAACGAATCCAAATTCAAAGCCATGTTAATTGTTTTCTTTGATATCAAGGGTGTTATTTTGGAATACTGGGTACCAGAAGGTGCAATAGTGACTCAGCATTACTACTAAAATGTTCTATTAACTGTGCGGCAAAGAATTGGAAGAAAGAGGCCAGAGTTGTGGAAAAATGGTTTTATCCTCCCATCAGGACAACAAAGCAGTTTTTGGCCGAGAAACAGAATGCAGTGCTAAAACAGGCACACTCGCCAGACGTAGCACCGTGTGACTTTGACCAGTGGAAAATAAAAAAGGCAGCAATTTGTGGATGCAGAAGGGGAATGGAGTTAAAATGTACTTAATAGAATTCAAAATAAATTATAGCATGAGTCTCGTTATTTAATAGCTACACAGTACATTTTTCCACTAGACAAAGCGTCGCTGATCTACCACCTTCCACACACTGACATATCACCCACCAAGACTTGTACTACAAGTGTTGACAATTACTTATTTTTTCTGCCTGTGTATTGACAAACCATTGATTTTAATACCCATGATGATCATCATATTTTTTTAGATGAAGAAGAATATCTCCTCAACCTCATAGACTCCCCGGGACATGTTGATTTCTCATCTGAGGTCTCCACTGCAGTCCGTCTCTGTGATGGCTGTATTATTATAGTTGATGCTGTAGAAGGTGTATGTCCTCAGGTAATAAAACAAAGTGTTTGAACTGTGTTAGAACTGTAGCATAGATAAAATACAGATAAAAACAACACGTAGGTCATCAAATTATACCTAATCCATGTATTGTGTGTGTGTGTGTGTGTGTGTGTGTATAATAATTATTTTGCTCGCTAGGTCAGTGGTGTCCAAATTTTTGTGAATCATGGTGCTCTATATCATCAGAATTCTTTTCACGGTACCCCTAGGCCAAAAGTTTCTTATTGAGAAATATTAAATTAAGTAAATTGTGTTTACATGTATTCCTTAAGGTGTGTTCACACGTAGCGATATGGCTCAGCGATGTTGACTATATAGTCAAAATTGCTAAGAAAGTTAGTGCATATTGCTCCGTGTGTACACAGCGAGCGATAGCGATGTGCGTCCCCGCCAGGTCACTATCGCTATGAAAATTAGACTGTGCAGGCAAGTCAATTTCGACTATGTCGCTGGAAAAGTGAAAACATCCCCCTATTTAAATGAGTTGGTCAAAATTGCCCTTAGCCAAAATCGCTTGCACACTTTGTCAAAATCTCCTACTGCCAGTTCAAGGAAAATCGCTCATAGTCAAAATCGCGCCGGGTGTATGCACCTTTAAGTTCAATTGTGTGCTGATTGACAGGATTTGCTTCTGTTTGTCCACATGTTTTATGACTTGCAGCCACCAGCTCTGGTTTTGTCTATTACACTGACCATAAATAATTTGAGTTGACCCTAGACCACCAATCCAAGGCACCCCTGCAGGTGTCCTGAGGCACCCCACATTTTGGCCAGTCCTGTCAGTATTGCTGTAGTGGCTGAGTGAAAGGAGGAATGAGCTTGATTTTAATTGTCAAGAATAAATACTATTCTAAGGGGGAGATTCAAATGTTTGAAAAGTCGGTTGGGTGTCTGTTTTTTCCTGTCTTTTAGATAGGAAGAAATAGACTCCCAACTGACTTTTCAAACATTTGAATCTCCCCCTAAGTCTTATTGTACAGTTCTTGTAGTGATTTTTCAGGGTGGTTTTAAAATGTATGGAAAAATCACAATAAAGCATACTGTACTTGTACAACAAAGTGTGTTCTTTAACTTGTATTTAGTCTTTAGTCAATCTGAGTGGCAAGAATGAATCACACATACAGTAGTTGAGTAAAAAATCTAATACAATAGATGTCATAACCTCAATGAAACATACAGAATAAACTTGCTGTGTTATTGCTGTGCATTCAGCATGTGCTGTAATCGTGGCTCTCAGATGTTTTCCCACCTGTGTATATAATATTACACAGCATTGCACTGGTACTGTACATGAGTATTAACTGACTTGGTTTTAGGTCCTCAGTCAAGTAATGTGGCTACTGCCCCAGTCATACTTGTTGCTAATCCATTGTACAGAGTATGGACAGCTATGGGAGATATCTAGAGCTGTGACTTAGGAGGAGGAGGAGTTCATCTCCTACAAAACTATCATCTGATGATCTGACCATGGCTTGTTTCCTGCTGATAATCTTCTCCTGTCTTGTCCTACAGACACAAGCAGTGTTACGGCAGGCCTGGCTAGAGAACATACGGCCTGTTCTAGTGATCAATAAGATTGACAGGTTGATAGTGGAATTGAAATTCTCCTCCCAGGAAGCCTATACACATCTCCAAAAATTACTGGAGCAGGTAACTACTCTACAGTGTGAAATGTGGATTAGTTAAAACTACCCTGACAGAAATGAACCTTGACCCCTCCTCTGCTTTATTTTTCAGGTTAATGCTGTGACAGGTGCTCTTTTCACCTCAAAAGTATTGGAAGAGAGAGCAGAGAAAGACACATCTTCAGAGACACCGGAGGGAGAGCAGGTTTATGACTGGAGTGCGGGATTGGAAGAAACAGATGACTCTCTCCTGTATTTCTCTCCAGAGCAGGGCAATGTGGTGTTTGCCAGTGCCATAGATGGCTGGGGGTTTACGTAAGCTCTGTTTGTGAACTTTGTTGTACACCGAACTTTAAAATCAAGTTTTGTCTTATTTGAAAACTCATACTTTGGTACCAAATGGACGATTGTTGTTTCCTCAAATAATGTTACTAGATTTCCATTTCAACCAGCCAGCTAGTTGACTGGTAGCAAAGATCATTTTTAAATGTGTGGCCAGTTTAAGTGAGGTTGATGGTGTAAGATGGGTGGTTTGAGTATCTCAGAAACTGCAGCTTTCCTGGGACCTTCATGGACCACAGTCTCTAGAGATTGCAGAGAATGGTGCATGAAATAAAATGGTGTCTGATGATCTTCTAGATCAGTGGTTCTCAAACTCGGTCCTCGGGACCCCAAACAGTGCATTTTTTGTAGGTAACCCAGCAAGTGCACAGGTGTATTAATTACTCACTGACACATTTTAAAAGGTCCACAGGTGGAGCTAATTATTTCACTTGTGATTTTGTGAGGAGACCTGCAAAACATGCACCGTGTGGGGTCCTGAGGACAGAGTTTGAGAAACCTGTGTTTTAGATCATAGGTTCTCAAACTCTGTCCTCAGGACCCCACACAGTACATGTTTTGCAGGTAATCCAGCAGGTGCACAGGTGAATTAATTACTCACTGACACATTTTTAAAGGTCCACAGGTGGTGGTAATTATTTCACTTGTCATTCTGTGATGAGACCTGCAAAACATGCACTGTGTGGGGTCCTGAGGACCGAGTTTGAGAACCTGTGTTCTAGATGTGTAGGCAGCTTTAGATATTTCTTTCCCCGATTCTGTCACGAAGTCTGTAATACTCTTGATTCTTGATAATGCTTTTTTTTTTTTTTTCAAATAATTTTCATTGAAGTTTTCAAAAAATGTTAGACAATGCAACATGTGGCAAAATTATGTTCGAAATATCATAGCTAAAGCTAGACATCTCAGCTAGAACAGTCATATGAAATTCCGCTGTGATCTCAAATTTGATATATATTCGTAAAATACATGTTTTCCACTGAGAGGGATGATGATGTATTCAAATTAATGGCATCACCTTGCATGGGAAATTTTTACTTTTTCATCTGCAAATATAAATTTTCGGTCACTAGATGGAGCTGTGGCTTTGTTTTGACTAGCTTCATGAGTTCATTTTAGGTGATTTCTTTAAATTGATTCCGTGTACCCTTTACTGATTTTATTCAGTAACCTACACTTGTCAGTACATTTTCTCTTTAGATTTTATTTTTTCTCAGGATCTTCTACAGTCATTTTCATTTTTTAGGAAGAATTGGTAGAACATTTGAAATACAAGTTTGCAGTAGCAGAATATCATTTAATTGCAATGGATGATTTAGATCTTTTGTGGTCTGGTAGAAAACTCAGGGAGCCACTGCATTCACTGGAGATCATTAAAAGCAAGTGTGTAAAAAAACACAAAAAAAACACAGATTTGATAATGTTTCTACACCTTCATGATCAGGTGGCCCCGATTCATGTGAGGGAAAACCCGCTGCTCTGGCCTCCCAGGAAATTGTGCCCCACACTGCACCACAAACATAATTTAAATGCGCATAAGTCTCTTTATCTCCCTTTCATGTGTAACCCTGATTTTCAGGAGGGCCAGGTTTAGGTACCCTTGTAATATCTGGATAGTTGGGATGGGGGGTAATTTAATATCTGATGTTCTCTCAACACATCAACTAAATGTCCTCTCACGTTTCCGGAGGCAACTTAGAAATTCCCTGTATTATCTGCTACTCTGGGGCTTTTCTTTTGGCTCAGCATTACATCTGTGTGACTTTTCAACACTTTTCTCAGGCCGACTGGTTGAATCCTGTAGACACCTTTCTCCAGCAATCACTAGACAGTAGAAGTGCGATTTCTGTGGCCTACAGACGTTTACAACTTCTTGTAGATTATTCTGTTTCCCAAGGGGGCCCTCAGAAGTAAATTTCACAGCTCCCGGGCTTGCAGATAGCAGATAGCGGTCTCATACTAGGTCATGAATATTCTTCTACCAAGTATACAGAGATGGTCCTCAATATATTACATAGATACTACCTGATTGGGCTTTCAACAACTCACTCCTGTTTTAAATGGATCAGTGTATGTCAGAGGCTTTTCTAGAGAGGAGGGGACCCGTGTGCAGACTCCGTGTGTCCGCCCCCTCCTCTCCGGTAGCCGTCACCGCCGCTGTTGGTGCTCACAGCACTGAGACTCTGGCACAGTGTCAGAGTCTACAGCGCATGCGCAGGACTCTGAAAAAATGGCCGCGTGCCTTTTTTTCGGAGTCCTGCGCATGTGCTATAGACTCTAGTGCTCAGTGCGCCAACAGCGGTGGTGACGGCTACGGGAGAGGATGGTGCCCACACACAGTCACCGATGGATGCCAGAAAGTGGAGTATAGAAGAAATGGGTGCGATGTGGGCCCCCTCTGTACTCATTATAGCTACGCCAGTGGTGTATGTATCAGTGGACAGGGTACATGGTACAACAGAATATATGCATATTCACAGTCAAGTAGACCCAACATGAAGAAATACAAAAGACTGATTAAGCCTAGCATCTTTATTTGTGACCTTTTCCATTAAAATGCATCTTGTCCACAAACATATGCGAATAGGACACAGCTTATGCTGATTTAAATTATATGCAGCATGCCTATATTCTGTGTGCATCTGCGGCTGTATCTGCATAGAAAATACTATACAGATACAGCTGCGGTCGCGTAATATAGCTATTATCATTTAATTAACATAAGCATTCTATAAGCATTCTTTTGCAGATAAGACACATTGTAATGGAAAAAGTAGCAAATAAAGACGCTGGGCGCTACCGTGTCATACCATTGCATGCTGTGTTTAGAAGGGTGTAGTACGAGTGGCCGGCGCCGGGATACCGACCGACGGAATGCCGACACGGGGCGAGCGCAAAAGAGCCCCTTGCAGACTCGCCACGCTGCAGGCACGGTGGTGCGCGTTCACCTCCAGGTGTGTTGTGGACACACCAAGAGGGAGATTAGGGTGTCTGTATACCGCCGGTCAAGATCCCGCCGCCGGGATCCCGACAGCCAGTTTATTGAATGCCTCCCTTCTAGAAGGGCTGTATAACGTGACAGGAGGCTAGATGTATGATTAGCGGTCAGTGCTGCACCTATGCTTAATCTGTCTTTTTTATTTGTTCACGTTTGGTCTTCTAAACTGTGAATATGCATCTATTCCATTGTATTATGTACATTGTCCACTGACACATACATTGCTTCTATTAAAATATATTTAAAAAACAAAAAACAAACCCAATATATTAAAATATTTCTTTTCTCTAGCATCCATAAGGGATATTGGGGACACATTAGTATGATGGGTGTAGACTGGGCCCAAAGGAGCCAGTGCACTTTAAATTTCTTCAACTGGGTGTGCTCAACCCTGCAGTTGTGCCGTCTTTTTACATGGCTTCAGAATGATCATAAAACTACGGAATTGTCACTGATAACTGACATGTCCATTGGGTTTCTTTAACGACAGTGCCTCAGATTACATTCACCCTTATCCTAGACTTTTTTATGTTAAATTCAAGTGATGGCGAGGAAATATATCTACCAAATTGTATGAGGCCAATCCAGAGAGCACACAAATACTTACCTAGCAAATACCTATAGATGTCACACACACACACATGAACTCTGCAGACCTCTCACCACCTGTCTTACACGTAAATCATCTGCCTTGACTGTTACTGTTATTAGATAAAATTAAATGAATGTCATTCTGACATATTTAAAAGAGATTGTCCAGATATTACATTTCCAGTTATTGAACCACCTTTTAATAATTGTCTAATCATGAAGCAGCCAGACACTTTGGGGTATATTTACTAAGGTGTGAGTTTCTTAGAAGTTGAGATGTTGCCCATAGCAACTACTCTGATTCTAGCTATTTTCTTCTAGAAGCAGCTAGATAAATGTTAAATGGAATCTGATTGGTTGCTATGGGCATCTCCACTTCTCTTCTAAAAAAAATTGCACCTTAGTAAAAATACCCCTTTGCTTTTAATAAATAAATAAAAAAATCTTGCACTTCCCATTTTTTCTGTGTCGCTTGCAGGGCTGGCAACAGAAATCTTGGGGCCCCCTCAGATCATATATAATATAAAGAGCAATGGAATTTGCTGCGCTATATAAGAAACTGTTAATATATATATTAATACAAATATATGAATATGTAATGTCTCTCTTTCCTCCCACACACACCACAGTCTGTCTGTCCCAAATGACTCCATGCTGCATTCCCAGCTCCCCCACCCCATTAGCTCTATATATCCTCACCAATTCATACTTACAAAAGGGAGAGACCCACCTGCACTGCACTTCCCAGTATCCACACCCAAACACCGCACAGCAGGAACTATGCGGCCCACACACCCCACCAGAAGAGGCCAGTGCAGGGCACAGGAATCCTGGCCAGCTGAAACCCAAAACTGCCTACAACAGAGCTGGACCTGGAAGAGTGGCCGCACAGTCACACTGCGTAACAGGCTCCTGCCACTCTGAGGCTCGCATCCCTGCCTGGCACTAAGCAGCGTATACTTGGGGCCCCTCTGATCCCTGGGGACCGGTACAGGTGTCCCCTTTGACCTCCCCTGCTGCCGGCCCTAATGTGTAAAACAGTTCAATGAATTTTGACTTTTATTGCCAATATAAGTACTTATGATTGTATTCCACTATTTCCTAATCACTGAATCACAAATCAGTAAGCAATATATCAAATACTAAAACCAGAAATTACTCTGGGATGATTGTGTCTGTTTGCAAGTTAGATACATGATGGAGGACATGATTCTGTGTTTTGGGCCTAAGTTTATGTATATATATTTATTGCAGAATTGATTACTTCGCCCAGCTGTACAGTCAAAAAATTGGTATAAAGTCACCTGTGCTGCTGAGGACTCTCTGGGGAGATTACTATCTGAGTACCAAAGCCAAGAAGATCATGAAGGGAGCTCAGGTAATAGACAGTACGTCACAGTTGTCAGACAAATGGTAAATCTATTTCCGTGTCTCATAAAGTTCCTATTCAGGAGGGTAGAATTCTGGGAATTCACTTTTACATGGCAACCCCTTCAGTCACTTTACCTGCTGGATTTTCATTGCATAATGCAGGCTACTGTCAAGACAGATGGGGAGATTTATCAAAGCTTAGAAAAAGATGAAGTACCAACCATTCAGCTCCTAACTGTCATTGGTTAGTACTTTATCTCTGTCCACTTAAGCTCTCTCCAAGCTTTGATAAGTCCCCACCATATCAGTCCAAGATGGAGCTTAATTAGTTTTGCAAGTTAAAATGTGTGTGTATTCTGTGGAGGGGGAAGGGGGGTTGAGAAAGACCAATTACAAGCCAGAATCTCTTGGTGATAGCGAAGCTTTAGAACTATCTGCAGCTCTTACTGTTTCAATGCAGCTCTTGGCGTTCTGGTTGACACCATGGAATTTTATTTGATTGAGCTTATATTTCAAAACCACAAGATTTTTCTTTTTCTTTTATGCCATTATAATTTCTTTTCAGATCCTATTTGCTTCCAGTCTGATGTTACACTTTATATGTTTGTGGTTTATTTTTGCAATTTGTTTTTTGCCTTAGTTAGTTTTAAATGATTGATTAACTCATGGTTTGACTTCAAGTGATGTCCTTTTTATGCTAGTGTCAATGAAATGTTGTATTTAAGCTTCCTTTTTTTTCTTCCTCAGCTAATGTCTCCTTTGAGTGCAAACTACTGTTAATAAAAATGGCAAGCTAAATATGTGGGGATGGATGACTCTTGTACAGTATAGGTCCTTTACCATTGTACTCGTTAATATATCAAAGCTAATGCCTTGTATTGAGATCTCTCATTTATCTGGCCCGCAGCCTGTGTGTAGATCTGTGCAGAGCAATCGGTAATCATAAGAGAGATGGTAGGCTGGAATGTCCTGCTTTCATCTAGAAGTATGAGAAGGATTCCACTTACTGTCTAGTGATAACATACCTCACATCTCTGTTCTAGTATCATTATGAAACAAATGCCATTATTGAGGTGGTGGTGGACGCATAATAGTACCGGTTGATGTTTATTATATTTATTATATTCTAATTTATTTAATAATCATGACATATGCTGACAACATGTACATGATGACATACAGTACTATATTTTGTACTTTGTTCACATGCATGCGGTTGGCCATAGATACTACTAGATAGTACTGGGACATATATTAGTAATTGTGGTTATGTAGTTGCCCCCATATCATGCAGCACTGTAAACAGCATATTTCGTCATTCATATCAGTTCCTGTCCCATTGGAGCATACAGTATAAATTTTCTATCACTCATACTGTATGTCAAGGAGCTTTTGGGTTGTGGGAGGAACCTGGAGCACCTGGAACCTGCTTGTTAGAGACTATCGTCTAAAGAAATGTGGGAAATGGTAACAGAAGTGCAGTGCGCAGCCTTGTGTGTATCCATAAGGGTGTACAGTAGTTTGTGGTCAGTTATGTTAGTATCTGTAGCCACAAACAGAACTATACAGATGTGTCCTCATACATATTGTCTCAATACACCATGCAGTGGGTGATGCCTTGTGTGAGTGAGTTGACAGGTCCCGTGCAACTCCATTAAGGTTGGGCATGGGTATCTGCATAAGAAATGCTACATTGCAGTGTTTTCAAGGAAACGTAGCTTTTGTATGCAGATACAGCCGCAGTCGCATATAGCCATGCTGCATATCATTATAAGAAACTGCTTGAGCATCCGATTCGTATTGCGCAAAATATCATGCATTTTAAGGAAAAAGTCGCACAAAAAGACAACTGGCGCTACCGAGTCACGCCGCAGCATGGCTGTTTAATGTGCCAGGAGGCTAGATGTAAGCGGACACATCTGTATATGACTTATATTAGAAGTGTTTTGCAGAAAATTCAGGTGCATATCAGTGTAAATTAGTCGGTTTGAGAAAGAAAACCTCTTGTTATCGTGAGCCTCTTGCCATATAGTACCCCCAACTACAGTATTCAATTCAAATCACTCCCCAGAGCTCTTTACAGTAGTACAGGCAGAAAGCAGCAGTGTGTCTAGTCCATGAAGTAGCACAGAGTGCTAGACACTTTTATCTCTAATATCTACTGTATGTGGATTATCAAATGCCTGAAAAATGTGTACTTATTTTTTAGTTATCCCTTTTGTGTTTTCTTGTAGACTAATTTTAGATTTGATCTTATACTCCACTTTCTGTGTGTGTATGTCCTTCATTTTCGATCAGTTTGTGCTTGCGTTCTTGCCCTGCTCTATAAAATAAGGTGTTTTTTTCAGCAGTCTTCCTTACAGTTTTACAGTTAGCATCTCTGATCAGGAAAGTCTTATCCCTATTATTCTTGGTGTCTCTGTAACGCCTTCTTCAGGTTTATCAGTATGCATGCCATGTTATGAAGTGTGAGCAGCCATCTGTTCTGTCACTTTAAATTGCTGCAGTTTATCTGTCACTTAAGTCAGTATTGTCAGTAATGGTAGCCTATTTATAATTATGCTCCTTTTTACTATACAGAGCAAAGGGAAGAAACCATTATTTGTGCAACTTATCTTGGACAATGTGTGGAGTCTGTATGATGCAGTTATGAAAAGGTCAGTTTTTAGCTATAGAACTGTGTATGATATAATGTGTGTATGTACTTATAGTGGCTTGCAAAAGTATTAAACTCCTGATTTTCCCAGCATTTTGTTTTACATTAAGTGTTGCTTGTACAATCATTTAACCTCTACAGTATATTATGAAATTTCAAAGTTTGCAAAGTGTAAATTTATTGTTATAACAATTGACATGCAATTAACCTCTACAGTACCTGTGAAACATAAAAAAAAAAGTTAAATGTTAATGAACCCCTAATTCAAGTAACGTTAGTCACACTGTGAATCTGAAGGACGCTGTGAAATAAAAAAACAGAGCATTCTAAGGGGGAATTCAGTTTGGCAGTTCCTCAAGTGGTGAAAGTGATTTGTTTTCTCTTTGGAGATATTACCTGACCTCATTAATAAGGTCGTCAGGGTACCCCCTTTCCTCCTAAATAGCTGAAATTCACAAGTGGTTGGATCATTGCAATTTCTTTTACCCAGCAAAGCTGTGAAAATAGGATATTATCCTTCCATCCCTTATGGAGGCCAATTTTGTAATATGGGTAACTGTTACGGTCTCCTTTCTTGATGAAGGCTTCAGTGGACACCTTTTGAGCAATTTGAGGAACTAAACAAAGTCTAAAAATTCTATATGATGGTCATTGATATGTTGTGTAATTAAAATTTTAAAAGTATTATACTTGATGCACCTCATAACATCATTAAATGTATTACCGGCCAATGCCATGAGAGTTCATGAATATAATGTACAGTAACTTTTTATAAAATGCAGTATTATTCTTAAAGGGATGATCATACTGTAGAAACAGAGAATTTGACAGCAGATAAAAACTACAGTATATGGCCCATCCAGTCTGACCTTTTAGGGTTAGGGTATGATAGATAGACAAACTCTCCCAAGTAATCCATCAGTACATAATCACTGATAGGGCCCACATTTGTGCCCATAGCCATTCCACATTGCTGTTAAAAGTATCTGAAGAATGTGAAATTGGCTGCTGAAATGTACGTTATTAGCTCACAAAGGAATGTCATGAGATCAGAATCGATCTCCGTAAATGATTAGATTACAAAGAAAAGTCATGATATCAGGTTCCACCTCAGAAGATAAAATCTGCAGGATTCTTGTCCTTGCTTAGGTACAGTAATAATATAGAGAGATTGGACATCAATCACCATTGTTAATTCGCTTTTCTAGTCACACTTCCTTAAGTACAGTGGTATTATCCTTTAGGTAGAATGGGAGGTTAGTGTCTTATTTTGTTCCAAATCAAATTAACACATTTTGACATGGGATGTTAATGAATCTATACCTGCGATTTGCTTTAGCCTAAATGCAACCCCAGACTTGCAAGGAACCTCCACCATGCATCCCTGTTGCCTTGAGACAATCATTATTGTAAGACTCTCGACCCCTTCGTCAAACAATCTGCCTTCTGTTACAGCCAAATACATCAGTACCGAACACCTGCTGCCATTTTTCTGTACCCCAGTTCCTATATTTTCGTGCATAGTTGAATCACTTGGCTTTGTTACATGTCGAAGGTGTGGCTTTTTGGCTGCAACTATTCCATGAAGATCACTTCTGGACAGACGTCTCCAAACAGTAGATTGGTGTACCTGAGTACCTTTGGTTTCTGCCAGTTCTGAGCTGATGGCATGAAGGGAAGTTAGCATGATGTGTCTTTCATCAGATGCGCTAAGTTTCTTTGGCCGACCACTGCATCTACAATCGTAAGCGTTACCCGTTTCTTTGTGCTTCAATGCTGAGAAATATAGGCTGGTACTTACCTCCCTGATTGTACTGCAAGATGGATTGTCTAAATGGCTCCGAATTTATTCTGTGGCAGAACAACAAACCCAAACATACAGCCAATGTAATTAAGACCTATCTTCAGCATTAAGAAGAATGATGAGTCCTGGAAGTGATGATATGATCCCCACAGAGCCATGATCTCAACATCATAGGGTCTGTCTGGGATAACATAAAGAGACAGACGGATTTGAGCAAGCCTACATCCACAGAAGATCTGTGATTTGTTCTCCAAGATGTTTTGAGCAACCCCCCTGCCAAGCTCTTTCAAAAACTGTGTGCTAGTGTACCTAGAAGAACTGATGTTGTTTTGAATGCATAGGATGGTAACACCAAATATTGATATGATATAGATTTCTCTAGCATCCATAAGGGATATTGGGGACAGAATTAGTGGGGGCATAGACGGGTCCAAAGGAGCCAGTGCACTTTAAATTTGTTCATCTGGGTGTGCTGGCTCCTACACCCTCTGTCTCCTCCTACAGGTCAGTTTAGAAAAAGTGCCCTCAGGAAAGGATGCACACTCTGCAAGCTCCAGAGTTTTTCTTCAATTTAATTTAAAGTTTTATTTCTTTCAGTATGCTATTTGGGCAACAGCATACCTGCACCGTGGGAGTTATGGGGGGCGGTCACCGGCCTCTTGAGGTGCAGAGCTACTTCACTGCTGCAGGACCACCGTCCTGAGGGGCTGTTTGTTCAGCGGGGCATGGCGCCTTGGCAGCCGCAGCATGCCGCACACCCCTAATGCTGCCTGAAGGTGATCATCGGTGCTGAGTACACGCCGGGGACCCCACTAGGGGGGGTCCCCCGGTTCACAGTGCGGCTGAAGCGCGGGTGAGGTGTACGGGTCCCTCCTGGGGGGGACCCGCTGTGTAGTCCCTGCGTGAGATTGGCTAAAATGCATTGTACTAAGCATTTATGTGAGGCTACAAACTAAATATAAAACAGTAGCTCCGGCGCCATAGTGGGAGGGGGAGCTACATGAGAGCAGGCTCGGCTGCATTTTGGCACCTTCCTCTGCGTAGCAGCAGCAGCCTCAACAGCTCCTCCATAACAGTCTCTGGATCACTGGTACCAGGTGTATAGGGGGAGAGCCGCTATAGTGTGCACAAGTAACCTCCCTCTCAGGGATTTTTCATAATACAGTCTCACTGGTGTTTACATATAAAATACTGACAGCCTCACTGGAGCTGTGCAGCGCTGGGTGCTCTGGTGTCCTCTCTCCTGTGTCTCCTCTCACATGCAATAGGACAAGCTTGTGTTTTATTTCAGGCTGTGTTGTATGTGTATTGTACTTGTTTTTCTTATTCAATATGGTAAAACAGAAGTTATGCAGTGTTTGTAATGCTAGATTCTCCTCCTAGTTCACCTGGCTCAATATCATGTGAGCAGTGTAGTCATTCATCTCAGAATGCTGGTTACAATGTGGGGGAGAGTCCAGAGCCCTCCTGGTTGGGGGCTGTCAAAACTATGATGTCTGATGTGTCTTCTCAACTCACTGCAAATGCTAGTAAGACTCATGAACTGCAACAAGCAGTGGCAAGTCTAACTGCTAAGCATTTCCCCCTTTCTTCTACAGGGGAACAAAAACGTGCTCTACCTACACTCCTCTTTGATACTGCTGATGATAAACAGGATGCTGGGGATGATGTGGACCCCATAAGTGGGGATTCCACCCCTACCCAGGGTATTGAACCTCTCATATTGGCTGGAGGATGCTAATACTCCTCAGTCATTTTTCCTCCCACAAGACAAACGGACAGTCACATATCCTGATTCCAAGGAATTGGATGACTTGTTTAAAATAGCCTGGAAAAATCCAGATAAAAAATATCAGGTGTCCAAACGGTTTCTGCATACATTCCCCTTTGCCCCGAAGGCAGAAAATTCTGTGAAGAATCTCCAGCAGTGGATGTCTCAGTCTCTCGCCTTTCTAAACAGGTAGTACTTCCTGCTCTGGGCTTCTTTACGGTCAGGGACCCGGCAGATAGGAAAATTGAGGCCACTCTAAAATCTATCTACACTGCTGCAGGTGTAGCTCAAAGACCGGTCATTGCAGGTTGCTGGATGACACATGCAATTCATTCCTGGGCTACTCAAATTCAGGAAGGTCTTTCGGGTGACATGACCTTAGTTACTACTGTAACTTTTCTAAAACACATTCAGGACACGGCAAGAGTCCTCTGTGACTCCCTTAAAGAGTTTGGCAATATTAATGCTAGGACCTCTGCTATGGCTGTGTCTGCGTGCAGAGCCATATGGTTGCGTCAGTGGATTGCTGACGCTGACTCCAAACGTAATGTGGAATCTCTTCCCTTCACAGGCGAATGGCTCTTCGGAGGGGAATTGGACGTATATATCTCCAAAGCTACTGCTGGAAAATCCACGTTTCTCCCTTCAGGGGCTCCGCCTGCTAGACGTACCTACTCTGGACCGTCTAATCAGTCCTTTCGGTCCTCCAGATTTTGATCTAGGGCTCGGGGGGCCTCCAATGCAGCTAGAAGCTCCAGAGGTAAGCCTAAGCAACCAGCCGTTGCCAGCTCTCAGGACCAAAGCACCAGTTCAGCTTCTCGGTGGGAGCTCGATTAAGTCACTACAGCCACATTTGGGATGGTTCCTGCCAAGATGCCTGGGTAAGGGACCTTATCTCTAAGGGTTACAAGTTGGAGTTCGGTGCTTCTCCCCAACGATTTTTCAAATCAGGCTTGCCAGCTTTGGAAAATATGCGTGTTACGCTACTACTAGCCATCGACAAGTTGGTCCAATCCCAGGTCAGTGTTCCAGTACCCCTGCTACAACAAGGACAAGGTTACTACTCCAGTCTGTTTGTAGTGCTAAAACCAGACGGGTCTGTGAGACCCATTTTGAATCTGAAGTCCTTTAATCCTTACCTGAAGGTTTTCAAATTCAAAATGGAATCTTTGATAGCGGTGATCGCGGGCCTGGAACATCAAGAATTCCTCGTGTCCTTGGATAACAAGGACGCCTACCTGCATATCCCGATTTGGACCTACCTAAGGTTCGCACTACTGAACGATCACTACCAGTTTCAGGCATTCATGCGTTGCCCTTCGGCCTATCTACAGCTCCGAGGGTGTTCACGAAGGTGATGGCGAAAATGATGTTCCAGCTCCGAGTCCAGGTGGTCAACATTGTCTCTTACCTGGACGATAAAAGCAAGTTCCAGTGAGCTTCTATTGCTTCATATAGATCGCACTATCCAACTTCTGTCTCACCACGGGTGGATCCTCAATCTACAGAAGTCTCAATGGCTCCTGTTTCTGGGTATGATACTGGATACTGTGGCTCAAAGAGTGTTTCTCCCAGAGGAAAAGATGAGAACACTTCCAGAGATGGTTTGCATGGTTCTCCGTCCTTCTCGAGTTTCCAGTCATCTTTGCATAATTTTGTTGGGAAAAATGGTGGCCTCCTATGAGGCGATACTTTGGCAGGTTCCATGACAGACCTTTCCAATTGGACATCCTGAACAAGTGGTCCGGTTCACATCTCCAGATGCACAGACTGATTCAGCTGTCACCCCAGGCCAGGTTTTCACTCCTGTGGTGGTGCTGGAAGTTCGATGTTTTGGGATTCAGGATTGGACCCTTCTCACTATGGATGCGAGTCTACAAGGATGGGGAGCTGTCACCCAGGGGGTGCAGTTCTAGGGTAGGTGGTCTGTCCAAGAGGCCCTACTTCCGATCAACATTCTGGAACTTTGGGCGATATACAATGCTCTGCTTCAGGTCTCCCCTCTGCCCAGGGATCGGGCGATCCAGGTTCAGTCGGACAACGCCACGGCAGTGGCGTACATCAATCAACAAAGAGGGACAAAAAGCAAGGCCTGCATGCGAGAAGTGTCAAGAATACTTCTCTGGGCGGAAAGAAATGCAAGAGCACTGTCCGCAATCGTCATTCCAGGAGTGGACAACTGGGAAGCGATTTTCCTGAGTCGCCACGACCTCCAGCCAGGGGAGTGGGGATTACACCCTCAGGTGTTTCAACAGATTGTCGACAGATGGGGATACCTGCAGATCGACATGATGGCGTCTCACCTCAACAAGAAGCTTCGCTGCTACTGCTCGCGAACCAAGGACCCTCAGGCGAGTGCAGTGGATGCACTGACGTCACCTTGTCCTTAGCGGCTGGTCTACCTATTTCCTCCGATCCCATTGATCCTAAGGGTGCTCCAACGGATCAGACATCAGAGTCCAAAAATCCTGATTGCGCTGGATTGGCCCCGAAGGTCGACACTGTCTAGGTCTACCACTATTGGTCGACAGTAAGTAGGTCGACATGGTTTCTAGGTCCACTAAAAGGGGTTGGTGGAGTCTGCACAGGATCACTCAGTCTAAGTACTTGGTACTTTAGATGTTATCAATTAAAGCTATAGCTCTAAATTAAAACCAACGTATGCCATATATCAAACAAATAATTGGTATTGGGCACTGGGTTGGCGGTGCTCCCAGAAATAGTTCAGTAAACTTGTTATAAAAAAAGTGTATGGTTCCTGTATAGTACAGGAGCCAGAAAGAAAAAAAGAGAAAGACTATGTGTCTCTTCTGGGGCACACTTTTGTTGGAAATTATGTGGTCTTGTAATACTTAGACAAATAGAGAGAAAAAAGTATTCCTTGAATAGGGCACACAGGGACTAATACTGTTGGAATTTACTGCAAGTCATTAACCCTTTAGGATAATGACCACTAATATTAAAATATAACTTTTATTGAATATCATTAATAGCTAGCGAAATATGTGAAGTGAACTGTGAAAAAATTGTGAAAAACTATATATAGTGATGTAAAAAGCTAACCACTGTATATATAAGATTGATTTATAATTCCTTATTAGGATAAATTCCTAGTCGTTGACACAGTATATTGTCACAATGTGACGATCGAATGGGGAATGTATTGTGATTTATTAAACTTATTGTTGGTCCAGATATCACACACGGAAGCTGTGACTATACTTCAATTAATTGCACAGTTTCCTGTTGATGGTATCAGTGTCGTCATTAGCAGTGATTAATATTCTTGTGTGTTAGACAGTAACCATCATGTTTTATTCTTAATTATGTACACCGTATGATATCTCACAATACTAATCTAACTCCACATTAACATTTCTCCACTATTGATAATCACTCCATAAATGGAAAAACTGTTATGAACGACTGCACGAACCTACAATTCCAATAGCTGGATGTATTTAGGATTAGTTACTGTGTATGTCTAATCCACCGCAGGCATGAGCCCACTGCTAATATATTGTGCAGCGCATGTATAGTGATTGGTCCTGACTAAATATATGTGGGATATAAGCTTGATTATCAGAGTCCTATTGCCAACAGCCTTACATTTAATGATCTGCGGCTAAATTAGCAGCTGTAAACTCGATCTCATTAGGCTATTCAAAGGTAGCTCAGTATTCCCGCTACCCGCGGCTAAATTGACAGCTAATCTATGTTTGATATATTAGTCCTCAGACATATCCACAACAGCAGCCTCATATATTATCCCATATTAAATGATTCATTTATTCAAGAGGTCAGTATTCTTAAGGGAGGCAGCTCGAGACTGCTATTATTGATCACATCACCTCACACATATGTCTGTCAGTTAAACATACACTGCATCTATCATACATGTAATGTTTTGGAATTCACACGTTGTTCATATATCTTACAATATGTCCCTATGTCATTAATGAACGACTGCACGTAGGTGCACGAATAGATGAGACCGCAGGCAGCGGAATAGATATGTTACAATAGCAACGGCAGTGAGCTGACACATCTAGCCGCTAATAAGTGGAAGCCGCACTGACCACTACTCATAATAACAGGCAGTGGAACATACTATGTGATCTTAGATTAATTCACTCATTTCATGTTTAATTCACTGTGTACCAATTAGTGTACTGTATGCACTAGGGACATATTGTAAGATATATGAACAACGTGTGAATTCCAAAACATTACATGTATGATAGATGCAGTGTATGTTTAACTGACAGACATATGTGTGAGGTGATGTGATCAATAATAGCAGTCTCGAGCTGCCTCCCTTAAGAATACTGACCTCTTGAATAAATGAATCATTTAATATGGGATAATATATGAGGCTGCTGTTGTGGATATGTCTGAGGACTAATATATCAAACATAGATTAGCTGTCAATTTAGCCGCGGGTAGCGGGAATACTGAGCTACCTTTGAATAGCCTAATGAGATCGAGTTTACAGCTGCTAATTTAGCCGCAGATCATTAAATGTAAGGCTGTTGGCAATAGGACTCTGATAATCAAGCTTATATCCCACATATATTTAGTCAGGACCAATCACTATACATGCGCTGCACAATATATTAGCAGTGGGCTCATGCCTGCGGTGGATTAGACATACACAGTAACTAATCCTAAATACATCCAGCTATTGGAATTGTAGGTTCGTGCAGTCGTTCATAACAGTTTTTCCATTTATGGAGTGATTATCAATAGTGGAGAAATGTTAATGTGGAGTTAGATTAGTATTGTGAGATATCATACGGTGTACATAATTAAGAATAAAACATGATGGTTACTGTCTAACACACAAGAATATTAATCACTGCTAATGACGACACTGATACCATCAACAGGAAACTGTGCAATTAATTGAAGTATAGTCACAGCTTCCGTGTGTGATATCTGGACCAACAATAAGTTTAATAAATCACAATACATTCCCCATTCGATCGTCACATTGTGACAATATACTGTGTCAACGACTAGGAATTTATCCTAATAAGGAATTATAAATCAATCTTATATATACAGTGGTTAGCTTTTTACATCACTATATATAGTTTTTCACAATTTTTTCACAGTTCACTTCACATATTTCGCTAGCTATTAATGATATTCAATAAAAGTTATATTTTAATATTAGTGGTCATTATCCTAAAGGGTTAATGACTTGCAGTAAATTCCAACAGTATTAGTCCCTGTGTGCCCTATTCAAGGAATACTTTTTTCTCTCTATTTGTCTCTATATTCAACCCCTATTCCAGGTGCACCTCCCTATAGATATATTGTTATATACTTTTTAGATTAATTATTGTCTAAATGGGGAAAGGACAACAACAAATAAACAAAAGTTTAACATAATATACGTCTGTGCGATCTATTACTTCCCAACCGTCTTGTAATACTTAAAATATAACTTTTATTAGTAACCCTCTTAAAAAAATGGCTATATGGCAAAAGAAAAATGAAGAATGATAATAACAACAATCAACATATAGTTGTCTATCCAAATAGACATCAAATTTTGTGATATAAGTTTGTCATAATGGCTCTTTGGGCGAAATTATGTGTGTGTCTCTAATGTTTGAGAAAATAATGTTAATACCCATTTACTAACAATATATGGTTCTCTAAAGGTTCAGTCCTGTTTTTTTGGTTTTTGTGATTCCTTACAAGAACAGTGGTTATATCTCTTTTTGATAGTGACTTTTCTTGACACACTGCAATAACTGGAATTAAACACCCTTCCCCCCCCCTTTTTTGCTGACTGTATTGAGCAGTCGTGAATCAAATACGTGATTAATTACACATCATTTTTCCAAGTATTTGGATCAAACACTTGTTTCATCACAAATGATTATCTGAGTATTTTTCTATATAGAAACAGTTCAAGTAATATTCTCATTTACATTAAATTTCTGGAACTCCGTCTCATTCTGTTTAAACAATCTGGGTGGCTCTGCAATGCATCATGTAAACAGAGCACCATTTTGCTACAAAACAGGACAGTAGAAGTGTTCCTCTATCTTTCTTCGGTCTCAGTGTCGTTTCTCACCACCCTCTCATTTTTTCATTCGATGCCCAGGCAGATGATCAAAAAGCAGATGTGGTGTTTAACCTAGACCTGATTCTCTGTTTCTCCTATACTCATTCTCCTATACTCAGTTTCCTTCACAGCAGTGTCTCACTATCATCCACTCAGCACTCCTCTTAAAACTTGGGGAGTCCCCACATACACCTCAGATCAGATTCAATCAGCCCCCAGCCAATTTTTGGTTCCTTATTGACCTCTAATAGCCACAGGTTGCTATTTATTCATCCAAGGTCAACAATATGGAAGAGGCCCAACCTCATCAGATTTCTTTGAAAGTTTAGCCCAGGGGGCCGGTGAAGCACCTGGTTTTGGAGACCATCAGCGAATATCAGGTACCGCCAGTATCTCGATTCAGGAGCATCCAGTAATCTCACCAAAAACTTTGGGATTTTCTCACAGAGCCTAATACATGGTTCCAGGTGTCACCAGGTGGGATATACCTACCTGCGGTCAAACCACACTGAGTATGCCCAACCTCGTCTGATCTTGGAAGCCAAGCACGGTGGGCCAGGTCAGTACCTGGGTGGGAGACCACCAGAGAATACCTGGTACTGCAGGTATTTTTATCTAAATCCAGGACATAGGACCTAGAACCAAAGTATTCTTCTCCATCCAAATTTTGGAATTTCACATACAATTAATTATCAGGGTGGAGCCCGGTATACATTAGATTTAATAATACCTTTTCCTTCCGGGATTTTTCTATTTCTATTATAGTTATAGTTTATTTTGTTACAAATTCGGAAGACGACATTATTTTCTCAAACATTAGAGACACACACATAATTTCGCCCAAAGAGCCATTATGTCAAACTTATATCACAAAATTTGATGTCTATTTGGATAGACAACTATATGTTTATGTTGATTGTTGTTATTATCATTATTCATTTTTCTTTTGCCATATAGCCATTTTTTTAAGAGGGTTACTAATAAAAGTTATATTTTAAGTATTACAAGACCACATAATTTCCAACAAAAGTGTGCCCCAGAAGAGACACATAGTCTTTCTCTTTTTTTCTTTCTGGCTCCTGTACTATACAGGAACCATACACTTTTTTTATAACAAGTTTACTGAACTATTTCTGGGAGCACCGCCAACCCAGTGCCCAATACCAATTTTTTTTAAACTTTTATACTTTACGATCCACGTGGACTACAATTGGGAACGGTAACGTGTGGCGAGGGCAGCGGTAGTGGAACGAGGCACCTTGTACGAAGCATGGCGAGCGAACGCAGTGCACTAATTAGGGATCTCGGTCACTGTAAGGAATAAACGATACCAAGAAAAGTACAGAAACTCATGTCGACCCTCTGTCGTGTCGACCTACAGTCCCTGTCGACTTAGAAACCATGTTGACCAATAGTGGTCGACATAGACACTGTCGACCTAAGTGTGGTCGACCTTGCATACCACACCCATTTTTAGTGACTGAATCCTTGCACAACAACGTGCACTTAAAGAGAGAAGAGGCCATAATGTGTTGTGTCTCTTAACATTTCTTCAGGGTTAGTAGGGAGTATATGTGTAGGGCATATTACATTTGTCTGACATTCATTGTTTTTGGCTTGGTGCCTATGCTAATGTTGTATTTATTCTGTTTTTCCTAGGGAGAAGGAGAAAATTGATAAAATTGTATCTTCATTGGGTTTGAAAACCAGTCCTCGTGAATCCCGCCACTCTGACCCAAAGGTCCATGTGAATGCGATTTGCAGTCAGTGGCTTCCGGTATCACAGGCTGTTCTCAGTATCCTCTTCATGAGCTGCAATGCTATGTGCAATACATACTAGGTCCTGTGCCTGAAACAATAGTGACAGGAAAATCTGAACTGTTTTATCTCTCACAAAAAAATATGCTCCAAGTCCTGGTCCGCACTAGGCATATGGTGCAAAAACTTTTATGCTTGGAGGCTTGAAAGTATGATGTTGACAAGTGGTGGCAAATGGCCATATATGAAATTGCTATTAAGTTACCTTTTAATATTTTTCAGGTGTGCTAGATTGTGTCTCTAACGACTAAGGTAGGCGTACTACAGTAGTTGCCAAGAAGTCCTCAAAAAAACTTTGACTGAAGTTGCCATGGTTGTACAGTGTACCCTAATGTGAAAGGAATTGAATGTACGTTAAGAAAAAAAATCCTTTGTTTGTGTATGGTTGTCCTTTTTAGTTTTGATATTAGCTTTATTTTAAGCTTCTTTCACAGAATATATACTACTTAATTTACCTTATAAAAGCTAGGATGGACTACCTCATTTTTTTTTGTGGTAAACTAGGTAGTGGTGCTGTAGAGCAGTCTATGAGCGGGTTAGAAATATAGAATTTGAAGGCAGATAACAACTACTTGGCCCATCTAGTCTGCCCCATTTTTTATCCTTGGGTAATCTCAACCCTTTTTGAACCTTAATTCTTTGTAAGGATATTCATATGCCTATCCCAAGCATGTTTAAATTGCTCAACAGTCTTTGCCTCTACCACCTGTGATGGGAGGCTATTCCACTTAACCGCTACCCTTTCTGTGAATTAATTTTTCTTTAAATTTCCCCTGAACCTACCTCCTTCCAGTTTCAGTGTATGTCCTTGAGTTCTAATACTTCTCTTCCTTTGAAGAACGTTTCCCTCCTGAACTTTGTTAAAACCCTTGATCTATTTGAAAGTTTCTATCATGGCCCTCCTTTCCCTTCTCTCCTCCAAACTATACATGTTAAGATCTTTTAGCCTTTTCGGGTAAGTTTTGTGATGTAGGCCATGCACCATTTTAGTTGCCCTTCTTTGTACACTCTCTAATGTATTTATATCCTTCTTGAGATGTGGTCTCCAGAACTGGACACAGTATTCCAGATGGGGCCGTACCAATGACCTATACAGTGGCATTATTACTACTTTTTTCCTGCTACTGATTCCTCTCCCTATGCAGCCAAGCATCTGACTTGCCTTTCTCATTGCTTTGTTGAATTTCTTCCCTGCCTCTAAGTCACTTGAAATAGTGACTCCAAAATCCCTTTCCTCCTCAGTAGTTTCCGTTATAGTACCCTTGATACTATATTTAGCCTTTGGGTTTTTGAGACTCAAGTGCATGATTTTGCATTTTTTGGCATTAAACTGTAGTTGCCACGTTCTTGACCATTTCTCAAGCTTAGCTAAGTCATCAATCATTTGTTTTACACCTCCCGGTGTGTCTACCCTGTTGCATATCTTTGTATCATCTGCAAAAAGGTAAACTTACCCTTCAATACCATTTGCAATGTCACCAACAAAGATATTAAAGAGAACTAGTCCAAGTACAGATCCCTGGGGTACTCCACTGGTAACATTTCCCTCAATAGATTGCACTCCATTTACTACAACTGTCTGTTTCCTATCCTGCAACCAGGTTCTTATCCATTTAACTGTTTTTTATAATCCACCCCCACGCTTTTAAGTTTATTTAGCAGTCTGCGATGTGGGACAGTGTCAAATCCTTACTAAAGTCTAGATATGCTACATCTACAGCTCCCCCTTGATCCATTATTTTCATCACAGAGTCAAAAAAGTCAATAAGATTTGTTTGGCATGATCTCCCACCAGTAAATCCATGCTGTTTTGTATCCTTTAAGTTGTTTGATTTAAGATATTCCACAACTCTTTCTTTTAATAGTTTTTTTTTGACTGGTTAAATAATTCTATTAATGGTGCCACCAGAACATCTTTTTGCTCTTTTAGTATCCTTGGGTGTATCCCATCTGGCCCCATTGATTTATCGACTTTTAGTTTTGAAAGTTCTGTTAGGACCTCCTCTGTAAATGTACTTTCATCTACTTTATTTTTTATAAATGTCCTTGCAACTTAACGGTGTCCCCTTCCCTTCTTCTGTAGTAAATATTGAGCAAAAATAATTATTTAGGTGATCTGCTGTTGCCTTGTCTCCCTCCACCAAATTCTCTCACTCTGTCTTAAGCCTTATTATTCCTCCATTTGATTTTCTCCTTTCATTTATATACTTGAAAAAAGTTTTGGCCCCTTTATCTACTGACTGGACCATTTTCTCCTCTGCTTCTGCCTTTGCACATCTGATCACTTTCTTAGCATCCTTCCGTCTGTCACGATACACCTCTTTGTCGTTATTATTTTGAGTCTGCTTGTATTTCCTAGACGTCATCTTTTTTGCTTTCACACTAGTTGATACTACTTTTGTGAACCACACTGGCTTCCTTTTCCTGGTGCTTTTCCTAACCCTTTTGATACAGAGGTCTGTTGCCCTTAGTATTGCACTTTTCAGTTTTTTCCACCTCTCCTGCACTCCTTCAAAGTTCCTCCAGTCCGCCAATGACTCGCTTAAACGTCTCGCCATTTTTGCATAGTCAGCATTTCTAAATTCCAACACCTGTGTTTCTCTGACGTCCTAGTGGATGCTGGGAACTCCGTAAGGACCATGGGGAATAGCGGGCTCCGAAGGAGGCTGGGCACTCTAGAAAGATTTATGACTACCTGGTGTGCACTGGCTCCTCCCACTATGACCCTCCTCCAAGCCTCAGTTAGATTTTGTGCCCGGCCGAGGTTGGATGCACACTAGGGGCTCTCCTGAGACTTTAGAAAGAAAGTATAGAAATTAGGTTTTTTATTTTCAGTGAGACCTGCTGGCAACAGGCTTACTGCAGCGAGGGACTAAGGGGAGAAGAAGCGAACCTGCCTGCTTGCAGCCAGCTTGGGCTTCTTAGGCTACTGGACACCATTAGCTCCAGAGGGATCGACCGCAGGCCCAGCCTTGGTGTTCGGTCCCGGAGCCGCGCCGCCGTCCCCCTTACAGAGCCAGAAGCAAGAAGAGGTCCGGAAAATCGGCGGCAGAAGACATCAGTCTTCACCAAGGTAGCGCACAGCACTGCAGCTGTGCGCCATTGCTCCTCACACACACTTCACACTCCGGTCACTGAGGGTGCAGGGCGCGGGGGGGGCGCCCTAAGAAGCAATAATAACACCTTGGCTGGCAAAAATACCACAATATATAGCCCCAGAGGCTATATATGTGGAAAATACCCCTGCCAGAATATAGGAAAAAGCGGGAGAATAGTCAGCGGAAAAGGGGCGGAGCTATCTCCTGCAGCACACTGGCGCCATTTTTCCCTCACAGCTCCGCTGGAAGGAAGCTCCCTGGCTCTCCCCTGCAGTCTACACTACAGAAAAGGGTAAAAAAGAGAGGGGGGGCACTAAATTTAGGCGCAGTATACATTTATATAAAAAAAGCAGCTATAGGGGACATAACTCAGTTAGTCCCTGCATTATATAGCGCTCTGGTGTGTGCTGGCATACTCTCACTCTGTCCCCCCAAAGGGCTTTTGTGGGTCCTGTCCTCTGTTGGAGCATTCCCTGTGTGTGTGCGGTGTGTCGGTACGGCTGTGTCGACATGTTTGATGAGGATAATGATGTGGAGACGGAGCAGATGCCTTTAGAAGGGATGTCACCCCCTGCGGGGCAGACACCTGAGTGGATGAGCTTATGGAAAGAAATGAGTGCACGTATAGACTCCTTACATAAGAAATTTGACGACATGCCAAATGTGGGACAGCCGACTTCTCAGCTCGTGCCTGTCCAGGCGTCTCAAAGGTCATCAGGGGCTCTGAAACGCCCGCTACCTCAGACCGCAGACCCAGATGTCGACACTGATACTGACACCGGTGTCGACGACGATGAGTCTAACCTGATGCCCACTAAGGCCATTCACTGCATGATTGAGGCAATGAAAGAGGTGTTACACATTTCTGATATAACTACAGGTACCACTAAAAAGGGTATTATGTTTGGGGAGAAAAAACTACCCGTAGATTTTCCCCCATCAGATGAATTAAATGAAGTGTGTGAAGAAGCGTGGGCTTTCCCTGATAAAAAATTGGTAATTCCTAAGAAGGTACTAATGGCGTTCCCTTTCCCACCAGAGGATAGGTCACGTTGGGAAACACCTCCTAGGGTGGATAAAGCGCTCACACGTTTGTCTAAAAAGGTGGCACTACCGTCTCCGGATACGGCCGCCCTCAAGGAACCTGCTGATAGAAAGCAGGAGGCGATCCTGAAGTCTGTATATACACACTCAGGCATTATACTTAGACCAGCTATTGCGTCAGCATGGATGTGCAGTGCTGCCGCCGCGTGGTCAGATAAACTGTCAGAAAATATTGACACACTAGACAGAGACACGATCCTGCTAACCATAGACCATATCAAAGACTCAGTCTTATATATGAGAGATGCACAGAGGGAAATCTGCCGGCTGGCATCTAAAGTAAGTGCATTGTCCATTTCTGCTAGGAGAGGCTCATGGAAGTTTTGCCTTATAAGGGTGAGGAATTATTTGGGGATGGTCTCTCGGACCTAGTTTCCACAGCAACGTCTGGGAAGTCAGCATTTTTACCCCATGTCCCCTCACAGCCTAAGAAGGCGCCGTTTTATCAGGTTCAGTCCTTTCGGACCCAGAAAAACAAGCGTGGAAAAGGCGGGTCTTTTCTGTCCAGAGGCAGATGTAGGGGAAAAAGGCTGCAACAAACAGCAGGTTCCCAGGAGCAAAAGTCCTCCCCCGCTTCTTCTTCCAAGTCCGCCGCATGACGGTGGGGCTCCACAGGCGGAGCCAGGTACGGTGGGGGGCCGCCTCAAGAATTTCAGCGATCAGTGGGCTCGCTCACAGGTGGATCCCTGGATCCTTCAAATAGTATCTCAGGGGTACAAACTGGAATTCGAGGCGTCTCCACCCCACCGGTTCCTAAAATCTGCCTTGCCGATTGCTCCCTCAGACAGGGAGGCGGTGCTAGCGGCAATTCACAAGCTGTATTCCCAGCAGGTGATAATCAAGGTACCCCTACTTCAACAAGGCCGGGGTTACTATTCCACACTATTTGTGGTGCCGAAACCGGACGGTTCGGTGAGACCCATTTTAAATTTGAAATCCTTGAACACATACATAAAAAAAATTCAAGTTCAAGATGGAATCGCTCAGGGCGGTTATTGCAAGCCTGGACGAGGGGGATTACATGGTATCCCTGGACATCAAGGATGCTTACTTGCATGTCCCCATTTACCATCCTCACCAGGAGTACCTCAGATTTGTGGTACATGATTGCCATTACCAATTCCAGACGCTGCCGTTTGGACTGTCCACGGCACCGAGGGTATTTACCAAGGTTATGGCGGAAATGATGATACTCCTTCGAAAAAAGGGAGTTTTAATTATCCCGTACTTGGACGATCTCCTAATAAAGGCGAGATCCAAGGAACAGTTGTTGGTGGGAGTAGCACTATCTCAGGAAGTGCTGCACCAGCACGGCTGGATTCTGAATATCACAAAGTCACAGCTGGTTCCGACGACACGGCTACTGTTCCTGGGTATGATCCTGGATACAGTCCAGAAAAAAGTGTTTCTCCCGGAGGAGAAAGCCAGGGAGTTGTCATCTCTAGTCAGAGACCTCCTGAAACCAAAACAGGTATCGGTGCATCACTGCACGCGGGTCCTGGGAAAGATGGTAGCTTCTTACGAAGCAATTCCCTTCGGCAGGTTCCATGCCAGAATCTTTCAGTGGGACCTATTGGACAAATGGTCCGGATCGCATCTTCCGATGCATCGCTTAATAACCCTGTCTCCAAGAACCAGGGTGTCTCTACTGTGGTGGCTGCAGAGTGCCCATCTTCTGGAGGGCCGCAGGTTCGGCATACAGGACTGGGTCCTGGTGACCACGGATGCCAGCCTTCGAGGCTGGGGGACAGTCACACGGGGAAGAAACTTCCAAGGACTATGGTCGAGTCAGGAGACTTCCCTTCACATAAATATTCTGGAACTAAGGGCCATTTACAATGCCCTAAGTCAAGCAAAATCCCTGCTCCTACACCAGCCGGTGCTGATCCAGTCAGACAACATCACGGCAGTCGCCCATGTAAATCGACAGGGAGGCACAAGAAGCAGGATGGCAATGGCAGAAGCCACAAGAATTCTCCGATGGGCGGAGAATCATGTACTAGCACTGTCAGCAGTGTTCATTCCGGGAGTGGACAACTGGGAAGCAGACTTCCTCAGCAGACACGACCTCCACCCGGGAGAGTGGGGACTTCATCCAGAAGTCTTCCAGATGCTGGTAAACCGTTGGGAAAAACCACAGGTGGACATGATGGCGTCCCGCCTCAAAAGGGTATTCCGGTGGAAGTCATTCCTACGCTTATTAAAGCCAGGAAAGATGTTACGGCAAAGCATTATCACCGCATATGGCGGAAATATGTTGCATGGTGCGAGGCCAAAAAGGCCCCAACAGAGGAATTTCAACTAGGTCGATTTCTGCATTTCCTGCAAGCAGGAGTGAATATGGGCCTAAAACTAGGCTCCATTAAAGTACAGATCTCGGCTCTGTCGATTTTCTTTCAAAAAGAACTAGCTTCAGTACCTGAAGTTCAGACATTTGTGAAAGGAGTGCTGCATATTCAGCCCCCGTTTGTGCCTCCTGTGGCACCTTGGGATCTCAACGTGGTGTTGAGTTTCTTAAAATCACATTGGTTTGAGCCACTAAAAACCGTGGATCTAAAATATCTCACGTGGAAAGTGGTCATGTTATTGGCCTTGGCTTCAGCCAGGCGAGTGTCAGAATTGGCGGCTTTATCATGTAAAAGCCCTTATCTGATTTTCCATATGGATAGGGCAGAATTGAGGACTCGTCCCCAGTTTCTCCCTAAGGTGGTGTCAGCGTTTCACCTGAACCAGCCTATTGTGGTGCCTGCGGCTACTAGGGATTTGGAGGACTCCAAGTTGCTAGACGTTGTCAGGGCCCTGAAAATATGTTTCCAGGACGGCTGGAGTCAGAAAATCTGACTCGCTGTTTATCCTGTATGCACCCAACAAGCTGGGTGCTCCTGCTTCTAAGCAGACTATTGCTCGCTGGATTTGTAGTACAATTCAGCTTGCACATTCTGTGGCAGGCCTGCCACAGCCAAAATCTGTAAATGCCCATTCCACAAGGAAGGTGGGCTCATCTTGGGCGGCTGCCCGAGGGGTCTCGTCTTTACAACTTTGCCGAGCAGCTACTTGGTCAGGGGCAAACACGTTTGCAAAATTCTACAAATTTGATACCCTGGCTGAGGAGGACCTGGAGTTCTCTCATTCGGTGCTGCAGAGTCATCCGCACTCTCCCGCCCGTTTGGGAGCTTTGGTATAATCCCCATGGTCCTTACGGAGTTCCCAGCATCACTAGGACGTCAGAGAAAATAAGAATTTACTCACCGGTAATTCTATTTCTCGTAGTCCGTAGTGGATGCTGGGCGCCCATCCCAAGTGCGGATTGTCTGCAATACTTGTAAATAGTTATTGCTAACTAAAGGGTTATTGTTGAGCCATCTGTTGAGAGGCTCAGTTGTTTTCATACTGTCAAACTGGATATAGTATCACGAGTTGTACGGTGTGATGGGTGTGGCTGGTATGAGTCTTACCCGGGATTCAAAATCCTTCCTTATTATGTCAGCTCGTCCGGGCACAGTGTCCTAACTGAGGCTTGGAGGAGGGTCAGTGCACACCAGGTAGTCATAAATCTTTCTAGAGTGCCCAGCCTCCATTGAAGCCCGCTATTCCCAATGGTCCTTACGGAGTTCCCAGCATCCACTACGGACTACGAGAAATAGAATTACCGGTGAGTAAATTCTTATTTTTTGTGTGACAGGAGTTGGATCCTGTCTTTATACTAAATCATACTGCTTGATGATCACTGGATCCCAGGTGCTCACCCATATATATGTCTGATATCCTGTCACCATTTGTGAGAATTAAATCTAATATTGAGTCTTTGCGAGTGGGCTCCCAATTGCTTGAGAGCTGCTTCCTGTAAGGAATTTAGAAATTTGCCACTTGTAGCTGAACTTGCAAAAGCCCCCTCCCAATTTACATCAGGTAAATTAAGGTCTCCCATGATTATGACTAATCCCTTTAAAGCCATTTTAGTGATGTCCATCAATAGGTTCCTGTCCAAATCCTGCACCTGGCCTGGTGGTCTATAGATCACCCCAATGCGAATAATGTCCTTCTCCCCGGTTTCTATGGTGACCCAAAGGGCCTCAGTTTTGTCTTCTTTGTATTAAAGTAGCATTTATGCTTTTCTTCACATACATTGCTACCCCTCCTCCTATTTTTCCCATTCTATCCTTCTTAAATAAATTGTATCCTGGTATAGCTATGTCCCAGTCATGATCCTCATTGCCCCATGAATCTGTAATTGCCACAATGTCCAGGTTATCCCTTGACATTATTGCAATTAGCTCTGGAATTTTGTCTCCTAAGCTCCTAGCATTTGCACACAAAGCTTTAAGAATTTTGTCTGTGCATCTGTTATTAATAGCCATGTCCAGACAGTACAAAATAAATGACAAGTTTATAGTTGAAATTACCTGTTTGGTGGTGATGCTCAGTGTTTGATATTTGTGTTTTTTTAACTAATCAGGAATCACACTCTGTCTTTTACACCACGACTACACCTCACTAAATATAAAGATATAGTACACCTGACCACAGTGGCCAAATGATGTAATGCAGTGCGAGACGGCCGGAGCTCCGAGATTCCGGTTGAATATTTCCAAGGCAAAACCAGGTTGCCTCTGCCTTGTAAATAATTGCTGCTTTAAAAAAAGACATTTGAGTTTGGCCTAAATCTCTGAGCTCCGGCTGTCTCGTACTGCATTACATCCGGCCCTATGTGCAAGTATTGTTTCAGTGGTTCTGTACTTAAAGAGGTTTATAGTTGATGTTTTTATTAATGTGTGCTTTCCATTAATAATGTTTCTGTGTGCTCCCTGTAGTTCTAATGTGAGTATTGTGGCTTTTGCTTGTTGTGCTGGTGTTAATAACTTCAGTGTTTTTCCAGCTCAGTCCACATTAAATAGGTTTGCACTTTACTGTAGCTCTAATTTATGTGTTCACCCGTAACCTCTATGGTGCAGGCTGGTGTGTGCCAGTTACAAGTAACTACTACCTAATTTGAACTAGAATATCTTGGCTGCTGCAGCGGCCAACAAAGGCTAGACACGTTTTCTCTCTATATTTTGGCAGAGTGGATTTTCTGCACTTATCTAGAGAATGAATGATAGAAGTCTGTGTTAACAGCTGGTGTTATTAAAATATAAATTCACTGCCACTAAATCCTAGCACAATGCCAATCCACAGTCTGGATATACTGCAGCTACTGCCAGGCCATTTCCGTAATTAAACTGTTACTTTCTTTAGCTTATTTCTTCTCTGTACTACCCCATTTTGTTTCTATTATTACTGTTTATATTACATTTTAAACATATTTTGGCTTGCATACTCCTACGAGCACTGCCACACTGGAGACATTTTTTGGTAAAATCTATAGCACTTTCATATATTAAAATCTCTAATACAATATCGGTGTTCTATTCTATTTTAGGATATTTAAGTTTTATAGATTATATCAAAACATTCTTACTGATTGCAATAGTGCATTTAAGGGTCCATAAATCATGTGCATGGGTAGAGCCCTTGGAGTGGAGTTTGGATAACTGTTATGCCCCCTTGTAGTAATGGCATACGTGGCTTGCTATATTATCCTTTACCATTCCTGTAAGACATGGTGTGCAGGAAGCTTCCCAGCCCCCTGGATAACTCTGCGGAGAGAGTGGAAAAGCTGCTGTGCCCTGGTTCTCGACGCTTTGATTCCTTACCTCCACAGACGCAACATCTCAAAGACGGTGAGTAATCTTAATGTAAATTGTCCTCTTCCATTGTGCATCTTTATCAGTTCCCTTTAAATGCAAAGTTAAAACTTGTGGGTATTGGTTTTTCAGTACAGAATGCAGTTGACCCATTTCTTGGGCAATAATGTAAGGTAAAATATCTGCTTTGCCTTCACTGGCGGTGACCCACTTGGCCAGTTAGCTACGCTACATGGTTAAATGTTTGGTTGACTTCCAATGCATTTTTCTTTTAGGTTTATTTTCTACATCTGTTATCTTTTTTGAGACTTAGGGCCTAATTCAGATCTGATCGCAGCAGCAAATTTGTTAGCAAATGGGCAAAACCATGTGCACTGCAGGGGGGACATATGTAACATGTGCGGAGAGAGTTAGATTTGGGTGTGTTATATTGTTTCTGTGCAGGGTAAATACTGGCTGCTTTATTTTTACACTGCAATTTAGATTTCAGTTTGAACACCCCACCCAAATCTAACACTCTCTGCACATGTTATATCTGCACCCCCTGCAGTGCACATGGTTTTGCCAAATTTGCTAATAAATTTGCTACTGCAATCAGATCTGAATTAGGACCATAGTTCCTAAAATACTTAAAGGGGTATATTCAATTGAAGTCGAAAGCTGCCATCTGTCGAAAAGACGGCAGTTTTAGTTTTTTTTTTAGGTCGGAAGGGGTTCCGACCTATTCAATATAACCCAAAATTATACGACAAGTCGAGGAATTCGACTTGTCAGAAAGCATGTGGATCGGCGGAATAGCTGTTGATCCGCGAGCTTCTGTCGGAAACGGGGCCAAAATCCGACAGGTTTTGGCCCCCTTTCCGACCATCTCAGTCCGACTTTAAAAAAAAGTCGGATTGAGATGAGGTACATGAGGGAGCTGAGAGGAGGAGACAGGGGAGAGCCGCGGGGAGACGGGAGAGAGCAGCGTTAAGGCAGCGGCTCCAGCAATCGTAGCTGGAGGATGTGTCACAGCCGCCTCTCACAGCAGCATCCACCCGGCTCCAGCAAGCGGGACCTCGCTGCTGTAGCGCGGCTCTCCCCCGTCTCGGCTCCCTCATCTCAATTTGACTTTTTTTAAAGTCGGATTGAGATGACATTGAATAGCCCTTGTCTGATCCATTCCGACAAATGCATGTCAGAATGGATCCGACTTCAATTGAATATGCCCCTTTGTCTTTTTTTTTCTTTTTTTTTTTTTTTCTTCTTCCCTAAGTTCGTATTTACCACTACCTGTGTTTGAGGGGGATGCAATCAATTTGACTGCTGTCGGGATCCCGGCAGTCAGTATACAGAGCCGGAATCTTGACAGCCGTCAATGCTGACAGCCGGTATCCCACTGCACAGGTGCTATTCCCACTCATGGGTGTCCACGACTCCCAAAGGGTGAGAAAAGAGCCTGTGGCGCTCGCCCTGCTGCTGGCATTCTGGTGGGCGGGATGCTGCTGTCGGGATCTTGTATGTATGTATGTACTGTATGTAACCCGTTTGAGGCATACAGCTATGTTTCATGAAGGGAAAACATATCTTTTATTGTTAAAGTGTTGCCTTAATGTTGTCATTGATTAGCAATTAGCATTCTCATATTGGTGCAGGACAAAAATTCTTGCTTCCTATTTGTGTAGGGAACTAGTTTACTGAAAGGGAACGTACACATTTAACAGAATGGCTGGCTGTGATTCCGCTCTACCTCTGTGCAGAACGCCTCTTGGACTGATGTAACCGTTTTGGTGCATTGATCATTAGGGTGACTATAAGTCACTAGCAGTTCCAGCACCTTGTTTTTTCTTGCTAGTGCTGCTGATTTATTTATTACAACCACTGATACTGCTGCCTATTAAGCAGCCTGTAAAGCGAGTTATGGGTAAAAATGGAGTAGTATAATGCCTCCCATGCATCAACGGCCGCAATTCCCTAACCCGCTGGCACTGCTGATCCGCCAAGTAGATCTGGCGATCAGGGTCCAGCAATTATCGGTGATCTGTCGGGGAATCAGACAAATGAAACATGTTTTTTTTTTTAAATGCCTGTTTACCTGACCCAGCATTTGTGAATCGTTATATTGCAGCAATTTATTGCTGATGTATCAGGGCCAGAGGTTGATCTTTGCCTATTGCTACAGGATATGCAAAAATGTTTAGCCCCCGTACATCAGCAATAAATTGCTGCAATGTTCCAATCCCCCAACAGCCGTATCGGGCAGCAGCAGCGATCGCAGTCTGAATCCTTTAGTGAATCGCGCATGTGCAGTGGCCGCACTGCTTGTGCGCACCCCGGGAGCCCAGTGAGATGCTTAAAGCATATCAGGGCTGCGATCGCCTCTGCCTGATTAACAGGCAGAGGCGGTCGCGGGGCGGGAGGGGGCGTGTCCACTGCATTAAAACGCTGTTGGTGGGGCACGGTCTGGACAACACAGGCGTCTCCGGACTCTTGTGGGGGTGGGCCGCGGTGGCTGCGTGACGTCACATGCAGCCATTGCGACCCAGGATGCGGCGAGTAGTGGCCTGCCAGCGCGCAGGAGCTGTGCTGGCAGGGAGCTACTCAACGGGAGCAAAAGCATTTTCCGTGGTGCTTTTACACCCTTGCGGGGGAGTAGGGCCAGACATGCGGAGCGGACTAGCCCTGTGCTGGGCGTCCTCCCGCATGTCTGAGAAACTAATCGTAGACGTGCTACTGATCGTAGATGTGCTAAATTTAGCACATCTACAATCAGATCTGAATTAACCCCTAGGACAGGTGTAGGTAAAGGGTGCTGTTTGCTCTCTAGGGAACACAGTATTTGGATGCTTGGTGTTTAAGGATTCCTAATGTAACTCAATTTTCTTGCTTTTCTGCATCATACCCTATACTCTCTAAAATGGGAGGCATTTGATATATCCTGGCTGCTGGGATCCCGGCGCATAGCATACCGGCGCCGAAATCACGACAGCCGGCATACCAACAACTTTTCTCCCTCTTGGGGGGTCCATGGCACCCCTGGAGGGAGAATAAATAGCGTGGCGAGCACAGCGAGTCCACAAGGGGCTCTTTTGCGCTCACCTCGCTGCTGGCATGCTGGTGGTCGGGATCCTGGCGCCGGCATAACGTAGTAGACCCCTCTAAAATGGCTCTCATACAGTCTAGTCCCTGCAATACGCAGAGTGCAGTATAAATCGAGGGATTTTGGGAAAACCCTCTTACTCCTTAAAATGTGTGGAACTTAATATTGCTGAGGGCAAGGTTTTTTTGGTAAATGTAATCCATTTTGGGCAATGTAGATGGGAAAAGATACAGAATTAATCAGAAAACTAGCATTTTGCATTTCCTGTTATTTTGGGATGCCTTTAAAACGTACATTAGGGCTGCAAACTACTGATTAGACACCCTAAAGAAATCATCTTCTAAATATGAACGTGAGCTGAAAAAATGTGTTGATTTAGAATCTTCCTACATTAGTACCCCTTTCTAGGTGTAAATTACTCTTCTGTTAACATACCCTAGCTGCTTACACAGTTGTTTCAGCATTTTAAGATACCTATACTGTATAGCAATAGTTAAGCAATTTCTAAAGTCTGACATACAGTAGCTAAACTTTTTTTTTACAATATTGTGAAACACTATCGAACATATTTATTAATATTATGTTTACTAAAATGTGTAATTCGTTTTTTTCACACCTGTTTCACATAATTGTAATATCCCCTAAATGTACTAAATGGCAATTAGAGGAGAATTCACAAAATTCTCCTCCGAGCCCTTGAATTATTTTTTTTCATATCACATTTCCTATACTTATATGGGAACTGTGATATGCCCAAATTTACTAGAATGTAATTGTAAAAAAATACCGGAGGGAGCCCTGTGATAATAACGCTATCTCCAGATAGCTTTAATAGGACTTCCCCTTTTCCCCTGCATGCTGTCAATGAGGGCTGATGTTTGAGATGCAACCTGAGATCAGCTATGTATGTATGTATGTATGTATGTATGTATGTATGTATGTATGTATATATGTATAAATAGACCACAGGCTGATCACTAAAAAAAAAAAGAAGAAGAAAATAATAAAAGAAAACTTAACTATACGCGCTGCAGTGCGATTCTGTGCCCGGCTCCTTCTCTTTGTACCCACGATCGGCTTATGCTGTGGAACTCTCACTTTACAACACTGATGCTGGCCAGGAGTTTACAGCAGCGTCTGACCAGGATACACATAGAGAAGAAGCTAGACACCTATCAGTGAAGCAGTTAAGTGCTAGCTCAGCGGGGGATGCCGCAGGGGTTGCGAGAGGGTAACACACAGAAAAATACCCTGAGAATTGTGATGAGAGGATTCGCAGGAACAGAGCTTTCTTGCAAACTCTGTCCCTGCATTACATTATTGATACATACGTGTGATATATTAATTAATCGCATTGCGGATTTTGCGCCCCCCACTTCGCCACCGACATTCAGACCGCTGGGATCCCAGCCGCCGGTAACGCCTACCCATCCCCATGGTTTTGAGACCAAACATTTTTAATTATGAGCATAAAATTGGATTGTATGCTGAAGATTTGCTGCTTTTTTATCGACTACAAAGGGCTCTTTGGCCACTGTGTTGCAGATTTTAAGCAAGTAGGCCCATTATATTGCGTAAAAATAAATTGGTATTACACATTCTCCCTTTAGGTTGCTCCATTGGTTCGCGTGGTGTGTGGGTTCCCCTTGAATGGACCTCATATTATTATAAATATTTGAGTATCTACCAACCCCGTTGACTACCTAACGTTAAAAGCATGTTCACTTTTTTGAAAGCAAAGATACACAATTTTTGAAGCTTCAATTATCTGTAATAGGGAAGATTATAGAGGCACATTTTTCTTTAGTTCCCCTGGTAAAGGTGTACTGCAAGGATAATCATTTTATATCTGCTACGTTTAGCTGTTTTCGGTTTCTTTCTCTATTATATTTGGTCTTTGATTTAGATTTGGTCCATGCATTGTCATATGGCATGTAAATGTTTTATAAATATGTGTACTTTGGTTTATGTATATAACAGAAATGTAAAACCTTTTTGTAAACCACATATAAAGAGACTACACTGACTCTTAAGCTGGGAATACACTTTAAAGACTGATCCGCCAACATAGCAGATGATTCTGGTAAGCATATACACTTACTGATTGGCTATGCGATATATGTCTGGCCAGACATCACTCCTGAGCGGGCATTTAAATATGTCTGCCCAGTTGTTATGTCCTTGTCGACGGTTCCTGCGGCCAGCATATGGGTCGGTTAGCTTGTTATCTGTACACACTGGCAGATGTACAGCTATATCTGCATCTGCCATGCTGCAGGGCCGACGCAATACGTCTGTGAATGACGCAGTTCAGACATATCTGGTGTACATACTGTACTTAGCAATACAGTATATTGTTTGTTGGCTATTACAAGTGTAAGATTGTCAATCCTTACAACAGCTGCTGATCTGTTATTGGCAGATAGGTAATTTTGATTAATTGCTATTACATATAAATTATACACAGGTAGGGAACAAAAAATGGAAACGCGAACATATAGCCATTTGCAGATAGTGTGACACTGAGTCTACCAAAGTCGGGGATTTTGCAGCAGCATTCTTCCACAAAAAGGCAGATAAATTGTTAACCTGGTTGACAATGTTTGAAAAGACTGCCTTGTGTGTGTCTAATCCATGGTCCAGCCGCATGTGGATGAGGGAACCGCACTGGCTCACATGAGGAGAGTAGCGGAGTATACTGCACTAAGGATTTCTTCATCTACATATGATCTACAATAAGAGGATATTTACTACATTTAGAGATAAGCCTTTCATTTTTTTTGTTTGCCATTGATTGGTTAATTTTGCACTTTAGTATATATTTTTGCACATATTCAACACGTATCACTTTGTGTGTATTCCTCACACTTTGATTTATTACACTATTGTAGTTAATTTTTTTTCCCCCTTGAAGAGCATCACTAACCCTCTCAAGGAAGTCCAACGAAGATTTACAGATAAGCCAATTTAGGATTACATTTTGGTATGCACATTATATGAAAGATTCATTTGTTATACACCAGTAGGTGAATGTTTTCTTCATTTTGTGCATCCAAACAAAACTTTTATTGGGATTCCTACCATTTATTTGCAGATAAACTCTCGCCGTCTTCTTATAGGTGTGTTCACCATACATTTGATTTACTATTAATCTGTTTGTAATGCTGACATACTGTGCAACATTACTCTCAAACGGTGAGCTGTTGGGACCTGTGGTAATTACCTATCTAGCCTCAAAATATTTATCTAATGTGTGTGTTAAATATATATATTTTTTTAATGTGTATGTGCAACCAACAAACGAACCCTAGTATGTAAGTGTGGACATGATGTAGGCAATATAGGGGTCTATTTGCTAAGTCTTGGGTACAGATAAAGTGGACGGAGATAAAATACCAACTAACTAGCTCCTAACTGCCTGTAACAGCAGATTGGCTGGTACCTTACCTCCATCCACTTTATCTCCATCCAAGGCTTAGTAAATAGACCCCATAGATTGTAAGCTCCACTTGGGCCAGGGACTGATGTGAATGGCTAAACACTCATTGTAAAGCGCTGTATAATATGTAAACCTTATATAAAAATTTTTTACTAAATTATATATGTGCAGCTGCACTTAAAGTACAATCTGAGCTAAATTGCCCATAGGGATGGTCAGTAACAGGATGGACCATGCACCAAAACCAGAGCACAGCTGTTTTTGTGAGTAGTCTATTCTCTCTTGACCAAGCTTCTGAGACCTACAACTGGCTACCATAGAAGTCTCTAGGGGCACGTCTGTTCATGGTATGACTTACATGCTCTCGCTAGGCCATGGATGTGTAACCTTTCGCATCCATTCTGCTCTTGCAGTTCAAATGTAATCGAGACATTACTAAGTTCCATGAATTGTTTATCAGAGTGTACATAGAACTTGTCCTAGTACAAAGGTCTTGTCTTCTGACCTGTGAATGTATTTATGTGCTTGCACCATTATGATTTATTGGAACATAGACTGGTTTCGGCACAGCATTGCTTCCCTGAGAATTACCTGTATTTCTGCAGCGGGGTACACTGGTTTTCCACTGGGAATAACATCGGGGTGTAGAGTTGGATCTTGATCCAAGGCACCAACAGGCTAGAGCTTTGACTGTTCCCAGGATGCACTGCACCGCCTCCTCTACATCCCCACTTCCAGGCACTGGTGCTCAGTTTGTAAGTTGGTGCCTGCAGAGAAGGCAGCTAACCAGGGCCGGTTCTAGCCCTTGTGGCACCCCGGGCGAAAATAGGGGCGTAGCTTCATAAAGGGGCGGGGTCAGGTATGCCCCCTGTAGAGTTGTTCCCCCGTTTGTGCCCCCTGTAGAGTTGTGCCCCGTTTGCACTGCTTACAATTTTTTTTTAATAATAATTAATTAATACTCACCATCCCCGCTCCTGATTTCCGACCGCTGCTTACCTCCATCTCCGGCTGCCGGCGCTGCTCATCTGACGTCTCAGCATAGACACTAGAGTAGAGATGTGCACTTGAAATTTTTCGGGTTTTGTGTTTTGGTTTTGGATTCGGTTCCGCGGCCGTGTTTTGGGTTCGACCGCGTTTTGGCAAAACCTCACCAAATTTTTTTTGTCGGATTCGGGTGTGTTTTGGATTCGGGTGTTTTTTTCAAAAAACACTAAAAAACAGCTTAAATCATAGAATTTGGGGGTCATTTTGACCCCAAAGTATTATTAACCTCAAAAACCATAATTTCCACTCATTTTCAGTCTATTCTGAATACCTCACACCTCACAATATTATTTTTAGTCCTAAAATTTGCACCGAGGTCGCTGGATGATTAAGCTAAGCGACCCTAGTGGCCGACACAAACACCTGGCCCATCTAGGAGTGGCACTGCAGTGTCACGCAGGATGGCCCTTCCAAAAAACACTCCCCAAACAGCACATGACGCAAAGAAAAAAAGAGGCGCAATGAGGTAGCTGTGTGAGTAAGATAAGCGACCCTAGTGGCCGACACAAACACCGGGCCCATCTAGGAGTGGCACTGCAGTGTCACGCAGGATGGCCCTTCCAAAAAACACTCCCCAAACAGCACATGACGCAAATAAAAATGAAAGAAAAAAGAGGTGCAAGATGGAATTGTCCTTGGGCCCTCCCACCCACCCTTATGTTGTATAAACAGGACATGCACACTTTAACCAACCCATCATTTCAGTGACAGGGCCTGCCACACGACTGTGACTGAAATGACGGGTTGGTTTGGACCCCCACCGAAAAAGAAGCAATTAATCTCTCCTTGCACAAACTGGCTCTACAGAGGCAAGATGTCCACCTCATCATCATCCTCCGATATATCACCGTGTACATCCCGCTCCTCACAGATTATCAATTCGTCCCCACTGGAATCCACCATCTCAGCTCCCTGTGTACTTTGTGGAGGCAATTGCTGCTGGTCAATGTCTCCACGGAGGAATTGATTATAATTCATTTTAATGAACATCATCTTCTCCACATTTTCTGGAAGTAACCTCGTACGCCGATTGCTGACAAGGTGAGCGGCGGCACTAAACACTCTTTCGGAGTACACACTTGTGGGAGGGCAACTTAGGTAGAATAAAGCCAGTTTGTGCAAGGGCCTCCAAATTGCCTCTTTTTCCTGCCAGTATAAGTACGGACTGTGTGACGTGCCTACTTGGATGCGGTCACTCATATAATCCTCCACCATTCTTTCAATGGTGAGAGAATCATATGCAGTGACAGTAGACGACATGTCCGTAATCGTTGTCAGGTCCTTCAGTCCGGACCAGATGTCAGCATCAGCAGTCGCTCCAGACTGCCCTGCATCACCGCCAGCGGGTGGGCTCGGAATTCTGAGCCTTTTCCTCGCACCCCCAGTTGCGGGAGAATGTGAAGGAGGAGATGTTGACAGGTCGCGTTCCGCTTGACTTGACAATTTTGTCACCAGCAGGTCTTTGAACCCCAGCAGACTTGTGTCTGCCGGAAAGAGAGAGCCAAGGTAGGTTTTAAATCTAGGATCGAGCACGGTGGCCAAAATGTAGTGCTCTGATTTCAACAGATTGACCACCCGTGAATCCTTGTTAAGCGAATTAAGGGCTCCATCCACAAGTCCCACATGCCTAGCGGAATCGCTCCCTTTTAGCTCCTCCTTCAATGCCTCCAGCTTCTTCTGCAAAAGCCTGATGAGGGGAATGACATGACTCAGGCTGGCAGTGTCTGAACTGACTTCACGTGTGGCAAGTTCAAAAGGTTGCAGAACCTTGCACAACGTTGAAATCATTCTCCACTGCGCTTGAGACAGGTACATTCCACCTCCTATATCGTGCTCAATTGTATAGGCTTGAATGGCCTTTTGCTGCTACTCCAACCTCTGAAGCATATATAGGGTTGAATTCCACCTCGTTACCACTTCTTGCTTCAGATGACGGCAGGGCAGGTTCAGGCGTTTTTGGTGGTGCTCCAGTCTTCTGTACGTGGTGCCTGTACGCCGAAAGTGTCCTGCAATTCTTCTGGCCAACGACAGCATCTCTTGCACGCCCCTGTCGTTTTTAAAAAAATTCTGCACCACCAAATTCAAGGTATGTGCAAAACATGGGACGTGCTGGAATTTGCCCATATTTAATGCACACACAATATTGCTGGCGTTGTCCGATGCCACAAATCCACAGGAGAGTCCAATTGGGGTAAGCCATTCCGCGATGATCTTCCTCAGTTGCCGTAAGAGGTTTTTAGCTGTGTGCGTATTCTTGAAACCGGTGATACAAAGCGTAGCCTGCCTAGGAAAGAGTTGGCGTTTGCGAGATGCTGCTACTGGTGCCGCCGCTGCTGTTCTTGCGGCGGGAGTCCATACATCTACCCAGTGGGCTGTCACAGTCATATAGTCCTGACCCTGCCCTGCTCCACTTGTCCACATGTCCGTGGTTAAGTGGACATTGGGTACAACTGCATTTTTTAGGACACTGGTGAGTCTTTTTCTGACGTCCGTGTACATTCTCGGTATCGCCTGCCTAGAGAAGTGGAACCTAGATGGTATTTGGTAACGGGGGCACACTACCTCAAGAAATTGTCTAGTTCCCTGTGAACGAACGGCGGATACCGGACGCACGTCTAACACCAACATAGTTGTCGAGGCCTCAGTTATCCGCTTTGCAACAGGATGACTGCTGTGATATTTCATCTTCCTCGCAAAGGACTGTTGTACAGTCAATTGCTTGGTGGAAGTAGTAAAAGTGGTCTTACGAGTACGACTTCCCCTCTGGGATGACCATCGACTCCCAGCAGCAACAACAGCAGCGCCAGCAGCAGTAGGCGTTACACGCAAGGATGCATCGGAGGAATCCCAGGCAGGAGAGGACTCGTCAGAATTGCCAGTGACATGGCCTGCAGGACTATTGGCATTCCTGGGGAAGGAGGAAATTGACACTGAGGGAGTTGGTGGGGTGGTTTGCGTGAGCTTGGTTACAAGAGGAAGGGATTTACTGGTCAGTGGACTGCTTCCGCTGTCGCCCAAAGTTTTTGAACTTGTCACTGGCTTATTATGAATGCGCTGCAGGTGACGTATAAGGGAGATTGTTCCGAGGTGGTTAACGTCCTTACCCCTACTTATTACAGCTTGACAAAGGCAACACACGGCTTGACAAATGTTGTCCGCATTTCTGTTGAAATACTTCCATACCGAAGAGCTGATTTTTTTGGTATTTTCACCAGGCATGTCAACGGCCATATTCCTCCCACAGACAACAGGTGTCTCCCCGGGTGCCTGACTTAAACAAACCACCTCACCATCAGAATCCTCCTTGTCAATTTCCTCCCCAGCGCCAGCAACACCCATATCCTCCTCATCCTGGTGTACTTCAACACTGACATCTTCAATCTGACTATCAGGAACTGGACTGCGGGTGCTTCTTCCAGCACTTGCAGGGGGCGTGCAAATGGTGGAAGGCGCATGCTCTTCACGTCCAGTGTTGGGAAGGTCAGGCATCGCAACCGACACAATTGGATTCTCCTTGTGGATTTGGGATTTCGAAGAACGCACCGTTCTTTGCGGTGCTTTTGCCAGCTTGAGTCTTTTCATTTTTCTAGCGAGAGGCTGAGTGCTTCCATCCTCATGTGAAGCTGAACCACTAGCCATGAACATAGGCCAGGGCCTCAGCCGTTCCTTGCCACTCCGTGTGGTAAATGGCATATTGGCAAGTTTACGCTTCTCCTCCGACAATTTTATTTTAGATTTTGGAGTCCTTTTTTTACTGATATTTGGTGTTTTGGATTTTACATGCTCTGTACTATGACATTGGGCATCGGCCTTGGCAGACGACGTTGCTGGCATTTCATCGTCTCGGCCATGACTAGTGGCAGCAGCTTCAGCACGAGGTGGAAGTGGATCTTGATCTTTCCCTAATTTTGGAACCTCAACATTTTTGTTCTCCATATTTTAATAGGCACAACTAAAAGGCACCTCAGGTAAACAATGGAGATGGATGGATACTAGTATACTTATGGATGGACGAGCGACTGCCGACACAGAGGTAGCTACAGCCGTGGACTACCGTACTGTTTCTGCTGCTAATATAGACTGGATGATAATGAGATGAAATTAATATATATATATATATATATATATATATATATATATATAATATCACTAGTACTGCAGCCGGACAGGTATATATATTTATTATGTAATGACTGATGACGGACCTGCTGGACACTGTCAGCTCAGCAGCACCGCAGACTGCTACAGTAAGCTACTATAGTAGTATGTATCAAGAAGAAAGAAAAAAAAAAACCACGGGTGGGTGGTATACAATTATATATATATTATATAAAATTATATATATATATATATATATATATATATATATATATATATATATATATATATATTAAACTGGTGGTGATTAATTAAACTGGTGGTCAGGTCACTGGTCACACTATCAGCAACTTGCAAGTAGTACTCCTAAGCAGACAATCACAATATATACTGGTGGGCAGTGTGGCACTCTGGCAGCAAAAGTGTGCACTGTTCGTTAAAATATGTACTCCTGCTCTCAGACTCTAACTGCTCCCCACTGTCTCCCCCACAAGTCAGATATACAGTCACACTATCACTTCAGCAAGTAGTAGTACTCCTCCTAATGCTCCCCAAAATTACTAAAGTAAATACTGTGTCTCTCTCTACTCTAGTCTCACTCTCTTCTCTATAAACGGAGAGGACGCCAGCCACGTCCTCTCCCTATCAATCTCAATGCACGTGTGAAAATGGCGGCGACGCGCGGCTCCTTATATAGAATCCGAGTCTCGCGAGAATCCGACAGCGGGATGCCGTTCGGGCGCGCTCGGGTTAACCGAGCAAGGCGGGAAGATCCGAGTCGCTCGGCCCCGTGTAAAAAAACCTGAAGTTCGGGCGGGTTCGGATTCCGAGGAACCGAACCCGCTCATCTCTACACTAGAGGTCAATTATGACCCCTATTGTCTATGTGGCGCTCCCACATTGCCGTGCGGTGCATCGCGCATCACACAGCTGTGACAGCACAGCACCGGGGGGCACCACCAGTAGCGGATATTGCTATGGCGGCGGCGCCCTCTGGAAGGCGATGCCCCGGGCAAAAATCCTGTGTGCCCGTAGCAAGATCCGCTACTACAGCTAACAGGGAGGGCTGGCTTTTCTGAGAAGAAAGAAGACTTCAGGTGCCGCAGCATAGGCACTTGATGCTTTATGTCATACTGACATATCGTGCAGTGGCTCCCTCACCTCCCCCAGCGGCGCTGTATTCTCCCGCGCCCTGGTTGCCGGGTACTTACAGCGGAGGAGCTCCATTCTTCTCAGGCACACACACCACCGCTGCTCTCGGGGATCGCGTGGCCGCACGATAGGAGGTAAGAGGGTCCCCCAGACGGGACCCGCTGAAATCACAATCCGGGACGTGATCTCCGTAGACGGACTGCGCTGCTGGCATGGACACTGTGGCCGTGCAGGGACCCCACTAGATCCACCAGGGCAAGGAGCACAGGTCGGATTTACTCAAATACGTTTATTACAGGCACCATAGTACCCGGTGGTGAAGTCCAGCAGAGGGGATAAGGCGCTGACCTGTAGCCCCGCCCCAGGCGCCATCTACAGCAGATGTTCCCTCCCTGGAGCTGCATCGCTCTCTCTCCCTCACTCCATGTCAACGTTTGGGCGCCATTACACAGAGCTGCGCTGATTCTGGAACTACTGGGCAATGTCTCCTCTGTAAAGCCGCCTGCCTCATCAGTGCTGTGCATTTACAGGACACTTAAGTATTCTACATGTTGTTTAGACAGCGTTATTTAAGAACAAGTGCATATCTGCAGGATTATTTAGTACAAGTATTCTGTGATGTAGTCCAGTGCAGTTTTATTGTTGTGTGTAATAATTTCTGCATTATACATGTGACTGTGTGTGCCTATAGCTGCTGTGTTGTTCCTATTCCGTGTATCTCGCACATATTGCTATCCCTATATTCTGTACCTTGAAGGGGGCTAAGTGCATCAGGGTCATATATATATATATATATATATAGTGTTCCACAGGATATACTATTTTGTATTTTTCTCTGGGTATTTCAGTCACCATATACCACTTAAATCCTCTGTCTGTGTTCTGTATTTGCAATCACACTCCACAGGTTTTTTTTGTCAGGTATTGTGTTTGGCTATATTGTACTGTTACGCCCTAAGGCTACATGTCCAAATAATGTCTGCTACAAAGGGCGGGAGATCCGTGGCTGATCCTGCGTCATGCAGTGCTGACACCGCGGATTTATCTGAGGAAAATATTCCAGCTGAGGGTCCAGGTACCGGGGGCTCTGTACCCCTCAGTCAGTCTGCAGCATCGGTGGTACAACGAGACCCACCTTGGGTTGCTTTTTCGAATTTACTGACTATGCTAGTAACGAGACTTACGCCCCCTGTGGGACCTCCTGTGCCATCACAATCACATATTGTCCCTGTCATAAATCCGCCATGGGCGGATGCTCTGTCGACTCAGTTACAGCAGTTAAATCAGTATTTGGTTAACCAAAAGCTTAACCATTGCCCTCCTAGGACCAAAGGGTTATCTAAGCGGACCATTTTTTCCTCACAATCCAGTCATGTTTTGGATACTTAATCCGATGAAGATGGGGAATGTACTGATCCATCAGACACTGATGCAGATGCTTCTGATGAGGAATCTACAACACAGGTTGAAGTTCACAACCTATCGGAGGCTATCAAACTAATTCTTCAGATTGATCACGAAACTGACCTTCCAGATACGTCTAAGAAACCTGATAAGTTCAAACGTTGGAAGGTTTCTAAATGAGTTTTGCCACATTCTGACCATTTAGTTGACATACTTCAGGAATCCTGGGAGTCTCCAGGAAACAAATTCTCCCTTTCTAAAAAGATGCTAGCTCGTTATCCCCTCTCTGCAGAGTTAAGTAAGAATTGGGAAACACCATCACCGGTGGACTCGCATGTAGCTCGTCATGAGGTGTCTTCTACTCTGCCTGTCACTACCGTCACCTCTCTGAAGGAACCGATGGATAAGCGTGTGGTGGGATGCTTGAAGTCTATTTACACTCTTGCAGGTGCCGTACATAGATCCACTATAGCAGCTTCTTGGGCTGCGAAAGGTATTGAAGCCTGGGTTCAAGCTGTTGAGGCAGAGCTACCTCTGAATTTTTCTGATAATGCCAGACAGTGTCTTTCATATATTACCACTGCCTCTCATTACATTCAGGAGGCGGCTTCTGATGCTGGTGTTCTGGCGGCCAAAGCGTCTACTACGTCCTTTCTGGCTCGCCAGATTCTGTGATTGCGGTCCTAGTCGGTGGATCTGGACTCTCAAAAGACCTTGGAGATTATCCCTTTTAAGGGAGACATACTGTTTTGGGGAAGATTTGAACAAGATTGTTGCTGACTTAGCGTCTTCTAAGACTGCATGTCTGCCAAGTACTAATCCTTTGGCTGCGAAGGCTAAAAGTACCTCCTTTCGTTCCTTTCAATCTCCAAGTAAAGCAAAGGGTCAGGCGTACCCGACACAGGCTCGCACTTTGAAAACCTCTAAGCCCAAACCTAAATGTTCTTGGGCTGCCCGTCGGCCTGCTTCCAAACCAGACAAGCCTGCTGCATGATGGGGCGGGCCTCCCCCTAGGGGACTCCAGGGTGGGAGGCTGATTTCTGCAGTTCGCCCAGTTATGGTTGCAAACCACTTCAGACGCCTGGGTAAGGGAAGTTATCACTCACGGATACGCCATCTCTTTGAAGACACGACCCCCTCACCGGTTTTGCTCGACAATTATCCCTTTGGATCTGTTAAAAGCAAAAACTCTACATTTGGTGGTACAATCCCTCCTGTACACAGGAGTGGTAGTGCCGGTGCCTCTGTCTCAGAGGGGCAGGGGGTACTATTCAACGCTGTTCCTAGTTCCGAAGCCAAATGGATCCTCCCAGCCATTCTCAACCTCATGAACAAATGAACATATCTGTGAAGGTATCCAAATTCCGTATGGAACTCTTCGCTCTATTGTTCTGGCTTTGGAGCCCAGGGACTATATGATATCCCTGGACATACAGGATGCTTACCTACACATACTTATTGCCATGTCACATCAGCGGTATCTGCGGTATGCTATTGGCAACCTACATTATCAATTCCAAGCTTTGCCTTTTGGACTGACCACAGCTCCTCGGATCTTCACCAAGGTCATTGCTGTCATGACGGCCGTTCTCAGTCGTCAAGGCATCAGGATCCTGCTGTATCTGGACGACTTGCTGATCCTAGCGAACTCCCCAGAGGTTCTCATCTGTCATCTAGAACTGACGGTCCAATTCCTACAAGCCCAAGGATGGCTCATCAGTTGGAACTAATCCTCGCTGGTCCCTGCTCAGAACATGGTGCACCTGGGGGCATTCCTGGACACACACAACCAGCGTTTGTTATTGTCTCCAGAGAAGGTCCTGAAACTCCAGGACAGGATAAGATGCCTGCGAGTGTTTATACAGTCGGCGATGCAAGTACTAGACCTCATAGTGTCTGCTTTCGACATGGTGGAGTACGCTCAATTTCATTCCCGACTTCTGCAGAAGTTAAGCCTTTCCAAGTGGGACAGCCTACCTCACCGGATCAGATCTCGCATGATCTCCTTGACTCCGGAGGTGTGTCTGTCACTGAGTTACAGGACCAACAATTGAGCAGGGGTCATCCCTTCTGGATCTCCAACTGGGTCCTCCTAACGACGGATGCCAGTCTGCGGGGTTGGGGCGCGGGGTTGGAGCAACACTCTTCAGGGTCTGTTGACCAGGGAGGAATCTCTCTTCCCAATAAATGTTCTGGAGTTGCGGGAAGTGTTCAGTGCTCTGAAGCTTGCCCTGCCTCTGGTACAGAACAGGCCTGTTCAAGTACAGTCGGACAATGCCACCACGGTGGCGTGCATAAATCAATGTTGGAAGAGTCAAAGATTCTTCAATGGGCAGAACGCCATCTCTCAGCCATATCGGCAGTGTTCATTACGGGGGTCCTCAACTGGGAAGCGCACTTCCTCAGTCGTCAGGACGTACACGCCGGAGAGTGGAGCCTTCATCCAGAAGTCTTTCAACTCCTAGTGGACAAGTGGGACCTACCAGATGTAGACCTGATGGCACCTCGACACAATCACAAGGTTCCGATCTTCGGAGCAAGGACAAAGGATCCTCAAGCAGTGTTCGTGGACGCACTGGCAGTTCCATGAAACTTTCGGCTGCCTTACGTGTTCCCTCCGATGTCACTCCTGCCCAGGGTAATAAGGAATAAGGAAGTTCAAGCAAGAAGGAGGAATACTACTTCTAATCGCTCCAGCGTGGCCCAGACGGCATTGGTTCTCAGACCTGCAGGGTCTCTCGATAGAGCGTCCTCTTCTACTTCCTCAACGCCCAGACCTCCTCTTTCAGGGCCATTGTGTCTAGCAGGATCTGGCCCGACTGGCTTTGACAGTGTGGCTCTTGAAGCTTCACTCCTGATGGCCAAAGGATTTTCTGAGGCAGTCATTCAAACTATGTTGAAAGCCCGTAAAACAGCTCTGGCTTGGATTTATTATCAGGTCTGGAATTCTTACTTCACCTGGTGTGCGGCTAAGAATTATGATGCATACAAGTTCAGTACTGCCAAACTTTTGGCTTTTCTGCAACAGGGCCTAAACTTAGGCCTTCGTCTGGCCTCCCTCAAGGTTCGTATTTCAGCCTTGTCGTCTCTGCCTGACGTTCATACTTTCACTCAGGGTGTTTTACGGATTCAGCCTCCCTATGTCCCTCCTGATGCTCCTTGGGATTTGTCTGCTGTTGTGAATTCCCTACGAGAGTCTCCATTTGAACCTCTTGAGTCTGTGGATATTAAATGGCTTATGGTTAAGGTCTTATTTTTGCTGGCTATTGCCTCTGCTAGAATGGTTTCAGACTTGGGTGCCTTATCCTGTCGGTCACCCATTCTGATTTTTCACCGTGACCGTGCGGTTCTTAGAACTCGCCCTGGTTATCTACCTAAGGTGGTGTCGTCTTTTCACCTTAACCAAGACATTGTGGTCCCGGCCTTTATCTCTCCTGGATTGTCCTCCAAAGAGCGGTCTTTGGATGTGGTACAGGCTCTCCGTATCTATGTGAAGAGAACTGCCTCTCTTAGGAGATCTGAACCTCTTTTTGTACTGTTTGGTTTTCACAAGCGTGTCTGGCCTGCGAATAAGCAAACTTTGGCCAGATGGATTAGAATGGTGATTGCACAAGCTTATGAGCAGGCTGGATTTCAAGCTCCTGCTGCTATTAGGGTCCATTCTACTCGGTCTGTTGGACCTTCTTTGGCGGCCTGCCGTGGCACGTCCTTAGAACAATTGTGCAAGGCGGCTACGTGGTCCTCAGTGAACACGTCCATTAGGTTCTATGCCTTTGATACTTCCGCCTCCCAGGATGCTTCCTTTGGACGCCGGGTTCTTGTGCCCGCTACAGTGTGTCCCCTCCCATGAGGAACTGCTTTAGAACATCCCCGATGTTATTCCCTGTGGAATACCAATGTATCCCACTGCAGAAAAGGAGATTTATGGTAAGACTTACCATGGTTAAATCTCTTTCTACGAGGTACACTGGATTCCACAGGGTGCCCACCCTGATGCACTTAGCTTCTTTGGGTTTGTATGGCATTAGTCGCTGGTACCTTCACCTGTCGTGTGGTTCTATGTGGCTAACTACTATCGTCTCTTTTACCTGCTACTGCATTGGACTGGTTAACGAAACTGAGCTCCAGTGCCTGGAGGCGGGGATGTAGAGGAGGTGGTGCAGTGTATCCTGGGAACAGTCAAAGCTTTAGCCTGTTGGTGCCTCAGATCAAGATCCAACTCTACACCCCGATGTTGTTCCCTGTGGAATCCAGTGTACCTCGCAAAAAGATTTAACCATGGTAAGTCTTACCATAAATCTCCTTTTTGCTGCTGTTTGTTTTTTTTTTGTTTTTTTTAGAACCACAGGGATCTACTTTTATTCTCTCTGCCTTCTTACAAATGGACAAATCTCTAGACACAAGTGTTTCATTTAGTGTTAAATAGACCCGCAGATCTCCTGTGCAGGTAACAAAACATTGGTTCACACACATTTCTTGTAAACACAGCAGCTTACATTACAAATAAAGAACATTAGGGGAATTGATTTGTTGCTTTCCATATAAAGCTTCCTGTTAAGTCTCAGCTGGACAGTTATTGAACTCTTAAAGCTTTTTAGTTTGGTTTAATCCTGGATTGCAGTGTGATAGATCAACACAGGCGGTGGTTGTAAAGGATTACAATTCATATGGTGAATATATATGTATTGTGACATGAGGACCGCAGTTACTGATGCAGTTGGGCTTCAGTTCTACCTCCCACATATATAAATCCGTATACAAATTTCTGAAAGTAGTGAGAAATGACAAGATGGAACCTAAGAGCTTATCACCTCCCGAAAGGCAGGATTCATTTGAATGTCTCCTGTCCCCTAATGGTCATTGCTGCTGCCATGTTTCTCTTATGTCCTAGAGGATGCTGGGGTCCACATTAGTACCATGGGGTATAGACTGGTCCACTAGGAGCCACTGGCATTTTAAGAGTTTAATAGTGTGGGTTGGCTCCTCCCTCTATGCCACTCCTACCAGACTCAGTTTTTCATAGGAGTTTTTCTAGTTTTATTTTTTTAATTAGAGTTTAGGCACAGGGAGGCTGCTGGCAACAGCCTCCCTGCGTCGAGGGACTTAGGGGGGGAGAGTAGTGTCCTACCCTGAGAGGTTAATGGCCACTATCTCCGCTGGCAGGACACTGAGCTCCTGAGGGTGATGATCGCTCACTCCCGCAGCATGCCGCCACCCCCTAATAGAGCCAGAAGATTCCGGTGGCGAGTAAGTCTCAGCAAGCGGGGAGCCGGTGTGAAGATGGTGGGAGCGCAGTACTAACTGCGCTCTGAAGGCTCAGCGGTACACAGTGCGGCGCTATGAGGGGCGCCCTGAGCCAGCGCCTATACCCTACACTGGTCACTCAGGCTGTCAGGAATCTAGGTACCGCTGCCAGCACCATACCTCAGGCCAGTATAAAGATTTAAAAGCGTGAAGCAGCACCATGTTTCAGGGGGCGGAGCTTCTCAGAGCGGACCCAGCCGCTTCCAGCTCCATTTTCCTCCCTGCAGATCCAGCTACAGAGATGCTGACAAGGAGAGCTTTCCCTCCACACGACTTCTGTTATCCTGTGCGGTACCAAGGGGTTGTAGGAGGGGGGGGGGGGCTGTATAATTACTGTGTAGTCTATTAAGGGTACACAGGCAGCACCAGGTATTTTGTTATGTCTACCTTATTAAGCACTGTGTGTGGGCTGGCTCCAAGCTCTGTGTTTCTCTGAAAGTTCTTGGGGAATAACGGTGTCTGACATTTTCCTGTGTGAGTGTGGTGTATGTTTCTCTCATAACTATGTCCAGGGACTCTGTGTGTGTCTTATGCTGTAGAGGATATTTCATCTCCAGAAGAATCCATTCCAAGTACCCAGGAATGTAATGCGTTGTCTCAGATTCCTATTAATGAGCCAGAATGGCTAACTTCTATTAAGGGAATGATATCTCAGATCTCTACTAGGGTAGCTCATACTGAGACAGAAACTCAGGTTTTAAAGAATTCTATGGCTGTTTGGTCAGGTTCTGTTCCTATTCCGTCGAAATCCCCTAACATATTCCCAAAGAAACGTGCATTTACCCAGATGGGGATTGGGGATGTGCTAAAGGGGGCGGCATCCCTTGCAAAGGGGGTGCAGCTCATGATTGAGTCCATGAGAGATGTGTTAAACATTGCGGACACACCACCTGAGCAGGTTGAGGAGGCTTACTTCACCGATAATAAGAAAGCCTCGCTAACCTTGCCTGCGTCTAAAGAATTAAATGCTTTATTTGAAAAATCCTGGGAAACCTATGATAAAAAAATTCCAGATCCCCAAGAGTGTTCTGGTTGCTTTTCCCTTCCCCGAGGAGGATCTCCAGACTGTCAAAAAAGGTGGTTTTACCTGTCCCTGGATTTACCGCGTTAAAAGACCCGTCTGATCGTAAGATTGACACTACGCTCAAATCCATATGCACTGCTTCAGGGGTGGCATTAAGGCCTACTATTGCCTGTGCATGGATCTCAAAAGCTATAGTAAAGTGGTCAGGCACGTTACTAGAAGACTTAGATACAATGGATAGAAGTGACGTTGAACTGTTTTTACGTAACATACAGGATTCTGCGGGGTTCATGGTGGAATCCATGAAGGACCTGGGTACGCTGAATGCATGGATATCTTCCATGTCTGTCTCAGCTCGCAGGGGACTCTGGCTACGCTAATGGTCGGCGGACTCGGAATCCAGGAGAAGTGTGGAGAACCTACTATACACAGGTCAGGCTCTTTTTGGGGAAGTGTTGAATGCGTGGATTTCCACGCGGGTAAGTCACCGTTTCTTCCCTTAGCTACGCCTTCTACGAAGAAACCCTTTTCTTCATCCACATCGCATCCCTTTCGGACCGCTAAGACAAAAAAGTCCAAGCCCCCTACCACGTTCTTTAGAGATGGGCGTGCAAAAGCCAAAAAGCCCGCACCTGCAGGCTCACAGGACCAGAAGCCTGCTTCTGGTTCCTCCAAATCCTCAGCATGACGGTGGACCACACAGCCTGGAGAACAGTTTGGTGGGTGCGAGGCTCAGACGTTTCAGCCACGTCTAGGTATCGTCCGGCCTGGTCCCCTGGGTACAAGATATTGTATCCTAGGGGTACAGACTGGAGTTTCAAGAACTCCTGCTTCACCGATTCTTCAAATCAGGCTTGCCAGCGTTACTGACAGACAGGGCTGTCCTACAGGAAGCCATTCAAAAATTGGAAAGGTCAGCGGTCATCGTTACAGTTCCACCGCATATGCAAATAAGGGTTACTATTCGAACCTTTTCATGGTACCGAAACCGGATGGTTCGGTCAGACCGATTTTAAACTTTAAATCGTTAAACCCTTTTCTGAGGGAGTTCAAGTTCAAAATGGAGTCTCTGAGAGCGGTGATCTCAGGTCCGGAGGAGGGGGAGTTTCTGGTATCCCTGGATATCACGGATGCGTACCTCCACATTCCGATTTGGCCGCCACACCAGCTTATCTCAAGTTTGCACTGTTAGACAGTCACTATCAGTTTCAGGCACTGCCATTTGGTCTCTCCACAGCACCAAGGGTGTTCACTAAGGTGATGGCAGAGATGATGGTTCTCCTTCGCAGACAGGGAGTGAACATAATTCCATATCTGGACGATCTGCTGATAAAGGCGTCTACCAGGGAGACCTTGGGGGTCATTCTGAATTGATCGTTCGCTAGCAGTTTTTCTTTTTCATCCACTAGGGGTCACTGGAGTACTCTTGGGATATGGACGGCTTCCACAGGAAGTAGGCACTGAATAAATTAATTTTGGAACTATACCTCCCCTCCATATCCCTGAGTACCTCAGTGTTTTTTCTGTGCTCGACACAGTTAGTAGGCTTGTGGCTTTGCTGCCACAGAGGTCCACATTTCATTGGATTTTTTCTAAGTTTTTTCTTTTTTCAACGATTTACCACATCCCTTCCCCCCTTCCAATAGGCGTGGGTCCGGGATAAGTGAAGGCTGCTTTAGCAGCTGTGGGTGTCGGACCTCTCTAAAAAGAGCTCCCTCACTACCACCTGCAGGACTAAAACCTGCAGTAAAGGCTGGACGGAACTTACAGAGAAGCCCCGTCATAGCCCTCACCACAAGGTCCAGGTATGTTGAACGGGGCGGTCAGCTCACGCTGCCGCCCCACTGTGTGGGATACTGTGTGTGTGTGTGTGTGTGTGTGTGGCCCAGGCCCTCGATGCCGCTTCGGGCTCCCTCTCCACCATAGCCCGGCTCCGTGTATAGAGAACGGTATACGGAGCATGGGGGGACACACAAATGAGAGTCAAAAGGCAGGTTTCTTAGCCTAGTGAGTAACTTTGCTGCCACAGTGATGATCCCTGCACACAGAAATGTCAGGGTCACTGGATAAAATCTCATGATTCAACTCTTATTGATAAGGGAATACAGCAGCGCTGCATATGTGTTACAAAAGGCTATGAAGTCTTTGTTAAAACAAGATTAACCATGTTTCCTGTTGTATTTCCAGAATTCCTGTGTTACATCTCTCCTCCATTGAAGGCGCAGGGGTGTTAAGGGGAATTTGGGAGCAGGCATATGGCTGGCGTGCACTGCACTTGGCCAGATATATATTTATAGAGACACCTTAGTGCTATTTACTGAGTCGTGCAAGTTGTCTGTCTTTGTTTTTTGTTTTTTTGTATTGTCTGTCTGCATGAGTAAGACACCAGCAATTACTAATAAGCAGTTTCCCTGCCATGTCTAAAACATGGATATACATAATTATTTATATCATAACTGTTTATAATGGTATTATCCTAAAGACTGCAAATCTGAATCATGGTTGTGGCAGCCAAATACTGGCTTTGTTCAGTGTTATAACAATTGGTCAGCACATGGTGCTTATAAAACAGTATCTGTGGAGCAGTGTGAGTTCACTCACCTGCAGCAGTTTTGGCTTAATTCACTTGGCCACACCACACTGGATACGCCCAATCTCATCTGATTTTGGAAGCTAAGCAGTGTTGGGCCTGATTAGCCACCTGGGAGTACAAGGTGCTGTAGGTATTTTTAATCTACAGCCACACCACACTGGATACGCCCAAACTCATCTGAGCTTGGAAGCTAAGCAGGGTTGCATACTGTTTTGCCATCTGGGGGAAACTGGTGATCCAACTAGATTGCATACTAATACATGCTAGTTTAAACTGTTAAAAATAGCTCCGTTTGGGCTTACACTATCAATATAAACCTACCATAGGTTTTACAGTCGGGATAGCTCTCCAGAGCGCGCTCCCGGCGCCGGCCACTAGAAGGGCCCATTAACTAAGCTGTGGTCAAGCAGCAGTCATCTCAGGTTTTAAGCCTGTGCGAGGTCACATTTAGTTTCAGACTTGTAAAATGTGTTATACCTGTGTATCAGGATATGTGTACAGGGGTATATATATATATATATATATATATATATATATATATATATATATATATATATATATATATGTGTGTGTGTATGTATGTATGTATATATATATATATATATATATATATATATATATATATATATATTTATTAAAGTCTGAACATGTGTGAATATACATTGTTGTATGTATGTGTGTGTGTGTGTATATATATATATATATATATATATTTCTCTGACGTCCTAGTGGATGCTGGGAACTCCGTAAGGACCATGGGGAATAGCGGCTCCGCAGGAGACTGGGCACAAAAGTAAAAGCTTTATGACTAGCTGGTGTGCACTGGCTCCTCCCCCTATGACCCTCCTCCAAGCCTCAGTTAGATTTTTGTGCCCGGCCGAGAAGGGTGCATGCTAGGTAGCTCTCCTGAGCTGCTTAGAGTAAAAGTTTAAATAGGTTTTTTATTTTCAGTGAGACCTGCTGGCAACAGGCTCACTGCATCGTGGGACTAAGGGGAGAAGAAGCGAACTCGCCTGCATGCAGAGTGGATTGGGCTTCTTGGCTACTGGACATTAGCTCCAGAGGGACGATCACAGGCTCAGCTTGGATGGGTCCCGGAGCCGCGCCGCCGGCCCCCTTACAGAGCCAGAAGAGCGAAGAGGTCCGGGAAAAATCGGCGGCAGAAGACGTTCCTGTCTTCAATAAGGTAGCGCACAGCACTGCAGCTGTGCGCCATTGCTCTCAGCACACTTCACACTCCGGTCACTGAGGGTGCAGGGCGCTGGGGGGGAGCGCCCTGAGACGCAATAAAACACGTTTTAAACCTTATATGGCTAAAGAAATGCATCACATATAGCTCCTGGGCTATATGGATGCATTTAGCCCCTGCCAGTTTTCCTAAAAAAAGCGGGAGAAAAGGCCGCCGAAAAGGGGGCGGAGCCTATCTCCTCAGCACACAAGCACCATTTTCCCTCACAGCTCCGCTGGTAGGACGGCTCCCTGACTCTCCCCTGCAGTCCTGCTACAGAATCAGGGTAAAACAAGAGAGGGGGGGCACTAATTGGCAGATAATACAAATACAGCAGCTATAGAAGGGAGAAACACTTATATAAGGTTATCCCTGTATATATATATATAGCGCTCTGGTGTGTGCTGGCAAACTCTCCCTCTGTCTCCCCAAAGGGCTCGTGGGGTCCTGTCCTCTATCAGAGCATTCCCTGTGTGTGTGCTGTGTGTCGGTACGATTGTGTCGACATGTATGAGGAGGAAAATGATGTGGAGGCGGAGCAATTGCCTGTAATAGTGATGTCACCCCCTAGGGAGTCGACACCTGACTGGATGGTCGTATGGAAGGAATTACGTGACAGTGTCAGCACTTTGCAAAAAACTGTTGACGACATGAGACAGCCGGCAAATCAGTTAGTGCCTGTCCAGGCGTCTCAAACACCGTCAGGGGCTCTAAAGCGCCCGTTACCTCAGATGGTCGACACAGACCCAGACACGGATACTGACTCCAGTGTCGACGGTGACGAGACAAACGTAATGTCCAGTAGGGCCACACGTTACATGATCACGGCAATGAAGGAGGCTTTGAACATTTCTGATACTACAAGTACCACAAAAAGGGGTATTATGTGGGGTGTGAAAAAACTACCCATAGTTTTTCCTGAATCAGATGAATTAAATGAGGTGTGTGACAAAGCGTGGGTTTCCCCCGATAAACTGCTGATTTCTAATAAATTATTGGCATTATACCCTTTCCCGCCAGAGATTAGGGCGCGTTGGGAAACACCCCCTAGGGTAGATAAGGCGCTCACACGCTTATCAAAACAAGTGGCGTTGCCGTCTCCTGATACGGCCGCCCTCAAGGAACCAGCTGATAGAAAGCTGGAAAATATCCTAAAGGGTATATACACACATACTGGTGTTATACTACGACCAGCAATCGCCTCAGCCTGGATGTGCAGCGCTGGAGTGGCTTGGTCGGATTCCCTGACTGAAAATATTGATACCCTGGATAGGGACAGTATATTATTGACTATAGAGCATTTAAAGGATGCATTACTATATATGCGAGATGCACAGAGGGATATTTGCACCCTGGCATCAAGAGTAAGTGCGCTGTCCATTTCTGCCAGAAGAAGTTTATGGACACGACAGTGGTCAGGTGATGCGGATTCCAAACGGCATATGGAAGTTTTGCCGTATAAAGGGGAGGAGTTATTTGGGGTCGGTCTATCGGACCTGGTGGCCACGGCGACGGCTGGGAAATCCACCTTTTTACCCCAGGTCACCTCTCAGCAGAAAAAGACACCGTCTTTTCAAACTCAGTCCTTTCGTCCCCATAAGGGCAAGCGGGCAAAAGGCCACTCATTTCTGCCCCGGGGCAGAGGAAGGGGAAAAAGACTGCAGCAGGCAGCCTCTTCCCAGGATCAGAAGCCCTCCCCCGCTTCTGTCAAGTCTTCAGCATGACGCTGGGGCTTTACAAGCGGACTCAGGCACGGTGGGGGCCCGTCTCAAAAATTTCAACGCGCAGTGGGCTCACTCGCAAGTGGACCCCTGGATCCTGCAGGTAGTATCACAGGGGTACAAATTGGAATTCGAGACGTCTCCCCCTCGCCGGTTCCTGAAGTCTGCTCTACCAACGTCTCCCTCCGACAGGGAGGCAGTATTGGAAGCTATTCACAAGCTGTATTCCCAGCAGGTGATAATCAAGGTACCCCTCCTACAACAGGGAAAGGGGTATTATTCCACGCTGTTTGTGGTACCGAAGCCGGACGGCTCGGTGAGACCGATTTTAAATCTGAAATCATTGAACACTTACATAAAAAGGTTCAAATTCAAGATGGAGTCACTCAGAGCAGTGATAGCGAACCTGGAAGAAGGGGACTATATGGTGTCTCTGGACATCAAAGATGCTTATCTCCATGTCCCAATCTACCCTTCTCACCAAGGGTACCTCAGGTTTGTGGTACAAAACTGTCATTATCAGTTTCAGACGCTGCCGTTTGGATTGTCCACGGCACCACGGGTCTTTACCAAGGTAATGGCCGAAATGATGATTCTTCTTCGAAGAAAAGGCGTCTTAATTATCCCTTACTTGGACGATCTCCTGATAAGGGCAAGATCCAGGGAACAGTTAGAGGTCGGAGTAGCACTATCTCAGGTAGTGCTACGTCAGCACGGGTGGATTCTAAATATTCCAAAATCGCAGCTGATTCCAACAACACGTCTACTGTTCCTAGGGATGATTCTGGACACAGTCCAGAAAAAGGTGTTTCTCCCGGAGGAGAAGGCCAGGGAGTTATCCGAGCTAGTCAGGAACCTCCTGAAACCAGGACAAGTGTCAGTGCATCAATGCACAAGGGTCCTGGGAAAGATGGTGGCTTCTTACGAAGCGATTCCATTCGGAAGATTCCATGCAAGAACTTTTCAGTGGGATCTGCTGGAAAAATGGTCCGGATCGCATCTTCAGATGCATCAGCGGATAACCCTATCTCCAAGGACAAGGGTGTCTCTCCTGTGGTGGTTGCAGAGTGCTCATCTTCTAGAGGGCCGCAGATTCGGCATTCAGGACTGGATTCTGGTGACCACGGATGCCAGCCTGAGAGGCTGGGGAGCAGTCACACAGGGAAGAAATTTCCAGGGCTTGTGGTCAAGCATGGAAACGTCTCTTCACATAAATATCCTGGAACTAAGGGCAATTTACAATGCCCTAAGTCAAGCAAGGCCTCTGCTTCAGGGTCAGTCGGTATTGATCCAATCGGACAACATCACGGCAGTCGCCCACGTAAACAGACAGGGCGGCACAAGAAGCAGGAGGGCAATGGCAGAAGCTGCAAGAATTCTTCGCTGGGCGGAAAATTATGTGACAGCACTGTCAGCGGTGTTCATTCCGGGAGTGGACAACTGGGAAGCAGACTTCCTCAGCAGACACGACCTCCACCCGGGGGAGTGGGGACTTCACCCAGAAGTCTTCCACGTGATTGTAAACCGTTGGGAAAAACCAAAGGTGGACATGATGGCGTCTCGTCTCAACAAGAAACTAGACAGATATTGCGCCAGGTCAAGGGACCCTCAGGCGATAGCGGTGGACGCTCTGGTAACACCGTGGGTGTACCAGTCAGTGTATGTGTTCCCTCCTCTGCCGCTCATACCCAAAGTACTGAGAATCATAAGAAGGAGAGGAGTAAGAACTATACTCGTGGCTCCGGATTGGCCAAGGAGGACTTGGTACCCGGAACTTCAAGAGATGCTCACGGAGGACCCGTGGCCTCTACCTCTAAAAAAAAAAAAAAGGACCTGCTCCAGCAGGGACCTTGTCTGTTCCAAGACTTACCGCGGCTGCGTTTGACGGCATGGAGGTTGAACGCCGGATCCTGAAGGAAAAAGGCATTCCAGATGAAGTCATCCCTACCCTGATCAAGGCCAGGAAGGATGTAACCGCGAAACATTATCACCACATTTGGCGAAAATATGTTGCGTGGTGTGAGGCCAAGAAGGCCCCTACAGAGGAATTTCAACTGGGTCGTTTCCTGCATTTCCTGCAAACAGGACTATCTATGGGCCTAAAATTAGGGTCCATTAAGGTTCAAATTTCGGCCCTGTCAATATTCTTCCAAAAAGAACTGGCTTCAGTGCCTGAAGTTCAGACGTTTGTCAAAGGGGTACTGCATATACAGCCTCCTTTTGTGCCTCCAGTGGCACCTTGGGATCTCAATGTAGTGTTGAGTCTCCTAAAGTCACATTGGTTTGAACCACTCACCACTGTGGAATTAAAATATCTCACATGGAAAGTGGTCATGCTGTTAGCCCTGGCTTCAGCCAGGCGTGTCTCAGAATTGGCGGCTTTATCATATAAAAGCCCTTACCTAATTTTTCATTCAGACAGGGCAGAACTGAGGACTCGCCCTCAATTTCTCCCTAAGGTGGTTTCAGCGTTTCACATGAACCAGCCTATTGTGGTGCCTGCGGCTACTAGGGACTTGGAGGACTCCAAGTTGCTGGACGTAGTCAGGGCCCTGAAAATATATGTTTCCAGGACGGCTGGAGTCAGAAAATCTGACTCGCTGTTTATCCTGTATGCACCCAACAAGCTGGGTGCTCCTGCTTCTAAGCAGACGATTGCTCGTTGGATTTGTAGTACGATTCAGCTTGCACATTCTGTGGCAGGCCTGCCACAGCCAAAATCTGTAAAAGCCCATTCCACAAGGAAGGTGGGCTCATCTTGGGCGGCTGCCCGAGGGTCTCGGCTTTACAACTTTGCCGAGCAGCTACTTGGTCAGGGGCAAACACGTTTGCTAAATTTTACAAATTCGATACCCTGGCTGAGGAGGACCTGGAGTTCTCTCATTCGGTGCTGCAGAGTCATCCGCGCACTCCCGCCCGTTTGGGAGCTTTGGTATAATCCCCATGGTCCTTACGGAGTTCCCAGCATCCACTAGGACGTCAGAGAAAATAAGAATTTACTTACCGATAATTCTATTTCTCATAGTCCGTAGTGGATGCTGGGCGCCCATCCCAAGTGCGGATTGTCTGCAATACTTGTATATAGTTATTGTTACAAAAATCGGGTTGTTTATTGTTGTGAGCCATCTTTTCAGAGGCTCCTACGTTTATCATACTGTTAACTGGGTTCAGATCACAAGTTGTACGGTGTGATTGGTGTGGCTGGTATGAGTCTTACCCGGGATTCAAGATCCTTCCTTATTATGTACGCTCGTCCGGGCACAGTATCCTAACTGAGGCTTGGAGGAGGGTCATAGGGGGAGGAGCCAGTGCACACCAGCTAGTCATAAAGCTTTTACTTTTGTGCCCAGTCTCCTGCGGAGCCGCTATTCCCCATGGTCCTTACGGAGTTCCCAGCATCCACTACGGACTATGAGAAATAGAATTATCGGTAAGTAAATTCTTATTATATATATATATATATATAATATGCTGACATTAAAAGTCTATTTTGCAGTAAGCAAGAATAATTGGTCAGCACTCAGTGCTTATTAACAGTATCTGTTGAGCACTGCAAACATGGCCACACCGCAGCAGCTTTTGCTTATTGTTTTTACAGGTGGCTCTGTAGCTAAGTGGTTAGGCTTTCCGGCCACAGTGAACATTGTGTTTGCATGGACACTGGTTCAGATCCTGGTTTAACAGGTGTTTAAAAAAAAAAAAAAAAAAAAAAACCATGGTAGGACAACTTTTTCTTTTAATGTTACTTCCTGGTTCTTTCTCGGAAGTTGCTGCCCTACAACACTTAGACTCTGGAGGAGCGGGGTGTTGTTAGGAGTTTAATTTATTAATTGTTTTTGTACAGCATGGCTCTACAGGAAGATTCACTATTGCTGGTAACCACATGCACGGCAATGCAGGTTTATACACACGTTACTTCCGTGGTGTACTTACTGGTTGGAGTACATGATCTCTTGCACTTACATGTGCAGCTGAGTACTGCAATGGAAGCATGCTGGGCCCATAACCCAGAGGTAGGCAGATTGAAACTATCCTCTGCTATATGCATTTATGCATAATCAAACAAGCAGCTTCGCTGCAAAGTCGGTCACACAGTGTGTCGGACAAATACGAATCTGGGCCAGTGGCGCAATGTATAACGCATCTGACTATGCATAACAAGATTGTAGGTTCGTCTCCTACCTGGCTCGTTTAAGTTGCCGTGATCGTATAGTGGTTAGTACTCTGCGTAAAGACTGCACAGACAGTTTCAGTTACATTGTTGCGGTCGATTTTGCCGCCAGCCCTCATAGCACCAGGCCAGTACGTCAGGTTCTCAGCGAAGGCTGAACAATTTCCAATCAGAGACAATTGCATTTATTGGGTGTTTTACTACATATCGGAGTATACCCTACACAGCAGTAGGGCTGTTGCTTCGCCCTGCTTTGGTAAGGGTTTGAGGTAACAAGGCTGTAGTGGCAGGGCATTCCAGTTCAGGTTTGCCCTAAATAAAGACCACCTTACACTTCTTGCTGCCTACAGCTTCTTTGGACGTTGGCAGTTGGTTCTTGCGTTTTCAGCTTCGCTAGTAGCGCATAACGTCCACTTTGGCTACGTTCCTAACAGGCGGAGTCGGATTCCAAACGAGATAGATCGCAGACCAAGTGGGGAGGAAAATCTGATTTCCTACCATTGTCTACGCGAATTCCTGAATGATTCCGTCTCAACGACTTCAATTCCTAGGTATGATTCTCAATACGGTAAATCAAAGAATTTACATACCCGAACAGAAAGTACAGGTCATTCGTCATCTGGTACAATTAGTGCTCAAGCCACGCACAGTCTCGGTTCACTTGTGCATTCGCCTTTTAGACAATGGTGGCGGCTTTCGAAGCGCTTCAGTTCGGAGGACTTCACTCACGTCCTTTTCAATTGGATGTGTTCGCACAGTGGTCGGGCTCGCATCTGCAGATTTACTGCAGAAGTGAGGTTGTCTCCAAGGGCCAGAGAGTCTCTACTCTGGTGGCTCAAAGTACAGAATCTAACCCCAGGGAAACGGTTCGGTACCTGGAATTGGATAATTCTCACGGCGGACGCAAGTCTCAGAGGTTGGGGAGCTGTAGTTCAAAATTATCAGCTCCAGGGTCTCTGGGCGGATCACGAAAGATTGCTGTCTATAAATGTCCTGGAACTCCGGTCAATTTACAATGCGCTACTACAAGCAGTGCACAGGCTGCAGGCTCAGGCTGTTCAGGTGCAGTCAGACAATGCGACAGCAGTCGCATACATCAACAAACAAGGAGGAACGAAAAGCCGTATGGCAATGCGGGAGGTACAGATGTGTCCACGTGCATCTTTGCTGTGTCCCGTCATGTATGGCACGGTTTTGCATGCTATATACTCAGAGATTTAGTCATGTCTTGTGTTTTTTTCTTAATTTGCTTCCTTAATATGTTACTTTATACATATTCTTTTATGGCAAACAAAAATTTTAAAATTCATCCACTCACTTCTCATGAAAAACAGTTTAGCTGTGTTTTGCATGTTGTGCCAAATTTGTAAAAAAAAAAAAAAAGCAAAGATGTAAGCAGTCACATCTGTAGCTTGAATCCTCTATTGGGCCGAGTATCACCAAATGATATTGTCGGCAGTAGTCATTCCGGGAGTGGACAACTGGGAGGCGGATTATCTCAGCCGTCTGAATTTTCATCCAGGAGAATGGGCATTAAATCAAGAAGTATTTCACATGCTGGTCCAGAAGTGGAGTTACCCGCAGGTGGACCTGATGGCATCTCGCCACAATCATCAAACGCCGTAGGTCGTGTCCAGAACGAGAGATCCAAAGGCAGTGGCGGTGGATGCTCTCACAATCGCATGGCCATACAGTCTCGCGTATCTATTTCCACCGTTTCCGCTGCTCCCTCTGTGGCTAAAACGGATCAAAGGAGAGTCCGTCACAGTTATACTGGTGGCGCCTCTTTGGCCTCGGAGAGCTTGGTTCTCGGATCTCCGCGGTCTACTCGCAGTCGGTCTTTGGCCGCTCCCACTACGTTCTGACCTGTTACAGCAGGGTCCGTTCCTTTTACCCGATTTAGCGCGGCCGCGTTTGACGGGGTGGCTGTTGAGACAGCCCTCTTAAGAAGAGAGGGCATTCCAGAATCGGGTATTCCAACCATGTTACGAGCTAGGAAGCCGGTTACGGCAGCTCATTATTACAGAATTTGGCGTGCCTAGGTTAGATAGAGGTCTGAGTTTATCCACACTAAAAGTGCGGATATCGGCGTTGTCCATTTATTTTCATAGTAGATTGGCCCTATTGCCGTCGGTTCACACCTTTTATGCAGGGTGTCCTCAGAGTTCAGCCTCCATTCACTCTACCTACTGCGCCATAAGACTTGAATCTGGTTTTTAGATTTCTTAGTCTTTTTTTATTATGAACCCTTACAACAAGTGGATAATAAATTTCTCACTTGGGAAAATAATGTTTCTTTTAGCCTTTGCGTCAGCAAGGCGTGTTTCAGATTGGGTGCTTTGTCGTGCAAACCACCATATTTAGTGTTTCATGATGACAGAGCGGAATTCCGAGCGAATTCTGCTTTTCTACCAAAGGTAGTGTCATCTTTTCACATCAATCAACCAATAGTAGTTCCTATGTTAACAGGAGACTCTGGTAGGTTGGATGTGGTACGCGCATTACGCATTTATGTATCCCGAACGTCGACCGTTCGTAAGACGGATACGTTGTTTGCTCTCTATGATGCTGCCAAGATGGGTTGGCCAGCTTTAGGCAGACCTTATCCAGTTGGATTAAAGTGACCATACGTCAGGCTTACCTTCATGCTAGGTTACAGCCGCCTACATCGATAACAGCTCATTCCACACGTGCTGTGGGAACATCATGGTCAGCGAGTCGTGGAGCTTCTACGACACAACTTTGCCGGGCGGCTACATGGTCTTCGGTGCACACGTTTGTGCGCCTCTACAAGTTTGATACGTTTGCGGCATCAGCATCTAGCTTTGGCCGCCTAGTGTTACAGGTGCCAAACAGCTCTCCCGCCCACGGGGTGGAAACTTTGGTACGTCCCAAGAGTACTCCAGTGACCCCTAGTGGATGAAAAAGAAAATAGGATTTTGGTACTTACCAGGTAAATCCTTTTCTTTGAATCCATAGGGGGCACTGGACGCCCACCCAGAGCAGTTTACCTGGTTTGGGGTAGGTTCAATAGATCTTATGGTAACACACTTTCACCGACTGGTTCAGATTAACAAGTTATGGTGTCAACTGGTTAGTTGTCAGTAATGTTGGATCAACTTTATTGTTGTCCGTTATGTTATATGTAATGCTCCATTGTCAACCTCTCTATCGCTCCTGTTCGGCTCGGTAAAAAACACTGAGGTACTCAGGGATATGGAGGGGAGGTATAGTTCCAAAATTAATTTATTCAGTGCCTACTTCCTGTGGAAGCCGTCCATATCCCAAGAGTACTCCAGTGCCCCCTATGGATTCAAAGAAAAGGATTTACCTGGTAAGTACCAAAATCCTATTTTAGCATCCGTGCAAACGCATTGTTGCTGCCCACTGGGGAGTGTGTTTTCACTTTGCAGAAGTGCGAACACCTGTGCAGCAGAGCGCCTGCAAAATCTTTTTGTGCAAAACAAGACCAGCCCAGTAGTTACTTATCCTGTGTGTTGATTCTAACGATGGAGGGATGGATTTTGACATCACACACCCGCCCAACCACGCATGCGTTTTCCCCGACACGCCTGCGTTTTTCTAAGCACTCCCTGAAAACGGTCGGTTGATACCCAGAAATGCCCTCATTCTGTCAATCACCTTGCGGCCGTCTGTGCGATTGGAATCGTCTCTAGAGCCAGTGCAAAACCGCAATGGACTTTGTACCCGTATGACGCGCGTTCGCATTGCGGAGCATACGCATGCGCAGATTAGTCGTTTTTTCACTGATTGCTACGCAGCGAATAACTCTCAATGACCCCCCTTGTTGCACTCCATTGCTCTCAGGACTCGTCTGCTCAGGGAACATGGTTGGATCCTGAACCTTCAGAAGTCACATTTGGAGCTGACAAGGAGATTGTCTTTCCTGGGGATGATCCTCGACACGGAAGCGCAGAGGGTGTTTCTACCAGACGAAAAAGAGTTGGTGATTCAAACAATGGTCCGGTATGTCCTGAAGCCAGCCCGGGTGTCGGTTCATCAGTGCATTCACCTTCTGGGGAAGATGGTTTCCTCCTACGAGGCTCTACAGTACGGAAGATTCCATGCTCGATCCTTCCAACTGGATCTCCTAGACAAGTGGTCGGGGTCTCGCCTACATATGCACCTGAGGATACGTCTGTCTCCGGAAGCAAGGATTTCACTCCTCTGGTGGCTGCAAATGTCTTGCCTTCTGGAAGGCCACAGGTTCGGTATTCAGGACTGGATCCTTCTAACCATGGACGCAAGTTTCCGGGGTTGAGGCGCAGTCCCTCAAGGGGAAACCTTCCAAAGAAGGTGGTCAAGCCTGGAATCCAGTCTTCCAATAAACATTCTGGAACTAAGAGCCGTGTACAACGGTCTTCTCCAAGTGGCACATCTTCTGCAAGATCGTGCCGTTCAAGTACAGTTGGACAATGTAATGACGGTGGCCTACATAAACTGACAGGGTGGAACGAAGAGCAGAGCGGCAATGTCAGAGGTAAAAAGGATCCTTCTCTGGGCAGAAAGGCACGCACTGACGCTGTCGGCAATCTTCATTCCGGGAGTAGACAACTGGGAAGCGGACTACCTCAGCAGACACGATCTCCATCCAGGAGAGTGGGGCCTCCATCCGGAGATGTTCACGGAGGTGATAAGTCTTTGGGGTGTACCTCAAATATATAAATGATGGCCTCATGTCTCAACAAGAAGCTTCGGAGGTATTGTTCCAGGTTGAGAGACCTGCAAGCAGTGGCTGTGGACGCCCTGGTGACTCCGTGGGTGTTCCAGTCAGTGTAAGTGTTTCCTCCACTTCCACTCATTCCGAGGGTTCTAAAAATCATCAAGAGAACAAGAGTTCAGGCAATCCTCATTGCTCCGGACTGGCCAAGAAGGGCTTGGTACGCGGATCTTCTGGATCTACTGCTGGAAGATCCGAGGCCTCTTCCTCTTCGGGAGGACCTTCTGCAACAGGGGCCGTTCGCTTATCGTGGGTTATTCAGAGTTGATTGCTACCTGCATTTGTTCGCAGCGCAGCGATCAGGCTAAAAGATGGCAGTTCTGTGCATGCGGCGCAATGTGCACGCGCAATGTACGGGCACAACGAATTATGTAGTTTTGCACAGGGTCTAGTTATGCATTTCAGTCGCACTGCTTGCTGCAGAGTGATTGACATGAAGTGGGCGTTTCTTGGTGGAAACTGACAGTTTTCAGGGAGTGTGAGGAAAAAAGCAAGCGTGCCAGGAGAAACGCAGGCGTGGCTGGGCGTTCGCTGGGCGGGTGTATGATGTCAAATCCGGACACGAATAGGCTGTAGTGATCACAAGCGCTGAGGAGGTTCAGAGCTACTAAGAAACTGCACAAACTGTTTTTGCAGAGCTCGGCTGCACATGCGTTCGCACTTCTGCTAAGCTAAAATACACTCCCCAGTGGGCGGCGGCTGCTAAAAACTGCTAGCGAGCGATCAATTCGGAATGACTCCTATCAGGACTTACCACAGCTACGTTTGACGGCATGGAGGTTGAACGCCAGATATTAGCTCGGACGGGCATTCCGAACAAGATTATTCCTACCCTGATACAGGCTAGGAAAGGAGTTACGTCTAAATATTACCATCGCATTTGGAAAAAGTATGTATCTTGATGTGAATCCAAGAAGTTTCCTACGGTGGAGTTTCAACTGGGACGGTTTCTCCTCTTCCTGCAAGCAGGTGTGGATATGGGCCTGCGTTTGGGATCCGTAAAGGTCCAGATTTCGGCCTTATCCGTTTTCTTCCAGAATCAACTTCCCTGAGGTTCAGACTTTTTTGAAAGGGGTTCTGCACATCCAGCCTTCCTTTGTGCCACCTTCGGCACCCTGGGATCTTAATGTGGTGTTGCAGTTCCTCCAATCGGATTGGTTCGAGCCTCTACAGGAGGTTGAGGTCAAGTTTCTCACATGGAAGGCTGTCACTTTGTTGGCCTTAGCTTCGGCTAGACGTGTGTCGGAGTTGGGGGCTTTGTCTTGTAAAAGTCCCTACTTGGTCTTCCATGAAGATAGAGCTGAGCTCCGGACACGTCAGCAATTCCTTCCAAAGGTTGTTTCGGCTTTTCATATCGACCAACCGCTTGTGGTGCCAGTTGCTACTGACTCCTCAATTCCATCAAAGTCCTTGGATGTTGTAAGGGCTCTGAAGATTTATGTGAAGAGGACTGCTCGTCACAGAAAATTAGACTCTCTGTTTGTCCTGTATGATCCCAAGAAACTTGGGTGTCCTACTTCTAAGCAGTTGATCTCTCGCTGGATCAGGGTCACTATCCAGCATGCATATTCTATGGCAGGATTGCCGTGTCTGAAATCTGTTAAGGCCCACTCTACTCGTAAAGTGGGTTCTTCCTGGGCGGCTGCCCGGGGTGTCTCGGCTTTACAGCTCTGCCGAGCAGCTACTTGGTCTATGTTGAACACGTTTGCTAAGTTCTACAAGTTCGATACTTTGGCCTCTGAGGACCTAAGGTTTGGTCAATCAGTTCTGCAGGAGCTTCCGCGCTCTCCCTCCCGTTCTGGGAGCTTTGGTACATCCCCATGGTACTAATGTGGACCGCAGCATCCTCTAGGACGTAAGAGAAAATAGGATTTTAATTGCCTACCGGTAAATCCTTTTCTCGTAGTCCGTAGAGGATGCTGGGCGCCCGTCCAGCTCTTCGTGATCCTGCATTGGTTACTTGGTCAGTACTGCTTTGTTCTTCGTTAAGTACTGCGTTATTACTTGTTTCAGTAATGTTCTTCAGCTGTTGCTGAGTTTTAAGCTAAGTTAGCTTGGTTTGCCTTGTGCGAGCTGGTGTGAATCATGCCACTATCTATGTAAATTCCTTCTCTCGAAGTATGTCCGTCTCCTCGGGCACAGTGTCTAGACTGAGTCTGGTAGGAGGGGCGTAGAGGGAGCAGCCAGCCCACACTCTCAAACTCTTAAAGTGCCAGTGGCTCCTAGTGGACCCGTCTATACCCCATGGTACTAATGTGGACCCCAGCATCCTCTACGGACTACGAGAAAAGGATTTACCGGTAAATAATAAAAATCCTATTTTTTCCTCCTTTGGTGATACAAAGGAGGCTCTGCGTCCAACACAATGGGTACACAGCTACTTAGAGTATATCTGGCGGATGACCACCGGAGTGCCCAGGCAGTTCAAGGCTGAAAGCTAATTCCAGAACCGGAGCCAGTAGCCATTTTGATATTAGTACAGTGACTGGTTGATCTTTTATGTCTTCACCTTCCACTGCATTACAGTAGCAGCAAAGATTTTCCCCACTGCCAGCTCCAATTTTTTGTTATGTTACTTTATCTATCAAGTGTTTCCACACATTTTAGATTGGAAGTTCATGTGGCAAGGACCATGTTTACCTTTTATTCATGTTATCTGTTATTTGTATATTGATCTTAATAATCACTTTCACCCACTAATGGTTGTAGCTGTGGAGTTTTTGGGGTATTGCCTACTTTACTGGTGAACCTAATAGAGTATCAGCCATTTATAACCCTTCTGTCACTTTCAAAGTGTTCTTCATCACAAGTCCATCCCGACTGCACGTCACTAGCATTTACACAGCGTGCCAGTGTACAAACCAGCCTTACTGTACAAGTTGGGAATTGCCTGCTGGGTTCATCTTTCTGAGGATTTTTTTTTTTTTGTTAAGTTTGACTAGATAACCTTGCAACACAGCTCCCTCTGGATTGTAAGCGCTGCAGGGCAGGCCTTGAGATCATTAGAACGGGTCACAGAATCAGTATATTAAGAAGGGAGTGTGCTGGCCTTGTGGTAGGCGATGACTCCTATAACCGAGGACGGCTATGTGACAGAACCACTGATTTGTATAATGTACTGTTCATATTATGGTGAATATCTTCTCCCTGGTTGTAAAGCATTAAAGTATTCTCTTGTTATGCTACGGACTAGAAGAACAGACTTAGGGGGACATTTACTAAGCAGTAATAAGAGTGGATAAGTGAGCCAGGGGAGAAGTTGCCCATGGCAACCAATTAGCACTGAAGTAACATCTATAATTTGCATACTATAAAATGATACAGAGCTGCTGATTGGTTGATAGGGCTACTTCTCCACTGGCTCACTTCTCCGCTCTTATCACTGCTTAGTAAATGTCCCCCTAAATTATTATAAATTGTTTTTACTTTTTTTTTTTTTTTTATTGTGTCTAGTATGGAAAATAGCATTTATTTTACTTCACAGCAATATTAATGTATGAAGTGACCCATAATATGATGTCTGATCACATACAGAATAGACCATAGATTGCAAAAATAAAATTTATTTTCAAGATTTAAACAGATTTAGGGGGACATTTACTAAGCAGTGATGAGAGCGGAGAAGTGATCCAGTGGAGAAGTTGCCCATGACAACCAATCAGCACTAAAGTAACAGCTATAATTTGCATACTATAAAATTATACAGAGCTGTTGATGGGGCCACTTCTCCGCTCTTATCACTGCTTAGTAAATGTCCCCCATAGTTTTTTCTTCTGTAACTGCATTTTCAGTATCTGAATGTCAGGTCATCACTGTTTTATGTTGCTGACCTTTCTGTTTCATTCGGCTCGCACATTTGTGTGCAGTGTCTGCTTCATCATTCCTTATACTCTATACTACTAGCCACTAGTGCCATCTAGTGCATTGCCCTGTGCCTGCCACCCTGTCTCTGAGTGACAGTAAGCATTAATAATGTAGGCTGCATTTATGTTACTGTGACTGTGTAACACATCCCAGAAGAGATCTTGTACTATTTGCTGGAGAATCTGTGTAAGTGTAAGCAGACTCTTACCGCCTGGTAATTAAAGGTTTTAGAGAAATGGGACTGATAATGGGAACACTACCAAAGGGATCCTACATAAAATTATTCCGAAATGTAAAGATTAATATAGAAAACACAAACAAAAATACAGCATGTATCCATCTCCTGGGCATAATTTATTGCTCACAGTATAATTGGACATCGCTATGATAACATTGAGCAGGGGCTATATAAATCTACTAAAGGGAGGAATAAATTACCAAAGACCTGTAGAGCGGACTTAGTTTTGCTGCATGATTACAACTTTAAATGTAATCTCTCAGTAAATAAATAACACCGGCACAGTCCCAAGGCACCAACAGAAATAATATACTTTGACAGTACAGTAGGTACAGACAGGAGAGGTTGATCTCTCATCAAACTTGACCTGATTTATTTTTATTTTTTTCATTCAATTTGTTTTTCTGTCTCAGTTTTTTTGCAGTGTCGCAGCGAGGAGACTGCTCCGATCATTATCTTTGTTTCCAAAATGTTTGCTGTTGATGCGAAAGCCATGCCCCAGAACAAGCAGAGGTATGGAACGGTACACTACTGTTCACTAACTGTTTTGTTGGAAAGACTTTTAGATTTTGTATGAGGAATGCACCTGGAAGTTTTTTGCCACAAAAGGAATGCAGTTATTTTGGCGGGATTCGGGATCCCGGCGGTTAGGATACCGACGCTGGAATCCCGGCTGCTGACAATACGGACAGCCGGAAATCCAGCTCACAGGGGCTATTCCCACTCGTGGGTGTAAACGACACCCATAGAGTGAGACTAGAACCTGTGGTGAGTGCAGCGAGCCCGCAAGGGGACTCTTCGCGCTCGCCACACTGCCGGCATACCGACGGCCAGGATGCCGTTTTCGGTATACTGATGGCCGGCATCTTGACCATCTATAATTCATACTGAGCCCCCACAAAGATGATCACCTAAAGTTGTAAGTCACACTGGAAAAGGAAGAGTGGTTCAGTTGGTCAGACCTCCAAACAATAAATGTTTTATTGTATGAATTGCAGCTTGAAGACATTAGGCGCATTTAATTGTGAGAGCAGCTTTTGTATTCAAATGCCAGTTGGAAGTATATAGTCATAGAGGTGCTCATACATAATGATAACATCCCTTTTTATTCAGATGTCAGTATCCTGATGGCGATGTCCTTCAAATTCCACAGGTTCTGGTGATGTCATGCAAATAACAGGAAAAATGCAATAGTGTATTATCGCCAACCAAACATATTCATGTTAGGAGAGGATAAATGGTGAATTCCAGAAACTTATCACTGCAACGCTGAAGACGTTACTACCCCCCTTTTAAATTTCTCACTTACAATACCAATTGAATGTTAATAGCCTATCCGTATGTGATCATTCAGTGCACCAACACTGGAACCAATAATACAGGAACCTTTTGGTAATGTACTTACAGATATCATAATATGAAGCCCTTCATTATATAGCCTACAGGGTCAGGTTGATACAGGCTATCTTGTAGACCTTATTTCTCTAACGTCCTAGTGGATGCTGGTGACTCCGTAAGGACCATGGGGAATAGACGGGCTCCGCAGGAGACAGGGCACTTTAAGAAAGAATTTGGATACTGGTGTGCTCTGGCTCCTCCCTCTATGTCCCACCTCCAGACCTCAGTTTGAATCTGTGCCCGGACGAGCTGGGTGCTACTTAGTGAGCTCTCCTGAGCTTGCTAAAAAGAAAGTATTTTGTTAGGTTTTTTTTATTTTCAGAGTGATCTGCTGGCAACAGACTCTGCTGGCAACAGACTCTGCTACGTGGGACTGAGGGGAGAGAAGCAGCCCTACTCACTGAAGATAGGTCCTGCTTCTTAGGCTACTGGACACCATTAGCTCCAGAGGGATCGTACACAGGATCGCACCCTTGGTCGTCCGATCCCGGAGCCGCGCCGCCGTCCCCTTCGCAGAGCCGGAAGACAGAAGCCGGTGACGGAAGCAAGAAGACTTTGAAATCGGCGGCAGAAGACTCCAGTCTTCATATGAGGTAGCGCACAGCACTGCAGCTGTGCGCCATTGCTCCCACACTAAACCCACATACTCCGGTCACTGTAGGGTGCAGGGCGCAGGGGGGGGGGGCGCCCTGGGCAGCAATTAGAGACCTCTTGGCAAAAGTGGGCATATATACAGTTGGGCACTGTATATATGCATGGGCCCCCGCCATATTTGTACACAAAAACGCGGGACAGAAGCCCGCCGCTCAGCACTCACCAGCGCCATTTTCTCTCCACAGCTCCACTGAGAGGAAGCTCCCCAGGCTCTCCCCTGCAGAATCACGGTAGAAGAGGGTAAAAAGAGAGGGGGGGGCACATAAATTTGGCGCTAAAACAGTATATACAGCAGCTACTGGGTTAACACTAAGTTACTGTGTGATTCCTGGGACATATAGCGCTGGGGTGTGTGCTGGCATACTCTCTCTCTGTCTCTCCAAAGGGCCTTGTGGGGGAACTGTCTTCAAATAGAGCATCCCCTGTGTGTGTGGCGTGTCGGTACGTGTGTGTCGACATGTCTGAGGTAAAAGGCTCCCCTAAGGAGGAGATAGAGCAAATATGTGTGTGTGAGGGTGTCTCCGTCGACAACGCCGACACCTGTTTGGATATGTGTAATTAAGTGCTAAGGTGCATTTATTGCACAAAAGATTAGAGAACAGACAGGAAATCTACCCATGTCTGTCCCTATGTCGCAGAGACCTTCAGAGTCTCTCAATGCTCACTATCCAAAATAATAAACACTGATATCGACACGGAGGTTGACTCCAGTGTCGACTACGATAATGCAAAGTTACAGCCAAAATGGCAGAAAAGTATTCAATATATGATTATTGTAATAAAAGATGATTTGCATATCACTGATGACTCATCTGTCCCTGACACAAGGGTACACATGTTTAAGGGGAAGAAAGCTGAGGTAAATTTCCCTCCTCTCATGATGAAAAAGAGCGGGAATCTCCAGACAAGAGACTGCAGTTTCCCACAAAGAATTCTCAGGCAGTATCCTTTCCCTATATATACATATATATCTACATACTAGGGTCTCATACCCTAGTATGTAGATATATATGTGTACTCAATCCAGTGGCACCTTGGGATCTTAACGTGGTGTTGAGTTTCCTGAAGTCACACTGGTTTGAGCCACTCAAAACCGTGGAGTTAAAATTTCTCACATGGAAGGTGGTCATGCTATTAGCCTTGGCTTCAGCTAGGCGTGTGTCAGAATTAGCGGCTTTGTCACATAAAAGCCCCTATCTGGTTTTCCATATGGACAGGGCAGAATTGCGGACCCTTCCACAATTTCTGGATAGGATGGGAATCTTCCCCTAGGGTGTCACGTTTGCCCAAAAGGTAGCCCTGATGTAACCGCTATTCTCAGGGATCCTGCAGATAGCGTGCACATTCTGGTACACTACTCAGACCGGCGATTGTGTCGGCATGGGTTTATAGCGCTGTGGCAGCGTGGACAGGTACCTTATCAGCAGAGATTGAGACCCTAGTATGTAGATATATATGTATATATAGAGATATATAGAGATATATATATATATATATTAAAGATGCTGTCTTAAGAGAGATATATATATATATATATATATATATATATATATATATATATATATATATATATATATATATATATATATATATATATATATATATATATATATATATATATATAACATGCCCAAACAGACATGAGTATACTGGGTCCTAGAGTCAAAGCTATGTCGATTTCTGCTTGACGTGTCCTGTAGAATATGCAATGGACAGATGATGCCGACTTAAGAGGCATATGGAAGGCTGAGGATTGTGTGGAGAAGGGTTCTCGGACCTGGTCTCCACAGCTATAGCTGGTAATTCAGATATTTTGCCTTATATTCCTGCACAGCCTAGGAAAGCACGACATTATCAAATGCAGCCTTTCGAACAAAGAAACAAGAAAGTCCGAGGTGCGCCTTCGTAAGTTCAGCCACAAGTGGGTTCACTCCCTGTTAGATCCCTGGGCAATAGATATTGTGTCTCAGGGTACAAGCTGGACTTTGAGAAGATGCCCCCTCACCGACGGCCCTGCCAGCTTCCCCCCACGAGAGGGAAACAGTGGTAACTGCAATTCACAAATTGTATCTTCAACAGGTGATGGTCAAGGTTCCCCTCCTTCAACAAGGAGGGGGTTATTATTCAACCATGTGGTAGTCCCGAAACCGGACGGTTCCGTCAGACCCATATTGAATTTAAAATCCCTGAACATATACCTGGAAAGGTTCAAGTTCAAGATGGAATCGCTAAGAGCGGTCATTGCAAGCCTGAAAGGGGGACCACGGATGCAAGCCTCCGAGGGTGGGGGGCAGTCACATAGGGAAGAAATTTCCAAGGGCTGTGGTCAAGTCAGGAGACTTGCCTTCACATCAACATCCTGCAACTAAGGGCCATATACAACGCCCTACGTCAAGCGGAGTCCCTGCTTCGCAACCAACCGGTTCTGATTCAGTCAGACAAGATCACCGCAGTGGCTCATGTAAACCGCCAAGGCGGCACAAGGAGCAGGGTGGCGATGGTAGAAGCCACCAGAATTCTTCGCTGGGCGGAGAATCACGTAAGAGCACTGTCAGCAGTGTTCATTCCGGGAGTGGACAACTGGGAAGCAGACTTCCTCAGCAGGCACGACCTCCACCCGGGAGAGTGGGGACTTCATCAAGAAGTCTTCACGCAGATTGCAAGGCGGTGGGAACTGCCACAGGTGGACATGATGGCATCCCGCCTCAACAAAAAGCTACAGAGAATAGATATTGCGCCAGGTCAAGAGACCCTCTGGCGATAGCTGTAGACGCACTAGTGACACCGTGGGTGTTCCAGTCGATTTATGTATTTCCTCCTCTTCGTCTCATACCAAAGGTGCTGAGAATCATAAGAAAAAGAAGAGTGAGAACAATACTCATTGTTCCGGATTGGCCAAGAAGGACTTGGTATCCGGATCTGCAAGAAATGCTCACAGAGGACCCATGGCCTCTGCCTCTAAGATAGGACTTGTTGCAACAGGGGCCCTGTCTGTTCCAAGACTTACCGCGGCTGCGTTTGACGGCATGGCGGTTGAACGCCGGATCCTAGCAGAAAAAGGCATTCCGGATGAGGTTATTCCTACGCTGATAAAGGCTAGGAAGGACGTGACGGCTAAACATTATCACCGTATATGGCGAAAATATGTTGCTTGGTGTGAGGCCAGGAATGCCCCTATGGAGGAATTCCAGCTGGGCCGTTTCCTTCACTTCCTACAGTCGGGAGTGACTTTGGGCCTGAAATTGGGTTCCATTAAGGTCCAGATTTCGTCTCTATCCATTTTCTTTAAAAAAGAACTGGCTTCTCTTCCTGAAGTCCAGACGTTTGTAAAGGGAGTGCTGCATATTCAGTCCCCTTTTATGCCTCCAGTGGCACCTTGGGATCTTAACGTGGTGTTGAGTTTCCTGAAGTCACACTGGTTTGAGCCACTCAAAACCGTGGAGTTAAAATTTCTCACATGGAAGGTGGTCATGCTATTAGCCTTGGCTTCAGCTAGGCGTGTGTCAGAATTAGCGGCTTTGTCACATAAAAGCCCCTATCTGGTTTTCCATATGGACAGGGCAGAATTGCGGACCCTTCCACAATTTCTGCCAAAAGTGGTGTTATCCTTTCATATGAACCAACCTATTGTGGTGCCTGTGGCTACTCGTGACTTGGAGGATTCCGAGTTACTAGATGTGGTCAGGGCTTTGAAGGTTTATGTAGCCAGAACGGCTAGGGTCAGGAAAACAGAATCTTTGTTTATCCTGTATGCTTCCAACAAGCTTGGGGCGCCTGCTTCAAAGCAAACTATTGCTCGCTGGATCTGTAACACGATTCAGCAGTCTCATTCTGCGGCTGGGTTGCCGCTGCCTAGATCAGGTAAGGCCCATTCCACAAGGAAGGTGGGCTCTTCTTGGGCGGCTGCCCGAGGGGTCTCGGCATTACAGCTTTGCCTAGCGGCTACTTGGTCAGGTTCAAACACCTTTGCAAAGTTCTACAAGTTTGATACCCTGGCTGAGGAGGACCTTGTGTTTGCTCATTCGGTGCTGCAGAGTCACCCGCACTCTCCCGCCCGTTTGGGAGCTTTGGTATAATCCCCATGGTCCTTACGGAGTCCCCAGCATCCACTAGGACGTTAGAGAAAATAAAATTTTACTTACCGGTAAATCTATTTCTCGTAGTCCGTAGTGGATGCTGGGCGCCCGTCCCAAGTGCGGACTTCCTCTGCAATACTTGTATATAGTTATTGCTTAAATAAGGGTTATGTTGGTTGCATCAGGGTTAATCTGATGCTCCGTTGTTGTTCATACTGTGAACTGGGTAAGTTTATCACAAGTTATACGGTGTGATTGGTGTGACTGGTATGAGTCTTGCCCTGGATTCCAAAGTCCTTTCCTTGTACTGTCAGCTCTTCCGGGCACAGTTTCTCTAACTGAGGTCTGGAGGAGGGACATAGAGGGAGGAGCCAGAGCACACCAGTATCCAAATTCTTTCTTAAAGTGCCCTGTCTCCTGCGGAGCCCGTCTATTCCCCATGGTCCTTACGGAGTCCCCAGCATCCACTACGGTCTACGAGAAATAGATTTACCGGTAAGTAAAATCTTATTATTTACTGGGCTTGATGGACTTTCGGTAGATATCTAAGGTGGATATCCAGTTAGCCCCGGTAATTTACTTGGGCTAATTGTCCCGACGTGGGCTAGCTAATTAGCCCCGATAACACAGCGCGTGCTGTGGCTTATCAGGGATTTTGGTTCACCTGCCTTCGGCAGGCGAAGCAGAATCCCCGGAAACAGCGAAAATGGTGCTATTTCACACGAAAACACTGTGTGTTTTCGGGAGAAAGGTGTTTTTTTTTTTACAGGTGATCAATCTGGATAGCCTGTCAAAAAAATAAATAAAATAAAATTGGTGATACATTGGAAAAAAGTCAGAAAACGTCCGTTTTCGGACGTTTTTTGGACCCAATGTTTTACCGGGGATAATTAGATATCCCCCTAAGCCTTGGAGGGTGATAAAGTGGAGCGAGAAAAACTACCATCCCATCAGCTCCTTTCTGCCATGTTCCAGTCTGGGTTTGAAAAGTGACAGTTAGGAGCTGATGGGTTAGTAGTTTATCTGTCTCTACTTTATCAATAAGCTCCTGTCACTTTTCAAACCCAGCCTGTAACATGAAAGGAGTTTACTGCTGCTACAACCTCCTTCCCCATGTAAACCTCCATTGTGAACACCCACTTTTAGCACCCATGCACACTGTAATACCGATTGGTGTGTTCTTATGCACCACCATCGCACCATCAAGAAGTGCACAAGGCGTATGCTAGGTGCAGTTTCTCTATCTGACCATGGCTTCCTATGCTTGTGGTTGTGCATCTATGAACGCAACTGCTTGCATTGATACAACCACTGAATGGACTATTGTGCATGCACTAGTAGACAACTCCCATTTATCACCCAGGAACGCTCATCACTTGTCTGCCTCTTTTCTGATATGGTCTATCCCATTTGCAAATGCACCTTTGTGCATACAGTCTGGGGGAAACGCAATTAGGTGCAGGATTTACCCCACAGATAATTTAATGTGCTGCCTGATTTAGTTACAGTAGCTGCAGGACCAGTGCCCCAGAGGGTGTTTTTTTCCTCACAGCTTCAGTAACTGCAAGGAAAAAAATCTGTGTTAAACACATAGCACTTGGGGCGTGGCCTGACGAGTAATGGAGTAGGACGTGTAATCCTAGCTCCCCAGCCGACAACATCCTAAAAGACATCCTGACACCCCCTGTGTGACTGCATAAATCTATCTGCGGCTACCTGAATATCTGCTGCCCGATCTGTGCCTCATCTCAAGTGGATCCTGTGTCCAGTGTGCCTGCCAGGAACATTAGAAGGGCTGAGCTGCTCCTGACCTGCACGAGGCCGGCGCCATCTTGGATTGAGCTGCAGGGGAGCTGTGCCACTCGTCTCCCACCCGGCTCTCCTGACGTGCCCTGCGGCCGGCGAGTGGATACCGCCGGGGCCCCGCCACCTGCACAGCACATCACTCTGCTCCACTTCTCCGCTGGACGGCCAGGGCACTTGTCGCGGCCGTGCAGAGTACGGGAAACTGCCGGGCGCCATCTTGCGGTTGGCGGGCCGCAACTGCCGGGCGCCATCTTGCGGTTGGCGGGCCGCACACACGGAGCTCCGCAACCCGCCCCTGACAGCCCTGTACTAAACCCGGAGCGGCCTGTGAGCCGAGCAGGGGATACCCCCGCTGCCTGCTATAGTAGCCTTTGTCCCATGAAGTCTATAACATAATGCTGGGCTGACTGTGGGATTTTCCGGGCGCCATCTTGGGGTTGGCAACGGGATCAGCTCTGCTCCAGTCCACACCTCTCCTGCTGGAAGTGTCTATTATATGCAGCCTGGGCAGCTAGACCAGACTGGAGGCTGGTAAATAATACTAAAGAAGACCTGCATTGCTCTGCCTCGGGGGGGTGCTGTTTGTGCGGGTGGGAAGTTGCTTGACCCCCTGATTCTGACCACAGCTTCCAAATCTATAGTGCCGACACACAGCCACACTGTCAGGTACACTGGTCCTTTTATATATATATATATATATATATATATATATATATTCGTCCTGCGTTTCTTGGCCCGCACATAGTGAGTTGGTGCCTGCGCCCCCTCTCTCTGCCTGCACTGCTTTGACATATAATTGGTCGAATACGGTGGCATTGTGTTATCCAAAATGGTGAAAGGCCGCCAACAAAATGCGGCGGCAGGCGCAATGGAAAAGTTTGTCCGCAACCCCGGTCCCCAACAACAGCGGAGGGAAACTACACAAGATGAGTCCTCGCCCCCTTCTCCTGCATGCAGCTCTGTCTCAACAGAACCACCTGATGCTGCGTTACAAAGAGTGTTGGATGCCGTGACAGCAAGTGAGGCTCGCCTGGCTGATAAAATTGGGCAGGTGCAGTCTGATCTCTCCATTATACACCAGGACCTACAACGGGTGAGAGAGAGGGTGGGTGAGGCCGAAACCCGTATCTCCAATGTCGAGGATACTGTCACCCCGCTGGGGCGGCGTACTGACACTTTGGAGTCTCAAATGACTGATGTGCGCAAAAAACTAACGGATATGGAGGGACGCCTACGTCGCAACAATGTCCGTTTCATCGGTCTGCCCGAGAAGGAGGAGGGCTCATCTCCTGAGGAATTTCTAGAGGCGTGGCTTCGGAAGGCATTTGGACCCGATGAATTCTCGCCTCATTTCACCATAGAACGAGCTCATAGAGTTCCGATGCGCCCGTTGCCTCCGGGGGCCCCGCCTCGTACCTTCATCGCCAAGTTCCTTCACTTCCGCGACCGGGACACTGTTCTGAAACTTGCTCGCACGAAAGGCCCCCTTAAATGGAACGGGTCGCCAATATCGGTCTTCCCAGACTTCGCGGTGGAGGTGCAGAAAGATAGAGCCCAATTTCTGCCTGTTAAGAGGAGACTCCGGGAACTTGAATTGCCATACGCCATGCTCTTTCCATCACGATTACGAGTGGTAGCTGATGGTGAGACCAAATTTTTTGAAGCTCCTCGAGAGGCGATGATATGGCTGGATAGACGCTTCCCGGCTAGACGGGCTCTTGCTGATTCGTGATTAATCCCTGTGACTGTGGTTGCAAAAGAATTTATGTACAGGATAAGATTATCTGCATATCTACTGGGGGGATGCAGGTTGTGGAAAATGTTTAATTATCTATGCTGCTCCCTGAGGAGGTGAGGGTGGTGGGGGGGCTAATTACTTACCTGATTTTCTGTCTTGTTATCCTTCTTATACAGGCAATTACTATATTAATAATGCTAGGATATGTCGGGTGGAGGGCTGGGGGAGAGGAGGGATATATCTGTGATCTGAATATACCCGATTATATTTTGCTCTTTAGTCCCAGGGGGTGACTTTGTATATTTCGCTCCTTTTTCTATCCTATGGGGGCGATTTAGCCTACAGGCTGGGGAAGTTTTGTTTTGTTTGTGTTTTGTTTTCTCTTTCTTAGGGCCATTATAATTTTTGGCTCCACCCAGGGTATAACAAGTTGTGTGCTCTGGGCTTGAGCCGGTGTTAGGTTCAGGGATCCAAGTATGCTGCAGGTTGGGAGTAGTGTACAGGGTGGGGGGAGGGGGGAAGTTACAGGCTACGGTTGTTTCTGGTATGGATGGTCGAGATTTGAGTGTGTATGGCTTAAGAATCTATTCATTGAGCGGTGGTGCCCTGCTCTTGTATGCAGAGAAGATGGGTCTGGCTGGCTGCGGGCTGTAGCCTCTCTTATTATCAAAACGACCCCTCATGGTTGGACTTAGGTTGGTGTCATGGAATGTGCGGGGACTCAATGACAAGATCAAGAGATCCCTTGTGCTTAGACAAATTAAGCAATATGCCGCTGATGTGATATGTCTTATGGAGACCCACCTGGTGGGCAGCAAGACCCTAGCCCTTAAGAGACCCTGGGTAGGGTGGGCATTCCATTCCACACACACTTCTGCCTCTCGGGGGGTCTCTATCCTTGTAAAGAAGACAGTTCCCTTTGCGCTGGAGTCAGTACAGACGGACCCATGGGGAAGATATGTGTTTTTAAAGTGTAAAATCCATTGTACCCCTCTGCTTTTGCTGTCCGTATATGTGCCTCCCCCGTACTCCTCCGATGTCCTGAAAAGGGTTGCCGGGTTTATGGCCTTGTCACCGGGTATGCCCGTGGTTTGTGTGGGGGATTTCAACAATGTATTGGATAAAGCGATGGATAGATTCTCCACCAATCCTTCTGGTCCACATTCTGGTAGAAATGATTTTGCTGAGGTTGTGTCGGGACTGGGCCTGGTTGATCCTTGGAGACTGAGACATCCATCTGTTAAACAATATTCATGCTTCTCACACTCTCACTCCTCGTTCTCTAGGATTGACCTGGCCCTTCTCTCGAGCGATCTGATTCCTAGGGTCCGGGATAGCAAATATGAGACTAGGGGTATATCGGATCACTCCCCTTTAACATTGACCCTGGACTTTGGTTGCTCTAGAGGACAGGCAGTGTGGAAGTTTAACCCGTTTTGGCTTGTACATATGGGAGATGGCTCCGATTTGGTGACTGCGTGGCGGGAATTTTTTGAGATAAACAAGGCTGGGCAACCTATCTCTAATTTATGGGATGCGTTCAAGGCCTTTTTGCGGGGAACCCTAATTAAACGAGTGGCTAATTTAAAATCCTTTTTCAGGCACCGGGAGACCGAGCTAGAGACCCTAAGTGTTGCCGCAGAGGCACAATATTTACAGGATTGCTTGGATAGTTCCAAATCTGTATGGTTGACAGCTCAGGGGGATTGGAGGGAGTGTCTAATGGAAAAGACTCAGCATAGACTCCTCTTCTCCTCTCACACCTTTTACGCCTCCGGGGATAGGCCGGGATCATATTTAGCCTCCTTGGCACGAGGTGAGAGATCCGCTAATACCGTGGTGGAAATAGAGGCCTCAGACGGTACCACTGTAGTGCAGACCCCACAGATTGCGTCGGAATTCGTGTCGTACTATAGGCGATTATATAGCTCTAAACTAGACTGTACCCCGATGCAATTAGACGAATATTTACAGACTATACAGCTCCCCTTGCTGACTGGTGAGGCGCATGACTTCCTCGAGGCACCTATTTCACCAGAGGAGATTGTAGATGTGATCAGTGCTGCCCCCAATGGGAAGGCTTCAGGGCTCGATGGCATACCGTCTGAGCTATATAAACGTCATTTAGACTTTTTTGTCCCCCAATTGCTTGAGCTATATAGTCAAATATTCACACAGGAATCCCTCCCATTATCTATGGCGGAGGCATTGATTATTGTCCTACCGAAACCCGATAAGGACCACAGGAAGGTTGATTCTTATAGACCTATCTCCCTTCTACCGACCGATGTTAAAATTCTGGCCAAAATCCTGGCAAGTAGATTAAATAAGGTAATTACGCAGATTATACACCCAGATCAGACGGGATTTATGCCCAATAAATCAACATCCATAAATCTCAGACGACTATTTACCCATCTCCAGGTCCCCCGTGAGGCACCCTCATCCATAGTAGTATCATTGGACGCCGCTAAGGCCTTTGACTCCGTGGAGTGGGAGTACTTGTGGAGGGTCATGCACAAGTTTGGTATAGGCCCCAGCTTTATCAAATTTGTCCGCCTGCTGTATTCCTCTCCCCTGGCTGGAGTGACGGTGAATGGCTTTGTGTCACATTCCTTTCCGTTGTCCAGAGGCACTCGTCAGGGATGCCCATTGTCCCCTACCCTGTTTGCTATAGCCATTGAACCCCTTGCATGTCTTCTGCGAGCGAACCCTGAGATTACTGGATACACCGTGGGCACCAGGGAGGAGAAAATAGCTCTATATGCCGATGATATCCTGCTATTTGTGGATCGCTATGCTGAGTCTATGCCTAAGATTTTAGATATTATTAATAAGTTCGGAGGTTACTCTGGGCTTCTGATCAATTGGGAGAAATCCTCCATTATCCCGTTTCAGGGTGAGGTCCCTGCCTCCCCATTGGTTGTTCTCCCGCTAAGATGGGTGAATTCCTTTAAGTATCTGGGCATTTGGGTATCCAACGACCCTCATAAATTTACTTCCCTTAATATTACACCGCAAGTATCTTATCTTCGCAATAAAGTGAAGGTCTGGGGGAAATTGCCCTTGACAGTTACAGGGAGGGTTAACCTGGTGAAAATGGTTTTTCAGCCCAAACTCCTGTACATACTTCAACAATCCCCAATATACATCCCCCAGAAAACTTTCAAACAGATAGATGGCTTGATGTCCTCTTTGGTTTGGGCTAGTAAACGGGCACGGTTGAAACTTAATACTCTGACTAGGCCCAAAACCTCAGGGGGGCTGGCTCTTCCCAACTTTCGTCTTTATTATTTTGCAGCACAATTAGCACATTTATGGGAATGGGTTAATGATTCTGACACTTCAAGTTTGCACTCACAGCTGGTTTTGCAGGAATATCCAGGTGGTTCCCCACTGAGACTGCTTCTCTGTGGAAGCGTCAAAGTGTCGGCACTACCACTCATTAAACAATATATTACTGTTTGGAGACTGGCGCACCGGATACTGCAAGGACAGGGCATTGACCCTGACACTCCGCTGGACAATAAATATGGATTGCCAGAGTTGTATCAGCTTCAAGTCAGGGAGGTGTGGGAACCATGGGGAGTAACCTCACTGGGACACTTATACACTGATGGGTTTTTTAGATCCTTCCAGCAGATTCAACAGGAATTTAACGTCCCCTCTGCGTATTTTTATCGCTTCCTTCAATTGAGACATGCGGTGTCTGCCCAATTCCCTGATGGCCCGCCGGCGTTTACTGATTCCCCGGTCAAATTGCTGTTGCAGACGGTGGGATCCGGTCACTTAGTATCCAAAATATATGGCCGGTTACTTCAAATGCATCATATAGACCCCCTTAGCTCCCTCAAGACCAAGTGGGAATCTGATCTAGGTCCAGTGTCGGATGAGATATGGGAGGGTGCCCTGGGATCGTGCCGGCTTTCAACAGCATCTGTCCGATATCAACAAATTCAGTTGTTCGTGCTGCACAGGGTATATATGTCACCTCTGCGATTGTCACATATAGGGGGATCCCACAGCTCAAAATGTCCCAAATGTGGCAGTATGGGAGCAGACTTTTGGCATATGATATGGATATGCCCTCTGGTGTCGACTTTTTGGGAGGAGGTTATACGTGCCATAGTTGTTACGGGTATCCCCTCTACCGTACTTACACCTATCTCTTGCATATTGGCAACTATAGATGAGGAAACTCTAGACCCGCCCAGTCGACGCTATGTTATAAACCTCAGTGCTCTGGCCAAGGTTTGCATAGCCAGACTATGGATGGCTAATGAAGCCCCAGCGCCACAATCCTGGATTGCTCTGGTTAATACAACTGTTGCACATGAAAAATTCGTATATCTGGCCAGGAATGCGGAAAAAAAGTTTATTGCTATATGGGGAAAGTGGATGAGCTCTCGCAATTTCGCTTCAAGGATGAATACTGCTGAACCCTAGATTTATTTTACTGCCCGATATGAGTGGTCTATGTGTGGGATCTCTGGGGTAAGCGGCCCGTGGTCGGCCGGACTAAAAGACATGATAATATCGTGACAAAGGATAACACAATGTGTGTTTAATATATAGGAAATCTGGGTCACCACTGCTCTATTGCTATTTAAGACGCTGAATGGGATAGTTAATACCACATCACACTATGCTCTCTATGATATACCGTAAGCATGTTGTTGTTACTTGTTCAAGTGTTTCAGTCTAGTTGATGTATGTATGTTATGTTTGCCCTAGGCAATGTTTAAATGTTAAAACATTGTAAAAACCAATAAAAACTTATTGAATTTAAAAAAAAAACACATAGCACTTTGCCCAAAATCTATGGGTTGATGCGTTTTAACCCATGGTTTGCTGTGAGGGGATAATACAGACTAATTGCATTTCTGTATTTTCCTATGGTTTTTAATCAAGTGTTATGCCATTTGTTTCTAAATTGTGTGTTTAAAACCATTTGGTAGTTGTGGAAACAGCAATTCCTTCTACCGAAAGCATTTAGACTTTTGGTTAATAAATATTTTACTGTGAAACTGTCCAATAGGCAACTGGTGATCCCCCTTCATCTTCAGTGGAGGGAAAACTTTTATATTACCAGTTATTTTTTGTATAGCGAACACATATTCCGCAGCACTTTACAGAGAATATTTGCCCATTCACATCAGTCCCTGCCCCAGTGGAGTTTACAATCTATATTCCCTATCACATGTACACACAGACACATTCACGCTAGTTTTTACTTTTGTTGGGAGCCAATTAACCTAGCAGTATATTTTTGGATTGTGGGAGGAAACCAGAGGAAACCCACGCAAGCACAAACTCTGCACAGTTAGGGCCATGGTGGGAATGGAACCCATGACCTCAGTGCTGTGAGGCAGTAATGCTAACCATTACACCATCCGTACTGCCCCCCATACTATCCGTACTATATTTAGTCAGTGTTTGAGATACTAGGGCTGCATAAAGCCATTGGTACTTAAGTGATCATGTGCCAATTATGGTAGTCATAGGGGTTAATGTGGTGGGCATATGATTGCTATTGTATTCTGCATCTGCAGCCTTGAGAATAGCTGAGACTTTCCGCCTGTGTTCAGAGTTTGCTGGATCTAGGTGGCTGAGCGTTCTCTGTGCATGCGCTTGTGAAAGCAGATGTCATAACTATCCGCACGGATTAGCACCAGCCCCATCACGGGTACAGTGAATCTTTGTGGAAGTGCTGGATCTTTGTATATGCTGGCCAGTTCCACCCGTTTAGTTGCAAGTAGAGATACAGCTGACTTCCATGCTATTCTGAGCAGCCCTGCAGAGAATCAGGTCCAATATTTCATGAATGTGTTCCACCCATTTATTCTTTACTATGACTCTTTATTCTTTATATTGATACCTAATAGTCTATTCTTTTAATTAGTGTTCTCTAGTTGGTAAGAAAAGAACTTGTGGGCCACAAAAAATATATTTTTTATTTTTACATCATGGGTTTGATTTATGTACCTGTAAGTGGTAAGTTTGTTTTATTGTAGCTTGTGTGTTAATCACTGACCCTGCAAAATAGATTAACTCGCCAGTGCATTATTAAAGAAATCCATAAAGCATGACCTATTGGTGGTACTTGGGGATTGGAGTTGAGAACCCCTGGTTTAAACCACTTGCTGCTGTGAACTAAAAAATAAATAAAAAAAAGCACAAAACAACACGTGTTGGCAGGTGAATTATACCCCATTCAGGCATAGCCAGGATATTGCTGTAGCTTTCGGCTTGACCCGGGTATCACCTGTAGTATGAATGGATTTTAGGCCCGGGTTGCGCTGATAATACTTGATTAGCTGTTTGGAGAGCTTGGAGATAACCTCATCTACAGGCGCCAGAGCTCAATGAGTAATGACTTACACTGAATTCCAGGGCAGACACGGGTTTAGCGTGAATTGGTTCGACCAGTGAATTTTCTGGTTACAAACTGTAGTGTGAAAGGGGGTCACAAGCTGAAATACGGGTTGAAGCGGTGTTAAAAAACCGGGGTCTGAGCCGTATCAGTGCCCCGGCTCATGTCTGAAAAGGGTATAAAGAAATAATTGTAATATCCATGTTGTTATTGTAATATTGCAGTCTACTATGTGGCTATGACAGTGCGATGGCGCTCTGCACTAAAATGACATATGACTGCCATTTGTCACTATTATTTAATTGCATATCTGCTAGCATGTAACAATCCCTGCCCTGTCATCCAATTCAAAATGGACTTTTGGCCAAACTTCTGTTCAATCTGAAGATTGATTTGTATACTGTGAATTTTAAATATTCATACAAATTCTGAACCTCTTCACTCCTACCTAAGCAGCAGTGAGCACACAATTGTATGGATTGTTTTATTTTACCGGTAGTTTTTGTTTTTAAAGTAGCATTACATATTGATGTTTGGTGAATGCATTCATGTAATAAGGTAGCATACTATTGCCTTTAAGAGTGTAGCAATTTCATCCTAAAAACAGACTCCAATGAAATTGGGCGCATGATATTGTAAGCATTTAACGCCTTCAGATCTGAAAGTTGTCACACGTTACCTGACTTCCAGATTTAGATCGTTACTTAAACTTAGAAATTGTAAGGGATATTCTGATTTGTCCCCACTAGATGGCAATGTGTTGTTCCTTATTACAGACTTATTTGGTGCATGTTTTTAACATACAGACTCCAGAAAGCAGCAGGACCTCATGGATTAGCAGTAGGGTAATTATCTACTGCTGATCTCTGGTTTGTGTAGACTGCTAGAATGCAGCTGACAGCCTGTAACTCAGAGATGTATTGACTTGTACCCTGACTGTTTTGCTGTAACCCTGCCGTTTCTAATGTGTACTAGCATGTATGCAATACATTAAATGCAAAATACCCTATGTATAATAACAGTAACATTTTGTTTTCTTTGGTATAATTACAAATAGATGTAGGGTTTACTTTGTGTAGAGGTTATGCCTAGCAAGTTTTGCATTTACCATAATTTGAGTAGAGGCTGTCTTATCATTTTACCTCAATGCATATAAAATGTATTGACATTCAAATGTCCTACTTCACCAGCGCCTGCCCCGTTTATAGCGGAGCAATCCACCTCTTATTCTCCGTTGATTTCTCCTAATTAGGAGTATTCATATCAATAGGTGACCGGAAAAAGAGGAGAATGCAGAGAATAGTGTGATACCATAAAAACAAATATTTAATATCATCAACCTTCTAAAAAACACACAAAATATGATTCCAATATGGAAAATGCTGGTGTATTGACACAACATGTGTCACAATGGACAAAGACATTCACAGAAATGAATCCACCCTCATGAGAAAACAGAAGCAATGGCTGATTACCGATTCCTGGTGAACTGATTTGCGTCAGTTCTAAAGCGCATGTGAATCCAGGTGGTTTCTCCCAGCTGCAGCAAGGGGATCTCCTGGTCTCAGTTTTATCCAGGCGTAGGCTCAGTCCATAAACTTCGGTGTCAGCATGTGGGGGGTATACAAGCAAGGTACCCACGCGTTCCGACCCGCCTCGGGTCTTTCTCAAGGTCTGCTGCCAAAATGGAATTCCATTTACCCCCCACATGCTGACACCGATGTTTATGGATTGAGCCTACGCCTGGATAAAACTGAAACCAGGAGATCCCCTTGCTGCAGCTGGGAGAAACCACCTGGATTCACATGCGCTTTAGAACTGACGCAAATCAGTTCACCAGGAATCTGTAATCAGCCATTGCTTCTGTTTTCTCATGAGGGTGGATTCATTTCTGTGAATGTCTTTGTCCATTGATACACATGTTGTGTCAATACACCAGCATCTTCCATATTGGAATCATATTTTGTGTGTTTTTTAGAAGGTTGATGATATTAAATATTTGTTTTTATGGTATCACACTATTCTCTGCATTCTGCTCTTTTTCCGGTCACCTATTGATATGAATACTCCTAATTAGGAGAAATCAACGGAGAGTAAGAGGTGGATTGCTCCGCGATAAACTGGGCAGGCGCTGGTGAAGTAGTATCTTTTTCCTTTTGTTTTCATTATTCACCTTTTGGGGTTGGAAAAGCCCCTTTTTAAGATACTGCACTGACTAGTTGCCTCTGCGCACTGTTGGGTACTGTTTTAAAATTCCTTTTCACATTCAAATATCCTGTCAATTATTTCTGTAATCAGGAATATCATACTCTTAAACTAGTGAAATATAATAGACACTGTCTGTCTTGCCTGTGATTCAGATAGATAAGGGTCACATGGAAAATGACAAAACCCACCTAAAATCATACGATGGTCATCTAAACAGCTGTTAAAAGAAGTAATTAATTGTACATCACAGGGAGCAAGGCAATTTGTGACTTTAACCACTATTCATGAGAATGCAGTTAATAATGATTGCCTCCAATATGTGTACTGTAGGTGATGGTGGCACACTTGAAGCTTGTTTTGCTGTTCTCTCTAATAATGCCCTAGTTTCTGAATCAACCAATATATACAATAAAGTGCCTTTTGTTACCTAGGTGACTGCAATTCACCGCTTGTAAGGTTTGTGTCCTGTGCACCCTCAATTCAGAATTCAGTTTAAAGAAAAAGTACTGTATAAAGTGTGCAATAGGTTTCTGGATGCACAAAAAGTAGTTTATTTACAAACATAGTGAACATTACACTTCTTCAAAGTATTTGCCAGACGAGTCTATGCAAAGTTGCATGTGCTCAAATCACTTGGTGAAGCAGCTGTGTCTTCTACATGCTGGATGAAGGTCTCCACTGCCACTTCCGGTGACTCAAAACTAATCCCACACATCTTGCACTTGATTTTTGGGAACACGAAGAAGTCGCAGAGGACCAGGTCTGGACTGTACGGCAGATGACTAAGCTCATGGGTGCGTTCATGGGACAGAAAATCCATCACTTTACTGGACTTGTGAGCAGGTGCATTGTTGTGATGGAGAAGGGCACTACGAGTGTGAGTTCTTGGACTGCACCTGGAAATGGTTTCCAGCCCTGGCTGCAGGCATTGGTTGTCGTACCAGTCCACAGTGATGTGTGCACTGCATAAGTGGTCGGGTAGCTACATGGCCAGTCTTTGCCACAAAAACAGCCACCATCTGCTTGGCTGCGATGCGCTCACGTCTGAACATCTGTGGCGGCACATCTCCAACTGGGGTCCACTGGGCCGTCTGTTCTTTGGGCTCTGGGTTGAAACTGTAGATCCGGGATTCATCGACATTGATCATCTACCAGGCGAAGTTTGATCGACTGCCTTCAAACCTGGCCAGCATTTTGCGGCACAAAGTCACCCAAGCCTCCTTCTCGAGCAAGGCGCTGGGGTACCTAACATGCAGAAACCTTGCTCAGGCCATTCTTTTTGTGGAGTATCAAGTGGATGGATACCGATGAGATGCCTTTCTCCATCTCTTAACAGGGTCATGGTCACCCTGGCATCCATCTTAACTATGGCCCGCACGCCAGCAACGTTGTCCTCAGTGTTGACAGACACAGGTCAGCCACAGTGCTCCTTGTCTTCCAGAGACTGCCTCCCTTGACAACATTTTGCAAACCACTCAAACACAGTGGTTTGGGATGGTGTTTCCTCCCTAAAAGCAGCTTGCAGATGGTTAACACTCTCCTTCTGTCATAGACCACTTTTGTAGTCGTAGATGATCATGGCTCTTGAGTTGCCTCTGAGCTCCATAATAAGTTTGTGAAGGACGTGAACATGCTGACCTTTTCAGTGTGCAGTTCTTCTTATATATGGTTCTGAGCCAGACGGATTGTGGCTACTCTGCCTATGCACTAAACATCTAGAAACTTACTGAACACCCTTTGTATGATAGATACAGTACGTGGTGCAATTCCCACGCTATGCACTTTTTTCCACTCTAATTTTGCTACTTTTTTCTCAAGTTTGCATCTTACTTTGCTTATAGTGTACTAAGGTCCTGATTCAGGTTTGTAAGCAAAAAAGCACACAACTGGGCAAACCATGTTGCGCTGCATGTGGGGCAGATGTAACATGTGCAGAAAGATTTAGATTTGGGTGGGTTATATTTTTATGCAGGCTAATTACTGGCTGCTTTATTTCTACACTGCATTTTAGATTTCAGTTTGAAAACACCCCATCTAAATCTCTCTGCACATCCCCCCACAACTGCAGTGCAACATGGTTTTGCCCAGTCGTGTGTTTTTTGTTGTTGTTTTTTTTGCTCTGCTTACAAACCTAAATCAGACCCCAAGTATAAAGGATTAGTATTTTTGTAGCAAAGGAATTTGTATATTACAAAGTTGCAGATTAAGCATAAAGTTGCCTGGCATAGGTCACTTGTATCGGACCAGTCTTTTGCCTTTTTTACACTAGATTGTGTACTTTTTCCTCCATTATGCTACTTTTTCCTCTCATCTCCTTTTCCATCAATGTTGCACTTAGTTTGCCTATACTGTGCTAGTGTTTTGGTCTGCTAAACGGGGCTATTTGGCATAATTTGAGGATAGAAACATAGAAACATAGAATTTGACGGCAGATAAGAACCACTTGGCCCATCTAGTCTGCCCATTTTTTTTTTCCTTTAGGTAATCGCAACCCTTTTTGAACCTTAAGGTCCATACACACTTAACGATATAATGAGCGACGTCGCTCATTTTATCGTTAAGTGTGTATGCCGCCAGCGACGACCGATGCGCGGCCCCGCGGGTCGGCAACGATCGTCGCTGTCGGTAGGGCATGCATGAAGGATGTGGACTGTCGTCCACGACCTTCATGCAGGGCTGGCGGGGGCGTGACGTCACTGAGCGATATGAGCGGTCATATCGCTCAGTGCGTACAGGCGGCAGCCGACCGGCCGGCCCGGGAGGGGGAAACGTTAGACGATGTCGCTCACAGAGCGACATCGTCTAATGTGTATGGGCCTTTAATTCTTTGTAAGGATATTCATATGCCTATCCCAAGCATGTTTAAATTGCTCTACAGTCTTAAGGGCCCTACACACTGGCCGATTTTTTGAAAGATATGAACGATCTCGTTCATAAATGAACGAGAACTCGTTCATATCTTTCAGTGTGGAGACTCCTGCGATGAACGATGCGCGGCCCCGCGCTCGTTCATCGCTGGTCTCCCGTCGGCTGTGCATGCAGGCCAATATGGACGATCTCGTCCATATTTGCCTGCACTTCAATGCAGCCGCGTGACGGGGGGAGTGAAGAAACTTCACTCCCCCCGTCACTGCCCCCCCGCCGCCGGGTCGCTCGTCGGCCGTATCCGCGGTCGGGCAGCTCGGCGGCGGGTCGGCCAGTGAGTAGGGCCCTTTAGCCTCTACCACCTCTGATGGGAGGCTGATAGGTGTATGTGGAAAGGAAAACAGTGTTTAGAGGAGCCTATCTTTGTATAGAAATTCCAAAATATGATATACAGTAAGCTCAATATGACTACCGCCAGAAAAAGAGAGAAAAATTGTTCAATAGATGATGATATAAAATGTGTTTAAATACTTTAAGGATAAAACCCTAGCATAGTTTTATGTGGTATAGGTTTCTTTTCAAAGTAAATTTTTAAGTACATTTTCAATTTCAAGTTTTGTTCAGCTCTGTTGAATTTAATAAACATTTTTAAGGTTGATAAAAATCCTTGTTTCTTTGCGACAATCAAACGCTGTAAAACCAAATTATAATTAACATTTATTTCTCCGCATATTCTCCAGTGCTTTCAGATTGGGAGCACAATAATAAAATAGAATAAGAGTTAAAATGTTCCTGTTATGAACTTACCTAATAATTATTCATTATTATTAATCCGTTTGAATCAGGAGAGCCAGAAAGGCCAATTTTGGACATTGATGCTGTGTGTATCAAAACCTGCATGTTAATGAGCTAAATAATACATGTAGTACTGTATAATTTAACCATGCCTTGAATAACTATTGAGCCCTTCAGACCCAATCAGATATTTCAAATTTTGTTGCCAAATTTTCTTAATTTGAAATTGTTTGAAACTGATTACTTTGGCAATGACTCACAAAAGTATTAAGTACCATGTTGAATCTGAATACAGTACATTTCCTAAAGCCTATTTACATTGTACTAAACATGGAAACATGTCAAAAAAACTATTCATACGCCAGTGTAATGATTTAGATGTTCATTGATGCTATGCGCTAACTCAAGTCACATATTTAGTTCATTAACGAATTATGTGACTTGAGTTAGCGGCGTGAGAAAGTGAATTTACTGTAGACAAATATTTTATAGATGTAAATACTACTCTTGTTGTGGGGTCTAACAGCATTTTACAGACTTAAATGGAAGGACATTCCAAACAAATTGGACATCTGCTTATAGAGAGGCACACGTCTGAGGAAGGCAGTGCAGGCCATTGTACAGAAAGGGAGGGAGTGTAAAACAGCCCCACTAATCCAGACCTAAACTACTGTACTTTACTTTGTTCTTGGACAAGAACACCTAACAGTAAAGCAAATGCAAGAGTCACTTTGACAGTGAGTCAGTGCTTGTAATAGAAAATAATGTATATGGGTTAGATATCTTAATGCCATTCAGTGAATATGGCAGTGGGATAGTCGTGAGGAAAAATTTCTGGCTAAAAATCACCCCATGAATCCCTACTTGAAACTAAAGCCCCTACTCCCTCTCCTCTCATGCCACCTTTGTTACCTCAGATCACCTATCTGGAAATCTGATACAATTTTGCAATATGTGAGCACCCTGGGGTTGATACAGAGGTGCACACAAGTTGACAGTAATTTCTCCAAGGTTAATAAATACCTATGTTAAGGGCTTTGTGGTTTGTTTAAAAAAAAAAATTACTTTATGGATACGATCGCTGTTATAACACAATGAGGGCATAGAATATTGAAGATAAATTGGTGCAATATGTGAACACCACAGAGGTGTGTACAAGTTGACGGTAATTTCTCCAAGTTGCGTGCACTGAACCAAATTTGTATATTTACATATGCAGAGATGCACGCATCTTCACCCCTGTCTGTAGTTTAATACCCATCGTTATCATGAATGTATATTTGCACACCACTTTGAAGTCGAATCTTGGCGGTTTCTAGCCAGTATTGAATAGATCGGAACCCCTTCTGACCTAAAACAGTGTGAATACTCTTACACCTCTGAAGCAGGCCCATCGTTTTCCAGGATCTCCACCATGATGTAAATTAACCACAACTATTTTGGAACCTCAATATGTTGCACACAGCATAGTACACCGTGGTAGCTTTTTATTAAATCGTCGTTTCCCATTGTCTAATATGGAAAAGGCTCAATAAAAAAATATTTGCCCACGTTGACAAAGGTCTGGGAATTTTTGAAAGGCATCCATTTGATTAATGGAAATCTGTTATTTGTGATTCAAGGGTCAGTTAAGACTTTTAATATATTTGCTACTTGTTTATTTTTTTATTGCTCTTCCTTCTTTGTGGTTTAAAGATTCATTTCTAATTTTTATACTAATTATTGTGGCTGTTAACGTTACATGGGCTGTATTATACAATTCTCTGATGAATAGAAATTACGGTATTACTGGATGCAGATGCAGAAAGATGGTGGTTACGGAATCTAAAACCACATATTTCCATAAATGAAGCATACAAGTATACTGTTCAGACTTAACCTGACTTAACATTGCAGCTCCATACTTTGCACATCACTTAAGCAAAAGGAATGAAAAGCTCAAATATAAAATTTGTATTCCAATAGTTTGATCTCTAACCTGCAGGGATATATATGCTGTACTTTTTTGCCAGTATGTGCAGAGCCTTCTGTTGACCAGTACAAGCCAAGCATACCTTTACTGTCTTTAGGGCTGGTGCAAGATTTCTTGGCACCCTAGGCAAAGCTTTAACTTACCACCCCTCCAAGCCCAATACCCACTTCCAAGCCCTGAACACACAGCCTTCTGTTTGCCTTCTGGCTGGCTACCAAGGCTGCAGTTTAGATGTACCACTGCCAAAACGCAGAAGGATATCCAGGCTCCACAGCTGCCCAGGGCATTTCCACCTCTGTAGAAGAATTTCACAGACCTCCTACCTTTTATCTGCTGTGTTACTTGAGCCTACTCCCCCGCTCCCCCCCCCCAACCCCACCCCATCCCAACCCCACCCCACCCCATCCCCCCCAAGTTCCACCCTGTCTGTCTTTCTGACCTGGTAAGAAGGTTTTAATGGTGGGACATACTGTATACAGTGTAAGTATAAATGCTGTAAATATTGACTTTTATGTTTAACTCAACAGCACATATTGTAGGCATTCTCTGGGTTAATATTAAGTAATTGGTTTATTTGCATTTCACAATCACAGCTGTTAGACACTCTATCCCCAGCAAGATACTACTGTATGTTAGAACACCATATACTGGTAAATTCTGCATGCACATTTCTTGTTTGGGACAGAATTTCTTATGACTGTGTAAATATCCTGTGAAAATTGACAGTCCGTTCAAAGGCAGCGGCACTCTCAGGAATGAGCAGGAGCTATAGTCCATTACATACCAGTCTGCAGCATATTACGTGGGACAGTCCGGTGCACACATACAGTAGTTTAGTCAACATTTAATTTTAACATATAACATTTCGCCAAGACTCCTATGAAAAATAAAAATATATATTGTGTTGATCTCTGTATAATTGGCATCACTCTAGCCACCTGTCTAAAAGATGAATTTTATTTGAAAAAGCGATTAATTATTGACATTTAATGTGGTCTGGCTGCTTACCCTGAAACGACACTTCCCACTTGAAGGGCTACAGCATTCTACTATGATGACCACAAACAATTAAACCGGCTCAGGGCACATGTTGCAAGTTTATTGGGGTCTCTTGGATTCTTATAGGCAGTTGTAAATAACTGTTTTCAATTGACTTTGCTCTGCTTAAATGAGTGCAGCAAATTCTCTGGAGCCCATAAATGTCAGCTTCGTTCAGAAAGCTTCAGCAGGTGACACGCACTTGTTATTACTGACTGATACATTAATGTCTTTGTTCCAGGAACTCTCTAAGATTTTCTGTTTCTTCTTTCTTATTCTGCAAACGCATAACGCAAACGCAATAACAAAACATTCTCCATTCAGGCATTTCTTCTCCAAAACAAAATTGTTCTCATTTATATTCCATTATCTCTCTTAAACCACTTGAATGTGAAGATAAGCTTTGGTATCGTAATGTGGAGAAAACCAAGTGTTTACAAAGATAACCACATTTATCATTGGCTGTGATTAAGAGGGGGTGGGGGTAGGGAAAAATCCAGAGCTCATTTATAAGCCATTACTTCAGAAAAAGAAATGGTTTGGGCTTTAAAACATCATCAGACCTGCTGTCATAGTGGTAGTTGGAGAAATAGGGTCATTTAAGTAAATGCAGCAATTTTCCCTGCATTTGAAGCACTAGATAGCTCCTGGGGATTGTGAATGAGACCTGTATCTTTGCAGTTTGGTGTGAAATCATTGCATATGACTCTGGCAAGCTATTCCGTTCTCCCAGCTTATTCCACATACTGTATCTTCCTTTTGTGCCTGTGTTGTTCAGTTGTGGCATGGGATACAGGTGGATCAATCCCTACGGTGCAGTTCGCTCCCTACTGTACATTCTATGGGTATTAACTCACACAAGGCTGTAGGCAATGTTTTATTCAGGTCACAGAAATGTGGCATGACTAATAATTTACATTAAAGAGTGAATTCACATCTTTTATAATACACCAAATTTCCTAATAAACATGAAGTGATGGCGTGAGAATTAGCTTTTTATACCGATATCAAGCACAGGAGTTTATATGGGATACAGTTACTTTGCCGGCAGTCGGGATCTGGGCGGTCAGGATATTGACGCCAGAATCCTGACCGCTGACAATGCAGACAGCTGGAATCCCGGGTAACTGGAGCTATTCCCACTCGCAGCGTTGTGCTGCCCGGCATTCTGGCGGCCGGAATCCTGGCGTCTGTATGCTGGCTGCCGGGATCCCATACCCAACACGTTTATACATATTATGCAAGTTTATAAGCATTTTGTAAACCTGCACTGTACTATATGATAAAACATCTGGGCTCATTGATCAGCTAGGCTAGGTAGTTTGACTAAATGGCGGACTGTTTTCTCTGAATTGTTGTCTTCATTACCAAATGGTTAAACTGTGTAGCACCTTATTTTTTTAACACAAATGCGGTGCTACTTTAAGCTGTCGTGTTGCCATTACTTACAGTAGTTCAGCTGGTATTTTACCTCTAATGACCCTATCACAACAGTGATTGTATGCTGGTCACCGAGCACCATCCTGTTACAGAGCAGGCAGTGTGAATGTGCAAAGGGAGATATTATTATTTGCTGGGAGGGCTTTATGAGAGGCTGTACAAGGTCTCATTGGCCTCCTTGCTACCTGTTCCTCCACAGATGCACAGTAGAGGGAGGACTAATCCAGGGGTTGAATTGAGGGTCATTATACCAAGGTGAAATATGGGTGTATCTAGCCATTTTAATTGTGCAATGTTCCTGAAGATATTGCCTCCATTTATCAAATAGAATATTGTCAGATCACACATACCTGTATACCTGATCTATTTATATTTTATAAATATAATAGTCTGTGTGGGTGCTCGAGATTGCTCTCATAATGATTAGTACTGTAACTTTTTGTCATACCACAACTACATTATCCGGTATAATGAGTGTGTGTGTTACGTGTAATCATCAAACTACAAAGTATCCTGCTGGTTGTAAAATAATGAGCCATATCTGTACGGTGGGCTAACCCCCACCTCTCTATAAATACTGCTTTCTGTGTTGTGAAGTAGAAAATGCCAGGAAGGAGGGGATGGGGTTGTGCTGCCTGCAGATGTTTTGCCCTTCTATAAGGCATCCCTGAGTTGTCACTGCGGAGGTGTAGACTTCTGTAATGAGTCTGTTTCTTAATTGATTAATTAGTAAACATCCAGATGGATTTGACAACCCACTGTCGGCTTCTCTTTAAGTTTTTGCTTCCAATTCATTCAGTTGCAAGTTAGTTTGTTTACATTTAATGACTTACTTCTTGGTGGCAAGACTGGAAAAAGGACTGAATGTGGGGATTGAAGGAGAGGATGGAGCATTATCAAAATGTATTTATAAAGGACCTGATTCAGAGATGGACACAGGGCATAATGCAGGCCTGATTGCAGCAGCAAATTTGTTAGCTAATGGGCAAAACCATGTGCACTGCAGGGGGGGGGGGGGTGATGTAACATGTGCAGAGAGAATTAGATTTGGGTGGGGTGTTCAAACTGAAATCTAAATTGCAGTGTAAAAATAAAGCAGCCAGTATTTACCCTGCACAGAGATAATATAACCCACCCAAATCTAACTTTCTGCACATGTTACATCTGCCCCACCTGCAGTGCACATGGTTTTGCCCATTAGCTAACAAATTTGCTGCTGCGGTCAGGTCTGAATTAGGACCCACGGTGCGCACAGCAGCTGCGTTTAAATATACAGTACTAATGCTGCAGGAAGCATTTTGTGTTAATAGACGCTTACAACATACTGTACTTTTGTGATATGCTGCTGCGTCAATCCGATCACTGTGCAAAAACATTGGCCATCTAAGTAATCAAGTTATGCATGATGAGCAGTGTTTTCACTCTGCCAGGGCATGAGTACAAAATGGTCCCCATCCCCAGTCCACCACCTGATTGACTGCTGTTTTTTAGGGGCACTGCAAGTGACAATTCAGGACCTGTTCTGCAAATGCGCAGAATGGGGCCTGCACAAGTGCAGTCCACCCCACACCATATGAATCAGGAAAATAGTATTGTAGCATTATGCAACCATGTACAGAGAACATTCACATCAGTCCTTGCCCCGTTGTAGCTTACAGCCTGAATTACCAAACACCAAGCTTTATTTTTCAATTAGTCACGAGCCAATTAACTTACTACTGTAGTATGTTTTTCTGCAGCGGGGTACACTGGTATCCCACAGGGAATAACATCGGGGTGTAGAGTTGGATCTTGAGCTGAGGCACCAACAGGCTAAAGCTTTGACTGTTCCCAGGATGCACTGCACCGCCTCCTCTATAACCCCGCCTCCAGGCACTAACAGGTGCAGATCACTAACAGGTGGGGCTGCGCAAGGCAGCCCTGAAAAGAGCCTTTTAAGAAGACTTCAAGGGCCGCAGCACTATTTATGTCAGTCTGATATTCTGGCTCCATCACCTCCCCAGCAGCACTGCATACTCCTGCTGCCTGGTTCCCTGGGTACTTGCGGCGGAGGCGCACCGACTTAAGGCACACACCGCTGATGCTCTCCTGGATTGCGTGGCTGCACATCAGGGAGGAGGTAAGAGGGTCCCCCAGGTGGGACCCGCCGGTTAATCGCGATCTGGTCGTGGTCCCAGGAGACAGACCGTGCCACTAGCGTGGACACTGTATTGCACAGGGACCCCACTATATCCACCAAGGCAAGGGAGCACAGGTCGGATTTACTAACATCCGTTTGTCATAGGCTCCACAGTAACCGGTGGTGAGGACCAGCATAGGGGATAAGGTGCTCCGGGCGCCATCTACTGCTGGTGGTTCCGCCCTGGAGCTGCATTTCACTCTCCCTCACTCCCTGACAGAGATTTTGGCGCCATCTTCACTACTAGCTAGGCTGATCTCCGGGACTGCAGGGCTCTGTCTCCTCTGTAAAGCCGCCTGTCTCATCAGCGCTGTGCTTTTACAGGCACTTAAGTATTCTACATGTCATTTTAGACAGTGTTCGTCAAGAACAAGTGTACTGCTATCTGAATATTTAGTACAAGTATTCTGTGATATACATCCAGTATCTACTGTGCATTGTTATATCTACACTTATACATTGTTATATGAAAATTACTAGTCCAGAGCAGTTTTATAGTTTATATGTAATAACTTCTGCATTGCAACTGTGACTGAGCGTGCCTGTAGCTGTTGTGTGGGATTCGATTCTCCTGTATCACGTATCGCTATCACTATATTCTGTACCCTAAAGAAGCTAGGTGCGTCAGGGTCCCATATCTCTCTCTCTCTCTCTCTCTATATATATCTATCTATATATATATATATATATATATCTATCTATATATATATATATATATATATATGTGTGTATCTTTAATTAATCCGGCACTCCTGATATAAAAGGAAACAGTGACCTGGGTGCCCGTGCTGTATTAGTATAGTCCCTCTATTGCTAAGCAAGCAAATTGCACGTCACTCCAGGCTACTGAAAAAAAGGGATTTCAATGATCCATAACAAGTTCCATAGTCATACAGTGATTAGATATGCAGCATGACAAAATATATAATATATATATAGCGCTGCATAGAATATACAATTTGGTATTTCTCTAACGTCCTAAGTGGATGCTGGGGACTCCGTTAGGACCATGGGGAATAGCGGCTCCGCAGGAGACTGGGCACAAAAGTAAAGCTTTAGAACTACCTGGTGTGCACTGGCTCCTCCCCCTATGAACCTCCTCCAAGCCTCAGTTAAGATTTTGTGCCCAAATGAGAAGGGTGCACACTAGGTGGCTCTCCTGAGCTGCTTAGTGAAAAGTTTAGTTTTAGGTTTTTTATTTTCAGTGAGACCTGCTGGCAACAGGCTCACTGCATCGAGGGACTAAGGGGAGAAGAAGCGAACTCACCTGCGTGCAGAGTGGATTGGGCTTCTTAGGCTACTGGACATTAGCTCCAGAGGGACGATCACAGGCCCAGCCATGGATGGGTCCCAGAGCCGCGCCGCCGGCCCCCTTACAGAGCCAGAAGACAGAAGAGGTCCGGAAAATCGGCGGCAGAAGACGTCCTGTCTTCAACAAGGTAGCGCACAGCACTGCAGCTGTGCGCCATTGCTCTCAGCACACTTCACACTCCGGTCACTGAGGGTGCAGGGCGCTGGGGGGGGGCGCCCTGAGACGCAATAAAAACACCTTGGATGGCAAAAAATGCATCACATATAGCTCCTGGGCTATATGGATGCATTTAACCCCTGCCAGAATACATAGAAAAACGGGAGATAAGGCCGCCGATAAGGGGGCGGAGCCTATCTCCTCAGCACACTGGCGCCATTTTCCCTCACAGCTCCGTTGGAGGGAAGCTCCCTGGCTCTCCCCTGCAGTCACTACACTACAGAAAGGGTTAAAAAAGAGAGGGGGGGGGGCACTAATTACGCACAGTATTAAAGATACAGCAGCTATAAGGGGAAAAACACTTATATAAGGTTATCCCTGTATATATATATAGTGCTCTGGTGTGTGCTGGCAAACTCTCCCTCTGTCTCCCCAAAGGGCTAGTGGGGTCCTGTCCTCTATCAGAGCATTCCCTGTGTGTGTGCTGTATGTCGGTACGTTTGTGTCGACATGTATGAGGAGAAAAATGATGTGGAGACGGAGCAGATTGCCTGTAATAGTGATGTCACCCCCTAGGGGGTCGACACCTGAGTGGATGAACTGTTGGAAGGAATTACGTGACAGTGTCAGCTCTGTATAAAAGACAGTGGTTGACATGAGACAGCCGGCTACTCAGCTTGTGCCTGTCCAGACGTCTCATAGGCCGTCAGGGGCTCTAAAGCGCCCGTTACCTCAGATGGCAGATATAGACGCCGACACGGATACTGACTCCAGTGTCGACGGTGAAGAGACAAATGTGACTTCCAGTAGGGCCACACGTTACATGTGTTAGGCGCCGAGGGTCCGCCCGTCAGTGCGGCCCGGCGCCTAGCAACTAGGGACGCCGCATGCGGACAGCCGCCGGCTCCCTAGCAACGCTAGACGCCGGGCGCACGGAGCCGCTCAGACCCTAGCAACGGGGACGCCACTGTCGGACCGCGTTCCCCGTTGCTGGGTCTAGATTAATCACCTCATTGGTATCCTGGCCGTGCAGCATGCAGCTGCACGGCATGATTATTAATTACCCTGTCTGGCTCCTGATTGGAGAGCTCCCAGTTAAAAGCACTCTCTGGACTTCTCACAGACGCCGGTAATAGCTTCCTGTTTGCTGTGTCTGTTGCAGAGAGTTTTCCTGTCCTGTCTATCCGGTCGTTCCTGTCCTCAGTGGTCCAATACTCGGAAGTTGTCATCTTTTCCTGGAGTCCTGACCGAGCACCTTTAACATCCTGTGGTGTTCGTGAGTCGCGGCGTAGCCGTGTGTTGCGGCTTGACCGCTTACTATTTATTATTTGGTTTTATTGTGTCTCGGAGCTTTTGCGGAGGATTCCGCTCCCACAAATCCACTCTGGTATCCAGCGGTGCTGGATAGGAGTATCGGATTCGTGGATTTTTGGTTGTCCTTTTCCCTGGCGGTTTGTCCGCACATACTTCTGGTTTAAGTTAGTTAGCTTGTAGCCCCTGGCCTGGTTGCTTAGTCAGAGGGCCCCTTGTTATCACCCTGTCTCGGATTTCCCTTTGTCTCCCATTAAGACCTGAGGGGGCATCGGAGTTGGGCAGACATAATCCGCCCTTCAAACGCGGCTGCCATGGGCTCAAGCAACCATAGTCTCGCAGGGGATTTCTGATAACACGGGCGAGACAACGGAGTTAGGGCGCCAGGGGTTACTAGGCTTTCCTGCTCCCGTATCCAGCATTCCATTCCAGTACTCTGACCTCCGTCATAAGATCTCCTCTGGTCAGACGTACTGGTATCATAACAACATGATGGAGGCAATGAAAAATGTTTTACACATTTCTGATAATACGAGTACCACCAAAAAGGGGTATTATGTTCGGTGAGGAAAAACTACCTGTAGTTTTCCTGAATCTGAGAAATTAAATGAGGTGTGTGATGATGCGTGGGTTTCCCCCGATAACAACTGATAATTTCTAAAATGTTATTGGCATTATATCCTTTCCCGCCAGAGGTTAGGGTGCGTTGGGAAACACCCCCTAGGGTGGATAAAGCGCTCACACGCTTGTAAGGGCTCTACCCTCTCCTGAGATGGCCGCCCTTAAGGATCCTGCTGATAGAAAGCAGGAGGGTATCCTAAAATGTATTTACACACATACTGGTGTTATACTGCGACCAGCAATCGCCTCAGCCTGGATGTGCAGTGCTGGGTTGGCGTGGTCGGATTCCCTGACTGAAAATATTGATACCCTAGATAGGGACAGTATATTTTTGCCTATAGAGCATTTAAAAGATGCATTTCTATATATGCGTGATGCACAGCGGAATATTTGCCGACTGGCATCAAGTCTAAGTGCGTTGTCCATTTCTACCAGTAGAGGGTTATGGACACGACAGTGGTCAGGTGATGCGGATTTCAAACGGCATTTGGAAGCAACATGAGAAGACGCCGTATTATCAGGCGCAGTCTTTTCGTGGACAAGCGGGCAAAAGGTTCCTCATTTCTGCCCCGTGACAGAGGGAGAGGAAAAAGGCTGCAGAAATCAGCCAGTTCCCAGGAACAGAAACCCTCTCCCGCCTCTGCCAAGCCCTCAGTATGACGCTGGGGCTTTACAAGCAGAATCAGGCACGGTGGGGGGCCCGTCTCAATGAATTTCAGCGCGCAGTGGGCTCACTCGCAAGTAGACCCCTGGATCCTTCAGGTGATATCTCAGGGGTACAAATTGGAATTCGAGACGTCTCCCCCTCGCCGTTTCCTAAAGTCGGCTTTACCGATGTCTCCTTCTGACAGGGAGACAGTTTTGGAAGCCATTCACAAGCTGTATTCCCAGCAGGTGATAATCAAGGTACCCCTCCTGCAACAGGGAACGGGGTATTATTCCACACTGTTGTGGTACCGAAGCCGGACGGCTCGGTGAGACCGATTCTAAATCTAAAATCTTTGAACACTTACATACAGAGGTTCAAATTCAAGATTGAGTCACTCAGAGCAGTGATTGCGAACCTGGAAGAAGGGGACTACATGATGTCTCGGGACATCGAGGATGCTTACCTTCATGTCCAAATTTACCCTTCTCACCAAGGGTACCTCAGGTTTATGGTACAGAACTGTCACTATCAGTTCAGACGCTGCCGTATGGATGGTCCACGGCACCCCGGGTCTTTACCAAGGTAATGGCCAAAATGATGATATTCCTTCGAAGGAAGGGAATTTTAGTTATCCCTTACTTGGACGATTCCCTGATAAGGGTAAGATCCAGGGAACAGTTGGAGGTCGGTGTAGCACTATCTCAGGTAGTGTTGCGGCAGCACGATTGGATTCTCAATATTCCAAAATCGCAGCTGGTTCCGACGACTCGTCTTCTGTTCCTAGGGATGATCCTGGACACAGTCCAGAAAAAGGTGTTTCTCCCGGAGGAAAAAGCCAGGGAGTTATCCGAGCTAGTCAGGAACCTCCTAAAACCGAGCCAAGTCTCAGTGCATCAATGCACAAGGATTCTGGGTAAAATGGTGGCTTCCTACGAAGCAATCCCATTCGGCAGATTCCACGCAAGAACTTTCCAGTGGGACCTGCCGGACAAATGGTCCGGGTCGCATCTTCAGATGCATCAGCGGATAACCCGGTCACCAAGAACAAGGGTGTCCCTCCTGTGTTGGTTGCAGAGTGCTCATCTTCTAGAGGGCCGCAGATTCGGCATTCAGGACTGGGTCCTGGTGACCACGGATGCCAGCCTGCGAGGCTGGGGAGCAGTCACACAGGGAAGGAATTTCCAGGGCTTATGGTCAAGCCTGGAGACATCACTTCACATAAATATCCTGAAGCTAAGGGCCATTTACAATGCTCTAAGCTTAGCAAGACCTCTGCTTCAAGGTCAGCCGGTGTTGATCCAGTCGGACAACATCACGGCAGTCACCCACGTAAACAGACAGGGTGGCACAAGAAGCAGGAGGGCAATGGCAGAAGTTGCAAGGATTCTTCGCTGGGCGGAAAATCATGTGATAGCACTGTCAGCAATTCCGGGAGTGGACAACTGGGAAGCAGACTTCCTCAGCAGACACGACCTCCACCCGGGAGAGTGGGGACTTCACCCAGAAGTCTTCCACATGATTATAAACCGTTGGGAAAAACTCGACAGGTATTGCGCCAGGTCAAGGGACCCTTAGGCAATAGCTGTAGACGCTCTGGTAACACCGTGGGTGTACCAGTCAGTGTATGTGTTCCCTCATCTGCCTCTCATACCCTAGGTACTGAGATTGATAAGATGGAGAGGAGTAAGCACTATATTCGTGGCTCCGGAATGGCCAAGAAGGACTTGGTAACCGGAACTTCAAGAGATGCTCACGGAGGATCCGTGGCCTCTACTTCTAAGAAGGGACCTGCTCCAGCAAGGACCCTGTCTGTTCCAAGACTTACCGCGGCTGCGTTTGACGGCATGGCGGTTGAACGCCGGATCCTGAAGGAAAAAAGGCATTCCGGATGAAGTCATCCCTATCCTGATCAAAGCCAGGAAGGATGTAACCGCAAAACATTATCACCGCATTTGGCGAAAATATGTTGCGTGGTGCGAGGCCAGTAAGGCCCGACGGAGGAAATTCAACTGGGTCGATTCCTACATTTCCTGCAAACAGGAGTGTCTATGGGCCTGAAATTGGGGTCCATTAAGGTTCAAATTTCGGCCCTGTCAATTTTCTTCCAAAAAGAACTAGCTTCAGTCCCTGAAGTTCAGACGTTGTAAAAGGGGTACTGCATATACAGCCTCCTTTTGTGCCTCCAGTGGCACCTTGAGATCTCAATGTAGTTTTTGGGTTCCAAAAGTCACATTGGTTTGAACCACTTAAATCTGTGGAGTTAAAATATCTCACATGGAAAGTGGTCATGCTGTTGGCCCTGGCCTGGGCCAGGCGCGTGTCAGAATTGGCGGCTTTATCCTGTAAAAGCCCTTATCTGATTTTCCATTCGGACAGGGCGGAATTGAGGACTCGTCCTCAGTTTCTCCCTAAGGTGGTTTCAGCGTTTCACCTGAACCAACCTATTGTGGTGCCTGCGGCTACTAGGGACTTGGAGGACTCCAAGTTGCTAGACGTTATCAGGGCCCTGAAAATATATGTTTCCAGGACGGCTGGAGTCAGAAAATCTGACTCGCTGTTTATCCTGTATGCACCCAACAAGCTGGGTGCTCCTGCTTCTAAGCAGACTATTGCTCGTTGGATTTGTAGTACAATTCAGCTTGCACATTCTGTGGCAGGCCTGCCACAGCCAAAAATCTGTAAATGCCCACTCCACAAGGAAGATGGGCTCATCTTGGGCGGCTGCCCGAGGGGTCTCGGCTTTACAACTTTGCCGAGCAGCTACTTGGTCAGGAGCAAATACGTTTGTAAAATTCTACAAAATTGATACCCTGGCTGAGGAGGACCTGGAGTTCTCTCATTTGGTGCTGCAGAGTCATCCGCACTCTCCCGCCCGTTTGGGAGCTTTGGTATAATCCCCATGGTCCTTACGGAGTCCCGAGCATCCACTTAGGACGTCAGAGAAAATAAGAATTTACTTACCGATAATTCTATTTCTCGTAGTCCGTAGTGGATGCTGGGCGCCCATCCCAAGTGCGGATTGTCTGCAATACTGGTACATAGTTATTGTTACCAAAAAATCGGGTTTTTGCTGTAGTGAGCCATCTTTTCTAGAGGCTCCTCTGTTATCATGCTGTTAACTGGGTTTAGATCACGAGTTGTACGGTGTGATTGGTGTGGCTGGTATGAGTCTTACCCGGGATTCAAAATCCTTCCTTATTTTGTACGCTCGTCCGGGCACAGTATCCTAACTGAGGCTTGGAGGAGGGTCATAGGGGGAGGAGCCAGTGCACACCAGGTAGTTCTAAAGCTTTACTTTTGTGCCCAGTCTCCTGCGGAGCCGCTATTCCCCATGGTCCTAACGGAGTCCCCAGCATCCACTACGGACTACGAGAAATAGAATTATCGGTAAGTAAATTCTTATTTTCTACTGTGTTTCCGTCACCTCATATCGCTTAAATCCTCTGTTTTGTGTTCTGTGTTTACTGTCACATAACATAGGTTTTTTTTGCAGATATTGTGTTTGTCTGGCTATATTGTACCATTACGCCCTATCTGCCACACAGGGCGGGAAATCCGCAAACGCTTCTGCAGCCTGCAGTATTGGCACCACGGGTTTACCTGAGGGGGAAGTTTTAGCTGCTGGTTCAGGTGCCATACACCCAGTCTGCCTGCAGTACCTGTGGCCAATCGGGACCCACCTTGGGCAGTGTTCTCAAGTATGCCGAGTACATTTGTGGCACGTCTTGCACCCCCTGTGGGACCTCCTGTGCCATTGCAGCCACATATTGTCCCTGTAGTTAATCCGCCCTGGGCAGATACTCTGTCTACCCAGTTACTACAATTAAATCAATCCTTGGTTAGACAAAAGTCTACCCCACGCCCCTCTGGGGCCAAGAGGTCATCTAAGTGGGCCATTTCTTACTCACAATCCACTATTATTTTGGATAATTCTTCCGATGAGGATGGGGAATATACTGATCCGTCAGACACTGATACAGTTGCTTCTGATGGGGAATCTACAACCCAGGTTGATGTTCCTGACCTGGTGGTGGCTATTAAGTTAATTCTTCAAATGATGACACTGAGCCTACTACTGCGTCTTAGAAACCTGATAAGTTCAAACGTCAGAAGGTTGCTAAGGTAGTCTTACCACATTCTGACCACTTAATTGACATATGTCAGGAATTCTGGTCGTCGCCAGGAAATAAAATTTCCCTGTCTAAAAAGATGCTAGCTCGTTATCTTATCCCTACGGAGTTGAGTAACAAGTGGGAAACTCCACCGCCGGTGGACTCTCATGTCGCCCGTCTTGTGGTGTCATCTACTCTGCCTGTCACCACTGTCACTTCACTGAAGGAACTGACAGATAAGCACGTGGAGGGATGCCTGAAGTCTATTTACTCCCTTACCGGTGCCGTACATAGACCCACTATGGCAGCCTCCTGGGCTGCGAAAGGAATTGAAGCATGGGTTCAGGCAATTGAGGATAAGCTGCCTCAGATTTTTTCTGACACTGCCAGACAATATCTGTCTTATATTACCACAGCTTCCCACTATATTCAGGAGGCGGCCTCTGATGCAGGTGTAATGGCGGGCAAAGCATCTACTACGTCTATCCTGGCTCATCGAATTATGTGGTTGAGGTCCTGGAAGGTGGACCTGGACTCCAAAAAGACCTTGGAGGTACTCCCTTTTAAGGGAGACATCCTATTTGAGGAGGATCTGAACAAGATTGTAACTGACTTGGCTACTGCCAAGACTGTGTCTCCCAAATACTAATCCTTCGGCTCCGAAGGCTAAGAGTACCACCTGTCATTCCTTTTGACCTCCATGGAAAGCAAAGGGTCAGGCGTATACGTGACAGGCTCGTGCTTCCAAAACCATTAAGCCTAAATCCAAACAATCCTGGGCCGCTCGTCAGCCTGCTTCCAAACAAGACAAGCCTGCTGCATGACGGGCCTCCCCCTGCTGGACCCCAGGGTGGGAGTCCGACTTCTGCAGTTCTTCCAGGCCTGGTTAAAGGCCACTTAAGATGCCTGGGTGAGGGAAGTTGTCTCTCACGGGTACGCAGTCTCTTTCAAGAGACACCCCCTTCGCCAATTTTGCACAACGGTTATCCCTGCGGATCCGTTAAAAGCGCAAGCTCTACACTTGGTTGTACAATCCCACCTGGATACAGGAGTGGTAGTGCCGGTACCTCTGTCTCAGAGAGGCAGGGGATACTATTTAACCCTGTTTCTAGTTCCGAAGCCAAATGGGTCTTTCTGGCTTATACTCAACCTCAAATCATTGAACAGGTTTGTAAGGGTATCCAAATTCCGTATGGAAACTCTGCGCTCTATAGTGCTGGCCATGGAACCCGAAGACTATATGCTATCCCTGGACATACAGGATGCTTACCTGCACATACCTATTGCCAGGTCACATCAGCAATATCTGTGGTTTGCTATTGGCAACCTATATTATCAATTCCAGGCACTGCCTTTTGGACTGGCCACGGCTCCTCGGATTTTCACGAAGGTCATGGCCGTGATGACTGCTCTTCGCCGCCGTCAGGGAATCAGGATCCTGCCGTATCTGGAACTCCCAAGAGGTTCTTCTCAGTCATCTGGACCCGACGGTCCAATTCCTACAAGCCCACGGGTGGCTCATCAATTGGAAAAAGTCCTCGCTGGTCCCTGCTCGGAGCATGGTGCACCTGAGGGCACTACTGGACTCAAACAGCCAACAATTGTTTTTGTCTCCAGAGAAAGTCTTGTAACTTCAGGACAGGATCAGATATTTCCTCTCTCGCCCCAAGAGTGTTGATACACTCGGCGATGCAAGTACTAGGCCTCATGGTGTCGGCTTTCGACATGGTAGAGTAGGCTCAATTTCATTCCCGCCCTCTGCAGAGGTTAATTCTTTCCAAGTGGGACGGCCTGCCTCATCTGATCAGGTCTCAAATTATCTCCTTGACTCCGGAGGTTCGTCTGTCACTGAGCTTGTGGCTACAGGGCCAAAAGTTGAACAGGGGCCGTCCCTTCTGGATCTCCAACTGGGTCCTCCTGACAACGGATGCCAGTCTTTGGGGTTGGGGCGCGGTGTTGGAGCAACACTCTTTCTAGGGTCGGTGGACCAGGGAGGAGTCTCCTCCCGATAAACATTCTGGAATTGCGGGCGGTGTTCAATGCGTTGACACTGGCCCTGCCTCTAGTACAGAACAGGCCTGTTCAAGTACTCTCAGACAACGCCACCACAGTGGCGTACATAAATCATCAAGGCGGCACTCGAAGCCGCATGGCAATGCTGGAGTTATCAAAAATCCTCCCTTGGGCAGAACGCCATCTGCCAGCAATACCGGCAGTGTTCATCCCCGGAGTCCTCAACTGGGAAGCGGATTTCCTCAGTCATCAGGATGTTCACGTCGGAGAGTGGAGTCTTCATCCAGTAGTCTTTCAGCTCCTAGTGGACAAGTGGGGCCTGCCAGATGTAGACTTGATGGCGTCTCGACACATTCCCAAGGTTCCGGTCTTCGGATCAAGGACAAGGGATCCTTAAGCAGTGTTTGTGGACGCACTGGCAATTCCATGGAACTTTTGGTTGCCATACGTGTTCCCTCCAGTTTCACTCCTGCCCAGGGTACATCGGAAGATCAAGCAAGAAAAAGGAATACTAATTCTAGTCGCTCCAGCATGGCCCAGACGGCATTGGTTCTCAGACCTGCAGAGTCTATCGATAGAGCGTCCTCTTCTACTTCCTCAGCGCCCAGACTTATTCAGGGCCCTTGTGTCGATCCGGACTTGGCCAGACTGTCTTTGACTGCGTGGCTCTTGAAGCTTCACTCCTGAGGGCCAAGGGATTCTCGGAGGCGGTTATTCAAACTATGTTGAAGGCCCGCAAATCGGCTTCTGCACGGATCTATTACATGATCTGGAATTCTTATTTCTCATGGAATGCTTCTAAGAATTATGATGCCTATTCATTCAAAACGTCTAGGCTTTTGGCTTTTCTGCAACAAGGCCTAGATTTAGGACTTCGTCTGGCCTCCCTCAAAAGTAAATAGATCTGCCTTGTCGGTATGGTTTCAGAAGAAAATTGCGTCTATTCATGACTTTCATACTTTCACTCGGTGTTTTAAGGATTCAGCCTCCCTATGTCCCTCCTGTGGCTCCATGGGATCTGTCTGTTGTCTTAAATGCCCTGCAAGAGTCTCCATTCGAACCTCTTGAGTCTGTGGATCTTAAATGTCTTTTTATTGGCTATTGCCTCTGCTAGAAGGGTTTCGGACTTAAGCGCTTTGTCCTGTTGTTCGCCCTTTCTGATTTTTCACCGTGACAGGGCAGTTCTTCGGACTTGCCCTGGTTATCTACCAAAGGTGGCATCATGTTTTCATCTTAACCAAGAGATTGTGGCCTTTATCTCTTCTGGTTTGTCCTCCAAAGAGTGGTCTTTGGATGTGGTATGGGCTCTTCGTATTTACGTAGGTAGGACTGCCTCCCTCAGGAGGTCAGATACCCTTTTTGGTTTTCACAAACGTGGCTGGCCTGTGAATAAGCAGACCTTGGCCAGATGGATTAGAATGGTGATTGCACAAGCCTATGCGCAGGCTGGTCTCCCAGATCCTGCTGCTATCAAAGCCCATTCTACTCTGTCTGTTGGACCTTTTTGGGCGGCCTGCCGAGGTGCGGCAATTGTGCAAGGCGGCTATGTGGTCATCTGTGAACACGTTCATCAGGTTCTAAGCCTTTGATTTTTCCGCCTCCCAGGATGCTTCCTTTTGGATGCCGGGTTCTTGTACCCGCTACAGTGCGTCCCTTCCCATGAGGAACTGCTTTAGGACATCCCCGATGTTATTCCCTGTGGAATACCAGTGTACCCCGCTGCAGAAAAGGAGATTTATGGTAGACTTACCTTTGTTAAATCTCTTTCTGCGATGTACACTGGATTCCACAGGGCGCCCACCCTGACGCACTTAGCTTCTTTGGGTTTGTATGGCATTAGCCGCTAGTCCCTTCTCCTGTCGTGAGAATGTGGTTCTCTGTGACTAACATCTACCGTCTTTTACCTGCTACTGCATTGGACTGGTTAACTAAACTAAGCTCCAGTGCCTGGAGGCGGGATTATAGAGGAGGCGGTGCAGTGCATCCTGGGAACAGTCAAAGCTTTAGCCTATTGGTGCCTCGGATCAAGATCCAACTCGCAGAAAGAGATTTAACCATGGTAAGTCTACCGTAAATCTCCTTTTTGGAGTGTGGGAGGAAATTGTAAAGCTTGTAGTAGTAGCAGTATTATCTTTTATTTTATATGGCGCCACAAGGGATCCGTAGTGCCCAGTTACAGAGTACATAAACAATAAGCAAAACAGAAAAAAACTGTTATTTACGGTTCAAGACAATATAAGACAAGTACAGGGTATATAAACATATCTGCATCAGCCAACGAAACTGAACGAAGTATTAATTGTTAAGTGCTGTCAAGTCGCTCCTGACTTATGGAGACCCTATGGATAGCTGTCCTGAATAAAATTTGGATTTTCAGGCTAGCAGCTCTTTATTGATAGTGTGGTATCTATAGTTGTGATTGTATCAAGCCATCTCGCTGCGGGTCTTCCCCTTTTCCGTTGGCCTTTAACTTTTCCAAGCATAATGTCTTTCTCTAGGGATCCTTTTCTTCGCATGATGGGGCTAATTCAGACCTGATCGCTGCTGTACGTTTCTGCACAGCGGGCGATCAGGTCTGAATTGTGCAGGCGCCGCAGTTTGCCGGCGCATGCCAGATATGCGATCGGCATCTCAGCCCAGCAATCGCGTCTGTCTGATTGACGGGCAGAGGCGTACGCTGAGCGGGAGGGGGCACGGTCCGGGCAATGCAGGCGTGCGGGACCCGGAGAGCGATGGGTAGCTCCCTGTCAGCGCTAATGTAGGTGAGCTGTTAGGGAGCCACTCTTCAGGTACAAAAGCATCGCCGTCGTGCGAGGTCAGAGCCAGACGTGGGGCAGACTAGCCCTGTGCTGGGCGTCCTCCCCCCAAAAAAATAATGGCCCTCATTCCGAGTTGATCGGTCGCAAGGCGAATTTAGCAGAGTTACACACGCTTAGTCTACGCCTACTGGGAGTGTATCTTAGCATCTTAAAAGTGCGAACGAAGTTTACGCAATATTGCGAACAAAAAAAAACTTAGCAGTTTTAGAGTAGCTCCAGACTTACTCTGCCTGTGCGATCAGTTCAGTGCTTGTCGTTCCTGGTTTGACGTCACAAACACTCCCAGCGTTCGCCCAGACACCCCCCCGTTTCTCCGGCCACTCCTGCGTTTTTTCCGGAAACGGTAGCGTTTTCAGCCACACGCCCATAAAACGCCGTGTTTCCGCCCAGTAACACCCATTTCCTGTCAATCACACTACGTTCGCCGGTGCGAACAAAAAGCCGTGAGTAAAAATCCTTTCTTCATAGCAGAATTACTTAGCGCAGTCGCAGTGCGAACATTGCGCATGCGCTCTAAGCTGATTTTCACTGCGATGCGAAAAAAAAGAACGAGCGAACGACTCGGAATGAGGGCCAATGTCTGTGTAATTGATCGCAAATGTGCTAAATTTAGCACATCTACGATCAAGTCTGAATTAACACCCGATATGTCTAAAGAGGGAAAGTATCATATTGGCAGAAAACAGAGGGATTTGGTGCCATTGAAGGGAGTATGGAGTAAAAGGTTTAAGTAAGAGAAGATGACAGAAGAGGTGGTAGCAGCAGTAGTAATAGTAGCAGTAGCAGTGGTAGTAGTAGTATTAGCAATAGTAGTAGTTGCAGCATACTGTATGTAGATAAGGGTTTCTGTATGGCGTAATTTGAACTGGAGGCACTACAGTATGTGTAACACATTATGGTGCTGGAAGTAGTTACACTTTATACTTTTTAATAATATCGCTAGCATATAATATTGACAATTTTATTTGCAAGGGTTCCCCTAGGGCCTCCGCAAACCTTAATCTGACCCTGATTATTAATTTTATTGTTAATGATCCAATCCCCTCTCCCCAATGTATTGTTCCTTGTCGTGACTGAAATTGAGCATTAAGAAAAGAGCCTGATATACTGTAGAGTCAAACCACAGATGCTCACAGTGCCAAATAAGGCGTGCATACGCAGATCTGCGTGCTATTCAGATTAGCACAAAAGTCAGCTCTGCACTTAATGCTGGCCATACATCAGGAAGATATCGTTCCAACCAGCCAACTAGTTGGCTGGTTGGAACGATAATCTGGCAGTGTGTGGGAGCAAACGATTATCAGCCGTTTGCTCCCACACGCTGAAAAACGGCCAGAAACGGTCTGTCCAACTAGTTGGGAAAATCAAACCTGTTTGATTTTCCCAACTAATCGTTCAGGTGTAGGGGAAACTTTCCCCCCAACTGAACGATAAGCAGGCGGACACTGACCAGCAGTGTCCGCCTACTTCTTCCCGATCACTGCCTACTGGGCAGCACGAGCCGGGAGGTTCAGGGGCAGCTGCGGCAGATCATCACTGCTGCCGGGCTGCCCCTGTCACAGCGGGACCCCGTGGAGCGGCGGCAGAGCGGGAGGAGGTGCAGGGGCAGCTGCGGCAGTTCATCACTGCTGCCGGGTTGCCCCTGTCACAGCGGGTCCCCGTGGAGCGGCGGCGGAGCGGGAGGAGGTGCAGGGGCAGCTGCGGCAATTCATCACTGCTGCCGGGCTGCCCCTGTCACAGCGGGTCCCCGTGGAGCGGCGGCGGAGCGGGAGGAGGACCAGGGGCAGCCTGCGGCAGTTCATCACTGCTGCCAGGCTGCCCCGGTCACAGCGGACCCTGTGGAGCGGCGGCGGAGCGGGAGGAGGTGCAGGGGCAGCTACGGTAGCACATCACTGCTGCCGGGCTGCCGCTGTCACAGGACACCCAGCAGTGGCACCCCTCCCGCGATACCCCACGATCGCGGCACCCCCCGCACCCCACCCATGATTGCTGCACCCACGCACGCCACCCCCGATCACTGGCACCCCACCTGCGGTTGCAGCACCCCCGCACCCCACCCGCGATCGCGGCACCCCCCGCACCCCACCCGTGATCACTGCACCCCCCGCAGCTTGCAGTTTACCCACAATCGCGGCACCCCCCGCAACTTACCCGCAATCGCGGCACCCCCCGCACCCCACCCGCGATCGCGGCACCCCCCACATATCACCCACGATCGCGGCACCCCCGCATATCACCCACGATCGCGGCACCCCACCCGCGATCGCGGCACCCCCCGCACCCCACCCGCGATCGCGGTACCCCCCGCATATCACCCACGATCGCGGCACCCCCGCATATCACCCACGATCGCGGCACCCCCGCATATCACCCACGATCGCGGCACCCCACCCGCGATCGCGGCACCCCCCGCACCCCACCCGCGATCACGGCACCCCCCGCAGCTTACCCGCAATCGCGGCACCCCCCGCAACTTACCCACAATCATGGCACCCCCCGCAGTTTACCCACAATCGCGGCACCCCTCCGCAGCTTACCCGCAATCGCGGCACCCCCCACACACCACCCGCAATCGCGGCACCCCCCGCATATCACCCACGATCGCGGCACCCCCGCATATCACCCATGATCGCGGCACCCCCACATATCACCCGCGATCTCGGCACCCCCCGCATATTATCCACGATCGCGGCACCCCCCGCATATCACCAGCGATCGCGGGACCTCTGCTCCCCTCCTGCAGTCACTGCCCCCCAAGATCGCGGCACCCCTTCCCCCTCACCACCACCAGGGCCAGCTCCAGCCCGCACCGGCTCCCGCACCGGTAATTCACCCCCCCCGCCTCCCTCCGCCCGCACCGCTAATTCACCCCCCCCCCCCCCCCCCCCCGCGGCCCCCCTCCGCAAGCCTTCTGTCACTTCAGACGCGCACGGAGACAATCAGGTGAGTGGCGCTTCCTGATTGGCTGAAGAGACACTTCTGTGACAGCTGTGACCGGGGTGTCTCTGCATTCGTGGAAAGGGTTCCCATGTGTAAACATGGGACCCCTTTCAGTCCGTTTGGTCCGGGTGTTCGGTTTGTTGTTTTGCCAAGTACGTGGATTATAATCTGGACCCTGGATCAGGTGAGTATAATTATCTTTTATTTTCAGGTACCCGTGGATTCTACTTGGAGAAGAGGACCGACTGCTTCGTGTCAACATAGGTAAGTATGTGTGTGTCGACATGTGTTAAATAAAGTTTTACTGTCACGGTGTGTGTCTCCTGTTTTTATTTGGGTATTTTTTTTCCATTAGAACTACAGGTACCAGCGGGCCCGTTTTTCTCCCGCATGCTGGTACTTGTGGTTCTCCAAGTACCAGCTTGCGGGGGAGGCTTGCTGGGACTTGTAGTACTACTGAAAAAAACAATATTCTTTTAATTTTCTCAAGGCTATCAGCCCCCCATCCGCAGCCTTTGGATGGGGGGGACAGCCTCGGGCTTCACCCCTGGCCCTTGGGTGGCTGGGGAGGGGGACCCCTTGATTGAAGGGGTCCCCACTCCCCCAGGGTACCCCGGCCAGGGGTGACTAGTTGGATATTTAATGCCATGGCCGCAGGGCACTGTATAAAAGTGACCCCCGGCTGTGGCATTATCTGTCCAGCTAGTGGAGCCCGATGCTGGTGTAAAAAATACGGGGGACCCCTACTCTTTTTGTCCCCCGTATTTTTTGCACCAGCACCAGGCGCAGAGCCCGGTGCTGGTTTTAAAAATACGGGGGATCCCCTCTCCGTTTCCCCCCCGGATTTTTAGAACCAGGACCGTCTCGAAGAGCCCGAGGCTGGTTATGCTTTGGAGGGGGGACCCCATGCCATTTTTTTTCAGGTTTTTCCCATTCCATTTAAAAATAATAATAATAATAATAATAATAATAATCTTTTAAAAAATATATAAATAATACTTGTGCCTCCAAAAAAGACAAACCAAGTACCTAATCCCTTCTAATATAAATAGATATGCTATTACCCACCCAAAAAAACACCAAAAAAAACATGTTTTTAAAATTTTTTATTAGATTCCGCCAGCAAAGTGTGGCGGATTGAAAATGACCGAAACCGAAACGTTAAGCTGTCAGAACAGGGTCACGTATGTTCTTGATTTTTGAAAAGTCCTAGAGTGCCGCCTATCGTTTGTGATATGTTTGCTTTTTGAAGCTCAGGAGGGCACCAGGCAAGCTGTACATTTTACTACATTGGGAGTGCCGAATATCTGCATCTGGTATATATATATATATATATATATATATATATATATATATATATATATATATATATACCGTATGTGTATGTATATATGTATATATGTATATATATATATATATATATATATATATATATATATATATATATATATATATATAATTTGCCTTGGCAGCCCAACCATGCTGGTATCCATAGTTCAGTATAAAAACAAGTAAATCTAATAAATGTATGGTGGTGAAAGAAAAGCCCAGTTTCACTGAAAAAAAGACAATTCTGCATGTTTTGAAATGAAAAAAACAAAACAAAACTGAAGAACTGTAGGAAGGCACTGTCCGCCTACTTCGGTGACATCACAAGTTGGACAGAAGTTGGAAGGTTGGTTGGTCTGATGAAAAGTTGGTTAGATGTGTGGAGCACTGGTAAAAAGTTGGTGAGATGTATGGGGCACTGTTTTAGTTGAACAGACAAGTTGGATGGTTGGAAGTTTGGAGTGTTGGAGAAAAGTTGGTCTGATGTATGGCTAGCTTAAGGCTAAATTGGTATAACTGCACAGTAAAGGGGATGTTTGCACTTAGCATAAGTTTGCTGTGGATCTGTAGATAGAATTACTGTCTAATCATAGGTGAGTGTATGCCAATCTGGTTATGTCTGGCAGTTCTCTCTTGTACCTAGAATAGAGCTGGGGGCAGTGTGTGCTGATAGTGATGACCGATTCTCTCACAAGAGACTTTATAGAGGAGATGCAGTTATATAGATCCGGTCTGCTCTGAATGTACTGTAGGTGCCTTTCCTTATGTGACTTTCTATTTTCTTATTTTTTCACGGCTTAAATGCTGTGTTTTTTTTTCTCTGATGCTTGGACTGCTTGTTTTGTGTTTGCTTAATTCTGATATGTTCATTACTTGAAAAAGTAATCAATAGTCTTAATTTTTGGATTTGTAGACACCATTTCTACCCTGCTTTATCCTTCTGTGCATTACAGCCTGCATTTTAGCTAGATGACATGTGACAAAGTTAGAAACGAGTCTTCTGTGGCCGACAACCCATTTTAGAATTGAAAGACGTTTTTACTATTGTTGAAAGCAATTTTTGCCAAGCACTATGTTTTTCTTTTAAATATCGGTCTTTAAAATAGCTCAGCGCACATTCAACCTGTTTAGCTTTTCATTGGTTGTCATCGTGCTTTTCTTATGTTAAGCAGTGTTAACCTGTTTCTCTCTTCCTCACCTTTGCCTGGACTTTATAGAACATTTCAGACTGTGTAAGAACCAAACCTGTGTTTATCATCCATTTAGCACTGACAGCCGTGCATTTAATCTAGGACCAAGGAGGAAATTCTTACTTTGCTGTTGGCTTTGAAACTATTCTGTTTAACAAGATTGTTATTTATTCCTGAGAATGCTTTGGCTGTCCTTATTCAGCTGCTGAGGTTATTATTTATAATATTATTTCCATTTTCAGGCTTGTTCCTTATATCCTCCAGAATCCTATTCAAATGTCTTGCCTGAAACAGCAACACCCTTTTATTCTTCTGAACCTCATCTCACCGCCTCTGACCTGTGCCTCGTCTCACCGCTTTCTACCACTCACTCCCACCTACAAGACTTCTGTTCCTTTCCATGTCTGAAAACCACTTCCTTTTCCAGGTCCTTTCCTACTCCCACCATTACCCCTCCCTATTCTTCCAGTATCCTCTTGCCTTGACACTGGAAATTTCTATCTAGGTTGTCCAATCTATTGTGTGCAGGTCCCTCCCTAACCTTTGTTTGCATGTCTGCGCTTATTATCTACCTGGTATGTCTTTTAACTTTTAAAGTAATTGACGGAATTTAGTGTAAATTGCCATGGGCACATCTCTTGGTCTATGAGAAACAGGAAGTCATAGCAAGTGTTGAAAGCATTCGCTATTAGCATCCAGGCCAGCTGTTCACCACCCTAGTCAGTAGGTATTCCCGCTTCTGACAGTGGTGTTGTGTACTGTGGAATCCACATTCTTCGTATCTGTGTGTTATGTGGGGATATGAAGTGGTACACAGTTGAACAACGCTTATTTATTCTCCAGTCGTACTGGAAAATGGAGTCAATAAACGCATGCAAAAGACAATTTATTGAGCAGTTTGAAGGTTGGAAACCACCAGCAAACTTTACCATTCAGTATCTGGTGAAAAACTGGAAACCACTGGAACATTATTAGATGTCCACAGAGGAGACCGTCTGAAAATCCCAGAAGCAACGGTACAGGAGTTAAAAATAAAAATAAAAAAAAACACCTGCCCCACCTCCAGTGCCAGCATGGCTGAAATTGTTTCATTCTTTGATAATCGTGTCATTTCCAAGGGACTTTTGTTAAAAGTGTACCACAACAAACCACGGACTATCATGACACTGAGAGAAAACATTCCCGCCCCCTATGGCGCCCACCAGCAGTATTCTAATGTTTCTGCTGATGGTCGCGACAACTTCATTTCAGCTTGCTAGCTCCTAGAGGTAGCGAGCTGTAATGCATGTGAAGAGACCCGTTTGGGTGCCCAAACAGGTCTCTTCACGATCGAGCCCATTACTTTAGTCGGGTTTAAGTGCTTGATGCGCCTAAACCAGACAGGAATGAACGCGATCAGCGCGATAACGGGGCACATTTGAATATCGCCCCTCTATCTCCCGTCACATTAGAAGGGAGATAGTGGGTGCAATATTATTTGAATTCGGCCCTGTGACTCCCGATATGTTTGTTAAAACCTTCCATAACTTGGAGCGACGTGTTCCGGCTTGCCTGGATGTGAATGGCGAGCACTTTTAACATACTTTTGCTATGACTTCCTCATGTTTCTCATAGACCAGGGTATGTGTGTGTCAAATTTCACTAAATTGCGTCAATTACTTTATAAGTTATAAAAAAAAATGTTGGGGCCAATAGCGAGTCAATCACCTTGTAACTTCTTTATTATAAGGGTTAAAAAAATAAAATAAAAATTCTGGGAAAGGATTTCGACTGCACCCAAGCAATTCAGAATATTATGTTCCAAAACTTTTTTTTCTGTATTTTTTTTTTTTGATTAGTTAAATTATTTTGTATTCCTACACTTTTTTTTTTTTTTTTTGTTTTAAGATTTAAGGCATATAACTACAAAGGCGGTGCCACGATTATGTGGAATTTCTGATTAAATGTTCTGCTTAAACTTCATTTTCTATACCTTTGTTACAGAAAGGCTCTAATTGCTATGTTAAAATTTGATTTTTCAATAAAGAAGGTATTTTAAATATTACAAAATAGTATTCGTATAATTTTCAATATCGTTCTGCTGGTCAAGATTGCAAATATAAATGTTCTCTTTCTATAGAATTTTTTTTTCCTAAGCAATGGACAGACGTTCTATTCACAAGTATTGAGGCATTTTGTAACCTGCAGTGTTGTCATCTTCTCGTGTTGTAGTACAGGTATCTAAATGTAAAGGCTTTCAAAGGTGATTGACCATTAAATGCTAAAAACCCAAGTTTTTACAGTTTTCTTAACTGTTGACGCATCATTTCTTACTTAATAGATACATTTTAACATAAATAAAACTATACTGCATCCTTAAATTGTATCCGATAATGATACCTAAAATAAAATTGTCATACAGTCTGTTGTACTAATTGTTACCTACAGATGTGTCCTTTTATATCCTTGCTGCATTCATGCTAAACAGCCCTTGAAGTGGCGCCGAGTGGTTTTTTTTCTTTTTCTTTTTAATGCTAACATGTAATGTAATAGGATGCACAAACAGCTTCTGCTGATTAAAATTATATGCAACATGCCTATATTCTGTGTATAATTACGGCTCTATCTGCATCCAAAATGCCACGTTACAGTGTTTTACAGGAAAACACTGTAGCATAGCATTTTGTATGTAAATACAGTCGCAGCCACACACAGAATATAAGCATTCTGCATATCATTTTATCCAGCATAAGCTGCTTGTGCGTCCTATTACATTACTTTGCGTCTAAGGGGGATATTCAATTTGGCCCGAAGAGACATCTGGAGTAAAAACCCGATGTTTCTTCGGTTGCTGCGGTCGAGCTATTTAATTTGCTCGGCCGGTAACAAGTCGTCTTACACCCGAAAACACACAGGTTCAGTAAAACCTGTGTGTTTTCGGGTGAAATAGCCCCGTTTTCAACCCGGGGCTGTTATCAGGCATTTTGCTTCGCCTGCCGGAGGCAGGCGAAGCAAAACCCCCGATAAGCCGCGGCACGTGCCGGCTTATCGGGGCCAATTAAATAGCCCCCGCCGGCCGATACTTATCACCCGGCACCCGGGCCAAATTGAATACCCCAGTAAGACGCATTTACGTTGAGAAAAAAAACGCAAATAAAGACTTGGCGCTACAGAGTCACACAGCACTCGCGTTATATGTAATGTGACTTGTGGTGCATGAATCAAAGAAGTAAGAGGACACATCTGTATTACAGCATGCTGCAAACTTGTAAAAGTTGTCTGTCCTAAAGTGTAAAACGCATTTGACACTCTTGCATCCGTAGTCTAAAACTGTGCTTTCCAATTTATTACTCATCCAGAAACATTTAAAGGAGTGTGGGAAAATAAATTTACCACTTGATCCTTTATTGTACCATAATATGTTATTTAGAAGCCCCCATGTTTCACAGGCTCCTCTTTATTTAACTTTTCTTTTATTCCAAACTCCTATGCCACAATGGTCATGTTTTTTTATACAGTTTCTCACATTCCAATAAAGTGGTCAGGAGCCTTTTAAGAAAGTATGTCTTTTTTTTTTTTTTTTTTTTAAATGACGCTGTCCAAAGAATAGAGCAACGATTGTAGCACCCTGATGTCTATGTCTGTGTTGGTCACGGTATATACTTAGTTCCTATTTTCAGGCTAGTGGCTATAGAGAATTACTACACACATTTACTTTTCCATACTGTACAGTATCTCCACTGCCAAGTGCTATTGTCATAAACTTTAAGGAAACTTATTTTAGCAATTAAGTGAATTATATAAATGATGGGCTATGTCATCCTTAGTCATGCAGTTAATGGGACACTTGCCACCAACAAATGGTATTAGATTACAAAGAGCTTTTGAAATCTATAAATCCGGTAATTGATTTCTCTAGTTCCTAGTAAATTGATGTCTGTTCACGGAGATGAGAGGGACTGGAGGCATAGCCAGCAGCTCATAGAGCGCTTGACATGCCCCCACAGTGACAGAGAATGGGGGTCATGATCGCGGCATTACCGGGAAGCCATGCCTCCTTTTATGGAGATCATACCCCCTGTTTTGGGTAATATATATATTATAGGCTAATATACGTTCGAATTCCGATTCCAGCTAATCTAGCAGCTATTAGAGGTGGATCAATGAAAAAATACAGTGCACTGTCAAAAAACCACACACAATGTCCCGTAAAATATAGATGTAACGAGAACTGGAACCTCCGTTCCCTTCAGTCCCACCGGGAAAGTCACTGATTGTCCTGTTACAAGTGGGGGGACAGTTCACCACCTTGTATACTCTTTGAACTGGTCACCTTTTGCATTTTAAAAATATGTGCCATGTATCCCGTCATTTATGTTGGCAAGTGTCAAGTCTATTGAGTTCAGAAAAATGTACGTCAATTTGGTCTTAACAATCTGCCCTTTTTATTAAAACCTTTTCTCCATTTATTTTTTTTCCATACCGTTGAATTTAAAGTGTTGTTTTAGTTTATGGCACCCTGGAAAAAAGATTATGTTGAGCTTTGTATATGTCGTGTCTTGGAAAGGGATATAGGGTTTGTTTAATGGCAGTAAGAGAGTCTTTTAATATACATGTGTTTTTACTTCATCTGTTTTACTAGGTGTTTGCAATTCTCTTCCGTGTCTTGACAGTAATGCAAACTGCCTCTTTATTTGAGCCTCGGCCTCTGCTTTTATGTTGCCGTTTATTTTCCCTTTTTATGCATTTCCCACACAACCCCCTATTTAATCTGATAGTATGTAACATTTTAACTGGATTGGGGCCATTCAGGTTTGACAAAGCTGTACAATACGTTCTGTAGTACTTTTGGCATGCAGAATTCCGTATTTCCATCGTGGACACAGTTTACCATCTTTCTGAAACCTTGACTATGTCTTGGTTTAGAAATGTTTCTTCAAACATGATTTCTTTGTGTAATGATATTTCTCTAGCATCCATAAGGGATATTGTGGACAGATTAGTACGATGGGTATAGACTGCTCCAAAGCCAGTGCACTTTAAATTTCTTCAACTGGGTGTGCTGGCTCCTCCCCTCTATGCCTTGTCCTACAGGTCAGTTTAGAAAAAAGTGCCCTCGGGAGAGGATGCACACTCTGCAAACTCCAGAGTTTTTTCTTCAATTTCTTTTAAACTTTAATTTTTTTCAGTATGCTATTTAGGCAACAGCATACCTGCACCGTGGGAGTTAGGAGGAGGAGGGGGTGGGGTGGGGGGGGCGGCGAGGCACCGACCTCGGCATCTTGAGTTGCAGAGCCGCTTCCCCGGGTCTGTTTGTACAGCGGGGCATGGCGCATTGGCTGTCACAGCCGCAGCATGCTGCACACCCCTGACGCTGCCTGAAGGTGGTCATCGGTGGTGAGTACACACCATGGACCCCGGGGGACCGGGTCCCCCGGTACACTGTGCAGCAGAAGTGCGGGTGAGGCGTACGGGTCCATCCTGGGGGGGACTCGCTGTAGCCCCTGCGTGAGACTGGCTAAATATTCTTGTACCAAGCATTTATTTGAGGCTACAAACTCATAGGGAGACATGGCCAGTATAAATATTACACAGTAGCTCCGGCGCCATAGCGGGTGGCGGAGCTACATGAGGACGGGCTCAGCAGCATTTTAACGCCTTCCTCTGCATAAGCAGCAGCAGCCTCATACAGCTCCTCCATAACGGTCACGCTGGATCACTGGTACCGTGTGTAGAGGGGGAGAGCCGCTATAATGCGCACAAATATCATTCCTCTGAGGGAATTTTCATAAGACAGTCTCACTGTTGGTTATGTATATATAAAATGCTGACCGCCTCACTGGGGCTGTGCAGCGTTGGGTGCGCTGGTGTCCTCTCTCCTGTGTCTCCTCTCATATGCAATAAGGCAGGCTTGTATTGTATTTCAGACTGTGTTGTATGTGTATTGTACCTGTTCTTCTTCTTCACAATGGTAAAACAGAAGTTATGCAGTGTATGCAATGCTAGATTCTCCCCTATCTCATCTGGCTCAATATCATGTGAGCAGTGTAATCAGCCATCACAAAATGCTGATAACGATGTGGAGGAGAGTCAAGAGCCCTACTGGCTGGGGGATATCAAAACTATGATGTCTGATATGTCATCTCAGCTCACTGCAAATGCCAATAAAACTCAGGAACTGCAACAAGCAGTGGCAAATCTAGCTGCTAAACATCCCCCCCTGTCTACTGCAGGTGCACAAAAACGTGTTTTACCTGCACTACTGTCAGATACTGATGATGATATACAGGATGATGGGGATGATGTGGATCCCATAAGTGGGGACACCACACCTACACAGGGTATTGAACCCCTCATATTGGCTATTAGGGATGTGTTAAAGCTCCCCCTAGAGAGGATGCTAATAATCAGCAGTAATTTTTTCTCCCACAAGACAAAATGACAGTCTCATTTCCTGACTCCCAAGGAATTGGATGATTTATTTAAAATAGCCTGGAAAAATCCAGACAAAAAATAGCAGGTGTCCAAGCGGTTTTTGCATACCTTCCACTTTGCCCCTGAAGGCAGGAAATTCTGGAAAGAATCTCCAGCAGTAGACGTTTCAGTCTCTCTCCTTTTTAAAAAGGCGGTACTTCCTGCTCCAGGCTCCTTTACGGTAAAGGACCCGGCAGATATGAAAATTGAGACCACTCTGAAATCTAGCTACACTGCTGCAGGTGTAGCTCAAAGACCGGTCATTGCAGGTTGCTGGATGACACATGCAATTCATTCCTGGGCTACTCAAATTCAGGAAGGTCTCTAGGGTGATATAACCTTAGTTACTACTGTAACTTTCCTAAAACACATTCAGGACACAGCAAGAGTCCTCTGTGACTCCCTTAAAGAGATGGCAATATTAATGCTAGGCTATGGCTGTGTCTGTGCGCAGAGCCATATGGTTGCGTCAGTGGATTGCTGATGCTGACTCCAAACGTAATGTGGAATATCTTCCCTTCACAGGTGAATGGCATTTTGGAGGTGAATTGGCTGCATGGATTTCCAAAACTACTGCTGGGAAATCCACGTTTCTCCCTTCTGGGGCTCCGACTGCTAGACGTACCTACCAGGGACAGTCTACTCCCCTTTCGGTCCTCCAGATTTCGATCTAGGGCCAGGGGGGCCTCCAACGTAGCTAGAGGCTCAAGAGAAAAACCTAAGAATCCAGCCGTTGCCGGATCTCAGGACCAGAGCATCCGTTCCGCTTCCGCAAAGTCTTCAGCATGATGGTGCCCACCCACCCCAAGGGGATCTCGTGGTGGGAGTTCGATTACATCACTACAGCCACATCTGGGATGGTTCCTGCCAAGATGCTTGGGTAAGGGACCTTATCTCTCAGGGTTACCAGCTGGTGCTCCTCCACAACGATTTTTCAGATCAGGCTTACCAGCTTTGGAAAATATGCGTGGTACGCTACTACTGGCCATAAACAAGTTGGTCCAGTCCCCGGTCATTGTTCCAGTACCCCTACAACAACGAGGACAGGATTATTACTCTAGTCTGTTCCTAGTACTAAAACCAGACTGTGAGATCCATTCTGAATCTGAAGTCCTTGAATCCTTACCTGAAGGTTTTCAAATTCAAGATGGAATCTTTGAGAGCAGTGATTGCAGGCCTGGACCAACAGGAATTCCTAGTGTCCCTGGATATCAAGGACGCTTACCTCCATATCTCAATTTGGCCTCCTTATCAGGCCTATCTGCGGTTCGCCCTACTGAGCGATCACTACCAGTTTCATGCGTTACCCTTCGGCCTGTCTACAGCTCCGAGGGTGTTCATGAAGGTGATGGTGGAAATGATGTTTCAGCTCAGGGTCCAGGGGGTCAACGTAATTCCATACCTGGATGATCTCCTGATAAAAGCAAGTTCCAGGGAGCTTCTATTGCTCCACATAGATCGCACTATCCAACTTCTGTCTCACCACGGGTGGATCCTCAATCTGCAGGAGTCCCACCTGGAACCATCTCAGCAGATCCTGTTTCTGGGGTTGCTCCTGGATACAGTAGCACAGAAAGTGTTCCTCCCAGAGGAAAAAGTGAGAACACTTTAAGAATTGGTTCGCATGGTTCTCCGACCTGCTCGAGTATCCATTCATCTTTGCATAAAATTGTTGGGGAAGATGGTGTCCTCATACGAGGCGATACAGTTCGTAAGCTTTCATGCCAGACCGTTCCAGTTGGATATCCTGAACAAGTGGTCCGGCTCCCATCTTCAGATGCACCGGATGATTTGGCTGTCACCCCAGGCCAGGCTTTTACTCCTGTGGTGGCTACAATCTCCCAACCTGCAGGAAGGTCGACGCTTTGGGATTCAGGATTGGATCCTCCTCACGACGGATGTGAGTCTGAGAGGATGGGAGCGCAGTTCTAGGGCAGGTGGTCTGCCCAAGAGGCCCTCCTTCCGGTCAACATCCTGGAACTTCGGGCCATCTACAATGCTCTGATTTAGGCCTCCCCTCTACTCAGGGTTTAAGCGATCTAGGTCCAGACGGACAACGCCACGGCTGTGGTGTACATCAATCGACAAGGAGGGACAAAAAGCAGAGCCTGCATGTGAGAAGTGTCAGGAATACTCTTCTGGGCAGAAAGAAATGCAAGAGCACTGTTCATAATCTTCATTCCGGGGGTGGACAACTGGGAAGCGGACTTAGTCGCCACAATCTCCACTCAGGGGAGTGGGGACTACACCCTCAGGTGTTTCAACAGATCATCGACAGATGGGGCTGCCCACAGATCGACATGAAGGCCTCTCGCCTCAACAAGAAGCTTTGTTACTATTGCTCGTGTACCAGAGACCCTCAGGCGAGTGCAGTGGATACGCTGACAACGCCTTGACCTTACCAGCTGCTCTACCTATTTCCTCCGATTCCGTTGATCCCCAAGGTACTCAAGAGGATCAGGCATCAAGGAGTGCAGGCAATCTTGATTGCCACGGATTGGGTACGAGGTTCTTCTGGACATGTCCGTAGAGGACCCTTGCTCTCTGCTGCCACGAAGAGATCTTCTTCAGCAAGGACCGTTCGTCTACCCATTCTTCGGTGGCTTCATTTGACGGCATGGAAGTTGAGCGGAACATCCTAGCTCACAAAGGGCTTTCCAAAAAGGTCATTGCCACCATGGTGCAAGCCAGAAAACTTGTGATGTCAAAACACTATCATCATATCTGGCGGAGATATGTCTCTTGGTGCGAGGAACGCACATATACATCTGCAGAATTTCACTTGGGGAGATTCCTTTGTTTCCTGCAGACGGGACTGGATAAAGGCTTACGTCTTGAATCCATTAAGGTCTAGATTTCAGCTCTTTACATCTTCTTCCAGAAGAATTTGTCTCTCTTGCCAGAAGTTCAGACCTTCTTGCAAGGGGTGCTTCACATACAGCCTCAGTTTGTGCCGCCTACGGCACCTTGGGATTTGGATGTGGTGTTACGCTTTCTACAGTCCTCCTGGTTTGAACCTCTGATGGCGGTAGAAGACAAGTACCTCACGTGGAAGACAGTGATGTTACTGGCCCTGGCTTCTGCTAGACGTGTTTCAGAATTAGGGGCCTTATTGTGTAAAAGTCCCTACTTGGTGTTTTACGAGAACAGAGCGGAGCTCAGTACTAGACAGCAGTTCCTGCCAAAGGTAGTCTCCGCGTTTCACTTGAATCAATTTATTGTGAATCCGTCCAGTTCTGGCACTTCTGCCCCTCCGGTGGCATTGGATGCAGTGCGAGCCTTGAAAATCTATGTCAAGAGAACGGCTCGGTTTAGAAAGACTGATTCCTTGTTCGTGCTGTATGATGCGCAGAAGAAGGGTTGTCCTGCTTCAAAGCAGTTTATTGATCGTTGGATTCGGCTTACTATCCAACAGGCCTGTGTGTCAACAGCCTTACCTGTTGCTCAGTCTCTGAAGGCCCACTCTACGAGATTGGTGGGATCTTCCTGGGCGGCTGCCCATGGAGTCTTTGCCCTCCAACTATGCCGAGCTGTAGATATGAAGGTCATTATTGGCCATTGCTGCGATTAGAGGTCACATTATATCACCTGTAATATCATAGCATGTGTGGCCAGCAGTAGAAGTGTTTCTCTCTAGGAGGACATGTTTCTCTGTACCCAATGTGGGCAGAATCTGCAATAGCATCTGAAGTTCTCAGTAGAAAATAAATAATGATGTATATTCATAGAAAAACAACTTAATATCAAGCAGGTGCTCTCATGTTCACCGCGTAAGATGTGTATATGAGCCTTGTTTCTTACAGATCAGTATTTTGGTTTTAGCTCACACACCTCACAGATTTGGATGTTGCTGCGAAAAAGAAATACAACTGGCACTGACAGTGGCATATTCCCCTCCTGAAATTCTGGTCAGTTGCTAATATTCATCCAGCCTTTACCATATTCCCTGTGTATAACCAAGTTTCAGAGTTTATTATGTTCTCCAGATTACTGGCAGCTAATTTACAGTATACTTTCAGCAAAGTGGTTGGCGGTATCAGACAGAGGTGATGCCCCCAGCTTGTTTCTCAGTTTTTGTGTGCACATTGTAGATTCATTTGTCTTAGACAATCAGATTGTTTTACTACGTTTATTTTTTAATAAGCATTTTCCCGCAGCTTCGCTAGGCATTGGATGTCTGTTATTGCTCTGCGGAACTACTTTTACAAGACAGTAATGGCATCTAATATTGTGATGTATATTTGATATTGCACACATTGGGGGTAATTCTGAGTTGATCGCAGCAGCAAGTTTGTTAGCAATTGGGCAAAACCATGTGCACAGCAGGGGGGGGGGGCAGATATAACATTTGCAGAGAAAGTTAGATTTGGTGGGTTATTTTGTTTCTGTGCAGGGTAAATACTGGCTGCTTTATTTTTACACTGCAATTTAGATTTCAGTTTGAATACACCCCACCCAAATCTAACTCTCTCTGCACATGTTATATCTGCCCCTCCTGCAGTGCACATGGTTTTGCCCAACTGCTAACAAATTTGCTGCTGCGATCAACTCAGAATTAGGCCCATTGATCACAAACTTGCTAATATCGTAAACAATATTTGCAGTTTTTTCTTCAGTAATTAACACAATTCCATGCTTGGGGCTACTAACTCGTGAGCAAACCACGTAAAGCTGCCCATGGGAGAAGCAGCTGGTCCTGAGATCTACGCCTGCAGCCCGGAGCGTTTTCAGGGTGTGCAGTGTGTGTGTGTGTGTGTGTGTGTGTGTGTGTGTGTATGTTTAGGACACGTGGGCACTCGCTGAGGCTGGAGGGGAGAAAATTCCGTACGCAACGGAGGAAAGGGTTCTTCACTGTTAGGGCAATAAGGATTTGGAATTTACTGCCAGGGAAGGTAGTAATGGCGGACTCTGTAAATGCATTTAAAAAAGGATTGGATACATTTCAGATTGAAAATTATATCCAAGGTTATAACATTTAAAATATTGACGCTGTTAATCTGGGTGTCACAAAACTAGTCATAAAACATTACTTCAGCAGGTACATTATAATCAACACAGCTTAATATAGGTTGAAGACAATGGACATTTTGCCTCTATTCAACCGCAATTATTATGTTACTATGTTGCTACATCTGTATGTGCAGGCACAACCCTTACACTTTTATTATATGTACAGATGTGTCCTCTTACTGTACATCCTTGATGCAGTCACGTTAAACAGCCCTTCAAGTCGCGCCATGGTGTGGTGGGACTCGGTAGCGCATAGCGTCTTTTTGTGTTTTTTGCATCTTAGACGCAGTGTAATGCAATAGGACGCACAAGAAGCTTCTGCTGATTAAAATTATATGTGGCATGCCTATATGCTGTGTGTAATTGTGGCTCTATCTGCATCCGAAATGAAACATTAGTGTTTTCCAGGAAAACACAGTAGCATAGCATTATGTATGCAAATACAGTCCTAGTCACACACAGAATATAAGCATGCTGCATATCATTTTAATCAGCAGAGGCTTCTTGTGCATTCTATTTCGATTAAAAAAACATAAAAAATGGACGCTCTGTGCTACCGAGGCACACAGCACTCATGTATTATGTGTAACGCGACTTGTAGCAAATGGAGCAAAGTTGTAGGAGGACACATCTGTAATTAGTAGCAATTTCAAGGGACATTAATCCTACAATATATACAGTAGACTTTAATTTACATTTCTCTTACGTCCTAGAGGATGCTGGGGTCCACATTGGTACCATGGGGTATAGATGGGTCAACCAGGAGCCATTGGCTCTTTAAGAGTTTGAGAGTGTGGGCTGGCTCCTCCCTCTATGCCCCTCCTACCAGACTCGGTTTAGAAAATGTGCCCGGAGGAGCCGGTCACAGCTAGGGGAGCTCTACTGAGCTTTTCTAGTTAAAGTTAGTTTAGAGTTTATTTTTTTACAGGAGGCTGTTGGCAACAGCCTGCCTGCAGCGAGAGACTAAGGGGGGGAGCAGTGTCCGCCCTGCGGGGTCTGAGCCACTGCCTCCGCTGAGTGGACACTGAGCTCCAGAGGGGTCGGATCGATCTCCGCCACAGGGGACTGCTCGCCCCAGCAGCATGCCGCCAACCCTTTACAGAAGCTGAAGAGTGGTGAGTGAGACACCGACCCCCCTAGCAAGCCAGGGTGCCGTTGTGAAGATGGAGGCAACGGGGAGGGAGCGCAGTACTAACTGCGCTCCTGTGAAGGTTCAGAGGCACATGGTGCGGCGCTGTGAGTGGCGCCCTGGGCCACTGCTTACCCCCCACACTGGTCAGCTAGTCTGTCGGGGTCCGCAGATCTCAGCCAGCACATTTCTCCTCAGGCCAGTATATTTCTTGAAGAGCGGGAAAACAGCGCCATTAAGTGGGCAGAGCTTCTGAGAGCAGACCCAGCAGCGTTCCAGCGCCATTTTCCTGCCTGCACAGCGCTGGATGGAAGAACAGGTCCCTCCACAGCAACTCCAACTGTCAGTACACGGTACCAGGAGGATGTAGAAGGGAGGGGAGGCTGTAAAATGACTGTGTCTCCTATTAAGGTACACAGTCTGTGCTGATAAGGGGTCTCCCTTTACTGAAAGCGCTGTACTGTGGGTTGGCTCCGATCTCTGTGTCTCTCTTGCCATTCTTGGGGGGGAAACTGTCTGACTCCACCTGTGTGTGTGGAGTGTTTAATGGCCTCCTTAGCTATGTCCAGGGACACTGTGTCATATGCTGCAGAGGATTTATCCTCCCAAGATGATCCCATTCCATGTAATCAGGATAGCACTGGTTTAGCACAGATACCAGCAAGGGAACCTAAGTGGTTTCCTCTATCAAATCTTGGATTTTCCAGATTTCTGACAGAGTTCTATGGCAGTATGGCCGGGGTCTGGTACCTCGGGGCGTCCCACTATATACTCCCACAAACGTGTGCTTGTGCATGTCACACAAGACGACACGGACACCGATTCTGACACTACAGATGGTGATGGGGATGTGTTGCGGTGGTCCGCATCTCTTGCAAAGGGGGTGCAGTTGTTGATAGAGGCTATCAGGGATATGTTAAATGTTAATGATACCACATCTGAGCAGGTGGAGGAGGCTTTTTCACTGAAAATAAAAAAGCCTCGCTAACCTTCCCTGCGTCAAAGGAGTTGAATGCTATATTTGAAAAAGCATGGGAAAACCCTGAGAAAAAATTCCAGGTCCCTAAAAGGGACCAGGTGGCATTTCCTTTCCCTGAGGAGGATAGGAAAAAATGGGAAAACCCTCCGATTGTTGATGCATCTGTGTCCAGACTCTCAAAGAAGGTGGTTTTACCTATTCCAGGATCTACCGCGTTAAAGGAGCCGGCAGATAGGAAAATTGATAACACGCTTATATCAATGTACACTGCTTCTGGGGGCCATATTACGTCCCACTATTGCTAGTGCATGGATTGCAAAGGCAGTAGTGAAGTGGTCGGCTACCTTACTTGAGGATTTGGATACGATGGATAGGGATGATGTTGCTTTGTATTTACGCAGCATACATGATTCTGCAGGTTTTATGGTAGAATCCATGAAAGACCTGGGTTCCATGGCTGCGGGAATCTATTCCATGTCTGTTTCAGCTCGTCGGGGACTGTGGCTGCGCCAGTGGTCGGCCGACGCGGAATCCAGAAGAAGTGTGGAGTACCTACCCTATACAGGTCAGGCTCTCTTTGGGGAAGCCCTAGACGCATGGATATCCACCGCTACAGCAGATAAGTCTACGTTTCTTCCCTCAGCAGCACTTGCTCCTAAGAAATCTTTCTCTTCAGCTGCAACGCAGTCCTTTCGGCTTAACAAGCCTAGAAAGGCTAGAACATCCAATACCTTCTTTAGGGGAGGTCGGGTTAAGTCCAAGAAACCTGCCGCTGCAGTTTCCCGTGAACAAAATCCTGCTTCGGGTACGCCAAAGTCCTCCGCATGACGGTGGACTGCATGCCCCAGTGGTATCGAGACTCGGACACTTCAGTCACATCTGGGTATCGTCCGGCCTGGATTTCTGGGTGATAGATATTGTGTCTCAGGGATACAGGCTGGAATTTCAAAGTCTCCCTCCTAATCGATTTTTCAAGTCAGGCTTACCAACTCTGTTGGAGGACAGCACTGTACTAGAGGACGCTGTCCAAAAGCTGGTGGAAGCACAGGTCATTGTGCCTGTGCCACCTCACATGCTGGCCAAAGGTTACTATTCGAACCTTTTCGTGCTACCAAAACCGGATGGTTCGGTCAGGCCCATTCTGAACCTAAAATCATTGAACCCCTTTCTAAAGGAGTTCAAGTTCAAGATGGAGTCTCTCAGGGCGGTGATATCAGGTCTGGAAGAGGGGGAATTCCTGGTATCACTGGATATCAAGGATGCGTACCTCCACATTCCGATCTGGCTGCCGCATCAGGCTTATCTCCGCTTCGCATTGCGGGGCTGTCATAACCAGTTCCAGGCCCTGCCGTTCGGCCTCTCCACAGCACCAAGGGTGTTTACCAAGGTGATGGCGGAAATTATTATTCTCCTCCGCAAGCAGGGGGTGAACATCATTCCATATTTGGACGATCTGCTGATAAAGGCATCGTCAAAGGAGAGGCTGCTGCAGTCCATTGTTCTCACAACACGACTGCTCCAGAGTCACGGTTGGATTCTGAACCTTCCAAAGTCACATTTGGAACCGACCCACAGGTTGTCATTTCTGGGTATGATCCTGGATACGGAAGTGCCGAGGGTGTTTCTTCTGCAGGAAAAGGCGTTGGTGATACAAGCAATGGTCCGGGATGTCTTGAAGCCAGCCCGGGTGTCGGTTCATCAATGCATTCGCCTATTGGGAAAGATGGTGGACTCTTACGAGGCTCTCCAGTACGGGAGGTTCCACGCTCGGACCTTCCAACTGGATCTCCTGGACAAGTGGTCAGGATCTCACCTCCACATGCACCAGAGAATTCGACTGTCACCAAAGGCCAGGATTTCACTCCTCTGGTGGCTCCAGTTACCTCACCTTCTGGAGGGATGCAGGTTCGGGATTCAGGACTGGGTCCTTCTATACACGGATGCGAGTCTTCGGGGCTGGGGAGCAGTCGCTCAAGGAGTAACCTTCCAGGGGCGGTGGTCAAGCCTGGAAGCAGGCCTGCCCATCAACATCCTGGAACTAAGAGCTGTCTACAATGGTCTTCTTCAGACGGCCCCTCTTCTGAGAAATCAGGCCATTCAAGTGCAGTCGGAAAAAGTAACAACAGTGCCTTACATAAACCGACAAGGCGGTACGAAGAGCAGAGCGGCAATGTCAGAGGTGATGAGAATACTCCTCTGGACAGAAAAGCACACGTTAGCGCTGTCAGCCATCTTCATTCCGAGAGTAGACAACTGGGAAGCAGACTTCCTCAGCAGACACGATCTCTATCCAGGAGAGTGGGGACGCCATCCGGAGGTGTTCACGGAAATAACAGATCTTTGGGGTTTACCCCAAATAGACACGTGGCCTCTCGTCTCAACAAGAAGCTTCAGCGTTATTATTCCAGGTCGAGGGACCCACAGGCAGTGGCAGTGGACGCCCTGGTGTCTCCGTGGGTGTTCCAGTCAGTGTACGTGTTTCCACTACTCCCACTCATCCCAAGAATCCTAAAGCTCATGAGGAGAACAAGGGTTCAAGTGATCCTCATTGCCCCAGACTGGCCAAGAAGGGCTTGGTACGTGGACTTTCTGGATCTACTGCAAGAAGAGCCGAGGCCTCTTCCTCTTCGGGAGGACCTGCTGCAGCAGGGGCCGTTCGCCTATCAAGACTTACCGCGGCTACGTTTGACGGAATGAAAGTTGAGCGCCTGATTCTTGCTCGGAAGGGCATTCCAAAAAAGGTTATTCCTACCCTCATACAGGCTAGGAAAAGGGTAACGTCTAAACATTACCATCGTATTTGGAAGAAATATGTCTCTTGGTGTGAGTCCAAGAAGTTTCCTACGGTGGAGTTTCAACTCTGACATTTCCTCCTCTTCCTGCAAGCAGGAGTGGATATGGGTCTGAGGTTGGGATCTGTGAAGGTCCAGATTTCAGCCCTATCCATTTTCTTTCAGAAACAATTGGCTGCTCTCCCTGAGGTTCAGACCTTTTTGAAGGGATTTCTGCATATTCAACCTCCTTTGTACCGCCTACGGCGCCTTGGGACCTTAACGTGGTGTTGCAGTTCCTCCAATCGGATTGGTTTGAGCCTCTACAGGAGGTAGAGGTCAAATTTCTTACATGGAAGGCGGTCACTTTGTTGGCCTTAGTTTCTGCTAGACGTGTGTCCGAGCTGGGGGCTTTATCCTGTAAAAGCCCTTACTTGATCTTCCACGAAGATAGAGATGAGCTTCGGACTCGTCCGCAGTTTCTTCCAAAGGTTGTGTCGGTATTTCATATCAACCAACCTATTGTGGTGCCAGTGGCTACTGACTCCTCAATTACTTCAAAGTCCTTGGATGTCGTATGGGCTCTGAAGATATATGTGAAGAGAACTCGTCACAGGAAGTCGGACTCTCTGTTTCTCCTATATGATCCCAAGAAAATTGGGTGTCCTGCTTCTAAGCAGACTATATTTCTCACTGAATTACTGTAGGTTCACTATCCAGCATGATTATTCTACAACAGAACTGCCATGTCCAAAATCTGTTAAGGCCCACTCTACTCGTAAGGTGGGGTGTTCCTGGGCGGCTGCCCGGGGGGGTCTTGGCAGTGCAACTTTGCCGAGCTGCAACTTGGTCTGGGTCGAACACGTTTGCAAAGTTTTACAAGTTCGATACTTTGGCCTCTGATGATCTGAAGTTCAGTCAATCAGTTCTGCAGGAGCCTCCGCGCTCTCCCTCCCGTTCTGGGAGCTTTTGGTACATCCCCATGGTACTAATGTGGACCCCAGCATCCTCTAGGACATAAGAGGAAAATAGGATTTTGGTACCTACCAGTAAATCCTTTTCTCGTAGTCCGTAGAGGATGCTGGTCCTGCAAATTGTTGTTTGGTTCAGTTCAACTTCGTTTTAGTTGAGTACTGCATTGTTACTTGGTAAGTAATTTTTCAGCTGTTGCTGAGTAGTTCAAGCTAGTTGGCTTGACGTGCCTTGTATGTGTGAGCTTTACGAATCTCACCACTGTCTGTGTTTCTGCTGCGGGGTACACTGGGCTCCACAAGGATATACATTGGGGTGTAGAATAGGATCTTGATCCGAGACACCAACAGGCTCAAAGCTTTGACTGTTCCCAGAATGCACAGCGCCGCCTCCTCTATAACCCCACCTCCCTGCACAGGAGCTCAGGGCCCTCATTCCGAGTTGATCGGTCGCAAGGCGAATTTAGCAGAGTTACACACGCTAAGCCGCCGCCTACTGGGAGTGAATCTTAGCTTCTTAAAATTGCGACCGATGTATTCGCAATATTGCGATTACTAACTACTTAGCAGTTTCAGAGTAGCTCCAGACTTACTCTGCCTGTGCGATCAGTTCAGTGCTTGTCGTTCCTGGTTGACGTCACAAACACACCCAGCGTTCGCCCAGGCACTCCCACCGTTTCTCCGGCCACTCCTGCGTTTTTTCCGGAAACGGTAGCGTTTTCAGCCACACGCCCCTGAAACGCCGTGTTTCCGCCCAGTAACACCCATTTCCTGTCAATCACATTACGATCGCCGGAGCGAAGAAAAAGCCGTGAGTAAAAATACTTTCTTCATAGTAAAGTTACTTGGCGCAGTCGCAGTGCGAACATTGCGCATGCGTACTAAGCGGATTTTCACTGCGATGCGATGAAAAAGAACGAGCGAACAACTCGGAATGAGGGCCCAGGTTTGTAGTTGGTGCTGCAGTAAGCAGGCACATAACAGAGGGGCTGCTCCAGGCAGCCCTAAGAAGAGCTTTTTTTGAAGAAAAAAGTGAAGACTTCAAGGGCAGCAGCGGTGGTAAATGTCAGAAGACATTCACTGCTGCAGCTCCAGCTCTCCCCAGCGGCGCTGTACACTCCCGAGCCCTGGTTGCCGGATAACTACAGCAGGAGGCTCCGGTTTTCTTCACGTCAGACACACACGACGGGGGCTCTCCGGGATCGCGTGGCCGCGCTTCGGGAGGTGGTGAGTGGGTCCCGCTTGCGGGACCCGGTCTTTATCGCGATCCAGCGCGGTCAGTGGGAGGCGGGCCGCGCACGCTGGCGGTGGACACTGTGGCAGTACAGGCGATCCCACTAGATCACCAGGGCATGGGTGCAGGTCAGGTTTTCTCTCTAAACCATTTTCAGTAACCCACAGTACCCGGTGGTTTTGCCAGCAGGGGGATAAGGCTTAGACCTGAAGCCCCTCCCCCAGCCCCAGGGCGCCATTTCCCGGAAATGTTCCCGCTCTGGAGCTGCATATCTGTCTCTCCCTCACTCCCTGTCAGTGTCTGGGCGCCATTATCTCTGAGCTTCACTGTTCCTGGGACTGCTTGGGCAAATCCTCCTGTGTAAAGCCGCCTGGTTGTCAGGGGTGGTATTCATGTGACCGGCGGTCTGCTGACCGACAGTCACATGACCTCCTCCACCATCCCACTGGCTCAGTATCCCGATGGTCGGCATGCCGACCAACAGGGACTATTTCCACTCGTGGGTGTCCACGACACCCATAGAGTGGGAATAGAACCCGTGGCGACCGCAGGTCGCCACCGAGCCCGCAGCGTGGCGACCGCAGCAAGCCCGAAAGGGGCTTGCTGCACTCGCCCCTCCCCGCCGGGATCCCGGCGTCGGTATGCTGCCGGGATCCCGGCGTCGGTAAGCTGACCGGCAGTCAGGAGACCGCCGGTCAGCCATACTACACCAATGCTGTGACTTTTTACATGACACTTAAGTATTCTACCTGCCTTTTTAGACAGTGCTAGTTAAGAAAGAGTGCATTTAGTCAGGGTTTTCTAGTACAATTACCCTGTGATATACATCCAGTTCTTACTGTGCAGTGTTATATCTATTGACTATATAGCTATATATATAAGCTATATATATAAGCTAGTCCAGTCCAGTATTATTGTTAGTAATAACCTCTACATTGTACAAACTGTGACTATCTGTGTGTGCATTAGATAGCTGAGTGGTGTCCATTTCGTGTCTTTCACTCAACTTGCTATCCCTATATTCTATAACCTGAGGGGGCTTGGTGCGTCAGGTTTTATATTGATATAGGATTTTCACAAAGATATACTTTAATATGTATTTTTCTCTATGATTTAGTCACCATATCTCTCCTTTATCTCTGCTAGTGCTGACTACACTGCGCAGGGGTTTGGGTAAGAAGTATTGTGCTGTTGCCAATTGTACTGTGTTACCTGATAATGCAAGTTATATCATGTCTGCTTCTGAGGGTAACTGTTCTGGGGCTGAACACACTGCCGGTGTTTCTGAAGCCACAGATCCCTATGAGGAGAATATAGCAGCTGTGGGCTCTGGCTCTGGGGGCTCTTTGCCCCCCAGTGGGACTGTGGCAACGGAGGTACATAATGACCCACCATGGGCCGCTTTTTCCACGCTTCTACATACGCTAGTTAATGAACTAACACCCCTTGTGGGACCCCCAATGCTGGTACAACCGTATGTGGTCCCTGCAGCTAACCCGCCGTGGGCGGGCGATTTATCTGCTCAATTGAAGAAGTTGAACCAGTCCCTGACTACTAAAAAGTCTGACCATCGCTCGCCTAAGTCCAAGGGGTCCTCTAAGCGAGCGTTTGTCTCCTCACAATCCACTGCTGTCACTGACACCTCGTCTGATGAAGACGGCACTTACACTGACCCCACAGGTTCTGACTCAGATACTGCTGATGGGGAGGGTAGTTCACATGTGGATGTTCCTGATCTTTTGGAGGCTATTAAGTTAATTCTACAGATTACGGATGATCCCGAGCCATCCGTCCCTCCTAAGAAACCAGATGGGTTCAAGCGTCAGAAGGTGGTTAAACAAGTTTTACCTCACTCTGACCACCTAGTGGATATACGTCAGGAACCCTGGGAAAACCCGGGTACGAAGTTTGTGCCTCACAAGAAGATGCTGGCTCGCTATCCCCTCGCGCCAGAGCTGTTTAAGAATTGGGAAACGCCTCCTCCAGTAGACTCACATGTGGCTAGGATGGTGGTTTCCTCAGCTCTGCCTGTCACTACCGTCACGTCTCTAAAAGAGCCTACGGATAAACGTGTGGAGGGTTGTTTTAAAGCGATTTACACACTCACGGGTGCTGCACAAAGGCCCACTATTGCAGCAACATGGGCTGCAGCGGCTATTGAAGCATGGGCCTTGGAGTTAGAAGCTGAAATCTCTTCTGACCATGCTAGACAATGCTTGTCATATATTGTCACAGCTTCTCGCTATATTAAAGGCGGCTTCTGATGCCGGTATCCTAGCAGCCAAGGCCTCTACTACGTCAGTCCTGGCTCGCCGGATATTGTGGCTGAGATCCTGGTCTGTGGATCTGGACTCTAGAAAAACCCTGGAGGTACTCCCTTTCAAGGGAGATATTCTGCTTGGGGAGGACTTAAATAAGATAGTGGCTGACTTGGCTACTGCCAAAACTGCCTGTCTGCCAAGTACCTCTCCTTTCCGTGTCGAAGGCTAAAGGTACTTCCTTTCGCCCCTTTCGTCCTTCAGGTAAAGCAAAAGGTCAGGCGTACAACAAGCAGGCCCGCACTTCCAAACCTGGTAAGCCAAAGCCAAAAAGAGCCTGGGCTGCCCGTCAGCCAGCTTCCAAGGCCGATAAGCCTGCCGCATGACGGGGCGGGCCGCGCTCTGGGGGATCCCAGGGTGGGGGGCCGGCTTCTAGGGTATACCCAGGAATGGTTGAAGACCACTTCAGATGCCTGGGTACGGGAAGTCGTCACTCGAGGTTTCGCCATAGCCTTCAACAACTGACCTCCTCATCGATTTTGCCAGACAGACGTCCCGTTGGACCAGACAAAGGCAAAAACTCTGCATTCGGTGGTACAGACCCTCCTGGATACAGAAGTCGTAGTACAGGTGCCCCTTGCGCAGAGGGGCCGGGGGTACAATTCTCCGCTGTTTCTAGTCCCGAAACCGAATGGGTCCTCCCGGCCCATTCTCAACCTCAAGGCATTGAACAGGTTTGTGAAGGTTTCCAAGTTCTGTATGGAAACCCTTCGCTCTTTAGTTCTGGCTTTGGATCCTGGGGACTACATGGTCTCCTTGGACATACAGGATGCTTACCTGCATATTCCTATAGCAGCGTCACATCAGCAATACCTGAGGTTTGCTTTTGGCAACCTCCATTACCAGTTTCGGGTGTTAACTTTTGGTTTAACAACGGCTCCGTGAGTCTTCACCAAAGTTATGGCGGTGATGACGGTGGTACTCCGCCGTCAAGGAGTCAGGATACAGCCGTATCTGGACGACTTGTTAATCCTGGCAAATTCCCCAGAACTTCTTCTATGTTATCTAGATATGACCGTCCGGTTTCTACAAGCCCACGGGTGGCTCATCAACTGGAAGAAATCCTCCCTGGTCCCTGCTCAGAGCATGGTGCATCTGGGATTGCTATTGGACACTCACAACCAGAGGTTGATCTTGTGTCAGGAGAATGTCCTGAAGCTTCAGGACAGGATTCGTTTCTTCCTTCCTCGTCTGCAAGTGTTGATACATTTTGCGATGCAGGTGCTGGGCCTCATGGTATCAGCATTCGACATGGTGGAGTACGCTCAATTCCATTCTCGCCCCCTCCAGAGGCTGATTCTAGCCAAGTGGGACGGCCTGCCTCACCGGATCAGGTCTCAAATGATCTCATTGACTCCGGAGATCCGTCTGTCGCTGCTCTGGTGGCTCCAGGACCAACAATTGTGCAGGGGCTGTCCCTTCTGGATATCCGACTGGGTCCTGTTGACGACAGATGCCAGTCTAAGAGGTTGGGGCACGGTGCTGGAGCAACACTCCCTTCAGGGTCGGTGGACCAAGGAGGAGTCCCTCTCAATCAACATTCTGGAATTGCGGGCGGTCTTCAGTGCATTGAAGCTAGCCCAGCATTTAATTCAGAACCGTCCTGTTCAAGTGCAGTCATACGACGCCACCACAGTGGCTTACATAAATCATCAAGGCGGCACTCGGAGCCGTCTGGCAATGAAGGAAGTCTCACGGATTCTACATTGGGCGGAATGCCATCTACCGGCCATATCGGTAATCTTCATTCCGGGAGTCCTGAATTGGGAAGCGGACTTTCTCAGTCGTCAGGACGTACATGCCGGTGAGTGGGGCCTCCATCCAGAAGTGTTTCAACTCCTAGTGGAAAAGTGGGGTCTTCCAGACGCAGATCTGATGGCGTCTCGACACAATCACAAGGTTCCGGTCTTCGGAGCAAGGACAAGGGATACTCAAGCGGCATTCGTGGATGCGCTGGTGGTGCCGTGGAGGTTTCGGCTGCCGTACGTGTTCCCTCCGGTGTCACTCCTGCCCAGGGTAATTCGGAAGTTCAAGCAAGAAAAAGGAATTCTGCTTCTCATAGCTCCAGCGTGGCCCAGACGGCACTGGTTCTCAGACCTGCAAGGCCTATTGTCAGAGCGTCCAATTCTACTTCCACAATGCCCAGACCTCCTCGTTCAGGGCCCCTGTGTCTACCAGGACCTAGCCTGGCTGTCTTTGACGGCGTGGCTCTTGAAGCTTCCGTCTTAAGGGCTAAAGGGTTTTCTGAGGAGGTCATTCAAACTATGTTGCGGGCCCGGAAACCGGCTTCGGCTCGGATTTACTATAGGGTCTGGCATTCTTACTTTGTTTGGTGCGCATCTAACGATTATGACGCTTCCAAGTTTAGTATAGCCAAGTTGTTGGCTTTTCTTCAGCAGGGCCTGGACTTAGGTCTACGTCTGGCCTCCCTCAAAGTTCATATTTCTGCCTTGTCGGTGTGGTTTCAAAGAAAAATTCCGACCTTACCTGATGTGCATACCTTTACTCAGGGGGTGTTGCGTATCCAACCTCCCTATGTCCCGCCTGTGGCTCCTTGGGACTTGTCGTGGTTTTGGAGGCGTTACAAGAGTCTCCGTTTGAACCTCTTGGTTCAGCTGATCTTAAGTGGCTTTCCCTTAAGGTGGTGTTTCTGCTGGATATTGCTTCAGCTAGAAGAGTGTCGGATTTGGGTGCCTTGTCCTGTAGTTCCCCATATCTGATATTTCACCATGACCGGGTGGTTCTTAGGACTCGTCCCGGATATTTACCTAAGGTGGTTTCCTCGTTCCACCTTAACCAGGAGATTGTGGTTCCGGCACTAGTTTCTCCTGATCTGTCTCCTAAAGAGAAGTCTTTGGATGTGGTACGGGCTCTCCGTGTCTATGTGAAGAGAACTGCTTCAATTAGGAAATCTGATTCTCTCTTTGTACTGTTTGGATTTCACAAACGGGGCTGGCCTGCTCACAAGTAGACTTTGGCCAGATGGATTAGAATGGTGATTGCTCATGCTTATGTGAAGGCTGGTCTGTCGGCTCCTGCTCACATTACGGACCATTCTACTCGGTCTGTTGGACCTTTTTGAGCGGCCCACCGTGGTGCGACCCTTGAACAATTGTGCAAGGCGGCTACGTGGTCTTCAGTGAACACGTTCATAAGGTTCTATGCCTTCGATACTGCCGCTTCCCAGGATGCTTCCTTTGGACGCCGGGTTCTTGTTCCCACTACAGTGCGTCCCCTCCCATAAGGAACTGCTTTAGGACATCCCCAATGTCTATCCTTGTGGAGCCCAGTGTACCCCGCAGCAGAAAACGAGATTTATGGTAAGAACTTACCTTTGTTAAAACTCTTTCTGCGAGGTACACTGGGCTCCACAAGGCGCCCACCCTGACGCACTTAGCTTCTTTGGGTTTGTATGGCATTAGCCACTGACACTTCTGTCGTGAGAGTGTGGTGTATGTGCCTACTAACCATTGTCGTCTCTTTTCCTGCTACTGCATTGGGCTGGTTAACTAAAAACTGAGCTCCTGTGCAGGGAGGCGGGGTTATAGAGGAGGCGGCGCTGTGCATTGTGGGAACAGTCAAAGCTTTGAGCCTGTTGGTGCCTCAGATCAAGATCCTACTCTACACCCCAATGCCTATCCTTGTGGAGCCCAGTGTACCTCGCAGAAAGAGATTTAACAAAGGTAAGTTCTTACCATAAATCTCGTTATAATCCTTCTCTCGAAGTATGTCGTCTCCTCGGGCACAGTTTCCAGACTGAGTCTGGTAGGAGGGGCATAGAGGGAGGAGCCAGCCCACACTCTTAAACTCTTAAAGTGCAAATGGGTCCTGGTGGACCCGTCTATACCCCATGGTACTAATGTGGACCCCAGCATCCTCTACGGACTACGAGAAAAGGATTTACCGGTAGGTACCAAAATCCTATTTTCGGTGTATCTAATTTAAACATCAAAAAGTAAGATACCTGCAGAAATATAAGATCAGGACGCCTGTCCTGTTTTGTCTCATGTATTTTAGTTACTCGTGGCCTACAGGGGTGAGTATATACTTCTGCCGATGATACAAATATTTGTCACATGGTTTATATTGTAGAACATTTCAAGAAAATTTAAGAAATTGTAAGTGAAATATTTTAAAGTGTAAAATGTGAGACATATCTAAAAAGCAGATTACAACATGAATGTGATGTCACCAATAGGAGAGGGTAGGGATGTTGGTACAGTTAGCAAGTAGTAAGATAGGTTAGTAGCCAGTAGGATACTTGGAGAGTTATTGGTAGTAGGATAAGTAGGTTATTTTGTCACCGATTTCAGTACAGTATAATAATCTGTAAGCCCTATTTCCAAAAAGCCATTAATAGAAAGAAAGCTTCCATTAATGTCCACTAAATGGCATAACAAAACTTACCATGAAATAGAGCACGCATACAGTATCTTAGAGGAGAGAAGGGAGAGACATGATATGATCAAAGCATTAATATTTATTTAGTAGCAGTTTCTTATATAGCGCAGCATATTGCATTGCGCTTTACAATTAGAACAACAGTAATGGAACAAAACTGGGGAACAACAGTAATAGAACAAAACTGGGGAACAACAGTAATAGAACAAAACTGGGTAACAACAGACAGACATAGAGGTAGGAAGGCCCTGCTCGCAAGCTTACAATCTATAGGGAAATAGGCATTGATACACAAGGATAGATGCTACCTATTGCATAATGGTCCACCAGATTACAAAGGTTCTTAATGGGTTGTATGATATGGTCACTCAGCAATGTTGGCCAAGTGTCAGGAGGGGGTGAGAGTAAGGAAAGACAAGATATGTGATGTTATGTGGACTGTACAGAGAGGATGTAATTAGATAGGGAAGCACTGAAGGTTATGTGGGTGGGTCTGGAATTTGATGGGCTTGTCTGAAGAGGTGAGTTTTCAGGGAACGTTTAAAGGTTTGGAGACTAGAGGATATCACAGTATAAGCACTTCAGGACAGGAAGACTGTAATTGTATGTCTAAAATCAACACACAGGGGGGAATTCAGTTGCCCATGTTAATTTTTCGTGCAGTCAAAACGGGACTTTACCACAATTTTTTTTCCAGGCTATCAAATTAGAGCCTTTTTTTACCGCACAAAACATTACTCGTTTTCAGGCAAAAACACTTAAGATTCGGGCCTCCAGGCAGGGGGGAAAAAAATCCCATAAAGTGCCGGCTATAGGGGATAATTTAATAACCCCCAGGGGAGCAATTAGCCATGGTAATTTACCAGGACTAATTGAATTACTCCAATTGAATGACAATTAGGTGTACCTGTATATTGTTTTCTATTAATATAGTTCTATTATTAATATAACAGACTTTTATACATTTTGCTGTGTGCTAAACCTGTGTAGTTTCTTCTAGTTTCACTTTTTTTGATATACTTGTATGTTTAAATCCGATGTGCTGGTAGGAGCATGCTCAGTATGTTCAGAAGCAACATCCCATGACATAATCAATCTGCCAGCTTTCAGTATATTGGCTCTGCATGATCACCTGGTCTCAGTCGCAGATACTTTTTGGTAAACCAGCCGCTAATTTGAATGATTCCTAATGTGTCACAGCTAGTGAGGCGTCTCTTTATAGCTGAAAATTGTACACTGCAATCAAGATTTTACTGGTGTACTGCTAATGCAATATTATTAAAATTAGCATTTTTTAGGGATGGCTGTTTAGCTTCTCTGATTGTTCCCAAGCCTACAATTCAGTAGGAGTACCATTATAACAAAGACATTTGTGCCAATGCAGGTTAATAATAATCATCAAGCTAATTATAAAGTCATAAGATATATTATAACAAATATTGGATAAGCTTGTCTTTGTGGCTTTCGCTATTTGTTGATAAAAAAACACTTTGCAACTCATTAGAAAAGTATATTTTTATCATTATGTTCTGCGTTTAGTACAATATAATATATAAATTAAGTTTTTTATTTAACGTTTTATATGTCTATTGAATGCTTTTGTATATTACACACAACTGGCTGTGATTTCCCAGATTTGCTTAGTAATTGTAAGATACAGAAATGAAATATTTAGAACCAGTAATTCTCAGTCTGTTAGCAATGATATACCTCTCATGCAAGTAACTGCACTTCTCGCAGGCCATTAACTCAGGAAGAAATTGCTCTGAGACGAGAGCTTGCCAGACAGAGACATGCTGAAAAGATGGCAAGCAATCAGGGACAGGAGCAGGCTCCCTCCAGCACTGAATGTCAAGCCACTGTAAACAGTGAGAACACCAAAGGCAAGTGTCTGTTCTTACTACTTTTTATTAACTTTTCCCCCTCCAGGAGTCTTCAGCGAGTTCTCTGTAATCACTGAATGTTCCCACCACACAGACAGCAATTACACACTATTACAATCCACATCACTTGCTAACAGTTGCTGACACCAGTCTGTAAATTACATAATTACAAGCAAATTAGCTGTTTAGGTGTTGTGAGATAAATATGGTTAGTGATAGGTTAATTTATGATCTGTGCTATGAATCACTAACTTCTATATGCCAGACGCAAATGGTGAACACAGCGTAAAATGCAATTTGCCTTACCTAAATATAGCGTTTATAAGTATTTGCAGCTTTTACGGTCTCCTAAGCCTGCCTTAACTTTAAATGTCTGACCTTTTTACATTAGCTTTGCAGCAGAGTTCAAGGTATTGGTCTCTGATATCAGCAGCTGAGAGTCAGAATGCTTCAATAAACTTAAGAAGTTTTTAGTGCGCGGGAAAAAACAGAATGCCAGTTTTCTCTGACGTCCTAGTGGATGCTGGGACTTCCGTAAGGACCATGGGGGATAGCGGCTCCGCAGGAGACTGGGCACAAAAGTAAAAGCTTTAGACTAGCTGGTGTGCACTGGCTCCTCCCCCTATGACCCTCCTCCAAGCCTCAGTTAGATTTTTGTGCCCGGCCGAGAAGGGTGCATGCTAGGTAGCTCTCCTGAGCTGCTTAGAGTAAAAGTTTAAATAGGTTTTTTATTTTCAGTGAGACCTGCTGGCAACAGGCTCACTGCATCGTGGGACTAAGGGGAGAAGAAGCGAACTCACCTGCATGCAGAGTGGATTGGGCTTCTTGGCTACTGGACATTAGCTCCAGAGGGACGATCACAGGTTCAGCCTGGATGGGTCCCGGAGCCGCGCCGCCGGCCCCCTTACAGAGCCAGAAGAGCGAAGAGGTCCGGAGAAATCGGCGGCAGAAGACGTTCCTGTCTTCAGATAAGGTAGCGCACAGCACTGCAGCTGTGCGCCATTGCTCTCAGCACACTTCACACTCCGGTCACTGAGGGTGCAGGGCGCTGGGGGGGAGCGCCCTGAGACGCAATAAAACACTATAAAAACCTTATATGGCTAAAGAAATGCATCACATATAGCTCCTGGGCTATATGGATGCATTTAACCCCTGCCAGTTTTCCTGAAAAAAGCGGGAGAAAAGGCCGCCATGAAGGGGGCGGAGCCTTTCTCCTCAGCACACAAGCGCCATTTTCTTTCGCAGCTCCGCTGGAAGGACGGCTCCCTGACTCTCCCCTGCAGTCCTGCTACAAGAATCAGGGTAAAACAAGAGAGGGGGGGCACTATTGGCAGCTAATATAAAACAGCAGCTATAAAGGGAGAAACACTTACATAAGGTTATCCCTGTATATATATAGCGCTCTGGTGTGTGCTGGCAAACTCTCCCTCTGTCTCCCCAAAGGGCTCGTGGGGTCCTGTCCTCTTTCAGAGCATTCCCTGTGTGTGTGCTGGGTGTCGGTACGATTGTGTCGACATGTATGAGGAGGAAAATGATGTGGAAGCCGAGCAATTGCCTGTGTTAGTGATGTCACCCCCTAGGGAGTCGACACCTGACTGGATGGTCGTATTTAAAGAATTACGTGACAATGTCAGCACTTTGCAAAAAACTGTTGACGACATGAGACAGCCGGCAAATCAATTAGTGCCTGTTCAGGCGTCTCAGACACCGTCAGGGGCGCTAAAACGCCCGTTACCTCAGATGGTCGACACAGACCCAGACACGGATACTGAATCCAGTGTCGACGGTGAGGAGACAAACGTAATGTCCAGTAGGGCCACACGTTACATGATCACGGCAATGAAGGAGGCATTGAATATTTCTGACACTACAAGTACCACAAAAAAGGGTATTATGTGGGGTGTGAAAAAACTACCAGTAGTTTTTCCTGAATCAGATGAATTAAATGAGGTGTGTGATAAAGCGTGGTTTTCCCCCGATAAAAAACTGCTGATTTCTAATAAATTATTGGCACTATACCCTTTCCCGCCAGAGGTTAGGGCACGTTGGGAAACACCTCCTAGGGTAGATAAGGCGCTCACACGCTTATCAAAACAAGTGGCGTTACCGTCTCCCGATACGGCCGCCCTCAAGGAACCAGCTGATAGAAGGCTGGAAAATATCCTAAAAGATATATACACACATACTGGTGTTATACTGCGACCAGCGATCGCCTCAGCCTGGATGTGCAGCGCTGGAGTGGCTTGGTCGGATTCCCTGACTGAAAATATTGATACCCTGGATAGGGACAGTATATTATTAACTATAGAGCATTTAAAGGATGCATTACTATATATGCGAGATGCACAGAGGGATATTTGCACCCTGGCATCTAGAGTGAGTGCGATGTCCATTTCTGCCAGAAGAGCGTTATGGACGCGACAGTGGTCAGGTGATGCGGATTCCAAACGACATATGGAAGTATTGCCGTATAAAGGGGAGGAGTTATTTGGGGTCGGTCTATCGGACCTGGTGGCCACGGCAACGGCTGGAAAATCCACCTTTTTACCCCAGGTCACCTCTCAGCAGAAAAAGACACCGTCTTTTCAAACTCAGTCCTTTCGTCCCCATAAGGGCAAGCGGGCAAAAGGCCACTCATTTCTGCCCCGGGGCAGAGGAAGGGGAAAAAGACTGCACCAGGCAGCCTCTTCCCAGGAGCAGAAGCCCTCCCCCGCTTCTGCCAAGTCTTCAGCATGACGCTGGGGCTCTACAAGCGGACTCAGGCACAGTGGGGGGCCGTCTCAAGAATTTCAGCGCGCAGTGGGCTCACTCGCAAGTGGACCCCTGGATCCTGCAGGTAGTATCACAGGGGTACAAATTGGAATTCGAGACGTCTCCCCCTCGCCGGTTCCTGAAGTCTGCTCTACCAACGTCTCCCTCCGACAGGGAGGCGGTAGTGGAAGCTATTCACAAGCTGTATTCCCAGCAGGTGATAATCAAGGTACCCCTACTACAACAGGGAAAGGGGTATTATTCCACGCTGTTTGTGGTACCGAAGCCGGACGGCTCGGTGAGACCAATTTTTAAATCTAAAATCCTTGAACACTTACATAAAAAGGTTCAAATTCAAGATGGAGTCACTCAGAGCAGTGATAGCGAACCTGGAAGAAGGGGACTATATGGTATCTCTAGACATCAAAGATGCTTATCTCCATGTCCCAATCTACCCTTCTCACCAAGGGTACCTCAGGTTTGTGGTACAAAACTGTCATCAGTTTCAGACGCTGCCGTTTGGATTGTCCACGGCACCACGGGTCTTTACCAAGGTAATGGCCGAAATGATGATTCTTCTTCGAAGAAAAGGCGTCTTAATTATCCCTTACTTGGACGATCTCCTGATAAGGGCAAGGTCCAGGGAACAGTTAGAGGTCGGAGTAGCACTATCTCAGGTAGTGCTACGTCAGCACGGGTGGATCCTAAATATCCCAAAATCACAGCTGATTCCAACAACACGTCTACTGTTCCTGGGGATGATTCTGGACACAGTCCAGAAAAAGGTGTTTCTCCCGGAGGAGAAGGCCAGGGAGTTATCCGAGCTAGTCAGGAAACTCCTAAAACCAGGCCAAGTGTCAGTGCATCAATGCACGAGAGTCCTGGGAAAAATGGTGGCTTCTTACGAAGCGATTCCATTCGGAAGATTCCATGCAAGAACTTTTCAGTGGGATCTGCTGGACAAATGGTCCGGATCGCATCTTCAGATGCATCAGCGGATAACCCTATCTCCAAGGACAAGGGTGTCTCTCCTGTGGTGGTTACAGAGTGCTCATCTTCTAGAGGGCCGCAGATTCGGCATTCAGGATTGGATGCTGGTGACCACCGATGCCAGCCTGGTCAAGCATGGAAACGTCTCTTCACATAAATATCCTGGAACTAAGGGCCATTTACAATGCCCTAAGTCAAGCAAGGCCTCTGCTTCAGGGTCAGTCGGTATTGATCCAATCGGACAACATCACGGCAGTCGCCCACGTCAACAGACAGGGCGGCACAAGAAGCAGGAGGGCAATGGCAGAAGCTGCAAGGATTCTTCGCTGGGCGGAAAATCATGTGGTGGTGTTCATTCCGGGAGTGGACAACTGGGAAGCAGACTTCCTCAGCAGACACGACCTCCACCCGGGGGAGTGGGGACTTCACCCAGAAGTCTTTCAAGTGATTGTAAACCGTTGGGAAAAACCAAAGGTGGACATGATGGCGTCCCGTCTCAACAAAAAACTGGACAGATATTGCGCCAGGTCAAGGGACCCTCAGGCAATAGCGGTGGACGCTCTGGTAACACCGTGGGTGTACCAGTCGGTGTATGTGTTCCCTCCTCTGCCTCTCATACCCAAAGTACTGAGAATCATAAGAAGGAGAGGAGTAAGAACTATACTCGTGGCTCCGGATTGGCCAAGAAGAACTTGGTACCCGGAACTGCAAGAGATGCTCACGGAGGACCCGTGGCCTCTACCTCTAAGAAAGGACCTGCTCCAGCAGGGACCTTGTCTGTTCCAAGACTTACCGCTGCTGCGTTTGACGGCATGGCGGTTGAACGCCGGATCCTGATGGAAAAAGGCATTCCAGATGAAGTCATCCCTACCCTGATCAAAGCCAGGAAGGATGTAACCGCGAAACATTATCACCGCATTTGGCGAAAATATGTTGCGTGGTGTGAGGCCAAGAAGGCCCCCACAGAGGAATTTCAACTGGGTCGTTTCCTGCATTTCCTGCAAGCAGGACTGTCTATGGGCCTAAAATTAGGATCCATTAAGGTTCAAATTTCGGCCCTGTCGATCTTCTTCCAGAAAGAACTGGCTTCAGTGCCTGAAGTTCAGACGTTTGTCAAGGGGGTACTGCATATACAGCCTCCTTTTGTGCCACCAGTGGCACCTTGGGATCTCAATGTAGTTTTAGGGTTCCTAAAATCACATTGGTTTGAACCACTCACCACTGTGGAATTAAAATATCTCACATGGAAGGTGGTCATGCTGTTAGCTCTGGCGTCAGCCAGGCGTGTCTCAGAATTGGCGGCTTTGTCATATAAAAGCCCTTACCTAATTTTTCATTCAGACAGGGCAGAATTGAGGACTCGTCCTCAATTTCTCCCTAAGGTGGTTTCAGCGTTTCACATGAACCAACCTATTGTGGTGCCTGCGGCTACTAGGGACTTGGAGGACTCCAAGTTGTTGGACGTAGTCAGGGCCCTGAAAATATATGTTTCCAGGACGGCTGGAGTCAGAAAATCTGACTCGCTGTTTATCCTGTATGCACCCAACAAGCTGGGTGCTCCTGCTTCTAAGCAGACGATTGCTCGTTGGATTTGTAGTACAATTCAGCTTGCACATTCTGTGGCAGGACTGCCACAGCCAAAATCTGTTAAAGCCCATTCCACAAGGAAAGTGGGCTCATCTTGGGCGGCTGCCCGAGGGGTCTCGGCTTTACAACTTTGCCGAGCAGCTACTTGGTCAGGGGCAAACACGTTTGCAAAATTTTACAAATTCGATACCCTGGCTGAGGAGGACCTGGAGTTCTCTCATTCGGTGCTGCAGAGTCATCCGCACTCTCCCGCCCGTTTGGGAGCTTTGGTATAATCCCCATGGTCCTTACGGAAGTCCCAGCATCCACTAGGACGTCAGAGAAAATAAGAATTTACTTACCGATAATTCTATTTCTCATAGTCCGTAGTGGATGCTGGGCGCCCATCCCAAGTGCGGATTGTCTGCAATACTTGTATATAGTTATTGTTACAAAAAAATCGGGTTGTTTATTGTTGTGAGCCATCTTTTCAGAGGCTCCTTCGTTGTTATCATGCTGTTAACTGGGTTCAGATCACAGGTTGTACGGTGTGATTGGTGTGGCTGGTATGAGTCTTACCCGGGATTCAAAATCCTTCCTTATTATGTACGCTCGTCCGGGCACAGTTTCCTAACTGAGGCTTGGAGGAGGGTCATAGGGGGAGGAGCCAGTGCACACCAGCTAGTCTAAAGCTTTTACTTTTGTGCCCAGACTCCTGCGGAGCCGCTATCCCCCATGGTCCTTACGGAAGTCCCAGCATCCACTACGGACTATGAGAAATAGAATTATCGGTAAGTAAATTCTTATTTTTTTTCATATAGAGGCATACATGAGCCATAGTCGTTGATGCTCAAAGGAAGAGAAGTGGATTTGGGCCATACCTTCAATGAAGGTCAAATGGAGATGGAGAAGGGCCATGCTGTCAATAGATGGGGTACTGGTCAGTGTATCAAAAAATAGACAGAAATTGCATGTACCCTGTTGATAATGTTATGCAGTTTTCAAGCCTTCAGAAGAACTTCACTAAACTCCCTTTGAGCATATTATAGGTACATGGGTTTTTTTTTTTTAATGCAATTTTTATGAGAGGCATTTGATATGCCGTCTGTCGGGATCCCGGCGCTCAGCATACCGGTGCCAGGACCCCGACAACTATTCTCCCCCTTGGGGTGCCCACGACACCCCTGGAGGGAGAATAAAGAGAGTGGCGCTCCACCCTGCCCGCAGCGTGGTGGGAGCAGCGTGTCGAGCGTAGCGAGCCTGCAAGCGGCTCTCTTGCACTCGCCCCGCTGCCTGCATTCCAGCGGTCGGGATCCCGTCGCCTGTATGCTGGGTGCTGGGATCCCGATCGTCTGTATCACGTAGTACACACGATTTTACAAACTTTAATGTACTGCGTGATCCTCATTCGTGTTTACTTCTATTGTCTATTAAGATTTCATGTGCGTATATATGTATATAATCACCGTTTTGGCCCTTAGTCAAGATAATGTTTTGGTCCTAAACCATACCACACCTTTTTTGGTTGGGGGGCAAGATATAATTTCATTTTGACACCCCTAAATCGTTGAATGTTGCCCCCTCAAGGGCAGCTGGACTTACCCACCACAACACCTACTGTACCTGATGACAGATATCTATATATCTGCCTGTCTTTCTGTCTGTCTTCCTGTATATACATACATACACAAATAATAGCTATTAGAGGAAAAATACAACATTAAGGGGCCCATTTATTGTTTATTGATGCTTAGACTTGATAAATAGAATTTCTCTTATGTCCTAGAGCAGGGGTGGCCAACCAGTCAGAAGCAAAGAGCCAGAAAAGATCTGTGAGCAAGAGCCACTATCTAGGCGCGTGCGCAAAAATGGGGGCATGGCATAGTTGTCACAAAGCCACACCCCATTTTTGTGCACACACCTTTTGGTATGACGTTTGTAGGAGTATGACCTCAGCGTCGCATACATATAATGCCCCAGTACAGTACATATAAAAACGCCAAAAAATGGGTGCCTCCACAGTGCCAGGTAGATACATATGTGTATCTTGCACTGTGGGGGCATATATGTCCCCACAGTGCCAGATACATATATGCCCTCAGTGCTAGATACACATGTCCCCACAGTGCCTGCTATGCCCCCAGTGCAGATACATATGTCCCCACAGTGTCTGCTATGCCCACAGTGCCAGATACACATGCCCCCACAGTGCCAGCTATGCCCCCAGTGTCAGATATGCCCCCAGTGCCAGATACACATGTCCCCACAGTGCCAGCTATGCCCCCAGTGCCAGATACACATGTCCCCACAGTGCCTGCTATGCCCCAGTGCCAGATACACATATCCCCACACAGTGCCAGATACACATGACCCAATACAGTGGCAGATATGCCCCAGTGCCAAATACATATGGCCCCACAGTGCCAGTTATGCCCCCAGTGTCAGCTACACATGTCCCCCCAGTGCCAGCTATGCCCCCTACACATGCCCCCACAGTGCCAAATATGCCCCCAGTGCAAATACACATGCCCCCAGTGCCAGCTATGCCCCCAGTGCAGATACACGTCCCCACAGTGCTCACCAGCCCCCGCACCCTGCTCAGCGCGCTGCTGCTGCTCAGTGCTCTTTCTGGCGGCGGTGTCTCTCTTGAATTAGGCGCCGGTCCATGAGCCAATCAAAGCTCGCAGTCCGTCAGCCAATCAGGAGCCTTAGCTGCCGGTCCGCGAGCGCTGATTGGCTCACGGGCCAGTGCCGTATGAAGAGAGACACCACTGCCGGAGAGGCGTGCGTGTCACTCGGTCTAAGAGCAGTGGTGGCCACGAGCTGCCCGAGCCGCATGCGGCAGATGAAAGAGCCGCGGGTTGGCCACCGCTGTCCTAGAGGATACTGGGGTCCATTTAGTACCATGGGGTATAGACGGGTCCACTAGGAGCCTTGGTCACTTTAAGAAATCAATAGTGTGCGCTGGCTCCTCCCTCTATGCCTCTCCTACCAGACTCTGTTTAGAAAATGTGCCCGGAGGAGGCGGTCACGCTTAGGGAAGCTCCTGCAGAGTTTTCTGCATTTCTTTTCTGTTTGTTATTTTCAGACAGGGCTGTTTAGCACCAGCCTATCTGCTTCGTGGAACTTAGGGTGGGGGGGGGGGGCGGCCCAACCTACTATAGGGTTAATGGTCCCGTTCCCCGCTGACCGGACACTTGAGCTCCTTAGCGAACCATTCGCAAGTCCCACCATGGCGAGTGTACATTCCCACAGCACGCCGCCACCCCTAACAGAGCCAGAAGTTAGAAGAGTGGTGAGTACTATGCCGGCGTCCCGGTTAGCGGGTCGCCAGCTATTATGGCTGCACAAGGGTAGGAGTGCAGCTCTGAGTACAGGCTGCGTCTCCAGGCTCAGATCAGCATTGCTGCACCACTATGAGGGGCGAGCTGAGCCGTTTTTAAATAACTACCCACACTGGCACTGCGCTTACAGGGGCTCTGACCCATTGTTAAGCACCAAAATCACCTCAGCCAGTATAATAAAACCGGGAACACCCCGCACCATTGAGGGGGCGGGGCTTCACTATGAGCAGATACAGCAGCTCACCAGCGCCATTTTCTTTCTGCAACTTACACAGACAGACTAGCAGGGAAGCGCAGCTCCTCCACGAGGACTCCAGATTACCTCAGCGGTACCAGGGGGTCATAGCAAGAGGGGGGAGCAATATTAGAATATTAAGCCCTATTAAGGGGGTACTTAGTTTGCGACCCAGCTAAGCTTTTCATTTTTTCATTAGCTATAAGGGTGCGGTGTGGCTGGCTCCATCATACGTGTCTCTCTAGAGGACTCTGTGTGAGTTAACTGTGTTTTTAACCTTTCTCCTGTGTGGGTGTGTTCTTTCACATTTTACAATGTCAAAGGAGTGTGTCTCATGCACGGCAGAGTGTTTTTCTTCCCCAGGGGGGTCACTACAGTGTACTCAGGATAGTACACATTCTCAGGCTAGTGGGTCCGAACCAGTATGGTTGGATTCATTAAAAGGGATGATCTCAAATATTTCACATAAAATGTCCCAAAATGAGAAAGAGACGCAATACTTAAGACAGTCTGTGGTTGACCTGATGAATAGAGATTGTGTCCATACCAGCCGACCGCAACATTGAGACCAATCTGAAATCTCTGTACACAGCTGCAGGGGTGGCCCAAAGACCCACTGTAGCTTGTGCATGCATCACTAGGGCCATTGCAAAATGGTCAGGTAACCTAATTGAGGGGTAAGATTCCTTACCCAGAGGGGAGATAGTTTTACTCCTACAGCATATACAGGACTCTGCAAATTTTATGGTGGAGGCCATAAAAGAGAGAGGCTTGCTCCATGCACGCACCACGGCCATAGCAGTGTCAGCACGCAGGAGCCTATGGCTAAGTCAGTGGACTGCGGATGCAGATTCCAGAAAAGGTGTGGAAAGCCTACCATTCACAGGTGAGGCCCTGTTTGGAGATGAAGTGGATATCCAAGGCTACGGCAGGTATCTACATACCTACCTTCTGCAGCCCCCACAGCTAGAAAGACCTACTGCTCCAACTCTGCAGTCCTTTTGGATAAAACCAAAGGTTATTTACAGCCTTCAAAGCCAATAGAGGTAAACCCAGAAAACAAGCAACTGCAGGATCACAGGAACAGAACTCGGGTTCTGTTTCCTCAAAGCCTTCCGCATGATGGTGGACCACACTGCCTGGAACTCCCACCTCACAGATTCTTCAAATCAGGCTTACCAGCTTCTCAGGAGGCAAGTAGAATTTTACAGGATGCAATTCAAAAATTGGTACAGACTCAGGTCATTGTTCCAGTTCCATCTCGGCTACAGAACAAAGGTTATTATTCCAACCTGTTTTTGGTACCGAAAGCGGACGGTTCGGTAAAACCCATTTTAAAGCTCAAGTCACTGAACCCATATTTACGGGTGTTCAAATTCAAGATGGAGTCTCTGAGAGCGGTGATCTCAAGTCTGGAGGAAGGGGAATTCTCTGGGTCTCTGGATATCAAGGATGTGTACCCACATATCCCAATCTGGCCGCCTCATCAGGCTTATCTAAGGTTTGCATTACAGGACTGTCACTACCAGTTTCAGGCCCTGCCATTTGGCCTCTCCACGGCACAGAGGGTGTTCACCAAGGTAATGGCAGAGATGATGTTTCTCCTTCGCAAACAGGGAGTGAACATAATCCCGTACCTGGACGATCTGCTGATAAAAGCACCATCCAGGGAGCGGTTGTTGGACAACATGGCCCTCTCAACTCGACTACTCCGGGATCACGGGTGGATTCTGAACCTACCAAAATCTCACCTGGAACCAACTCGGGGGGTTCCGTTCCTGGGGATGATACTGGATACGGAGGCACAGAAGGTATTCCTTCCATTGGAAAAGGCATTGGTAATCCAGTCGATGGTGCGGGATGTTCTGAAACCAACCCGGATATAGGTGCATCTATGCATTCACCTTCTGAGAAAGATGGTAGCCGCTTACGAGGTGCTGCAGTACGGAAGGTCTCACGCAAAGTCCTTCCAACTGGATCAAATTGTCCGGATCGCATCTCCACATGCACCAGAAGATATGTCTGTCGCCAAGAGCCAGGATTTCTCTTCTGTGGTTGCTTCAGACTTCTCACCTGACAGAGGGCACAAGGTTCGGGATTCAAAATTGGATTCTGCTAACCACAGATGCAAGCCTCAGAGGTTGAGGAGCAGTCACCTTGGGGGAACACTTCCAAGGAAAATGGTCAAGTCAGGAAACCATTCTTCCAATCAACATTCTGGAACTAAGGGCCATATACAACGCCCTTCTACAAGCATCACATCTTCAAGATCAAGCCACCCAGGTTCAGTCGGACAGTGTGACAGCGGTAACGTACATAAAATGACAGGGTGGAACGAAGAGCAGAGCTGCAGTGTCAGAGGTAACAAGGATTCTCCTCTGGACAGAAAGACACGATGTGGCGTTGTCCGCAATCTTCATTATGGGAGTAGACAACTGGAAAGCAGACTTCCTCAGCAAACACGACCTCCACCCAGGAGAGTGGGGCCTTCACCTGGAAGTGTTCGGGTGCTTGACACGTCGGTGGGGAATTCCACAGATCGACATGATGGCCTCTCATCTCAACAAGAAGCTCAGGCGGTATTGTTCCAGGTCGAGAGACTCACAGGCAGTCGCGGTGGACGCTCTGGTGGCTCCATAGGTCTAGCAGATGGTGTATGTGTTTCCACCACTTCCATCGATCCCAAGAATTCTCAAAAGAATAAAAAGGGGAAAGGTTCAAGCAATTCCCTCTGCTCCGGATTGGCCGAGAAGGGCTTGGTACTCGGATCTACTGGAAATGCTCCTGGACGATCCGTGGCCTCTACCTCTTCGAGAGGATCTTCTGCAACAGGGGCTGTTCGTCTATCAAGACTTACCGCATTTATGTTTGATGGCATGGAGGTTGAACGTCAAATTCTAGCCCGGAAAGGCATTCCGGACAGGGTAATTCCTACCTTGATCCAAGCCAGAAAAGGGGTAACGTCTAAACATTACCACCGTATTTGGAGAAAATACGTCCCTTTGTGTGAAAACCGGAAATTTCCTGCTGTGGAGTTTCAACTGGGATGTTTTTGGCTTTTTCTGCAGTCAGGTGTGGATGTGGGCCTACGCCTGGGCTCCATAAAAGTCCAGATTTCGGCCTTATCCATTTTCTTCCAGAAACAGTTGGCTTCCCTCCCTGAGGTTCAGACATTCTTGAAAGGTGTTCTGCATATCCAACTGCCCTTTGTGCCTCCCACGGCACCTTGGGATCTCAACTGTGGTGGTGCAGTTTCTACAATGTGAATGGTTTGAGCCTTTACAGGAGGTTGACGTTGAGTTTCTTACGTGGAAAACAGTCAAACTGTTGGCCTTGGCTTCTGCAATTTCTTCCAAAGGTGGTGTCTGCTCTTCATATCAACTAACCTATTGTGGTCCCGGTGGTTACCGATACCTCTACTACTTCAAAGTCCCAGGATGTTGTGAGGGCTTTGAAAATCTATATGAAGCGGACAGCGTGCCACAGAAAATTGGACTCCCTGTTTGTGCTCTATGATCCCAATAAAACTAGGTGTCCTGCTTCAAAGCAGTCTATTGCTCGCTGGATCAAGCTTACTATCCAGCATACTTACTCTACTGCAGGTTTGCCAGTTCCTAAATCTGTACAGGCCCACTCTACTAGGTTGGTGGGTTCTTCCTTGGCGGCTGCCCGGGGTGTGTCTGCTTTACAGCTCTGCCGAGCGGCTATTTGGTCAGGTTCGAACACGTTTGCTAAGTTCTTCAAGTTTGATACTTTGACCAAACTGAAGGTCATCAGAAGCCAATCAGTTCTGCAGGAACCTCCACACTCTCCCACCCGGTTTTGGAGCTTTGGCACGTCCCCAGTATCCTCTAGGATATAAGAGAAAATAGGATTTTAATTACTTACTGGTAAATCCTTTTCTCGTAGTCCGTAGAGGATACTGGGCGCCCTCCCAGTGCTTTGTGTGTTCCTGCACTGTTACTTGGTTAAGTATTGTTGTTGGTTCAGCTGTTGCTGTCCTTTGTCATGTTTGGTTACCATGGCTTTCCTCTTTGTGTGTGCTGGTTCGAATCTCACCACTGTCCTTTAAATCCATCTCTCAAGGTATGTCCATCTCCTCTGGCACAGTTTCTAGACTGAGTCTGGTAGGAGGGCCATAGAGGGAGGAGCCAGCGCACACTATTGATTTCTTAAAGTGCCCAAGGCTCCTAGTGTACCCGTCTATACCCCATGGTACTAAATGGACTCCAGTTTACTCTACGGACTACGAGAAAAGGATTTACCGGTAGGTAATTAAAATCCTATTTTCTTATTGTCACTATTCACACATTTCTTTTTTTGCCACGTTGTATTAAAAATCACATCAAGGGACATGCGCTCTGATAGGAGCCCATCCCAGCAATGTATAAGCTAAAGTGATTGCATCAGGGATCACTTTACTTTATGCTGCGAATCTGCTGCACGTGCGTGGTCATTAGACAGTGCATGCACCAGTGGCTGTTACAGAGGAGGGATCCGGACAATTCTTCTCCCGGTAAATTGTGTGATTATGTAGCCCATAGAGTACACTGGCTAACGTCATCGCTATTGTGATAGCAAATAGGGAAAGCGCAGCAGGTATCTTTGGTATCTAATAAGGAACCCCAGAAATACTTTCAGTGGATACTTACATTTTAAGGGTAACCCTTTTTCTCTGACGTCCTAAGTGGATGCTGGGGACTCCGTCAGGACCATGGGGAATAGCGGCTCCACAGGAGACAGGGCACAAAAATAAAAGTTTGACCACTAGGTGGTGTGCACTGGCTCCTCCCCCTATGACCCTCCTCCAAGCCTCAGTTAGGTTTTTGTGCCTGGCCGAGAAGGGTGCAATCTAGGTGGCTCTCCTAAAGAGCTGCTTAGAATAAAAGTTTGTTAGGTTTTTTATTTTCAGTGAGTCCTGCTGGCAACAGGCTCACTGCAACGCGGGACTAAGGGGAGAAGAAGCGAACTCACCTGCGTGCAGGATGGATTGGCTTCTTAGGCTACTGGACACTAGCTCCAGAGGGACGATCACAGGTACAGCCTGGATGGGTCACCGGAGCCGTGCCGCCGGCCCCCTTACAGATGCTGAAGAGAGAAGAGGTCCAGAAATCGGCGGCTGAAGACTTCCCAGTCTTCTTAAGGTAGCGCACAGCACTGCAGCTGTGCGCCATTGCTCTCAGCACACTTCACACCGCGGTCACTGAGGGTGCAGGGCGCTGGGGGGGGGCACCCTGGGCAGCAATGTAATTACCTTTACTGGCTAAAAATACATCACATATAGCCCCTGGGCTATATGGATGTATTTAACCCCTGCCAGGATTACAGAAAAAAACGGGAGAAGAGCCCGCCGTGAAGGGGGCGGGGCCTATCTCCTCAGCACACAGCGCCATTTTTCCCACACAGATCCGCTGGTGGGAAGGCTCCCAGGCTCTCCCCTGCACTGCACTACAGAAACAGGGTTAAAACAGAGAGGGGGGGGCATTTTTTGGCGATATTATTATATATTAAGCTGCTATAAGGGAAAACACTTACTATAAGGTTGTCCCTGTATAATTATAGCGCTTTGGTGTGTGCTGGCAAACTCTCCCTCCCCAAAGGGCTAGTGGGGTCCTGTCCTCTATCAGAGCATTCCCTGTGTGTGCTGTGTGTCGGTACGTGTGTGTCGACAGGTATGAGGACGATGTTGGTGTGGAGGCGGAGCAATTGCCTGTAATGGGATGTCACCCCCTAGGGAGTCGACACCGGAATGGATGGCTTTATTTATGGAATTACGTGATAGTGTCAACACGCTACAAGGTCGGTTGACGATATGAGACGGCCGGCAAACCAATTAGTACCTGTCCAGGCGTCTCAAACACCGTCAGGGGCTTTAAAACGCCCATTACCTCGGTCGGTCGACGGACACTGACTCCAGTGTCGACGGTGAAGAAACAAACGTATTTTCCAGTAGGGCCACACGTTACATAATCACTGCAATGAAGGAGGCGTTACATATTTCTGATACTACAAGTACCACAAAAATGGGTATTATGTGGGGTGTGAAAAAACTACCTGTAGTTTTTCCTGAATCAGATGAATTGATTGAAGTGTGTGATGAAGCGTGGGTTACCCCCGATAGGAAGTTGCTAATTTCAGAGAAGTTATTGGCATTATACCCTTTCCCGCCAGAGGTTAGGGCGCGCTGGGAAACACCCTCTAGGGTAGATAAGGCGCTCACACGCTTATCAAAACAAGTGGCGTTACCGTCTCCTGATACGGCCGCCCTCAAAGATCCAGCTGATAGGAGGCTGGAAAATACTCTAAAAAGTATATACACACATACTGATGTTATACTGCGACCAGCAATCGCCCCAGCATGGATGTGCAGTGCTGGGGGGGTTTGGTCGGAATCTCTGACTGGAAATATTGATACCCTGAATAGCGACAATATTTTATTGACTATAGAGCATTTAAAGGATGCATTTTCTTTATATGCGAGATGCACAGAGGGATATTTGCACTCTGGCATCAAGGGTAAGTGCGCTGTCCATTTCTGCCAGAAGAAGTTTATGGACGCGACAGTGGTCAGGTGATGCGGATTCCAAGCGGCATATGGAAGTTTGCCGTATAAAGGGGAGGATTTATTTGGGGTCGGTCTATCGGACTTGGTGGCCACGGCAACAGCCGGAAAATCCACCTTTTTTACCTCAGGTCATCTCCCAACAGAAAAAGACACCGTCTTTTCAGCCTCAATCCTTTCGTTCTCATAAGAACAAGCGGGCAAAAGGCCATTCATATCTGCCCGAGGCAAAGGAAAGGGTAAGAGACTGCAGCAAGCAGCTCCTTTCCAGGAGCAGAAGCACTCCCCCGCTTCTGAAAAGTCCTCAGCATGTCGCTGGGGCCTTACAAGCGGACTCAGGTCCGGTGGGGGGGTCGTCTCAAGAATTTCAGCGCGCAGTGGGCTCACTCGCAAGTCGACCCCTGGATCCTGCAGGTAGTATCACAGGGGTACAGTTTGGAATTCGAGACGTCTCTTCCTCGCAGACTCCTGAAGTCTGCTTTACCAACATCTCCCTCCGACAGGGAGACGGTGTTGGAAGCTATTCACAAGCTGTATTCCCAGCAAGTAATAGTCAAGGTACCCCTACTAACAAGGAAAGGGGTATTATTCCACGCTGTTTGTGGTGCCGAAGCCAGACGGCTCGGTGAGACCTATTCTAAGTCTGAAATCTTTTGAACACTTACATACAAAGGTTCAAGTTCAAGATGAAATCACTCAGAGCAGTGATAGCGAATCTGGAAGAAGGGGACTTTATGGTGTCCTTGGACATCAAGGATGCTTACCTCCATGTCCCAATTTGCCCTTCAAACCAAGGGTACCTCAGGTTCGTGGTACAAAACTGTCACTATCAGTTTCAGACGTTGCCGTTTGGATTGTCCACGGCACCCCGGGTCTTTACCAAGGTAATGGCCGAAATGATGATTCTTCTTCGAAGAAAAGGCGTATTAATTATCCCTTACTTGGACGATCTCCTGATAAGGGCAAGATCCAGAGAACAGTTAGAGGCCGGTGTAGCACTAACCCAAGTAGTGCTGCAACAGCACGGGTGGATTCTAAATTTTCCAAAATCCCAGCTGAGCCCGACGACACGTCTGCTGTTCCTAGGGATGATTCTGGACACAGTTCAGAAAAAGGTTTTTCTCCCGGAGGAGAAAGCCAGGGAGTTATCCGAGCTAGTCAGGAACCTCCTAAAACCAGGAAAAGTGTCAGTGCATCAATGCACAAGAGTCCTGGGTAAATGATGGCTTCTTACGAAGCGATTCCATTCGGCAGATTCCACGCAAGAACCTTTCAGTGGGATCTGCTGGACAAATGGTCCGGATCGCATCTTCAGATGCATCAGCGGATAGCCCCGTCTCCAAGGACAAGGGGGTCTCTTCTGTGGTGGTTGCAGAGTGCTCACCTTTTTGGAGGGCCGCAGATTCGGCATTCAGGACTGGGTCCTGGTGACCACGAATGCCAGCCTGAGAGGCTGGGGAGCAGTCACACAGGGAAGAAATTTCCAGGGAGTGTGGTCAAGCCTGGAGACTTCACTTCACATAAATATACTGGAGCTAAGGGCAATTTACAATGCTCTAAGCCTGGCAAGACCTCTGCTTCAGGGTCAGCCGGTGTTGATCCAGTCAGACAACATCACGGTAGTCGCCCACGTAAACAGACAGGGCGACACAAGAAGCAGGAGGGCAATGGCAGAAGCTGCAAGGATTTTTCACTGGGCAGAAAATCATGTGATAGCACTGTCAGCAGTGTTCATTCCGGGAGTGGACAACTGGGAAGCAGACTTCCTCAGCAGACACGATCACCACCCGGGAGAGTGGGGACTTCATCCAGAAGTCTTCCACATGATTGTGAACCGTTGGGAAAAACCAAAGGTGGACATGATGGCGTCCCGCCTCAACAAAAAACTGGACAGGTATTGCGCCAGGTCAAGAGACCCTCAGGCAATAGCTGTGGACGCGTTGGTAACACCATGGGTGTACCAGTCAATGTATGTGTTCCCTCCTCTGCCTCTCATACCCAAGGTACTGAGAATTATAAGGCGAAGGGGAGTAAGAACGATACTCGTGGCTCCGGATTTGCCAAGAAAGACTTGGTACCCGGAACTTCAAGAGATGCGCACGGAGGATCCGTGCACTATACCTCTAGACTTACCGCGGCTGCGTTTGACGGCATTGCGGTTGAACGCCGGATCCTGAAGGAGAGGGCTCCGTCGGAGGAATTTCAACTGGGTCGATTCCTACATTTCCTGCAAACAGGATTGTCTATGGGCCTCAAATTGGGGTCCATTAAGGTTCAAATTTCGGCCCTGTCGATTTTCTTCCAGAAAGAATTGGCTTCAGTTCCTGAAGTCCAAGCTTTTGTCAAAGGAGTACTACATATACAGCCCCGGTTGTGCCTCCAGTGGCACCGTGGGATCTCAATGTAGTTTTGGGATTCCTCAAATCCCATTGGTTTGAGCCACTCAAATCGGTGGATTTGAAATATCTTACATGGAAAGTGACCATGCTACTGGCCCTGGCTTCGGCCAGGAGAGTGTCAGAATTGGAGGCTTTTTCGTACAAAAGCCATATCTGATTTTCCATTGGGACAGGGCAGAACTGCGGACGCGTCCTCAGTTTCTCCCTAAGGTGGTATCAGCGTTTCACCTGAACCAACCTATTGTAGTGCCTGCGGCTTCTAGCGACTTGGAGGACTCCAAGTTGTTCGACGTTGTCAGAGCCTTAAAAAAAAATATATATATATATATATATATATATATATATATATATATATATATATATATATATATATATTTCAAGGACGGCTGGAGTCAGAAAGTCTGACTCGCTGTTTATACTGTATGCACCCAACAAGCTGGGTGTTCCTGCATCTAAGCAGACGATTGCTCGTTGGATTTGTAGCACAATTCAACTTGCGCATTCTGTGGCAGGGCCTGCCACAGCCAAAATCTGTAAATGCCCACTCCACAAGGAAGGTGGGCTCACCTTGGGCGGCTGCCCGAGGGGTCTCGGCATTACAACGCTGCCGAGCAGTTACGTGGTCAGGGGAGACACGTTTGTAAAATTCTACAAATTTGATACCCTGGCTAGGGAGGACCTGGAGTTCTCTCATTCGGTGCTGCAGAGTCATCCGCACTCTCCCGCCCGTTTGGGAGCTTTGGTATAATCCCCATGGTCCTGACGGAGTCCCCAGCATCCACTTAGGACGTCAGAGAAAATAAGAATTTACTTACCGATAATTCTATTTCTCGTAGTCCGTAGTGGATGCTGGGCGCCCATCCCAAGTGCGGATTGTCTGCAATACTTGTACATAGTTATTGTTACAAAAATCGGGTTATTATTGTTGGAAGCCATCTTTTCAGAGGCTCCTCTGTTATCATGCTGTTAACTGGGTTCAGATCACAAGTTGTACAGTGTGATTGGTGTGGCTGGTATGAGTCTTACCCGGGATTCAAAATCCTTCCTTATTGTGTACGGTCGTCCGGGCACAGTATCCTAACTGAGGCTTGGAGGAGGGTCATAGGGGGAGGAGCCAGTGCACACCACCTAGTGGTCAAACTTTTATTTTTGTGCCCTGTCTCCTGTGGAGCCGCTATTCCCCATGGTCCTGACGGAGTCTCCAGCATCCACTACGGACTACGAGAAATAGAATTATCGGTAAGTAAATTCTTATTTTTTGGGGGGGTTTCCCACAAAATGTGTGTAATAAATATGCCACCAAAAAATAATTGTAATATTTGAGTGACTTTATGTAGAGGACGAAGAGACAGGATCCACTCATAGCGCACACACTGGCTGATGCTGTGGATGGAAGGTAAAGAGACTTTACAGGGTACATTTTCAACTGAACTCTGTTGGAAATGTGGGGAGGTCAGTGGGTGCCATGAAGGAAGAGGGTGAGGAGGACACAGGGGAAATGAGGGGGAAAGAGGTGAGGAACATGTGAAGTGGGAGAAGGGCACAGGGATGGTCCAGAGAAGGGGCCAGCCTACAGTAACTAGCCACACGCTGTAGGGGTTGGTGCTGTGTGCAGTGGAGAGTAGTGCCCTAGAGAGGCAGGCAGAGCAAGGTTGCGGGGGAGGGAGGAGGTGGAGTAGCCAGAAAGGGTTTTATCTTTGTCCTGACACTACCCGTATTGACTGTATATTGTGCCCGTGAACCAGTACTTTGACTAGCGCCTCTCAATAAATAAAAAAATAATGGAAAAAAAAATAATAATAATAATATATATATATATTATATATATATATATATATATATATATATATATATATATATATATATATATATATATATATATATATAAATAATACAATATAAAATGACAGCACTCCGTTCCAAAAAAAAGTTTAAGCATTAGTGTGGTGCCAGGTCAAGTAGTATTATAATATCACTCACTTTCCTATAGAGAAAATATGCAAAAACCAGCATTCCCGATTCAGTTGAAAGCAGAAGAGGATTTATTCTTCAATATAAATCCATTAGTGATACATCGAACAACTGTGGCCCGTCAACTGTTTCAACGCATACAGGTTTCCTTCAGGAGCCCTCTTCTGCTTTCAACTGAATCGGGAGTGCTGTTTATTTTGCATTTTATCTCTATGGGAAAGTGATATATATGTGTGTGTATGTATGTATGTATGTATGTATGTATATATATATATATATGTGTGTGTGTGTGTGTATATATATATATATATATATATATATATATATATATATATATATATATATATATATATATATATGTATGTACAAGGTCCACGGCACTCCCAATTCCCAAAATTCAGTATGACATAATAGTAAGGCCGGTGCCCTCCCTGGTAACAGCAGCGCTGTGTCCTATATAACATGCAGAATCGAGCGGCACTCTCGGCGTAGAAATAAAGACAGACAGGCAAGTCTGATGTTCTAATCAACGTTTCAATGTCATTACGGCATTTTCGTCAGGATAAAAGATTACAATGTGTTACACACCAATTTATCTCCGTCTGATGGTCCATGGCGCCTCCGGCCAGTCGCGTCCCGCTCCGTCCAAATGATGACGTCATTACGAGGCGCCGGCTGCGGCGTCACGGAGCATCCGGACCGGAGCACACAGAAACAACCCCCTGTGATGTGCAAACAAAAAACAAACAATAAACCAAAATTATCCACAGAATTCACCATGGGTCAAATAAAGAACAATACTGACAGACACTATAAGTGTGTCAACATGAGATGAAACATAGTGCATATTTCCATAAGAATATAGATACAATTAACCCATAATGATATCTAGGAGTGATGCATACACTTTCTAAATGATTAGCATCTGGTGACAATGTTAATGAATAAGGTGTTAAGACTATTTTGATTCTTGGAGCGCTGTTCTCCGCTTAATTCATTCACCTTATTCATTAACATTGTCACCAGATGCTAATCATTTAGAAAGTCTATGCATCGCTCCTAGATATCATTATGGGTTAATTGTATCTATATTCTTATGGAAATATGCACTATGTTTCATCTCATGTTGACACACTTATAGTGTCTGTCAGTATTGTTCTTTATTTGACCCATGGTGAATTCTGTGGATAATTTTGGTTTATGGTTTGTTTTTTGTTTGCACATCACAGGGGGGTTGATTCTGTGTGCTCCGGTCCGGGTGCTCCGTGACGCCGCAGCCGGCGCCTCGTAATGACGTCATAATTTGGACGGAGCGGGACGCGACTGGCCGGAGGCGCCATGGATCATCAGACGGAGATAAATTGGTGAGTAACACATTGTAATCTTTTATCCTGACGAAAATGCCGTAATGACATTGAAACGTTGATTAGAACATCAGACTTGCCTGTCTGTCTTTATTTCTACGCCGAGAGTGCCGCTCGATTCTGCATGTTATATATATACACTGCTCAAAAAAATAAAGGGAACACTTAAACAACACCATGTAACTCCAAGTCAATCACACTTCTGTGAAATCAAACTGTCCACTTAGGAAGCAACACTGATTGACAATTTCACATGCTGTTGTGCAAATGGAATAGACAACATGTGGAAATTATAGGCAATTAGCAAGACACCCCCAATAAAGGAGTTGTTCTGCAGGTGGTGACCACAGACCACTTCTCAGCTCCTATGCTTTCTGGCTGATGTTTTGGTCACTTTTGAAAGCTGGCGGTGCTTTCACTCTAGTGGTAGCATGAGACGGAGTCTACAACCCACACAAGTGGCTCAGGTAGTGCAGCTCATCCAGGATGGCACATCAATGCGAGCTGTGGCAAGAAGGTTTGCTGTGTCTGTCAGCGTAGTGTCCAGAGCATGGAGGCGCTACCAGGAGACAGGCCAGTACATCAGGAGACGTGGAGGAGGCCAAAGGAGGGTAACAACCCAGCAGCAGGACCGCTACCTCTGCCTTTGTGCAAGGAGGAACAGGAGGAGCACTGCCAGAACCCTGCAAAATGACCTCCAGCAAGCCACAAATGTGCATGTGTCTACTCAAACGATCAGAAACAGACTCCATGAGGGTGGTATGAGGGCCCGACGTTCACAGGTGGGGGTTGTGCTTACAGCCTATCAACGTGCAGGACGTTTGGCATTTGCCAGAGAACACCAAGATTGGCAAATTCACCACTGGCGCCCTGTGCTCTTCACAGATGAAAGCAGGTTCTCACTGAGCACATGTGTCAGACGTGACAGAGTCTGGAGACGCCAAGGAGAACGTTCTGCTGCCTGCAACATCCTCCAGCATGACCGGTTTGGCAGTGGGTCAGTAATGGTGTGGGGTGGCATTTCTTTGGGGGGCCGCACAGCCCTCCATGTGCTCGCCAGAGGTAGCCTGACTGCCATTAGGTACTGAGATGAGATCCTCAGACCCCTTGTGAGACCATATGCTGGTGCGGTTGGCCCTGGGTTCCTCCTAATGCAAGACAATGCTAGACCTCATGTGGCTGGAGTGTGTTAGCAGTTCCTGCAAGACGAAGGCATTGATGCTATTGACTGGCCCGCCCGTTCCCCAGACCTGAATCCAGTTGAGCACATCTGGGACATCATGTCTCACTCCATCCACCAATGCCACGTTGCATCACAGACTGTCCAGGAGTTGGCGGATGCTTTAGTCCAGGTCTGGGAGGAGATCCCTCGGGAGACCATCCGCCACCTCATCAGGAGCATGCCCAGGCGTTCTAGGGAGGTCATACAGGCACGTGGAGGCCACACACACTACTGAGCCTCATTTTGACTTGTTTTAAGGACATTACATCAAAGTTGGATCAGCCTGTAGTGTGTTTTTCCACTTTAATTTTGAGGGTGACTACAAATCCAGACCTCCATGGGTTAATAAATTTGATTTCCATTGATAATTTTTGAGTGATTTTGTTGTGAGCACATTCAACTATGTAAAGAACAAAGTATTTAATAAGAATATTTCATTCATTCAGATCTAGGATGTGTTATTTTAGTGTTCCCTTTATTTTTTTGAGCAGTGTGTATGTTGGTGTATGTGTATATATATATATATATATATATATATATATATATATATATATATATATATATATATATATATATATATATATATATATATATATATATTTATTTATATACACTACCGTTCAAAATCTTGGGGTCACCTAGACAATTTCCTTATTTTTTAAAGAAAAACACTGTTTGTTTTTTAACTGAATATAACTTTAAATTAATCAGAAATACACTCTATACATTGTTAATGCGGTAAATGACAATACTAGCTGCAATTGTCAGGTTTTTAAAGGAATGTCTACATAGGTGTATAGAGGCCCATTTCCAGCAGCCATCACTCCAGTATTCTAATGGTACATTGTGTTTGCTAATCACGTTAGAAGACTAATGGATGATTAGAAAACCCTTGTGCTATTATGTTAGCACAGCTGAAAATGGGTTTACTCTTAAGAGAAGCTATAAAACTGGCCTTCCTTTGAGCTAGTTGAGTATCTGGAGGATCACATTTGTGGGTTTGATTATACTCTCAAAATGGCCAGAAAAAGAGAACTTTCATGTGAAACTCGACAGTCTATTCTTGTTCTTCAAAATAAAGGCTGTTCTATGCGAGAAATTGCCAAGAAACTGAACATTTCCTACAACGGTGTGTACTACTTCCTTCAGAGAACAGCACAAACAGGCTCTAACCAGAGTAGAAAGAGAAGTGGGAGGCCCCGGTGCACAACTGAGCAAAAAGACAAGTACATTAGAGTCTCTAGTTTGAGAAATAGACGCATCACAGATCCTCAACTGGCAGCTTCATTAAATGGTACCCGCAAAATGCCAGTGTCAACGTCTACAGTGAAGAAGCGACTCCGGGATGATGGCCTTCTAGGCAGAGTGGCAAAGAAAAAGCCATATCTGAGACTGCCCAATAAAAGGAAAAGATTATTATGAGCAAACGAACACAGACATTGGACAGAGGAAGATTGGAAAAAAGTGTTATGGACAGACGAATCGAAGTTTGAGGTGTATGGATCACGCAGAAGAACATTTGTGAGACGCAGAACAAGTGAAAAGATGCTGAAATAGTGCCTGACGCCATCTGTCAAGCATGGTGAAGGCAATGCGATGGTCTGGGGCTGATTTGGTGCTAGGAAAGTGGGAAATTTGTACAAGGTAAAAGGGATTTTGAATAAGGAAGGCTATCACTCCATTTTGCAACGCCATGCCATACCCTGTGGACAGCTTTTGATTGGAGCCAATTTCGTCCTCCAACAGGAAAATGACCCAAAGCACACCTCCAAATTATGCAAGAACTATTTAGGGAAGAAGCATGCAGCTGGTATTCTGTCTGTAATTGAGTGGCCTGCACAGTCACCAGATCTCAACCCCATTGAGCTGTTGTGGTAGCAGCTTGACCGTATGGTACGCAACAAGTGCCCATCAAGCCAATCCAACTTGTGGGAGGTGCTTCAGGAAGCGTGGGGTGAAATTTCTTCAGATTACCTCAACAAATTAACAGCTAGAATGGCAAGGTCTGCAATGTTCTTATTAATCATCTGAAGGAGGTCCACCCCGGTAGACAGACTCCGGGTAAAGATCAGTCTGGTTCCCGCTCAGCACCTTCAGGACAGCTCCGGAAACCTGGGTTCTCTAACACAATGGACCAACACGTTTCAACCCTTTCACTTGGGTCTTTATCAAGGCAGTGTGTTAGAGCATAATTCCTACAGTCCTTTTAAGTGTGGTTCGTCCAATCACAAAGTTCCGCTGATGACGTCCATTTCCCGCCCTTTTCGGGCTCCCACTTCTTACCCTTACAGATTACAAATCGATGGGAACTGCCACAGGTGGACATGATGGCATCCCGCCTCAACAAAAAGCTACAAAGGTATTGCGCCAGGTCAAGAGACCCTCAGGCGATAGCTGTGGACGCACTAGTGACACCGTGGGTGTTCCAGTCGGTTTATGTGTTTCCTCCTCTTCCTCTCATACACAAGGTGCTGAGAATCGTAAGAAAAAGAGGAGTGAGAACAATACTCATTGTTCCGGATTGGCCAAGAAGGGCTTGGTATCTGGAACTGCTAGAAATGCTCACAGAGGACCCATGTCCTCTGCCTCTCATACAGGATCTGTTGCAACAGGGGCCCTGTCTGTTCCAAGACTTACCGCGGCTGTGTTTGACGGCATGGCGGTTGAACGCCGGATCCTAGCGGAGAAAGGAATTCCGGATGAGGTTATTCCTACGCTGATAAAGGCTAGGAAGGACGTGACAGCAAAACATTATCACCGTATATGGCGAAAATATGTTGCTTGGTGTGAGGCCAGGAAGGCCCCTACAGAGGAATTCCAGCTGGGCCGTTTCCTTCACTTCCTACAGGCGGGAGTGACTATGGGCTTGAAATTAGGGTCCATTAAGGTCCAGATTTCAACCCAATCCATTTTCTTTCAAAAGGAACTGGCTTCTCTTCCTGAAGTTCAGATGTTTGTAAAGGGAGTGCTGCATATTCAGCCCCCTTTTGTGCCACCAGTGGCACCTTGGGATCTTAACGTGGTGTTAAATTGCTGCTTCTCCTGATCAATTGAATTCAAAAATAATTTGTTCAACCTGCTTTTAATTATGGCTGTCTGTTCCGCTAATGGTTGCAGCAGCTTCTCCAAGTTATTAATCCTAAAATATACTGTAAATTGATCCAATATGAAATAGCTTAGACTTAACAAACATTTTTTAAACATGTCCTATATTGTGAAAGAACATCAAAAGTTTCTAATCCAGGCATACCCAACCTCGGTCCTCAAGGTACACTAACAGTCCAGGCTTTAGTAATATCCATGCTTGAGCACAGGTGTCTTAATTAGTTCTTCAGTTACAGTGTTTTGATTTAACCTTCTGTGCTGAAGCCTGGATATCACTAAAACCTGCACTGTTAGTGTCCCTTGAGGACCAAGGTTGGGAATGTCTGTCCTAGTCATCTGTCATCTGTTCTTACCTAGTGTATTATGCACCATGCAGCTGTGAAAAAACAACAACAAAACCTTAAAGGAACAGAATTCCTATAAGACATTAATTGCTTTAAATAGAGCAAGAACCCTTCCAGTCACATAGATTGGTATCTTATTAACTAATTTAAACTGTAATATGTGGGTATGTATGTATGTAATTATATATATATATATATATATATATATATATATATATATATATATATACACACACACACACACACACACACTGCTCAAAAAAATAAAGGGAACACTGAAATAACACATCTTAGATCTGAATGAATGAAATATTCTTATTAAATACTTTGTTCTTTACATAGTTGAATGTGCTGACAACAAAATCACACAAAAATGATCAATGGAAATCAAATTTATTAACCCATGGAGGTCTGGATTTGGAGTCACCCTCAAAATGAAAGTGGAAAAACACACTACAGGCTGATACAACTTTGATGTAATGTCCTTAAAACAAGTCAAAATGAGGCTCAGTAGTGTGTGTTGCCTCCACGTGCCTGTATGACCTCCCTACAACGCCTGGGCATGCTCCTGATGAGGTGTCGGATGGTCTCAGGAGGGATCTCCTCCCAGACCTGGACTAAAGCATCCGCCAACTCCTGGACAGTCTGTGGTGCAATGTGGCATTGGTGGATGGAGCGAGACATGATGTCCCAGATGTGCTCAGTTGGATTCAGGTCTGGGGAACGGGCAGGCCAGTCCATAGCATCAATGCCTTCGTATTGCAGGAACTGCTGACACACTCCAGCCACATGAGGTCTAGCATTGTCTTGCATTAGGAGGAACCCAGGGCCAACCGCACCAGCATATGATCTCACAAGGGGTCTGAGGATCTCATTTCGGGACCTAATGGCAGTCAGGCTACCTCCGGCGAGCACATTGAGGGCTGTGCGGCCCCCCAAAGAAATGCCACCCCACACCATTACTGACCCGCTGCCAAACCGGTCATGCTGGAGGATGTTGCAGGCAGCAGAACGTTCTCCTTGGCATCTCCAGACTCTGTCACGTCTGTCACATGTGCTCAGTGAGAACCTGCTTTCATCTGTGAAGAGCACAGGGCGCAAGTGGCGAAATTGCCAATCTTGGTGTTATCTGGCAAATGCCAAACGTCCTGCACGGTATTGGGCTGTAAGCACAACCCCCACCTGTGGGCGCCGGGCCCTCATACCACCCTCATGGAGTCTGTTTCTGATCGTTTGAGTAGACACATGCACATTTGTGGCTTGCTGGAGGTCATTTAGGGCTCTGGCAGTGCTCCTCCTGTTCCTCCTTGCACAAAGGCAGAGGTAGCGGTCCTGCTGCTGGGTTGTTGCCCTTCTACGGCCTCCTCCACGTCTCCTGATGTACTGGCCTGTCTCCTGGTAGCGCCTCCATGCTCTGGACACTACGCTGACAGACACAGCAAACCTTCTTGCCACAGCTCGCATTGATGTGCCATCCTGGATGAGCTGCACTACCTGAGCCACTTGTGTGGGTTGTAGGGAGGTCATACAGGCACGTGGAGGCCACACACACTACTGAGCCTCATTTTGACTTGTTTTAAGGACATTACATCAAAGTTGGGTCAGCCTGTAGTGTGTTTTTCCACTTTCATTTTGAGGGTGACTCCAAATCCAGACCTCCATGGGTTAATAAATTTGATTTCCATTGATAATTTTTGTGTGATTTTGTTGTCAGCACATTCAACCATGTTAAGAACAAAGTTTCTCTAACGTCCTAAATGGATGCTGTGGACTCCGTAAGGACCATGGGGAATAGCGGCTCCGCAGGAGACTGGGCACATCTAAAGAAAGCTTTAGGACTATCTGGTGTGCACTGGCTCCTCCCCCCATGACCCTCCTCCAAGCCTCAGTTAGATCTCTGTGCCCGAACGAGAAGGGTGCACACTAGGGGCTCTCCTGAGCTTCTTAGTGAAAGTTTTAGTTTAGGTTTTTTATTTTCAGTGAGACCTGCTGGCAACAGGCTCACTGCATCGAGGGACTAAGGGGAGAAGAAGCGAACTCACCTGCGTGCAGAGTGGATTGGGCTTCTTAGGCTACTGGACATTAGCTCCAGAGGGACGATCACAGGCCCAGCTTGGATGGGTCCCAGAGCCGCGCCGCCGGCCACCTTACAGAGCCAGAAGGCAGAAGAGGTCCGGAAAATCGGCGGCAGAAGACGTCCTGTCTTCAACAAGGTAGCGCACAGCACTGCAGCTGTGCGCCATTGCTCTCATCACACTTCACACTTCGGTCACTGAGGGTGCAGGGCGCTGGGGGGGGCGCCCTGAGACGCAATAAAAACACCTTGGATGGCAAAAAATGCATCACATATAGCTCCTGGGCTATATGGATGCATTTAACCCCTGCCAGAATACATAGAAAAACGGGAGATAAGGCCGCCGATAAGGAGGCGGAGCTTATCTCCTCAGCACACTGGCGCCATTTTCCCTCACAGCTCCGTTGGAGGGAAGCTCCCTGGCTCCCTGGCTCTGCCCTGCAGTCACTACACTACAGAAAGGGTTAAAAAAGAGGGGGGGGCACTAATTATGCGCAGTATTAACTATACAGCAGCTATAAGGGGAAAAACACTTATATAAGGTTATCCCTGTATATATATATAGCGCTCTGGTGTGTGCTGGGAAACTCTCCCTCTGTCTCCCCAATGGGCTAGTGGGGTCCTGTCCTCTATCAGAGCATTCCCTGTGTGTGTGCTGTATGTCGGTACTTTTGTGTCGACATGTATGAGGAGAAAAATGATGTGGAGACGGAGCAGATTGCCTGTAATAGTGATGTCACCCCCTAGGGGGTCGACACCTGAGTGGATGAACTGTTGGAAGGAATTACGTGACAGTGTCAGCTCTGTATAAAAGACAGTGGTTGACATGAGACAGCCGGCTACTCAGCTTGTGCCTGTCCAGACGTCTCATAGGCCGTCAGGGGCTCTAAAGCGCCCGTTACCTCAGATGGCAGATATAGACGCCGACACGGATACTGACTCCAGTGTCGACGGTGAAGAGACGAATGTGACTTCCAGTAGGGCCACACGTTACATGATTGAGGCAATGAAAAATGTTTTACACATTTCTGATAATACGAGTACCACCAAAAAAGGGGTATTATGTTCGGTGAGGAAAAACTACCTGTAGTTTTCCTGAATCTGAGAAATTAAATGAGGTGTGTGATGATGCGTTGGTTTCCCCCGATAACAACTGATAATTTCTAAAATGTTATTGGCATAATATCCTTTCCCGCCAGAGGTTAGGGTGCGTTGGGAAACACCCCCTAGGGTGGATAAAGCGCTCACACGCTTGTAAGGGCTCTACCTTCGCCTGAGATGGCCGCCCTTAAGGATCCTGCTGATAGAAAGCAGGAGGGTATCCTAAAAGGTATTTACACACATACTGGTGTTATACTGCGACCAGCAATCGCCTCAGCCTGGATGTGCAGTGCTGGGTTGGCGTGGTCGGATTCCCTGACTGAAAATATTGATACCCTAGATAGGGACAGTATATTTTTGCCTATAGAGCATTTAAAAGATGCATTTCTATATATGCGTGATGCACAGCGGAATATTTGCCGACTGGCATCAAGTCTAAGCGCGTTGTCCATTTCTACCAGTAGAGGGTTATGGACACGTCAGTGGTCAGGTGATGCGTATTCCAAACGGCATTTGGAAGTATTGCTTTATTAAGGGGAGGAGTTATTTGGGGTCGGTCTTTCAGACCTGGTGGCCACGGCAACAGCTGGGAATTCCACGTTTGTACCCCAGGTCGCCTCTCAACATGAGAAGACGCCGTATTATCAGGCGCAGTCTTTTCGTGGACAAGCGGGAAAAAGGTTCCTCATTTCTGCCCCGTGACAGAGGGAGAGGAAAAAGGCTGCAGAAATCAGCCAGTTCCCAGGAACAGAAGCCCTCTCCCGCCTCTGCCAAGCCCTCAGTATACGCTGGGGCTTTACAAGCAGAATCAGGCACGGTGGGGGGCCCGTCTCAATGAATTTCAGCGCGCAGTGGGCTCACTCGCAAGTAGACCCCTGGATCCTTCAGGTGATATCTCAGGGGTACAAATTAGAATTCGAGACGTCTCCCCCTCGCCGTTTCCTAAAGTCGGCTTTACCGATGTCTCCTTCTGACTGGGAGACAGTTTTGGAAGCCATTCACAAGCTGTATTCCCAGCAGGTGATAATCAAGATACCCCTCCTGCAACAGGGAACGGGGTATTATTCCACACTGTTGTGGTACCGAAGTCGGACGGCTCGGTGAGACCGATTCTAAATCTAAAATCTTTGAACACTTACATACAGAGGTTCAAATTCAAGATTGAGTCACTCAGAGCAGTGATTGCGAACCTGGAAGAAGGGGACTACATGATGTCTCGGGACATCAAGGATACTTACCTTCATGTCAAAATTTACCCTTCTCACCAAGGGTACCTCAGGTTTATGGTACAGAACTGTCACTATCAGTTCAGACGCTGCCGTATGGATGGTCCACGGCACCCCGGGTCTTTACCAAGGTAATGGCCGAAATGATGATATTCCTTCGAAGGAAGTGAATTTTAGTTATCCCTTACTTGGACAATTCCCTGATAAGGGTAAGATCCAGGGAACAGTTGGAGGTCGGTGTAGCACTATCTCAGGTAGTGTTGCGGCAGCACGATTGGATTCTCAATATTCCAAAATCGCACCTGGTTCCGACGACGTGTCTTCTGTTCCTAGGGATGATCCTGGACACAGTCCAGAAAAAGGTGTTTCTCACGGAGGAGAAAGCCAGGGAGTTATCCGAGCTAGTCAGGAACCTCCTAAAACCGAGCCAAGTCTCAGTGCATCAATGCACAAGGGTTCTGGGTAAAATGGTGGCTTCCTACGAAGCAATCCCATTCGACAGATTCCACGCAAGAACTTTCCAGTGGGACCTGCTGGACAAATGGTCCGGGTCGCATCTTCAGATGCATCAGCGGATAACCCTGTCACCAAGGACAAGGGTGTCCCTCCTGTGGTGGTTGCAGAGTGCTCATCTTCTAGAGGGCCGCAGATTAGGCATTCAGGACTGGGTCCTGGTGACCACGGATGCCAGCCTGCGAGGCTGGGGAGCAGTCACACAGGGAAGGAATATCCAGGGCTTATGGTCAAGCCTGGAGACATCACTTCACATAAATATCCTGAAGCAAAGGGACATTTACAATGCTCTAAGCTTAGCAAGACCTCTGCTTCAAGGTCAGCCGGTGTTGATCCAGTCGGACAACATCACGGCAGTCAGCCACGTAAACAGACAGGGTGGCACAAGAAGCAGGAGGGCAATGGCAGAAGCTGCAAGGATTCTTCGCTGGGCGGAAAATCATGTGATAGCACTGTCAGCAGTATTCATTCCGGGAGTGGACAACTGGGAAGCAGACTTCCTCAGCACGACCTCCACCCGGGAGAGTGGGGACTTCACCCAGAAGTCTTCCACATGATTAAAAACTCGACAGGTATTGCGCCAGGTCCAGGGACCCTCAGGCAATAAGCTGTAGACGCTCTGGTAACACCGTGGGTGTACCAGTCAGGGTATGTGTTCCCTCCTCTGCCTCTCATACCCAAGGTACTGAGATTGATAAGATGGAGAGGAGTAAGCTCTATATTCGTGGTTCCGGATTGGCCAAGAAGGACTTGGTAACCGGAACTTCAAGAGATGCTCACGGAGGATCCGTGGCCTCTACCTCTAAGAAGGGACCTGCTCCAGCAAGGACCCTGTCTGTTCCAAGACTTACCGCGGCTGCGTTTGACGGCATGGCGGTTGAACGCCGGATCCTGAAGGAAAAAAGGCATTCCGGATGAAGTCATCCCTATCCTGATCAAAGCCAGGAAGGATGTAACCGCAAAAACATTATCACCGCAATTGGCGAAAATGTTGCGTGGTGCGAGGCCAGTAAGGCCCGACGGAGGAAATTCAACTGGGTCGATTCCTACATTTCCTGCAAACAGGAGTGTCTATGGGCCTGAAATTGGGGTCTATTAAGGTTCAAATTTCGGCCCTGTCAATTTTCTTCTAAAAAGAACTAGCTTCAGTCCCTGAAGTTCAGACGTTTGTAAAAGGGGTACTGCATATACAGCCTCCTTTTGTGCCTCCAGTGGCACTTTGGGATCTCAATGTAGTTTTGGGTTCCAAAAGTCACATTGGTTTGAACCACTTAAATCTGTGGAGTTAAAATATCTCACATGAAAAGTGGTCATGCTGTTGGCCCTGGCCTGGGCCAGGCGCGTGTCAGAATTGGCGGCTTTATCCTGAAAAAGCCCTTATCTGATTTTCCATTCGGACAGGGCGGAATTGAGGACTCGTCCTCAGTTTCTCCCCAAGGTGGTTTCAGCGTTTCACCTGAACCAACCTATTGGTGGTGCCTGCGGCTACTAGGGACTTGGAGGCCTCCAAGTTGCTAGACGTTGTCAGTGCCCTGAAAATATATGTTTCCAGGACGGCTGGAGTCAGGAAATCTGACTCGCTGTTTATCCTGTATGCACCCAACAAGCTGGGTGCTCCTGCTTCTAAGCAGACTATTGCTCGTTGGATTTGTAGTACAATTCAGCTTGCACATTCTGTGGCAGGCCTGCCACAGCCAAAAATCTGTAAATGCCCACTCCACAAGGAAGGTGG